>NC_136895.1:20316489-21719974 GCF_949152265.1 Phoxinus phoxinus | reverse complement strand
AAAAAAAAAAAAAAAAAAAAAACCTTCAGATGTCAAATAAAATGTGTCAGAATGAGATGTAGGCCTTTGTGGCCTTTGGTCAGATGTGGTATGTCTATAATTGGAGATATGAGAAGGTGCGCAAAACGTGTGGGGTGCAAATGAATCCTTGGTCTGTAATGGTACTAGAAACTAAAGTAGTGTTCTCAATGCCAAGTTGCCATGAGTGAGAACAAAGGCTCAACTGAGATGCAACAGAATACAAACAGTATACAAAACAGCTAGGCTAGGCTACATCCCACAATGTGCGGTTCTTTGTCCACTGTATATGTATACAGATCATTTTGTAAATCATGATTTGATGGACTCATAAATCCAAAACATCAAGTGTTAGTAGCACTTTGAACATGAACCTCAACAAAACTACTGGTATGATCAATATAAAAAGAAGATTTCTGTCTCTTTGTTGAACAGGAAATAGTGGCCTACCAGAACCCAAAGTGTCAGAAAATCTCTAGATAGCGTGAACAAGTGGGTATAGAAATGAAATGACATTAGCTATTCAATGTACAGCTTACATGTATCTTTTGTGCACTGATTTAAGATTGTTTAGCGGATGCCAGTGGGATTATGTAAAAATGAATGCTGTGCTGATATAATCTATATATCTAGAGTGCTGCCTTACCTTGTCACCAAAACACCCGCCAGTGGACATTATGCAAATAAAAACATTCAGGTGATCAGAGCTGTAAAATCTGGAAAATATTTTTTTTTCTCGCTGAGATGAAAATTACAGGAAGGAGATGTGGAGTTTAGGGAAGAGCAGAATGTCATGATCCCGTTTCTCTTTCTCTTTCCTCTGTTTCCCTCTTCTGGTCACACACGCACACACACGGACATTCACACTGATTGCCACATTTACGCACACATCTCTCTCTCATCAGTTCCAGCTGTATCCACTCGCCACCTATCACCGTATCCTCCTTTCCACACCTGTTCTCTCTTTCCTTAATTATGTCTGCTCCTTCTTAGCCTTGCTTTTCCCCAGTCTCTCTGCCAGATTATTTCATCAGATACCTGTATCAAGTCTATGCGTACTTACCTCTCGTTCCTGTCTTGTTTTGTCCTGTGCGCGCAGTGTGTGTTTGCGCTTTCACCAAGTACCTGTTTGCTAAAGATGTGCTTTTGCTGATAGCTGTTTAGCACCTGCTCTCATCCACTGCTACACCGTCTCCTGTGAGTACCTGAGCTGGCTGGCGCTCGAACAGTGTCCTTCTCCACCTGTGACGTTCTGCTGTCTGGACGGAAGATTTATATTGTTTACTGTCTACCTGCATTTGCGGAGGATCCTTTGTTAAACTGAACTTTATTGAACTTCTGTTTGCTTACCTCCGGACAGTCCTTTCTGTTAATAAAAGACTGTTCTGCTGCATATCGCTTTTGGGTCATCCTTCCACCCATCACACAGAAAACCACAAAGTAATGCATAATGCAAATACTGATATATCCACACTGAATACATGAACTATTCAGCCGAACTCATCACTCAAGCAGATTCAAGTTTTGGATTCTGTATTTGTATTTCACTGAAAAAACATCAACACTGGAAAAAAATATAAACTACAGTATATTTAATCTAAGGTCGACGTAATGAGACCTTAATCGACTAGCGTTTCCCAGACAGAAACATAGTGTCGGCCCAGATCCGGCCCACCTCTGGTGCGTACATGTGGAATCTGAGCTGACACTATGTTGCTGTCTGGGTTGCTTTTGTGAATTTTTTTTAATTAGAAATATACTAATTTAACACCTTTGACTAACTTTATCCATCAAAATCATTGTTTGTTTTAAACGTAGGCTTGTTGTTTTTAATATTTAAAATTTTCAAATATTATGGGCACATATTTTAGTAGGCATCTTTGTAAGAAATTGTTGGTTTTGCCATGTCATTTTCTCAAAAAGGTTTGTGAACTCCCCCCTTATGGTCAACACCTGCCTTCACAAAAAGTTATATTGTTCTTTAATGCTTTATTATGGTTTCACTTTATATAGAGCAGGTGTTTTGTGTAACTGTAGGGGAATAACACTCTCCGCATCACACCATCTCTTTGTGCGGCAGACAATCTAGCGCATGTCATCGTCAGTGACCCATTGTCAGTAAAACTGCTGCTGCTTGTTGCAGAGACGCTGAACAAAACATCAGATCTCAGTTTCCGCTCGGCTGCTTGGTCGGTGGGCTGACGTTTGTTCTGCAAACAAATACTCGGCTTGGATTCAATATCCCGGATTGAACATCTAGTGCATCATAAACCAATAAAGCAGAAGTAATGGATTTGTGGATTTGTATATTGGTCAGGCAGTCACTTACTGGTCACATGCTTTTCGAGAGTGTTTACAGGATGTGGCTTGTTCCAGTTAGTCTGTCAGGAGTCATATCTACCAATATAAAACAGAAATCAAGAGTTTATCATTTTAAATCAAGGAATAAGTCATATGGCCTTGGCTCATATTCAAGACTCACTTTCAAGATAAAAAAAAAATCAATGTAAAAAGCTTTTTATATGTTAATTTACAGGAAGCAATAAAGTTCTTCATGCATGTGCTCACCAGTATAACACCATTAAAGCATCATTAGTTTAGATAAAGAGCATCAGTAAGTCACAGAAGCAACCAAAACACGCCAAGATAATGATTCTTTCATTTGTTTTAGAATAAAATATAAAAATCTACAAAATCAATCACATTTAGACACAAAAAAATTAATGTACGTTACTGTAAAAAATAGTTGATGACAAAAGATGAATTTCATGTATTCATGTATTTAGGTTTCTGATGTCACAAATTGAGCCATTTATTGCATGTTATATTCAATAAATTGTCTTTTTATGCTTAGGCGAAAGTTTTGAGTGATATACATGTGTTTTCATGATTTGGCCACTTTAATATTCACAACTATTATAAATACAGGCTTTATTGTTTTGCAAAAAATAAGCAAACAAAACGGTATAAATCAATAAATGAAAAGTATTATTTTAAAAATCGAGACGATTGAAGGGTTGCACGTTCTCAGTGTTAGTCGTTTATAGTGAAATATTACAACAAAATGCTTCTTAGTTTGGTACTTCTATTATGCAGTCTTGCACAAGTATTTTTTTACGCACAGATCGAATGCGAGAAGCTTCATGCACTGTGACACATTACCTGCTCCGCTCAGAATGAGATGTACGTGTGGTCTTTGGTCAGATGTGGCACGGGTTTCTATTACTGGAGGTATGAGATGCAGAAAGTGTGATGCAGATGTGCTGTGGAAACACTGCGTGTGGGTGAAGGGCTGCAGACGAACTCACGGCCTGCAACTGAAACAAATAAACGTGTTGCATTACTACAAGACAACATAATTCATCATATGTGTGCATTAAAACAGAACAAGCTGTTCAGATTAACTTTTACCAGAAACCACTTTTAGATACTGTAAAAATGACTGGCTATAGACTTTAACAGAACAAACATACTCACATGTTACGGAAAATGCAAAGAACTGAGCTGAGAATTAAAAGAGGCGGAAGAAGCTAGAAGTGAGAAAATAAAGCTGAAGGAAACTCATACATAATCTTGAAAGTCATGTGAGTCATGAAAGGCTGCATTGAGGATGATGGCTGACCTTGACCTTATTACCTTCAGTGAGAACAATGAGTCCACTGAGATAAGACTGAATACAATGAACAAACTCTGAATATTTGTATTACAGTGCATGTGTGCAGATGCTTTTGTAAATAAGAATTGGCAGAATAGGAAAATCATGGATGGTATTCAAAAGAACATCCTTTTTAATGTGTCATTTGAATTTCCTAAAATAATGCTAGACACAGGAATAGTGCTCTCCATTATTCCCACATGCACAAACACACACACTTCTTTTCAACTTAACTAGATTGCTGTACAGGAAGTAGTGGCCAACCAAAACCCAAAGTGTCAGAAAATATATTGATAGTGTGAACTAGTGGCTATAAAAGTGAAATGACATCAACTATACAATACATAAGTTTATGTAACTTTTGTACAGTGATTTGACATCTCAGATATACTGTATTTTGAAGGCCTCTTGTGCTGCAGGATGTGCTGAGCTGTTAAACACCATATTTCTTTGTCATAATGCCAACATTTCCTTTTTTCTTTTCTTTTTTTCATTTAAACCTTACACCTGTCAACCGACTCTGTGATTTATTAACTAAGCAGCAGCTTAGTAAATAAAAAATAATAAAAACTGTTGTATTTGGTAGATTAGAGACTGATGACTGCAGGAAAAATGTTTACATTCAGCTGTTAGTTATATAGAGCTGTAGGCTACTCTGAAAAGATTTTTTTTTCTGAGAGGAAAATGACAGGAAGGAGTTGAAGAGCAGAGAAGAGAAACAAACCACAAGTAGAGCAAAGTAAATATAATCATGCAAAAAATCTGCACTTTAACACCCTCATAACAGTCCCAACTTACAGTCTTCATCCTGTTTGTGTCGAAGAAAGAGCTGATTTTTCTCTAATGCTATCGTTATTGTAAAGACGCCTCAAGAACTGAACTAAAGGGCGGGGCGACGTTTTCCAGACAGACGAAGTAACTGAAGTCTGGAAGTCTGAAACTGAAATCATAAAGTTGCGTTTTGGGTTCTGTATTTCTTTTTCTGTATTTCATTTTATTTTATTTTTTTAAATGGGAGGATGAATCACGAATATGCCTGTTGTAGGCTAATCTTGTCAGCCGGAGCCTGCACCCTCATTGTAACGGGCTTTTGTGTATCAGAAGCGAAAACGATACTGAATTCACAGATTTTAGTAGTAGCCTACTAATAACTTCATTATTCGAAATTATATTTTAAACTTAGCTACTTGAAGATAGGCCTATAGCCTTCGATCTTCATAGATTTAAACATGACGTCGCACTAAGTCATGAACTTGGAGTTTTTTGGGTGGCTCGGATATGGAATTGTGAATATGATCCATAAATCATTTTTCATCTGTCTGTGGATTTGGTTCTCACGTGGTAAGTGTTTTAATTTTTAATAAATGTGGTTTCACTCCCAAACGTCGCTATTTTATATCTTTTCACACAATGAATGCATTGTTTCGGTATTTTCAATATTAGTAAGGGTGGAGGAGGAATTGCGAAATAAGTGGTAAACTTCCAACTAACAAAAAGTCTTCAGGGAAAAAAAGCATGCTCGTGTCAACGTTTGAATATGTTGTTCAGCCTTGGAGCTCAACAACATCTGGAAAACATCCTCTGGGAAAGAGTTAACAACTGACTGCAGTTCAGTTCCAGAAGAAATGGTGTTAAAATTATAAGCTAACATGTTTTTTAATCCATTAATTGGATATAATTATGTACGTGTGTTTGAGATAGTGAACTGTGGAAACTGTAGGTTTTTGCCATGTAATTTTCTCTAAAACTGCATGTGCAAATACGTTTTTATTAAAGTTTTAAAAAGTGTTTCTGTTTGTGTTTCAGGTGTTTTTGCTGCTGGTACAGATGAAGAAAAGTCAGTGTCAGTGACTGAGGGAGAAACTGTCACTCTAAACACTGATATTAAAGCTCAGAGAGATAATCAGATACTGTGGGTTTATAGACATGGCAGTTCAGATACTCCTGTTGCTGAAATCCATAAGCAGAACATTGATATGTTTGACAGTAATGTGACATTTGGAGACAGACTTCAGATGGACAGTCAAACTGGATCTCTGACCATCAGAAACATCAGAACCACAGACTCTGGACTTTATAAACTAACTATCATCAGGAGAAATATTACACAAAAAAGTTTCAGTGTTACTGTCTATGGTGAGTAAAATTAAGTGTTGATCAAGAAATCAAGATATTGGGCTGGTGTAGGAGATTTGAGGGACGGAGATATACAGATGTTTATGTTTTGTGATTGCTGTTATGACTATTAAATTAACATAGTGCTCCTGACCTGAACAGTTTCCACGTTTTCCAGCTCCTCTACAGATTCCTGTCATCACCAGAAACTCTTCAAACTGTTCATCATCATCATCAGCAGCAGCATCATCAGAGTCCAGATGTTCATTGGTGTGTTCTGTGATGGATGTGAGTGATGTGACTCTCTCCTGGTATGCAGGAATCAGTGTATTGTCTAGCATCAGTGTGTCTGATCTCAGCATCAGTCTCTCTCTACCTCTGGAGGTGGAATATCAGGATAACAACACTTACAGCTGTGTGCTCAACAATCCCATCAGTAACCAGACCACACATCTGGATATCAGTGAACACTGTCAGACTCACACATGTCTAGGTATGTAAGAGTTGTTTAGTAGATTTCTTGGATGTTAATGATTGTAAATATTGCAGGGTAACACACATGTTCTGCTGGTTTATCTTAATGAGCTTTAAATATTTTGTTTAAAAAGTGTGATCTCAAGTCAAGTGTCTTTTCAAGTTGAACTCACTTAGACATCAACAAATTTACATTTGTTTGTTTTTTTGTCTTTTGCTTTACCATCACATTAAATATCTTTAGTTAATGATGATAATTTGAGATCTACAGCGTATATAATGTCTTGATTAAAGTTAGTCATTGTAGGACTCAATTACATTTACATTTTAATTACATTCATATGAATTACTGTTTTCTCTTCATTACAGATTTCATTCAGCCGTCACATCTTATTCCGCTGATATCATCCGGTTTATTGATGGTCATCGCTGTAGTTGTGTTGGTGAAATACTTTCAACTAGCAACACAAGAGGGCAAGTGTTACCTTATTCATTCAATGATATGAGACTTTCTGGGTCAAAATAAAAAATGTTCAAAAGACGTTCTGCAATTTATGTTAAAACTGATTTATAAATAGTAAATTGTAAACGCAATTAAAATTTTACATGCATGTTTATTTACAAGTTGATTTATAAAACTGTATATGAAAACAAATGGTACACTTGCAATAAGTCATTTAAACTTCACATGTTGTACATTGTCTTCTATCATGTTCCATTATATGGCAGTAAAACCCATTCTGATGTCAAAGGAAATATTGCTTTATTTACTCATAACTGTTGATCGGAGCAAGATGAGTGTGTGATACTGATGTTAAAAACACAAACTCTCCTCACACTGATCCACACGTGTTTGTGTTTGTAGATCTGACAATCACAGAGTCTGAATACACACAGATCATCTACTGTCTTCAGACTGGAGATCTGCCACAGGTCAGTAAACAAATCATTGTGAATGTGACAGAAATTATTCTCACATTCATGCTGAATACATGACCTGTTATACTTCCAAACCCAGTTATCTTCTATTCATAGGTGACGAGAGAGAACGAGTTTTGTCATTTGTTTTAATCCAAATCTATTACAAAAGGAGTGTTTGCACGCCATGCACGGGCACTTATTACTTTTCCATGTTTCAAGAGGCAAAAATGGAATTTAGGAATTGAATTTCTTTCTCTTTCTCTCACAGAAACCATTGCTGGATGTGGGCAGAAGAACAAAGACAGCTGTGAACTATCAACACACAGTGAAACAGATGTCAAGAGAATATCACTTAGATCCAGAGTTCCTGTAGGAGTCACTGAAGTATATTGTCTTTTGTATTGTAGATTTGGTATTATATTTAATATTTCCAATTTGTATATTAAATGACTATTTAATTTAATTATTTGTGTAGGCCTACTTTTATCAGTTACCCGAAGAGATTTGCACAAAAAAAATTATTTAGATTTGCTAATAAAAATATATTTTGGTTTGAAATGAATAATTTAAGAATCGTTTAAAAAACCAAAGGCAGTTGGTACAAAAGAATGAAGACGATCTAGCGCAGATGTCATCCATTGTACCTGTAAAACTGAAGATGCTGGTTGCCGAGACGCTGAACAAAACATCAGATCTCAGTTTCCGCTCGGCTGCCCGAAGGTCGGTGAGCTGACATTTGTTCTGCAAACAAATACTTGTGATTAAAGAAAGCCTGGATTTAATATCCCGGATTGAATGTATAATGCATTTATCATAAACCTCTAAAGCAGAAGTAATGGATTTGTATATTGGTCATGCTGTCATTTACTGGTTACATGCTTTCCGAGGGTGTTTACAGGATGTGGCTCGGTCCAGTTAGTCAGTAACACCATCAGTAATTTAGATGAAGAGCATCAATGAGTCACAGAAGCAACCGAATCACCCAAAAGTAATGACTGAGGTAGATTCTTTTTTAACAGTTTTAGAATTATTATTTTTTTAAATCTGCAAATCAATCACATTTAGACACTAAAACTAAATGTGCGTTACTGTAAACAATAGTTGCTGACACATGTTAATTTTATGTATTAATGTATTCTGGTTTCTTTTTGCAGGTGATTCAATAAACTTACTTTTTAGGCTTAGGAGAAAGTTTTGAGTGATAGTGTGCTGTATTTCGAGGGGAAAATAGATTTTTCATGATTTGACCAATTTAATATTCACAACTATTATAAATACAGGCTTATGTGTTGCAGAAAATAAGCAAACAAAATGGTATAAATCAATAAAAATAAATGAAAAGTATTCTTTTAAATATCTAGAGGATTGAACGGTTGCACATTCTCAGTGTAAGTCTTTTATAGTGAAATATTACAACAAAATGCTTCTTATTTTGGTACTTATTTCTATAAGTCTTTTATAGTGAAATATTACAACAAAATGCTTCTTATTTTGGTACTTATTTCTATTTTGCAGTCTTGCACAAGTATTTTTTTTTTAACGCACAGATCGAATGCGAGAAGCTTCATGCACTGTGACATTACCTGCTCCGCTCAGAATGAGATGTACGTGTGGTCTTTGGTCAGATGTGGCACGGGTTTCTATTACTGGAGATATGAGATGCAGAAGGTGTGATGCAGATGTGCTGTGGAAACACTGCGTGTGGGTGAAGGGCTGCAGACGAACTCACGGCCTGCAACTGAAACAAATAAACGTGTTGCATTACTACAAGACAACATAATTCATCATTTATGCATTAAAACAGAACAAGCTGTTCAGATTAACTTTTACCAAAAACAATGTATAGATACTGTAAAAATGACTGGCTATAGACTTGAACAGAACAAACATACTCACATGTTGTTACGGAAAATGCAAAGAACTGAGCTGAGAATTGAAAGAAGCGGAAGAAGCTAGAAGTGAGAAAATAAAGCTGAAGGAAACTCAAACATAATCTTGAAAGTCATGTAGGTCATGAAAGGCTGCATTGATGATGATGGCTGACCTTGACCTTATTACCTTCAGTGAGAACAATGAGTCCACTGAGATCAGACTGAATACAATGAACAAACTCTGAATATTTGTATTACATTTCCTACAATACAACATGCATGTGTGCAAATGCTTTTGTTAATAAGAATTGGCAGACTAGGAAATTTATGGATGCTATTCAAAACAACATTTTAATGTGTCATTTGAATTTCCTAAAATAATGCTAGACACAGGAATAGTGCTCTCCATTATTCACCACAAACACACACTTCTTTTCAACTAAACTAGATTGCTGTACAGGAAGTAGTGGCCAACCAAAACCCAAACTGTCAGAAAATCTCTTGATAGTGTGAACTAGTGGCTATAAAGTGAAATGACATCAACTATTCAATACATAAGTTTATGTAACTTTTGTACAGTGATTTGACATCTCAGATATTCTGTATTTTGAAGGCCTCTTGTGCTGCAGGATGTGCTGAGCTGTTAAACACCATATTTCTTTGTCATAATGCCAACATTTCCTTTTTCTTTTCTTTTTTTTTCATATTTAAACCTAACACCTGTCAACCGACTCTGTGATTTATTTACTAAGCAGCAGCTTTGCGATGTTTGACATGCAAATAATAAAAACGGTTAATTGTATTTGGTAGATTAGAGACTGATGACCGCAGGAAAAATGTTTACATTCAGCTGTTAGTTATATAGAGCTGTAGGCTACTCTGAAAGGATTTTTTTTTCTGAGAGGAAAATGACAGGAAGGAGTTGAAGAGCAGAGAAGAGAAACAAACCACAAGTAGAGCAAAGTAAATATAATCATGCAAAAAATCTGCACTTTAACACCCTCATAACAGTCCCAACTTACAGTCTTCATCCTGTTTGTGTCGAAGAAAGAGCTGATTATTCTCTAATGCTATCGTACTGTAAAGACGCCTCAAGAACTGAACTAAAGGGCGGGGCTATTTTTCCCGACCAGACGAAGTAACTAAGGTCTGGAAGTCTGAAACTGAAATCATGAAGTTGCGTTTTGGGTTCTGAATTTCTTTTTCTGTATTTCATTTTCCGCAAAAAAAAAAAAAAATATTTTGTTTGTTTTAAATGAGAGGATGAATCACGAATAGGCCTGTTGCATTATACCAGCCGGAGCCGGGAGCCCACTCTCATTGTAACGGGCTTTTGTGTATCAGAAGCGAAAACGATAGCCTACTGAATTCACAGATTTTAGTAGCCTAGCCTACTAATAACTTAATTATTCGAAATGATCTTTTAAACGTAGGATTAGCTACTTGAAGATATAGCCTACTTCACTTTTCATAGATTTGAGAAAAGCGGATCGCATTGTTGGATTTCATCAAACAAACAAACTAAGTCATGAACGAGGAGTTTTTTTGGGTGGCTCGTATATGTAGGGAATTGTGAATATGATTCATAAATCATTTTTCTTCTGTCTGTGGATTTGGTTCTCACGTGGTAAGTGTTGAAATTTTTATTAAATGTGGTTTCACTCCCAAACGTAGCTATTTTATGTCTTTTCGTATTTCGCCATTTTCAATAGCATATTAGTAGCCTAGGCTAAGGGTGGAGGAGGAATTGCGAAATAAGTGGAAAACAAGTCTTCAGAGGGGGAAAGGCATGCTCGTTTTTGCAATGTCATTTTTTTTATGTAAAAATACAATTACAATAAAATAAAATGGTTTCTGTTTGTGTTTCAGGTGTTTTTGCTGCTGGTACAGATGAAGAAGAGTCAGTGACTGAGGGAGATTCTGTCACTCTAAACACTGATATTAAAGCTCAGAGAGATAATCAGATACTGTGGGCTTATAGACATGGCAGTTCAGATACTCGTATTGCTGAAATCTATAAGCAGAACATTGATATGTTTGACAGTAATGTGACATTTGGAGACAGACTCCAGATGGACAGTCAAACTGGATCTCTGACCATCAGAAACATCCGAACCACAGACTCTGGACTTTATAAACTGAGCATCATCAGCAGAAATATTACACAAAAAAGTTTCAGTGTTACTGTCTATGGTGAGTAAAATTAAGTGTTGATCAAGAAATCAAGATATTGGGCTGGTGTAGGGGATTGAGGGACGGGGATATACAGATGTTTATGTTTTGTGATTGTTGGGATGATTATTAAATGAACATGCTTCTCCTGACCTGAACAATTTCCATGTTTTCCAGCTCCTCTACAGATTCCTGTCATCACCAGAGACTCTTCAAACTGTTCATCATCATCATCTTCATCATCATCATCTGAACGTTCATCGGTGTCCAGATGTTCACTGGTGTGTTCAGTGATGGATGTGAGTCATGTGACTCTCTCCTGGTACGCAGGAATCAGTGTATTGTCCAGCATCAGTGTGTCTGATCTCAGCATCAGTCTCTCTCTACCTCTGGAGGTGGAATATCAGGATAAAAACACTTACAGATGTGTGATCAACAATCCCATCAGCAACCAGACCACACATCTGGACATCAGTCGACTCTGTCACACATGTGCAGGTACGGCAACACTGATATTATTGATTATTTAATTAGTGATTTTAGACCTAGTTTAAAATAGATTTCCAACATAGACGTATTAAGTGAGATGCAAACATTGCTGGACTCATTCATAATTGTTACTATTTTCTGTTTGTTTATTACAGAACGCATGCAGCTGTCACAATGGGTGTGGATAGTTGGTTTTGTGAGTCTGGCTGTATTAGTTGTGGCGGCAATAATCTTTCACAGAAGGAAGAGTAAACAAGCAACACAACAGGGCAAGTATTACTTTTTACATCAAAGATATGAACATTCATTTAGTGAAATTAAGATGTGCCACAATATCTGGTATTGACACTATTATAAATATAAACACTATTTCAGACTTATTTTGTAGTTTGAAAATGTGATTATTATCATTAAAACAGTCCAGTCTTGTGAGGAAGAGGTACTTTATGCCGAAACAACATTTCGTGCACGCTGTGTTCACAGTACGGTAAGACACTGCATGACTGTGTGCAGAAACCTCAGCTTTTACCACAGGCGCTTAGAAAAGAGCTGTTTGCGCTTGCGTGTCGAATCAGTCGCTGTGTCATCCTGTGCTAATGTTAGCGTTCGTACTTTATCTGTGCAAAATGTGGCATAAGACAAGTAAGCTATTTTCAAGCGTTTTTGCTTAATGTCTGTTTTTGCTTGCACTTTTCATGCTTAGGTTTCAAATGTACACGGTAGCGTCCCCAAGGCACAGAAACCATATCAAACAACTTTAGAAACTTGAAATTCAACATACAAACATGTGCTCTCATTTCTCAGGCCCAGTAGGGTTTAGGGAGGGTGGAGGTTTTCAGTTTACAGTATGGCAAGATTAAAGTATTAGGAACCACCAGTTGACATTTTTGCAGCTCCACCAGTGATTAACATTGAAATAATAATAATAATGTTGTTAATTCGTCAAAAATTCCCCGAAAAGTCATTTAAATAGCAAAAGCAATACTGAAGGCACCCGTTATGGCAGAACATATTAGTAAGTCTGTTTGACAATCTAGTAAAATATCATGTTTTGCGCTATCATGTCCTGTGCTTGTAATTGTTGTTTTTTTATTCAGCCGTCGTCCTTGAGGTGAAGTTGGATTTATTGTTTGTTTATTACAGTGACAGAGAGCTCAATGCACGGAAACAGAAGAAAACATGTCCAAATGGAAAAAACACCAGCAAATTAAGGAAACATCATCAGTTTGACAACACGCACTGCAAATACTCACAATGCAACTGAATGCCAAAAGCACATTTTCAACGTGTCTCTGTATTTGGTTGCGTCGTGAGTATTTGCAGCATATGTGTTAATTGTCAGACTGATGAGAAGTTTTCTTAATGTGATGTTTTTTCTATTTGCATGTGTTTTTTTCAGTTGCAGGACGTTGAGCTCTCTCGGCCACCTTATTTTATATTGAAGGATTACAAGAACATTGACAGACTGATGGTGTGTATATACACAAATATATATATATATATATATATATATATATATATATATATATATATATATATATATATATATATATATATATATATATATATATATGAAGACTTCAGATGCAAAAGCCTCTAAGTGCCATCTGAAATTTTCTTCAAATTATCATTTTTTATCAAGCTTGTATGTTTATGTTCAGTAATTTCTCTTTAATGGCAATGAAACGTACCTATTAATTGTCATTAAAGTTAAATTACTGAACTTAATATACAAGCTTTTATGCTAATTTTAGAAGAAAATTTCAGATGGCACTTAGAGGCTTTTTTTTTTGCATCTGAAGTCTTCATATATATATATATCAGACACACACCAACAGTCTGTTAATGATAACTATAAACTTATAATTAAAAATGTAATAAATTATTAAGTGTGTGTGTGTGTGTGTGTGTGTGTGTGTGTGATAAACAGTATCTACACACACAATCACAATTTTTTGTTTTACACATTTTAATTCCTATGTTTTGTTTCCTTTCAGAAAGATAATGGAGAAGACCACATCATATACTCGGGTGTTAATGTAACATGACATATTCAGTGTATGTCCTATATGTAAAATACTGTATGTATTTTACTTGAGACATTCTTCTCAGTAGTTTCTACGACTAAAATAACACTGCCATGTCATTTTCAAGTCATTAATTTTAGAGAAAGTCGCTGTGGGCTCGAATGCATCTTTAGAGACTAAGGATAGATTTGCTGAGAGTTATGAACAGTTCAGACTAAATCCTGAGCTTCAGTCATCGGTATTTTATCAGTAATACAGTATCAGGATCAGAATAACATTCCATTTTATAGGATTTCAGTGAATCTATTAATATTTTTTTTATTCATGAATACATATTTCTCTGGAATACTTGATTCTGATATATTCAAATATCAAATATTTCTTCAAAAATTCAAATATTTGTGAATAATCACAGCTCCGTTTGGATCCTACAATGATCTTCCACCCTGCTCTAACTTGTTCTGCGGTTAGATGTTTACCTGTTAGACACGACATGTTCATACAAGTTCAACTCCATTACCAGAATCTTTCCACCCTTATTTGACATTTTAACTGAGCTGAACACATGCTGTATATTATAAACACACATACACAATTGTATCACTCTCAATTAAGTAAATTGCTGTAGCAGACAACAACCTTAACAAAAACATTAGGTGTTTTTTCTGCTTTCAGCTCTTTTAAAATTAACCTTTTTTTATATTGATGTTGTAAAAATGTAATTTTTTATATAATTTTGTGCACATTTTTATATATGTTTGTATATTTTACTGTTTGATTTTTGGACCAAATATTTCTTAAATTAATTATGCATAGTACCTTTTATATTAAGACTAATCACCTGTTGAAAATGTGGTTGTTTTCACAAGATTTGTGTGAACTGTTTGAATTTATCTACACAACCTTGCCAAGATGTTTTAGTCTGTGACCACTGCCAAGACAACATCCGGTTTCTGCTCTTCTGAATCCTGTTCCAGCTGAGAAACTGCCATTGACAAGAAACTGCCATTGATATGAATCTTAGAAACTGCCATTGACAAGAAACTGCCATTGATATGAATGTTAGAAACTGCCATTGACAAGAAACTGCCATTGATATGAATGTTAGAAACTGCCATTGATATGACACAAGTTAGCTAACGGCTAACTTGTGTCGTTGTCTAATTTTATGGAAACCTGTTTATATTTCTCTACGGTTACTTTGTTGTTCAGCTTGTCAGACTGGACATGTTTGTGTTGCTGAGCTCAATGCAAGAGTCTTTACACCCTTATTTAATATGCTTGCTTTGAGCTCAGCAGAATTTTTTTTAATACCACAGTGCTTTTTTTTGTGGAAAACCTCAACAAGAAAAAGTGTACTTATTCTCAGTGTTTTGTGTAATGTGTTTCCTACTGACCTTGACATAATATTATTTTCGTTTAAGTTAGTAACATGGCACCTTTAACAAAACCCTTGCATACTTTTTCATAGTGTTATCTGAAACTGCACAATTGTGCTAACATTGTTCACATCTGAATTTTTTTAACTACAATTTCTCCAATAAAAACTTTTTTTAACCATATAAAGAATCTTTTACTTTTTTACTGACATCTGCTGAGACAGGTAAAGTTTGTCATGTTCTAAATCTAAAGGAAGATGTGATCATGGACTAATATTCATTAATTATTTGATTACTACATAACTCTAAAGTGTGTGTAAACTGTTAATTGTATAATGGTGTAATGGTGACACTAGAGGGAGCCAGAGCAGAGATGACAACAGCAGTTCCAACCAATTGAACTGGTTGATTTTCAAAGTATGAACAATAGTTGTGTCCCAATTATCATACACTGTGCACTTGTACTATTCAGCTGTCTATGAATCTTATATGTTTTGTTATTTAGACTTCCAGTGTCAGTCTGAGCCTCCACAGGTGAGTGCATAAAGTGTCTAACGTTTCACACAAATGAACTTTTCATCATCTGGGTATTTGAACACACTACTTGCACTGTTTGCTCTACAAAAATGTAATATAATAGAGCACATGTACACAAATTGGGATCCAGCAAAAGATTGTAGCCTATATACTAAGATGGTGCACTTATATTATTGGGAGAATGGGCAATGCACAAACTGATTAAATTATGCAGCGGTCACACTGTCAAAAATGTCCTACTTTCAACTTCTGAAGTCGTGATTACAAGTGCTTTGTTGTCAGAAAGAACAGGAATCATGGAGGATACATTTTATTCTTGCCTATTTATTGGGAAAATGTTATTAAAGCAAAAATTATATTTAGCAACCCATTCATTGTCAACCATATAGGCTAGGCCGAAAAATTCACCACACTATGAATTCCAGTCAAATACAGGCTATACTTTAGCTGTGTGTAAAACAATACGCTTCAAATGATTTTTCATATATGTAAATATGCACTACTTTAGAAAAAGACAAGGTGATGTAGCTGTTGTGGAAAAACTAATAAAGAACAGCAGGAATCGTCCGTTCTCTCCTCCGCCATGTTTATATTGTATTGCTCGCCTAACTCGGGTTATGCGGGTTAATGATCCCTTCCCAGTGGTAAATACGACTTGAGACAACGTTCATGTCCATTTTTTAGCCAGAAAACTTGTAATTATGATAATTCAGTTTCAATAAAAGCAAGTGAAGGCAGCATGATGTAGGTCAAAACCCAGAAAAAGTTAGCATTTTAGCACTTCCGGTGCTAAACTTCCAGTGCAGTTTTTGACACATGCTTGACATGCTTGTGCAGAGCGTTTCTTTTTTTTAATGTAGAATGAACGTGAGCTTCTTTGTGCCTTAGCAGCTCGGTGAGTCAGAATGATACCTGTGGTCAGAAGTCAGAACTATTTAGGTCAGTGTAAGGTATCAAGTGTTTTTTTCTTGTTGTTGGTTTGATGTAACTTTTATTGGGCACACAAGAGTGCACGTGAGTGTTAGTGTGTATGTGTGGGTGAAGAGATGCTTCTGCACAAAAAGCTCTTGTGAAACTCCTTTACCAGACCTCAGTGCTCGACTGGAAACTAATGTTGTCAGAACGTTATTAAAACTAGAATGCATATGAATACTTCAATACTGGTAAAGGTGAACGGTTAGTTTGAAAAAAAAAAGTTTAGTGACGTTTAGAACATAGTTATGCTTGTGTTTATGATACAAATCCTGCCAAAATGAATAAGGCCCAGATTCTCAAGGGAATAAACCGAGTGGAGCTTTTAAAGAACATAAAAGTCCCAGTTGAATGATTGGATTTTCTGGTTTGTTTGTTAAAAGTTGTGAACTCGGGGGCGGTTTACACAACATATACGGAACCTTTTTAAATGTTTTTGGCTGTTTATTTACATGACAAAAGCTTTTGAAAACGAGTTTTAAAGTGCACGTTTCTGAAAATTATACCTTTGTCATCTTCACTTCAAAAAAGCTCTATTGTTAAAACGGTGATGTCATGCGCATGTGTAATATGTGTTTCTTTTCAAAGTGACGTCGCCAACTAACCTGGCAGCATAATACATCATTTTTGGTTATTTTCAGGGATCCGTGTGAACGGGGATGTTGTTGTTGTCTGTGTAACGGACGTAAGCTAGTAAGAGCTGTGCATGTAAACCTTACTCGCTTGTTTTGCTGGTTGAACGTGTTCATCGTGAGAAAGTTGACACAAATGTTGTGTCTTATCTTTAAAGAAAATTGTGGCCTACCAGAACCCAAGGTTTCGATAGATAAAACCCTCTAGATGTGAACTGATAAGAACAAGGCTGTTACGGTTTCTCGGTGGTCTGAGGTCGTACATTGGCACTATTTTGAATAGCATGCCACCATTCTACTCTATTTATGCAGTGGTCACTGCATTGTTGGCGAAAGAACCACGTTTGATCAAGTTTCGTCCAGCAGTGTCTCACCCTCATCCCTGTTTGCATATCATAAATGTTCTTTAACAATAGAGTATTGAATACACAACAAGTAATCAAAGATAATATTAGGCAACTTTGATGTGTGCATGCTTTATAAATGTGTTTAATGTCATGCGGAGAGCTTTCCAGGTAAACACAGATAAAAAAAAAATAAAAAAAAAATATATATATATATATATATTATTTTTTTTATAAAAAAAGGATAAGGAGGGAATCTTGGGAGGAGCCTCCTTATCTACAGCACATAAACAGTATCAACATTCCACTGGCACCAACATTTTGAAAACACTTTTTGAAAAAAAATTTAACCAATGCGTAATTTCAAGAGTGCTATAAAAATGAATTAAATTGATGGGCCCTTTATACATTATTCAACTCAGCAATAGGATAGTTTGAGATGCAAAAAAAACCTAGATGATCAGAATTGTGAAAAGCATGTTAGTTTAATGCGAAAACAAGTTAAAATGGTGAATTATAATCTGGTGTATATGCCTACAAACTTCTAGAGAGGAAGTGCAATAACTTATACTGATCACTATAAACGCTGAGAGAGAGAGAGAGAGAGAGAGAGAGAGAGAGAGAGAGAGAGAGAGAGAGAGAGAGAGAGAGAGAGAGAGAGAGAGAGAGAGAGAGAGTGAGAGAGAGAGAGAGAGAGAGAGAGAGAGAGAGAGAGAGAGAGAGAGAGAGAGAGAGAGAGAGAGAGAGAGAGACTCCTAGATCTATTTCAGAACAGACTGAAAATTCAAACCTATAATGGGACTGTCTTCATACCAGTTGATTATTTATTGCTTGTAAACGTTTATTATCCTATGGATATATTTTATGTGATGGAACATGTGAACTACTACATATGAGAATTGTTTAAATGGATTTTCGCACGAGTGGGTCATTCAGAAAAATGATTTGCAACGCATCTTTCTTCTGTCTGTGTTTATTGCTATCGAACGGTACGTCATAATTATCCTGTGAGATAATAATACTATTAATAATAATAAACTGAAAGTCAAGACTCCTGTCAAGTTTCTATTTTATTTGTTTATTTGTAAAGGATTGTTTGTTTGAAGACCCTTTCTATGGTGTCATGTTTCCCTAATTGATCTTTCTCATAAATATTAGCCAATATTAGATATTAAATTTATATTGATTGTTGTTGTTTTTCAGGAGTGTTTGGCGCTGGTACAGATGAAGTGAAGTCAGTGTCAGTGATGGAGGGAGATTCTGTCTCTCTAAACACTGATATTACTGAAGTACAGAGTAAAGATCAGATACTGTGGATGTTTGGACCTCAAGAGACTCGCATTGCTGAAATCCATAAGCAGAACATTGATATGTATGACAGTAATGAGACATTTGGAGACAGACTGCAGATGGACATTCAAACTGGATCTCTGACCATCAGAAACATCAGAACTGAACACACTGGACTTTATAAACTACAGATCTTCAGCAGCAGAGGAACTTCATACAAGAGATTCAATGTTACTGTCTATGGTGAGTAAATGATTGATGATTCAGACTGTGATGATACTCAAAAATAAAACTTCTCCTGATTAATCTGGTTTAGTGCTTAACTAGCAAAAGTGAGACTGAAACTTCTTTTCTAAACTCAGTTTATATAAATAGTTAATGTGCTATTTTTTTTAACTTTCTGAAGGAAATGCCAGTGCAAGGAAGCAAAACAATAGTGTTGATCTTTTAGCAATGATGGTTAGAAAAGCTGCAAACACACATTTAGAGAGAATAGAGATTAATAGTAAAACGCAGGTAATGAATAAAGTGAGATAAAAATGAAAACCAATCATAATACAGTATGCAATCCATATGCAAATATAATAACGTATAGCAATTCGTTACAATCTGACAGCACCAGTAAAAGTGAATGGGAGATTTTATTCCTTTTCAACCATCTATAATTTCTGAAAATGTGAAATTGAAAAATAGAACAACAAAAGCAGAGTCTGTTGAGCATGCTGATTACAAGTTTCAGTACAATGCTGTGTTTCAAATACTAATTATGTTTACTTATCAATGTCCTTGATTTTATGTTCTCCAGCTCGTCTGCCCTTTCCTGTTATCACCAGTAACTTTTCGAACTGTTCATCATCATCTTCATCATCATCATCATCCAGATGTTCTGGATCATCATCCAGATGTTCACTGGTGTGTTCAGTGTTGAATGTGAGTCATGTGACTCTCTCCTGGTACAAAGGAATCAGTGTATTCTCCAGCATCAGTGTGTCTGATCTCAGCATCAGTCTCTCTCTACCTCTGGAGATTCAGTGTCTGGATGATTCATACAGCTGTGTAGTGTCTTATTCATTCACCAACAGAACTACACACCTCAACAACACTGATCTCTGCCACACATGTCCAGGTACGTCAGTTCAGTAGATTTTGCTGGATGTTAATGATTGTAAATACTGCAGGGAAACAACTGTTGAGCTATTTTATCTTAATGAGCTTTAAATGAGCTTCAAATAGTTGAACTCACGAATATTCACATTGTCACGTTAACAGATTTATGTTTGTTTTGTATTTCGTCTTTTTCTGTTCCATCACATTTCTTTAGTTCATGATGATGGATTAGATCCGAGTGTTTATAATGTCTTGATAGAGTCATTGAAAGACTCTTAAATTAATTTGAATTACTGTTTTCTCTTCATGACAGATTTCATTCAGCCGTCACATCTTATTCCGCTGATATCAGC
The DNA here is from genome assembly GCF_949152265.1 of Phoxinus phoxinus. NCBI lineage: Eukaryota > Metazoa > Chordata > Actinopteri > Cypriniformes > Leuciscidae > Phoxinus > Phoxinus phoxinus. The sequence goes on along the minus strand of NC_136895.1, from coordinate 21,699,618 downwards.
CGGTTTATTGATGGTCATCGCTGTAGTTGTGTTGGTGAAATACTTTCACTGCAAGAACTGCAAACAAGCAACACAAGAGGGCAAGTGTTACCATATTCATTCAATGATATGAGACTGTCGGGGTCAAAATAAAGTGTTCAAAAAATGTGCTGCAATTTATGCAATTAAATGCACTTTCTTTAAGTAATTTAAACTTCAAACTGGAAACATGTTCCACTAGATGGCAGTACAACCCATTCTGATGTTAAAGGAAATATTGATTTATTTACTCATAACTGTTGATCAGAGCAGGATGAGTGTGTGATACTGATGTTAAAAACACAAACTCTCCTCACACTGATCCACACGTGTTTGTGTTTGTAGATCTGACAATCACAGAGTCTGAATACACACAGATCGTCTACTGTCTTCAGACTGGAGATCTGCTACAGGTCAGTAAACACTTGATCATTTATAGGAGTCTCCAGCTGCGTCCCAATTCAGAGGCACATCCTACAAAGGCCGTATTCAAATGGCGATTTTCCAAATTCGAACGCTCCTCCAAATGCAGCCTTCGTTACCCGTGAATTGAAGGATACAACAGAATGGATCCTTTGCGGCCTTATACCCCAGAATTCACTGTGCGCTAGTGACGACAGGATTTTTTTGAGAGAAATTGCAGAATTACTTTTAAATAAGTATTAGATTTCAACTTACTCAAATATCTAATGATATATGAAGATACAAAAAAAACCTTTAAAGAATGAACGTAGAACCATGAACAAAATTGCTCATCAAGCCGTTCTAAATCCTATTCTCCGTTACAGCCTATTCAACAGTGTTTTAGTCATAGATCAGAGCACTGATTCATTTGTGATATGAAGGTTTATTTTCGTCTCTAACAGAAACCATTGCTGGATGTGGGGAGAACAGAGACAGCCGTGAGCTATCAACACATACAGTGAAGATTATTATTGTGTATCAAAATATATTGTGTTACTGGAAAAGATTTGCACAAATCGAGACTCGAGACTCAGACTCAGGCAACATTTTTCTAATCTTCTATTGTCCAGTTTTGGTGAGTCCGTGTGAATTGTAGCGTCAGTTTCTGTTCTCAGCTGACAGGAGTGTCACCGGTGTGTGTCTTCTGCTGCTGGAGCTCTTCTGCTTCAATGTTTCATGTGTTGTGTGTTCAGAGATTCTCTTCTGAAGAACTCGGTTTACTGTTGTCTTTCTATCAGCTTGAACCACTCTTATCATTCTCCTGTGACCTCTGGCATCAACAAGGCATTTCCGTCCACAGAATTAGCGCTTACTGGACATGTTCTATTTTTTGGACCATTTTCTGTAAACCCGGATTGTGATTCCTCTAGTGTGTGATTGGAATCGCTGGTGTAGCTGGAGGTTTATTGCTTAAATTTTACTTTGTTTAAACTGTTTGAAATTCTTTATAGTTTATAATAAACAAACACCACCCGAGGGGGATACAGACCGATTTAAAATATACCAATTATCTCTATAATGGGCCTCTGACAAATTTCTGCAATGATTAAAGACGTACATCTGGTGAATATTTACATAGAAAAACAATTAAAAACCTGCATAGAGACACAAGTTCTGTGTGAACGGCCTCTAGTGGTTCTCTGAGTGCAGTGCTGGGTAGATTACTAACAAATTGTAGTCGGTTACTGATTCCAAATGACAAATTTTGTAACGTAATCCATTAATTTACACATTTAAGGTAATATAATCGGACTACTTTTTGATTACTTTTGAACTTTTTTATGACAATGATTTGAGTAGAATAATCTTGTACCATATTGATATAAAATACAAAGAGAAAGAAAATATATTCAATTTTTTGTTATCATCAACAACATGAAGTGCATTAAATATTCCGTTATGTCAAGGTTTCCCAGACTGGGGTTTGTGAGTAAATTAAAGCTATTAATTAAATCATAAATGTATTTGTTTTTATTTGCTTGCTTGACATAAGAGATCCGTGAACTTAATTTTGTATTATTATTATTATTATTGACAATTGTATTATTGACCTAACTTAAAATCTCAGGGGGACTTCAAGGAAAGAGGACAAAGAGGTTCAGTTGGCAAAAAAAGTTGGGGAATCCCTGCATTACATGTAAATATGAAATTATGTGAATTTGTACATTTTAATGTGTTTGAAAGACAAAATGCATGGTTAAATGACTCACTGAGTGATCATTAAAAACAATAATCAATGTGTTTAATTCACTATTCTCCTCTGTATCCTGTAGTTGCTCGGCTTGTCAGAAAGGACATGTTTGTGCAGTTAATACTGGAAATGTTCCACTGTATTTTACATTTTAGGTCTGAGCTCAGCAGAAAAACTGCACTGAACGCTTCATCATGTGTTAATATCAGTGTTGCTCCGATAAACATTTAACAAAAATCTAGAAAGAATCTTTTACTTTTTGCTGACTGCTTCAGCACAAACATGCAAGTATGACATGTCTTAAAGGAAGATTAAAATACATAAATGATTCCACTAACAAATAGCTCAAAATAGTTATTTTCTTGTGTGTCTGTAAAACTCATGACACTAGAGGGAGGCAGAGCCTGTCAACTTAGACAGAGCCAATCATCTTGTCACAGTTAAAATCTTCTTTGGAATACTCATTTCAACATACTACGATTTGGGATGCACACGCGCTTTGGCAGTTTCAGCCTGTAATATAAGAATGTTTAATGCTGTTTAAACATAAGAAACAACATTTATGCAGCAGTTCAGTTTAATTCAGGTTGTGTTGCTAATATGTTATGTATAGAAACAAGCATCAAAGCCACCTTTTTCTTGCTTCTATTAGGAGTTGTTGAAGTGTCTTACACGTCAAAAAATACACGGCCAGTCCGTTAAAGTGTTGCACATTTATTTTTACCAACACAAAAAGGCAAAAACATGGACAATTCTTGAAAGTCATTCAGCCAATACTTCCAAACAGCGCTGAAGTATGTCTCCAATTCCATTCAGATCTTATGTCTTAAATCCGTATGATATCTTATCTTCCTTAGATTTTAAACAATTTTCTAATTTTTGACAGCCAGGGATTCCTCTCTTGAATCCCTTTTAGCTAAAACAGCATATGCTTGTATGAACATATAGGCCTAGTGGCTTTAAAGCTAACTTCAAGTAAATTATACAAAGAAAACGTCTCTGGTTACGTATGTAACCTTAGTTCCCTGAGAGGGAACGAAACGCTGCGTTTACGCAATGGGAACACTTCCAAGTGTCTCGTCATGAAGCACATGTATAATCAGTCCAATGAATGAGCGGGACGTCAGGTGACGTCATAGACCAGGAAACTATAAATCACCCCTGAACGCAGAGCGTGACAGCTTCTGAAAAGCCTGAAGCAAGTCGATCAGGGAATGCAGGAAGTATGGCAGGCGAACGCAGCGTTTCGTTCCCTCTCAGGGAACTAAGGTTACATATGTAACCAGAGACGTTCCCTATCAAGGGAACTCCCGCTGCGTTTACGCAATGGGAACCCCATACCCACTACGCCATAATGACAAGTGCCCGTTCTGTGTGAAGACCTTGCGCACACTAGAAGCAAGCAACCTAGCCCCAGGAGTGGAGAGGTCTAAGTCATAAAATTTGACAAATGTATGCGGCGAGGGCCAGCCTGCCGCATCACAAATGTCGTGAAGGGAAACTCCCGAAATTAGAGCCATAGAGGCAGCCATACTCCTCGTAGAATGGGCCCGGACAGCCAAGGTGAAGGCTGTCCGGCCGCTTCATAAGCAAGTGAGATAGCCTCAACTACTCGCTTGCTCATTATCTGTTTAGATGCAGGGCAACCTAACTAGTTAACCCAAAGCAAACAAATAATTGCTCTTATATACGCCACAGGGCAGCTCTGTGGACATAAGCATCCAAAGCCCGGACAGGGCATAACAGATTCAGTTTTTCCTGATCTGGGGTATTAGGTGGAGGACAGAAGGCCTGCAGCACAAATGACCCGCAATTTTAGAAGGGACCTAAGGAATACAACCCGGTCTGGGGTGAAGAAAGACTATCACCCTACCAGGTGTAAATCCAAGTATGTGCAGGCCTCAGCCTCATGTACCATGGAGAAAACGAAATTAAGGATCTCTCCTCAGAGATAACCCAGCAAAGAAACATTAATTGCAGAAATCAAGTATTGTACCATCAGGGCAGATAACAAGATTCAGAAGGTGTTCTCCGCACCAGGCAGAGAACAGTTTCTATTTCAATGCATATTCAGTATTCTCGTGGAGGGAGCTCTAGACTGGAGTATGGTCTCCACGACCTCGGTCAGCTCCACGAACAGTCTGAAACTGCTTCACAGTGAGTGACTGGCCTAGTTTTACCCCATTTACGGTGAATCGTTTATAATACACCTAGAAAAGTGGTCCTCTGAGCTGGGAGGAGCACACTCTTCTTGGTGTTAAATCGCAACCCCAACATCTTAAATGACAACATCTCGATGCCGAACTGCCATATGCTCAGATTGAGCTAGGATCAACCAACCGTCGATATAATATAATACGTGAATGCCCTGGAGTCTCAGAGGAGCCAGAGCTGCATCCACGCATATTGTAAAGATGCGGGGTGATAAAAATAGGCCGAATGGAAGAACTCGATACTGGTATGCTTCGCCCCTGAAAGCAAACCTCAGGAACCTCCTGTGATGAGGATGGATAGATAAGTAAGCGTCCTTCAAGTCTATTGTGACAAACCGGTCCTCGGACTGAATCTGTGCACAATCATATTAGCCTAAGAATACTTTGAACTTGAGATTCTGAAACCTGCCGTTTAATTGACGCAGATCTAGAATAGGACGCAACCCTTCATCCTCTTTCGGAACAATGAAGTAACGGCTGAAAAACCCTGACTGTCTGCTGGGAGGAGGAACCCCTTCTATAGCTCCTTTTGCAGAAGTGTCAGCACTTCCTGCTCCATAACCAGAGCCTGCTCGAGGTCCACCACTGTGGGGAGGACCCCTAGAAATCTGGGCGGACGAGAACCGAACTGAATTCTGAAACCCTTCTATAGTGAGCAGGACCCACTGAGAAATATGTGGCAGTAGTAACCACGCTGCCAGAAATTCTGCTAAGGGCACCAGTCTCTGGAGACTGGCCTCTGGATTTGGTTGAACAGTCACTTTGGTGCCCTGAAGCGGCGAACCGGCAGGAAACAACCGAACTGACCGTTCTACGACCCTCCTCGGAGGATCGTATGGGGACGCTGACACCTCGGTGCCCTGAACGGCGAACCGGCAGGGAACAACCGAACTGGCAGCGCTGCGACCCTCCTCAAAGAGTCGCACCCCAGAGGTCGCCGAGGAGAAACGATTTCTCAAAACCGTCCCTGCCCCGGAGGAACCTTCAGAAGCCTGATAGCCTCAGCGTCAGGACTTCTTGTCCAAGTTTTATTAGAGATAACGACAGTCCTCAGATCTTGCCTACCTCTAACTCCTAGTTCCAACGACCCTCCTCGGAGGATCGTTGGAAAAAGCAGGCACCTCGGTACCCTGAAACGGCGAACCGGCAGGGAAACCGAACTGACCGCTCTACGACCCTCCTCGGAGGATCGTTTGGGGACGCTGACACCTCGGTGCCCTGAACGGAGGACCGGCAGGGAACAACCGAACTGGCAGCGCTGCGACCCTCCTCAGAGAGTTGCACCCCAGAGGGCACCGGGGAGAAACGATTTCTCAAAACCGTCCTACCCCGGAGGGGACCATCCTCAGAAGCCTGCAGCCTCGGCGTCAGGCTTCTTTTCTTTCTTTTTGCAGCACTTTATGCTGCGAGGAGCTTTAGTAGGTTGAGACTGCTCGAAACCGTCCCTCCCCGGTATAGTTTGTCTGTTGCGCGACGCAATTCTGGAATAGCGTCAGCGCTGACATCCTCACATTCATCCATGCCCTTATATATAAATATATATATATATATATATATATATACTTTACCAACCAGCGCTGCTTAATAATATTGATCTATTATTTATGATGGCTGGTGGGTAGCGTCGGGGTTATAATGACGCCGACTCAGGAGAGAGATAGCTTGCAAGCGTCTCTTTAACCCGAGGCTCTGTCATACCATGATACTAAATACCCATAACATTACTATAGTAGAAGTTTGGGGATTTAAAACACATAAATAGAAACCGGTTTATTCCACGATCTCGACACCTCAGTGTGCAGATAGGGGGGGGGGGAAACGGCAATCCCCGACGAGGAGGCTGAGATATAGAGTTTATATATATTCATTATATTCTCACTCTCAGATTTTTTATCATTATATTCTCACTCTCATAATGTTGGCTGGCCAGTAAATATTTAACTTAGCAACAGCACTAGATAAAACCTCCTTTTATAAGCTCCTCTTTATTCAGCAAATTATGTGCAGTTATGAGCAAACTTATTCATTATAGAAACTCATAAACATCTGCCTTATTATATATATATTCTTTATATATATATATTCTTTATTGTTTTGTTCTCTCTTTCTTAACAAAACATAAACGACCAGTTCCTCGGAACTGGAAATCGCAGCATGAGTGTCTCATCGCGGGGAGGAGAAACGCAGCGCGTGCTTCTCCCCGAGAAAAGCCACTGGATCTGGCAGATGAGTGCCGAGATAGGGCGCGCCCGTCTCAACCCCCGCTGTCAGATCCGTTTGCGAACCCCACGAAACGAGTCCCCGCCGCGCCTCGGCAACAGCGGGACCCGCGCCTCGAGGAACGCGAACCGAACCGTCATCCTCGAAGAACGGCCGGCGGGAGCAGAGCGTCCTCACGGACAGCTTCTAGCAATGCTCACAGGCAGTCCCCTCGAGAACTGACTGTTAACATGCTCCACTCCCAAACAAGCTGATGTGTGTGTGTCCCCGCTCGTAAAATAACGTGGGCAGGGAACAACACAACGCTTGTTTGCTCTTTTTTTGCCATAAAATATATATTGCAACTTGACAGACAACAATAAATAGACAGACAGAATCAGACTGATTCACACAGAGAGCGCTTCGCTGAAGAAACAGAAGCTGTCACGCTCTGCGTTCAGGGGTGATTTATAGTTTCCTGGTCTATGACGTCACCTGACGTCCCGCTCATTCATTGGACTGATTATACATGTGCTTCATGACGAGACACTTGGAAGTGTTCCCATTGCGTAAACGCAGCGGGAGTTCCCTTGATAGCAGGGGCGGAGCGGGGGGTCGGCTAATTGGGCTTAAGCCCCGAATGTTTTGTCAAAAGCCCCGAATATTTTACGTTTTTTAAATTAACTTCAACTTTGTTTCATTTCCTCTCCGTCTTTCTGACTGGAGCGGCAAAAAATGAAACAAAAGCTCTATTACCGTGCGTGGTGGCGGACGGTAATGCATCGCGCATCACTCAGCTTGTTTGCCAACTGTCATCAGGGGCTGGCAGGCTATTGTATGTTTTCACCGGCGTCGTAGCGAGCTTACTGGCTAACCGGCTGAAGTTAATATGGACATAACAAAGTTTTTTATATGGAACACTAACAGTAAACCTCACCGGCCGGAGAGAGATTCAGAAGCAGCGTCAGACGAACCGCGGACAAGTGTGTGCTGCGTTCACACCGAACGCGAATAGAGAGTCTGGCGCGAGTGATTTCAATATTTAAGTCAATGTGAAGACGCATTTACGCGCATCTGCAGGTCCTGCGGCGCAAATGAGGCGTTTAGCGCGGTAGATGCGAAATCACCTCATTCGCGCGTCCAGTTTTTTTTTTTTTTTTTTTTTACTGAGTAGGCCTAACTATCATCATTTTCCCAGATAGTGTATATATTTTTAGGCATTCTATTATCTCAAACAGCCTGAAAAATAGTGACGTAAATGGGAAAAAAATCTCCACGGGGGAGCATGCCCCCGGACCCCACTAGGTCTGGGCTAAGCCCCGAATGTTTACATCGTCTGGCTCCGCCCCTGCTTGATAGGGAACTCCAAGTAAAGTATACATGGACAACTTGAGTAAATTCTTAAATAACTGTAAAACATAAATAAGATGTGTCAGATATGAAGAGAGGACCCAAACGCGAAAGCAGGTAATAGTCTCTTTAATATAACCCAGGAAGGCCGTGTGGGCAGTAACAAACAGAAAATATCTTCGTAGTTGAATATCAACAGAAAGCTGCAGGCCCAGGGCTGGATACGAGTGGTCCCGGTAGAGAGGAGAAAACGAAACCAAGGACGGCTGGTGGTAACACCGGACCGTAGTCAGCTCACATCAGCAGGAAGCTGGGCAAAGCATAAGTTTAGCAACAAACAGCCAGAGTCTGTATCAGACAGGACAGGACAGGACAGGACAGGAATCTTGAGGGTAGACAATGGTCAAAACGTGACTACAAACAATAATCTGGCAGAGGAGAAAGGGAAGAAGATGACTACAAGTAGAGAGCCTAATCAGAAGGAATAAGGGACAGGTGAGGAAACGAGAGGATGATGTGATGGAAGAATGAGGAACAGCTTTGTGTGTGTGTGTGTGTGTGTGTGTGTGTGTGTGTGTGTGTGTGTGTGTGCGTGCGTGCGTGCGTGCGCGAAAGAGGGTGTGTGTGTGTGCGAAAGAGGGTGTTTGTGTGTGCGAAAGAGGGTGTGTGTGAGTGATTGAGTGTGAAAAAAAGACCAGCAGGGAGAGAAAAGAGACAGAGGAAGATACCAGGTTCATAACAAGATGAGAATAATAATAATACAAATTGAAAGCATGATGCAAAAATGGCTGATGAGTGAACAGACATTTTGTTTCAAATGTGGATTTCTGACAAGGTTAAAATGATATTTATCAATTCAAATTCAGGTCTTGGTCTGTTAATGTTATTTGATGCAGTGTTATTTTAGGCCTATTTTGAGATAAGACATTTTGCCACAAAACTGGATTAAAGATCCAAAATAACAAATACACTAATACTAATGCCACAAGCTAACTCCACAAACATGGAAAACATTGAGAGATGGACCAACGGCGAAGTCCAGGAGTAAACGGTTCTACTCTACCCACTCTGAGCGGGATTCGAACCGATCTCTCCGGTGTGGTAGGCGGGCACGCTAATAAGGATGCTAAAAACCACTGTTGCTAGCACACCTCTTGAGGCCAGGGGAGTAAGGTTTACACACACAGCTCTTACTGACCTATATAGGTTACACTCGCCCCCTTAAACCTTACTCCCATCCGGGTCACGGCACCAATTGTAACCTGACCTACTCTACCTGCTCCTAGCGGGATTCGAACTGTGGTCTCTGGTGTGGGAGGCAGGCATGCTAACAAGGGATGCTAACAAGACCACAGCCGCTATAGCATCAGTCGCTAACGTGCTTCTTGAGGCCAGGGAAGTGAGATTTACATGCACAGCTCTTAGTGGCCTACATCCATTACACAGGCACATCTCAACCTTTACGCTGAGGAGGAAATCCAACACAACTTTGAAGGGACCAAGTGATAATGTATTTCTGCTCAGCTAGTGACATTGGGCATCAACCACAAAGCAAACTCTAAAATACTGTTTCACATACCGTTTACTTTCTTTGTTTAACAGTTCTATATAATAACATATTAGATACAAGTACACAGGTTTGAATGGAGAACAATGCTCTTTATATACCTTAATGGTATAGTTGTGTCATGTACTAGAAGGAGCTTCATAACAACCAGCTAAACCTTGACCCATCATGGAAACTGATTCAGCCGCCTTGATAGATTGATATCAGCCTTACACATGTTGTTAGCAGGCAGCGTTATATTTAAATGCTGTTTAGTCATTGTGGTGAGAAAGATTTCCGCCATAAAATATTCCATACTATGTGTTGCTGTTTGATTTTTCCCTTCAGCAGATGTTTGTGTGATAAACATCTTATTGCAAGATATAGTCATGTGATCCACTTCTGTTTCTCTGTTATAATTGTATAAGTGTATAATTTAATGTAAATAATTATTATGGCATACAGAAAGACGGCGCAGATATGTTGGTCTCGCAACTGATCAGCATTATATTTTGATAATGGATCATGGAAAATGAATCCGGTAGTATAATATTTATCGAGTTTTGGCTGAGCAAAACTCATTTGGATGGCTCGCCAATGCATACAAGTTCTTGTGTGGAGAAGAATTCATTGAAGGTAGCAGTGGGATTGAGGGTTGGAGATATACAGATGTTTATGTTTTGTGATTGCTGTTATGATTATTAAATAAACATGCTTCTCCTGACCTGAACACTTTTCATGTTTCCCAGCTCCTCTACAGATTCCTGTCATCACCGGAGACTCTTCAAACTGTTCATCATCATCATCACCATCATTATCATCATCATCATCTGAACGTTTATCGGTGTCCAGATGTTCACTGGTGTGTTCAGTGTTGAATGTGAGTCATGTGACTCTCTCCTGGTACAAAGGAATCAGTGTATTGTCCAGCATCAGTGTGTCTGATCTCAGCATCAGTCTCTCTCTACCTCTGGAGGTGGAATATCAGGATAAAAACACATACAGCTGTGTGCTGAACAATCCCATCAGCAACCAGACCACACATCTGGATATCAGTGAACACTGTCAGACTCACACATGTCTAGGTATGTCAGAGTTGTTTAGTAGATTTATTGGATGTTAATGATTGTAAATATTGCAGGGTAACACACATGTTCTGCTCGTTTATCTTAATGAGCTTTAAAGAATTTGTTTTAAAAGTGTGATCTCAAGTCAAGTGTCTTTTCAAGTAGTTGAACTCACAGTGTCACTTAGTCTTTTGCTTTATCATCACATTAAATATCTTTAGTTAATGATGATAATTTGTATTGAGATCTACAGCGTCTATAATGTCTTGATTAAAGTTAGTCATAGGACTCAATTACATTTACATTTAATTACATTCATATGAATTACTGTTTTCTCTTCATGACAGATTTCATTCAGCCGTCACATCTTATTCCGCTGATATCAGCCGGTTTATTGATGGTCATCGCTGTGGTTGTGTTGGTGAAATACTTTCACTGCAGGAACTGCAAACAAGCAACACAAGAGGGCAAGTGTTACTTTATTCATTCAATGATATGAGACTTTCGGGGTCAAAATAAAACAATTTCAAAAGACGTTCTGCAATTTATGTTAAAACTGATTTATAAATAGTAAATTGTAAACGCAATTAAAATTTTACATGCATGTTTATTTACAAGTTGATTTATAAAACTGTATATGAAAACAAATGGTACACTTGCAATAAGTCATTTAAACTTCACATGTTGTACATTGTCTTCTATCATGTTCCATTATATGGCAGTAAAACCCATTCTGATGTCAAAGGAAATATTGCTTTATTTACTCATAACTGTTGATCAGAGCAGGATGAGTGTGTGATACTGATGTTAAAAACACAAACTCTCCTCACACTGATCCACTCGTGTTTGTGTTTGTAGATCTGACAATCACAGAGTCTGAATACACACAGATCATCTACTGTCTTCAGACTGGAGATCTGCCACAGGTCAGTAAACAAATCATTGTGAATGTGACAGAAATTATTCTCACATTCATGCTGAATACATGACCTGTTATACTTCCAAACCCAGTTATCTTCTATTCATAGGTGGCGAGAGAAAACGAGTTTTGTCATTTGTTTTAATCCAAATCTATTACAAAAGGAGTGTTTGCACGGGCACTTCAATTACTTTTCCATGTTTCTAGAGGCAAAAATGGCATTTAGGAATTGAATTTCTTTCTCTTTCTCTCACAGAAACCATTGCTGGATGTGGGCAGAAGAACAAAGACAGCTGTGAACTATCAACACACAGTGAAACAGATGTCAAGAGAATATCACTTAGATCCAGAGTTCCTGTAGGAGTCACTGAAGTATAATGTCTTTTGTATTGTAGATTTGATATTATATTTAATATTTCCAATTTGTATATTAAATGACTATTTAATTCAATTATTTGTGTAGGCCTACTTTTATCAGTTACCTGAAGAGATTTGCACAAAAAAATTATTTAGATTTGCTAATAAAAATATATTTTGGTTTGAAATTAATAATTTGAGAATCGTTTAAAAAACCAAAGGCAGTTGGTACAAAAGAATTAAGACGATCTAGCGCAGATGTCATCGTACCTGTAAAACTGCAGCTGCTGGTTGCCGAGACGCTGAACAAAACATCAGATCTCAGTTTCTGCTCAACTGCCTGAAGATCGGTGAGCTGACATTTGTTCTGCAAACAAATACTGTTGTGATTAAAGAAAGCCTGGATTCAATATCCCGGATTGAATGTATAATGCATTTGTCAGAAACCTCTAAAGCAGAAATAATGGATTTGTATATTGGTCATGCTGTCATTTACTGGTTACATGCTTTCCGAGGGTGTTTACAGGATGTGGCTCGGTCCAGTTAGTCAGTAACACCATCAGTAATTTAGATCAATGAGTCACAGAAGCAACCGAATCACCCAAAAGTAAAGACTGAGGTAGATTCTTTTTTAACAGTTTTAGAATTTTTTTTTTTTTTTAATCTGCAAATCAATCACATTTAGACACTAAGGGCCCTATCTTGCACCCAGCGCAATTGACTTTGTACACCGACGCATGTATCATTCCTATTTTGCACCCGCGCACAGCGGACTTTTCCCTCCACAGGCGCACGTTGGTAAATTAGGAAATGAACTTGCGCTCGCGGGGGCGGTTCAGTGCAAAGAGAAGGCGTGTTCCGGCGCAAAACTTCCATGGTGCTATTTTCCAGTTTTAGAAAGCAATTGCGCCATTGACCAGGAAAAAAACAGTCTAAAGACAGTGGCGCGTTGCGCGTTAGTGATATGGTATTTTAAGGGCGCGTGCTTGGCCATAATGTTAACGCGCATCCACTTTGATTCTCTAATATAAAAAGATGCAGCAGTTTTCATTTTTGCAAATCATACATTATTACAAGGAAAAATATTAACACACGAGGGAAATCATTGTTGTGTCCGTGAAGATGTGAAAAAGATCTATCTAGATAAAAAAAATTAAAAAAATCTAGATTAGGCTACACATTTACTACCCAAATTATACGCCTGTTTAACTGAAGCTAATTTGGGTGGGTTTCTCCCATCATCCCCAACGTCACTTCTCTGTGTTTTACAGCCCTGACGAGAACGTCGGTTTCCTCGGCTGTGAACCGCTCCTGGCGTGCGCCGGCAAATCCGCCGTTATAATAGCGATCCACCATGGAACAAGCGCGCCGGCTCTTAAAGGGAATGTGAGAGGACGCTCTGATTGGTTTATTTCACGTTACGCCCAAACCACACCTATGAATAATAAAGCTACTTCAGACCAACCCCTTTTAGATTTGCGTCGGGCGCAAGAGTCATTTATCCCGCCGGGAAAATAGCAACAGCGCCGGGATCCGCCCACAAAGTTACTTGTGCTTTGCGCTTTGACACTTGCGTTTCAGAACGTCAAAATAGACTAAAACTAAATGTGCGTTACTGTAAACAATAGTTGCTGACACATGTTCATTTTATGTATTAATGTATTCTGGTTTCTTTTTGCAGGTGATTCAATAAACTTACTTTTTAGGCTTAGGAGAAAGTTTTGAGTGATAGTGTGCTGTATTTCGAGGGGAAAATAGATTTTTCATGATTTGACCAATTTAATATTCACAACTATTATAAATACAGGCTTGTGTGTTGCAGAAAATAAGCAAACAAAATGGTATAAATCAATAAAAATAAATGAAAAGTATTCTTTTAAATATCTAGAGGATTGAACGGTTGCACGTTCTCAGTGTAAGTCTTTTATAGTGAAATATTACAACAAAATGCTTCTTATTTTGGTACTTATTTCTATTTTGCAGTCTTGCACAAGTATTTTTTTTAACGCACAGATCGAATGCGAGAAGCTTCATGCACTGTGACACATTACCTGCTCCGCTCAGAATGAGATGTACGTGTGGTCTTTGGTCAGATGTGGCACGGGTTTCTATTACTGGAGGTATGAGATGCAGAAGGTGTGATGCAGATGTGCTGTGGAAACACTGCATGTGGGTGAAGGGCTGCAGACGAACTCACGGCCTGCAACTGAAACAAATAAACGTGTTGCATTACTTCAAGACAACATAATTCATCATTTATGCATTAAAACTGAACAAGCTGTTCAGATTAACTTTTACCAAAAACAATGTATAGATACTGTAAAAATGACTGGCTATAAACTTGAACAGAACTAACATACTCACATGTTACGGAAAATGCAAAGAACTGAGCTGAGAATTGAAAGAAGCGGAAGAAGCTAGAAGTGAGAAAATAAAGCTGAAGGAAACTCAAACATAATCTTGAAAGTCATGTAAGTCATGAAAGGCTGCATTGATGATGATGGCTGACCTTGACCTTATTACCTTCAGTGAGAAAAACTGAGATTAGACTGAATACAATGAACAAACTCTGAATATTTGTATTACATTTCCTACAATACAACATGCATGTGATGTGTGCAAATGCTTTTGTTAATAAGAATTGGCAGACTAGGAAATTTATGGATGCTATTCAAAACAACATTTTAATGTGTCATTTGAATTTCCTAAAATAATGCTAGACACAGGAATAGTGCTCTCCATTATTCCCACATGCACAAACATTCACCACACACACACACTTCTTTTCAACTAAACTAGATTGCTGTACAGGAAGTAGTGGCCAACCAAAACCCAAAGTGTCAGAAAATCTCTTGATAGTGTGAACTAGTGGCTATAAAGTGAAATGACATCAACTATTCAATACATAAGTTTATGTAACTTTTGTACAGTGATTTGACATCTCAGATATTCTGTATTTTGAAGGCCTCTTGTGCTGCAGGATGTGCTAAGCTGTTAAACACCATATGTCTTTGTCATAATGCCAACATTTCCTTTTTCTTTTCTTTTTTTTTTCATATTTAAACCTAACACCTGTCAACCGATTTATTTACTAAGCAGCAGCTTTGCGATGTTTGACATGCAAATAATAAAAACGGTTAATTGTATTTGGTAGATTAGAGACTGATGACCGCAGGAAAAATGTTTACATTCAGCTGTTGCAAGCTGTTAGTTATATTATAGAGCTGTACTCTGAAAGGATTTTTTTTTCTGAGAGGAAAATGACAGGAAGGAGTTGAAGAGCAGAGAAACAAACCACAAGTAGAGCAAAGTAAATATAATCATGCAAAAAATCTGCACTTTAACACCCTCATAACAGTCCCAACTTACAGTCTTCATCCTGTTTGTGTCGAAGAAAGAGCTGATTATTCTCTAATGCTATATCGTACTGTAAAGACGCCTCAAGAACTGAACTAAAGGGCGGGGCTATTTTTCCCGACCAGACGAAGTAACTGAAGTCTGGAAGTCTGAAACTGAAGTCATGAAGTTGCGTTTTGGGTTCTGAATTTCTTTTTCTGTATTTCATTTTCCGCAAAAAAAAAAAAAAAAATTTGTTTGTTTTAAATGAGAGGATGAATCACGAATAGGCCTGTTGCATTATACCAGCCGGAGCCCACTCTCATTGTAACGGGCTTTTGTGTATCAGAAGCGAAAACGATAGCCTACTGAATTCACAGATTTTAGTAGCCTAGCCTACTAATAACTTAATTATTCGAAATGATCTTTTAAACGTAGGATTAGCTACTTGAAGATATAGCCTACTTAAATTTTCATAGATTTGAGAAAAGCGGATCGCATTGTTGGATTTCATCAAACAAACAAACTAAGTCATGAACGAGGAGTTTTTTTTAGGTGGCTCGGATATGTAGGGAATTGTGAATATGATTCATAAATCATTTTTCTTCTGTCTGTGGATTTGGTTCTCACGTGGTAAGTGTTGAAATTTGTATTAAATGTGGTTTCACTCCCAAACGTAGCTATTTTATGTCTTTTCGTATTTCGCCATTTTCAATACCTAGCATATTAGTAGCCTAGGCTAAGGGTGGAAGAGGAACTGCGAAATAAGTGGAAAACAAGTCTTCAGAGGGGGAAAGGCATGCTCGTTTTTGCAATGTATTTTTTTTTTAAATGTAAAAATACAATTACAATAAAATAAAAAGGTTTCTGTTTGTGTTTCAGGTGTTTTTGCTGCTGGTACAAATGAAGAAAAGTCAGTGTCAGTGACTGAGGGAGAAACTGTCACTCTAAACACTGATATTAAAGCTCAGAGAGATAATCAGATACTGTGGACTAGACATGGCAGTTCAGATACTCGTATTGCTGAAATCTATAAGCAGAACATTGATATGTTTGACAGTAATGTGACATTTGGAGACAGACTCCAGATGGACAGTCAAACTGGATCTCTGACCATCAGAAACATCCGAACCACAGACTCTGGACTTTATAAACTGAGCATCTTCAGCAGAAATATAACACAAAGTTTCAGTGTTACTGTCTATGGTGAGTAAAATTAAGTGTTGATCAAGAAATCAAGATATTGGGCTGGTGTAGGGGATTGAGGGACGGAGGTATGCAGATGTTTATGTTTCGTGATTGCTGGGATGATTATTAAATGAACATGGTTCTCCTGACCTGAACAATTTCCATGTTTCCCAGCTCCTCTACAGATTCCTGTCATCACCAGAGACTCTTCAAACTGTTCATCATCATCATCTGAACGTTCATCAGTGTCCAGATGTTCACTGGTGTGTTCAGTGTTGAATGTGAGTCATGTGACTCTCTCCTGGTACGCAGGAATCAGTGTATTGTCCAGCATCAGTGTGTCTGATCTCAGCATCAGTCTCTCTCTACCTCTGGAGGTGGAATATCAGGATAAAAACACATACAGCTGTGTGATCTACAATCCTATCAGCAACCAGACCACACATCTGGATATCAGTCAACTCTGTCACACATGTGCAGGTACGACAACACTGATATTATTGATTAATTAATTCGTGATTTTAGATCTAGTTTAAAACAGATTTCCAACAGAGACGTATTAAGTGAGATGCAAACATTGCAGGACTCATTCATAATTGTTACTATTTTCCGTTTGTTTATTACAGAACGCATGCAGCCGTCACCTTTGGTGTGGATAGTTGGTTTTGTGAGTCTGTCTGTATTAATTGTGGTGCCAATCTTTCTCAAATGGAAGAGTAAACAAGCAACACAAGAGGGCAAGTATTACGTTTTTCATCAAAGATATGAACATTCATTTTGTGAAATTAAGATGTGCCACAATATCTGGTATTGACACTATTATAAATATACCCGTATTTTCCGGACTATAAGTCGCTCCGGAGTATAAGTCGCATCAGTCAAAAAATGCGTCATGAAGAGGAAAAAAACATATATAAGTCGCACCGGACTATAAGTCGCATTTATTTAGAAATTTATTTCACAAAATCCAAGACCAAGAAAAGACATTTAATCTGGAAAGGCAAGTTATTCAGCTACACAATAGCACACAGAACAACAGGCTGAATAGGTGTCCGGCATGTTAACGTAACACAGGGTTTCCCACAGCACTTTGGAACTAAGCAACACACGCCTGCCGCCTTAACTACGTCGTCAACAAAAAGTATATGAGCGATATCCGCCGTGTTTCTCTGTCCTGTTTAGAGCTTAGATTCTCTGCCCGAGCCCGATATTTCCCGCTGCTATACTTGATCTAGAGACGTGCGGCGCGGGACTAGATTTGATGGCCGAGCGCGAGCGGTAGCCTAATCTAATGCACTCACTAATGTGTGTGCGGGCTGCGGGAGAATAAAACGATTAAATATAAATATATATGAATAAAACATATAAAAACTAATGAATTGTTATTCATCTGTTGCAGAAACGCAACAAGAAGAACTAAAACTAAAACAAAATAAATCAGGTTGTTTCAAACCTTTATGAAGATATTTTGAAGAATGTTGGTAAATAACCAACCAGTTGATGTACCCCATTGACTTCCATAGTATTTTCTTTTGACCTACTATGAAAGTCAATGGGGCTATTTAACTGTCTGGTTACTGACATTCTTCAAAATATCTTCCTTTGTGTTCAGCAGAAGAAAGAAACTCATACAGGATTGAAACAACTTGAGGGTGAGTAGGCTAAATGATGACAGAATTTTCAGTTTGAAGTGAACTATTCCTTTAACTGTCTGAAAAGCCAAAGATATCTGTAACAGAGACTCAGACAGTGATGCATTGGGTATGTCATCAAATCAACAAAAGAATTGGATTATCAAACAAAAACAAAATGGATTATCAACCCTGTTGATTCAATGGCAGCTGAATCAAATGCAAGAAAACCAGTGCCGGAACCACCAGTTGACTTTTTTTTCCAGCTCCACCAGTGATCACCAATGAAAAAAAAAAAGTGCTGTTAATTAGCCAAAAATTCCCAAAAATGTAATTTAAATAGCAAAAGCAATACTGAAGGCACCCCATTGTGCTAGAAAATATTAGAAAATGTTTTTTCTATTTGCATGTGCTTTTTTCAGTTGCAGGACGTTGAGCTCTCTCGGCCACCGTATTTTATATTGAAGGATTACAAGAACATTAACAGACTGCTGGTGTGTGTGTGTGTGTGTGTGTGTGTGTTTGTGTGTATATATATATATATATTATACACACACACACACACAGAGAGACATGCACCAACAGTCTGTTGTTAATGTTAACTATAAACTTATAATTCAAAGCTTAATAAATAATTTTTAAAAATTGTGTGACAAACACAATTTTGTTTTACACATTTTAATTCCTGTTTTGTTTTCTTTCAGGAAGCCAATGGAGAAGACCACTGGTTAGATCCACACAGCCTAGAGCGAAAGAAAGCAGCCTTGCCCTGCAGACGTTTCAAGGGTCGTCATACGTATGACAGCATTGCTACTGAACTGGACAATATCCACTCATCCTTTAGTATTTCTAACCAAATCACAGCTACTGTCACAGACAATGGTTCAAACTTTGTGAAATATTATATTTCCTACAACACCATTTCCTACAATTTTGGGTTGAAGGCCGTCACAGATCGGGAGTACCAGTTCCTCATAGAATACTGCACAGTGATGAAGCCACTAACAGTAGCCTCCCAGTAGCTCTCTCTTAGTTCTCTTAGTGTGAGTGTGAGTGTGTGAGTGTGAGTGTGAGTGTCTGCCTGCCTGCGGAGTGCCGGAAAACAGCTCAAGATGAAGACTAGCCAACAAGTACCACGCGCAGCCTCAGCACGACTCGGCCATAGAGGATGACTTCTTTTCCTTTGAGGATGAGGAGGACACCTCTGCTTCTGTGGAAAGCCAAGTCGCTGACTATTTAAAATCAGGAGCACAAGGGATTCCCACTAATAAAGAAAATTTCCCTCAAATACAATGCAGCCACTCCATCCAGTGCCCCAGTAGAGAGACTATTTAGCCTGGGGAAGCTGGTCTTCACCCCAAAGAGAAACAGGCTGACAGACAAGAGGTTTGAAATGATGCTGCTGCTTAGATACAATCAGTGGTTTGAAGGGTAGGATGGTTAGGCTACATGGGTTAGCCGGATACACGACGGACACATGAACACATGAGTGTTTTAGAAGGAGTGTTTGGATGGGTAGATTAGGAGCTGAAGTTCAATCGTTAAAAGCACTCCATCTTGTTAAACTGTTTATTTTTTTAATGAAGATAAAGAAATACAGCAGCCTATGTCTTCCAAACTATTTATCTCAGGTTGTTAGAGTTTGATTTATTTAATTTGCTACAATTACTGCAAACACACTTTATATAATTTAACTGTTTACTTTTGAAGATAATACTTAAAGTACAGAATGTCTACCATACCAGTTTGTCTGACATTGGGAGTTTGATTTATTTAATTAAGAATGAGACTACAGAGCTAAACACACTTTTTTGTTTTTTAAAGGTTTGTGAACAAAACACTTGGAAAGTACAGGTTGTTTACTTGACCTGTTGTCTCAGGTTGAGAGAGTTTGATTTAATTTGCTAGAGTTAAATGCACTTTATATGGTGTAACTGTTTAGTGCAGGATAAACCTCTTGCTGTCTGTTGATGTGCAATAAATATAGATAGTTATGTACAAACTCCTGTCTGTTCTACTCATTTCAACTGACTTGTGAAAACTGCTAAAAAAAATCCAAATTCTTTGACATATAGCAACTTTTTTTTAAACAGTAACACAAATAGTTACTTTCCCTGGTAACGAGTTACTTTTATTACATAGAGTAATTCAGTTACTATCTTTTTGGAACAAATAGTGAACTATAACTAATTACTTTTTTAAAGTAACGTTCACAACACTGTACACTGTCATTTTTAAGTAATTCATTTTAGAGAAAGTTGCTGTGGGCTGAAGTGTGTCTAGAGACCACAAGGATATATTCACAGAGAGTTATGAACAGTTGTTCAGACTAAATCCTACAATGACCTTCCATCCTGCTTGTTCTGCGGATAGATGTTTACCTGTTAGACAAGACATGTTCATACAAGCTCAACTCCATTACCAGAATCTTATTTGAGATTTTAACTGTGAGCAGAATACATGCTGTATATTGTAAACACACATACACAATCATATTACTCTCAATTGGTGTAGCACTACACCTCAGCCTTAACAAAAAGTGCTTTTAAAAATTGTTTACCAAATGTTTAATATATTATGCCTTCATTGTGCCTTTAATGTTAAGACCAGCATTTCTAAGCACCAGCTGAAAAAAAATTTCTGATCAGAATTTTGTTTTTTTAAAACATCACAGTGCTTTTTATGGAAAACCTCAAAAAGAAAAAGTCTACTTATTCTTAGTGTTTTGTGTAATGTGTTTTATACTGACCTTGACATACTATTATTATTTTAATTTAAGTCACAGGTACATGGCACCTTTAACAAAACCCTTTTGTACTTTTTTATAATGTAGTGTTATCTGAAACTGCACTGAACACTTGTGTGAACATTGTTTTTTTTTTATCAGAATTGCTCCAATAAAACCTTTTTTAACCCTATAAAGAATCTTTTACTTTTACTGACTTCTGCCGAGACAGGTAAGGTTTGTCATGGACTAATATTGATTAATTATTTAATTACTACATAACTCAAAAGTGTGTGTAAACTCTGTTAATTGTATGATGGTGTGAGTTCATGTCAGTGACACTAGAGGGAGCCAGAGCAGAGATGACAACAGCAGTTCCAACCAATTGAACAGGTTGATTTTCAAAGTATGAGCAATAGTTGTGTCACAATTAACATACACTGTGCACTTGTACTATTCAGCTGTCTAGTGTATAAATCTTATATGATATAGACTTCCAGTGTCAGTCTGATCCCCTCCACAGGTGAGTGCATAAAGTGTCTAACGTTCCACACAAATTAACTTTTCTTTTTCTGCATCATCTGTACTTGAAGGGCACATTTTCTTTTTTGGGATTTTTTTGTTTGAACACACTACTTGCACTGTTTGTACTACAAAATGTAATAGAATAGTGCACAAGTACACAAATTGGGATCCAGCAAAAGAGTATAAGCCTATATACTAAGATGGTGCACTTATATTATTGGTGAAATTCTGCTGCCGTCACGCTGTCAAAAATGTCCTATTTCCACTTCTGAAGTCGTGATTACAAGTGCTTTGTTGACAGAAAGAACAGGAATCATGTAGGATACAGTTTATTCTTGCCTATTTATTAGGAAAATATTATTAAAGCAAAAATTATATTTAGCATCCCACACAAATATGCACTACTTTAGAAAAACTAATAAAGAAAAGCAGTCACAGCTTGTCGGTTCTCTCCTCCGCGATGTTTATATTGTATTGCTCGCCTAACTCGGGTTATCCAGGTTATGATCCCTTCCCAGTGGTAAATACGACTTGAGACAGCGTTCATGTCCAATTTTTAGCCAGAAAACTTGTACTTATGATAATTCCGATTCAATAAAAGCAAGTGAAGGCAGCATGATGTAGTTTTGTAGGTCAAAACCAAGAAACAAGTTAGCATTTTAGCACTTCCGGTGCAGTTTTTGACACATGCTTGACATGCTTATCACAAAAATGTTTTTTTCTTGATGCTTTTGGATTGAAGCAATGTGCAGGACGTCTCTCTCTTTTTTTAATGTAGAATGAACGTGAGCTTCTTTGTGCCTTAGCAGCTCGGTTTCTGAGTCAGAATGATACCTGTGGTCAGAAGTCAGAACTATTTAGGTCAGTGTAAGGTATCAAGTGTTTTCTTCTTGTTGTTGGTTTGGTGTAACTTTTATTGGGCTCACAAGAGTGCACGTGAGTGTTAGTGTGTATGTGTGGTGAAGAGATGCTTCCGCACAAAAAGCTCTTGTGAAACTCCCTTACCAGACCTCAGCGCTTCACTGGAAACTAATGTTATCAGAACGTTGTGAGAACTAGAATGCATATGAATACTTCAATACTGGTAAAGGTGAAAGGTTAGTTTGAAAATAAATTGTTTAGTGACGTTTAGAACATAGTTATGCTTGCGTTTATGATACAAATCCTGCCAAAATGAATAAGGCCCAGATTCTCAAGGGAATAAACCGAGTCAAGAACATAAAAGTCCCAGTTGAATGATTGGATTTTCTGGTCTGTTTGTTAAAAGTTGGGAACTCAGGGGCTGTATACACAACATATTTTCAACTAAAACGGAATGTTTTATATGTTTTTGGCTGTTTATTTACATGACAAAAGCTTTTGAAAACGAGTTTCAAAGTGCACGTTTCTGAAAATTCTACCTTTGTCATCTTCACTTCAAAAAAGCTCTATTGTTAAAACGGTGATGTCATGCGCATGCGTAATATGCGTTTCTTTTCAAAGTGATGTCTCCAACTAACCTGGCAGCATAATACATCATTTTTAGTTATTTTCAGGGATCCGTGTGAACGGGCATGTTGTAGTTGTCTGTGTAACGGACGTAAGCTAGTAAGAGCTGTGCATGTAAACCTTACTCGCTTGTTTTGCTGGTTCAACGTGTTCATTGTGAGAAAGTTGACACAAATGTTGTGTCTTATCTTTGAAGAAAATTGTGGCCTACCAGAACCCAAGGTTTCGATAGATAAAACCCTCTAGATGTAAACTGATAAGAACAAGGCTGTTACGGTTTCTCGGTGGTCTGGGGTCGTACATTGGCACTGTTTTTAATAGCATGCCACCATTCTGCTCTATTATGCAGTGGTCACTGCATTGTTGGCGAAAGAACGTTTGATCAAGTTTCGTCCAGCAGTGTCTCACCCTCATCCTTGTTTGCATATCATAAAGGTTCTTTAACAATAGAGCATTGAATACACAACAAGTAATCAAAGATAAGATTAGGCAACTTTGATGTGTGCATGCTTCATATAAATATGTTTAAAACTGTCATGCAGAGAGATTTCCAGATAAACACAGATAAAAATAAAAAAAGGATAAGGAGGAAATCTTGGAAGGAGCCTCCTCATCTACAGCACATAAACAGTATCAACATTCCACTGGCACCAACATTTTGAAAACACTTTTTGAACAACAATTGAACCAATGCGTAATTTCAAGAGTGCTATAAAAATGAATTAAATTGATGGGCCCTTTATACATTATTCAACTCAGCAATAGGATAGTTTGAGATGCAAAAAAAACCCCTAGATGATCAGAATTGTGAAAAGCATGTTAGTTTAATGCGAAAACAAGTTAAAATGGTGAATTATAATCTGGTGTATATGCCTACAAACTTCTAGAGAGGAAGTGCAATAACTTATTCTGATCACTATGCTGTAAACGCTTGTGTCGAGAGAGAGAGAGAGAGAGAGAGAGAGAGAGAGAGAGAGAGAGAGAGAGAGAGAGAGAGAGAGAGAGAGAGAGAGAGAGAGAGAGAGAGAGAGAGAGAGAGAGAGAGAGAGAGACTCCTAGATCTATTTCAGAACAGACTGAAAATTCAAACCTAATGGGACTGTCTTCATAACATTTGATTATGTATTGCTTGTAAACGTTTATTATCCTATGGATGTTTTTTTTTATGTGATAGAACATGTGAACTAGACTAGGCTACATATGGGAATTGTTTAAATGGATTTTCGCACGAGTGGGTCATTCAGAAAAATGATTTGCAACGCATCTTTCTTCTGTCTGTGTTTATTGCTATCGAACGGTACGTCATAATTATCCTTTGAGATAATAATACTATTAATAATAATAATAATAAACTGTAAGTCAAGACTACTGTCAAGTTTCTATTTTATTTGTTTATTTGTAAAGGATTGTTTGTTTGAAGACCCTTTCCATGGTGTCATGTTTCCCTAATTGATCTTTCTCATAAATATTAGCCAATATTAGATATTAAACCGTCTTTTATTTACTTAAAGGGAGCTTGATTGTTGTTGTTTTTCAGGTGTGTTTTGCGCTGGTACAGATGAAGTGAAGTCAGTGTCAGTGATGGAGGGAGATTCTGTCCCTCTAAACACTGATATTACTGAAGTACAGAGTAAAGATCAGATACTGTGGATGTTCGGACCTCAAGAGACTAGAATAGCTGAAATCCATAAGCAGAACATTGATATGTATGACAGTAATGTGACATTTGGAGACAGACTGCAGATGGACAGTCAAACTGGATCTTTGACCATCAGAAACATCAGAACTGAACACTCTGGACTTTATAAACTACAGATCCTCAGCAGCAGAGGAACTTCACACAAGAGATTCAATGTTACTGTCTATGGTGAGTAAATGATTCTCATGATGATTCAGACTGTGATGATACTCAAAAATAAAACTTCTCCTGATTAATCTGGTTATTCGTAAGTGCTTAACTAGCAAAAGTGAGACTGAAAACTCTTTTCTGCACTCAGTTTATATAAATAGGTAATGTCCTATTATTTTGCACTTCCTGAAGGAAATGCCAGTGCAAGGAAGCAAAACAATAGTGTTGATCTTTTAGCAATGATGGTTAGAAAAGCTGCAAACCCACATTTAGAGAGAATAGAGATTAATAGTAAAACGCAGTTAATGAATAAAGTGAGATAAAAATGAAAACCAATCATAATACAGTATGCAATCCATATGCAAATATAAAAATGTATAGCAATTCGTTACAATTTGACAGCACCAGTAAAAGTGAATGGGAGATTTTATTCCTTTTCAACCATCTATAATTTCTGAAAATGTGAAATTGAAAAATAGAACAACAAAAGCAGAGTCTGTATGTTGAGCATGTTGATTACAAGTTTCAGTACAATGCTGTGTTTCAAATACTAATTCTGTTTACTTATCAATGTCCTTGATTTTATGTTCTCCAGCTCGTCTGCCCTTTCCTGTTATCACCAGAAACTCTTCGAACTGTTCATCATCATCATCATCATCATCATCATCATCATCTTCATCATCCAGATGTTCACTGGTGTGTTCAGTGTTGAATGTGAGTCAGGTGACTCTCTCCTGGTACGCAGGAATCAGTGTATTGTCCAGCATCAGTGTGTCTGATCTCAGCATCAGTCTCTCTCTACCTCTGGAGATTCAGTGTCTGGATGATTCATACAGCTGCGTAGTGTCTTATTCATTCAGCAACAGAACTACACACCTCAGCGACCCTGAACTCTGCCACACATGTCCAGGTACGTCAGTTCAGTAGATTTTGCTGGATGTTAATGATTGTAAATACTGCAGGGAAACAACTGTTGAGCTATTTTATCTTAATGAGCTTTAAATGAGCTTCAAATAGTTGAACTCACGAATATTCACATTGTCACGTTAACAGATTTATGTTTGTTTTGTATTTCGTCTTTTCTGTTCCATCAAATTTCTTTAGTTCATGATGATGGATTATATAGAGATCCGAGAGTCTATGATGTCTTGATAGAGTCATTGAAATACTCTTAAATTAATTTGAATTACTGTTTTCTCTTCATTACAGATTTCATTCAGCCGTCACATCTTATTCCGCTGATATCAGCCGGTTTATTGATATTCATCGCTGTAGTTGTGTTGGTGAAATACTTTCACTGCAAGAACTGCAAACAAGCAACACAAGAGGGCAAGTGTTACCTTATTCATTCAATGATATGAGACTTTCTGGGTCAAAATAAAGTGTTCAAAAAATGTGCTGCAATTTATGTTAAAACCGATTGATAAGTAGTCATTTGTAAATGCACTTTCTTTAAGTAATTTAAACTTCAAACTGGAAACATGTTCCACTAGATGGCAGTAAAACCCATTGTGATGTCAAAGGAAATATTGCTTTATTTACTCATAACTGTTGATCAGAGCAGGATGAGTGTGTGACACTGGTGTTAAAAACACAAACTCTCCTCACACTGATCCACACTGGTTTGTGTTTGTAGATCTGACAATCACAGAGTCTGAATACACACAGATCATCTACTGTCTTCAGACTGGAGATCTGCCACAGGTCAGTAAACACTTGATCATATATTGTTGGAGTCTCCAGCTGCGTCCCAATTCAGAGGTGCATCCTACAAAGGCCGTATTCAAATGGCGATTGTCCCAATTCGAACGCTCCTCCAAATGCAGCCTTCGTTTCCCGTTAAATGAAGGATACATTAGAATGTATCCTTCGCGGCCTTATACCCCAGAATTCACTGTGCGCTAGTGACGACAGGAATTTTTGAGAGAAATTGCAGAATTACTTTTAAATGTAAGTATTAGGTTTCAACTTACTCAAATATCTAATGATATATAAAGATTTAAAAAAAAAAATTTAAAGAATGAACGTAGAACCGTGAACAAAATTGCTCATCTTTGGGCTCATGGATATTTTGTTAAAGCCGTTCTAAATCCTATTCTCGGTTACAGCCTATACAACAGTGTTTTAGTCAGTAGATCAAAGAGAGCACTGATTCATTTGTGATATTTGTCTCTAACAGAAACCATTGCTGGATGTGGGGAGAACAGAGACAGCTGTGAACTATCAACACATACAGTGAAGATTATTATTGTGTATCAAAATATATTGTGTCACTGGAAAAGATTTGCACAAATCGAGGCTCATCAGACTCAGGCAACATTTTTCTCAGGCAATCTTCTATTGTCCAGTTTTGGTGAGTCCGTGTGAATTGTAGCGTCAGTTTCTGTTCTCAGCTGACAGGAGTGTCACCGGTGTGTGTCTTCTGCTGCTGGAGCTCTTCTGCTTCAAAGTTTCATGTGTTGTGTGTTCAGAGATTCTCTTCTGCAGAACTCGGTTTACTGTTGTCTTTCTATCAGCTTGAACCACTCTTATCATTCTCCTGTGACCTCTGGCATCAACAAGGCATTTCCGTCCACTGAATTAGTGGACATTTTCTATTTTTTGGACCATTTTCTGTAAACCCTATGAGGATTGTGATTCCTCTAGAGTGTGATGTTGGAATCGCTGGTGTAGCTGGAGGTTTATTGCTTAAATTTCACTTTGTTTAAACTCTGTTTGAAATTCTCAGCCAACATCTTTATAGTTTATAATAAACAAACACCACCCGAGGGGGATACAGACCGATTTAAAATATACCAATTATCTCTATAATGGGCCTCTTGACAATTTTCTGCAATGATTAAAGACGTACATCTAGTGAATATTTACATAGAAAAACTATTAAAAACCTGCATAGAGACACACGTTCTGTGTGAACGGCCTCTAGTGGTCCTCTGAGTGCAGTGCTGGGTAGATTACTAACAAATTGTAGTCGGTAACTGATTCCAAATGACAATTTTTGTAACGTAATCCATTAATTTACACATTTTAAGGTAATATAATCGGACTACTTTTTGATTTTTGAACTTTTTTATCACAGTGATTTGAGTAGGATAATCTTGTACCATATTGATATAAAATACATAGAGAAAGAAAATATATTCCATTTTTTGTTATCAACAACATGAAGTGCATTAAATATTCCGTTATGTCAAGGTTTCCCAGACTGGGGTTTGTGAGTTAAATGAAAAGCTATTAATTAAATCATAAATGTATTTGTTTTTATTTGCTTGCTTGACATAAGAGATCCGTGAGATTGGCGAATCCCTGCATTACATGTAAATATGAAATTATGTGAATTTGTACATTTTAATGTGTTTGAAAGACAAAATGCATGCAGTAATGAACGGTTAAATGACTCACTGAGTGATCATTAAAAACAATAATCAATGTGTTTGATTCACTATTCTCCTCTGTATCCTGTAGTTGCTCAGCTTGTCAGAAAGGACATGTTTGTGCAGTTAATACTGGAAATGTTCCACTGTATTTTACATTTTAGGTCTAAGCTCAGCAGAAAAACTGCACTGAACGCTTCATCATGTGTTAATATCAGTGTTGCTCCGATAAACATTTAACAAACATCTAGAAAGAATCTTTTACTTTTTTCTGACTGCTTCAGCACAAACATGCAAGTATGACATGTCTTAAAGGAAGACTAAAATACATAAATTATTTCACTAACAAATAGCTCAAAATAGTTATTTTCTTGTGTGCCTGTAAAACTCATGACACTAGAGGGAGGCAGAGCCTGTCAACTTAGTCAGAGCCAATCATTTTGTCACAGTTAAAATCCTCTTTGAATACTCATTTCAACATACTACGATTTGGGATGCACTAATTCTGTTGAATACCGTTTAGGACGGAGAGAATGTGAATTAGGACGCAGCATCAGTGTCCTGAGACACATAAAGGGCTGCACACGCGCATTGGCAGTTTCAGCGAATGTTTAATGCTGTTTAAACATAAGAAACAACATTTATGTAGCAGTTCAGTTTAATTCAGGTTGTGTTGCTAATATGTTATGTATAGAAACAAGCAAAGCCACCTTTTTCTTGCTTCTATTAGGAGTTGTTGAAGTGTCTTACACGTCAAAAAATACACGGCCAGTCCGTTAAAGTGTTTATTTAAGGTATCATTTATTTTTACCAACACAAAAAGGCAAAAACATGGAAAATTATTGAAATTCATTCAGCCAATACTTCCAAACAGCGCTGAAGTATGTCTCCAATTCCATTAAGATCTTATGTCTTAAATCCGTATGATATCTTCCTTAGATTTTAAACAATTTTCTCATTTTTGACAGCCAGGGATTCCTCTCTTGAATCCCTTTTAGCTAAAGCAGCATATGCTTGTATGAACATATAAGGAGTAGGCCTAGTGGCTTTAAAGCTAACTTCAAGTAAATTATACAAAGAAAACTCCATGTAAAGTATACATGGACAACTTGAGTAAATTCTTAAATAACTGTAAAACATAAAAAAGATGTGTCAGATATGAAGAGAGGACCCAAACGCGAAAGCAGGTAATAGTCTCTTTAATATAACTCAGGAATGCCGTGTGGGCAGTAACAAACATAAAATATCTTCGTAGTTGAATATCAACAGAAAGCTGCAGGCCTAGGGCTGGATACGAGTGGTCCCGGTAGAGAGGAGAAAACGAAACCATGGACGGCTGGTGGTAACACCGGACCGTAGTCAGCTCACATCAGCAGGAAGCTGGGCAAAGCATACGTTTAGCAACAAACAGCCAGAGTCTGTACCAGACAGGACAGGACAGGAATCTTGAGGGTAGACAATGGTCAAAACGTGACTACAAACAATAATCTGGCAGAGGAGAAAGGGAAGAAGATGACTACAAGTAGAGAGCCTAATCAGAAGGAATAAGGGACAGGTGAGGAAACGAGAGAATGATGTGATGGAAGAATGAGGAACAGCTTGGTGTGTGTGTGTGTGTGTGTGTGTGTGTGTGTGTGTGTGTGTGTGTGTGTGTGTGTGTGTGTGTGTGTGTGTGTGTGTGTGTGTGTGTGTGTGTGCCTTTGTTTATATTACATTGTGGGAACCAAATGTCCCCACAAGGATAGTAAAACCTGAAATCACCTCCATTGTGGGGACCATGTGTGTGTGTGTGTGTGTGTGTGTGTGTGTGTGTGTGTGTGTGTGTGTGTGTGTGTGTGTGTGTGTGTGCGAAAGAGGGTGTGTGTGTGCGAAAGAGGGTGTGTGTGAGTGATTGAGTGTGAAAAAAGACCAGCAGGGAGAGAAAAGAGACAGAGGAAGATACCAGGTTCATAACAAGATGAGAATAATAATAATACAAATTGAAAGCATATTTGAATTACGGAGTAGTTTTCGAGAATTCAGGATTTCCCTATTCAAATAGATGGGCTTGGTAGTAAATGCCTGAAATATAGCTACTCAGAGGTGGTGCAAAAATGGCTGATGAGTGAACAGACATTTTGTTTCAAATGTGGATTTCTGACAAGGTTAAAATTATATTTATCAATTCAAATTCAGGTCTTGGTCTGTTAATGTTATTTGATGCAGTGTTATTTTAGGCCTATTTTGAGATAAGACATTTTGCCACAAAACTGGATTAAAGATCCAAAATAACAAATACACTAATACTAATGCCACAAGCTAACTCCACAAACATGGAAAACATTGAGAGATGGACCAACGGCGAAGCCCAGGAGTAAACGGTTCTACTCTACCCACTCTGAGCAGGATTCAAACTGATCTCTCCGGTGTGGTAGGCGGGCACACTAATAAGGATGCTAAAAACCGCTGTTGCTAGCACACCTCTTGAGGCCAAGGGAGTACGGTTTACACACACAGCTCTTACTGACCTATATAGGTTACACTCGCCCCCTTAAACCTTACTCCCATCCGGGTCACGGCACCAATTGTAACCTGACCTACTCTACCTGCTCCTAGCGGGATTCAAACTGTGGTCTCTGGTGTGGGAGGCAGGCATGCTAACAAGGGATGCTAACAAGACCACAGCCGCTATAGCATCAGTCGCTAATGTGCTTCTTGAGGCCAGGGAAGTGAGGTTTACATGCACAGCTCTTACTGGCCTACATCCATTACACAGGCACATCTCAACCTTTACGCTAAGGAGGAAATCCAACACAACTTTGAAGGGACCAAGTGATAATGTATTTCTGCTCAGCTAGTGACAGCAAACGCTAAAATACTTTTTCACATACCGTTTACTTTCTTTGTTTAACAGTTCTATATAATAACATATTAGATACAAATACACAGGTTTGAATGGAGAACAATGGTCTAATGGTATAGTTGTGTCATGTACTAGAAGTAGCTTCATAACAACCACCTTGACCCATCATGGAAACTGATTCAGCCGCCTTGATAGATTGATATCAGCCTTACACATTTGTTAGCAGGCAGGGTTAAATTTAAATGCCTTTTAGTCATTGTGGTGAGAAAGATTTACGTCATAAAATGTGTTGCTGTTTGATTTTCCCTTCAGCAGATGTTTTTGTGATTTGTGTGATAAATATCTCATTGCAAGATATAGTCATGTGATCGACTTCTGTTTCTCTGTTATAATTGTATAAGTGTATAATTTAATGTAAATAATTATTATGGCTATACAAAAAGACGGCGCAGATATGTTGGTCTTGCAACTGATCAGCATTATATTTTGATAATGGATCATGGAAAATGAATCCGGTAGTATAATATTTATCGAGTTTTGGCTGAGCAAAACTCATTTGGGTGGCTCGCCAATGCATACAAGTTCTTGTGTGGAGAAGAATTCATTGAAGGTAGCAGTGTAGCACAGTCCTTCAGCAGAGATGTTAATGTGTCGGCCTTTAAATAACCTTAACCCAGAGATCTGTCTGTGAGAGCTTTAAACAACAGATGCAGCACTGTAGAGACCTCCCACTGAAAATCATGCAATACACAAGATACCCTGCCGGAAATTCTTGAGTATTGTTGTTCCATTGTTTGGTTCACACCCATCATGTTTCTATGGCCCATAAATCTGTATTGGCTCACACATATACACAATCTATCAATATATATATAGATAAAGTCTTGAATATTATTTAATTTTAAGGTCGTTAAAAAGTATACTTCTCATATGCCGAACATACTACAGCATTAATTACAGTTTTTAATCAAATATTATTGTACTTGAAATACTTATCACAAAAAATATTTGTTCTTGATGCTTTTGCATTGAAGCAATTGTGCAGAAGGTCTCTTTTTTTTAAATGCAGAATGAATGTGAGCTTCTTTGTGCCTTTACCAGCAGCTCGGTGAGAATGATACCTGTGGTCAGAAGTCAGAACTATTTAGGTCAGTGTAAGGTGTCAAGTGTTTTTTGTTGTTGTTGGTTGAATGCAGCAGGTAGTTTTTTGGTGCCTATTATTGGGCTCACAAGAGTGCACTTGAGTGTTAGTGTGTATAAGGGTGTATGTGTGGTGAAGAGATGCTTCTGCACAAAAAGCTCTTGTGAAACTCCTTTACCTGACCTCAGCGCTTCACTGGAAACTAATGTTATCAGAACGTTGTGGGAACTAGAATGCATATGAATACTTCAATACAGGTGAAGGTGAAAGATTAGCTTGAAAATAGATTGTTTAGTGACATTTACTATGGAACATTTCTTAGTTATGCTTGTGTTGATGACGCAAATACTGCCAAAATAAATACGACTCATGTCATCTGTATTAAAGTGAATGCACCGAGTCAAGCTTTTATTTCAGAACAAAAGGAAAAAATGTCCCAGTTGAATGATTGCATTTTCTGATCCTTTATGATTGTGAACCAGGTGTGAACTGAGATACAAATATGAAAACCTGCTTCTGTTCTCGAAGCAGGAGGCAATAAATAAGCATAAAGCTGCTCAGGGCGTGTTTTGATAGACAAATATGGAAACATGATACAGCTTTACAATCATCATTCTAGCATTTGTTGGTTTTAAATACACCAATTTGATCAGGATGGTCATGTGACCCAAAACTGGTGAAGGTTTAAATGTTTCTTTTAAGCATTGTTTCAAATCAGTTCAGAAAACTTTGACCAGTTTGTGAAACTTTTTGACCTGATGGTGGCGCTAATCTGAGTTTAAGAGCCACTGTGAGACTTGCATTGCAGATTACGAACAGAAAACCTTCCGTTGCTTGGCCACAAATTGCATTTCCACATATAAATATGTAAATTATTGAAGTTAAAGTAATAAACAGCATTAAAAGTTATTTTTTTTCATGTTTAAAACAGATGTCTTAAGGTCAAATAAACACTCCACATGCGCCGACCAACAGCAACAGACACTTTGTTGGGTTTAGCGCTTGCTTTTGTGCCATCGTGAGAAAGTTTAGCTGTGAAGGAAATGGTGGCCTACCAGAACCCAAGGTTTCGAAAGAAAAAAAAACTCTAGATGATAACTAATAAGAACAAGGCTGTTTCGGTTTCTGGGTGGTTTAAGGGTCATACACTGTCACTGTTAATTTTAGCATGCTACCATTCTACTCTATTTATGCAGCATATATTATGTACTCTGTGTACATCATGTAAATTTCTGTATTCATACCTGGAAGCATCCTGATGTTACCTAATGTAACATGACACTTGTTATCGCCAATTGAATATGTTGAATCAGCGTTTGTAGGGTGTTAAAATTTCTGAGAAGTGACATAGGCTACTGTAAAGTGTTGACTGTCTGCGTTGGTCGCCGTCTGTCGATGCAGTGTGAATTGGTTGCCCGCTGACAAGGTTTTAAAGATATTGTTATCGTTTTTTTTTTTTGGCGTTCAAAACAACTTAAAATGCACATGTAGATCAGAAAAATCTAAAGTGTCTCGGGGGAGCCCCTGAATCCCCCTAATGCCTCACACATGGGACCTCAGTTATTATAAAACCCTGCGTTTAAACAGCTGATATCCTAGTAATATGCACGTTAATAAGCAACTAGTTAATAGTGAGAGATCCTAAACTAAAGTGTTAAAAAAAAATTAAATCATACACATTGATGTTACCATATTATCATGCTTAACACTGAGAATTTGAATAATGTGATGGTCAGATGCAGATATGTAAATCAGAGAATAGGTTCGGCGATTGGTGGGTGGATTATTTATTTTCAACAGTGGATTCAGGTGACTCAAAGTGCACCAGATTAATACATTTATCTTTAAAATGTACACAATTTTCTTCCGGACCCCCCTAGAGGTATCTCCACTTACAAAAATGTTGTAGGAAACACAGTAGGCTATATGATGTTCTATGAAAAATACAAAAGTAATGATCTTATAATTAAAATACCTACATAGGTGGTTTTCCTCCATCGCCTCGTTTTGAAGCCAGGAAAAACCCTGCATACTCATCGGGGGCTGAGCCCCCCTAAAATGAAAATCCTAGAATTGCCCCTGGTGTCCGCCCAATGTTAAACTCATTCCTACGCCCCTGTATGACAGTTTTAATCTGTTTCGAATCACTTTGTGAATCTTGGCAAGGAACATCACTATAGTCAACACACTACAAACGCTGATTCCACCTCAGGAATTTTCCCAGGAACTATAGGGACTTTGGGGTGGTACTCTGAAATTCTGGGTAAAAATGTCCTCCTTAGAAAGGCCCTGCTTGTGAGGTAGTACTTTTTCAATGTCAGGAACTTTTGGGGGTGGGACTTGGGCGCTGAACATGCTGATGGGATGAGTTCACACAGCATTTTGATTCAACCACCATTTTCAAAAGTCTGTTGTGGTCCGTGCAGTAAGAGTTGTTTTCTATTCGAATCAACAATGGAGTTCGACAGATGGGCCGGGGTTTAGGCTTTATTAAGTTTATATGCGGAAGACGAAATCCATGCGGGAACTGGAAAGTCGCGCAGTCCTACGTCACTGGACTAGAGTAGTAGACATGAAGGTGCAATCATTTGCCTAATCTTCATGGTACTTTAAAATGCGATGGGAACACAGACAGCAACAGGTCTGGGGGAAAAAGTTCCTGGGACAAATTGTTCTGGGTAATTTCGGCTTATGTTGGCTAATGGTCTTGCTGAAAATGTGTGCACAAGGAAATCTTTATCCACCAATCCCGAATATACTCCTGGTCACTATTTGCAAGCGACATCAAGTTTCATCCAGCAGTGTCTGCTGTGCCTCACTCATCCATACTATTTGCATATCACATGGTTCTTTGGAACAATGATAAGAATATTGAGTATTGAATACACAACATATAATCCAATCCAATATTAGGCAACTTTATATAAATGTGAAAGAACAGTAGTTAGAAGAGGGATTCACAATAAAGTTAATCTGAACTAAGTGCTGTTTGTTCTAGTAAAGAGGAAGGGGATAACATCTGATATTTATATCACTTTAAAGCGGTCGAGAGAGACAGACACAGAGAGGGGGAGGGGGAGAGGGAGGGAGTGTGCATAATTGTGAAGTATGTGTGTATAGGCTACGCCCAGATCCTTTTTCAGAACAGACTCTAAAAACTGTGAACCCAATGGAATCTTCATTTGATTATTTCTTGCTTTGTAAACGTTTTTAATCCTTCTTATGGATATATTCTTTTGTTATTAAAAATGTGATGGAACATGTCAACCACACCTGAGAATGGACATTTTTTTTCCCACCGGATCTTTGAAAGTGTTTTTTTGTGTGTGTTTTTTCGGTATGCACTCCTGTTTGACTGTATATCGTTTATTGAGAAATTCAGAAAAATGAATCACAGCGGATCTTTCTTTGGTCTGTGTTTATTGCTATTGAATGGTACGTCATAAATACCCTTTGAAATAATACTAATAATTGATAATAATAACCTGTTATGTTTCTGTTTTATTTGTCAAGGGTCAGTTAAAAGTTTATTAGTTTGAAGTCCCTTTCCATGTTGTTAAATTCAGCGCAATCTTTTTGTGCTCGTCAATCTTCCTAATATCTGGAATGTTTTAGCCTACTTAAAGGGAGCTTTTTTTTCAGGTGTGTTTGGCGCTGGTACAGATGAAGAGAAGTCAGTGTCAGTGATGGAGGGAGATTCTGTCACTCTAAACACTGATATTACTGAAGTACAGAGTAAAGATCAGATACTGTGGATGTTTGGACCTCAAGAGACTCGAATAGCTGAAATCCATAAGCAGAACATTGATATGTTTGACAGTAATGTGACATTTGGAGACAGAATCCAGATAGACAGTCAAACTGGATCTCTGACCATCAGAAACATCAGATCTGAACACACTGGACTTTATAAACTACAGATCTTCAGCAGCAGAGGAACTTCACACAAGAGATTCAATGTTACTGTCTATGGTGAGCAAATGATTCTCATGATGATTCAGACTGTGATGATTCTCAAAAATAAAACTTCTCCTGATTAATCTGGTTATTCATAAATGCTTAACTAGCAAAAGTGAGGTTGAAACCTCTTTTCTGCACTCAGTTTATATAAATAGTTAATGTGCTATTATTTTGCACTTCCTGAAGGAAATGCCAGTGCAAGGAAGCAAAACAATAGTGTTGATCTTTTAGCAATGATAGAAAAGCTGCAAACCCACATTTAGAGAGAATAGAGATTAATAGTAAAATCAGTTAAATGAATAAAGTGAGATAAAAATGAAAACCAAACATAATACAGTATGCAATCAATATGCAATTACAATCTGACAGCACCAGTAAAAGTTGATGGGAGATTTTATTCCTTTTCAACAATCTATAATTTCTATAAGTTCTGAAAATGTGAAATTGAAAAATAGAACAACAAAGGCAGAGTCTATGTGTGTTGAGCATGCCGATAACAAATTTCAGTACAATGCTGTGTTTCAAATACTAATTATGTTTACTTATCAAGGTGTCATTGATTTTTATATTTTATGTTCTCCAGCTCGTCTGCCCTTTCCTGTTATCACCAGTAACTCTTCGAACTGTTCATCATCATCCTCCAGATGTTCACTGGTGTGTTCAGTGTTGAATGTGAGTCAGGTGACTCTCTCCTGGTACGCAGGATTCAGTGTATTGTCCAGCATCAGTGTGTGTGATCTCAGCATCAGTCTCTCTCTACCTCTGGAGATTCAGTGTCTGGATGATTCATACAGCTGTGTAGTGTCTTATTCATTCAGCAACAGAACTACACACCTCAACGACCCTGAACTCTGTCACACATGTCCAGGTATCAAAATATATATTATCCTCTAACTTCGTAAATTAATCAAAATGGTGTTTATGTTTATAGCTTTTATTTAATATCCATGAGCTTTGAGGTCATCTATAATATAGATATAAAATATTTTCTCTTGAATATTGACAGTTCATTGCTAGCAGATGTTATCATATACAAATGTTTGCCTAATAAAAGGGCTTTGTTGAAAGTTCCTCCACCTACATCATAAATAACTTCTTCCGACTAGCAGGTAGCAGAACATGTGTGACATTTCTAAACTGAAGTCTATTGGCGTTTTTAAAAAAATGACGTGTCTTCGATTTGTCCCACCCAAACATCCAGATAGATAGTTAGACGCTTAATCATATAGTGTCACAAGCTGGGCTCGAACTCGGGTCTCAGGTGTGGAGAGTGAGTGTTCTACCACTTAGCCACAGAGGTGATAATGTTGGACCCAAACGAAACACTCAATGCAAAACTCCAAGCAAAGTAGATTTATTTTTTAAAAAAGGTCCCTTGCAAGTCCAAAAAATCCAACAAAAGTTCTTCTCACAAAGAGGTATTAAAAACAGATAATCCAAAAATAAAAGGTAACAGGAGAGAAACAAAATAACTCCACGAGGGGAGAAAAACACAATCAAATAACTCAGAATAGCTTACTTGAAATAGCTTAGGTGACTTGGAAGGACTCAAAAATCACAGCAAGGAGACACATAGCCAGGACTCAAAAACCGAGTGAGGAACAAGGGGAAAAAACACATCTTAAATACTCTAGGGGAAACAAGACACAGGAGACCTGGGCCCGTATCCCTAAATAATTTTTGTGCAAAAAGTGGCTCCTAGCGGCCAAATTCTAAGAAAATTCTCAGAGTCATGACGTTTTCTTAGAATTTCCCCTAAAAGTGACACGAAAATCCCAGTTAATATAAAAGCTATTCCTCAAGATTCCTAGCGCTTAAAAGGGCTCCTAAGGCGAGATCTGCTAAGAGCAGGGAAGAGGACTTTTAGTGGCTTAGGAGTTCCCCTAGCAGCTGCACAAAATGGCCAACAGAGGAGGGCCACACTGAGTTGTAACGTTGCAATTTCTACTTCAGTAATGACAGCCCCTTGAAATATGCCATCTTGTTTTCAATGGGGTCCATATGGGAGTGAAAGTACAAAATATGCCAGCTAGGATATTAATGAGCAAATAAGACACGAATCATTATT
This sequence comes from Phoxinus phoxinus, assembly GCF_949152265.1. Lineage (NCBI taxonomy): Eukaryota > Metazoa > Chordata > Actinopteri > Cypriniformes > Leuciscidae > Phoxinus > Phoxinus phoxinus. The sequence continues at coordinate 21,661,667 of NC_136895.1, read as the reverse complement.
TGAACTTAAGTTTTCACATATTTTAGATTCTAATGTTAGGCTATAACCCCTACAGCTTACTATTCATTTTCCAGATATTTTCTTGAATGTGAAATATTATTTACAATTACAGTCTGCATAAGATTAGAGTGTATAATTATGTTTATTGATTTGAGGGTACATCCTTTGCTCATTATCACCAAAAGTTCATTTTCATCAAACTTGTAGGATCAACCAATCACGGCTTTTGAAATGATGACTCATACCTAGCAACGGGGTCAACCACACCTCCTCACTAAGATAGGATTTTCCATTCATTCCTTGCTCAGAGTTCACTGAAAATGTTCTGGAATCACTTCTAAGCTAAAACTCCTGGCAAGGAATTTTTAGGTTAAGTTAGGAGCTCTCTGAGAGGATTCTCAGAATCTTTAGGGATACGGGCCCTGGATAACACTAACAAGAAGAACTAAAGCAGAGGGGAACACAGGTGACCTCTAGAGGCCCGGAGACAAACAACAGGAGGCAGGATGCTGACATATAGATGTCAAAATATTCAAGTACTTTACTTAAACACCTGCTTGTTGAAACCTAATATGTTAAATCACATTTCCATAACCATAATAGTTTATTTCAGATTTAACTGTATTATTCAGATTACACTAATAACTGTTTTCTCTGTTCATTACAACAGTGGCCCAGCGTTCAAGTTTCATGATGGTAATAGCTGTTACTCTCGCGCTGCTGGCAGCAATAGCTGTCGTTGTAGGTGCGATGTGCCACGGAAGATGTAAACATTCTGGAGAAAAAGGCAAGTATTGACATGCAAACATATATATATATTAAATTACCATTTCAAGTTAATTAAATGTATTTTAGTTTTTTAAATGTCTGATTTTTATTAGTTAAGAGTCGTGATGAAGAGGTGAATTACGCTGTTCCAACATTCTGTGCACTTCAGCGAACGGTAAGATACTGTATATTTTATTTCTGTATGAACTGTGCCGGTTTTCAATAAGTAAGCTCCTTCTGCTTCTTTAAATTCCTGTAGTCGAGGTGTGTGTGACTGAGCATGTGCTGATATGCATCTTACTCGTATAATGCAAAGGTTTTTATCACTCATTTGTGGGAGTTAGACCTGTATGTTACCGTCACTTGCATACTTCAGCTTGTGTTTATGAAACTTCTTGGTCTGATTTTTGATTCTGGTTCTGTTTTCTTGCAGGACATCATTGCAGCAAATCACACAGTGTACTCAACTATTGTGACATGAATTTAAGATCCAACAGATTGTTTTTTTATTTTATTATTATACTGCAGGTCAATGCCATGAATTCTGGCAATTCACCCAATCTGATCACTTTGACTCCGTTTCATTACATTTCATTTAGGAGCAGCTAAAGTTAAAGTCTGAAGTCAGATTAGTGAGTTAATTTTTGTCAATGTGTCTCATTGTTTCACTTCACCTTTCATAGTATCAGTCCAGTCTAAAGAATATATCAGTGTTAAAGGGACGGTTTATGAAGGTGGCGCTTGATATTATTGTTAAAACCTTTTGTACTTGTGCAGCGTTTGTTGTTGCTTGTTTCTTGTGTTTTTAATATATACTTTGTGTCATTTATAGGTATACACCTATATTTTATTATTATAATGTTTTGTGTTTTACTGTTTATTTTTGCATATGTTTTCACATATTTTATTTTATTTCAAGACCCTTTATCCTCTCTGTTCCTCAGTGTTGGAAGGGTTTCCAGCCTCCATCGATTATAAGACCAACACAACGTTTAAGAAACAGCTGAAACTACAGCTCTTCCACGAACACAAATCACAAGGACACTTCCTAATAATATATGTCCCTTCCCGTTTCAATTCTGCTAAAGCCTACTGAAATAAAGGAGTAAAGTAGAGATACACCAAAACACAATACAATTGACAATTGACACAATTGTATTGCCGTGAAATGAATGTCTACGCGCCGACTCAAACCTTTGAAGCATTCAGGGACATTCCCAGTCCACTACTTGTTTCGATTCACTCCCTCTGCACTGTTTCTTACTCTGAGTTCTGACATGTGGTGGTCACACAGATGTCCTCTTGAAGTGTTTAAAGCTGACGATTCAACACAGTCCTTCCCAGCTAACAAAGTTATGTTCTAAGAATGTTTTGCTAATGTTCATATTAAGTTACAAAAACGCTATTTATAAATGTTTTCTGAACGTTCTAAACATCCAGTTTCCAAATGTTGGATCTTTTTTTTTTCTCTTGGTTTTGGAACGTTAAGGAAACATTTTATCAATTTGCAAACATTATGGGATGTTACTTTTGAATGTCCTTTGAACATTCTGATACAAGAAGTAACATGTAAACGTCCAACTAAAATGTTTCAGAGAAAACAAATCTGTGAATATTGTTTTCATGCTAACATTTTAAGATCATTGTCACTGAAAGGGTGTTTGTTCATAACTTAAGAGAGTGAAGAGAACTTTGCTGGAATGTTTCTGAGATTGTTCCCGGTTAGTCTGGTTGTTGTTTATCTTTTGTTGTTGTAACAGAAGGAACTATATACTCCAGCATCATTTGAGACACTGATTAAAGTTTCACTAAAAGCTTACTGACACATTTCAGCAGAATGCTTTTGTCTGATTTAAAACTGAGCAGAACGTTTGTGGATTGAGCTGAAAAATGTCACTTTTTAGACTTCCGGTTCACCAGAAGAGGAAGTCAGAAGAGCTCAGTTAAAAGAATTTGACTACCATCTTTTGCATATCCAAATAGTCCTGTGACAGACGAAGACACATTTGCATGCACAATGCACAGCAAGAGCGAGTGGAAAAAAACAAGCTAAACTGAAACACTGATCTAGGATATTGAACCACAAAATGTCAATTTATGTGTACAACAGTTCCTTTGCAATATAAAGCAGATGGACGGAGGGCTCCCTATAGTGGAGATCATGGGCACTTCAGCTGGTGGTTGAGGCAGTCACATGCAAGTGTTGTTCGGAAAGAACTGGAATTATGGAGGACACCAGGTTTATTCTTGCCTGTTTATTGGGAAAATCATATTAAAGGCAAAATTATAGTTAGCGTTCATGTCCAATTTTTCACTCGGAAACTCATATTTTCTTGTTACACTTTTCAATAAATATTTCTAGAACCTGAAAGGGTAGCCTACATTTCAGGGGTTTCCACTATGTGATCATTTTATGGATTTATTTTAAATTAATGTTTTTTTTTACCTTTTTGTCATAAAACGTTCTTTAAAGTTGAGTCAGGAATACCAGGGTTCGAAATATAACCAGCTGAACCTTTTTTTCTAAGAGCGTTTAGTGTTTGGTTTACAAGCACTGACACGAGTGGCAGCTCCTGTTGCGCAGGTGCATTTCTACGCTTTTGTTTTCATTTGGGATTGGCTTGGCGTAAAAGAATTTCAGAAGTTACGGCACTTGTAGGAAATAAATGTAGTACAACTTTCTCCAGTTAGTTTACTGGTTTATCTTTAGGACGAGAACAAACAACAGAGCAGCTGAGCTGATGGGAACATGTTAACTCTTCATCTATTCAAACTACTGAAGAATGTGAATGTTTTTCTTGCTTTGTTCTGTGTTTATCTATGTATGGATGGTGAGTGATGCATTTTTTTAAACTCTATTCTAAAATTAAGCCTGATCTTCTAGTCTCCAGTCACCTTCAACTCCAACTTTTCAGCTTTGTTTTAAAAATTATGTGTAAGAAGTTAAGAACGTCTTCTGTATTAGGTTATATGTCAGTGGTCTTATTCTGCCTCTGGCTGCAAGTCTATGGCAGAACCATACGATAAAATGTTACTATTGACACTATTTATTCACTCTTATATCAATCTAAAACTGCATTTTTTTAAATTCATACAATGATAGTTGTCATAATAGACAAATAGTTAGATAGATTTTAAGATTATTTGCAGAACACAAATAAAAAATAGTCAATGGGGGTCGAATTTTAGGGGTCCAAATAAAATCTTAAAATCAATTACTTTTTGTCAAAATTATGTTTTAATGATCTAAGATGAGGAATTTAAAAAATGGTTTCATAAACTGTGCTTTCTAAAATCAATTAAAAAACAACCATAAAAAAAAAAAAAAAAAAAAAAACAGTTGCTCTCATTCACTAATAATTGCACAGGAGAACTTCTCATGAAATATAAATATATAAAATCAAACGTCTGAATAAAATCTGCATAATTCCCAAAATGTGCATACACACATGAATTTGTTCTTGAATTCGTTCTAAAGTTAATGAATTTGGAGCACTCTAAATGAGTGGCCACTATTTTGGGCATGTTGCACAAAACATGACCAAACCAATTTGATAAAAGTTTTACTACAGCCGTTCATCACTCTCAGCAATATGCAATAACATAATCATGCAGTGCTGGAGGCTGCAGTTTCAGGACCTCATTTCAAGGGCCCTAGGTTTTATTTTTTATTTATTTTTTGATGACCGCGCCACCAAGCTAATTGTACTAAATCAGAGGGGACCAGATTCAAACCTGAAACAAATACAGTAGACACCAGGGGCTGTATTCACAAAACATGTAATTTTACCCCGGCACTAAGAGTTCTCCTAATTGGCAGTAAAAGTTTTTAGTTAAGAGTTTCCTCTTAAAACCTATTCACGAAACTGAGACCAACTTTTACTAAGGAATAGAAAGAAGTCTTAAGCCAGTAAGAGCGGGGACGGGTTGACCTCGTTGCTATGGATGATGTCATCACGCTTACCAACTATGACCACAGTGATTGGCTGATGGGGGAGGAGTCTCTGTCAGCGATTTAAAACTATAGAACGAGGTATCATGTTGTGAATACGGCCCCAGATTACATAACTCACTTGTAATTAATCCCCATGCTCTTAATCATAGAGAGAAGCATGCTATGACAGTGTACGTGTTCTGTCTTATTCGTTGTGGCCATCGGCCTTCCAAAGAGAAGCATGCAGAGATGTCTCGCTTTACAAACACTGTAACCCTAACCAGATGCCAGGAAGAGGGGAAAGAAATGTTGTATTAAATATTTTAAACAAAAAAATCTAACATAAATGAGCAAGTTATTTTTGACAGTCCAACTGTGACTGTGGAACTTTGTCACAAGGAATGTGTGTTTGACACAAACTCTTAGTGACCAAAAGAGCAATTAAATACTAAACTGAAATTGGGCCTGTTGAATAATAAGTAGATTTTCACTAATAACTAAAAATGAAGACTTCAGATGCAAAAGTGCCATCTGAAATTTTCTTCTAGAATGATCATTTTTATCAAGCTTTTTATGCTCGATTATTTAACTTTAATGGCAATGAAACTTACCTATTAATTGTCTTTAAAGTGAAATAACTGAACTTAAATATACGAGCTTGATAAAAATGCAAATTTTAGATGAAAATTTCAGATGGCACTCAGATGCTTTTGCATCTGAAGTCTTCAAATGTACTTTGCAAGACAATGGCTAAGATTTATTGTCAGGTGTATTCATATTTTTCATTAATGGCCATAATATATGGCTTTAATTGACTTTTTCCAGATGTGAACGATAATGCGAGGTATGAAATGACGACAAGAGTGACTGAGAGAGATTTCATCATTCTTCACGATGATATTACTGAAACACAGCAAGATGATCACGTGCTGTGGATGTTCGGATCTCCAAACATTCACACGCCTGAAGGTTATGAAAGGATCATCTCGACCTCTGACAGTCACGAGAGGTTTAGAAACAAGCAGAGCAGATCACACACTATCTGGAGCTTCAGCGACACTCAACCTCGACAACAAACCATTTCCAGATCGTGTAAGTAAACGTTACAATACTATTAGCAAACCCTTTTATACTCTGACCTAATAAAGTTCCAGCAGGATGAAAAAAAAATACAAATTACAATCAATATCAAGCTTAAACTGGATATTGTGTTTCACAGGTTTAAGAGTTGAAAAGGGCGCTTTAATGATGGAGGGAGAATTGGTGACGTTTTGCCCTAATGCTTCTGAACTACAGAGCGTTGCACTACGGTGGAAGTCTGGATATCATACATGTATAGCTAATAACAAGGAAAATAAAATTATTACATGTGATGATAAGAGATTCGAAGACAGATTTCAGCTGGATAGTCAGACCGGATCTCTCACCATCCAGAACATCAGCATTAAAGACACTGGATGTTATGAATTTATCATCATCAGAAATGGAAACTTACAACATGAAACATTAAAGTCTTATTGTGTTAAAGTGTACGGTAAGCAGCTTTCTCCTTCATAACTTTCATCCTGGTGAAAAGTCTATTTGTCTTAAAGAGAGATTTTACTCAAAAATTAGCATTGTTAACCTCAGGTTGTTTTTACTCCTTATTTTATTTCTTCAGTGCAATGGTGATGTGTGTCATTGATGATGTGAGACTGGTTTATACAGCAGGAAAATCTTACTGTCTATATGTCAGACGACAGTCAAATATATCTCTATTGTTGAAGTTATTTATTTGCTTATTCATTTGTTTTTCAGGTTCTTTACCTGTTCCTAACATCACCAACTCTTCAGACTGCTGTTCATCATCATCAAGCCAGAAATGTTCACTGGTGTGTTCAGTGTTGAATGTGAGTCATGTGACTCTCTCCTGGTACAAAGGAATCAGTGTATGGTCCACCAACAGTGTGTCTGATCTCAGCATCAGTCTCTCTCTACCTCTGGAGGTGGAATGTCAGGATAACAACACTTACAGATGTGTGCTCAACAATCCCATCAGCAACCAGACCACACATCTCAACATCAGTCGACTCTGTCAACCATGTCAAGGTATCACAGCATTTTTTATCCTCTAATTGTGACTTTTACTCTATGTCTGTTTGATGTCAAATATATACTAAAACTCAAACTCTCATTATATTCACTTTTAGCAGATAAATAAAGAAAAAAATGTTAATGACAGCATATACAAATGTTTGTCTAATAAAATTATCTCCCGAAATTGCTTCTGTCAAGAAGCCAATCGTTGTGTCTTGGACTGAAGCCTATTGGCTGTTATAAAATATAAAAATTTTCTTCATCATTATGATTTATTTAATGGCTTGTTTGAAACTTTAAGCGGTTTAATTAAGATTACTAATGACTGTATTCTGTGCATTACAGAACATGGCCAGCGCTTGCAGATAGAGCTGATAGCTGCTGATGCTGATGCTGCTGTTGTTGTTGTTGTTGTTGTTGTTGTTGCTGTTGTTGTTGTTGTTGTTGCTGTTGTTGTTGTTGCTGTTGTTGTTGTTGTTGTTGTTGTTGTTGTAGTGCTGGCGGTATGCCGCTACCGTTTCATGAGGTGTAAACAAGCAGGAAAAGAAGGCAAGATTTTACATTTAAAAAGCAAACAGTAATCTTTTTTAAATATATATATTTTTAATCAGAATTCCAAGTGTATTTTCGTATATTAAATGTTTCAAAATGATTATTAACAGTTAAGACTCAAGGGGAAGAGGCAGAGATGTTCACAAGTCTGAAGTCTTTATCGCTAGAGTCCGAGTCAAGTCTGAAGTCTTTATCACTGGAATCTGAGTCAAGTCTGAAGTCTTTATCATCTGGAGTCCGAGTCAAGTCTGAAGTCTTTATCACTGGAGTCTGAGTCAAGTCTGAAGTCTTTATCACTGGAGTCTGAGTCAAGTCTGAAGTCTTTATCATCTGGAGTCTGAGTCAAGTCTGAAGTCTTTATCATCTGGAGTCCGAGTCAAGTCTGAAGTCTTTATATCTGGAGTCTGAGTCAAGTCTGAAGTCTTTATATCTGGAGTCTGTGTCGAGTCTGAAGTCTTTATCACTGGAGTCTGAGTCAAGTCTGGAGTCTTTATCGCTGGAGTCTGAGTCAAGTCTGTGCATTATGTATTTGTATGTTTTAATAAAATGTTATTTAATGATAGGCCTGCACATGTATCTGCATTACTCGTCAGACAACTCTGTAATCTTCTTAAAACTTCGACAGTTTGCTGATTCAGGACTTTTCAGTCAGACATTACTGAAAAGTTGACTTTTGACTCTGCCTGCAAGTTTAATTTGCTCTAAGAGTCATCTCAAATACCCAGGCTCATCGTTGTTTATACATGCATTGATGAAAATGTCTTCAATGTCAATCAAAACAAACTAAATCAATTAAGCCAAATGAAAAAAAAATTATAATCAAGTCTGGAGTCTGAGTCAAGTCTGGAGTCTTTATCACTGGAGTCTGAGTCAAGTCTGGAGTCTTTATCGCTGGAGTCTGAGTTAAGTCTGGAGTCTTTTGTCACGATTCCGAGTCGAGTCTCGAGTCATCATGCCTTAAAAAATAATAATCTCAAACTCAAAATCCTATTATATGTATTATATAGACAAAATTATCTTTCTATTATCTGTTTTGTTTGTAATAAAGTTGCTAAGATTAGACAGTTACTGTGGAGCTGTCATGGTTGGTTTTGTTTCATGTTTCATGTCTTTTATTTTTAAACTCTGCTGTGTTTTCCATTGATTCACTGTTTTATTGTTCACAGGTGTGCCTTGTTTAGTCATTAGTGTCTGTGTATAAATAGCCCTCATGTTTCAATTAGTGATGGGAAACCAAGGCTTTCTGAAGGTTTTATCAAATTGTGCCGAAAAATAGTTTATTATGTGAAGCGTTCGAATATAATGCACTTTAGTGACAGTCTGGTGGTCAGAGGAATCAATCTGGGATCAATATATTAATATCTAATCAATTTGTACCAATGAGACCACAACTCGTGTCATGTGTAGCCTGGTAAACAGATTCACATCTTAAACAATAATACTATAAAATATACAAGTGATTATAACTCGTAAATGACGTGAGTAATTGAAAAAGTATTTTGGGTGTTCTGTTATTTAAAAATTATATGATCAAGTTGTGACAACATATGTTTTTACATTGCTTTAACTCAAAATAAGTTAAGCTTTTTTTTTTCTTTTTTTTTATTAGTTTAATTAAATTTAAGATGATTTCAATTCAAGTTGATTGTACTTGAAAAAAAAAAAAATCTTGCAGGACGTTGATGCCGTAGATCATACTGTTAATACCTGTTAATAGTTGTTCCACTAGTTTTGTCAAATAAAAATACTTAAAATGACCTTCTATATTATACAGGTCTGTATGTTCCCTCCCTTCCTCTGTGGTCATTAGATTTTCCATCCACTTATTTGTATTCAAATTTGGGATATTGCATAAAAACAAAATGCAGGATGCAAAAGCCAAGAGGCACATACATTAAAAAAATTAGGTATTTGTATGTTTTACTAAAATGTTATTTAATGATAGGCCTGCACATGTATCTGCATCTTACTCGTCAGACAACTCTGTAATCTTCTTAAAGGGGTCATGACATGGTTTTTTTTATTTTATTATTATGTTCCCTCAGGTGCAATTATAGTATTACTATAGTTTTTTTTACAAAAAACTTTTAAAATGTAGTGATTTATGACCTTTTCCCACCCTGTTTCTCATCCTCTGATTCAAACAGTCTGTTTTGGGGGTGTTTCCCCTTTAAGAGTTCAGTGTTAACGCCCACTGTTATGATTGGCTAACGTCAGTGCCTATGCATCAATTATTAACGCCCCCAGCAAGAACGTTTGCGGATTCGGCGTAACTGTTTAATAGCGGGTGATGCATGCGAAGCGATGGCTCTTGCAATGATAAAACCTTATTATGTTTGAGCCGGAATCAGAGGAAAATGAACCATCACCACAACAACGAAGACTGGATCAGCCCGTGTCCACATGGAAAGTGAAACTATTTTGAATTAATAAAAAAAAATTAACCCGAGACACTTGAAAACGGATTATTGTTGCATAATTATCATATAGCTTCATTTTCTAACAGTTTAACATTATTTAACTAATTCCAATGAAATGATAGGGTGTACCACGGACAAAAATGCATGCACAGGCCATCTTTGAAGACGCAGCATTGATAAAGGCAACATTTTTAATTTTCTATCACATGTAGGCCTAACGTACTAGAAAGGCGACATATTTTCAAGATTCTCTTATACAAATGTGTTTATATTAGCCATGGTAAAAAGTAAGTTTGCGTCGTCTTTATTGAGCCCAGAATAGTCGGCACGGACTTATCTTTGAGCAACAGTTTTCTGGCAAAGCCAGCATCATATTGGGATTTTTTCCTCAAAACAGTCATCCTTAAATGTATAGAACACTGCCGTGACTGGGACGTCCGCAAAAAATAAAGTGCATCCATTTTTCCCTGACGACTGGATCTTTCAGCGTATTTAAAATGTAGTTTAAAGTTTTAAATACATTACTTACAGTTTGCGTCGTCGATGTTGAGCCCAGAATAGACGGCACGGACTTATCTTTGAGCAACAGTTTTCTGGCAAAGCTCAAAACAGTCATCCTTAAAATGTATAGAACAAACGCTTAAACTAACACTGCCGTGACTGGGACGTCCGCAAAAAATAAAGTGCATCCATTTTTCCCTGACGACTGGATCTTTCGCAGCGTATTCAAAGATGTAGTTTGTCCACAGCCAGGAACAGCACATCTGCGGCGTCGTAATCTCCCTGTACACAGACCCACTCGCTGTCCGTCGACTGAACACTTGTGAGGCGCGCGGCGCGCGGGCGCGACAACGATACGAAATGAGCGTAGTTGTCTTGCGCTTTAAGCGTAGCTGTCTTCTGCTGGAGGCGGTCATATGCAAACGCTGGTACGTCACTTCGTACCGTGACGTCACTTCTTACCATGGATCCAGAACGAGCTGTATTTAGAGCTTGATTAAATAAATGATTCGTTTATAATGGGGAGGACGTCTTAAGCTATGAAACTTGCAGGACGTTTTAATGGTACAAAGATGTAATCCGGTATTCCGGTTGGTATTAGCCTAATAATAGGCCCCAAGAGTAGTATACAATTCCGAATTCAGCCAGCCATGCATTATATGTTTTATGGGTAATCTTATTGAATCCACTTGCTGGTTTATCATGAGTCTTTGTTCATAATTTTTTTATACAAGTCACTCTGAGATGTGCAGAGCTCGCACCAAGAGCTGAAAATTCGATCTGTTGTTTGACTCAGCTCCAAGAAGCAGCAGTTTATTATAATGATGTCAGACAGGTACAATGCTCACTGGATGACATCTGCAGTACACTATAGTGTTAATTTAAAAAAAAATGTCAATGATCTTTATCTAGTTGGGCTAAACAAAGAGAAGTTGTAATATTTTATTCCCAACAACGTGCACAAAAGCATCTGCTTGAAACCACATAACAAACATCATATACAACAAAACAAAACTCAGTTTCCTTTTTTATATAATAACTGTCACATACAGAGATGACCCATAGCGGCTGTTCACTTGTGTGAAGCTGGACATGGTCAAGTTACACCCATTATGCGAACATGCACTAGATTTTACATTTTGTAATATCTCCCTCTGGTGGTGTATGTCTCACATGAATGTATAGGTATAGGTAGTAAGCCTATAAAATTATATACATAAAGAATTTAATCTGTCCTGTGAATTAGGTTTAATTGCAGGTTGAATGGCGAGATAATTGTAGGAGAGAGCGGGGCACGTAACGCGGGGATAGTGTTAACACACTAATTTTAAATCTCCACATGCCAGCATGATGAAACGTGCATTTACTAGTTGCTATATATACAATATAGAGAAAAAATTGCGCCAAAATTAAGAAATCTTTGCGAGATAGTCTATCACTAAACATTTATTTAACCATTGCAAACATTTCTTATTTCTTCTTAAATCCCAGCTGCGCAGAATTTACAAAACAAATCGGCAACTCAAGCAACAAAATAAATAAAAAATCCCCACACCAAAATATAACACCAAAGACACACTATGCCCTGAGTTAGCATTAAACCAGAAGATGACCTCAATATCGAATTGGAAATAAAACGCTTCATTTAAAAATGAACCGCTATCAAACTCAACTTTCCGATGCTCTTTGAAATTCAATGAGAAAACATAATCCTCAAAATACGAATCATTGGCATCAAAGGTACCTAAAGAAGGCAAAAAAGTCTTGAGGGTTTTCTGTAATTTGTTCTGATTCTTCTTCAGCTTTCAAAAGTATAATATCTGCATTATTTTATAGATTGAAAACAGGGAATGAAGCTGGTTATAAGTTAGCAACATCAAAAAAGAAGCATTAAGAAAAGTTTGATGGATACTAAAGTAGTCTGTTCCTCTGGGGTGGATGAGGCTCTGCATTCTCATGAAAAAATACAATACATATCACCCATGCAGGAGAAAGATATGCAGTAGGTGGCGGTAAAACATATAGGAAACGTGAATGTTTTTAGTTTTTTTTTAACAGTTTTAGCATAATAAACTGCATTTATTGGACAGTTCATGTCTGATTGTGTGTCCTGATTTATATGTAATGTTATTGCGTCACTTTTGATGAGGACGCAGCATTGCATGTGAAAGAGCTGAATCTGAAGATGAATTCAAACATTATCATGATTTCAGACATTTGTTTTTTGTATGAATGAGTAGATTAGATGAATGAGTGAAACTCTTGCCACATGGAATGCAGTGATACGGTTTCTCTCCAGTGTGGATCCTCTCATGTATTTTCAGAGATCCTGACTGATTGAATCTCTTCTCACAGTGTGAACACTTGTAAGGTTTTTCTCCGGTGTGGATCCTCTCGTGTGTTTTCAGAGATCCTGACAGACGGAATCTCTTCTCACAGTGTGAACACTTGTAAGGTTTTTCTCCAGTGTGGATACTCTGGTGCGTTTTCAATTCTTTATCTGTAATAAAAGTCTTTCCACAATCAAAGCACAAATAATTCTTCACACCACTGTGTCTTTCCAGGTGTTGGTTTAAATTACCCAGCCTACTAAAACTCTTTCCACACAAAGAACACACGTGAGGCTTCTCCTTTGTATGAACTTTCAGGTGGACCTTCAGCGATAATCCCCCAAAAAAGTTTTTACCGCACTGATCACAGTTAAATGGTCTATCTCCTGAATGAGAACGTAGATGTAATTTAAAATAACTTAAAGCAGTAAAACTCTTCCCACACTGATCACATTTGTGCGGCTTCTCTCCAGTGTGGATTTTCATGTGTTTCTTAAGTGTTTCTTTTTGTGTGAAACTCTTCCCACACTGATCACATGTGTACGGCTTTTCTCCAGTGTGGACCTTCATGTGTACATTAAAGTTTCCTTTTTGTGTGAAACTCTTCCCGCACTGGTCACATGTGTACGGCTTTTCTCCAGTGTGGATTTTTGTGTGTTCATTAAGGACTTCTTTTTGTGTGAAACTCTTCCCACACTGATCACATGTGTACGGCTTTTCTCCAGTGTGGACCTTCATGTGTACATTAAAGTTTCCTTTTTGTGTGAAACTCTTCCCGCACTGGTCACATTTGTGCGGCTTCTCTCCAGTGTGGATTTTCATGTGAAGTTTAAGACTTTGTTTGTATGAGAAACTCTTTCCACACTGGTCACATTTGTGCGGCTTCTCTCCAGTGTGGATTTTCATGTGAAGTTTAAGACTTTGTTTGTATGAGAAACTCTTTCCACACTGAGAGCAGGTGAAAGATTTGTTTGATCTTCTTTTCAGTAAAAACATTATTTTAGTCTGTGAGTGTGAGTCTTTTTTGACATTATGATGTTTCTCTTTCGCTTCACTCAGTTCTTCGCTCTCCTCGTTCTCTTCCTGCAAGTCTAAAATGAAAGTAAATAAAAAGTATGAGCTTAAATCTATTAATCTATAGACATTCAAAATAGAGGCTTTTTAGCAGCTGTTAATAGTGACACTCCTGACACAAGCTTTACAGGATCCTCAGCAGAGATCTGACTTTATTTGAGTCAGGCTGAATACTAAAAAAAACTGCTAATATTGTTTCTCACAATCTGAGACAAATAAAACATCAGTAATACAAAAAAAGAAATACAAATGAAGTAGTTTTTTCTTTTCTGCTTCTTTTATTTAGGAGACTATTTCCACTACAGAATAATAACTAGCCTATACCTAACAGCGGGACAAGATATTAATTTGAACCTAAATATAGTTTGATTTTCCAATAACTATATTAGAAATAAAGAAATTAGATCATTCATTTCTCACATACTCGGTATAAAATATTTTATAGTAACGCTTCAAGTATTCAATTTCATTTTAACAATGTAAAGCTAAAGCGTATTATGATTGTGTAAATAGAAAGCACTTTAAACTTCTAATCTAATCTTAAAGTAAGTTTTCTGTAAATCATAAAAAAGTTAAAAAAGAGAAATGTGAGGGGAAGCGACATAAACCCTGGGGAAATTAACACTGATGCAACATCAGAAAGTAGACAATAGTAATAAAGTAATAAAAAAGTTAAAAAAAAAACTATATTTACAACAAAAGTTTAGTAACATGGTTGGAAAAATTGTGAACCAGATATAAAATGTAAAATAAAACCACTTGGATACTATTTAGTTAGAGTTCCTGGTGTTGAACTAGGGATGCACCGATACCATATTTTCATAACCCATCCGATATTCCAAATTCTTAGTATCGGCTGATACCGATCCAAAACCATCGCTTTTTTTCTTGATAATTGTAGAATATCTATAACTCCTTGTGTGTGGAATTGGTTACTAAACACATTGCACTAAATACATGTAGCCCTATAGGAATTTTGTGTTTGCTGAAACCATTATTTTTATTTTATTTTCTTTAAATTGTACATTTCCTGGTGTTAAAAATGTTTAAATAATGTTTATGTGTGTTAAAAAATTAAGTTAGTTAAAATTCATGTACCCTGAAGAAAGATCCAATCAGGAGTGAGGGTAAGAGGTCGAGAGGGGACAGGAAGAGAGGGTGAAGAGAGAAACGAGACGGAAAAAAAAACGAGAGAGAACACGAGTGAGAATTGCGCTGTGAATTGCATGTTAGAAGTTGGTGAAACACCAAGTTTAATGCGTGTGAGAGAGTAAATGTATTTGTAGACTGCACAACAAGTGAGTTACAGACATTTGACTAAGTTTACAGTGTCAGTTTATGGTTGAGAAGAACTCGGTTAGAGTTTTCCACGAGGAGAAAATAGTGGATGGCTGGTCAGCACGATCCAGCTACAATTGCAGGTTGAATGGCGAGATAATTGTAGGAGAGAGTGGGGCACGTAACGCGGTGATAGTGTTAACACACTTGTTTTAAATCTCCACATGCCAGCATGATGAAACGTGCATTTACTAGTTGCTATATATACAATATAGAGAAAAAATTGAGCCAAAATTAAGAAATCTTTGCGAGATAGTCTATCACTAAACATTTATTTAACCATTGCAAACATTTCTTATTTCTTCTTAAATCCCAGTTGCGCAGAATGTACAAAACAAATCGGCAACTCAAGCAACAAAATAAATAAAAAATCCCCACACCAAAATATAACACCAAAGACACACTATGCCCTGAGTTAGCATTAAACCAGAAGATGACCTCAATATCGAATTGGAAATAAAACGCTTCATTTAAAAATGAACCGCTATCAAACTCAACTTTCCGATGCTCTTTGAAATTCAATGAGAAAACATAATCCTCAAAATACGAATCATTGGCAAAGGTACCTAAAGAAGGCAAAAAAGTCTTGAGGGTTTTCTGTAATTTGTTCTGATTCTTCTTCAGCTTTCAAAAGTATAATATCTGCATTATTTTATAGATTGAAAACAGGGAATTAAGCTGGTTATAAGTTAGCAACATCAAAAAAGAAGCATTAAGAAAAGTTTGGTGGATACTAAAGTAGTCTGTTCCTCTGGGGTGGATGAGGCTCTACATTCTCATGAAAAAATACAATACATATACATCACCCATGCAGGAGAAAGATATGCAGTAGGTGGCGGTAAAACATATAGGAAACGTGAATGTTTTTAGTTTTTTTAACACAGTTTTAGCATAATAAACTGCATTTATTGGACAGTTCATGTCTGATTGTGTCCTGATTGTAATGTTATTGCGTCACTTTTGATGAGGACGCAGCATTGCATGTGAAAGAGCTGAATCTGAAGATGAATTCAAACATTATCATGATTTCAGACATTTGTTTTTTGTATGAATGAGTAGACTAGATGAATGAGTGAAACTCTTGCCACATGGAATGCAGTGATACGGTTTCTCTCCAGTGTGGATCCTCTCGTGTGTTTTCAGAGATCCTGACTGACTGAATCTCTTCTCACAGTGTGAACACTTGTAAGGTTTTTCTCCGGTGTGGATCCTCTCGTGTGTTTTCAGAGATCCTGACAGACGGAATCTCTTCTCACAGTATGAACACTTGTAAGGTTTTTCTCCAGTGTGGATACTCTGGTGCGTTTTCAATTCTTTATCTGTAATAAAAGTATTTCCACAATCAAAGCACATATAATTCTTCACACCACTGTGTCTTTCCAGGTGTTGGTTTAAATAACCCAGCTGACTAAAACTCTTTCCACACAAAGAACACACGTGAGGCTTCTCCTTTGTATGAACTTTCAGGTGGACCTTCAGCGATAATCCCCCAAAAAAGTTTTTACCGCACTGATCACAGTTAAATGGTCTATCTCCTGAATGAGAACGTAGATGTAATTTAAAATAACTTAAAGCAGTAAAACTCTTCCCACACTGATCACATTTGTGCGGCTTCTCTCCAGTGTGGATTTTCATGTGTTTCTTAAGTGTTTCTTTTTGTGTGAAACTCTTCCCACACTGATCACATGTGTACGGCTTTTCTCCAGTGTGGACCTTCATGTGTACATTAAAGTTTCCTTTTTGTGTGAAACTCTTCCCGCACTGGTCACATTTGTGCGGCTTCTCTCCAGTGTGGATTTTCATGTGAAGTTTAAGACTTTGTTTGTATGAGAAACTCTTTCCACACTGAGAGCAGGTGAAAGATTTGTTTGATCTTCTTTTCAGTAAAAACATTATTTTAGTCTGTGAGTGTGAGTCTTTTTTGACATTATGATGTTTCTCTTTCGCTTCACTCAGTTCTTCGCTCTCCTCGTTCTCTTCCTGCAAGTCTAAAATGAAAGTAAATAAAAAGTATGAGCTTAAATCTATTAAACTATAGACATTCAAAAATAGAGGCTTTTTAGCAGCTGTTAATAGTGACACTCCTGACACAAGCTTTACAGGATCCTCAGCAGAGATCTGACTTTATTTGAGTCAGGCTGAATACTAAAAAAAACTGCTAATATTGTTTCTCACAATCTGAGACAAATAAAACATCAGTAATACAAAAAAAGAAATACAAATGAAGTAGTTTTTTCTTTTCTGCTTCTTTTATTTAGGAGACTATTTCCACTACAGAATAATAACTAGCCTATACCTAACAGCGGGACAAGATATTAATTTGAACCTAAATATAGTTTGATTTTCCAATAACTATATTAGAAATAAAGAAATTAGATCATTCATTTCTCACATACTCGGTATAAAATATTTTATAGTAACGCTTCAAGTATTCAATTTCATTTTAACAATGTAAAGCTAAAGCGTATTATGATTGTGTAAATAGAAAGCACTTTAAACTTCTAATATAATCTTAAAGTAAGTTTTCTGTAAATCATAAAAAAGTTAAAAAAGAGAAATGTGAGGGGAAGCGACATAAACCCTGGGGAAATTAACACTGATGCAACATCAGAAAGTAGACAATAGTAATAAAGTAATAAAAAAGTTAAAAAAAAAACTATATTTACAACAAAAGTTTAGTAACATGGTTGGAAAAATTGTGAACCAGATATAAAATGTAAAATAAAACCACTTGGATACTATTTAGTTAGAGTTCCTGGTGTTGAACTAGGGATGCACCGATACCATATTTTCATAACCCATCCGATATTCCAAATTCTTAGTATCGGCTGATACCGATCCAAAACCATCGCTTTTTTTCTTGATAATTGTAGAATATCTATAACTCCTTGTGTGTGGAATTGGTTACTAAACACATTGCACTAAATACATGTAGCCCTATAGGAATTTTGTGTTTGCTGAAACCATTATTTTTATTTTATTTTCTTTAAATTGTACATTTCCTGGTGTTAAAAATGTTTAAATAATGTTTATGTGTGTTAAAAAATTAAGTTAGTTAAAATTCATGTACCCTGAAGAAAGATCCAATCAGGAGTGAGGGTAAGAGGTCGAGAGGGGACAGGAAGAGAGGGTGAAGAGAGAAACGAGACGGAAAAAAAAACGAGAGAGAACACGAGTGAGAATTGCGCTGTGAATTGCATGTTAGAAGTTGGTGAAACACCAAGTTTAATGCGTGTGAGAGAGTAAATGTATTTGTAGACTGCACAACAAGTGAGTTACAGACATTTGACTAAGTTTACAGTGTCAGTTTATGGTTGAGAAGAACTCGGTTAGAGTTTTCCACGAGGAGAAAATAGTGGATGGCTGGTCAGCACGATCCAGCTACAAGGACTTTGCTCACGAGTAGCCTGCTCGGTTGCCCTTTTGTGCATTGCCTGGAAGCACTTATCTCCAGAACCATTCCTTGCATCGCTGTCGGACAACGCCTTCCATTGCCAGCATCGCGAGCACCGCGCGGCCGCGCCTAGGAATGACGACGCGCCGATCAGCACAGCTGTGAGTTGAGTTTTTTTTTCTGCGCCACGGCGCGAAGCGACCGTGTGTTTGAGGTCTCAACGCTCACAAGCAACACTACAGGCCTGCATCGTATCTCTGACTGTTGGGGTATTCATTTTATTTCATTGAGTGGCCATTTAGTCATATTTGCCGGCTTAGCTTTATTTTGGGGAATTGAAGTGTTTTATTTTATTTACACTGTTGAAATCTGAACTGTATATATGTACATAATATATTTTTCTCAGTAAATAGTTAAAACTGTGGAAGTCTTGCATTACTTTGGGTTTATAAAACTGATAATTTAGATATTTAAGGTACTATATCATTGAGTTTACAGTAGCCTGGTTTAAAGTGACAGTGTTTATAAATGCTGATTAATATAAGTGAACTTTAAATTGATGCTTATTGCCTTAAACGTATTTACAGCATTTAAAAAAGGTGTAATATTAATGTGTCTTTAAAAGGTCATGTTTATTTAGCCAAGCACTCTGCATACAATTAGTGTTTTACTTTAATTTTGTTTAAAAGACATTGAATTGTTATTTTACATTAAGTTAAAATTGGATGTTAAAGTAGGCTAACTGCTAACAAATAGGTAGGCTATTAGTGAATTACATTGGAGCATTAATTAATATTAGAACTAGATATCTTGCAAAAGAGGAATTCGGGGAGCGCACTCCACACTAATAGCTAGACACGCTAGGGGGCGCTACATAAAATGGGGGCTCGTCCGGGATAATTAATGCAGTTAACTAATTTGTAATCTGATGCTAATAGCCGGTAGCAGTAGCCGTTAAATTTTTGTTAGTTTCTCAAAGAAATTAAGCCATAGTTTACTGAGAAGCTAAAAGTCTAAAAGAAAATGGAGTATAAGTGTAGCACTACAGAATTAGTTCTAGAGCTCAAAGACTGGTGCAGAAGAGAAGAGTTGGATGATGTTCACTCACTCATGGTACTGATTCCAGAAGACGTCGCAAATGCCCAGATTGAAGAAGCCCTAGGAACTATCAAAGCCTTAGGGCGAGTGCGAGTGAGAGGAAGGACAATTAGTCTGAAGCTGGATAGTCACAAGGTGCTATGTGAGTGTAAAGAGATGGTGGACCCCACCAAAGTCCCTCCTGAACTGTTGCCAGAAGGCAAGACGAAAAAGTGGACTATTGTAATTGCTTCTAAAAGTCCTGATCCTACAGACCCGTTAAAGAGTTTGTTGGAAGAACCACCAGAGAGTGGCTCGGCAGAGTCTATTATCCGGGCAGTAGGTGATTTGTTGACTAAGATGGGGAAACCATCGAGTGACAACAGCAGTTACCGTCGTCTGAGACTGTTCTCAGGTACTTTGCCAACTCCGGTTGGAGAAGAGTCTCTTGAGCATTGGTTAGAGCAAGCACGCCTGATGGTCGAGGAGAGCGAGTGTTCCACTAAGGAAAAACGACGACGTATCATGGAAAGTCTGAAAGGTCCTGCGCTAGCTGTTGTAAAGGCTGTGCGGACTGCTGATCCAGAGGTTAGTCCTGCTCTGTGCTTAGAAGCCATTGAGAGTGCTTTTGGGTCTGCTGAGACAGGCGAAGACCTGTATTTTGCCTTCAGATTGCTACAGCAGCAACCTAAGGAAAAGTTGTCTGACTTTCTTCGGCGCTTAGAGTTGTCGTTGACCAAGGTAGTTCGTCGTGGAGGTCTAACTACAGGCCGTGCTGACCGTGCTCGAGTGGAGCAGCTTCTGAGAGGCGCTGTACACTCTGATATGATGCTCGTCCAGCTCAAGCTCAGGGAAAGAAAAGAAACCCCTCCATCATTCTTGGAACTGCTGAGTGAGATCAGAAGTGAGGAAGAGTATGAATCATCAAGGATGAAACTAAACACCTCTGTCCAGAGAGTTCACACAAACCCTGCTACAGACAGTAGACAGGATGATGTTGAGCGTTTGAGAACAGAAATTCAAGAACTCAAGTCAATGTTCACTGCCATGAGTACTTTGTCTAGCCAAGCTGTAGCAGATAGCAAAGAACCTGTGTCAATGACAAAGATGCCCTCCCCAGAGACAGGTGCTGATAGTGAAGTAGCTGTTTTGAGAAAACAAGTGAAAACACTGCAAAAGCAAATGGCAAGCCATAAGCTTAAAGTCTCTGAATCCCCTACTTCAGTGCTGCGAGTAGAGCCATCAAGACAAGCCCATAGTGATAATAGAAAGCAACCATCTAACGATTCAGATGGGAACTTTTGTTATCGCTGTGGGGAAAACGGCCATTACTCTGCCAAATGCCAGAATGCAGAGAATCAAGCCAAAGTAATTCAAAAGCTGATACACGCTCTAAAGAAAGCTAAACAGGGTGATCCATCTTCTCAAGCATCAGGCGGAAGTCACACAGTGTGCTCAGCTAAGAAAAGTGAAGTAACCACCCTTGAAAGAGGCATTCCTCAAGGACTGATCGGCCCCTGTTCAATCATTCCTGTGAAGATAAATGGCCAGCACTGCGATGCACTTCTTGACAGCGGTTCTCAAATCACGATTATCTTCGAGACCTGGTACAAGCACCACCTACCTGATGTTCCAATTCAGCCAGTGTCAGGGTTGGCGATATGGGGTTTAAGCGACACCAGTTACCCCTACCTGGGATATGTTGTAGTGGAGATGGAATTTCCAGAGAAGGTCACGGGTGCAAAGGAGACCCTTTCCGTCCTTGCTCTGATTTGCCCAAGTTCCAAAAGTCCTGAAAAGACCCCTGTGATCCTAGGCACAAACGCAAACCTGTTCCAGAGACTGTCCATACTCTGCCGAGAGACCACAGGAGTGGACATTGCCCAGACTCTTGGCCTGAAGGCCAATACATCCAGTGTTCACACAAACCAACCAATCACTGATGGTGAAGAGGATGAAGTTGCATGTGTAAAATGGATGGGTCCAGGCTCACTAACCTTACCTTCTGGTGGTGAATGCTGCGCCATCTGTGAAGTGGAGTTGAAGAGGCCTCTGGGTAAAGACATGTTGATGGTTGAGGCATCACCCACCTCTCCATTACCATCTGGAATACTGCTGCAGCCTATGGTCGTGCATGGTACTGCAGTGGATGATCACCTCACTGTCCTTGTCCAGAATGAGTCCATGAGAGACACCGTCATTCCCGTTGGAACTGTCTTAGGCCAGCTGTGTCATGCTGATCCAGTCGTTCCATCTCTGAAAGTTGAAACTGAGGCAGTGACTTTGCCAACAAAGTTAGACCCCCAACTGATTCAGTTTGGCGACTCACCCATACCACCACAATGGAAAACGCGACTTTGCCAAAAGTTATGTGAGCGAGCAAACGTATTCTCATTGCATGAGTGGGATGTCGGCCTAGCAAAGGATGTAGAACACCATATCAGGATGTCTGACGCTAAGCCCTTTAGAGAACGTTCAAGACGTTTAGCTCCAGCAGATATTGACGATGTTCGTCAACATTTGCAAGAGTTGTTAAAGGCTGGTATAATTAAGGAGTCACGTAGCCAGTATGCATCACCAATTGTGATAGCCAGAAAGAAAACTGGGCGTATTAGAATGTGCATTGACTATAGGACCCTTAATAGGCGTACAGTTCCAGACCAGTACACGACTCCTCGCATAGACGATGCGTTAGATTGCTTAACTGGTAGCAAATGGTTTTCGGTCCTTGACTTACGCAGTGGCTACTATCAGATTGCCATGGCGGAGGAGGACAAAGAAAAAACTGCCTTCATTTGTCCCCTTGGATTTTTCCAATTTGAGAGGATGCCCCAAGGCATAACAGGAGCGCCTGCGACGTTCCAAAGACTTATGGAGAAAGCTGTTGGCGATATGAATCTCCTTCAGGTGTTAGTTTATTTGGATGATCTCATAGTCTTTGGACGTTCGTTAGAAGAACACGAAGAACGGCTTCTGCGAGTGTTAGATAGGCTAGAAGAGGTAGGGCTAAAACTTTCCATTGACAAGTGTCAATTTTGTCAACCCAGGGTTAAGTATGTGGGTCACATAGTGTCCGCTGATGGTATTGCTACTGACCCTGAAAAGCTAGAGGCAGTCGCCAGGTGGCCTAAGCCCACAGACCTTAAGTCACTGAGGTCTTTTTTAGGTTTCTGTGGGTATTATCGACGCTTTATAGCAAACTACTCTGCGATTGTTAGGCCCCTCACAGAACTGACAAAAGGCTATGCACCCACCCAGCGTGGAAGGAAGCAAGCCCTAGACAAGACTAAGACATATTTTAAAGACTCAGAACCATTCAGTGACCGATGGGATCAGTCCTGCACGGAAGCATTCTATCGTATAATTCAGTGTCTGCTCAATGCACCCGTGCTGGCATTTGCTGATGCCAATAAGCCATATGTCCTACACACAGACGCAAGTTTCAAAGGGCTCGGTGCCGTACTCTATCAGGAACATCCAGAGGGGTTAAGACCAGTGGCGTTTGCCAGCAGAAAGTTGAGCTCTCCTGAACAGAGATACCCTGTACATCAACTTGAGTTCCTTGCGTTAAAATGGGCTGTCGTTGATAAATTTCACGACTACCTCTATGGAGCCAAATTCACCGTATGCACCGACAATAACCCGTTGACTTACGTCCTTACAACAGCCAAATTGAATGCGACAGGTCACCGTTGGCTTGCAGCCCTGGCCACTTATGACTTTGACGTAAAGTATAGGCCTGGAAAAGCAAACATTGACGCTGACTTGCTGTCTCGCAACTTACCTGAAGACGGGGAGTGGGATGACCTGTCGCAGAATGTAGTGAAGTCCATATGTCGGCAGGTGGAAGTGGATGTATCCTCAAATTCGTCTCACAGATATGTGGAACAATTAGGAGCTTCACCAGCCTGTATTCCAGATGTGTATGCCTTTCCGTCTCAGTTACACCTCAGCTCACTGGAACAACTATCAAAAGCGGACCTGATGACTGCCCAGAAGAGGGATGCGGTGATCAGACGCGTGATTGAGGCATTAAAACAGGGAGTCTGGCCTAGCAACAAAGACTTAGACACAGAGATGCTACTGATGAAGAGGGAAGTTGGCAGACTGGTGATGAGAGATGGACTACTTTACAGAGCAAGCAAGAAAGCTGCAGAGGAGGCACTACAGCTTGTGCTACCTGCAGAGTTCAGAGAAGTGGTGTTGCACTCTCTTCATGATGACATGGGTCACTTAGGTGTGGAGAGGGTAACTCAACTCCTAAGAGCAAGATTCTACTGGCCCAAAATGGCTCATGATACAGAGGAATATGTTCGGAATTGTGGACTGTGCATCACTCGTAAAACACCTGCCAAGAAAGCCGCTTCTCTTCACCAAATCACCAGTAATGGTCCTATGGACCTTGTGTGTATTGACTTTTTGTCAATGGAACCTGATTCCAGAGGCATTAGTAACGTCCTGGTTGTGACCGATCACTATACCAGATACGCACAAGCCTTTCCTGCAAAGAATCAGAAAGCCCTGACAGTAGCTAAGATCCTAGTAGAAAAGTATTTCGTTCACTATGGCCTGCCTGTCAGGATTCATTCTGATCAGGGAAGAGATTTTGAGTCGAGACTGATAAAAGAACTGCTGACAACCTTGGGCATACGGAAATCACGAACGACTCCGTATCACCCTCAAGGGGATCCCCAGCCGGAGCGGTTCAACCGTACGCTGCTCTCTATGCTGGCTACATTAGGCCAAGAGAAGAAGAGATCCTGGAGTCAGCATGTAGCCTCATTAGTGCACGCATACAACAGCACAAAAAATGATGCGACGGGATACTCTCCTTACTATTTAATGTTCGGTAGGGAAGCTATACTACCTGTAGACCTGTGCTTTGAGACGGCAAAAGATGGAACGGAGGAGAGGAACCATTTCCAGTACGTTGAAAGCCTGAAACGTGACCTGCAAAGAGCCTATCAACTGGCTAGTCAATCTGCTGACAAGACTCACTTGAGAAACAAAAGAGCCTATGATCAAAAGGTCAGTTTTCAGAACATACAGGAAGGAGACCGTGTTCTTTTAAAAAATCTAGGACTCAAAGGGAAACACAAACTGGAAAGCCGATGGAGTTCCATACCTCATGTAGTGGTAGCAAAGATGCCAAACTTACCTGTATTCCGTGTGAGACCTGAGGAAGGCAGAGGTGGAGTAAAAACAATTCATCGTGACCATATCTTACCTATTGGGCCATCTGTAAGGATTCCAGTGGAGCAAGTCTGTGAAGAAACCCCTGTGAGACCCAGAACACGTTCAACCCGAACAAGACAAAAACAACTGATCATGAGTCAAAGAGAAGTCACAGAAATGACTGATTCCTCATCTGATGTGGAGTGTGATCATGCCAGTATACCATACCGGGAGTACGCGGAACGTCTACTAAAGAGGAGAGAATTGTCCAATGGAGTCTCAGAGCATTCACAGTATGAAGACGCCATAGAACCACATCCTGTGCAGTCAGCTGAAGAGCTAGAGTCCAACATGGAAGACGACAAAGGTCAAGTACTGACAAATTCGGATCCTTATGATTCCGGAACGGACCTGGATGCTGGAAGAAATTCTGTCTACGCACCTAAAGGAAAACTGAGATCTAGACCAAAAGTTAATAGAGTAACCAGACCAAGAATAACTGAGAAAAGAACAATAAAACCAGTGTTGAGACTTACCTATGATGAATCTGGAAAGCAAAGTGAGCAACCACTTACCATAGTTCATAGAGGAGTAATTATTAAATTAGGAAAACACTAGGTTTCCACTTAGTTCATAATTAGGAACTCATAATTATGAATAAGTAAAATAAAAAGAGCAAAAAAGTTCATTACTCTACATAGTTGAATGTGGGTATTGTGTTTTATGTCTAATGAGGACATTTAGACATTTAGTAAGGGGAGGATGTAGCCCTATAGGAATTTTGTGTTTGCTGAAACCATTATTTTTATTTTATTTTCTTTAAATTGTACATTTCCTGGTGTTAAAAATGTTTAAATAATGTTTATGTGTGTTAAAAAATTAAGTTAGTTAAAATTCATGTACCCTGAAGAAAGATCCAATCAGGAGTGAGGGTAAGAGGTCGAGAGGGGACAGGAAGAGAGGGTGAAGAGAGAAACGAGACGGAAAAAAAAACGAGAGAGAACACGAGTGAGAATTGCGCTGTGAATTGCATGTTAGAAGTTGGTGAAACACCAAGTTTAATGCGTGTGAGAGAGTAAATGTATTTGTAGACTGCACAACAAGTGAGTTACAGACATTTGACTAAGTTTACAGTGTCAGTTTATGGTTGAGAAGAACTCGGTTAGAGTTTTCCACGAGGAGAAAATAGTGGATGGCTGGTCAGCACGATCCAGCTACAAGGACTTTGCTCACGAGTAGCCTGCTCGGTTGCCCTTTTGTGCATTGCCTGGAAGCACTTATCTCCAGAACCATTCCTTGCATCGCTGTCGGACAACGCCTTCCATTGCCAGCATCGCGAGCACCGCGCGGCCGCGCCTAGGAATGACGACGCGCCGATCAGCACAGCTGTGAGTTGAGTTTTTTTTTCTGCGCCACGGCGCGAAGCGACCGTGTGTTTGAGGTCTCAACGCTCACAAGCAACACTACAGGCCTGCATCGTATCTCTGACTGTTGGGGTATTCATTTTATTTCATTGAGTGGCCATTTAGTCATATTTGCCGGCTTAGCTTTATTTTGGGGAATTGAAGTGTTTTATTTTATTTACACTGTTGAAATCTGAACTGTATATATGTACATAATATATTTTTCTCAGTAAATAGTTAAAACTGTGGAAGTCTTGCATTACTTTGGGTTTATAAAACTGATAATTTAGATATTTAAGGTACTATATCATTGAGTTTACAGTAGCCTGGTTTAAAGTGACAGTGTTTATAAATGCTGATTAATATAAGTGAACTTTAAATTGATGCTTATTGCCTTAAACGTATTTACAGCATTTAAAAAAGGTGTAATATTAATGTGTCTTTAAAAGGTCATGTTTATTTAGCCAAGCACTCTGCATACAATTAGTGTTTTACTTTAATTTTGTTTAAAAGACATTGAATTGTTATTTTACATTAAGTTAAAATTGGATGTTAAAGTAGGCTAACTGCTAACAAATAGGTAGGCTATTAGTGAATTACATTGGAGCATTAATTAATATTAGAACTAGATATCTTGCAAAAGAGGAATTCGGGGAGCGCACTCCACACTAATAGCTAGACACGCTAGGGGGCGCTACATACACATACTACTTATTCTAGAGAATTATAGAGAAAAACTCTGAATCAGAAAGTGTTTTATCGTGCTGACTGTCGCAAGTTCGCAACAGAACGTGACATGCTGTTTAAATGCTGAATGGAGGATGGCTGAGAAAGATGGAGGATAGCTTGTAAATATTAATCTGTCCAACACAATACTATTGAATGGCATCGGAAGAACATACTGCAAAAAAAAAAAAAAACGTTTCAGGAGCTTTATGCTTTTTTGCCTTTTGAGGAGCTTAACAGTAACAACCATGAGTACACAAAGTATTGGATTTGGATCAGTCCTGTCCAAAAATTGCAGTATCGGAGCTGATAGATACTGAATATTGGATCAGTGCATCCCTACTGACAACCAATATAAATGTTTCATTTGAGCTTCAGGATATTTTATACCCAGTTCTTGTAAAGTGCCCTGTACGTTATTTCTTTTTACTTTAACTATGTTATTTCACAGCTCATATAGCGTTTTTTTTTTTTTTACTCCAACCACAAAATCTGTTGAAATGCTTGAAGTTTTATAACCTTAATGATCTTCAGCTTTTACTAATAAAGAATCAAAAATAAACACCAACCTCTTTCTTCAGTTTCTTCATGTTCCATCCTGCAGGACTCTGGATCACTCATGTTCTCGCTGTTCTCAATCTTCACTTGTAAACTGATGGGAATAATCCAGCATTTATTGGTGAACTGCTGTGGGAGGAGCTTCACTGAAGGCGAATCACTGTGTGTTAGGAGGAGCAGATCTGCCGAAATCAAAACTAAATGATCGAATTTGTTTTCACAATTTTACACATTGTATGCATTTATGTTCATCTATCAAAATGTAGGCTACATTTGTACACGACATGTGGGAAAACATGAATAAAATCCAGAATTAAAATAATTCAAATAATATAAATACAGTAGGATAAACTAATTCAGAAATTAATCTATAGATTAATTAGCAACAAATAACACATTTAGATGATTTTTTATTAATAGTTTTTTTGTTGTTTAGATGTTTTTACATAAACCATGGTTTATCACAGACTATAAATAAATAGTAGATTTCAAAAGTGGTGATTATGCAGTTTGGCTCAGTCTGTTGACACCAATGAAATGAGCTTTAAGTGTCAGTTTACAGGTGATTGAAGACATCAGCATAATGAATGAGCTGAAAACTATGAAACTATAGACATTCAAAATAGAGGCTTTTTAGCAGCTGTTAATAGTGACACTCCTGACACAAGCTTTACAGGATCATCAGCAGAGATCTGACTTAATTTGAGTCAGGCTGAATACAAAAAACTGCTTTGTGATTATATTGTTTGTATAATAAAACATCAGTAATGCAAAAAAAAGAAAAAAATACAAATGACTTACAAAAAAGTTTTTTTCTTTTCTGCTTCTTTTATTTAGGAGACTGTTTCATTCCCCACTACAGATAAATAACTAGCCTACCCTACACTCTTAGAAAAAAGAGTTAATTGGGGTTCTAGAACAATAGGGTTCTTTACTCAACTCCAAAGAACCTTTTATGCTATAATGACAAGAAAGAACCCTTTTGGCACAAAGGTTCTTTAGGCTATTATTCATATTACATTATTCTGCAACATTTTGTAGTTGTAGGCTAATTAAATTATTGTTTATTAAACTGTTGTAGAAACTTAATATCACATTTTAATCATGCTGATTTTTGGAGGAGAAAAACTGAAATGACACTCTTCGTGTGATATTGATTAACTACATAAAATGATATACATTTTCTAACCCCCATATCTTTAATTTTGTGATCATTCACATGCATTCATAAATACATTTGAATACACTGAATAATGCAGTGAAAGAACGCACTCAAAATGCACACACGCACTATAACTAGACTTCATCATGTAACTTTACATTAGCATAGATCCGTGCACTCTGTAGGCACGATTTGTTTCGTTTTTGAAATATACTTGCTAATGTTAAAGCGCACATCGTTAAAACAAAAATACGATATTATCGCAGACGATTTAGCTATATCGCACAGCCCTATAGTGACCTTATCGCTCGGCGTTTTCAGCAGAGCGCTTTGGTGGACACACGGCCTAAGGCCCGGATCACACCTAACGCGTTTTCAGGTTCGAAAACACGAAGCGCACAGCACTGCTAAAGAAATACACGATCACACCTGAAATAGCAGTTTGCTGCGGTTTTTATGTTGCTAAGCAACCACCGAGTCAGCTGTCAATCTAATAGCGAGCTCGTGCGCAAAAAAAAACTTTGGTTTGTTGTCAAGTAAACTGTCACATTGTAAACTAGTAAAATCGTAGAGCTCCGGGTAACCCGAAACAGCCACCACAAGTTTCTCCTCCATCATAGTCTGTGGACGTTGAAGCAACTGTAAACTTCCGTCACTCACGACCACAACGGAAGGCCCACCTCTCCATTCATTCGATTGGACAGTGGAAAAAACCGCGATGATGTCGGGCGCTTTTTCCGCTCGGAGTTGATTTTTTTTTCAACTTCAAAAACGCGAGGCACAGCAGGCGGTAAAACGCGAGGCGCAGCAGGCGCATAAACAGCGCGCAGAATGCTCATTGCCATAGGAAAACAATAGAAAAAAGGCACCCCTCACTGCAAAAAACGCGTTAGGTGTGATCCGGGCCTGAGGCTATCATTCTGCCTTTTGTTTTTCACCACAGAAAATTTTGGGTTTGGATTTGACTAAATGATCATTTTTGATGGAATTTTAACTTTTGGGACTACTCTATTCTAAATTATTTCACAAATAATTTATATGTTTTTCCAACTTGCAGGAATCAGTAAAGCCAACTCCGACTACAGTTTTTCATGGAGCTTCAAACCCCCTCCATGCAAAAAGAGCCAGCATCAATATGGAGGGTGTCAACATTGTGAGCGCAGAAATGGATGTGATGGAGCCAATGGAGTGCCTCTTTGCTACTTATTTCGTATTCAGTGTGGAATACCCCAAGCACATCACTCACACGATGAATTTTGTTGAGCACTACTTAAATATAAATGCTCTCTTTCCTATTGCTTTTTTAACTATAGGAATGGAAAAAATGTTTTGTGTAGAATGCCTAAGGTTATGAATTGAAGAATACGGCACCAGAATAAAACATGAGTAATACAAAATAACAACATCAAAACAAATACAAATGACACCCATCTTTGCAGTAGTTTTTTTTCTTTTCTGCTTCTTTTATAAATAACTTTTCTACTAATGTAAATACACGTCTCACAATGTCATTGCTGTCAACTGCTCTTTTTTAAATCCTGTAGGAAAATGAACAGTCCTCATAAAGGTCAGTGATATTTTGACAGTACATCCTCGAACCAGCTTCTGCACTGTACAATTTCCAAATTTGCCAACTGCATATACTGTAAGTGATGTTGGTCATGAAAACATGAAATCTGTATGTGAAACATAAACAAATGACATAAAATGTGTATAAATCCTATATAACTTTAATTTGACTAGCATATTATTCAATATAAGAACTTTAAATGATTTGTATATAAATATCAGTTATTTTCTACTAATACCATACACCATTGCATACTTTTGTCATGTAAAACTCATAAGACTTTATACAGTATTCATAATGATGCAAAAATCCCCTACAAATTGTATGTGTGCTATTTGGTATGAAAGTGTCCATAACCGGTCTGATTTTGTAGGACATATTGGGCTTACATGAAACATAGAAGGGAATTCTGGCAGATTTAAATAAGGAAGATATATGGTTGCTGTAAAACCATGCAGATTTTTTTTCATATGAAACAACATTTATTGGACAGTTCATGATTTGGTCCTGAACCTGAAGCATTGCATTGGAAATCATATATTCAGCGTCTGTACACTTTGATCTTGAGTCTGTGCCTTTCATTTGATCGGCCATTTCAAATATTTTGACACTGAGGAGCACTGATAAACAGCTGGAGCAGAAAACTTTAAAAACGTTTTGTCATCCTAATAACAAACAGAGTGCTGCCTAATGGAGTGGAGCAGAGCAGAATCAAATATTAAATTCATCTTTATTGTATAGAACGTAAACAGGCCTTAATATGTAGTGAAAAAGAACACCCAATCTAGCGCCACCAGTGTCTACTGAGTCCAGACTCTCTTGTTCGATCTCGTTCATCAAAATGAACAAATCTTTGAGTCATTTTGTTCATTTAAGGGGCTTTAAATGTTATAGCCTAGGCTACTA
This sequence comes from Phoxinus phoxinus, assembly GCF_949152265.1. Classification (NCBI taxonomy): domain Eukaryota; kingdom Metazoa; phylum Chordata; class Actinopteri; order Cypriniformes; family Leuciscidae; genus Phoxinus; species Phoxinus phoxinus. The sequence continues at coordinate 21,630,703 of NC_136895.1, read as the reverse complement.
TTAACTGGCAAATTGTCCTAACACATTCACCTACGCAATCTTGATTCTGAATTAAGAAATCATTATAATGGTGCGTTCACACCGGACGCGAATAGCGCGTCAGGCGCGAGTCATTTCAATGTTAAGTCAATGCAAAGACGCGTTACGCGCGTAAAACGCATGTAACGCGTCTTTGCATTGACTTAACATTGAAATCACTCGCGCCTGACGCGCTATTCGCGTCCGGTGTGTGGGTGCAGTAATGCAGTCAAAAATCATTTCCAGGGAACATAAATAATTACTTTACCTTTCGAGTCTTTCGTTCATTTGTCACGTGACAGACGCAATGAACAGACGTTCATGAACGAACGACTCATCACTACATCAAAACAAAAATCAGCAAGGAGGCGTCGTATGATAATTTAAACGAGATTTATGACAAAGTCGGTGAGAATGGGAAAAATCTGACGCATAGCTTCAGTGTTAAAACTGATAAAATATTGCTGTCTGTGGTTCTATATGTGGGCTGTGGCATTAATTTTGAAAAATAATAGCTCGCAGCAACATATGAAAAAAAAAAAGAACTATGAACTAGTTCATTTTTGGAACTGTGAACTTGAAGTATGAACTATGAACTGAACAAGTTCATTTTAAAATTTGTGAACTGAACTTTGAAATAGTTCATGTATTTTACCAACACTGATGATTTAGTCATTATCATGCAGTCCTCGCATATAAGTGTTATCACTGATCATTATCACATTAAAGTGCAACATTAGCCTAATTTTCACAATCAACTTGAAACATTAATTTGAGTTGAGTTACTATGGTCTAGAACCACCACTGCTTCTATAGTATGTAGAATACTGCTTCAACATCTGTTAAGTTAAGTCTTCCCACAATCAAAACACAATTCTTTTCAAAAACATCTTCACAGACAAGCTTAAGCCTAGTCCCAGACTAAAATGCATGTTTGAACTATCTTAACTTAAAGCAACTTGCACTGCCGATATCTTAAAATATGTCATTGCCATTGCTTTGTCTCAAGATGCACATCAGTAATGTTTTTTTTTTCTTTTTCTAAGGCACGTTTATAAAAGCTACTAAAATTACCTAATTCAACTAAGGCCTAATCCGGTCTTAATCTAAACCCTTTTTGTGAAACCATAATCTTTTCTGGTGTAGTTTTAAAGTACCAAGCTGCAATACAAAAATAAAAATACAATAAAAATAATAAAAATAATATGAACTTTCAAGTGGTTCTTCAGGGAATTTTCCCAAATAAAATGTTACTTTGATGACAGTTAAATGGTCTTTCTCCAGAATGACAAGGCAGATTTCATTTAAGTGGCTCTATTCTGGATATTCATGTGTTCCTTAATGTATCCTTTTTGTCTTGAAATCTTCCCACACTAATCACATGTGAAAAGATTTTTTCTAGAGTGGATCTTCTCATGTGTTTTCAGATTTCTTTGATGACTGAATCTCTTATCACAGTGTGAACACTTGTACGTTTTTTCTCCATTGTGAGTTCTCTGGTGCTGTTTCACTTCAGCTTCTGTAAAAAAGGTCTTCCCACAATAAAAGCACACATGATTCTTCACACCACTGTGTCTTTTCTGGTGTATTTTTAAGGTACTCAGCCATCTAAAACTCTTTCCACACAAACACATGTGAGGCTTCTCTTTTGTATAAACTTTCAGGTGGCTCTTTAGTGATAATGCTGAAAGACATGTTTTCCCACATTGATCACAGTAAAATGGTCTTTCCCCAGAGTGAGAAAACAGATGTGATTTAAGACTGATGGAGTGTGTGAAACTCTTCCCACACTGATCACATGTGTGCAGCTTCTCTCCATTGTGGATTTTCATGTGATCAGTAAGGTGTCCTTTTTGTGTGAAACTCTTCCCACACTGATCACATGTGTGCGGCTTCTCTCCAGTGTGGATTTTCATGTGTTCTTTTAGGTTTCCTTTTTGTGTGAAGCTCTTCCCACATTGATCACATGCATACGACTTCTCTTCAGTGTGGATTTTTATGTGATTAGTAAGGTTTCCTTTTAGTGCAAAAGTCCTCCCACATTGATCACATGTGTGCAGCTTCTCTCCAGTGTGGATTTTTAAGTGTTCTTTAAGAGCTCCTTTTTGTGTGAAACTCTTCCCACACTGATCACATCTGTGCGGCTTCTCTCCAGTGTGGATTTTCATGTGATCAGTAAGGTGTCCTTTTTGTGTGAAACTCTTCCCACACTGATCACATCTGTGCGGCTTCTCTCCAGTGTGGATTTTCATGTGTTCTTTTAGGTTTCCTTTTTGTGTGAAACTCTTCCCACATTGATCACATGCATATGGCATCTCTCCGGTGTGGATTTTCATGTGAAGTTTAAGACTTTCTTTGTATGGGAAACTCTTTCCACACTGAGAGCAGGTGAAAGATTTTTAGGATCGACTTTTCTGTAAAAAAATTACTTTCAGCATGTGTGGAACTTAAAGATTTTTTTCCAGGTTTGACATGATGTTCTTCCTCCACTTCACAAATTTCTTCACTCTTCTCGTTCTCTCCCATCAGGTCTAAAATGAAAGTAAAATATGTATGTAACTTGTGGCAGTCTAACAGTTAATAAACAAAACTGCACGCATCTTGCGGAAGAAAATTGTAGCCAGAGCTACTTCTCTATGTTAATTTTAGGGGTGTAACGATTCACTCGTTTTCTCAATGCATCGATTACAAATCCTGACGATGCATATGCATCGATCTTGAAACTTGCATTTTGAATCGTGAATCGTTTATTTCGGTCAATAATCGATTTAAAATGCTGAGAATCGAATAAATTACAATTCTGTAGCGATTCAGTGCTTTAAAATATATAAACATTAAATGACTACATGCGCAAATTAATGGAGACATTGTGCGCCGTCATTTCGCATCCTCCCAGTCCCAGCTCTAATTCACAGATACTCGCTGCACTCTTTACCATCTTTTACTGGATTTCGCTCAAGCTCGGTCCCACATATAGCTCTCATCTACAGATTTTTGAGGAGTCCATGTTTGAGCTCTGCTCAGAACAGCAGACTGGTGTTCACGTGAGCAGATGACAGTTTTCTATCGAACAGTCTTGAGTCAAACCGCTCAAGCCATTGATAAAGTTGGCATGTCATTGCGTGGGCACTATGAAATAAAACGCTTTCATTACATGGAAACGTCGTTATTTTCTTTAAGATAAGATAATGAAGTTTTACGGAAATGGGTCATACCATTGAGATTACCCGTCCTGAGCAGGTAAAGTAAAACCCCACTTATTCAAGGGCGCGCATTTATTACATGGAAAGAGCAAACGCATAATAGGAGTCTAAAATGCATACCCACGATTCCAATGAATCATGAATAATAAATTAAATGTAACTTAATGTCGTTAAACTGAATGTACGAAGGAAACAGCTGAAATAACTACAACATTAATAACACAGAAATAAGAGCGCGTGGTTGATCTATCAATCAGATGCGCATTAAAGTTGTGTTCGTAATCGTTAATAGGCTATAGCAAAAGTAGACACCCGGCGCGTTTTCTTTCAGAATCATAAGGAAAATGTTCAGTATAAAGAGAACAAAGAGGGCTTTTCTTACTATTCCATAAGGAAAAGTTAGTTAAGGTTTAGTTGGGAAAGTTCATGCTATTTTTAGTCTCGCCATGGAAGGATGTATACCAGGAACACTTTACGGTTGTGTATCCCTTAAAACTATCCTACACAATAGTTAGCATGAACTAACAATACTTTTAAAACCTTTTTAAATCTTGGCTTATATACATTTCTACAAATGCTAATGTATAGGCTATTGATTTTTTTTATATATAGTAATAGATTCATTAAAACTAACATGAACTAACATTAACAATGAACAAAATATTGTTGCTTTTTTTTATTTGTCCTCACTCTCTGAGTTTATTGATTATTCTAACACATAAAACTAATATCTAACCCAATCACACACACACACACATTCATACGAGTTGCAGAAAGAAAGAATGTCAGGAAAGAATGAGTTTTAAGAATGAGATAATGAAATCCCATGTTTCTATTATGCACTTATAAGACATGACCTGAACGAACCATCAATCCTTAATTTAACCCTTCTATCGTTTCTTAGGCGGGTTATTAAATTTATAGTAATGCACCAGTTCAGTTAAGAGTCTGGAGTTTACTTGATTGCGTTTATTTGGGGATTCCTTTTGTCAGCGTAAAAGGGGGTTTCCCGGGTTCGTTGATTGGCTGGCAGTCTTCTCGTGGCTGGATAGAGGTCTTGGGTGGCCAATCACGTGGTGTGTTGGCGGGTGGATGGAAAGTCTTTGGAGTTCGAAGCGGGCTTTGCAGTTGAATAGTTTAAACGAAACTTTGCAGTAAAACTTAACTAAGAACCGAGACTTTCAACGGAAAAGAAAACTAAGAAAAAGAAAGAAAAGTGAGACGAGTAGTTATGGCTTGACTGAAGCTGTTTAACCCATGTTCTTCTGATCTTGATTTGGGTTCTTTCATCCGCTCGTCTACATGGTTACTTGTCTGTCTGGTGTAAATCTACTCTTCTGCTAAGAATAAAAAAAACTAACAACAACCCGAACTGAACTCCCTTTGTTCAGGATCCTAAGGTTTTAAACTGAAAAGTTTGTCCAGCCTCCTGGATGAGTTCTGACCAATTAGGCACTGTCTTTATTTGAGAGGTGGCATTTTCTTCACCTCATCGTAAATCATGCGTTATCTGTGATCTCTTTACTCTCCAGCTCTAGCAGAGAGAGTACAGAGGCCACAGTTTAGACATCATTACTATTATAAGAATACAAAACATTTTACACAGATTTCAATCAAGCCATTTTCTGAATTATGAACATTATGATCGTACTTATGGGTAGCACGACACACTTTCATTCAAACATCTAATAGTTATAACCATTACAAGACTTATGTGATCTAAGCATAATGGACACACATATAGAGGTTGTAAACACAATATATAATTATGTAGTTGGATTATGTTTGATTATAAGTTCATCAATAATTGTTTTTGGATGATTTTATGTAATTTTATATGTAAAGTCTTAGTCTCCATGGTTTTTGAGAGATCTCAACCCGGAGGTCGTTCAAAGGTCCTCAAGAAAAAGGAGGTCTGTTTTAAATCCTTGGTCTTGAGATCAAACAACCCCTGCTGTTATCTTGTTGGGTGCCAGAGCCGTGCCGTCTCTGAACCAATCAGTCTTTCCCAAACTATCTAACTTGAAGACATTCTTCGTTGTTGGCCTCATCTCCTTGAAGCTTGCATGACCATAAATTTCTTACTAGGGGGTTTTCGTTGGCTATGGTAGAATGGCTGGAGCCTGGGTTTTATGGTTCTGGATTAGTGATTTGAGGTCTGGAGTGTTGAGTTCTGTGTGGAATTATGTTTGAACAAATCACCTGGAAGATTAATTTGTGTTTGGTTCGCCCTCAAATCCTACACAGGATAGGGCAGTTCCAGAAATACCAAGAGCAGAGAGTCATGAAATGAGAATACTATGAGCGATTGTATCAAATGCAGAGGAAATGTTGCTTAGAAGTTGAGAGATGAGAAGTGAAATCGATGGTGAAATAACTGGTGCACATTTTTTAAGTAAACCAGTAGGAGCAGGATCAAGATGACAGGAAGAAGAGTTTGCTTTGTTAATTAGCTCAGAGATATAAGCAGGGGTTGGAGGGGCAAAATCAGTGAGAGTACCAAGTGTAGAAGTGGTGAGGAGGTCATGCGTGAGAGCAGTAGAGATCATGGATAGGAAGAGATTATAGATACTATCAGTTTTACTTTGAAAGAAGTGCAGGAATGACCTAGAGGTCTGCTGAGTTACTCATGACAGGTGCAGGAGGGTTGGTGAGTTTGTTGACAATAAAAAACAGTGATTTTGGTCGAGAGGATGCATTGTTAATGATGAGTAGTAACTATAGAGCGTGCAGTATTTATAGCAGATTTGTATAACTGAATATGGTCATTGTAAGCAGTAAGGTGAACAGTTAAACCATTTTTTCTGTAAAAGCATTCAAGACGACGACCAGCTGTTTTTAGATTGTGAAGTGCAGGGGTAAACCAGGGAGACGTGTGCGTAGAAGGCACAAATCTACTTTTAAGAGGGGTGTGAATATTGAGGGCAGTGGAAATACAGGCATTATATTTGTTAAGGATATCAAGGGAGCTTGTGTGTTCAGTAATGTCAGAGAGATGAGTTTGTATAGATTCAGAAAATAGTAGTGGATCAACACAATTGAGGTTACGGTATGTTATAGTGGATTTCACCCTGAGGCGGGGAAGAGACATTTCACATTTTAGTTCAACGAGGAGGTGATCAGACAGTCCAATTTGAGAACCAAGCACGGAAATATTATGTAAACCAGTTGTGCAGACGAGAGCAAGTGTGTGACCTTTTGAGTGTGTGGCAAAATCGACATGTTGTACAAGATTGAAACATTCAAACACTGACAAGAGTTCACGTGATTCTGCACATTCGGTATCAACATATATATTGAAATCACAGAGTAATATAACACAATGAGATAAGACAGAGGAAAGGGTTAACAGTTTACTAAAGAAGTTTGACATAGATTTAGGTGGACGATACAGGAGAATCAAGAGCATTGGAGATGTGCCAGAAACTTTGAGAACTAAATATTCAAAGGTTGAAGTCACATGAAAGTCAATAGTTTTGACTGGAATGCTATTGCGGTAAACAGCAGCCAGGCCACCACCCCTTGATGTCAAACGAGGTTTGGCCAGGTGGCTGTATCCAGAGGGAGTGAGGAGATTTAGGTGGAAATAGTCATTAGGAGTTTGCCATGTTTCAGTGAGGAGCAATAAGTCAAAGTTTGTCTCAGTTAGTAATGAGCAGAGGACAGTAGCCTTATCTGTGAGAGACCGACAGTTAAACAGCGCAACTGCAGGATGAAACCCGCAGTCATTGGCCCTCATTTATGAAAAGTGCGTACACCAAATTTCCAGCGTACACCTGGCGTACACCCAAAACCACGGTGACTTTGCGATTTATCAATATGGACGTTGGCGTACGGCACGCTCAAATCCTACGGCAGCTCAGGAGGTGGTGTACATGTACGCACGTTTTGAGTTAGTGCTGAAATGCGCAAAAAAAACAATTCCTAACACACAAAATGCACTGACAAACTAAAGATATGATATATTATGACCCACTGTAAAAAAACAACAACATAGAAATTATAAACTTCAGTGTTTATTTTTGTGAGTTAAGCCCGGCAGGTGCGCACGGACTGGGTTCAGTAATGAAAGGCTTTCAATGACCAAAAAATAATTCAGACTGACAAAATAATTAAAATGACATTCTTCTTCTTTTAAATAATAATAATAATACAAATAATAATAATAACAATAACAAAGACATTCTTCTTCTAAATAACAATAAGCGTCATTAATAATCAAAATCATAATACTAATAAGAAGAATATTACAAATTGTCATGCAATTATTCACATCATCATCACTTGTACACCCCATTACATGTGACGTCATGCGAAATTCAACGCTAATAGTTTCAAAACACGTGCTGTAAAATAATGCATTGTGATAGGTAATTTGCTCAGCGATTTAAACTGGATTTCCACCGGAGAAGTTTCTCCTCTTTGCCGTCTTCCGTGTTTCCATGGCGTAAAATGAGGGCGTGGGGGAGGCGGAGACGTGAATATAAAGGGGCGTGTTAATCTAATGACGATCGTTTTCAGCCGCGGCATTTATCAAGAGGCAGGTATTGCGTACACCTGAATTTCAAAGGTACGCACAGCTTCATAAATCAGACGGTGAGATGAGTGTAAGCATAATCTTACGCCAACATATACGCCCGTTTCGACGCAAGATTTATAAATGAGGGCCATTGTGTGTATATGGATCAGACAGGACAGGACAGATCACAGGAAACAGTTTTTAGTGAGGTATGATGTATTCCACGTAGAGCTGGGCGATATGGCCTAAAAAAAATATCCCCGATTTTTTCACAAAAAATCCGATTTACGATTTAAACCGATTTTTTTCCCCCCTATTTAAAATCAATCTGCAGATGGCAAATAAATTGTTCAAAACAAGTTTTTGCTTTATTTAATTATATAAAGTGCAATCAGAAACAACAAGCCAAGATGGCAGGCCCTGCCAGTGAAAATGTAACATAGCATAACGTAACATAACATAAAATGGGTGGATTGGGATTAGTGGGGATGTAAAAAAAACACTTGCATCACAATTATACCGGTAAGTGTATTGTGATTGTCAAAACAGTTGGTGACTAAACAGAATTTTATTAAGTTTAGTGACAACACAATGTTTACATAGTGGTACACTGACTTTATATTACTGTTTTTATTAGGCTATTGTTTGACACAAATTTCACAATTTCAATTCTTGTGATTTGATTCTGATCTTGATTCCATATCGATTCCTTCAGATAAATATTAGGTACAGTAGATACGTTAATGTGTTGTGTTAATTTTTCTCCTCCCAAAAAAAACCTCACCTACTGTAAACATACAGAGCCCTGTCAGCTGGTCTTATTATTAAAGGTTAAAATTAACATCTCAAATTTATTTTAATGCGTTTTTTATAATGACAACGTAATACTATTTTATTATATAGGAAAAAATATAATAAATATGTAATATAGTTATCATATTTAGCAAAATACTCCTCTCTACAGACAATTTCTTAAGTTTAACTAACGTGCTATGGTCATTAAATGGCTTTCCTGAGGTGAACGTAACGTTATGTGACTGAGCTGTTTATGGACCTCTTTCTGCGGTTGAAAAACACTTGATCGATCGATTTTATTACATTTCGGTAAGTTGAACTGTATCTTTCAAATGACCTATTGATCATTTGTGTTTATTTATATTAACTAAGTTAGTAGTAACAGATGGTCGGTTCACGTGCCGCTTGAACTGAGATCTGTCACGTCACATTTACAAGCGCCACAACTGTGTTTATTGTTTGAATTTTGTAATTAAATTGACAGAATCTGAGAGCTGAGAATTTGTTTTATATGAATAGTACCGTAACCTTCTCTGTCGGTGTCAGTGTCCTCTTTGCTTTGCGATTTTCTCTGCGTGAGAAATGGATGTGTGGCGTGAGAGCGTGTGGAAAGTGACAACTGCGGCTGAGCAGTTGAGTCTGAACTACAACTGAGTCTGACGATGAATGCGTGAGAGTTGGCAGCCCTGCGGATTCAGTTTGCAAATATTTTTGGCGGGTCTGCTTGTGCAGCCGCGGTCTTGTTCATTTGACATGTTGTTTGTGTAGCTCTATGGCAAACGCGCTGAGCGCGTCCGGAACTACGGGAGCCCAGAGGGAGCGTCGGCGGATATTATAGAGAAAACCGATTTTCATTCAAACATATCGATGTACACTACACATTCGAGTTAATCGATAAAATCGATTTATCGCCCAGCCCTAATTCCACGGTGAGTAGACGGCAGCATAGAATTACAGATATCCGATCTGTTCGACCAGATGGAAGGAATGGCTGACGACGATGGGCAGAGCGATGAGAAATGGCGGCGACAGGAACGATGGACATAGCGCGGTCGCCTAGCAACCCCGAGCTCCGTACAGAGTCTAGTTGCATCGAGACGAGGATGAGATTTCAGGCTACGCAGTTGGAGTAAAGAAAAGTTAAGAGCCATAGGTACACAGCTGAATAATAAACGCAGAGTTAAAACTCCAGTGCAGTGCAAAAGCAGTGCAGAGACGTTGCGAAGAGTATGTATATTCAGACCGCGGAACAGCACGACATCACTGGCAATTGATAAACACTTATTATCAGATCAACTAAAAAAATCTTGGAGTGCTGCTTGCTGGAAGGACCTTTGTTTAGTAATCCCAGAAGGTGCTCTTTGATTGGGTATCAAACTTGCAATTATAGAAAAAAGATCCAAGGCACTTCTCCTCTGGTTCAAAAATGATAAAAAGCCTTTATTTAAACATGGCTCACTCTACAAACATTAAAAGTGACTATGCATCGAATGACCGAAATGCATCAGTGTGCAGTGTTTAAGTTACTAATGTAGATGTTTGTAGAGCCATGTTTAAATAAAGGCTTTTTATCATTTTTGAACCGGAGGAAGTACCTTGGATCTTTATTATATAAACACTTATCATACTCATATTGCACTTTGCAGTGATTTTTTTAGGCAAAAACACGGTTTGAAGATGGTTTCATGATGTTTCATGTTCTCATTATAAAAATGTTTACACAAACTGTAGTGTTGACTGCATTCATCAACCCTGAACTAAAATTATTGTAAGAAAACTGTCATTTTAAGAGAAATAACTTATATTATATATTAACTATAATTAACTTCCATAATTTAAGAGAAATTTAAGTTTGTCCGTAACTATAAATTTCACTTTTGTTTAATTTATGTTAAATTTCCAACCCAAGTTTATTTATTTGATACACTTTGTGTATTGCAAGAAAATAACCAAATGACACAATTCAGGGTTGTAAAACGTATTTAGACATGTTCAAAAGCTCAATAACACTAATTTCTCTGGTAAATTGTTGGAAGAAAAAAAAGATTTCAATTCCAGACAGGCTATAGTTTGTACCCAGTCACATGTATCATTTGCTACTTAAACTATATTATTTCACAGCTCATATGACTTTTCCAACTACAACCACAAAAACGACTTAAATTATATCACCTTAATGTTCTCTTAAATTAAGAATTAAGAATAAACACCAACCTCTTTGTTCTTCCATGTCTCCAGGATCCATTCTGCAGGATTCCGGATCACTCATGTTCTTTCATCAACACTTCTTCACTATTAGGCTGACGTGATTAATTCAGCATTCATTGATGCTGTGGGAGGATCTTCAGTGAAGGTGGATCGTTTTAGGAGCTTCACGGAAGGCGAATTGTTGTGTAGTAGGAACAGCAGATCTGCCAAAATAAAAATTTGATTGCAGGTTAAAATTATTGAGATCAGTTTCAGGAGAAATCCATTCTTACACAATTTAAGCATTTTGTTTGCTTTTACCACAAATTCACATTCTGTGTATTTCTATTTTGTTAAAGATTCAATCTAATATAAACATTTTACTACACTTTTACCCTTCATTTTATTTTGCTGCATGAACAAATATACAAATAAATATAGAAACATGCCAATAAATCTTACAATTAAAGAATGCAAACCTAAAAAAGTATGAATAAAAAAATCATTCAGAAATATAGTAATTTGTAAGGAATAAATAACACGTCAACATCATGTTTTTGATAGAAGAGTTTTTAGATTTTTTTAGTTTTTTACGTGAAACATGGTTTATCACAGACTATAAAGAAATAAATGCTTTTAAGAGATTTATACCTTGTAGATATGAAACGTGATGATCATGTAGATTTCGCCTCAGTTAACACCAATGAAATGAGCTTTAAGTGGCAGTTTACAGGTGATCTGAAGACATCAGCATAATGAATGAGCTGAAAACAAGATCTATTGACATGAATTAAACAGGCTTTTCAGGAGCTGTTAATAGTGACAATTCTGAAACAAACCTTACAGGATCACAAGCAGAGATTTGACTTCATTATAAGTGTTTGGGGTAGAAAAACTGCTCTGTTGTAGTATTATTTCTCACAACGTGAGAAAAATAAAACATCAATAATACATAAAAACAAATACAAACGACGACAAACCTTTACAGATTTTTTTTTTTTGTTGTTCATTTCTATGTTGGAGACCTGCTACAACCACTACAGGTAAATCTTACCATCTTACAGCATCATAATATGCAAATAGTTGGATTTTCTAACTGCATTTATAGCAATAAAGGAATTAAATCATTAACTTAACATTTTGTATGTGCAATGGTAATGATAATAATACATGATAAAAGTTGGTTTAAAAATGAAATAAAGCAGGACAGCGTGATTTTCAATGTTTCTAGTTTAAAACTTAATAATTCACATTAATCTACATATTCACATTTATATCTAGGCTACTGTGACTGAATTAAAGTCCCACATGGTTTGTCACAGGCTCAGTAATGTATTTTAGCATTAATCCTTCCAGTAGCCTACATATTTTTATTTTAATGATGTAAAGTAGCCTAACTAAAACAATTGCTACGGTAGCCTATCTCAAAATACCGGAGAGTGTAGAAGATAAAATATACAACATACAAAAACACACGAAATAATCGATTTAACTGTTTCTCACAAGCTCGTTGACTGCGCAATACAGATGCCCAAATAGCGGTGTATCCAACGAAACCAATACAGAAAACGACCCAGATTGTTGCTTTAACTGTACAATGTATGTCTATGGTAAAATATACCAAACTCTGTGAACTGCTCACCTCAGAGAAGACTTGTGAGCGGGCTGACGTCGATGACGTAAACACAGCGCGGTGAAATCCAAATAGGGCATATTACAAACGGAAGTGAGCGTTTACGTTTTTTGTAAAGATCTTAAAATATTTTATGACTCATTAAATGTAATTACTAGACATACGAAATTTATTTGTAATTATATGAATATATAGAAATTAAATGTAATTAAATTTGTAAAATGTAATTTATATGTATCCCCCAATATCTCTTTGGCTTCTGTTTTATGTTAAAATGGCATTGTATAACTTTATGAAGTTTTAAAATGTTCTGTTTATAAATAAAATGAAAAATCCCTATGCCCAGAGCCCTTGAAGTGGCTTTGGAGCGAGCAGGGCACTTGTGTGCCATTATGCAGCAGTTTGGAAAACAAATTAAACTGAATTTAAGTACACACAGTTATGGCATAATTCAACAATCATATGCATGTTCTCGTGTTGATACAGCACATAGAAGAAAAAATAAAACAGAACAAAGGTAAAGGGGAAAAACAAATGTTGGGGAGAGATAAACAAGTCCAAACAGAAAGAAGTCTTAGGGCATTTCTGTCCGAAATCCACTGACGAGATTCTGCAAATAGCTTCAGATCATTCTATCCACTGAAATGGAGTTGAATATTTACACTACATCTGTGGATAAAATGTTTACCTATAACAATCAGATTGTTTATCAAAAATGAATAGGTTCTTATCATTCAAAAACACTCCAACTTTGATTGACATCATATTTTTGCGCTAAATCTTTAGATTTTAACCAACTCTGAAACGAAAGCCAAAATTATAAATGAATAAATTTGAATTGTCATTCGAGATTTTAAATGTGACTTCTGTTGTGGCAAAAAATTTAAAATAAAATCATTAAACATCATCACTGCGTAAGAGACACTCAGAGTCAAGTTTATAAAAAGAGAAGTATTTATTCTTGCAAGAAGGTTCAGTCGCCGACTCGCCACACAGTTGTTACACTGCAGGGTGAGTGAGACATAGACAGGAAGCAATGGGCAGCCTTTATACCATAATCAAGGTCTTTCTCCAGCAGGTTTCTTTCTGCCATGCCCTCTAGATAAGAGACCCATTGTTAAATAAGTTTCTGTTTATCACTTAGCCTAGTTGTCACTTAAGACCACCAAAAGTCAATACCAGGATCAAATGTCCTGTCCCATATGCTCCTAAAGTGTCACACTCATATATTTACCCATTCACACACAATACGAACAATAGAAACATGAGACACTACTTTGTAATATCTACTAAAGATCAATGAACATCAAAAAATTCCATTACAACCTCCACAAATGCCAGCATGACGAAACCTGAGAAAAAAATGGGCCAAAATTAAGGTAGCCTCACTGAACATTTATTTAACTGTTGCAAAAATGTCTTATGTTCATTTTTCATATGTTTTTTTTTTTTGTGTGTGTGTTTATTTAAAATGAGACAAATCAGATATTATTTTAATCTTATATCTGTTATTTAACAGTTAAGATAGTTTTTTTATGCTAATCTAACCAGCAGAAGACACTAGCCTGGTTTAAATCTCAGTTGCACAGAATTTACAAAATAAATTGGCAACTCGAGCACCAAAATAAAAAAATCCCCACACCAAAATCTAACACCAAAGACACATGCCCTGAATTAGCATTACAGTTTTTTACAATCGCTATGACAGTTTCTTCAATACATTTAACAAGTTTCCTAAACTCTTAACACGGTTAGCACAACATCCACCTTTGTAGGCTATAAAATTAACACATTTATTGTTGCTTTGACACAAAATGCATACAGTTAACACAAATTTAAAATGCTTGAACTTCTTTTACACCAACTCAACCAAAACCAAAACAATGTAATTTTACTGCCAAATTTTCAAATGATTTCACACTGTATGTCAGAACAGATAACATCATGTTCTAAACATAAGTTATAGGCTAAAGTCAAAGTGAATATTGTGAATTGAAATAAAACAAAAATGTTGAGAGGCTTCAAAAGAAACTACAGTGCAAAACACAATCTATGATCAAAACAATATACTTCTATTGTATAAGGGCAGACCTGACACAAAATAATGCAGTTTCTGTAATTTCAGCTTATGTTGGTGTTTTTTTTTTTGTCATTGTGTTATGATTGACTAAATGTTCCTGTTGGAAGAGAACGTGTTAGTGTTTTGAATAATTATTTGATTTTGAAACATGTTTGCAGTGTTTTGTTAGACATAGTGTATTGTGTTAGTGTATTATTGTATTTTGAAAATTAGTTTTGGAGTTTAGTTTACAATGTGTGATTTTGAGCATGAAATTAACCGGTTTGCCAATTGTGTGTTTTAGGTGTGTTGGTGCGTTAAGAGTTTAGGAAATGTGTTAAATGTATTGAAAAAACTGTCATAGCGATTGTAAAAAACTGTAAACCATTGGAATTGGAAATAGTTCCCTCACAAAACGCTTCCATTAAAAATTAACCGCTATCAAACAACTTTCCGATGCTCTTTGAAATTCATTGAGAAAATATAATCCTCAAAATACGATTCGTTAGCACCAAAGGTACAAAAAAGAAAGACTCAAAGGCGAGTGTGGCGAGTCGTGCTTCCCTTCGTGAAGATCGGGGACCGACTCGTCGCTCTTAGCAGCCGCTCGATAGACCTAAAGAAAAAGTCTTGAGGGTTTTCTGTCATTTGTTCTGATTCGCTTTCAAAAGTATAATATCTGCATTATTTTATAGATTGAAAACAGGGAATTAAGCTGGTTATAAGTTAGCAACAACAAAAAAGAAGCATTAAGAACATTTTGGTGGATATTAAAGTACTCTGATCCTCTGGGGTGGATGAGGCTTTACATTCTCATGAAAAAATAAAATACATATACATCACCCATGCAGGAGAAAGATATGCAGTAGGTGGCGGTATAAAAGGAATAGGAAACGTGAATGTTTTTAGCTTTTTTATTAGGATAAGAAACAACATTTATTGGACAGGTCATGTCTGATTTGGTCCTGATTTATATGTTATGTTATTGCACAACATGTTACAGAGTCATGTTTGATGAGGACGCAACATTGCATGTGAAAGAGCTGGATCTGAAGATGAATTCAAACATTATATCATGATTTCACACATTTGTTTTTTTGAATGAAAGAGTAGACTAGATGAATGAGTGAAACTCTTGCCACATGGAATACAGTGATACGGTTTCTCTCCAGTGTGGATCCTCTCATGTATTTTCAGATATGATGACTGACGGAATCTCTTCTCACAGTGTGAACACTTGTAAGGTTTCTCTTCAATGTGGATCCGCTCGTGTATTTTCAGATGTCCTGACTGACGGAATCTCTTCTCACAGTGTGAACACTTGTAAGGTTTCTCTCCAGTGTGAATCTGCTCGTGTATTTTCAGATATGATGACGTACTGAATCTCTTCTCACAGTGTGAACACTTGTAAGGTTTTTCTCCAGTGTGAATTCTCTGGTGCGTTTTCAGATCAGTATTTGTAATAAAAGTCTTTCCACAATCAAAGCACAAATAATTCTTCACACCACTGTGTCTTTTCTGGTGTTCTTTTAAACACCTCAGGAGACTAAAACTCTTTCCACACAAAGGACACACGTGAGTCTTCTCCTTTGTATGAACTTTCAGGTGGACCTTCAGGGATGATGCAGAAAAATACGTTTTCCCGCACAGATCACAGTGAAACGGTCTTTCTCCTGAATGAGAAAGCAAATGCGATTTAAAAGAGTGTGACTGTATAAAACTCTTCCCACACTGATCACATGTGTGTGGTTTCTCTCCAGTGTGGATCATCATGTGACGTTCAAGACTTTGTTTGTATGAGAAACTGTTCCCACACTGATCACATGTGTGCAGATTCTCTCCGGTGTGGATCATCATGTGACGTTTAAGACTTTGTTTGTATGAGAAACTCTTTCCACACTGAGAGCAGGTGAAAGATTTGTTTGATCTTCTCTTCAGTAAAAAAATCATTTTAGTCTGTGAGTGACTCAAAGATTTATTTCCTTTTTTGACATCATGTTTCTCCTCCACTTCACTCAGTTCTTCACTCTCCTCGTTCTCCTCCAGCAAGTCTAAAATGAAAGTAAGTTTTCTGTAAATCGTTTAAAAAAATCAAAGAGAGAAATGTGACGGGAAGCGACATGAACCCTGAGAAAGTGAACACTGACGTAACAACAGAAAGTAGACAGACGCTATACAAAAGTTGTAACACAGATAACAGTGCGAGTCCAGATTTTCACCTCTTCTGCTGTCTTTCACATAAAATGTGTAAATGATAAACGTCCAAATGATAAACTTTCACTGTAAGATGGTAAAACTTAAAAGTTAATCCACGATTCACATGCGTGCCGAACCATAGGACCTGTTCCGTATGGATAACGGATCAACTATACGATCTAGATATTGTAGACTACTTATTATAGAGAAAAACAACAAATGACAAAAATTATCAATTGTTACACAACATAGATTATAAGGAGAGTGTAATTGATATATAATTGAATATTGATACATAATATGAATATTGTGCAAAACTTCATTTATTTCAGTACTTCAACTTAAAAGGTTATATAAGGAAACTAATATATTATATAGACTCATTACATGCAAAGTGAGATATATCAAGCCCTTATTTTGTTATAATTTTGATGATTACGGCTTACAGCTATGAAAACATTTTCACAATATTCTAATTTCTAATTTGGGTTTTTTATAGCTGTAAGCCATAATCATCCATATTAATAAGTCATTTTAAGCAAATTCATTTTGCTTTATCTAGATAAAGTATAAAATGGGGGTATTGAATTTTGGAGTGAGTTTTACCGTGCTGACTGTCGTAACACAACATGACATGCTGTTTAAATGCTGAATGGAGGAGCTTATATGATTTTTTGCCTTTTGTGGAGCTTAACAGTAACAACCACGAGTACGCAAAGTATTGGATTTGGATCAGTCCTGTCCAAAAATTGCAGTATCGGAGCTGATAGATACTGAATATTGGATCAGTGCATCCCTACTGACAACCAATATAAATGTTTCAGGATATTTTTTACCCAGTTCATGGAAAGTGCCCTGCACGTTATTTATTTTATTTTTTTACTTTAACTATGTTATTTCACAGCTCCTAAATTGCTTTTCTTTTTTTACTAGAACCACAAAATCTGTTGAACTGCTTGAAGTTTTATAACCTTAATGTTCTTCAGCTTTACTAATGAAGAATCATTAAACACCAACCTCTTTCTTCAGTTTCTTCATGTTTCATCCTGCAGGACTCTGGATCACTCATGTTCTCGCTGTTCTCAATCTTCACTTGTAGACTGATGGGAATAATCCAGCATTTATTGGTGAACTGCTGTGGGAGGAGCTTCACTGAAGGTGAATGTGTGTTAGGAGGAGCAGATCTGCCAAAATCAACAATAAATGATCAAAATCACAATTTTATTCTATGCATTTATGTTAATATATCAAAAATGTACAGTTGTACAAGACATGTAGGAAAACATGAAAAAATACCAGAATTAAAATAATCCAAATATAAAGAAAATGTAAGAATATAAATACAGTAAGATAAACTAATTCAGAAATGAATCTACAGATTAATAAGCAATAATACATTTAGATGAATTTTTATTAATTGGTTTTTAGTTTGTAGTTGTTTTTACATAAAACATGGTTTATCACAGACTATAACAAAATAAATAGTAGATTTCAAAAGTGGTGATTATGCAGTTTGTCTCAGTCTGTTGACAATGAAATGAGCTTTAAGTGTCAGTTTACAGGTGATTGAAGACATCAGCATAATGAATGAGCTGAAAACTAGTAAACTATAGACATTTAAAATTGAGGCTTTTAGCAGCTGTTATGTAATAGTGACACTCCTGACACAAGCTTTACAGGATCATCAGCAGAGATCTGACTTTATTTGAGTCAGGATAGGCTGAACTACTAAAAAACTGCTTTGTCAGTATATTGTTTCTCATAATCTGAGACGGAAAAAACATCAGTAATAAAAAAAAAAAAAAAAAATGGCACCCATATTTGCAGTAGTTTTTTTTTTTCTTTTCTGCTTCTTTTATTTAAGAGACCGTTTCATTCCCCACTACAGATAAATACCTAACAGTGGGATAATATATTCATTTGAACCTAAATTTGATTTTCCAATAACTACATTAGCAATAAAGAAAATAGATCCTTCATTTCTCAGTATAAAACATTTAATTTTTAAATATTAAAGATACTAATAACCATTAATAACCACCACAAACTACTAGCTAAATGTTAAATGAGCAATATCCCACAAGTAGCTGTTCGATATTGCTGTATATCAGCACGGCTGTGATTCGGCTGTGGGTAATCACAGCGTGCTTATATACAGCGATATTGCACGGCTAATATTTAATAATATTTATTTATTCTGCTCTGCTCCTCTTTTGGTTCCGCTCCTCCGTGAGAGATACGAGACCGGTCGCTCATTAATAATCACACCACCGGTCTCTCACGGCCCTCGGTCTCGTCCTGCTCGCCACAAACACCTACAGCTGTGTGCTCAACAATCCCATCAGAAACCAGACCACACATCTGGACAACATCATGCAACACACATGTGAAGGTATCACAGCATGTTTTATCCTCTATTTGTGACTTTTGTGACTTTTAGTCTATGTCTGTTTGATGTCAAATATACACTTAAACTCTCACTTTATTCACTTTTAGCAGATAAACAAAGAACAAATGTTTATGAGATGCATATACAAATTTTTGTCAAATAAAATTATATCCAGAATTTGCTTCTGCCAGTCGTTGTGTCTTGGACTGAAGCCTATTGGCTGTTAAAAAAGACAAGCCTTTCATGTTAAATGACCATTTTCATCATCATAATGATTTATTTAATGACTTATTTGAAACTTTAAGCAGTTTAATTAAGATTACACTAGTGACTGTATTCTGTGCATTACAGAACATGACAAGCGTAGCGCTGATAGTTGCTGTACTGATGCTGCTGGTGACAGCGATCTGCAGTTGCATTTGTAAGGTGCTATTGTTTCATGATGTGTAAACAAGCAGGAAAAGAAGGCAAGTTTTACATTAAAAAAAAGAAAACCATGATCTTTTTCTTTTTTATACCATTTTTAATCAGCATTCCAAGTGTATTTTGGTATATTAAATGTTTTCAAATTATTATTAACAGTTAAGACTCAAGGGGAGGAGGCAGAGATGTTTAGTCTTTGTCACTGGAGTCTGAGTCAAGCCTGGAGTCTTTATCACTGGAGTCTGAGTCAAGTCTGAAGTCTTTATCACTGGAGTCTGAGTCAAGTCTGGAGTCTTTATCACTGGAGTCTGAGTCAAGTCTGGAGTCTTTATCACTGGAGTCTGAGTCAAGTCTGGAGTCTTTATCACTGGAGTCCGAGTCAAGTCTGGAGTCTTTATCACTGGAGTCCGAGTCAAGTCTGAAGTCTTTATCACTGGAGTCTAAGTCAAGTCTGGAGTCTTTATCACTGGAGTCTGAGTCAAGCCTTGAGTCTTTATCACTGGAGTCTGAGTTAAGTCTGAAATCTTTATCACTGGAGTCTGAATCAAGCCTGGAGTCTTTATCACTGGAGTCTGAGTTAAGTCTGAAATCTTTATCACTGGAGTCTGAGTCAAGCCTGGAGTCTTTATCACTGGAGTCTGAGTCAAGTCTGGAGTCTTTATCACTGGAGTCTGAGTCAAGTCTGGAGTCTTTATCACTGGAGTCTGAGTCAAGCCTGGAGTCTTTATCACTGGAGTCTAAGTCAAGTCTGAAGTCTTTATCACTGGAGTCTGAATCAAGCCTGGAGTCTTTATCACTGGAGTCTGAGTCAAGTCTGAAGTCTTTATCACTGGAGTCTGAATCAAGCCTGGAGTCTTTATCACTGGAGTCTGAGTTAAGTCTGAAATCTTTATCACTGGAGTCTGAGTCAAGTCTGGAGTCTTTATCACTGGAGTCTGAGTCAAGTCTGGAGTCTTTATCACTGGAGTCTGAGTCAAGTCTGGAGTCTTTATCACTGGAGTCTGAGTCAAGCCTGGAGTCTTTATCACTGGAGTCTAAGTCAAGTCTGAAGTCTTTATCACTGGAGTCTGAATCAAGCCTGGAGTCTTTATCACTGGAGTCTGAGTTAAGTCTGGAATCTTTATCACTGGAGTCTGAGTCAAGCATGGAGTCTTTATCACTGGAGTCTGTGTCAAATCACAGGATGCAAAAGCCAAGAGGCGCATCCGTTTTAAAAATTAGGTATTTGTATGTTTTAATAAAATGTTATTTAATGATAGGCCTGCACATGTATCTGCATCTTACTCGTCAGACAACTCTGTAATCTTTTTAAGCTCATTCAGGACTTTTCAGTCAGACATTACTGAAAAGCTGACTTTTGACTCGGCCTGTACACATGCTCATCGTTGTTTATACATACAGACAGTACATTGATGAAAATGTCTTCAATGTCAATCAAAACAAACTAAATCAATTAAGCCATATAAAAAAAATTATAATCACAACTGGAAAACAAATGCGTTGATAGTGATATTGTGTAAAATGACTTCTGCCCTTCTCAAGACCTTTGTTAACAGTTTTTATACCATGGTCTCATTTTAACAGCTTGTTAAAATTGTGCCTGCTACCTTCTTGAGTCATAAGGATGAATGATGATGTGTGTGAATATGTTCATTTAAATGCTAAATGTTTACATCCGGTTGGTATTAGCCTAATAATAAGCCCCAAAAATAGTCAATTCACCTATACAATACAATTACATCCGAATTCAGCCAACCATGCATTATGTTTTATGGGTAATGTATTGAATCCACATGCTGGTTTATCATGAGTCTTTGCTCATATTGTTTTAAGTCACTCTGAGATGTGTCAGAGGTCACACCTGAAAATGCAATATGTTGTTTTATTCAGGTCCAAGAAGCAGTTTATTCTTACTCTTATCTGTTATTTAACAGTTGAGATAGTTGCTAACCAGCGGAAGACACTAGCCGAGTTTAAATCCCGGGTTGCGCAGAATTTACAAAACAAATCGGCAACTCGAGCACCAAAATAAAAAAAAATCTAACACCAAAGACACACTACATAATGTCCTGATCTAGCATTAAACCAGAAGATGACCTCATTTAAACATGAACCGCTATCAAACACAACTTTCCGATGCTCTTTGAAAGTCAATGAGAAAACATAATCCTCAAAATACGTTTCGTTAGCATACAAAAAAGAAAGGCTCAAAAGCAGAGTGTGGCGAGTCGTGCTTCCCCTCGTGAAGATCGGGGACCGGCTTGTCACTCTTAGCAGCCGCACGATAGACCTAAGAAAACGTCTTGAGGGTTTTCTGTCATTTGTTCTTCTTCTTCAGCTCTCAAAAGTATATAATCTGCATTATTTTATAGATTGAAAACAGAGGGTATAACTGTACTTTTGTTGGATACCAGCACATATTGGGATAACAGAGAATGAAGCTAGTTAGGCTATAAGTTAGCAACAATAAAAAAGAAGCATTAAGAAAAGTTTGGTGGATATTAAAGTACTCTGATCCTCTGGGGTGGATGAGGCTCTACATTCTCATGAAAGAACACAATACAGATACATCACCCATGCAGGAGAAAGATATGCAGTAGGTGGTGGCTTTTAACTTTTTTTTAACACATTAGGATAAGAAACAACATTTATTGGACAGGTCATGTCTGATTTGGTCCTGATTTATATGTTATGTTATTGCACAACACGCAGCATTGCATGTGAAAGCTGAAGATGAATTCAAACATTAGATCATGATTTCAGACATTCGTTTTTTGTATGAATGAGTAGACTAGATGAATGAGTGAAACTCTTGCCACATGGAATGCAGTGATACGGTTTCTCTCCAGTGTGGATCCTCTCGTGTGTTTTCAGGTTTCCTGACTGACCGAAAGTCTTGTCACAGTGTGAACACTTGTAAGGTTTCTCTCCCGTGTGGACCCTCTTGTGTGTTTTCAGATGTTCTGACTGACGGAATCTCTTGTCACAGTGTGAACACTTGTAAGATTTCTCTCCCGTGTGAATTCTCTCGTGTTTTTTCAGGTTTCCTGACTGACCGAAAGTCTTGTCACAGTGTGAACACTTGTAAGGTTTTTCTCCAGTGTGAATTCTCTGGTGCAGTTTAAGTTCATTATTTGTAATAAAAGTCTTTCCACAATCAAAGCACATATAATTCTTCACACCACTGTGTATTTTCTGGTGTTCTTTTAAACACCTCAGGTGACTAAAACTCTTTCCACACAAAGGACACACGTGAGTCTTCTCCTTTGTATGAACTTTCAGGTGGACCTTCAGGGATGATGCAGAAAAAAACGTTTTCCCGCACAGATCACAGTGAAACGGTCTTTCTCCTGAATGAGAACGCAAATGCGATTTAAAAGAGTCTGACTGTCTAAAACTCTTCCCACACTGATCACATTTGTGTGGTTTCTCTCCAGTGTGGATTCTCATGTGACGTTCAAGACTGTGTTTGTATGAGAAACTGTTCCCACACTGATCACATGTGTGCAGATTCTCTCCGGTGTGGATTCTCATGTGACGTTCAAGACTGTGTTTGTATGAGAAACTCTTTCCACACTGAGAGCAGGTGAAAGATTTGTTTGATCTTCTCTTCAGTGAGTGACTCAAAGATTTATTTGCTTTTTTGACATCATGATCTTTCTCCTCCGCTTCACTCAGTTCTTCACTCTCCTCGTTCTTCTCCAGCAAGTCTAAAATGAAAGTAAGTTTTCTGTAAATCATTTTAAAAAATCAAAGAGAGAAATGTGACGGGAAACTTAAAAAACTTAAAAGGTGAAACTAATATATTATATAGACTCATTACATGCAAAGTGAGATATATCAAGCCCTTATTTTGTTATAATTTTGATGATTATGGCTCACAGCTATGAAAACCTTTTCACAATATTCTAATTTTGAATTTGGGGTTTTCATAGCTGTAAGCCATAATCATCTAAATGAATGTCATTTTAAGCAAATTCACAGACCTTTATCTACAGATAAAGTATAAAATGGGGGTATTGAATCATCATTTTGGAGTGAGTTTTACCGTGCTGACTGTCGTAACACAACATGACATGCTGTTTAAATGCTGAATGGAGGATGGCTGAGAAAGAGTTTCTGAAGAGTAATTATTAATCTGTCCAAAACAATAAGCTATTGGATGGCATCGGAAGACTTGGAACATACTGCACAAAAACATTTCAGGAGCTTTATGCTTTTTTGCCTTTTGTGGAGCTTAACAGTAACAACCAGGAGTACGCAAAGTATTGGATTTGGATCAGTCCTGTCCAAAAATTGCAGTATCGGAGCTGATAGATGAATATTGGATCAGTGCATCCCTATTTTACCGTGCTGACTGTCGTAACACCAGTAGCGGTTTTAGGCACGGGCGAACCGGGCGGCTGCCCGTGCCGGCATTTTTTCATGTCACATGGGGGGCGGCACGAGCTGTTAAAAAAAAAAAAATCCTCTGCGAAAGGATTCCTAGAAAAAATCCTTTTCTATTATATATCATTTAAATTATTGGCAAATTGGCGCCCCTGCTTGCTGAGAAGGTGCCGTCTGCCGTGTACAGAAGCTATGTAAAGGGGGTCTCCAACACGTCGCTCGCGAGCCACCAGTAGCCTAACGTTAGCTGATTGGAGGTAGCTCGCCAATAAAGTTTGCTTTATATGCTCACATATCGCGTCTTTTGCGCGCTCGAGTTCGGGAAGCGCGCTCATAATTGAAGCGACGCGCTCATTTTTTCCAGGGGCAGCCAGATGAAAAAAATCTAAACTTTTCAGTATGGGGGTGCACCCAAACACCGTGGATGTTTTTCTCTTCTCTGTAAATAAATCTTGTAGCAGAGCTTCAGCAAGCGTTTTTCTGTGGTGGAAATCGTACTCGGTTACTAACGTAACCTCGGTTCTCTCTAGGAGAGGGAACGAGTACTGCGTCGAAAGAACGCTACGGGAAAGATATTTCTTTGTCGAGATTGAAGCCTAAAATTAATCCTTAATTTTGTAATATTGTAAAACGCTTTTCTGAAGCATACAACCTAGGCGGAGCAATACAGCTCACCCATTGGCTGCTCTGCCAGAAAAGCACAGCCTATGCGAGGCCAGGGACGCTGACCAATGAGGACGCTTCGCGCCCTTCTGCGTCACCTCCCGCCCAAACAGGCGTGGCCTAGGCCTATAAATACGAGCATAGCTGTCTAACACGCCGATTTTCGTCAATGAAGCGACGCAGCGTGGACACGCACGGCCATGAGACGCAGTACTCGTTCCCTCTCCTAGAGAGAACCGAGGTTACGTTAGTAACCGAGTACGTTCTCTTACGTAGAGTTCTCTCGTACTGCGTCGAAAGAACGCTACGGGAACCCTATGCAAACCGCCGTGCGTGTTCTTGGATCGACACAGACACCTAAGGGCGCGCGCGCCCTGGTATACAAGCGCCTTCCCCAAGAAGTATAGGGAGAGCGGCTAAAATAGCATCATCCCTTATAGTAGTGCCTCTTAAGGCATAATAGCATATATATGTAATATAGATATATATGAGGGGTAATAGCATGCTCATGGGACACATTGTCAGTGAGTGATGCTTAAACATTGAAGTGACCTGGGCCGCAGCGCGGGGCAGGAACACTTATACATATTAACATTGAAGTGACCTGGGCCGCAGCGCGGGGCAGGAACACTTATACATTTTAAACATTGAAGTGACCTGGGCCGCAGCGCGGGGCAGGAACACTTACACATAGTCTTCTAGACCGAGAGCAGTTTAGCCTGCAACGCAGGAACCTCTAGGTTATAGAACCTAATAAATGTAGACGGGGAGGCCCAGCCTGCCGCCATACAGATATCTTGTAACGAGATTCCGCTATACCAAGCCCATGAAGAGGCCATGCCTCTCGTGGAATGTGCTCTGATGCCCAAAGGGCATTCCAAGCCTCTAGATGTGTAGGCTAGCGCAATGGCGTCCACTACCCATCGAGACAGACTCTGTTTCGTTGTGGCTCGTCCCTTGGAGCGCCCGCTGAACGAAACAAAGAGCTGCTCCGTCTGTCGAAAAACAGCGGAGCGGGACACGTAAGCTCTTAATGCCCTGACCGGGCAAAGGGAGCTATTTCCGTCCTCTGAGGCCGGCAGGGCCGACAGGGAGATGACCTGAGCCCTGAACGGTGTGTTGAGGGACTTAGGCACGTACCCATGCTTCGGTTTCAATACGACTATAGAGTCGTTTGGCCCGAACTCCATACAAGAAGCTCTCACTGAGAGCGCTTGCAAGTCTCCCACACGCTTCACTGAAGCGAGAGCCAAAAGAAACACGGTCTTGAGAGACAGGTGTTTCATGTCAACTGAGTGAATAGGCTCGAAAGGGGCCCCTTTCATAGCGTTCAACACTGTAGAAAGGTCCCAAACGGGGACTGAAGGAGGCCTTGGAGGGTTTAACCTCCTGGCGCCTCTCAGGAAGCGGACCACCAGGTCGTTCCTGCCTAGTGAACGGCCAAGCGTTGGATTAACGAACGCTGATATGGCAGCCACATAGACTTTGAGCGTGGATGGGGTTCTTCCCTTATCCAATAGCTCTTGCAAGAAGGAGAGAATCTCCGGTTCTCCACACTGAAGTGGTGACAGACCTTGATCTGAACACCATCCAGAGAACACCGACCATTTGGAAGCGTAGAGCCGTCTAGTAGACGGAGCCCTAGCTTGTTCGATCGTGTCTAACACTCCTCTTGGGAGGTTAGCGGGTACCCGTTTATGGCCCATACGTGTAGGGACCAAAGCTCGGGGTGAGGATGCAGAATCGAGCCCTTGGCCTGTGAGAGGAGGTCTCTCCTCACTGGAGTCGGCCACGGGGCAGTACTTTTCAGTCGCATCAAAGCTGGGAACCAGGTCTGATTCGTCCAGAATGGAGCAACTAGCAGTACTGAGCATCCGCTCTCCTTGATACGCTCCAGCACTTGAGGCAGGAGTGAGACAGGAGGAAAAGCATAGAGCGGGCGGCGGGGCCAGACTCTGGCCAGCGCGTTCGCGCTCTTCGAAAAGAATTCTGGGCAGTGAGCGTTTTCCTGGTTTGCAAACAGGTCTATTTCCGCTCTGCCGAACGTTTTCCACAGCAGACGCACTGTCTGTGTGTGTAGGGACCACTCTCCCGTAGGAACGTTGTTCCGTGAGAGTCTGTCCGGGCCTACGTTCAAGTGGCCTGGCACGTGCATTGCTCTTAACGAGCGCAGGTTGTGCTGGGCCCACACCAGTATGCGTTCCGCTAACCTGAATAGGTTCCGGGATCTCACGCCACCCTGGCGGTTTATGTAGGCTACTACCGACATGTTGTCCGAGCGGACCAGGACGTGGTGTCCTTTTATCCGGGGACAGAAGCGCCTCAGCGCAAAGTCCACTGCCATCATTTCCAGGCAGTTTATGTGCGGTAGTTTGGCTCGCTCTGCCCACTGGCCAAAGAGCGGTCTGCCGTCGAGCAGTGCTCCCCAGCCTGAGGTGGACGCGTCCGTGGACACCACCTTCAGGCTCGAGGAAGTCCCCAGGCTTACACCTGACCGGTACCAGTCTGACGCTCTCCATGGTGTCAGGGCTGAAATGCATTCCTGAGTGACCTTGAGGCGATAACGACCGTGTAACCATGCTCGGCGCGGTACGCGCGCTCTCAACCAGAACTGTAGTGGGCGCATGCGCAGCAGGCCCAACTGCAGCACTGTTGAGGCTGAGGCCATGAGGCCCAGCATTTTCTGAAATCTCCTGAGTGGCACTATGTGGCCGCTGAGGAAGGATTTCGCCATTTGCAGGGTATTTCACCTGCACTGTGATGACAGCTGTGCTGTCATAGACAGTGAGTTCAGATCCAGTCCTAAAAAGGAGATCCTTTGACTGGGAAACAGTGAACTTTTCTCCCAATTGACTCTCAGACCTAAGCACTCGAGGTGATCGAGTATTAGTGTCTTGTGGTGAGCGAGTTCTGACGGCGATTGAGCCAGAATTAGCCAATCGTCCAAATAGTTCAGAATTCGAACGCCCCGGAGTCTCAGGGGTGCCAGCGCCGCGTCCATGCACACTGTAAATGTACGAGGTGCTAGAGACAGGCCGAATGGCAGGACTGTGTACTGATATGCCCCTCCCTCGAAGGCGAATCTCAAAAATCGCCTGTGACGTGACGCAATTTGTATGTGAAAATACGCATCTTTCAGATCTATTGCCATAAACCAGTCTCCTCGGCGAATTTGCGCGAGGATACTTCTGGTCGTGAGCATTCTGAACTTCCGCTTTGTTAGCGTTTTGTTCAGACGCCTTAGATCTAAAATGGGTCTGAGACCCCCGTCTTTCTTCGGTACCAGGAAATATCTGCTGTACAGACCCCCTTCGCTCTGAGCTTGAGATAAAGGCTCTATGGCCCCTTTGCTCAATAGCTTCGCTATTTCGGCTCGAAGTAGATGTGCTACTTCTGTTTTTACCGTGGTTTCGACTTTTCCCGTGAAACGGGGAGGGCGTCGATGAAACTGTAGCGAATAGCCTCTTTTTATAGTCTCTAGCACCCATTCTGAGACCCCGGGAAGTCCTTCCCATGCATCTGCACGTGTGACTAGGGGTTGAATGTAATCTGGGCCCTGGTCGCGAAATGGCGGCGACACGAGAGCAACCGTGTGCTGTAACATGGACGCCGTGGCGTGTGAGGCGGGGGGGCATGTTTAACACAGTATGCATCCCGCGCGCGCTCGGCTCTCTGTGTCGAGAGAGAGCGCGCGGGACGAGTCCCGTAGGGCTCGTTATGCTTGTGAATAAACGTGGGCGCTTGGTGGCGGGCACATTTATAACACCGGGGACACTGTGTTTGTGTACTGACTGACCGTTCGTTAGTTTCGTTTATACAGAAACCGCGGAACGTGCAGTGTGTAGTGGTTGTGGGCACTTGGCAGTGGACACGCTTACTACATGTAAAGCACAATCGATCTGAGTCGATTTTAAGTGTGCAAACCCTGTGTTGTACGGGGCTGTGCTTGCACGGGTTGAAAAACCGGGCTCTGGTCGCGAAATGGCGGCGACACGAGAGCAGTCGTGTGCTGTAACATGGCGTGATGCGGGGGCGCGCTTATCGAGCGGGCAGCCCGCGCGCGCGCTCAGCTCTCTCAGCTGAGAGAGAGAGAGAGAGAGCACGCGGTGCGAGCTCCGTAGAAACCATGTTGACATGTAGCTTGTAGTGATTGTGGGCACTTGAAAGCGGGCACGCTCACTACATATAGTGCACAATCGACATTGAGTCGATTTTATGTGTGCAAGCCCTGTATTGTGTGGGGCTGTGCTTGTGTGTATGAATGGGCACTGGGTCGTGGGCATTGCAGTTACACACATTACATCATCGGCTGTGGCCGGGACACCGTGTAGCACAGAGAGTACTGTCTATCAGAACCGACTGACCGTGCATTCGTTTCGTTTTTACAGAAACCACGGGACATGCAGTGTGTAGTGATTGTGGGCACTGAAAAGCGGGCACGTTCACTAACTTACATGTATTGCACAATCGACACGAGTCGATTTTATGTGTGCAAGCCCTGTATTGTGCAGGGCTGTGCTTGTGTGTATGAATGGGCACTGAGTCGTGGGCATTACGGATACACACATTACACCATCGGCCGTGGCCGGGACACCAGAAAATACATTTTCAGATTTACCTGGGGCGTCGTGAAAACGGCGTTTGTGTGCAGGCAAACGAGCATTGATGCTGATTTGGTGACTGCAAAATACACTGGCACGGTCGCGTATGTTGGGACTGTGCGAGCGAGACATTTTAGTGAAATCCGGCCGCGGCGGGATTTTAACACTGTAGCTTCCCTCGAAGCAGAAGTGCGCATCCTGGCTAAAGACGGGGCTTTCCGGGACTCCGCGCTTTCTTCGTGAATTCAGGAAAAAAAGGGCGCGGGTCGTGAGGACGGTAACGTACGTTCCTCTGCAGAAAAACAGCCATCCAGCCGGTAAGCGCATCGATGCTGGTCTTTCTCCGTCGACGCTCATGAGCGGCAGGGGAGGGGAGATCCTCGGAGCTCGCCCATCCGAAGCGGGAGAGAAAAGCAGTCTTCCTCCACAGACGCGGCTTCACCTTCCTCGTTCATGACGGACGTGGCGGCACACAGCGGCCCTTGTCCGTCGATCATAGAGTCCAGCGAAGCGGGCGGAGAAGCTGGCGGCAGCAGCGGCGAGCACCTCGTGGTGAAGGGAGGTTCCGGGCTCTGCTAAGCACGGCGCTTTTCACGGCGCGGCACTACAGCAGGCGGAAAAGATGCAGCTTCAGTAAATGAACGCCAGGCGAGTCCGCAGAGTCACCGTAGGCATCAAATTACAGCGATGGCAGCCGCCATCGACGAGAGCTGAAGCTGCGTGATACTCACAGGCAGGAAACACAAGCACGTGGTCCCTGTCGCTGAGCGGGGCTCTACACGAGCCACAGGAGGTGCGAGGCATCTTGAAAAAGACGCTCGGCTCTTTTAGTGGTGGAAAAACTGTGTGTCGCGACGGCGAACACACACACAAAACACACACACATAATGTAAAGGATATTCCACGCCGGAGAAGCGCAGCAGGGAACGGCGGCTGAAGGCGGCGAAGACCAGCGGCTTCAGGTAAGGGCTCGTCCTGCTGAGGTGCTTGTATCCAAACGGCTGTGGCGGCTCGAATCCAATCCAACGATGCGTGTAGCCTCGTGAATTTTAGAAAATCGGCGTGTTAGACAGCTATGCTCGTATTTATAGGCCTAGGCCACGCCTGTTTGGGCGGGAGGTGACGCAGAAGGGCGCGAAGCGTCCTCATTGGTCAGCGTCCCTGGCCTCGCATAGGCTGTGCTTTTCTGGCAGAGCAGCCAATGGGTGAGCTGTATTGCTCCGCCTAGGTTGTATGCTTCAGAAAAGCGTTTTACAATATTACAAAATTAAGGATTAATTTTAGGCTTCAATCTCGACAAAGAAATATCTTTCCCGTAGCGTTCTTTCGACGCAGTACGAGAGAACTCTACGTAAGAGAACCATTAGCTACTAAAACTTCTTTGTGCTTGTGAAGAGCGCAGTGCATGGTTGCATAGCAACGACAGACGCAATGGGAAAATCGGACCAAATTTTACTATTAATAATAAAAGATAAACGAATGCGCATTGTAAATGTCAGTAATATATCTTTTTTGACTCATTATTTTTATAAAAATTATTTAAAGGCTGAAATATGTGAGGTTTATCTTTTTATAAAACCTTTTTTGTAAAAACTTTATTTGAACGTGTACAGATAACATAAAAGACACTCCTTTAAAATCTGCCCATCATCTTTAATGTTATTATTTTAATGTTTATGTAAACAAAAAGTGGATACTGATGCTAATTGTATGTGTTATTTGCTGGTTTTCGACATAAAACTTGGTGAATTTATTTAAATTTTAAAAAAATCGAAGGGGGTCTCGCCCAGGGTGTAATACAATGTAGAACTGCCACTGCGTAACACAACATGACATGCTGTTTAAATGCTGAATGGAGGATGGCTGAGAAAGAGTTTCTGAAGAGTAAATATTAATCTGTCCAACACAATAAGCTATTGGATGGCATCGGAAGA
This sequence comes from Phoxinus phoxinus, assembly GCF_949152265.1. Taxonomy (NCBI): domain Eukaryota; kingdom Metazoa; phylum Chordata; class Actinopteri; order Cypriniformes; family Leuciscidae; genus Phoxinus; species Phoxinus phoxinus. The sequence continues at coordinate 21,599,694 of NC_136895.1, read as the reverse complement.
CTTGGAACATACTGCACAAAAAGATTTCAGGAGCTTTATGCTTTTTTGCCTTTTGTGGAGCTTAACAGTAACAACCATGAGTAGCCTACACAAAGTATTGGATTTGGATCAGTCCTGTCCAAAAATTGCAGTATCGGAGCTGATAGATACTGAATATTGGATCAGTGCATCCCTACTGACAACCAATATAAATGTTTCATGTTTCAGGATATTTTTTACCCAGTTCATGGAAAGTGCCCTCTATGTTATTTATTAAATTTTTTTACTTTAACTATGTTATTTCACAGCTCCTAAATTGCTTTTCTTTTTTTACTAGAACCACAAAATCTGTTGAACTGCTTGAAGTTTTATAACCTTAATGTTCTTCAGCTTTACTAATGAAGAATCAATAAACACCAACCTCTTTCTTCAGTTTCTTCATGTTTCATCCTGCAGGACTCTGGATCTCTCATGTTCTCGCTGTTCTCAATCTTCACTTGTAAACTGATGGGAATAATCCAGCATTTATTGGTGAACTGCTGTGGGAGGAGCTTCACTGAAGGTGAATGTGTGTTAGGAGGAGCAGATCTGCCAAAATCAACAATAAATTATCAAAATCACAATTTTACACATTCTATGCATTTATGTTAATATATCAAAAATGTACAGTTGTACAAGACATGTAGGAAAACATGAAAAAATACCAGAATTAAAATAATCCAAATATAAAGAAAATGTAAGAATATAAATACAGTAGGATAAACTAATAATCTACAGATTAGTAAGCAACAAATTACACATTTAGATATTTTTTATTAATTGTTTTTTAGTTTGTAGTTGTTTTTACATAAAACATGGTTTATCACAGACTATAACAAAATAAATAGTAGATTTCAAAAGTGGTGATTATGCAGTTTGGCTCAGTCTGTTGACAATGAAATGAGCTTTAAGTGTCAGTTTACAGGTGATTGAAGACATCAGCATAATGAATGAGCTGAAAACTATGAAACTATAGACATTCAAAATAGAGGCTTTTAGCAGCTGTTATGTAATAGTGACACTCCTGACACAAGCTTTACAAGATCAATAGGAGAGATCTGACTTTATTTGAGTCAGGATAGGCTGAACTACTAAAAAAATGGGTCTAACAATCTGGGACGAATAAAACATCAGTAATACAAAAAAAAATAAAAAATAAAAAAAATAATAATAATACAAATGACACCCATCTTTGCAGTAATTTTCTTTTCTTTTCTTCTGCTTTTACAAATAACTAGCTTACCATAAGCCTAACAGAACATCATGAATAAATAAATGAGATTGTTAATTTCTTACAGACTCGGTATAAAATACTAGGCTATAACATGAAATGTAAAATGGGTATTCAATTTCATTTTAACAATGTAAATAGTGTTACAGATATAAAAACTGTAGACATCTTCAAATATAGACATCTTCCCAGAAAACACAAAACTCGTAACTTTTCACAAAACAAATTCATACATACTCTCTAAGAAGACTTAAGAGCGGGCAGGCGTCGATGACGTCAACACCGCGAGGTGAAATCCAAATATAGGGCATATTCCAAACGGAAGTGAGTATTTACGTTTTTTTTTTTTTTTTTTTGGGGGTTGGGGTAAAGATCTTAAAATATTTTATGATTCATTAAATTCAATTACTAGAAATAAGAAACGTATAAAACATCACTCATATTGAAAAAAGTAATTTAGTAGAATTGAATGTTATACTATAGCTACGACAAATGTAGCCTATCCCCCAATATCTCTTTGGCTTCTGTTTTATGTTAAACGGCATTGAATATCTTTCTGAAGTTTTAAAACTTTGTTTATTAAATAAAATAAAAGCTTTTAATCTTTAAATATTTACAACTGTGGATCAAATGTTTACCTATAACAATCAGTTTGTTTATCAAAAATTATAGATTGTTATCATTCAAAAACACTCTTTCAAATCCAACTTTGATTGACATCATATTCAAAGGTTGTAGCGATAAATCTTTAGATTGTAATCAACTCTGAAATAAAAGCCAAAATTCATGCATAAATTCGCATTGAAAGAAAATTTGTTATACTGTTTAAATTTCTTTCTCACAAAATACACATGAATTGTTTTTCCAATTGAATCTCTCATTTAGAAAGTATTTAATGGATAAATGTCATTTGAGATTTTAAATGTCACTTTTTTGGCCTTAGTAAAGACTAGTTAAGATAAATAATGGCCCTTTGTAGCCATGAAATTCAATACTACTTTACATTTATCAATGTTTTTAAAAATGTTTTCTTTTTCCCTTATTTCTGGTGATGCCCAAATATTTGACTTCTGTTTTAACTTGTATATTATCAATTAAAGGTACAACGGTCAAAGTGGCTGACAGGAGTAGTCTGAGACAGCAGAGAGAAGCCAATGAGGTTTCTTTACAAAGATAAAGGAAGAAATTAGGTTTACTTAATTATTCAGTAAAACAATATGTTATTGCAAAATACAAATATTATAAATATTATTATTGTTACTTGTTCATCATTATGTCATTGTTTTATTCGCTGACTTTAGCTTTAGCTTCTTCGCACGATGAACAACGCATCTGTTTAATGCTTCTGTAGAAACATTTCGGGGCAAAATGGTGATATTGCATTTCTGCCAACAGATCCTCCTAAATATTACACAATGCACATTTAAGCGAGCTGGTTGCCTATGTACAGCAAGAAATTCACATTTACTTATGTTCATTATAACACATCAGGTGTTATATTGAACATAAGTAAATGTGAATTTCTTGCTTTCGAGAATTGGCGATTGAATCGAACTCTGTGGAAATTTTTATTTCGTCTTTTAGAAATAAAGTTGTGTTGTCCGCAAAACTTCTACAAATACTACTAAATAATAATAAAAAACACGGTTAACATATCGTTAAACCATGGTAACCACAAATGGTAACTGCATTTTTACTATAATAAAACCATTGTTTATTTTCGTTTATCAGACAAAATAATTTAAAAATGTAATGGGTATAAAATATGATCAGTAAAAGGAAAACACTGTTAGTAATGATGAGAGGAGCACTGGATTACGGCAGGTTAGTTGGGAATATTTTTTATTCAGAATGCACATTTGGAATGGAACATTCAGCAGGTTGAACCTCACAGCACATCCACAAGTCAATGGAGTTGGACAAAAACTACGATAAAAAGCATCTTTTGCAGCGATTTTTGTGTGAGCATATCAGTGAACACCCCTAATCACTTTTATCCAAAGCGACATACAACTGAGGACTACAGCAAGCGAGTCATCGTGAAGAGGCAAAAAACAACGCAAGAAGTGCTCAAAATACAAAGTTCTGGCATTGCTCAGAGTAGCATAAGCCAAACAAGGGAGGATTAAATGATTAAATGATTTTTTTTTAATGGTCCATGGTCCTCAGTCGGAAAAAGGTGGCTTGCCTACTTCAGGTTGGTGGAGAGTTCCTGCCTCAAGTGTTTAAGTATCTTGGGATTTTGTTCACGAGTGAGGGAAGGATGGAACGGGAGATTGACAGACGGATCGGTGCAGCTTCTGCAGTAATGCGGTCGATGTACCGGTCTGTCGTGGTGAAGAAAGAGCTGAGCCGCAAGGCGAAGCTCTCGATTTACCGGTCAATCTACGTTCCTACTCTCACCTATGGTCATGAGCTTTGGGTCATGACCGAAAGGACAAGATCCCGGATACAGGCGGCCGAAATGAGCTTTCTCCGCAGGGTGGCTGGGCGATCCCTTAGAGATAGGGTGAGGAGCTCGGTCACTCGGGAGGAGCTCAGAGTAGAGCCGCTGCTCCTCCGCATCGAGAGGGGTCAGCTGAGGTGGCTCGGGCATCTGTTCCGGATGCCTCCTGGACGCCTTCCCGGGAAGGTGTTCCGGGCGCGTCCCACCGGGAGGAGACCCCGGGGAAGACCTAGGACACGCTGGAGAGACTATGTCTCCCGGCTGGCCTGGGAACGCCTCGGAGTCCCCCCGGAAGAGCTGGAGGAAGTGGCTAGGGAGAGGGAAGTCTGGGCATCTCTGCTTAGACTGCTGCCCCCGCGACCCGGCCTCGGATAAGCGGAAGAAGATGGATGGATGGATGGATTTTTTTTTTTATGATATCAAGTGCTCACGGAAGAGATAAAGCAATAAATTGCAATGCTGCACTCATGCATTGCAATACAAAACAGTGTTAGATGGGATGGATCTAGACATCAAATATTCGCTCCAAATTCCTGCCAGAAGATATCTACAGAAGATGTCTAGATATCTACAGTCGTGCTCAGAATTAATCATACCCCTGGTAAATATGATCACAAATGGCTGTAAAAAATAAATCTGCATCGTTTATCCTTTTGATCTTTGATTAAAAAAATTGGCAAAAGTCCAACCTTTCATTTAAGTAAAAGAATTGAAAGTGGGGGGGAAATCACATAATTAAATAAATATTTTTCTCCAAAACACGTTGGCCACAATTATTCATACCCCTAGAATTTTTTATGAGTAAGGTATCTCTGAACTATATTCCCATTAATATTTACCTTTTTTTAGAACACCAGGGTGACTAGGAACATGAAATTGTCTAGCTATGACTTCTTGTTCACAGGAGTTTGAATATGAGGAAACACAAAAGCCAAATTCCCTTAATCATCCATCATCACAATGAGTAAAACCAAAGAATATAGTTCTTATGTCCAGCAAAAGATTGTTGAGCATCACAAAATGGAAAGTGGCTGTAATAAAATAGCTAAAGAATTGAAAATCCTCATTTTGACCATCAGGGCAATAATTAAGAAGTTATAATCAACTGAAGATGTCACGAATCTGCCAGGAAGATTTTGCCTTAATGGACGGTGAGGAGGACGGTTTGAGTGGCCAAAGACTCTTCAAGGATCACAGATGGAGAATTGCAGAGATTAGTTGAGTCTTGGGGTCAGAAAGCCTATACAAAAAAAATCAAACGACCCCTACATCACCACATGTTGTTTGGGAGGGTTTCAGGAAAAATGCTCCTCGCTCATCCAAAAACAAACTCCAGCATGTTCAGTTGTCAGACACGACTGGGTCTTCACACGGCACAGGGTTCTGTGGTCAGATCAAACAAACAAAAAAAAAGCTTTTTGGCAGAAAACACGCTAGATGGGTTTGGTGCACACAAGGATAAAAAGTGCCCCATGTGTAAACTTTAATATACCGTTGGATCATTAATGTTGTGGGCATATTTTCCTGCTGGAGGTCCTGGACTTCTTGTTCAGATACATGGCATCGTGGAATTATGTAAAATATCAACAGATAAAAAATCAAAACCTGAAGGCTTCTGCTATAAATCTTATAATGGCCCGTGGTTGGATCTTCCATCAGGACCACGATCCAAAACAAACATCAAAATCAACACAAAAATGTGTTTAGGAGCACAAAAGGAAGCTTCTGCCATGACCCTCCCAGTTCCCTGACCTGATGAGTGGAGTGAACTGAAGAAGAGAAGCAGCAACATGGATCTGGGAATCTGCAGGATCTGGAGAGATTCTGTATGGAGGAATGGGCTCTGATCTCTGGTCAGTTGTTCTCCAAACTCAGGCATTATAGGAGAAGACTCAGAGCTGTTATCTTGGCAAAAGGAGATTGCAAAAGGGTATTTAATAAAAGGGTATGAATAATTGTGGCCAATGTGTTTTGGAGAAAAACATTTATTTAATAATGTGACTTCCCGCCCACGTTCAATTCTTTTACTTAAATGAAAGGTTAGACTTTTGCCAATTTTTTGAATGAAAGATCAAAAGGATAAATGATGCAGATTTATTTTTTACAGCCATTTTTGATCATATTTACCAGGGGTATGATTAATTCTGAGCTTGACTGTATGTCTGTCCATGTATTTAGTTTGGTGTCCAAAATCAGTTAAACTTGTCAACAGAAAGTCTTGTCTGGTATCCATAACATTTATTAACAGTCTTCTATCAGCCTGAGAGTTTGACTGAGAAAGCCAGGGGAAGCAAAAGCAGGAGACGAAGTGAAGAGAATAAAAAGAGCAAAGTTTATTGAATAATCTTCGTTGCATATACTTCAATGCTCAGACTTCTAAATGTCAATGTCTCAATGCTAAGACGTCATACAATTCCGACAGGTGTCATTATATTTTCTTTTTCTCTCCACTGTGGATCCTCTCATGTATTCTCCGATAATCTGACCTTTTGAATCTCTTGTCGCAGTGTGAACACTTGTAAGGTGTTTCTGTAGTGTGAACTATCTGGTGCACTTTCAGTGCACCATCTGTAAAAAAACGCTTCCCACACTCGGCGCAAACATGATCCTTCACACCGCTGTGTCGTTTCTGGTGTATTTTTAATGCAGTCGTATAACGAAAACCCTTTCCACACAAGTAACAGACGCAAGGCCTCTCATTTGTATGAACTTTCCGGTGGTCCCTTAGGAAATCTGGCCTAAAAAATGATTTACTACATTGGTCACAGTGATATACTCTTTCTCTAGAATGACTAAGCAGATGTACTTTATAAACGCCTGACTTTATGAAACTCTTCCCACACTGATCACATGTGTGCAGATTCTCTCCAGTGTGGATTTTCATGTGATCCTTAAGGGCTCCTTTTCGTGCGTAACTCATCCCACATCGGTCACATGCGTGTGGCTTCACTCCAGTGTGGATTGACATGTGTTCGTTAAGGTTTCCTTTATATCTGAAACTCTTCCCACATTGATCACATGCGTGTGGCTTTGCTCCAGTGTGGATTGACATGTGTCCGTTAAGGCTTGCTTGATTTGCCAAACTCTTCCCACACTGATCACATGTGTACAGCTTCACTCCAGTGTGGAGTTTCATGTGTTCGTTGAGGTTTCCTTTATGTCTGAAACTCTTCCCACACTGATCACATGTGTACGGCTTCTCCCCAGTGTGGATTTTCATGTGTACATTAAGGCTTGCTTGATTTGCCAAACTCTTCCCACACTGATCACATGTGTACAGCTTCACTCCAGTGTGGAGTTTCATGTGTTCGTTAAGGTTTCCTTTATGTCTGAAACTCTTCCCACACTGAACACATGTGTACGGCTTCTCCCCAGTGTGGATTGACATGTGTCCGTTAAGGCTTGCTTGATTTGCCAAACTCTTCCCACACTGATCACATGTGTACAGCTTCACTCCAGTGTGGAGCTTCATGTGTACATTAAGGTTTCCTTTATGTCTGAAACTCTTCCCACACTGAACACATGTGTACGGCTTCTCCCCAGTGTGGATTTTCATGTGTACATTAAGGTTTCCTTTACGTGTGAAACTCTTCCCACACTGATCACATGCGTACGGCTTCTCTCCACAATGAAATTTTATGTGAAGATTAAGATTTTGCTCGCATGAAAAACTCTTTCCACACTGTGGGCAAGTGAAACATATTTTGTCTTCTCTGTTCAATGAGGGACTCACGGATGCTTCTTCAGTTTTGACATGTTTCTCCCCTGCTTCAATCAGTTCTTCAATGTCCTTGTTCTCTTCTATCAGGTCTAAAAAGAAAGTAAAAAAGTTAAAAAAAGTTAAGATTTTCAGCAAATCATAAAAAAAGAAATAAAAAGAAATAAGTGAAATGTTAAAAGGAAAAGGACACGAGAACCCTGACGTAATAGTAGATAGTCGGTACCGATACCACCAAAAGTACACAGTACTCGATAGCAAAGTCGATACCAAGGTAAAATAACAACAACAAAATAATATTAATACTTAAACATTAACTTAGGGGATTGTGGGCATTTTTATACATTTTTTTTAAAGAAATTACAATTCTCTCATTAAAATGTTTACTCTTTTAATGTATTCATGTTTAAGGAGTTCGAGTTTGGGAGCTGGCCAATCGTAGCACGTTATCGCTTCAACCAATCACGTTTGGCTTTACACTCGGGGCGGGAACTGATTCTTGCATCCTTGAAAGGAGCACTGGAGCAGTAGTAGCGCTGAACTGTTTGTGTGGTAAAAACACTCTGTTTTCAAAAGATTGTTGGAGTTTAAGGCCTCTTTATATTTCCATCAGGATACACTCAGGGAATTATGATAATCAGAGATCCCGAGCATCATGAATAACCGGCAAGAGGCGCGACACAGTGCGTCAAAAGCAAATAGGCACTGTCTATTCACTGCTGCCGTAGCAGTTTCAAATAATGTAAAACTAGCATGTTTGAAATGTTAACACATATTCCCTATGTGACGTCTGCATAATCGTACTCTTAACGGCTCTGATCGTAGCCTACTTATTGACTAGTGCTGGTTACTTGAAAAATCATATTTCGTGATAGTGTACTGGACGCGGGGCATTCATTGATAGTAAACGGATGCCCGCACTTTACGTTTTGTATAAATTGTATCTTAATTTTAATAAATTTTTCATCAACCAATTGCCTGTATTTAATGAATAGGCCGACGAAACAAATATAACGGAGGAGCCCGCGTGCTCACTTGCATTGCACGTGAACTAGAGCACATCCTAACTTAACGAAACTCAGTGTATGCCTCACACAGACATGACAAATACATCAAATACACAAAGCTTGAAATGTCTTTAAACGAAATAATTCAAAAAGAAAAAAGAAAAAGACTACTCTCTGATTATAGCCGCGTTTCCACCGAAATTACCCAGAACAATTTGTCCCAGGAACTTTTTTCCCAGGAACTTTTTTTGCCCCAGACCGGTTGCTTTCTGCGTTTACACCGCGGTCTAAAGTACCGGGAAGATTATAAACTGCGCGCGTCTGCTCCTCCCAGTCTGGACGGACAGTAATCAGTTTTGAGCGCCACATTTATAATAAGTATGGAGGAGATTCAAGCTGTGCTGTAGTTGTGTTTGTGATGTATTGCGGACATTGAATGAGAGATGGCTGGGACGAACGCGCAGAAAATTTCCTGTTACAATACGCTTAATAAAGCCTGAACCTCATCGTCGGTCCAGTCCAGCTGTTTTTTTTTTTTTTTTTTATTAAATTCCATATTTGCAGACAGACAACTCTTAATGCATGAAGCCACGAACCGCAATAGATTTTTTAAAATGCCGGTTAAAATAGAATGCTGCGTGGAGTCCTCCAGTCAAAATGCGGCGTGAACACAACCAATCAGCATGTTCAGCGCACAAGTCCCACCCCCGAAAGTTCCTGAACTTTGAAAAAGTACTACCTCGCCAGCAGGGACTTTCGGAGGTGGAAATATTTACCCGGAACTTCATTTAGACCCTGGTTCCTGCTGTGTAAACACACCGAGTACCAGCCCAAAGTTCCTGGTTCCTGGGGAAAGTTCCCGCGGTGGAAACGCGGCTTAAGTAATCCATTATTAGGCTTATTTATGTGCATATATTTTTGATTAGTTTTGGAGTGGCAGTAGGGTGACCACCCGTCCCGCTTTGCGTTGTACCGCACAGCATTTTCACCCCCTGTCCCGCACGTCGCATATTGAGAAAATGTCCCGCATTTCCATCAGTCTGTTGGTTTTTAATGATCATATTAAGAAAACGTGCATGCGATCTTTTGCCTTTTTAAGAAAGCATTTTATTTATTCTTTTTGTGGCGTAGTTTTTCACCTATATTTAACAGCGCTTCGTCAGAAGTGCAAATACAACAGCCGTTTTTAAAATCCTATCCAATGGTTGAAATGAAAGGAGTAAACACGGTCACTGGTAGGTTGTGTCGGCTGTCAATCAAAATGTGGAGCGGTGATTCGTTCCATGTGTTCCCTTGTCAGAAAACAAATGGATAATTCGGTAAATTAAAATGTGAATTTAACATTTAGAACTAGAACTTATTGCCTGTTGTGATTGTTCTAATTCACATCCTTTCTAAAAATATAAAAGTTTTTGGTTTAATAGATTCTTAATATATAAGACTGTCAATTAACAAATTTTATGTTGTTTTTTATTTTATTTGATCTTTATTTATTTTGTTGGATTTTAGTTGGACTTGGTCAGAACTGTTTCAAAAATAGTTATCTGCATGATGCCTGCTGCCTTTGGGCTCAGTGATGTTGAACTTAAATGACATGTAAAATAAAGTGTTATGATAGGCTACATTGTAATGTAAAGGTGTTTTCTGGAAGGGACTAAAGAACAAAGTATATTAATCAGCTGAAAGGCAGAATAAAAATGTTTTTATTAAGTTAGACATTATATAACAGTTTCAGGTTATGTTTTAGTGTTGGTAACATGTCCCACATTGTCCCACACAAACTTAGTAATCGTCCCACATTTGGTTTGTTTGATGGTGGTCACCCTACCTAAGTGGCAGTTATTTGCAGCTGGTAATGGATGGTAAAGAGGTTCTATTGAGTAAGGGTGCTTTCACACCTGCCTTGTTTAGTTCGGTTGAATCGCACTAGAGTTCGTTTTCCGAATTGGTGCGGTTCGTTTGGCCAGGTGAGAATGCAGCAATCGCACTCGGGTGCGCACCAAAAGCGGACCAAACAAGCGTACCGAGACCTCCTCGAAGAGGTGGTCTCGGTACGCTTTCAAACGAACTCTGGAGCGGTTCGTTTGTGGTGAGAACGTGATCCGAACTCGAACAGACCCAACTGTCAGAGAACTGCACATTTTTGGACTAAACCAGCTGCCGTAGTCAGCCGCACTGTGCATTATGGGATGAGGAATAATGTTTGTTGACATTTTGCACTAGCATGGCAGCTCGCGGACAAACTTGGAGTTCTGAGGAGGTGCAGTATTTTTTTTGGATGATGAGCATGCCACTGTTTAACAACATTAATGCACGCCTCCTCCTGAAGTGACTTGCGATGCTCCTTCGCCGCGTGCAGTGCATTAAAACTTTCTGTTCAAGCCGCATCCTCAATTCATTATGAAATGTAATTGTTTGCCTAAAGTGGTGTAGACAAACTATGTAATATACTATGACCAGGGATACTATCAGCCCACGCAGTCGTCTCTCCATAGTCAAACGCTGTCTGCCGGATTTTCCTCCTCTTTGTTTACTTCCGGGAGCCCTGAAATTTTCCCGCACATTAATTCTGACCAATCGAAGTGCAGTTACCTCTGGCCAACGAGTGATGTGGATGTTGTCACGTGACTGCATTTTGGTTCGTTTCATCAACTCATCATCTGATTCGGACCAGAGCAATCAGTGTGGTGTGAAAAGGAACCAAAACGCATGAAAATGATACAAAGTATAATTTTTCGCCCTTAGTCCGGACCAAATGAACCGAACTACAGGTGTGAAAGCACCCTAAGATAGTGGCCTATCTTAAAAAGAATTTAACAAATGAACGTGAACTAGTTTATTTTTAGATATGTGAACTTACTTAATAAAAAAAAATAAAAAAAGTATGAACATGAACTAGTTCATTATCATTAGAGATGGGAATTGATAAGAATTTAACGATTCCGATTCCATTATCGATATTGCTTATCGATCCGATTCCTTTTCGATTCTCTTATCGATTCTCATTGGGTGAGGGAATAAGTACAAATTTGTTTGTTTGTATTAACTCGCTTTAATATCTGATCAGAAGATACAGCACAGAGCATATACACAATTATGTGTAGCAACCTCATAACAAACCTAAAAGTAGGTGAGCTACTTCTCAAAGTGAGTGTGTGTGTGAGTGAGCATGTGTGCGTTTGTGTGTGTGAGTGAGTGAGCGCGAGAGAGTGTGTGTGTGTGCTAGTGAGTGAGCGAGAGTGTGTGCGTGAGCGCGAGATAGTTTGTGAGCGCTAGATAGTGTGTGAGCGCTAGTGAGTGAGTGTGTGTGTATGTATGTATGTATGTGCACGCGCACGTGTGAGTGAGCGCGAGAAAGTGTGTGTGTGCGCGCGAGTGAGCGAGTGTTTGTGTGTGTGTGTGTGCGTGCGAAGGCCTCACTATACTTCTGCGTCGAACTCACGGCGTAGTTCTGCGTCGAACTTCTGCCGCTGCCATGTTTGCCGCGTTCTGAATCAAAACAACGCAGCGCGTGTGTGACGTCATGACACATTTGCAATGAGCGGAATCGATACGCGGAATTGTTAAGCAGGCATGCTAACGGTTCCAAGGAATTGATTCACTGGGCACCGGTTCTGAAGAAGAATCGGTTCCCGGTTCCCATCCCTAATTATCATCTGTGTGAACTGAACTTTGAGCTAGTTCTTTTTAAGTATGAACTGGCACAAAACTGGCTAGTATGAATTGCAGCTGTATAGATACACCCAGGTATCGGATCAGTACTCGGTATCGGCCGATACCCTGAGTCCAGGTATTGGGAAGGGAAAAAGGGTATCGGAACATCTCTAATTATTTGCTACTTAAACTATATTATTTCATAGCTCATATGACTTTTCCAACTACAACCACAAAAACGACTTAAATTCTATTACCTTAATTAATGTTCTCTTAAATTAAGAATTAAGAATAAACACCAACCTCTTTGTTCTTCCATATCTCCAGGTTCCATTCTGCAGGATTCCGGATCACTCATGTTCTTTCATCAACACTTCTTCACTATTAGGCTGACGTGATTAATTCAGCATTTATTGATGCTGTGGGAGGATCTTCAGTGAAGGTGAACTGCTGTGGGAGGAGTTTCACTGAAGGCGAATTGTTGTGTAGTAGGAAAAGCATATCTGCCAAAATAAAAATAAATCTGGTACTGAACTGATATTTTCATTAATTCACACATTTGTAAACTCCACCCACCGGCCCAACTACAGAACACAATGGCTTGATTAAAGGTAAAGATCGGGCCAGATGGAGTCCTGTGCTCTCTTATTGAGAGTGTTTTATTGCAGGTTAAAATTCTTGAGATCAGTTTCAGGAGAAATCCATTCTTACACAATTTAAGCATTTTGTTTGCTTTTACCACAAATTCACATTCTACGTATTTCTATTTTGTTGGAGATTCAATCTAATATAAACATTTTACTACATTTTTACCCTTCATTTTATTTGCTGCATGAAGAAATACACAAAGAAATATAGAAATATGCCAATAAATCCCACAATTAAAGACTGCAAACCTAAAAAAGTATGAATAAAAAATAATTCAGAAATATAGTAATTTGTAAGGAATAAATGACATTTCAATGTTTTTAGATTTTTTTAGTTTTTTACGTGAAACATGGTTTATCACAGACTATAATGAAATAAATGCTTTTAAGATATTTATACCTTGTAGATATGAAACGTGATGATCATGTAAATTTCGCCTCAGTCTGTTAACACCAATGAAATGAGCTTTAAGTGGCAGTTTACAGGTGATCTGAAGACGTCAGCATAATGAATGAGCTGAAAACAATATACAGTGGGTACGTATTCAGACCCCCTTACATTTTTCACTCTTTGTTATATTGCAGCCATTTGCTAAAATCATTTAAGTTCATTTGTTTTCATTATTATTGTTGTACACACAGCACCCCATATTGACAGAAAAACACAGAATTGTTGACAGTTTTGCACATTTATTTAAAAAGAAAAACTGAAATATCACATGGTCCTAAGTATTCAGACCCTTTGCTCAGTATTTAGTAGAAGCACCTTTTGATCTAATACAGCCATGCGTCTTTTAGGGAAAGATGCAACAAGTTTTTCACACCTGGATTTGGGTATCCTCTGCCATTCCTCCTTGCAGATCCTCTCCAGTTCTGTCAGGTTGGATAGTAAACGTTGGTGGACAGCCATTTTCAGGTCTCTCCAGAGATATTCAATTGGGTTTAAGTCAGGGCTCTGGCTGGGCCATTCAAGAACAGTCACGGAGTTGTTGTGAAGCCACTCCTTCGTCATTTTAGCTGTGTGCTTAGGGTCATTGTCTTGTTGGAAGGTGAACCTTCGGCCCAGTCTGAGGTCCAGAGCACTCTGGAAAAGGTTTTCGTCCAGGATATCCCTGTACTTGGCCGCATTCATCTTTCCTTCGATTGCAACCAGTCGTCCTGTCCCTGCAGCTGAAAAACACCCCCACAGCATGATGCTGCCACCACCATGCTTCACTGTTGAGACTGTATTGGACAGGTGATGAGCAGTGCCTGGTTTTCTCCACACATACCGCTTAGAATTAAGGCCAAAAAGTTATATCTTGGTCTCATCAGACCAGATAATCTTATTTATCACCATCTTGGAGTCCTTCAGGTGTGTTTTAACAAACTCCATGCGGGCTTTCATGTGTCTTGCACTGAGGAAAGGCTTAAAGCCCCGACTGGTGGATGGCTGCAGTGATGGTGGACTTACAACAACTTTCTCCCATCTCCCGACTGCATCTCTGGAGCTCAGCCACAGTGATCTTTGGGTTCTTCTTTACCTCTCTCACTAAGGCTCTTCTCCCCCGATAGCTCAGTTTGGCCGGACGGCCAACTCTAGGAAGGGTTCTGGACGTCCCAAACGTCTTCCATTTAAGGATTATGGAGGCCGCTGTGTTCTTAGAAACTTTAAGTGCAGCATAACTTTTTTTGTAACCTTGGCCAGATCTGTGCCTTGCCACAATTCTGTCTCTGAGCTCCTCAGGCAGTTCCTTTGACCTCATGATTCTCATTTGCTCTGACATGCACTGTGAGCTGTAAGGTCTTATATAGACAGGTGTGTGGCTTTTCAAATCAAGTTCAATCAGTATAAAACACAGCTGGACTCAAATGAAGGTGTAGAACCATCTCAAGGATGATCAGAAGAAATGGACAGCACCTGAGTTAAATATATGAGTGTCACAGCAAAGGGTCTGAATACTTAGGACCATGTGATATTTCAGTTTTTCTTTTTTAATAAATGTGCAAAAATGTCAACAATTCTGTGTTTTTCTGTCAATATGGGGTGCTGTGTGTACAATAATGAGGAAAAAAATTAACTTAAATGATTTTAGCAAATGGCTGCAATATAACAAAGAGTGAAACATTTAAGGGGATCTGAATACTTTCCGTACCCACTGTATATTGACATGAATTAAACAGGCTTTTCAGGAGCTGTTAATAGTGACAATTCTGAAACAAACCTTACAGGATCACAAGCAGAGATTTGACTTCATGTGTTTGGGGTAGAAAAACTGCTCTGTTGTAGTATTATTTCACACAACGTGAGAACGGGAATTAAAGGAATTAAATCATTAACTTAACATTTTGTATGTGCAATGATAATGATAATGATACATGATGAAAGTTGGTTTAAAAATAAAAAAAGCAGGACAGCGTGATTTTCAATGTTTCAGTTTAAAACTGCATTCACATTAATCTACATATTCACATTTATATCTACTGTGACTGAATTAATGTCCATGGTTTGTCACAGGCTCAGTTAGCATTAATCCTTCAGTAGCCAACATAATTTTAATGATGTAAAGTAGCCTAACTAAAAGAAAAAATTGCTAGGGTAAATGTCAAAATACCGGTAAGTGTAGAAAATAAAATCGCAGCAGCACTAACGTTACTCAGGATCGATTCTTAAAAGATCGTGGTATGCAGAAACATTTAGTCAATACATCATACAAAAACACACGAAATCGATAGTCGATTTAACTGTTTCTCACATGCTCGTTGACTGCGCAATACAGATGCCCAAATAGCGGTGTATGTATCCAACGAAAACAATACAGAAAACAACCCAGATTGTTGCTTTAACTGTACAATGTACGTTATGTCTATGGTAAATATACCAAACTCTGTGAACTGCTCACCTCAGAGAAGACTTGTGAGCGCGGTGAAATCATAAGGCTTTGTTTGAGATGAGCAAGATCCATAAGCAGTATATAAACTAGACACAGCGACCCCATAGACTTCAACGGAGAAAAGTGAAGTAAATTAGAAGCACTCACTTTCTGATCGCCAGACGTAGTGCGCAGCCTCAAACTGAGCTTGACGACGTAGATGTGACGCGAGCAACCTGTCTGACAGCTGTAAGTCTTCTAGTAGCTGTGCCGAGAGAAATCTGAATAATTCCCTTCGAATCTCGCAGAGACGGAGAGCGTGAGTATTAGCTGTCCATGAGCTATAGCAGCAGGAGCAACTTTATCACTCTCCATGGGCAACTCTCTTGACTTTATGCCTCCACGTCCCCCTGATTGCCTGCGAGCTTCTCCGCCTGTCTGTACGGTAATTTCTCTCCTGTGTGACAGAGTCGAGTGGGTATGACGCAATCGTTAGCCTATTTTTACAAAAACTGCTTAGTTATACACAATTACCAAGGACCAACAAAAAAGGACTTTATTGAACTTCAACCCTATTATTCAAAGAACCAGAAAAAAGCTGAACCAGTGGCTGTTACGGGATCTCTCCCTCAGAGGCAGAACCCTACTGTCTAAGGCAGAAGGTTTATCACGGTTAACATATCCAGCTCTATCTCTGTATGTGGACAAAAAACATATTACTGAGATTGACAAGCTACTTTTTAACTTCTTATGGAAAAACAGAACTCATCATGTGAAGAAGTCTGTTCTAACAAATTACTATGAAAAGAGTGGATTAAACTTTATCGATTTCTGTAGGCTACTCTTAATACTTTTAAAGTAAATTGGTTGAAACATTTCTTTAAAAACCCTAATTCCATTTGGAATGTCATACCATGTCACATTCTGTCAAAACTGGGTGGGTTGAGCTATTTCTTAACCTGTAATTATAATATTGATAAGGTACCGATAAAAATGGCATCCTTTCACCGCCAGGCCTTCCTTTCATGGTCTCTTGTTTTCAAACACAACTTTTCACCCAACAAATATTACATATGGAACAACAAAGACATACTGTTTAAACACAAATCTTTATTTATTGATTACTGGTTTAATAATAACATTATTTTTGTTGACCAATTATTTAACAGAGATGGTTGTCTTTACTCTTATAATGAGTTAGAAGAATACAAAATTCCTGTGTCTCCTGGAGATTATGCCAAAGTTTTTGGAGCAATCTCTTCTGGTGTCTGCATGTTATATAGAGCTCAACCAAGATTGGACACACAACAACTAACTTTGTTATCGCTGACTGACACTTCAGTTGGTAAGATTTGTTTTTATTGTAACAATGGTAAGAACAATAAACTAATTAGATCCCTGTTCAAAACAGATATTCACAGTCCCATATGTGGTTCCATACTGGAATAAATTTGTGCAAAACATTGACTGGAAGAAGGTCTGGCTCTTACCCAACCGATATTTGCTGACCAATAAAATTAGAGAAATATCATTTAAAATAATTCATAAGTTTTACCCGTCTAATGATCATATTGTTAAAAAAATTAAAAAAGACATTGATGTAATGTGCACTTTCTGCTCTATGAGTATTGAAACAGTTACACATTTGTTTTGGCACTGCCCTTTTGTACAAAGTTTCTGGTTTGACATTTGTAATTTTATTGCAGAGAAAATTGAGAAAGATTTCAAGTTGTTTTGGAAGGATGTTCTTTTTGGCCTTTATGACCTCAACAGAACTAAGACTAGGCCTAATGAAACTTTCACTATTAATCTCATTATTCTCTTGGCAAAATTTTACATTCATAAATGTAAGTTTGCGCATTCCAAAACATCTTTTATCGCTTTTAACATTGAGGTCAAGCAATATGTTAACACGATTAAGTTTTCTCTTAATCAAAAGGCAACAAAAACTGTGAATGTGTGTAAACAATTTGATATTTTTTTGTAAATCCGTACTTCCCCTGGCAAATGTGATGATGTGAGTCTTTTGTTTATCTTTTGTTTATGTTAAAACACCTGCAATTTTGGAAACTGCACAATATGTTATTGTTATAATGGGGATGAACGTTCCTGTAAACTGTGCAATTGTTGAATAAATAAATAAATAAATAAAAACTGCTTAGTTATACGGGACCATAACATAAGATACAAGGTAATGGAGCCTTTTATACATTGTCGTGTTTCTTTATAAATAAATAATGGACAAATTGAGTCATTAAACGCCTCAGATGTCAAGCTAAATGCTGTCAAAGTGACGCCAAAATGAATGGGAGTCAATGGGATGCTAACCATAGATATCATATAAAGGCTAGATGTCTCGTCCGGGCTGCTGGCCAATGGAGGTCGACGTCCGCACACACACGGCGGCCATCTTGCCACAGGGGGCTCGCTCACTCGTAACATTGTGTTAATGGTGCATATCCTTCTTAAATAACCATAACTTGCTCAATTTTCTACCGATTTTCGCCCGTTAGATACAAGAGACGAATTATATTTCATGTTTAACCACTAGACTATGTCATCAGAACCAGCGGCAAACGTCAGGAGGACTAGCCGAGGTAAGGCTGTTCCAGGCGGTTTACATGAGCGCGAGCGCCCGGTGATCGCCCGGATCTTACAACTCCGAAAACGTCAGATAAAATTTTTAAATAGGCGCTATCTTTATAAATAACAGATTTGAGCTTTAGACAACTACATTCTCGACTGAAAAACTCTTAAAACTACATTTCGTGACACAATAACAGTAGTATTTTAAAATTTTGCGGCCATCATCTGCCATTGACGCAGGCAAACCTACTATGAAAAGTGCTATACAAATAAATGTATTACTTGATGGCAACAAACTGCTTTTATCTTTATCTTATCATTGCACAATTTAATTGTAGACCTTCATAGCAGCGGGATTTAGCATTATAATATACATAAAGCTTAGCTACCAAATAACGCTAAAACAGCTTATGTTAGCTACAAGTTATCGCGAGAACAGATTTAGATCAGGCATACTACTTGGGGTCCTTAGGGGGGACTCAACACTTCACCACACCGGTGGATGGATTACCCCCTTGGCAAAATCTGTGCAGAACTGATCACCGGTGATCAGCACGAGATGCATGCCGGTTAGAGTGCGGTCCGCCTGGCTCTGATGTCATGCTGACATATGTCAAAAAAACTCTCGCGAGCACAAGGCGGCCATGTCGGATTCTGCAGTTGCGCGCAGTTGCTCTCGATCGACTGCGCTGATCAAAAGCATGATGGGAAACGACTTGCTGACGACACAGCTTAATGCTCATTGTTTTAAACAACCCTGATGTATTGTTCGCTTTTAAAATGTTTGAATTTAAAACTCTGATTTCGTGTTTCTATGTGTATAAATTATGTGTGAGTATTCCCAAACTCTCTTGACAGTGTGATCTCTATATGGGTTATTTGATTGTTGTCATATTTATTAAAAAATGTTTATAAAACATATGTAATTAAAGTAAAAATTATTGATAAACACGTCTTTGGCAAGTAATTAAATAACAAGAACTTTGAGTGTCTCGTTCATTATATTTATTTTTTTATAAAAGCAACACATTTTTTTTATGTGCAAGATGTATGTTAAGTGGGATATTTAGTAGTGATTGTTTTGTTATGCTAATTTAGAAGAATTTCTGTTAATGTTGGTTTTTGGATAGTTACCATCACGGTGACAAGTGGTGAATGCAGCTTTGTCTGAGAGCAAATATGTTAAAAGCTATAAATCGCTGCACTAATGCATTAACATACAACGCAGTGTTAGATTGGATGGATCTAGACAACAGATATTAGCTCCAAAATCGTGCCAGAAGATATCCAATTTGTCTGTAAAACTTGTCAACAGAAAGTCTTGTCTGGTACTCATAACATTTATTAACAGTCTTCTATCAGCCTGAGAGTTTGACTGAGAAAGCCAGGGAAAAGCAAAAGCAGGAGATGAAGTGATGAGAATAAAAAGAGCAAAGTTTATTGAATAATCTTCGTTGCATATACTTCAATGCTCAGATTTCTAAATGTCAATGTCTCAATGCTAAGACTTCATACAATTCCGACAGGTGTCATTATACCGAAGCAAAAACTAAATTACTGCTTCACAACATCCTCCTGTGACGTTAAACACCTTACATCTCTTATTCACACAATCATAAGATTAAACAACAACAGCATGCATTGCAAGAGCAAGGAAATAAAATATATATAAACATAAAATGACAAAATTAATAATAATAATAATATGATTCAAAGCTAAATCAAATGACAATTACATAAATATTAATTATTATGAAATGTAATTGTATAAAAAAACAAGAAAATAAAACACAGATGTATGGATGCTCTTTTTTTTTCTTTTTCTTTTTTACAATTGCTTCAAAACCATTTCACCTGTACTCAAAATCAAACAACACTTTCAGATCATACACACTTCAGTCGATAATATAAACACTAAAGATTATTCATTAGACACTACATCATAGAAATTGAGAACACAGCATCCATAACATGTCACAGAAAAAAAAAATTATATTGCATACAGTAAACTAATTTTAAAATTATGTATAAAGTCGCAACCGAGTAAGGAGAATATATTGTATAAATGTCCTGCAGGAATAATATTGTATTGATTCTGTTCACAATGCTGTCTTTTTCCAAGCAAAGGGAAAAAATCCTCTGGACTGACGGATTCAGCCTCGACAACACTCTTGTTCTTTCTAGTCCTCATCCTCTTCGTCCTCGTCCATCTATTACATGTATTCTTTCACCTCTTCCTCTCCGATTGTTTCTTTGACTTTTTCTGCTTGTGTTTACAGTTTTGCAACAAATGCAAAAGTCCAATGTATTTTAGTATGTATGTTGAGTTTTGCAAAAAGAGTGCATGAGATTTGCAAATAGTGTCTAACTGCCTGAACTTGTTCATTGTTTTGCAGAAAGAGGAATTTATTCAACAAATTGGTTTAGGCCATTGATAATTTGGTTCAGAGAATGGGGTTTAGTGTTTGAGCAATTGTGAAAAACTGTAAAGTAACACACACGGGCTGCTTAGATCCTTCAGTAGTTGGCATATTGGTGACTTTTGAGGAGGACCAAAAACCAGAAAGAGATTTAGTTTACTCGGAGTTTAGACATTCTCAAAACCTGAAGGGAACAGACTTTTTTTATCCATTAGTTAGAAAGGAAATAACTCAATATTTTAACTAACTGCAAAAGCTGAATAATCAAAGCCTACTGATTAATCTGTGAAATAATCAACGAACAGTCAAATTAATCGTTGCAATAATTTTAATAAAAATAAAATAAATTGTTGATGCAGCACTACAAATCATCACACCTGGAAGTACAGGATAAAAATAAAAAAAATCTAACTTATAATTTTAGGCATGCATTTTCTTTTTCTCTTTTTCTCTCCAGTGTGGATCCTTTCATGTATTCTCCGATATTCTGACCTTTTGAATCTCTTGTCGCAGTGTGAACACTTGTAAGGTGTTTCTGTAGTGTGAACTATCTGGTGCACTTTCAGTTTATCATCTGTAAAAAAACGCTTCCCACACTCGGCGCAAACATGATCCTTCACACCGCTGTGTCGTTTCTGGTGTGTTTTTAATGCAGTCGTATAACGAAAACCCTTTCCACACAAGTAACAGACGCAAGGCCTCTCGTTTGTATGAGTTTTCCGGTGGTCCCTCAGGTAATCTGGCCTAAAAAATGATTTACTACATTGGTCACAGTGATATACTCTTTCTCTAGAATGACTAAGCAGATGTACTTTATAAACTCCTGACTTCATGAAACTCTTCCCACACTGATCACATTTGTGCAGATTCTCTCCAGTGTGGATTTTCATGTGATCCTTAAGAGCTGCTTTTCGTGCGTAACTCATCCCACATTGATCACATGCGTGTGGCTTCACTCCAGTGTGGATTGACATGTGTCCATCAAGGCTTGCTTTATTTGCCAAACTCTTCCCACACTGATCACATGTGTACGGCTTCACTCCAGTGTGGAGTTTCATGTGTGTAGTAAGGTTTCCTTTATGTGTGAAACTCTTCCCACACTGAACACATGTGTACGGTTTCTCCCCAGTGTGGATTTTAATGTGTACATTAAGGTTTCCCTTATGTGCGAAACTCTTCCCACAGTGATCACATATGAATGGCTTCTCTCTAGTATGGTTTGTCATGTTTCCTATTTGAGTGAAACTATTTGTAGCCTGATCATAGGTGTACAGCATCACTTCAGTGTGGATTTTCATGTGTACATTAAGGTTTCCTTTTTGTGCAAAAGTCTTCCCACACTGATCACATGAATACGGCTTCTCTCCATTGTGGGTCCTCATGTGTCCGTCAAGGTTTCCTTGATATCGGAAACTCCTCCCACACTGATCACATGTGTACTTCCCTCCACGATGACATTTTATGTGAAGATTAAGATTTTGCTCGCATGAAAAACACTTTCCACACAGTGGGCAAATGAAACCTATTTTGTCTTCTCTGTTCAATGAGGGACTCACGGATGCTTCTTCAGTTTTGACATGTTTCTCCCCTGCTTCAATCAGTTCTTCAATGTCCTTGTTCTCTTCTATCAGGTCTAAAAAGAAAGCAAAAAAGTTCAAAAAGTTTGCACATATTCCCTATGTGACGTCTGCATAATCGTACTCTTAACGGCTCTGATTGTAGCCTACTTATTGACTAGTGCTGGTTACTTGAAAAATCATATTTCGTGATAGTGTACTGGACGCGGGGCATTCATTGATAGTAAACGGATGCCCGCACTTCTGATATAGCGGCTACTTCACGCAATTCGCCTTTGGCTAAGCCACGCCCTAGAATGTAGATTGACCAATCACAGCGCAGCCAAGAACGAGCTCCCACAGAGGGTCCGACACTTTTTCACGGCGCTCCATTGACTTCAACGCAGGCGGCTCATATTTTTGGTCTCGGCAGGCTATTACGTCGTCGTTTTATAAAAAATATGGTTAAACGTTGTGCCGGGGGCATTTGTAACACAGATACGCGTTTCCCAGAGAGGTTGGAGGGGGGTGTCCGTTTTTTCCCCTTCCCAAAACCGAAGTTAAATACTGACAAGTGTCGTCTTTGGATTAAACTGTGTGGACGTCCTCACAGTCAGCGAAACCCCTCAAGATCAACAAGCTCACTTTTGTGCTCTACGATACATTTAGCTTTTAACCTTACTGTGAAGTTCTAGTTAGACAGTTTTATGCTGGTTTAGGTTATGATTTCGGTTCTCTGCCCTAATTGTTGATACGCTAGCACACACTGCTAATAAATACAGCTTTATACTCGCGTAGTCCGTTTGCTTTGTAAATAATAACGATTATAGAAGTGAATAGAGACCTACCCAGGTTTGCATGAACAGTGTTTCTCCTGATATTGTTAGTCACAGCCTCCGTCTCGATTAGGATATGCTGTGTTCATTTTTTGACTGTGACCGTTATGCTTTTGCCTGTATTTGGATGCCTTGTTGTTGCTCGCGTTTCACCGTATGTCTTGAATAAAGCCTTCAAACGCACACTGCAGACACTTTTGCCTACTTCTATCGGACACTTTATTAGCTGCTTTATAAAAGTTTGATAAAATTTCAGCAGGAAGAGCTGTCACAGCATAAGCCATGTTGATATCAAATGGGGAAAAATCAAAGATAACGTCAGTAAATTATGGAGTGCCGCAGGGATCTGTATTAGGCCCCCTGCTATTCTCAATTTATATGCTGCCACTTGGTAATATTATAAGAAAACATGGAATAAGTTTCCACTGTTATGCTGATGACACTCAATTATATATTTCATCTAGACCAGATGATAACACTAAATTATCTAAAATGACAGAGTGTGTTAAAGATATAAAATATTGGATGACGTGTAATTTTCTTCTATTAAATTCAGATAAAACGGAGGTATTACTGATTGGTCCAAAAAACTGCCCACAAAACCTCTTACAATACAACCTTAATCTACATGGACGTCCTGTTACTTTATCGTCTACAGTAAAAGACCTGGGTGTTATACTAGACCGCAACTTGTCTTTTGAAAATCATATTTCAAATGTCACAAGAACAGCCTTTTTCCACCTTAGAAACATTGCTAAGCTACGTAATATGCTATCAGTTTCTGATGCAGAAAAGCTAGTTCATGCATTCATGACCTCGAGACTAGATTACTGTAATGCTTTATTAGCTGGTTGTCCTGCATCCTCCGTAAACAAGCTACAGTTAGTCCAAAATGCAGCTGCTAGAGTTCTTACTAGGTCAAGAAAATATGATCATATAACACCAATTTTATCATCTCTACACTGGTTACCTATTAAGTTCCGTATCAATTACAAAGTATTGTTACTGACCTATAAAGCCCTAAATGGTTTAGCTCCTGTGTATTTAAGAGATCTTCTATCGCCATATAATCCATCGCGCTCTTTAAGATCGCTAAATTCGAGGCTTCTGGTCGTACCTAGGATATCTAAGTCCACTAAAGGAGGGAGGGCGTTTTCACATCTAGCTCCTAAACTCTGGAATAGCCTTCCTGATACTGTTCGAGGTTCAGACTCGCTCTCCCAGTTTAAAACTAGATTAAAGACGCATCTCTTTAGCCAAGCATTCACATGATGCATCTCATACCTTTTATACTACAGTTAAATCAGATCAAATGCATTCATATTATGAACAGCAGCTACGCTAATTATTTCCCATCTGCCTTTTTTTGTTGTTATCTCGGGACGCCTGTCCCGAGATAACTCAAATAGAGTTCGTCAGCTCCAGTTATGTATCCAGCCTCTCATGGAGACTTCAGATGCCCCAACGCCTGTGATGAGACGACTCGACGCCTGTGAAGAGACGACCCAACGCCGGCGATATGTTATGCCCTAAATTTCATGATTAACTAACTGTATTTTTGTATGTATATTTTTGAAATGCATTTTCTGTAAAGCTGCTTTGAAACAATGTGTATTGTGAAAAGCGCTATACAAATAAACTTGAATTGAATTGAATTGAATACCAAACCAGAGCCCAGATGAAGTAGTCGGAGGTAGCAACAGTAACTAAGGGGGGCGGGGCTTAGCCAAAGGTGAATTAGGACAAATGTTTTTGCACATTCGCTTAGCCCAGTGTAGCCTAGATAGCCTCGCACGGGGTAGAAATGATGCACGAAATTACAGAACATACGATTTTGCCTTTTAAAGCACAATCACGGTGACAAATGTCATGTAGAATACCAAATATGAGCCCAAATGACCACCCAATATGTAACAGTACGAGCCTCAGCATCAGCGTGTAGTACTGCCAATGTAGTCGATGCTGCAAATACAAATCTTGCAATGCAAATTAAAAACTGTGTAGCAGAGTTTAAATAGTGTAGCTTTTTATGGGTTGAACCCAGTTATTCATTAGTCAGCTACTTTATGCTTTTCTGTTCTATCTTGAATAACGTGACGCGTCCATAGACGCAAGAATAAAGATAACCTACACGCATGTAAATAATTGAAGCGCATATATATATATATATTAGGGGTGTAACGGTTCACAAAATTCACGGTTCAAATTCAATGACGGAGCTATACTTGACATAAAACAAAAACAGCTCCTTATAAAAAAAATGAAATGTAATATTGTAGTAGTTATAAACAAAGGTTTTATTTCAGATTAACATTTGAGGGCAGCAATTTTATTCATAATGTCAAAATAAAACCGACGTAACATTACTTGAAAGTAGGCCTACAATATTTCTTCCTGGTTTCCACGTCAGCGACGTTTGATCAGTTAATAACGGAGAAATGTGATCGCTTCTCACTAGATCTCGCAGCGATGTTATTACTTCAGTAGCGAATTCAAATGCTTTCTTTACTGGATCTCTTATTGCTGTCTAGTAACAGTGTCGCTTGATCAAGATTGGCTCGCGCTGCATTGGTCCAAACTGATAAATGGTCCATGAAGCACAAAATAACGAGTAGCGCAGTTTCGTTCCGCTTTCATTAAATTTGCCATTTGATATTGGGAAATGTTGTGGTCACGCCAGCGTCTCTTATATTATGAGTGCACCTACATTTGAAATAACAACATTTTGGTCGGCAGGAAAAATGGTCCAACGAATGGTTCAATATGAATGTGTGTACCATTACACCCCTTATATACATACAGTGGGTACGGAAAGTATTCAGACCCCCTTACATTTTGCACTCTTTGTTATATTGCAGCCATTTGCTAAAATCATTTAAGTTCAATTTTTTCCTCATTGTACACACAGCACCCCATATTGACAGAAAAACACAGAATTGTTGACATTTTTGCACATTTATTAAAAAAGAAAAACTGAAATATCACATGGTCCTAAGTATTCAGACCCTTTGCTGTGACACTCATTTATTTAACTCAGGTGTTGTCCATTTCTTCTGATCATCCTTGAGATGGTTCTACACCTTCATTTGAGTCCAGCTGTGTTTTATACGGATTAGACTTGATTCGGAAAGCCACACACCTGTCTATATAAGACCTTACAGCTCACAGTGCATGTCAGAGCAAATGAGAATCATGAGGTCAAAGGAACTGCCTGAGGAGCTCAGAGACAGAATTGTGGCAAGGCACAGATCTGGCCAAGGTTACAAAAAAAATTCTGCTGCACTTAAAGGTTGTATCAGCGATTTCAGGCGCAAAAATAAATTATCACATTCATCTAATCTTTCCTAACGATCCGCTAGCTGCCCGCCCCATAAGCAAGCTGTCAAAAAAACGCGTCTCTGTAGGCAGCCTAGGCTCTGAGATCGAGATACGATTGCTGAGATCTGCACACAAAAACAATTGCCTTTACCAACCACTCAAAACCAAAATAAATAGTGTTCAACCAATCACCGACAGGGACTGGGTGTTGTGAGGTTTTGCGCTCGTGCACTCAGCCATCACAACACCCAGCCCCTGTCGGTGATTGGTTGAACACTATTTATTTTGGTTTTGAGTGGTTGGTAAAGGCAATTGTTTTTGTGTGCAGATCTCAGCAATCGTATCTCGATCTCAGAGCCTAGGCTGCCTACAGAGACGCGTTTTTTTGACAGCTTGTTTATGGGGCGGGCAGCTAGCGGATCGTTAGGAAAGATTAGATGAATGTGATAATTTATTCTTGCGCCTGAAATCGCTGATACAACCTTTAAGGTTCCTAAAAACACAGTGGCCTCCATAATCCTTAAATGGAAGACGTTTGGGACGACCAGAACCCTTCCTAGAGTTGGCCGTCCGGCCAAACTGAGCTATCGGGGGAGAAGAGCCTTGGTGAGAGAGGTAAAGAAGAACCCAAAGATCACTGTGGCTGAGCTCCAGAGATGCAGTCGGGAGATGGGAGAAAGTTGTAGTAAGTCCACCATCACTGCAGCCATCCACCAGTCGGGGCTTTAAGCCTCTCCTCAGTGCAAGACACATGAAAGCCCGCATGGAGTTTGTTAAAACACACCTGAAGGACTCCAAGATGGTGATAAATAAGATTCTCTGGTCTGATGAGACCAAGATAGAACTTTTTGGCCTTAATTCTAAGCGGTATGTGTGGAGAAAACCAGGCACTGCTCATCACCTGTCCAATACAGTCTCAACAGTGAAGCATGGTGGTGGCAGCATCATGTTGTGGGGGTGTTTTTCAGCTGCAGGGACAGGACGACTGGTTGCAATCGAGGGAAAGATGAATGCGGCCAAGAACAGGGATATCCTGGACGAAAACCTTTTCCAGAGTGCTCTGGACCTAAGACTGGGCCGAAGGTTCACCTTCCAACAAGACAATGACCCTAAGCACACAGCTAAAATGACGAAGGAGTGGCTTCACAACAACTCCGTGACTGTTCTTGAATGGCCCAGCCAGAGCCCTGACTTAAACCCAATTGAGCATCTCTGGAGAGACCTGAAAATGGCTGTCCACCAACGTTTACCATCCAACCTGACAGAACTGGAGAGGATCTGCGAGGAGGAATGGCAGAGGATACCCAAATCCAGGTGTGGAAAACTTGTTGCATCTTTCCCAAAAAGACTCATGGCTGTATTAGATCAAAAGGGTGCTTCTACTAAATACTGAGCAAAGGGTCTGAATACTTAGGACCATGTGATATTTCAGTTTTTCTTTTTTAATTACTTAATTTTACATTATACATTACTTAAAGCCACTAAATATAAAGTGGGACCTTATATTATTTCATAGCTCATATGACTTTTCCAACTACAACCCCAAAAACGACTTAAATTCTATTACCTTAATTAATGTTCTCTTAAATGAAGAATTAAGAATAAACACCAACCTCTTTGTTCTTCCATATCTCCAGGTTCCATTCTGCAGGATTCCGGATCACTCATGTTCTTTCATCAACACTTCTTCACTATTAGGCTGACGTGATTAATTCAGCATTCATTGATGCTGTGGAAGGATCTTCAGTGAAGGTGAACTGCTGTGGGAGGAGCTTCACTGAAGGCAAATTGTTGTGTAGTAGGAACAGCAGATCTGCCAAAATAAAAATAAATCTGGTACTGAACTGATGTTTTCATTAATTCACACATTTGTAAACTCCACCCACCGGCCCAACTACGGAACACAATGGCTTGATTAAAGGTAAAGATCGGGCCAGATGGAGTCCTGTGCTCTCTTATTGAGAGTGTTTTATTGCAGGTTAAAATTATTGAGATCAGTTTCAGGAGAAATCCATTCTTACACAATTTAAGCATTTTGTTTGCTTTTACCACAAATTCACATTCTATGTATTTATATTTTGTTGGAGATTCAATCTAATATAAACATTTTACTACATTTTTACCCTTCATTTTATTTGCTGCATGAAGAAATACACAAAGAAATATAGAAATATGCCAATAAATCCCACAATTAAAGACTGCAAACCTAAAAAAGTATGAATAAAAAATAATTCAGAAATATAGTAATTTGTAAGGAATAAATGACATTTCAATGTTTTTAGATTTTTTTAGTTTTTTACGTGAAACATGGTTTATCACAGACTATAATGAAATAAATGCTTTTAAGATATTTATACCTTGTAGATATGAAACGTGATGATCATGTAGAGTTCGCCTCAGTCTGTTAACACCAATGAAATGAGCTTTAAGTGGCAGTTTACAGGTGATCTGAAGACGTCAGCATAATGAATGAGCTGAAAACAATATACAGTGGGTACGGAAAGTATTCAGACCCCTTTACATTTTTCACTCTTTGTTATATTGCAGCCATTTGCTAAAATCATTTAAGTTAATTTGTTTTCATTATTATTATTGTACACACAGCACCCCATATTGACAGAAAAACACAGAATTGTTGACAGTTTTGCACATTTATTTAAAAAGAAAAACTGAAATATCACATGGTCCTAAGTATTCAGACCCTTTGCTCAGTATTTAGTAGAAGCACCTTTTGATCTAATACAGCCATGAGTCTTTTAGGGAAAGATCCAACAAGTTTTCCACACCTGGATTTGGGCATCCTCTGCCATTCCTCCTCGCAGATCCTCTCCAGTTCTGTCAGGTTGGATGGTAAACGTTGGTGGACAGACATTTTCAGGTCTCTCCAGAGATGCTCAATTGGGTTTAAAGCTACACTGTGCAACTTTTTTAGTTTATTCTTAGCTAAAAACACTTAGTTCTTTCAAAAATATATGTGCTCATTAATGTATATTTACTTCGTTCAAGTAATAAAGTATTCTCGTGAGTGTATAATATGCCATTGAAAATACATACGGGTGAGGGGTTCGAATGTCGGTCGCCATGTTGCCCCTCCATCTTGAAAGTACATTAGCCAAAGAGGGACATACCCGTTAATTCAAGCTTCGCCTTTCGCGTCTCCGCAATTCACTGGCACCGGCCCTGTTTTTATTTTTTCCTTTCCCTCTACCTCTCCTTCGCACCTCCATCACATCAACATTGCCTTACGCTAGTGATGTCGTACAATATATAGAATAACGATAGCACTGATAAAAGTTACTTTACTAAGATTAGCTTGCATTCGTCTGGGAACCTGATAGCTGATGTTAGCAATGAAATGGTAAAAAAATTACGAAAACATAAAACTATTATTCATTTTACATAGATGTCATAACCTATATGTTAACTGACAAATTAAATTACTGCAAATTATGATAGTTTTCTAAAGTAACCTCATCAATTGAAGGAATACTCATGGACGAGGTCGAACTGGAAGCCATGTTAATCTTGGACTACATTGGCCACCGTAGGAGTTAAAACGAAATCGGAATTGAGAGGAACAGAAACTAATATTCACTGGATGGTCATATACCCTTTCACCGCTAGATGGGGGTAAAAATCACACAGTGTAGCTTTAAGTAAGGGCTCTGGCTGGGCCATTCAAGAACAGTCACGGAGTTGTTGTGAAGCCACTCCTTCCTTATTTTAGCTGTGTGCTTAGGGTCATTGTCTTGATGGAAGGTGAACCTTCGGCCCAGTCTGAGGTCCAGAGCACTCTGGAAAAGGTTTTCGTCCAGGATATCCCTGTACTTGGCCGTATTCATCTTTCCTTCGATTGCAACCGGTCGTCCTGTCCCTGCAGCTGAAAAACACCCCCACAGCGTGATGCTGCCACCACCATGCTTCACTGTTGAGACTGTATTGGACAGGTGATGAGCAGTGCCTGGTTTTCTCCACACATACCAGGGTCCGAAATTAACTTTTTGGCTCACCTGCCACGGGGACTGGTAGATGAAAAAATCTACCAGCGAAGCATATTTTTTACCGGCCAAAATAATAAACAGCCTTTTTGTGTCACATATACATTAATTTCAGTACATTTAATTGAGATAATAAGGTATTATGTTGAATACAAACATAAAAAATTGTCCAGAGCAAAATTTGAAATGTAGGCTATAATAATAATAATTTAAAAAAATATATTTTACACACACACACTCTCTCTCTCTCTCTCTCTCTCTCTCTCTCTCTCGTTTTTATGTTGAAAGGAATGGCTATTGTCCATTTGCACACACATTTCTGTCATTTTCTATCTGAAGCTATTGCCTGCAACATTGAAAACTCCGGTCTCTTGTGTTTAGCGCGAAAGCTCACGTGATTGCCGCCGGACAGTCGTGCCGTGTACCAGCTGCTTTGACGCGATTATCAGTTTAACTGACTCGTAATGTGTGCAATATCTCACGACCTCCCGAGTGTCCGAACATTTTATTTTATTATTTACTCGCTAAACGGAAAATCTACCAGCATTTGGCGCTTGGCTGGTGTTAATTTCGGATGCTGAAGACAGCGCTTAGGAGACGGTGAAGCCTTTATACTTTCGCCTGTCTCCACTGAGAGAGAGAAAGAGAGAGAGAGCGCGCGCGCGACCGGGGCTCGCTCTCTCGCTCTGCTCGTTAAACATGCGCCCTGTCACACGCGCAGCAGTTCGTCTACATTCGGCTACTACTCACCGATCAGATAAGACTATGGCGGGACAAACATTTTATTAAAAAATGTTTATTACATTACTATTTTGGTATGAATATTCACCCGCCAGTGTGGCGGATAGCCTTTTGAGATTTACTCGCCAAATGGAAAATCTACCCGCATTTGGCGCTTGGCGGGTGTTAATTTCGGACCCTGACACATACCGCTTAGAATTAAGGCCAAAAAGTTATATCTTGGTCTCATCAGACCAGAGAATCTTATTTATCACCATCTTGGAGTCCTTCAGGTGTGTTTTAACAAACTCCATGCAGGCTTTCATGTGTCTTGCACTGAGGAGAGGCTTAAAGCCCCGACTGGTGGATGGCTGCAGTGATGATTGACTTACTACAACTTTCTCCCATCTCCCGACTGCATCTCTGGAGCTCAGCCACAGTGATCTTTGGGTTCTTCTTTACCTCTCTCACCAAGGCTCTTCTCCCCCGATAGCTCAGTTTGGCCGGACGGCCAACTCTAGGAAGGGTTCTGGTCGTCCCAAACGTCTTCCATTTAAGGATTATGTAGGCCGCTGTGTTCTTAGGAACCTTTAAGTGCAGCAGAACTTTTTTTGTAACCTTGGCCAGATCTGTGCCTTGCCACAATTCTGTCTCTGAGCTCCTCAGGCAGTTCCTTTGACCTCATGATTCTCATTTGCTCTGACATGCACTGTGAGCTGTAAGGTCTTATATAGACAGGTGTGTGGCTTTCCGAATCAAGTCTAATCCGTATAAAACACAGCTGGACTCAAATGAAGGTGTAGAACCATCTCAAGGATTATCAGAAGAAATGGACAGCACCTGAGTTAAATATATGAGTGTCACAGCAAAGGGTCTGAATACTTAGGACCATGTGATATTTCAGTTTTTCTTTTTTAATAAATGTGCAAAAATGTCAACAATTCTGTGTTTTTCTGTCAATATGGGGTGCTGTGTGTACAATAATGAGGGGAAAAAAATAACTTAAATGATTTTAGCAAATGGCTGCAATATAACAAAGAGTGAAACATTTAAGGGGGTCTGAATACTTTCCGTACCCACTGTATATTGACATGAATTAAACAGGCTTTTCAGGAGCTGTTAATAGTGACAATTCTGAAACAAACCTTACAGGATCATTAGCAGAGATTTGGCTTCATTATAAGTGTTTGGGGTAGAAAAACTGCTCTGTTGTAGTATTATTTCTCACAACGTGAGAAGGAAAAAAACATCAATAATAGGCTACATAAAAAACAAATACAAACGAAGCCCATCTTTACAGTAGTTTTTGTTGTTGTTCATTTCTGTGTTGGAGACCTGCTATAACCACTACAGATAAATCTTACCATCTTACCATCGCAGCATCATAATATGCAAATAGTTTGATTTTCTAATAACTGCATTCATAGCAATAAAGGAATTAAATCATTAACTTAACATTTTGTATGTGCAATGATAATGATACATGATAAAAGTTGGTTTAAAAATAAAATAAAGCAGGACAGCGTGATTTTCAATGTTTCTAGTTTAAAACTGCATTCACATTAATCTACATATTCACATTTATATCTACTGCGACTGAATTAATGTCCATGGTTTGTCACAGGCTCAGTTAGCATTAATCCTTCAGTAGCCAACATATTTTAATGTTGTAAAGTAGCCTAACTAAAAGAAAAAATTGCTACGGTAACGTTAAATGTCAAAATACCGGTAAGTGTAGAAAATAAAATCGCAGCAGCACTACTCAGGATCTTTTCTTAAAAGATCGTGGTATGCAGAAACATTTATCTGTCATAGCCTACATCATACAAAAACACACGAAATAGATAGATAACGTTAGTCGATTTAACTGTTTCTCACATGCTCGTTGACTGCGCAATATAGATGCCCAAATAGCGGTGTATCCAACGAAAACAATACAGAAAACGACCCAGATTGTTGCTTTAACTGTACAATGTATGTCTATGGTAAATATACCAAACTCTGTGAACTGCTCACCTCAAAGAAGACTTGTGAGCGTGCTGGCGTCGATGACGTAACGTTAAACACAGCGCGGTGAAATCATAAGGCTTGTTTGAGATGAGCAAAATCCATAAACAGTATATAAACTAGACACAGCGACCACATAGACTTAAACGGAGAAAATTGAAGTAAATTAGAAGCACTCACTTTCTGATCGCCAGACGTAGTGCGCAGCCTCAAACTGACCTTGACGACGTAGATATGACGTGAGCAAACTGTCTGACAGCTGTAAGTATTCTAGTAGCTGTGCCGAGAGAAATCTGAATCATTCCCTTCGAATCTCGCAGAGACGGAGAGCGTGAGCATTAGCTGTCCATGAGCTATAGCAGCAGGAGCAACTTTATCACTCTCCATGGGCTACTCTCTTGACTTTATCGGACTTTATGCCTCCACGTCCCCCTGATTGTTTGCGAGCTTCTCCGCCAGTCTTTACGGTAATTTCTCTCCTGTGTGACAGAGTCGAGTGGTTATGACGCAATCGTTAGCATATTTTTACAAAAACTGCTTATACGGGGCCATAACGTAAGATACAAAGTAATGGAGCCTTTTATACATTGTCGTGTTGGAGAACAATTCAGTCTGTGTAATGTGGGCAATGTGGGCAGTGCTGATATAACATTACATTTCATGTAAATGCCATCATTGTGTGGTATTCTAATGAATGCATATAATTATCATAAAATGAAGTAAAAAACTGGGTGCATTTTACACATGAAAAATTAAAACCATTATCCGAATTATTGAGACAGTTCACTCATGCCAAGTCTATGATTAATGATATAAAGGAATTTTCACAATAGTACAAGATACTATGGTACATTACAGTCTTACAATAGCTCACAATATTCCTGTAAGTTACAGAGATTGCCAATGCTAGCCGGCCAGCTCCTACATCTCTCATTCAGATATTGATATTGACCTAGGAGAGTGTGTATACTGTCTCGTTTTTTAACGCATCTCTCTCTCACACACACACACTGTCCTGTGTGAGTATGGGTGCCATCATAAATT
Organism: Phoxinus phoxinus; assembly: GCF_949152265.1. NCBI lineage: Eukaryota > Metazoa > Chordata > Actinopteri > Cypriniformes > Leuciscidae > Phoxinus > Phoxinus phoxinus. The sequence goes on along the minus strand of NC_136895.1, from coordinate 21,565,636 downwards.
AATTATCATGATATATTTTAAGTACTAATGTAAAAATGTTTATGGTTAGCCTATATTATTTCTATGCACCGATGAGCGTCAGAGATGCAGTGGACAACTGTGAGGACGATCACATCCACATGCCCCAGACCTGTGATGCAGAAACACAATGGGAGGATCCATCTGTCTCTGACCACAACTACGCTTCAAAATCTCAACTCAACCTGAAGCCACCTACATCTGAAATGGGAACACAATGCGTTGAGCTGGCGCCATTGTACATAACTCTGCTGAGAAACGACCACCTTTGTCAGCTCTACACAGGGTTGACATCGGATGCATTCCATTCAGTTGCCGAGCACCTTACCGATTCACACACCGACAGCTGTGGCCAGATGTTACCTGCTGTAAACAGTTATTTGTATAAACCTTTACAGTGTGACCAGATGTTACCTGTTGTGAACAATTATTTTTATAAACCTTTACAATGTGACCAGATGTTATCAGTAATTTATTCTGCAATTTATTTATTTATTCATTATAAAACCTTTACATCAAGAATTAAATTTCAGCTGGTAAAAACTATATGTATTGAAATGTAATTTAATTAAATTGTCACCATAGTCTGCTATTCAACTTCAATTGTTGATATCAAGAATTGATTTCTTACTAACTTCACTTATTAGAAATACAATTCTTACTATATGGATATTTTTACCATTACTTTTGTAATATAATCAGTAATTGCAAGTGCAAATGTATATTATTGATATCAACAAATGAATTGCTACTAGTAAAAAAAAAAAAATTATATTGATAATTTGATTGTCACTACTAGTGACAAAGTTAATTACTGATATCATGCATGTTATTGTTACTGGTAAGAAAGCCATTTTAGATATCTGAAATTACTCTCCTAATTGTTTATATTAGAAATAGATTACTCCTCATAAGCATTTATCGAATGCTATAAATTGATTTATTTATTTATATAACACAACAACACTTGACCCTTTACTACTAACACCTTCTCTTTTCTATATTTATTACTGTACTGCGCTAGACTAAACTGGGAAGGGTCATAGAAGAGCTGCTTCTGTTGTTCTCATTTGTAAGTCGCTTTAGATAAAGGCATAGACATGAACAAGGCAATCAATATTTTCAGGATTACTATAGATACAGACAGGTGAGTTGTTATCAGGGCTGAAGCTAAACTCTGCAGGACAGTGGCCCTCCAGGACCGAAGTTGCCTATCCCTGTGCTAAATGATTCACTGTAAATGTAAAACTTAAAGGAATGAAGTCTTCTGGTTATAAGGAATAAGTCGTTTCAAGTTTGCAAATGAATTTTATCTTGGTTTATTACTTATAATATTACCTCTACATGAAGGGCAGTATAATGTGTCTCTAGCTTCCTGAAAACATCAAACACTTCTTACAACTGATTTTATACAACTTATTTAATCATTTATATTTTCTAAATCACAAATGTAGCTCTTGTTTAACACAACCGTTTAAAAATACATCCCACCCAAATTGGAAAAAATACCCTATCCTTAACCAGATTTGACATCATGATGTTTCTCCTCTGCTTCACTCAGTTCTTCGCTGTCCTGGTTCTTTTTCATCAGGTCTAAAACTAAAGTAAAAAAATCAGTAAAGCATCACAATTCAAAGCGAGTGAGTTTATTGCCAAATCAGCATCACCAGCTATTACGCAACCCACATTACATGGCAGATACATATTAAACATTTAACAACATAATGTCAAAAATACAATATAATGAAAACAAACATTTTAAACATGTTAATCTAGACAATTTGGCATTAACTAAATGTTCTTCTGCAAGAATTGTTTTTCAACCGTGTCTGCTTGCTCATTTTAAATAATGCCATCACATGGGTTAATGAGCTGATGAGTTGAATCATGTGTGTTTGATTAGGGAGACAAAGAAAACGTGCAGTGTTGGGTGTCCTTCGGGACCAGGGTTGAGAAACACTGGGCTAGTTGATATAGCTAAAAATGTATTACAATATAATGTGTCATATCATTCGGTATTGATAATTATTGGACATTTTGAATCAACTTTTTAAAACAAACACCAATATAATAAAATAAAAAAATTATTTAAACTGTATAATAATAATAAACTTTATTTTCTATAGCGCCTTTAAAGTAGCATCTCAAAGTGCTTCACAGGAATAGAAACAAGATAAAACATACAACTATACAAACATTAAAGGTGCTATGTGTAGGTTTTCTACTAAAATGAAAGTGTGTGAAGGGGTTGTAATCTCACAATAAAATGATCCACTTGGCGGGTTTTGCTATTACCGCTCTGAAAGCCTATAGCCCCTTTCACACAGAGATTCCGGAAAATACACGGGTAATGTGACCCGGGATTTGTCCCGGGATCGTTTGATTTTGGTTTATTCACACTGCCAGTGATTTTCCGGGATCTGTGAGTGCGTTCACACACATCCCAGGAAGATCCCGTAAAGACACGTGACGTCAGGATGAGACGTGTAATGTACGCGTCGAAAACATGTAGCTACACTAACGCATCGTGTACCGTTCCACAAGCTGGCGAACGATCTCAGCTCCCGCGCGGATAGTAAGGAGGTCCTGGTCTCTGCTTCGTTACAGTTTGCAGACATTTTTTCATGTTGATGACGAACACAAACGTTATTCTAAGAGCAACCGAGTCACGCGATGGCACGTGCGTCATCACTACGACACACCCCTTACGGCATTGATCCTGGCTTTTGTTCACACAGGGCGCGTTCCGGGACTGATCCCGGCAATGTTACTAGATCAATCCCGGGACGTTTTTGTGTTCACATAGAAGGCACTCCGGCAATTTTGCGGCAATTTCCCAGGATCAACACGCTGTGTGAAAGGGGCATCTGTGAAGGCTCCGGGTCGGATTTGCCGCGAAATCCAGTGACGTGACGTGACTGAGACCTGCATGCGCGCTCCCGAGCCTCTCGCCTCGTCTACTGACTTTGCACTCAACAGCGACGACACTGCAACTTTATGACATGGAGTCTGCTAATACTAAGAAACGACCAGCACAACACAGACTCCAATACAAACTCCACATAGTAATAAAAAACAAAACAAAAGCACGCGCACGGGCACTCGCTTGTAAACATATTGGTTGCAATCTGAAACATCACCGCTAGATGCCGCTGAAAACTCAGCACAGCCCCTTTAAAGCATAAAACAGCATGATGTATTTATGCATAGTTTAATACAAATAGCCGAAACGCTGATCACACAGATAGAATTTAAAATCATATTAGATGAATTGGAATGGAATAAAAAAAACACAACATTTCACAAAAAGTTTAACAGTGAAACAAAGTACACAAGAGTGTTTTGCACTCCATATTGCTACATCAAAAATAGCAAAAATAGAAAAATAACACTTAAGTACTTTGTAACGTAGTAAAACTTGAGTATTTACTCTTACTTGAGTCATATTATTTTTCAGTCCTTCTACTTGAGTACAAGTATGTACTGATGTTAAGTCAGCAAATCGAAATTTGAAGACCTGCAATCAGTGTAAATGCTGCCATAGTGGTCATGAAATAAATAGCACCTAGCAAAGTGCTGTGTTTCACTTCTGGTTCAAGAACCAATTCTTTATTTTATTTTATATAAAAAGATGGTCATGGTTGAAGAGATTAATTTGTGTCGATGAACTGCTGTAACGTTTACTCCATTGGAGGCAAGCTTGAGAACTAATGTGCAGTTTATTGATAATCCAAAATAAGTAAATACAAAACAAAGACTTGACTTGGCATGCCTTGAAACCATAAACTAAAACTTAAACATGAACTGAAAACTCAGGTTACAACATCAATACAAGACAAAGATGCATAGTAAACATAAGGGCTTAAATACACACATGGACTGTTCACTAAACAAGACACACCTGTGAAGTGAACATGATTAGACAATACCCAATGACAGCATGACACATGAGACTAGGGAAGCACATGGCATGAGGGAAAGAAAATTACGTGACAAGATAAGAAACATGAACCAAAAAACAAAACTAGACATTACAACTGGCACTAAAATAAGTAAAATACAAAAATTATAATACAAAAATGAAATTTGTGATCTATTTGAACTCTGCCACAGTCCTTACTGTTATTTCATACACTGTAAACCCTAACAAAATAATTATGTTTGAGTATGACAAACTTAAATTAAACTAATTAGTTCAGTCAAATTAACTTAGAGTGTTAGCACTTTCTTTTAAGTTCACAGAACTGATATATTTTAAGTAAACTAAACCGTTTCATTGTTTTGAATTTAATGAAATTTTTTATTTTAATTTAGACAAAAAATTAAAATAAAAATGTAAAAATTAATGTTTTGTTTTTTTTGTGTGCAAGATTAATGTTAAGTGGGATATTTAGTAGTGATTGTTTTGTTATGCTAATTTAGAAGAATTTCTGTTCATGTTGGTTTTTGGATAGTTACCATCACGGTGACAAGTGGTGAATGCAGCTTTGTCTGAGAGCAAATATGTTAAAAGCTATAAATCGCTGCACTAATGCATTAACATACAACGCAATGTTAGATTGTATGGATCTAGACAACAGATATTAGCTCCAAAATCGTGCCAGAAGACATCCACTTTGTCTGTAAAACTTGTCAACAGAAAGTCTTGTCTGGTATCCATAACATTTATTAACAGTCTTCTATCAGCCTGAGAGTTTGACTGAGAAAGCCAGGGACAAGCAAAAGCAGGAGACGAAGTGATGAGAATAAAAAGAGCAAAGTTTATTGAATAATCTTCGTTGCATATACTTCAATGCTCAGACTTCTAAATGTCAATGTCTCAATGCTAAGACTTCATACAATTCCGACAGGTGTCATTATACCGAAGCAATAACTATGGAAAATTACTGCTTCACAACATCCTCCTGTGACGTTAAACACCTTACATCTCTTATTCACACAATCATAAGATTAAACAACAACAGCATGCATTGCAAGAGCAAGGAAATAAAAACTTAATGAAAACATATAAAAACATAAAATGACAAAACTAATAATAATAATGATTAATAGCTAAATCAAATGAAAATTACATAAATGACTGAATGTTACTTTTTATAAAATGTAATTGTATAAAAAAAGAAAACAGATATATGGGGGGTTTTTTTACAATTGTTTCAAAACCATTTCACCTGTACTCAAAATCAAACAGCACTATCAGATCATACATACATCAGTCGATAATATAAATGAACAGATTCATTAGACACTACATCATAGAAATTGAGAACACAGCATCCATAACATGTCACAGAAATAAAATTATATTGCATACAGTAAACTCATTTCTAAATTATGTAAAAAGGGATCGCAACCGAGTAAGGAGAATATATTGTATAATGTCCTGCAGGAATAGTATTGTATTGATTCTGTCCACAATGTTGTCTCTTTCCAAGCAAAGGGGAAAATCCTCTGGACTGACGGATTCAGCCTCGACAACTCTCTTGTTCTTTCTAGTCCTCATCCTCTTCCTCCTCGTCCATCTATTACATGTATTGTTACACCATTCTTTCACCTCTTCCTCTCCGATTGTTTCCATCCATTGTTCAAATCAACGTCAGTGCAGCTGTGCACTCTGATCTGCCTTATATTTTGTACAGTTGGTTTGATCACATCATTAGAAACAAGTGTGAACAAATTTGAAAACGGTTTTAGTTGGTTTGACTTTTTCCACTTGTGTTTACAGTTTTGCAACAAATGCAACAGTCCAATGTATTTTAGTGAGTTAGTATGTTAAGAGTTTTGCAAAAAGAGTGCATGAGATTTGCAAATAGTGTCTAACCACCTGAACTTGTTCAAGATTTTGCAACAAATTGGTTTAGGCCATTGAGAATTTGGTTCAGAGAATGGGGTTTAGTGTGTGAGCAATTGTGAAAAACTGTAAAGTAACACACACGGGCTGCTTAGATCCTTCAGTAGTTGGCATATTGGTGACTTCTGAGGAGGACAGAAAACCAGAAAGAGATTCAGTTTACTCGGAGTTTAGACATTCTCAAAACCTGAAGGGAACAGACTTGTTTTATCCATTAGTTAGAAAGGGTATAACTCAATATTTTAACTAACTGCAAAAGCTGAATAATCAATCAAAGCCTACCGAATAATCTGTGAAATAATCAACGAACAGTCGATTAATCGTTGCAATAATTTTTGATAAATCAATTATCAAAAAAATTACATAAATAGTTGATGCAGCACTACACAGCATCACACCTGGAAGTACATAAGAAATTTAACTTCTTATTGTATTTTTAGGCATGCATTTTCTTTTTATGTCCGATTAGAGTAGATAAATGAGTGAAACTCTTTCCACATGGAAGGCAGTGATACGGCTTCTCTCCACTGTGGATCTTCTCATGTATTCTCCGATATTCTGACCTTTTGAATCTCTTGTCGCAGTGTGAACACTTGTAAGGTGTTTCTGTAGTGTGAACTGTCTGGTGCACTTTCAGGGCACCATCTGTAAAAAAACGCTTCCCACACTCGGCGCAAACATGATCCTTCACACCGCTGTGTCGTTTCTGGTGTATTTTTAATGCAGTCATATTACGAAAACCCTTTCCACACAAGTAACAGACGCAAGGCCTCTCTTTTGTATGAACTTTCCGGTGGTCCCTTAGGAAATCTGGCCTAAAAAATGTTTTACTACATTGGTCACAGTTATATACTCTTTCTCTAGAATGACTAAGCAGATGTACTTTATAAACTCCTGACTTTATGAAACTCTTCCCACACTGATCACATGTGTGCAGATTCTCTCCAGTGTGGATTTTCATGTGATCCTTAAGGGCTCCTTTTCGTGCGTAACTCATCCCACATCGGTCACATGCGTGTGGCTTCACTCCAGTGTGGATTGACATGTGTTCGTTAAGGGTTGCTTTATGTGCAAAACTCTTCCCACACTGATCACATGTGTACGGCTTCACTCCAGTGTGGCTTTTCATGTGTTCGTTGAGGTTTCCTTTGTGTCTGAAACTCTTCCCACACTGAACACAAGTGTACGGTTTCTCCCCAGTGTGGATTTTCATGTGTACATTAAGGTTTCCTTTATGTGTGAAACTCTTCCCACACTGATCACATATGAATGGCTTCTCTTTAGTATGGTTTGTCATGTGTACGTTAAGGTTTCCTATTTGAGTGAAACTATTTGTAGCCTGATCATAGGTGTACAGCATCACTCCAGTGTGTATTTTCATGTGTACATTAAGGTTTCCTTTATGTGTGAAACTCTTCCCACACTGATCACATTTGTACGGCTTCTCTCCACTGTGGGTTTTTATGTGTAAGTTAAGGTTTCCTTTTTGTGCAAAACTCTTCCCACACTGATCACATGAATACGGCTTCTCTCCAGTGTGGATCCTCATGTGATCGTTAAGATTTCCTTGATACGGGAAACTCCTCCCACATTGGTCACATGAGAACGGCTTCGCTAAACTGTGTATTTTCCTGTGCTCGTCAAGGGTTTTTTGTTGTGCAAAACTCTTCCCACACTGATCACAAGTGTACGGCTTCTCTCCACAGTGGATTTTCCTGTGTTCGTCAAGGTTTGCTTTTATTGTGAAAATCTTATCACACTGATCACATGCGTACGGCTTCCCTCCACGATGAAATTTTAAGTGAAGATTAAGATTTTGCTCGCATGAAAAACTCTTTCCACACTGTGGGCAAGTGAAACATATTTTGTCTTCTCTGTTCGATGAGGGACTCACGGATGCTTCTTCAGTTTTGACATGATGTTTCTCCCCCCCTTCAATCAGTTCTTCAATCTCCTTGTTCTCTTGTATCAGGTCTAAAAAGAAAGTAAAAAAGTTTTTAAAAAAGTAAAAAGTTTCAGCAACTCATAAAAAAAAAAATGTGAAATGTTAAAAGGAAAAGGACATGAGAACCCTGACATAATAGTAGATAGTCGGTACCGATACCACCTAAAGTACACAATACTCGATAGCAAAGTCAATACCAAGGTAAAATAACAAAAAAATAATTTAAAAAATGTATGTATCACATAAACAGGACATTCACAGACAGCGCGTCCTCTCTTGTGTCTTGTCGCGCTTTAATGGTTTAAAAGCATTTGCATGAATAAGAGCGTAATCATATAATGTAACCCTAGCCAAAGAATGGCAGAAAATACAGACTCTGCATTAAATATTTTAACACATTAAACTGGACACAAATGAATTGCATGCGTTAGCGTTGACAGCACTAACTGTTACACATGCTGTACACATTCACATAACTGACACGACTATTTGCCAATACGGGCATTTTGACATAACGGTGTATGTATTTTAAAGGAACACGCTGACTTTTTGGGACTTTAGCTTATTCACCGTATCCCACACATCCATACATACCCTTCTCATCTCAGTGCATGCCGTTGCACCCACCGCTAGCCTAGCTTAGCACAAAGACTGGAGGTAAATGGCTCCAGCAGCTAGCATACTGATAATGTCAGCTGCAATTATTGCCTCTCCCATTACCAGCCTTTTCAATCTCTCATTTGTTTCATCAGAGATACCTAAAGACTGGAAAGCTGCTGCAGTTATCCCCCTATTCAAAGGGGGGGATACTATAGACCCAAACTGTTAGACCCATCTCCGTCTTGCCCTGCCTCTCAAAAGTCTTTGAAAGCCAAGTCAATAAACAGATAATAGGTCATCTTGAGTTCTACCATTGCCTCTCTGATATGCAATCTGGCTTCAGAGCTGGTCATGGGTGCTCCTCAGCAACACTTAAGGTCCTAAATGATGTTATAACAGCTATTGACCAAAAACAATATTGTGCTGCTGTCTTTATTGACTTGGCCAAAGCTTTCGATTCTGTCAATCACAGTATTCTTATTGGCAGACTCAAGGGCCTGGGTCTTTCAAACGAATGCCTTTCCTGGTTTTCAAATTATTTCTCTGACAGATTTCAGTGTGTTAAGTCCGAGGGCCTGCTGTCAGAGCCCCTGGCTGTCTCTATCGGGGTACCCCAGGGCTCGATTCTTAGACCAATATTATTTTCTGTTTACATTAATGATGTCGCTCGTGCTGTAGGCAACTCTCTTATCCATCTCTACGCAGACGACACCATTTTGTACACATCAGGCCCTACATTGGAAAACGTTTTAGAAAAACTCCAAAAGAGTTTTGATGACCTTCAACTTTCCTTTTGAGGCCTCCAATTGTCTTTAAATTCTGGTAAAACAAAACGCATGATTTTCAACCGGTCACGTTCTGCACCTTCTTGCCCAATAAACATCACCACCCTGGATGGGTCTAAGCTGGAAAATGTGGAGAAATACAAATATTTAGGGGTCTGGCTAGACCCCTCGCTCTCTTTTCAGATCCACATAAACCATCTACAGTCTAAGATCAAGTCCAGGATCGGCTTTTTATTTCGAAATAGAGCCTCATTTACTCTCTCTGCAAAACAGGCCCTTGTGAAAATGACCGTCATCCCAATACTTGACTTCAGTGATGTTGTCTATAGAACTGCATCCAATTCTCTACTCAAGAAATTGGATGTTGTTTATCACAGTGCCATTCATTTTGTTACTAAAGCCCCATACAACACCCACCACTGCACTCTTTACTCAATAGTTGGATGGCCTTCGTTACACACCAGACGCCTAAATCATTGGCTCCAGTTAATCTACAAGTCCTTACTAGGTAAAACACCATCTTATCCAAGCACTTTAATAACCATATCTGTACCTACACTTAACTTGAGTTCGAGTAGATATATCTCTTTAGTTGCTACAAAAACTCGCACCTCGTTTGGCCGTTTTTCTTTCAAATTTTCAGCTGCAAATGATTAGAACACTTTACAAAAGTCTCTCAAACTCGAATCCCTTGTTCCTGTCACTACTTTTAAAACACTACTCTCCAACTTACTGACAGATCATTGTACATGTTGACGCTCTTTGCTTGTTAATGTTTTAGCACAGTCAACAAAGCCTCAATGTATTTTGCACATATTCAATTGAATTCAACTAAAACTATTTGCACATTACTATTAAGTCTGGATTATACTATTATTCTACTGATATTCCTCTCGCACTGCCACTTTACATTTTTAAACAATCTACTTTTAACTTCTTATTAATTTTAAATGTCTTCTATATGTATGATTGTGTATTTGAATGTTTGTATGCTGTGTGTAACTTTGTTGCCTTGCACCTTCTGCCTTATCTTGGCCAGGTCGCGGTTGCAAATGAGAACTTGTTCTCAACCGATTAACCTGGTTAAATAAAGGTGAAATAAATAAATAAAAACTGATCCAAATAAGTGACAAAATAACGCCAACATTTTCCTATTTACATGTTGTGATTTGTATAGTCACAGCGTGTACAAATAACAAGGTCACATGAGACACAGCCATCTTCTAACCGTATACATACTGGGAACTATATTCTCAGAAGGCGAAGCACTGCTACTTGGGCGGTAAAACCGTCCTAAAGTTGCCCGGTGAAGCACTGAAACTGTGGCTTTTTTGAAGCACGAACCGATGGGTCCCCTGCATCTGCAGTTGCCATGCTATCTTTTGACTGGCTGTAGCTAAGTTAGAGGAGGTTGACTCACAGCACTTCAACGTGTTTTTTTCCGCTTGGCACGCCGACCGGACGTGACATGGGGGCGTGGCAGCATCGACGATTCCATTTCTTTATTAGAAGTTCGAGATTGTGCCTTATTTTCGGTCGATTTTGATTTAAAATAGAAATTAGAAAATTAAAATTTTCTATCTATAATTATTATTCGAAAAATAAAATACTATTAAAATTTTACTACGTTGCTTTGCTGGCCGTGCCAGTGAATCCATGATAAATCCCAAGCACTAACTCGCAGTTATAATAAAATGCACTGGGTGGCGGTGTGGAGCGTGTTTAACAAGTGGACGGTAGCCCATTTGATCACATAAAGTCATTGTCTGCCTCGCGAAGTTTGGAATTACTTAAGATGAAAATTATATTACAAAATGGAAGTAGGCTAATTATTAGTAGGCAAAATTATTTTAAGACATACTTCCTTTAAAGGGAAACTTCACCTCTGGAAAGATGAATGTGTATTTAAAATGGGTCATTTATGTAGCCATTTTTGAATTTGGAGCCTTCTAGACTGAGAAAAGCCAGAAAATGTATATTTGGCTTATGGGGATGAAAGACAACAACTCCCAGAATGCACTTGCTTCGCTGCCCTAGGAGGCCACGCCTACCGGTAAGAGATTGCAGTTAAACAACAAGGTTAGGCTAGACTACTAGTGAGTCTCCGTGAGTCTGCCCGGTATTTTGATGTCGCACAAAATGTCCAGGATTCGGCTTTTGCGTTCTACAGTCGCCATTCATCATGTTTACTGTGACGAGCAGGAACGAGACTGACTGCCGCGGGAGAACGGCGTGAGGCCGGTGGCGTGATTACTGATGAGCGCCGCCTGTGAGACGCACCGGTCTCGTATCTCTCACGGAGGAGCGGGAATTTTCTTAGCAATGTTAAAACGCACATCAACCGATCACTTGTTTAGCGTTCATGTAAACACTACATTCAGATTCACCAATCGGAATGAATTCAGTTAGATTGAAACAAAAGGTGTGCATGTAAACAATGAATGCGACTGCAGAAAGCAAAAGCCGAATCCCGGACATTTTGGACGATCTCGACGGCCGGACATGTCCGGGAAAAAGAGGATGGTAACCCCTACTACTCAGCTTTCTCCACAGAATAAAAAAAACTGTTAGATTAGCTTCCAAATAAAAAATGTCTGACCAATATGTACATTCTGTGAGTGAGATCCTCCCTCTATGGGCGGGTTGAAAACATGCGGAACAGCGCCTTCTACTGGATAAATGATGAGCTAGTGTTTGTAGTCTTACCCGTATTCAAAGAAATTGGACTTCCTGCTTTTTATGATGCAAAATGACGATTTTTGCGTCATAAAAAGCAGGAAGTGGAACACTTAAATCCTTATTTCTCCCATCTAAAATAAGGGAATAAACCATGACCATTCAAAAATGTGACTGGGTTTCTAAAGATACGAAGTCTAATGCAAATGGGTGAAGTGTTCCTTTAAGTTTCGTTGATGTAGACAGGTTTAAGAACAGAAAACCCAAAGTGCTATTGTTAGCAAGCCGTTTGTGTCTCTGCAACGTCTGTCAGCGCAGCGCGTTCTCTCACTCGAGCATGTGGATATTATTGTTTTTCTCAACATGAATGTGAAACAAACACGATAACCATATGCTGACGCGAGTGCATATGTACGTTCTGCGCAGTCTGCTTTATTTGCGTTTTTCCGTTCGCGGCGCGCTGCTTGAGATTAAATGCCTTTTTTCTTTATATTTTTTTAATTAGGTCTACACATATTGTTTAATGTTTTTAACTAAAAGAAAAAGAAGATGTATAGTAAACTTGGTGTATATTGCCTAATTGTAAGCATGTTCAGAAACGGTGACAAAAACTTAAATAGCGGCTTGTCCATCATTATTGAACATCATTATAAGATGATTAATTATTAGAATTAATTAACTTTTTTATTATTATTAGAATATAGACATTAAAGGTAGGGTAGGTCAGATTTGTCTAAAAAAACTTTTATTCAAATTTGTTTAAACTGTCTTTATACCAATACATAATTAAAATGCAAGTACTCTGAAATAGAGAGTATAAAAAAACTGAGTGACTCTAGTGTATTTAATCTTCAATAAACACAGCTCATTAATTCCATTCACTCCCACCTAAAAACGGGTGCGCGACTTCGCGCACATGGGCAGAGCCAGTAATAGCGGCGGTAGTCATGGCGACGGAGAGTGACAGTCGCGCAAGCCAATCACTTGTTTCGTCCCAAATGGAATTAATGAGCTGTGTTTTTTGAAGATTAAATACACTATAGTCACTCAATTTTTATACTCTCTTTTTCAAAGTACTTACATTTTAATTATGTATTGGTATATAAAGACAGTTTAAGCCAATTTGAAAAAAGTTATTTAGACAATTCTTACCTACACAACCTTTAAGAGAATAAATTGTTATGCAAGTACTTTTACTACTTAAAGTACATTTAAAATCAGGTACTTTTTACTTAGTGTTGTCATTGTGGTACTTCTACTTTTACTGAAGTAAATATGTCTGGTTATTTCTACTTTTACTTAAGTACTGAGATTCAGTACTTCCTCCACCACTGCTGATTAGCCATTGTGTTCACACGCTAAACACATGTCTGTGATTGGCTACAATGATCAACGCTTCAAAAAAGTGTTGTCTTCACAGAGCGCTTGCACAGATACACACATGAACGCTTGAAAGCAGACGTCTATCAGCGGATCCGTCTATTAGTGGATATATTAGGGATCTGCTGATAGACGCCTGCTTTCAAACGCTCCCGGGTGCATCTGTGTGTAAACACACTAACGCTAATCAAACGCAGATGTTTGGTAACGCAAACATTACCAAAGCCCACCCCCAAAACACTGGATCAGACGGGTAAGATCTAACATGTGCTATAGTAAGCAAAATTACCCAATAAAGAAATAAAAAACAGACAATGGCTCTCTATTATCCTTACATAACTACCATTTAACAATAAACAGCCAGAAAACTTCCATAACATTAACAAGTTGATGTTGTCCATAAACACATATACATCGTAAAACATGCAACAAATAATAAACTTATCACGAGATCAGCACAAACACCAATTAAATACAGAATAGTACTAGGCTGACGTCATCCAGGTTCGTCATCACAGTATATCTTACAGTAAGATGTAAGAATAAAGGTAACCTACACACATGTAAACAAAGCGCATATATATATATATATATATAATATATATATATATATATATATATATATTTTATATATATTATATATATATAATATGTTGAACACACAGGAGAATATAGTTGTTTAATTGAATCGCAGCTTTTGTGAATTCACAATAACACTATGCTAGTATGGTTTTTAAAAGATTTCAGTATTGTGCAGCCTTAGAAAACTGTATAATAATGCGTTTCAAGGATTCTCGTCCATGGAATACATCACTTCCGGTATTTTGTTCGTTACTCGAGTTGAAGAAATTGCAATCAAGGTTGTTGTTTTTTTATTGAGTACTTTAATTTATCAAGGATAAAATGCAAGCGGCAATAAACTGTTCAATTGTAATTTTATAACGCGTTTTATTCATATCAGATAAACTGTGTAGGTAACTGTAAAGTCGGCATGGAAATAAAAAAAGATATTCAGCTAGAATATTTTAAAAAATCATGTGTGAAAGGGTTCATGTTATTTCACAGCTCTTATGATTTTTCTAACTGCAATCACTGAATCTGATGAACTGTTTTATAACCTTATTAAAGAATCAAAAATAAACACCAACCTATTTGCTCTTCAGTATCTTCCTCCTTTATTCTGTAGGGTTCTGGATCATTCATGTTTTCACAAACTCTACCTTCTTCACTTGTAGGCTTATGGGAATATTTCAGCATTTACTGGTGAATCGCTGTGGGAGGAGAATAACAGCTAAAAATAAAAAAATCAGTTATCAAATTGATGCTTTTATTAAATCACACACTTAAAGCAAGTTGTTTGTGTTTATCTACTGAACTATCAAAATAAAGTTATTTAAATAGTTTTAAAACAAGTTCACGTATTCAACATATCCATATTTTGATTGTGAGTTAATCTTATCTATTTTTGACATGAAGAGGCTTTTGAGCAGCTGTTAATTGTGACACTACCTCTTATTAAGTCTTATCAGTGAGATTATGTAATTAACCACAGATATAATAACTTCTATACAGCAGCATATGTCCAATGAACCTAAATATAGGTCAATTTACAACTAGACATTGCAGACAATTACCTTACTGATGTTTTTTTCCTAGGGACAGAAACAGCTTTTTAAATAAAATGAAATAGCATGCCAAAGCAACATTTTTATGTTTACAATGCAAAACTTTCTTCACATTTATCTACATATTCAGACTTCCCTCTTGTGATAGATTTAAAGTTACCGCTGCTGAAAAGCCTCTTCGTGTCAGAAATAGATTAATGTTAAAAATAACAAACAAAAGAAAAGATCGAGTCCTATTAACTAACGTTACCCTTACAAGATCATACTTTGACTTTTGATCAAGTGACATATATCAGTAAATACCATTATTGCTCCAAACATAGAAACAATCATACAGACGAACATACAAAAACACACAATAATCGCTCAGATCTTAATGAAGTTACCATTATAGTTCGTTGCCTGCTAGGCTATGTTTATGTCAGTCAGCAGACGCCAGAAAAGACGCACAAATAGCTCTGTAGCAAATAAAAAACTTACAGAAAAGACACCGTAAAATGTTGCTATAACAAGCTGTGTTTTTATAATTGTATAAACATACAAAGCACCGTGAACTGCTTACCTCACCCCAAAAGGCTAACGCTGTGATGGCGGTAGTGGCGATGTCTTCTTCTTGTTTTATGGCGGATTGCAGACACAGAGTGCATTACCGCCACCTATCGCCCGGGTGGACCATGGACCCTTTTCACAAACTGTGATGACGCGTTTTAAATGTCATCAACATTAAAAAATCCTGCAATTATTTATTTATTTATTTTTATACAAAAAAGTATGTACATGTATAACACTTTGTATTATATTACCTTTGCATCAAATTACAAAAAACATAGTTGCTGTGAGGGTGTTTCTAATACAGCGGCTGTGGGAGTGACAGGGGTCATATTGACATCTTTCTCTCTGACTGCCGTTATTAATCTCTCTCTCTCTAACACTATTGTGGAGTTTTCTCTTGCTATTTAAGCAAATGGGAGCATAATCAATATTTAATGTAGTCTCTTTCACCACTATATAAGTTTACCCAACTATGACGACTTCTGCTTCTGAGAAACCTGGAAATATGTGTTATGGGACACTCAGCCTACATTTGCCTAAATTACATACCCTACGCCAACCTGTAGGATCAATCAAGGGTTATTGGTAAAGGTCAAATGGGACAGAATAACAGAGTTACCTAAACTCTCCTAATGATTGAAAACAAGATTGTTTTTGCTGAGCCTATAGCTGTGAGACCACAAAATCAAAATTGGATGCCCTCAATGGTGTGACAACACATAGGTGGGCAGGGCAGCTTTCAAACAGGAAGTTGACCCTGAAATGCATGGACTGAGGGAAATGACATTTGTCATTTGTTCCTCATTTCATATTTGTGCATCCTCGTTTCCATTCCTCGCGTCTTAGCTCCACCCCCTTAGGATGCGAGGGAAGGATACACCTGTGTATCCTCGCTCGTGACTCCTCAAGAAGCTTCCTCACTCCTTGTTCCTTATTTACTCACTTTCTTAATTTACTCCAAAGTAGTGGGCTCCTCCAGGTTAGAAGCAATATCAGAATCAGCACGTGGAATAACTAGATACTGGTAAAAGTTATCGTAAAGAGTTACATCAGCTGTATTTGCAGAGCAATAAAGAGTGACGTAAAAATCCCTAAATTGTTCATTAATAGCAAGGGGGTCCACAGTGGTGTTAAAATGGGATGCTATTTGAGTAATATGATGAGAAGAAAACTGACGAATTTGATGAGATAATAATTTACTCCCTTTTACACCAAACTCATTATGCTTACAGTGAGAATTTTGTAATGCTACAATTGCCTAATTTTTAGCTAACAGATCAAATTCGGCCTTAGTTGTGAGCAGCTTGTTAACAGCTTGGCGAACTTGCTCGATTGTCTGAATTCTTTAGAGCCAGCTCTTTTGGCTGCAATGTTCCAAATTTAACAATGTTTTGACCTATAGGTTATGATTATTATTGTTATGTGTGCAAATATATAAATACATTTATTTAAATTGTACTGAAACTTATAATTTCCAGAATAACATAATTTTATGCTATGTTTAAGGAAAAGCTCTTTTCGTGCTAAAGCGCACAGGGAAATGGTTGCTGCACCGCATGTAAAACTATTAAAAGCCTGCAGTGTGAACAGAACTCTTTTAGTTTAACTGCAATGAATGCAGAGGAAATACTCTTTGAATGGCGACCACTGCTGACTCGTCACACCAAAAACTGTCTGGAGAGCTACATTTGGGTTTGTAGAACATAGTTGAAGGTTGATTGTAGACAGAATCAAACGAAACGCTTGACTCCGAAGTGAAAGCTTAAAGGGTTAGTTCACCCAAAAATGAAAATAATGTCATTAATGACTCACCCTCATGTCGTTCTAAGCCCGTAAGACCGCCGTTCATCTTCGGAACACAGTTAAAAATATTTATAAAAGAATATAATGCTAAATAAAGTCTTATTTTGTGTTATTTTTGGACCAAAAAGTATTTTCGATGCTTCAAAAACTTCTAACTAACCCACTGATGTCACATGGACTACTTTGATAATCTTTTTATTACCTTTATGGACATGGACAGTACTGTATATACAGTTTCAATGGAGGGACAGAAAGCTCTCGGACTAAATCTAAAATATCTTAAACTGTGTTCCGAAGATGAATGGAGGTCTTACGGGCTTAGAACGACATGAGGGTGAGTCATTAATGACATTATTTTCATTTTTGGGTGAACTAACCCTTTTAAAGGATGAGTGCTGCATACGTCCTTATATACCCGCTTCACGGGGCGTGGTTTGCGATGCAAATCTCGCTCGCCAATGTCCATTGGCTAGTTTTTTTACACTCTAAGGTGATTGGGCTCTCAGGCGAGATCCCAATTCGTCAGTCACCTGATGTAAAGTCGAATGTGACTGACTGATAGGGAATTGTCATTTCAAGGGAACAAAAAAACTACATGTTGAATCATTAAAGTGGAAACATCACGGCACGAGTCGAGATGGAAACGATGAGAATATAAACATGATTACAGCAAAGTGATAGTTTGGTTTGCAAAGTTTTACTAGATCTAGCTCATCTCTGGTTTGATCATCATAACACTATAAGGCATTTTAGGAAAGTAAATGTTGTGAATTAAAAAAATATATAGTTTATCCGATTCTTATCACTTACCTTTATGTTGTTCTATTTCAATATGGCTTACAAATGGAGATGTTAGGCAGAATAATGAATAAGTCAGTAAGTTAATTTTTCATACAGTGAATTAAATGGTGAATGTCTCTCAGCTTGTCATCTCATTTTGTGTGCCAAAAATATTTATTTGTAATGTAAAAAATAATTGAATAATAATTGTAATTTTATACTAGTAATGATTGTTTGTAGATGAATATTTTACCCCTCTATGTGTTCTGAAATAAATGCCCTTTTGTATTGATGACTTCTGAGGAGGACAGAAAACTTGAAGGAGATACACTATGTTGCTAAATGTATCGGGACACCACTCTAAATCATTGAATTCAGGGGTTTTAATCACTTCCATGGCCACAGTTGTATAAAATCAAAACCTAGGCATGCAGACTGCTTCTACAAACATTTGTGAAAGAACGGGACGCTCTCAGGAGCTCAGTGAGTTCAAGCGTGGTACTGTGATTGCCACCTGTGCAATAAGTACATTTGTGAAATCTCACTATACTAAATATTCCACGGTCAACTGTTAGTGGTGTTATAACAAAGTGGAAGTAATTCAGAACCACTGCAACTCAGCCACGATGGTGGAGGGGGTATTATGGTGTGGGGTTGTTTTTCAGGGGTTGGGCTTGGTACCTTAGTTCCAGTGAAAAGAACTCTAAATGCTTAAACATATCAAGACATTTTGTACAATTTCATGCTCCCAACTTTGTGGTGACAGTTTGGGGATGGCCCCTTCTTGTTCCAACATGACTGGGCACCAGTGCACAAAGCAAGGTCCATAAAAAAAAGACATGGATGAGCTATGTGATGGCCAGGATTTAAGCCACGCAATTATTATACATTCATTATATAGGACATTACTATATTGGTTTGGTTTAAGATCTTTATTTGTCATTGTACTATGAGTCAGTGCATGGGCTTAGTGATTTGGCTTAAGGTTAAATGGGAATGGCCTAGACTGGCCTACACATAGTCCTGACCTCAACCCGATAGAACACCTTTGGGATGAATTAGAGTGAAGACTGCAGCCAAATGCGCCTCTAGAAGAATGGATCAAAATTCCCATAAACGCACTACTAAACCTTGTGGAAAGACTACCCAGAAGGGTTGAAGCTGTCATAGCTACAAAGGGTGGGCCAACTCCTTATTAACCCCTACGGATTAAGAATGGGATGTCATTAAATGTCATTTCAAATGCGCATGTAAAGACAGGCATCCCAAAACTTTTGGTAATATATTGTAGGTCAATTCAGCTGACTCAAAGTTTATTACAGACATTTTCAAAAACTGAAGTGATTTCCTTGTTTTATTGATTAGTTAGAATGAGTATAATTCAACATTTTAACAAAAATTGGTATATTTTAACAAACTGCAAAAGCTAAATAAGTGATTAAAGCCTGATTAAACTCTGAAATAATTAATTAGCAGTCGATTAATCGTTCTAATAATCTTTGATTAATCGATTATACAAATAATATCTGATACAGCACTAGACAGCAGCACAAATGGAAGTACAAGATCAGAACTCAAACTACTAAATGAAAGATTCTTTACACATGAATACGTGATACGGCTTCTCTCCAGTTTGGATCCTCCCGTGTATTTTCAGAAATATTCACCGTTTGAATCTCGTCACCGTGTGAACTGTCTGGTGCATGATCCTTCACAATGCGGTCTCTTTTCTGGTGCAATTTTAAAGCACTCAGCTGACTAAAACTCTTTCCACACAAATAACACATTTAAGGCTTCTCCTTTGTATGCATTTTCAGGTGGTGCTTTAGGAAATCTGGCGTGAATTTTTTTTTTTACTGCACTACTCACTGTTATATAGTCTTTCTCTAAAATGAGTATGCAGATGTACTTAAAAAATACTTGATTTTCTGAAACTCTTCCCATATGGATCACGTGTACGGCTTCACTCCAGCGTGGCTTTTAATGTGTACGTTAAGGTTTCCTTTATGTCTGAAACTCTTCCCACATTGATCACATGTGTGCGGCTTCTCTCCAGTGTGGATTTTCATGTGTTCGTTAAGGTTTCCTTTTTGTGTGAAACTCTTCCCACACTGATCACATGTGTGCGTCTTCTCTCCCATGTGGATTTTCATGTGTTCATTAAGGTGCTCTTTTCGTGTGAAACTCTTCCTACATTGATCACATATGTATGGCTTCTCTCCAGTGTGGATTTGCATGTGTTCGTTAAGTGTTGATTTATGCGCAAAACTCTTCCCACACTTATCACATGTGTAAGGCTTCTCTCCAGTGTGGGTTTTCATGTGTACGTTAAGGTTTCCTTTTAGTGTGAAGCTCTTCCCACACTGATCACATGCATGTGGCTTCTCTCCAGTGTGGACCCTCTCATGTATTTTCAGATATACTGACCGTTTAAAACTCTTGTCACAGTATGAACACTTGTAAGGTGTTTCTCTAGAGTGAACAGTCTGGTGCACTTTCAGTGCACCATCAGTAAAAAAAGTCTTCCCACACTCAGAACAAATATGATCCTTCACACCGCTGTGTCTTTTCTGGTGTATTTTTAATGCACCCATCTGACTAAAACTCTTTTCGCACATATAACAGACATAAGGCTTCTCCTTTGTATGAACTTTCAGGTGGTCCTTCAGGAAATCTGCCCTAAAAAATGTTTTACCGCATTGGTCACAGTTATATAGTCTTTCTCTAGAATGAGTAAGCAGATGTACTTTAAAAACACTTGATTTTCTGAAACTCTTTCCACATTGATCACATGTGTACGGCTTCTCTCCAGTGTGGATTCGCATGTGATCATTAAGTTGTCTTTTTTGCGTAAAACTCTTCCCACATTGATCACATGCGTACGGCTTCTCTCCAGTGTGGATTTTCAAATGATCCTTAAGGGTTCCTTTTTGTGTGAAACTCTTATCACACTGATTACATGCATATGGCTTCTCCCCGGTGTGGATTTTCATGTGTTCATTAAGATTTCTTTTTATTGTGAAAATCTTCTCGCAGTGATCACATGTGTACGGCTTCTCTCCAGTGTGAATCCTCATGTGTTCGTTAAGGATTACTTTTTGTGTGAAACTCTTCCCGCACTGATCGCATTTGTGCGGCTTCTCTCCAGTGTGGATTTTCATATGCTTGTTAAGGTTTCCTTTTTGTGTGAAACTCTTCCCACACTTATCACATGTGTACGGCTTCTCTCCAGTGTGGATCCTCATGTGTTCGGTAAAGGTTTTTTTTTGTGAGAAACTCTTCCCACACTGATTACATGTGAAAGGCTTCTCTCCAGTGTGAATTCTAATGTGAAGTTCAAGACTTTGCTTGTATGGGAAACTCTTTCCACACTCAGGGCAAGTGAAACATAATTTGTCTCTTTTCAATGATGGACTCAAGGATTTATCTTCAGTTTTGACATGATGTTTCTCCCCCACTTCAAACGGTTCTTCAATCACCATGTTCTCTTCTATCAGGTCTAAAATTAAAGTAAAAAAAAAAAAAATTTAAAGTGCAAATTTCCAAAAGTTAGATTTTCAGCAAATAATAAAACAAAAAAACAAAGAGAAATGTGAACCCTGATATAATAGTAGAAAGTGTGATCATTTTGATGCATTATTTGGAATTTGGTACATTTATCATCCAATTATTATTTTTAAAACATTACCAGCACAAATTACAGGATTTGTAGTGATACCTATTAGATATGTTTGATTAAGTGCATTGTACACGTCAGATTGCAACATGTTCAAAATTTTAGTAATATGGTTGCATAAAGTGAGCCAGACATAAATCAATATATTGTTATACAGTGCTACAGAGGCCTTTCATTATGCAGAGGGCAACTGCCTGGTCTGCATAGTTAGCAATGTTAACCTAAATTCTGCTGAGGTGAAGTTTAGTGCAGACCCGTATTGTGATATACACCGAACAAAATTATAAACGCAACACTTTTGTTTTTGCCCCCATTTTTCATGAGCTGAACTCAAAGATCTAAGACTTTTTCTATGTACACAAAAGGCTTATTTCTCTCAAATATTGTTCACAAATCTGTCAAAATCTGTGTTAGTGAGCACTTCTTTGCCGAGATAATCCATCCACCTCACAGGTGTGGCATATCAAGATGCTGATTAGACAGCATGATTATTGCACAGGTGTGCCTTAGGCTGGCCACAATAAAAGGCCACTCTAAAATGTGCAGTTTTATCACACAGCACAATGCCACAGATGTCGAAAGTTTGGAGCGTGCAATTGGCACCAGAGCTGTTGCCCCGTGAATTGAATGTTCATTTCTCTACCATAAGCCGTCTCCAAAGGCGTTTCAGAGAATTTGGCAGTACATCCAACCGGCCTCACAATCGCAGTTTTGGAGAGGTGTTCTTTTCACGGATGAATCCCGGTTTTCACTGTACAGGGCAAATGGCAGATAGCATGTATGGTGTCGTGTGGGTGAGCGGTTTGCTGCTGTCAACGTTGTGGATCGAGTGGCCCTTGGTGGTGGTGGTGGTGGGGTTACGGTATGGGCAGGCGTATGTTATGGACAACGAATACAGGTGCATTTTATTGATGGCATTTTGAATGCACAATGATACCGTGACGAGATCCTGAGGCCAATTGTTGTGCCATTCATCTACGACCATCACCTCATGTTGCAGCATGATAATGCAAGGCCCCATGTTGCAAGGATCTGTACACAATTCCTGGAAGCTGAAAACATCCCAGTTCTTGCATGGCCAGCATGCTCACCGGACATGTCACCCATTGAGCATATTTAGGATGCTCTGGATCAGCGTATACGACAGCGTGTTCCAGGTCCTGCCAATATCCAGCAACTTTGCACAGCCATTGAAGAGGAGTGGACCAACATTCCACCGGCCACAATCAACAACCTGATCAACTCTATGCAAAGGAGATGTGTTGCACTGCGTGAGGCAAATGGTGGTCACACCAAATACTGACTGGTTTTCGGACCCCCCAATACAGTAAAACTGCACATTTTAGAGTGGCCTTTTATTGTGGCCAGCCTAAGGCACACCTGTGCAATAATCATGCTGTCTAATCAGCATCTTGGTATGCCACACCTGTGAGGTGGATGGATTATCTCGGCAAAGGAGAAGTGCTCACTAACACAGATTTAGACAGATTTGTGAACATTATTTAAGAGAAATAGGCCTTTCGTGTACATTGAAAAAGTCTTCGATCTTTGACTTCAACTCATGAAAAATGGGGGCAAAACCAAAACTGTTGTGTTTATAGTTTTGTTCAGTGTATATCGTATTGTTGCCTCTGTATCGGGATATGTATCGTATCATGATTTTGTTGCCAATACACAGCCCTAGGTGTCACGTACATTGCCAAGAAGAAAGCTTTTCAGATATGGCAACAACTCAGAGACATTTTATTAAGTCAAGTCACCATTTATATGGCGCTTTTAACAATATAGATTTTTTCAAAGCAGGAAGTTAGGAAATTAGAAAAGCATAGGAAATTAAAGTAACAACGATAGTTTTGGCTTTACAGCAGATCTAGAATAAAGTTATTGTCCAGCTAAAGTTAGTTTTGATAGATTCACTTCCATTGCAAAGATCATTAGTAATTAACTTAGTGGCCTCTAACACGACACCGTTCTAAAACCCTTAACACGCTCCGGGCCGCTCATTCGCACAACAACAGTGCCTGGTGGTTCGAGAACGCAAACCTTGAAATAGGTTCCAAGGTGCAAGTCTTAAAAAAAAAGAAAAGTTATCTCTGCGCAAACTTCAAAAACGCGAACCTGTCAAAAAGCGCTGACGGCGTGCACATGTGTATTACGTCTTTAGTTTATAGGTATGTGCAATTTAATATATATGTGTGCAGGCGTGTAGTCTTTCTTTACAAATTGACCTCAAAAAATTACTTGTCTGGCCTTAATTTATAATACAGAATTTTTTATCGCTTCCACGTAGCCATGGGAACTGGAATTATTTTGACAACTTTTTAACTGTACAGAGGTAAAGGGAAGGGAAGGAGGCCTTCACAGGGGACAGACTAGTTTGCACTTAAGGTCCACATTGTCGTTGTGTCCAGGCGCATGTCCTTCATCAGGTCTGGATACGGGGCACTGCCGTAAACAGAGAATAAAATATTAGCGTAGACGCCATTCTTCTTATGATGTAACGAATACGTTAGGATTTATGGGAAGTGTTCCCGGTTCCGGCTGACCTAATCTATGCAGCCTAACATTGAATTATAGAAGTTTAGAATGTGTTTTGTGTATGCTAGGTAAAAGAGATGTGTTTTAGTCTAGATTTAAACTGACAGAGTGTGTCTGGTTCCCGAAAAATGTTAGGAAGACGTCTATTGCGATCTCAAAATTCTGGCCAGTTGATAATACCTAGAATATCAAAATCGACTGCTGGCAGTAGATCCTTCTCCTATTTAGCACCAAAACTCTGGAACAGACTTCCTAACATTGTCCAGGAAGCAGACACACTCCGTTAGTTTAAATCTAGACTAAAAACTAATCTCTTTAACATGGCATACAAAACGGTATATTTTGTTTAAATGTCTTTAAAAAATGACAACATTTTAAAGTTGAGACTTTGTTTCATATCAAAAGTAACCTGCTCTGTCCTGTCTGTCAGCGCGATGTCAGTCTCCTCTTTGCTCCGAGATGTATTTTTCACTGCGTGAGAACATGGTGTGTGGCGTGAGAGCGGCATGGCTTGTCAGACATAGCAACAGTAACTAAAGTGGGAGGGTCTTTGTGAATTGTAAATTATAAGAACACTTGGCCAAGAGAGCCTTCTGTGCTTTCTCTAACACACACAAACTCAATGTGAAAGAGAGGCGTACACATGAACTGACGTTCTACATCTAAATGCAGGGCTCGACAATAAGGACTACACGAACGGCAAGTGTTGGACAGCTAATCGATCGGGCCAGTACTGCATTGTCAAGTTATCATTACATGTTTTTAAGCCTTGCCAGTGATTCAAGAACAAGAAAATGCGAAAGAGAGCTCAATTCGGTACTCGTGTCATTGAAAGTGAGCACCCAGAAAGCCGTGTCTGACAGCATGCAAATACTGAATTGATTTCTCCTAATGGGTAAATCTAATGAGACAAATTTTGTAATCATTCTGTTCAAATTGATATATATTTTTAAATAGACTAGAGCAAAGAACATTTTGTCAGAACCTCTGGTTTGAATGTTATTTTGTTTAATTGTCTAATTTTTTTTCTTCAGAATTGTGGTATAATCGCGATCTCCATTTTACACAGAAAAAATTGTGATTCTCAATTTATCCAGAATTGTGCAGCTCTACTACAAATAAGTAAATCCGTCACTTGTTCACACAATTACTATTTTCTATATGGTGAATGGCACATAATGCAATACATAGGGGATAGGGAACATGTAGAAACATTATTTCTTAGATTTTTCTTATTGGTTATTCACTGTCACGTGGGCACCGGTGATCACTTCCGTTTTCTTTATTATTTCCTTTGGCGGATTGTTTGGGCTAGTGTTGGAAGGGGCAAGTAACGGGAGACAACTTTTTGTTGACCGTATTGTGTTGGTTAAATCATGTCTGCATATGTCAAGATAAAATAAAAGTAAAAATCAAGCTTAGATCGTCAGTCTTCCTTTAAGTAATAAAATGATGACCGAGTGCAAGCGAGTTACGAGCCATCACGTTACGTAGCCCCTTTGTGACTATTGGATGCCACGAACAGAATGATTCTGACAGTGTAAATATGCTTTTCTTTGGGGCGAATGAAGTCTGGTTTCACGTTAGTGTCACCCGAACCGCAGCAACGCGCACACAGTCTGTACCAGTCCAGACAGAGACACGATAGCACAGTGCGGGTCATATGCATGAGTCGGCGCAGACCACAAAACATATCGGACCCATTTGAATTCTACACAGAATGCTGTATTTTAAAGCGTTATGGAGGAGATTAGGAGGAGAAACGTTTAGATAGACTTGATTACTGATGAGTAGAAGAGATAAACGTAATAAATTATATAAATGTAACAAATTATGATTATAACACCGGTGCCATGCACCAACATAAATTAAACACTTTTAAATTACACATTCTCAGCTTCATTACGTTCACTATTTTGCTTAAGTAACAGTTTCATATTAAATCTAAAATGGGAATCTATTACACTGTTGCTGTCATAAGCTGTGGCTTTGTCGAGCTCAACGGGTCTGGCCGAGCTGTGATACATACACGAAACGATATTGGCTATTTAAAAAAAATGGGGAGGAGCTGCTCAATATGTCCCAGGCTGTCTTCCTGTTTCAGTGGAAATTACGTCAACATACTGAATAACGCTGCAAATTTCAAAGCACCCCAGTGGGCCTTTACGATTTATAACCTTATTGAAGAATCAAGAATAAACACCAACCTCTTTGTTCTTCAGTATCTTCCTGTTTTATTCTGCAGGGTTCTGGATCACCGCTTTGTTCTTCTGTATCTTCCCATTTTATTCTGCAGGGTTCTGGATCATTCATGTTTTCAATGTTCTTTCACAAACTCTATCTTCTTCACTTGTAGACTGATGGGAATATATCAGCATGTATTGGTGAATCGCTGTGGGAGGAGCTTCACTGAAGGTGAATTGCTGTGGTAGGAGCAGATCTGCAAAAATCAAAAATAAATCAGTTATCAAAAATGTATGCTTTCATTAATTCACACACTTAAAGCATTTTGTTAGTTTATCTATCCAACTATCAAAATTTAAGATATTTAATTTGTTTTAAAACAAATTCACATAGGGACAATCGTTTTTTAACATTATTATCTATTTCTGACACAAGGAGGCTTGTCGGCGGCTGTTCATTTAAATCCATCACAAGAGGTAGCCTACATGAATCTGAGTATGTAGATAAATGTAGAAGGAAGCTTGACATTTAAAACATTTAAAAACACTTTCACTTTATTGAAAGAGCCATTTCTGTCCTTAGGAAAAAAAAACAGCAACAAGTTAAATATATATTTTTTTATGACTGTAATTAAGTTATTTAATTTGTTTTAAAACAAATTCATATATTTTACATATCTATATTTTCTGCGTAGGTCATTCTATTAACAGCATTATCTATTTTTGACATGAAGAGACTTTTTAGCAGCTGTTAATTGTAACACTTCCTCTTATTAAGTCTTATCAGGGAGATTATTTCATTAACCAGTTATAATAACATCCATACAGCAGCATATGTCCATGTGAACCTAAATATAGCTAGTTCAATTTACAACAACAGTCACTGCATATTGTCATAAAAACATTTTATTATAAACATTTTT
Source organism: Phoxinus phoxinus (assembly GCF_949152265.1). Taxonomy (NCBI): domain Eukaryota; kingdom Metazoa; phylum Chordata; class Actinopteri; order Cypriniformes; family Leuciscidae; genus Phoxinus; species Phoxinus phoxinus. The sequence continues at coordinate 21,538,301 of NC_136895.1, read as the reverse complement.
TCTTCCAAGTACAGAAACGGCTTTCAATACAAAGAACAAAGCAATATTATGATGTTTCCAATGTCAAGCTTCCTTCACATTTATCTACATACTCAGATTTACCACTTGTGTTGGATATGAATTAAATCTGTCATTTAATTCGAGATCATTCCCTATTAATTCCCCTTACAGATTATACTTTCACTTTTGAACAAGTGACATATCAGTAAATACCATTATTGCTCCAAACATTGAAACAATCATACAGACGAACATACAAAAGCACACAATAATCGCTCAGATCTTAATGAAGTTACCATTATAGTTCCTCACATCGTTGCCTGCAAGGCTAAACTATTTTGTCAGTCAGCAGACGCCAGAAAAGACACACAAATAGCTCTGTAGCAGGTGAATATAGAAAATAGATTACAGAAAAGAGCCTGTAAAATGTCGCTTTAACAAGCTGTGTTATTTTTTAATAATTGTATACGAAGCACCGTGAACTTCTTACCTCACATCAACAGAGTGACGTCTTCTTCTTGTTTTATGGCAGATCGTAGACGCACAGTGCATTACCGCCACCTATCGCCCGGGTAGACCATGGACACTTTTCACAGACTGTGATGTCGCGTTTTGGTTTTAACCTGTTGCATTGTAAATCCTGCAAAGTTTTTTTTTTTTTTTTTTTGTATGCACATTTATAACACTAGGCTATACTTTGTATTAAATTACCTTAGCATAAAATTACAAAAAACGATTTAACGTTGCTGTGAGGGCAGTGGCGGATTAATCGTAGACAGTAAAAGAAATGGACACAGCGACCCCATAGATTTCAACGGAAAAAAATGAAGCTAATTAGAAGCACTCACTTCCTAATGGCTGACCGTACTGCGCAGGCTCAAACTGAGCTTGACGACGTAGATGTGACGTGAGCAACCTGTCTGACAGTTGTAAGTCTTCTAGTACCGAGAGAAATCTGAATCATTCCAATCTCGCAGAGACGGAGAGCGTGAGAATTAGCTGTCCACGAGCTAGCAGCAGGAGCAACTTTATCACTCTCTGTGGGCTTCTCCCTTGACTTTATCGGACTTTATGCCTCCACGTCCCCCCGATTGCTTGCGAGCTTCTCCGCCTGTCTACACGGTAATTTCTCGACTGTGCGACAGAGAGTCGAGTGGTTATGACGCAATCGTTAGCCTATTTAAAAAAAAAAGGCTTCTACGGGGCCATAACATAAGATACAAAGTAATGGAGCCTTTTATACATTGTCCGGTTTCTTTAGAAATAAATAATGGACAAATGGAGTCTTTGGACGCCTCGCCCATTGGCTGTGCTGAGGCAACTGCACACCCTATGGCGAGGCAGCTCAGACGCGCAAACCAATCAGGCAGCTTTGGTGCCAAGCACATCAGAGCCGCCAGAATGGGCGTGGCTTATAGCTATAAAAGCCCATCTATGTCACCCATCTCCTTCAGCGACCTTTCACGTCACTGCCTCATCTTACGAAGCCTCCGCCATCGAATCAAGCCATCTCAGCTAGAACGAGTCTCGCCTACAGCGGACAGTGCCTTCTTCACTCCTAGAAGCCGCTTCTCTTCTGTCGCCGTTCTCCTGTGGCCATCCGGCGACAAACGTTATATCCTTTTCACTGCTAAACTGCGTGTTCGCCGTTGCGACACACAGTCTAAAAGAGCAAATTTTAGAGAGCGCAAGCATTGTTGCAAATGCCTCGTTCTCTCTGCACCTTGTGCAGATGCCATCTGTATGAGACGGACGGGCACACGGAGTGCACAAGATGCCTGGGACCTGCCCACGCTCAAGCTGCACTCTTTGCCGGAAGCTGCTCTCGGTGCAAGAGCATGCCCATCTCTATGCTGCGGACGCGGCTAGCCCTCTTCAATGAAGACGGCAACACCGCTCCTACCGCTCTTCCTTTTCCCGCCCTCCTCGGGCCGCGGAAGAAGCGCCGCAGCCAGCGGCAGCCCCGAGCACATGGACGTAAGCGAGCCAACGCCGGCCACGTCCCCGCGTGCTTCGCTTTCGCCATCACAGTCACCATTACCGGTCCTGTTCTCCCAGGCTGACCAGCGCCCCTCCCAGTGAGATCTCAGCTCTCCTTCGGCGGATCGGACGAGGAAGTGCACAACGACAGCCTTTCCATTGCTGCGTCCAGAGAGGAGTGGCCGGGCTCGGCTGACCCCGCCCTCCTTTCCCAGTCAAGTGCTAGTGTCGCCAGGACTAACTCGGACTCGGAGATGCTTCATATCCTCTCAGTGGCCATGACGAACCTCGGGCTCGAGTGGGCTTGGGCTCTTAACCTGTTAAGAGTTTTTTTTGGTGTAATTTAAAACGACTTTGAAACGACTTTGAACGCGATCACCTTGTACCCAAACCATTTCGAAACTAAGGAGCCATTTGTCCTCCGATTACATACAAGCTCCTCGGTGTGTGTGTGAGGGGGAGGCAGAGCGGCAGAGAGATGTGCCAGAGTTGCGAAATTGCAGGCGCGGATCGAAATGGCTGTTATTTCATAAAGCGTAGCATATTTTAAACTAATCGGTTAACCGGTTTCAACCGGCTAATGAGGCTCGGTGGTCGGTCAAGAAATGTCTTAGTTTTCACCATCCCTAGTTCAGTGGTGTAGCCTACATATTGAAGACATATGTGCAGCGGCTGGCTGGTCCTCGCCGTCCACATTTGTCAGGTTTTGTAATATGGATGTACCCTGTTTACATAATAGAGTCATCTCTGTGTAATGGTCTGACCCGACGGTCTCGGTCTTGTCAGGCTAAACACGATTTACTGTCATAAGCACAAAATTGTCCTTTGTGGTAATATATATTTGGAGCAAGCTTGGCCCTTTGGTCCATTCCTCCTTATATATCATAAGGACCCGACTTAGGTCTGGTTCCATTTTATTTTTCCCTTCGGGGATTCATTAAGTGGCTCATGCCTTACTGTGAGTCTCGGGCTGTGCCCTAGACTTCGGTGCAGGATGTAGTCAATTGCTAATAGTGCGGCATTTTACATTGCGTTCCTACTGCGTATTAGCTACGCAATACGAAGTGACCGTTCTCGAAAGGGAACGTAATCGGTTACTAACGTTACCTCGGTTCCCTGAGAGTAGGGAACGAGTATTGCGTAGCCTGCCGCACTATAACTATCTGTCAGGTGCTTTAGCTTCAGGCGATTTAACCTGTATTATGGCGAAATAGATGGGCTTTTATTTCCATTCTGGCGGGCTCTGACGTGCTTGGCGCCAAGCTGCCTGATTGGTTTGCGCTTCTGAACTGCCTCGCCATAGGGTGTGTGCAGTTGTCTCAGCACAGCCAATGGGCGAGCTAGAAGCTCTACTGGTATTGCTGTGCAGCTGCACTGCATTTTAAATTATAGGCTTCAATATTCTCGAGAAAAGGAGTTTCCCCACTGTGTATTAGCTACGCAATATTTGTTCCCTACTCTCAGGGAACCAAGGTTACGTTAGTAACAGAGTACGTTTCCCTCACAACATATAAATTAATGTAATTGTTTGCTATACAAGGTTAACAGGTTTTTTTGGTGTAAGACCAATTTGTCTTTCATGAGATTAATTCCTCTTCTTGGCCAGGTTACATTTCTCCATGTCGTAAATCCTAGGGTCAAGGCTTCTAAACTGTGAATTTTTAAGGAGCGTGATATTTAAATGCAGATTGATTTAAGCTGTCACATTTATCAATTTATCATCATATATGATAATATAAATATAATTTGAATAGATAAATATAATAATTCGTACAATGGGATTGACAGCATACAAATGTTTCATGAATCAAATGTGAACCCTGTCATCAGATGATTTCTGAGCTGGGATCTGCGCTCGTTTCTATATTAGATTGATAAATTAGGCCCATTCACTTTATTTATCATGCACTTTTGGCTTTACAACTTTGCAGACCGTTTACATTCTGTAGAGGTTTGAAATCTTGATATGTGCAATGGCTTACACTAATAACTATCTAACATTATTCCAAGCAGCTAGTCCCATTTGCAGTGTTCATTGCCAGCCCAGCAATACAGTTCAATAAATCCACTTCAGAAACGTTGTTGAAATAAAAGATGAAAATCTCCGGTTTTTATTCCTTGGTTTCTGATTTACAAAAGAGAATGTGAGCTGAATAATACACTTATTCTAATTGTTAATGAAAATAAAAAGAAGTAGCTAGAAGTTAGCAGTTATCAGGTAAGAAAACCATTTGCTTCCACAGCTCTCAAGATCAGAATCGCGTTCTGAGAATCAACATAATGTAGCCGGAGTATGCATACTCTTAAAGAGGCAGTATACTATTTTACCAAATCCTATAAGCACATGAATTCTAGAATGCTTTTAACCTTTTAAGTATTATTTAACATTTTGTAACCATTACATGAACTACTAAAAGAAATTATTTACCTGTTTAATATTCATTCTTATTCACATTGCTATGAATTGTACTTTGGCCTCTACACATTCAAAGACAACTATATTACACCCTGCATGAAAGGGAATATTCGAAAAACCATAATAGGAGGACTTTAAATGGTAAATCTGAATGTCTCTCTGTCTGTCATTTTGTCCATCAAAAATCTGTTTTTATTGTAAAATTAATTGTAATTGTATACTAACAATGATTGTTTGTAGATTCATATTTTATCTACAATGTGTGAATATGTATTCTGAAATATGTGCCCTTTTGTTTTTCTGTTTCAGTTCTAAGCAAAGTTGGCTTTGTTTAATGACTTCTGAGGACAGAAAACCTGAAGGAGATTGGTCAAGTACATTTACTCAAAGTTTATTACAAAGAAGTTTCAAGTGGTTTCATTGTTGTATTAGTTAGAATGGGTATAACTCAACATTTTAACTGCAAAAGCTGAATAAGTGATCATAGCCTACTGATTAATCTGTTAAAAAAACAATGAGCAGTCGATTAATCGTTCTAATCATCTTTGATTAATCAATTATCAAAATAATCTCTGATGCAGCCCTAGGCAGCAGCATCACACCTGGAAGTACAGGATCAGAACTCGAACTACTTACTGTATTATCAGACATGCATTTTCTTTTATGAAAGATTAGAGAAGTTAATTGAGTGAAACTCTTTCCACATGAATGGCAGTGATACGGCTTCTCTCCAGTGTGGATCCTCTCATGTATTTTCAGATATATTGACCGTTTGAATCTCTTATCACAGAGAGAACACTTATAAGGTTGTACTCTAGTGTGAACTGTCTGATGAACTTTCAGTTCTCCATCTGTAAAAAAAGTCTTGCCACAATTCGAGCAAACATGATCCTTCACACCACTGTGTCTTTTCTGGTGTAATTTTAAAGCACTCGGCTCACAAAAACTCTTTCCACATAAAGAACACACATGAGGCTTCTCCTTTGTATGAACTTTCAGGTGGTCCTTCAGGAAATCTGCCGTAAAAATGTTTGTACTGCACTGGTCACTGTTATATAGTCCTTCTCTAGAATGAGCACACAGATGTACTTTAAAAACACTTGATTTTCGGAAACTCTTCCCACATTGATCACATGTGTATGGCTTCACTCCAGCGTGCCTTTTAATGTGTACGTTAAGGTTTCCTTTATGTGTGAAACTCTTCTCACATTGATCACATTTGTGCGGCTTCTCTCCAGTGTGGATTTTAATGTGTTCGTTAAGGTTTCCTTTTTGTGTAAAACTCTTCCCACATTTATCACATTTGTGTGGCTTCACTCCAGTGTGGATTTTCATGTGTTCATTAAGGTGCTCTTTTTGTGTGAAATTCTTCCCACATTGATCACATGTGTGCGGCTTCTCCCCAGTGTGGAACCTTGTGTGTTTGTAAAGAGTTACTTTATGCGCAAAACTCTTCCCACACTGATCACATGTGTATGGCTTCTCCCCAGTGTGGCTTTTCATGTGTACGTTAAGGTTTCCTTTATGTGTGAATCTCTTCCCACACTGGTTACATGTGAATGGCTTCTCCCCAGTGTGGATTTTCATGTGTTCGTTAAGGTTCCCTTTTAGTGTGAAGCTCTTCCCACACTGATCACATGTGTATGGCTTCTCTCCAGTGTGGACCCTCTCATGTATTTTCAGATATACTGACAGTTTGAATCTCTTGTCACAGTATGAACACTTGTAAGGTGTTTCTCTAGTGTGAACAGTCTGGTGCACTTTCAGTGCACCATCAGTAAAAAAAGTCTTCCCACACTCAGAACAAATATGATCCTTCACACCGCTGTGTCTTTTCTGGTGTATTTTTAATGCACCCATCTGACTAAAACTCTTTCCACACATATAACAGACATAAGGCTTCTCCTTTGTATGAACTTTCAGGTGGTCCTTCAGGAAATCTGCCCTAAAAAATGTTTTACCGCATTGGTCACAGTTATATAGTCTTTCTCTAGAATGAGTAAGCAGATGTACTTTAAAAACACTTGATTTTCGGAAACTCTTCCCACATTGATCACAAGTGTACGGCTTCTCTCCAGTGTGGATTCTCATGTGATCAGTAAGGTGTCTTTTTTGTGCGAAACACTTCCCACATTGATCACATGTGTGTGGCTTCACTCCAGTGTGGATTCTCATATGATCATTAAGGTTTTCTTTTCGTGTGAAACTCTTCCCACACTGATCACATGTGTGCGGCTTCTCCCCAGTGTGAATTTTAATGTGTTCAGTAAGGGTTGCCTTATGCGCAAAACTCTTCCCACACTGATCACAGGTGTACGGCTTCTCCCCCGTGTGACTTTTCATGTGTACGTTAAGATTTCCTTTATGTGTGAAACTCTTCCCACATTGACCACATGTGTACGGCTTCTCCCCAGTGTGAATTTTCATGTGTACGTTAAGATTTCCTTTTTGCCTGAAATTCTTCCCACATTGACCACATGTGTACGGCTTCTCTCCAGTGTGGATTCTCATGTGATCCTTAAGGGTTCCTTTTTGTGTGAAACTTTTCCCAGACTGATCACATTTGTGCAGCTTCACCCCAGTGTGGATTTTCATATGTTTATTAAGATTTCCTTTTTGTGTAAAACTCTTCCCACACTGATCACATTTGTATGGCTTCTCTCCAGTGTGGATTCTCATGTGATCCTTGAGGGTTCCTTTTTGTGTGAAACTTTTCCCACACTTATCACATATGTGCGGCTTTTCCCCCGTGTGAATTTTCATGTGTTCATTAAGGTGCTCTTTTCGTGTGAAACTCTTCTCACATTGATCACATGTGTACGGCTTCTCCCCAGTGTGGATTTTCATGTGATCATTAAGGTTTCCTTTTTGTGCGAATCTCTTCCCACACTGATCACATGCGTATGGCTTCACTCCAGTGTGGATTCTTATATGATCCTTAAGGGTTCCTCTTTGAGTGAAACTCTTCCCACACTGATCACATGTGTGCGGCTTTTCTCCAGTGTGGATTTTCATGTGTTCATTAAGGGTCGCTTTATGAGCAAAACTCTTCCCACACTGATCACATGTTTGCGGCTTCTTCCCAGTGTGGCTTTTCATGTGATCATTAAGAGTTTCTTTTTGTGCAAAACTATTCCTGGACTGATCACATGTGTATAGCTTCTCTCCAGTGTGGATCTTCACATGTTTGTTAAGGTTTCCTTTTTGTGTGAAACTCTTCCCACATTGAGCACATGTGTACGGCTTCTCTCCAGTGTGGATCCTCATGTGTTCGTTAAGGATTACTTTTTGTCTGAAACTCTTTCCACACTGATCACATGCGTGCGGCTTCTCTCCAGTGTGGATTTTCACATGTTTGTTAAGATTTCCTTTTTGTGTGAAACTCTTTCCACATTGAGCACATGTGTACGGCTTCTCTCCCGTGTGGATTCTCATGTGTTCGTTTAGGGTTCCTTTTTGTGTGAAACTCTTCTCACACTGATCACATGCGTAAGGCCTCTCCCCAGAGTGAATTTTCATGTGTTCATTAAGATTTCTTTTTATTGTGAAAATTTTCTTGCAGTGTTCACAGGTGTACGGCTTCTCTCCAGTGTGAATCCTCATGTGTTCATTAAGGATTATTTTTTGTGTGAAACTCTTGCCACACAGTTCGCATGTGTATGGCTTCTCACCAGTGTGGATTTTCACATGTTTGTTAAGGTGTCCTTTTTGTGCGAAACTCTTCCCACACTTATCACATGAGTACGGCTTCTCTCCAGTGTGGATCCTCATGTGTTCGTTGAGTATTACCTTTTGTCTGAAACACTTCCCACACTGATCGCATGTGTGTGGCTTCTCTCCAGTGTGGATTTTCACATGCTTGTTAAGGTTTCCTTTTTGTGTGAAACTCTTCCCACATTGAGCACATGCATACGGCTTCTCTCCAGTGTGGATCCTCATGTGTTCACTAAGGGTTCCTTTTTGTGTGAAACTCTTCCCACACTGATTACACGTGAAAGGCTTCTCTCCAGTGTGAATTCTCATGTGAAGTTCAAGACTTTGTTTGTATGGGAAACTTTTTCCACACTGTGGGCAAGTGAAACATATTTTGTCTCTTCTTTTCAATGAGGGACTCAAAGATTTTTCTTCAGTTTTTATATGACGTTTCTCCCCCACTTCAAACAGTTCTTCAATCTCCTTGTTCTGTTCTATCAGGTCTAAAATGAAAGTAGAAAAAGTTTATTAAAATTCAAGTTTGATTTTCAGTAAATAATTTTAAAAAAATCAAAGAGAGAAATGTGGAAGGGAAAGGACATGTGAACCCTGACATAATAATTTGGTACATTTATCATCCATACATTATTTTAAAAACATTACCAGCACAAATTTCAGGTTTTGTAGTGAGAACTATTAGATTGTGAACTATTGTTTTATTAACTGCATTTTACAAGTCAGGGTTGTAACATGTTAAAAAAAAAAGTTGTAATATGGTTGCAAAGCAATTATCGGGGCCAAGCACAAAAAACATGATAAATCATGCCAACACGGCTGGGAGCATCAGACCAACTGCAACAACGGTCAATTAAAGACAGTTTAAGATGATTTTAGGCAAAATGGCTGCAAAGTTATGAATACAACAACTAGCAATTTGATTGAATAAGTTCATCACTTTGACCAATAGGTGGTTCTGTGACCAAATTGATGTGTTGTGGTCAAGATGAGGTGATAATGACACATGCAACTTTTGGTGTCAATATGCCAAAGCATTGCAGAGATACAGCCTCAGGGTGGTTTTGTCATCATGCCTCAACTTTGTCAACATTCAAACGCAAGAAGATGCGTAAGAGAGCTCAATTCGGGAGCCAATTTTGGTAATTTTTTTTGTGTTCACTTACGAAGCGCCTAGAAAGCATGCGAATACTGAATTGATTTCTCTTTCACATTTTCTTTCACTTGAACTGACAATTTCAGACGAAATTGTGAAATCGACATGCCTGTCTTGGCGAGTATCCTAGTAAACATAGTCGGTTATGTCTTAAGTGAACGTCAACAGTCGAGAAAGACAACGCATGTGTAACAGTATCAGACAGCAGCCTAACATTCCTGTAGCTGTCTGTTTTTAATGTTAATCAAACAGAAGACTTGCTGCAAAAACAATGACTACGTTTACAAGCTGTCAATATTCGGGTTATGGTCGGGTTAAGGTCACTATTTGGGTTTCTGAAACATTCGGAATAACCCGTTTACATGCGTGAGCAGAGAGAGTTACTCCTGTATACATGGAATTTGTAATCAATTGGCAATATCCAGATGTAAACGGCGACGCACAGTTATTGTCTGGACGTACAGACAACCTTAAGACGCAATATGCGTCATTTTCGATTCTTCTTCCTGTATCCAAAGATAACAACAACAACAGCAGCAGCACGCGGATAATGAATAGTTCGGGGCAGATAGCGATCGCCTTTGTTTGCGCTTTGGTGCTGGTACTGACCCACCAGCAGCACTTGACACTACTGTGCTGCGTCTCACCATGTTTACCTCTACTTCTTGTTTACTTCCGGTATACTGCACGCGGGTTTTTGTATGCGCCCTCTAGTCAAAAGACCAAGATTCCTTGCGAAAAGAAAACCGGAATATGAGCATATTCGGGTTTTTGCCGGTGTTTACATGGCCGTGCGCGACCGGGTTATTGCTAAAATTCCGGTTTTGAACAGGTAATTGGCTGCTTGTAAACGTAGTCAATGACACTGCTCTTGACTGAATAACTTTTCTAACTTTAATATTTTTTTAATTTATACAGTTAAGACTATGCATTTTATTTATATTTATTTACTTTATTCAAGTTCGGTATTCTACCTAATCTATAACTACTGTTATATCTACCTCTAACTGCAAGTCCCCATGAATTCAAAATTTAGTTTTTTTGGCTTTTAGTATGAATATGTTAGCCTTAAAGGTACACTGGGTAGTTTAAGTATTTTATTAGCTAAATATGTTCTCGTTGGTGTATAATTTTCTCTGTCAATGATCTGACTTATCCTCGTCAGCGAAGAATTTCTTATCTTTATTTGGATTGGACGGGTAAGTCCAAGGAGGCTTCTATGTCGTTACGCCACTTTGAAAAACTATAATAGCAGAGAGGGACAAAAAGCACTAGCCTACCTCAATGCGTTTCCACAACGTGTTTTCGTTCAGAGCTAGCATCACGTAATTGAAATCAGCTGAAACGGACAAGGAGATCAGTGAAATGCGCTTGTCACTGTCCCGGCAAAATTGAAAGGCTGCAATGCACGGTACTTCATAATGCATGTTGTCATAGCTTCTTGGTATAAATTGGCTACCGTAGTTGCAACACGCGAGGCGCTAGAGAGCACTATTCGTTTAAATGTAAAATACAATTTCACCTCTAGATGGGAGAAATTCCTACACAGTGTACCTTTAAGTTTATCTATAAGCTAGTGTGCTCCAAAACAATAATGCTACCTCCAAAGACCCGAGCTTTGGTTTGTCTTTTATATTTCTTCTAGCTATTTGGGGCAAGGAGGAACCAATAAATATAATAACCAGATATTATCTTTGAACATGAAGCTCTTTTTAAAAGAAAAAAAATGATATCCACATATGTGGACACTCGGTCAGTATCCACAGAAAACAATCAATACACCATTGTGTAACAAAGTGCAAATCTCTTTTATTTACAGCCTAAACACTGTGCCTGAACATTTTCCATTGATACTGTTGCACAAAAACAAAATGTATAAGAAACAAGCTATCATATTAAAAAAAAACTTTTTGCTTTTTTGTAACTACTCCAAACAAGAAATATCCTTTTTGTCTGTGAGAACAGTTGATCGCACTTAACCACTGTAAAATACTGTGTCACAGTTGCGTGCAGCTTGCAAGCACAAGAACATCTTGCATGTTACAAATCGGCCTTGAGATTTCCAAGAACAGCCCAAAACTTCAACTACTCCAAAGTAGGAGTGTCCTGTTTGTCTGTGGAAACAGTTGATCACACTTAACCGCTGTGAAAGACTGTGAAACAGTTGCGTTGAGCTTGCAAGCACAAGAACACCTTGCATGTTACACACTACAGACTCGAGTTTTCCCTGAACAGCCTGATGCTCTGCAGCGCGCTGCATTCTTCAGGTTGACCACCTCTGGAAGATGTGCATTAGCCCTGCGGTCTGAGATGTGGGGCACTTCCTTCACAGGGCGCCTTTTTTCTGGCTCTGAATTGTCTTTGTTGTCTTCCTGTTCTGAGAGGTCTGTACTGTCTTCCTGTGCATTGTTATGCTGGGCCAAGAATGTCTTTGCCACTTTCATTCGGAATTCAAGAAATGGCATGATGCCCTTTCTTGGTGTGCTGCGTACTGTGTGGTCTCTCTTGGCTGTTGGCTAAAGCAACATCTGTGAAGTGCATGAGTATCTGAAACGTCCACTTCTTGGTACGGACATTCATTCTATAGTAGCTGATCATCCTGTCTGTGAGGTCAACCCCACCCATCTTGTTGTGGTATTCACGAACAATACTTGGTCATCTGATAGACACATATTGTTTCTGTTTCTTGTTCCATCGCTGGCAGGTGTCTTCTGGTTGTTCATCATGGACAACAGACAGCATCAATAACAGCTTTTTGTCATACCACTTTACAATACAAATTTTCCCATCTCTAGTGGTAACTTGTGCTGAGGTACCTCTTCCATTCTTTTTCAATGATTTGTCACTTGGTAGCTTCTGCACTGCTTCAAAAACCTGATTCTTCATAACTGTACCAGTCAGGTATACCTGCTTCTCCATCATTCGATTCACAGCTTTGATGGATGTAAAGAACCAATCTCAGTACACTTTTGTACCAGGATGGAGAGTTTCAGACAGACGATCAATGACCTCCCAAACCCAGTTCACCTGGTTCCTGGACCTGTGCAATCAGTGCATCTGCACCCTGATATAATTCAAAGTCGAGCATGATGCCTTCCGCTGAAGCACAAAGTTTTTCATGCCAACTGGATTGGGCTTCATTGGCAGATATTGTCGACAAGGACAGGCTTGTGTAAATGGTATAATTTGCTCATCAATAGAAACGCACTCGGGTATTGCCTGAGACCTGCAGCCTTGCAGAATGCGGTCAAGAAAAGGCCTCACCTTCCAGAATTTGTCACATTGCCTCAGGTCTTCTGGAATGTCATCATCAATGACCACCTTTATTGATTGCCTCAGTTTGTAAAATCTGTCGAGTGTAAATCTTTCTGTGATGGCTGGGAATCTTAACGCGCTGGACAAGTACATCCTGATTTGTGGGTATGGGACATATGTCATCAAAATTGAGGCACCAAAGAAATGATACATCTCAACTGATGTGCTGAGTGGGTACCCACTCCTAGCTAGTGGTGTAGCATTGGAGCAGTATATAATCAGTTTCAATAAATCTTTATCAATATACTGGTTTACATAGTCCAGTGTGGTCCAGCCTTCTTTGTCCTGCTCATTTTCCTCCTCAGGCTCAAACTGAGCTAGGTTTGGGGTCAATTGAGCAGCCATCCAGCGCACTCCTTGTCCTTGCTTGGGTTTTCCTTGAAAGCTTAGTCCTGGTGTTGGCTCTTCAGAGTCATTAGACTCAACCCGCTGAGCCCGACGTCTGGAAGTTCGCAAAATGGCAATGCTACGGTCTGAAAGATAACCATAAGTTTCACCACGGAGACGTTTATGTCCCCGACTGGTCTCAGTGGACTGTGGTGTGGGGTCTTCATCCCCACTACTCTCCTCCTCACTGCTGCTTGGATCCTGTTGTGGAGGATGGTAATCAAAATCCTCTACGGGGTCATCATTGTCAGACAAGTCCTCTACCTCTGAGTTGTCCCCAGCAGTTGACTCCAGTAGTAATTCCAGTGCCTTTGACAGAGGAATACGCTCTGGAAATTATATCATGAGAAAAATAAAATAAAAATCAATGTCAAAAATCAATCGAAATCAACTTATTTATCACACAAGCAATGCCAATTTATACTGTTTTAAACTATTGTAAATTTATGTTTTCTTACAAATTCTTCCCAAACTATATTTTCAGTTACATTTTCAATGAAGCTAAGTCCCATTGTCCACATATGTGGACCACGAGTTTGGCGGCATAGTAAATCTTTACTGTAACAAACATTTGTCAAATTTACAGGCCACGTTAATCATACAACACTATTACACATAACTTAACAAGAATCAACAATGAAATTGTATTAGATTTTTTACCTTGTGGACGTTTGGTTCTGGTGAGGCTGCCTGACTTTTCAGATGTGTTCTCCGCCATCTTGAAATTTCTATGTAAAGTGTTTTTCTTTTCTGACACCACCAGAAGGCAGTGTAAGTGTCCACGTTTGTGTACAACAGGTTCCAGTAAAACAGAATTAAGTATTATGGTGCACACAACCAAAAATGTGATGTCCACTTTTGTAGACGCCAGGACGTAGGAGGTAATATAAAGTATGTATTTTATGTCTTTTATTTATTTATTTTTCACAGCACTTTGGTTGTTTTAAAGTGCTTTATAAATACATTTTGATTGATTGATTGATTGACAGTGTACATATGCTTTCCATTGGGGCGAATTAAGTGTGGTTTCACATTAGTGTCAGGGGGTGGAGCTGCACAATATGTCCCACCCTGTCTTCCTCTTTCAGTGGAAATTTAAGTTTTATAACATTATTGAAGAATCAAGAATAAACACCAACCTCTTTGTTCTTCAGTATCTTCCAGCTTTATTCTGCAGGGTTCTAGATCAGCTCTTTGTTCTTCAGTGTCTTCCTGTTTTATTCTGCAGAGTTCTGGGTCAGCTCTTAGTTCTTCATTATCTTCCTGCTTTATTCTGCAGGGTTCTGGATCAGCTCTTAGTTCTTCAGTATCTTCCTGCTTTATTCTGCAGAGTTCTGGATCATTCATGTTTTCAATGTTCTTTCGCAGACTCTATCTTCTTCACTTGTAGACTGATGGGAATATTCCAGCATTTACTGGTGAACTGCTGTGGAAAAAACTTCACTGAAGGTGAATTACTGTAGTAGGAGGAGCTGATCAAAAAAATAAATCAGTTATCAAATTGATGCTATCAAAAATTCTGACTTAAACCATGTTGTTAGTGTTTATCTATCCAAGTATCAAAATGTAAATTGATTTAATTTGTTTTAAAACAAATTCACATATTTTACATATCTATATTTTGTCTTTGGGTATATATTTTTTAACATTATTATCCATTTCTGATATGAAGGGGCTTTTCAGCTGCTGTTAATTGAAATCCATCACAAGAGGTACATGAATCTGAGTATGTAAATAAATGTTGAAGGAAGCTTAACATTGGAAACATTAAAATACTGCTTTGTCGTGCGCTTTTATTTTATTGAAAGAGACGTTTCTGTGCCTAGAAAAAAATAACAATAGGTTAATTCTCTTTTTTTTTTTTTTTACTGTATGCAATAACTGTAGTTGTAAAAAAAAATATATATATATCTGTGAATTTGAATTAAAACATTGTAAGATATTTTACATTGAGGTATTTAATTTGTTTAAAGGGGTAGTTCACCCAAAAATTTAAATTACCCCATGATTTAGGCTACTCACTCTCAAGCCATTTTAGTTGTATATGATATGACATTCTTCTTTCAGATGAATACTAAAATAACTAGCTTCCGTCAGACAGCCGTACGCATCAATTTACGGCAAAAAACGTTACACCTGACCTTGACACACAATGTAATGACAACGCGGAAGTGCAGAGGACAGAGCAAAACAAAACACCAGTTAGGCTATAGAAATCTTAAGCTTGAGTTTGTTTGAACAGCGAGAGGCGTCAAAGCTTACGCTACTCCTACGTCATACATCATCAAGTGTAACTCTTTTGGCTTAAGTCGACTTGCGTAGTTCATTATTTTAGTCGATAAAGTTTTAAATGTGGATATTTTTCTTAAACGAGCTTCAGAAGACCTTTAGAGCCAGTAGATTTTTTAAATATAACTCCGAATGTATTCGTCTGAAAGAAGAATGTCATAGGCCTATACGCCTAGGATGGCTTGAGGGTGAGTAAATCATGGGCTAATTTTAATTTTTGTGTGAAATTCCCTTGAATTCACATATTTTACACATCTATATATTTTTTTCTTCTGTTGGTCAATCTATCAACAGTATTATCTATTTTTGACATGAAGAGGTTTTTGGGCAGTTGTTAATTGTGACACTCCCTCTTATTAATAAGTCTTATCGGGGGTATTATTTAATTTACCAGTTATAATAACTTCAATACAGCAGCATATGTCCATGTGAACCTAAATCAACAACAGTCATTGCATACTGTCATTTTTTTTATAAACATGTTGGTGCTTTTTTTCTTCTTCTAGGGACAGAAACGGCCCTTTCACTACAATGCACAAGCACAACAAAGCAATATTTCCAATGTCAAGCTACCTTCACATGTATCTACATATTCAGATGTATGTACCTCTTGTGATGGATTTAAAGTAAGAGCTGTTGAAAAGACACTTCATGTCAGAAACCGATATTAATGTTCAAAATAGATGAACCCACAAACATTTAGATCGATTCATGTTAATTATCCTTGATCATACTTTGACGTTTGAACAAGTGACATATCAGTAAATACCATTACTGCTCCAGACATCGAAACAATCATAGAGACGAACATACAAAAACACACGATAATCGTTTAGATATTAATGAATGCACGTTAACTGGTTCCTCACATCGTTGCCTGCTAGGCTAAATGTATTTGTCAGTCAGCAGACGCCAAAAAAGACGCACAAATAGCACTGTACCAGATGAATATACAAAACAGAAATGACCCTGGAAAATTGTGCTTTAACAAGCTTGTGTTTTTATAGTTGTATAAATATACGACGCACCGTGAACTGCTTACCTCGCATCAGAAAACTCAACGCTGTGTGATGGCGGTAGCGGTGACGTCATCAAGGCGAGGCGAAATAATCTAAACGATATTTTTCACATTACACATCAAACGAAATAAACGGTGAGGACTGTAAGCTAAACCGAGCGTTTTGCTCCCAGCTGCACTCCTGTTGTTTGTGGGGGTTATGAGATGGAGAAAGAATCCATTTCAGTTTAAAGTAATGAGTGTTAGAACAAACTATTTAAAATTAATTTTGTGATTATACTGCATATCAAAACAGTGATGTAGACTGACATCTCATTCGATTTAAGTCATGAAAGTAAAAATAAAATATTTAAAAAAAATTAAAATAATTTGATACTTCTTGGCTGTCTTATGGAAGCCCAATTCCACCAATAAAATTAATATCATTCTTTAAGTCATAACAATGAATAACTTTCTCATAATTATTAAAAGTATTATATTGAGAAACGTTATCATAATAATGACATCATATCTGTTTATTTTCTAAGTAATTTGTAGCTCTTATTTTGTGTATCAAGTACAAAATGCACACTTTAGTAGTGCACACTTTAACACAGAATGTTGATCGATGGATTTCAAACAAATAGAAGAGTTAAAGAGTGCTTCCTGTTGTGTACAAACATTGGGGGAAAAAAACATCTTTTAAAACATATATTCTAAATCATAAACATCTTTAAGACATTTGTAAGTTTTATAAGCTGTCATATTCATGCAACACAAAAATTGCAGCAGACGTCACTCGTTCCCACTGTAACTACTTCGTCTTCCATGTTCCACGTCACTTCTTGTACCTGAACCCTGTACAGATGAAAGTGGGAGATCTGCCTGGTCCCATTGAAAAAGAACTCGAGGCAACTCGCGGTTGCAGCGTGCTGTGAAAAGTATGGACTGAATGATATTAAAGGGATAGGCTAGTTCACCCAAAAATGAAAGTTCTGTCATCACTCACCCTCATGTCATTCCAAACCCATAAGACTATAAAAATATTACTGTCAATTTTATACAGAAAAATATACTACATTATAAAAATAGACATTTAAGTTCAACAAACACCAACTTTGTACGGCCTCGCTAGCAAAAAGGCGACAAACCAGTGAAACTCCAATATTGCACTGCACTCCAGTGATTATTCCCCCAACCAACCTTAAATAAAAGTTGTGATGAGACAAAAATCATTTTCTACAGTAGCAAAATCAACATTTCCCCTATGCAAGTGCTCTCCTAAATAGAACATTTTCAAAGGAAATTATCATAATGAAAATCTCATACCAATGCAAAAAACCCGTCATTCATGAGTCATCACGTCTCACCAACACAGGACTGCAAACTGATTGAACAGTCTCCCTCACTCGACCCTGATTGGTTAAACTCAAGCAATAAGGATTGATACACATTATTTTTCTGTGATGCTTTAAAGCACACATTCAAATGTTTTTTTTTTTATTATTATTATCCTTGTTTTTTTTGTCTTTTTTTTAACAACAGCCCAAATTTGATCAATCTGGTGATAAAACCCAATCAAAAGCCCAATCTGGAGGGTGCTGGTGGTGACATCATCAATGCATGCCAACAGATAAAAAATAAAAAAAAATATGCCAAATATTGTTCCCAAACAAAACAAAAAAAGACTGTCCACACCAACAGACGATAACGTTGTTTATTCTAAACATGTACTGCAATTATGTCATCTACCACTCTCGCAGCAATTGCTTAAGGCAGATTTATACAATAGATTGTTTGATGCATTGCGTCACATTTGGTGAGGATGCAGCGTTGGACTTCAAAGTGCTGGATCTTAAGATTAACTCTTCCGGTTAGGCTCATTAGGCTCCTCTGACCACAACACCGGTCTTCCGGTGGCGCTGCTCTGTTGCGACCCGGGCTACCTCGTGCTGCTGCCTTGTGTTTTTTGTTCGTTCTTAACGCTGTGCTCAGATCGGGTACACACGATGTACACGATGCTGTTTTTATTAAGAGGACTGATGCTGATTTTAGCCATATGGCTGATTACATGCGATGCCATGCTGGTGAATCAAGATTTGCGGATGTCGCAGACGGTCCTGCGCTATACCCGTGACCAACTCTTACTGCTCCAGCCTAGTCAAACACTCGCCCCCCAGCAACCGAGAGACTTACAGGCGAGAACAATGGGGGAAAGCCGTTGGAAAAGGACGCGGAAGAGGGGGAAACGCGGTGGTGTAAGGCAGAGATTACGGAGAAGGGCAGAAAGGCCACCACTACCCTCAATGCTTCTCTGCAACACTCGCTCCCTGAGAAGTAAAGCTGAGGAGCTAAGAGTCAATTCCAGAGTTCGACATGAGTACCGGGATTCATGCCTGCTTGTGCTTACTGAGACGTGGCTACGAGATGACGTGCCGGACTCGCTCGTTGCTCTGGAAGGCTTCTCGCTTGTACGCACTGATAGGAACAACAACTCAGGCAAGAGCAAAGGAGGCGGCATTTGTGTTTATGTCAACCAAAACTGGTGCTCGCAATTTACTTTGAGAGAGCGGCTCTGTAACTCCGACATCGAGTTGGTATGTTTAAGTCTTCGGCCTTTTTATCTTCCACGCGAGTTTGGGAACATTTTAGTATGTACTGTCTATATCCCACCTAGTGGGAATGCTGCAAATGCAGCTAAACTTACAGCAGACTGTGTTCATAGACAATTAAGTCGTACCCCTGAAGCACCTTGTTTCATTTTAGGGGATTTTAATCATTGTAAAATTGATACTGTGTTGCCTGGATTCCATCAATATGTGGATTGTAATACAAGGGGCAAAAATATTTTAGATAAATGTTATGGAAATGTTAAGAACGCCTATATAGCTAAGGTTAAACCACCATTAGGCTCCTCTGACCACAATGCTGTCCATTTAATTCCAACATATAAGTCAATGCTTAAGAGCAGTAAACCACAAACTAAAACTGTATATGTGTGGAATGATGATGGAATTGAAACCTTAAAAGGATGCTTCTCTTGTACTGATTGGAATGTCTTTCAAAGTTTGGACCTAGAGGAGGCCGCGGAGACAATGACAGATTACATACTTTTTTGTAAAGATAATGTTTTAGATAAAAAAATAATAACTACATATCCAAACAATAAATCTTATATCTCCAAGGAAATTAAGGAGTGTATAGTACAGAAAAAAATGGCTTTTAAGAGAGGAGACCTTGTAGCTATGAAAGATGCACAGAAGGAACTCAATTTTAAATTAAAGAAAGCTAGGCGTAAGGAGAGGGAGAAATTTGAGGCCCATTGTTTGACTATGAACACTAAAAAACTATGGGATTCTATGAAATATATGACTAATATGGCTCCAGCCAAAAGATCTATTAATGTGACAGATGAGGAGGCAAAAGCAAATGAGTTGAATGATTTTTATTGTAGATTTGACGTAAGAGATTTTTCACAGGAGCAGATAGCTGCACTTGATGCCTTGCCTATATTGGATTACCCTAAAACAATCATTGACAAGATCATGGTGGAGAAAGTGTTCTCACAGGTTTGTCCTAGCAAGGCTTCTGGCCCAGACGGCATCTCTGGGCGGTTACTAAAATCATGTAGTAAAGAGTTAGCCGAAGCCTGGTGCCCTATTTATCAAAAATCTATAGATACGCATACAGTTCCTTCTTTTTGGAAGATTTCCACTATTATCCCCGTCGCAAAAAAGGTTAGCTGTAAGGAGAATAATGACTACCGTCCGGTAGCACTCACTTCAATAGTGATGAAGTGTTTTGAAAAAATTATTATTAACTTTGTTAAAACTGACGTGAGTGGTCTATCAGACATATTTCAATTTGCGTATAGAAGTAATAGAAGTACAGAGGATGCTGTTATAGCCATAACACATTTTATAAATAAGCATTTAGAGGATCCTAGCTCATATGCACGTCTTTTATTTGTAGATTTTAGTTCAGCTTTTAATATGTTGCAACCACATCTTTTAATTGCAAGGCTGAATGATTTTAAAGTTCATCCATCTATTATAAAATGGTATTATTCTTTTTTGACCAATCGCAGGCAGCAGGTTAATGTCAATGGCACACTTTCTGAATTCAGAACGTTAAGCACAGGAGCCCCTCAGGGCTGTGTTAGCTCACCGGTGTTGTTTACTTTGTATACGGATGAGTGTAGAAGGCATTATTCTAATAACCACATAATTAAGTTCTCAGATGATACTGCAATCTTAGGTTTACTGAAAAAGAAAGAGGACATGTCTGAATATTTATTAGAGATCGAACAGTTTGTGAACTGGTGTGAGGATAACCAACTAGCTCTGAATGTCAATAAGACAAATGAGATGGTGTTCGACCCCAGAGATGTTGGTGATCACAGGCCTGTGATTATCCACAATGAAACCATCATACAGGTCTCTTCATATAAATATCTTGGCGTCTCCATTGATAATTTACTGACATGGAATATCCATGTAGATAGTCTTTGCAGTAGATTACAACAACGGTTGCATTTTTTACGGCGTCTTAGACTTTATGGTGTAGATCAAAGGTTTATGGTAATATTTTATCAAGCAGTCTTCGAAAGTTTAATCCGATATTGCATTACAGTCTGGTTTGGTAATTTGTCCGTATCACGCAGAGCTAAATTACTACGAATGACCCATACGGCTTGGAAAATTATTGGAGTGAAAGAACAGACATCGCTGCAGGTTCTTTATGAACAGGCTACTCTAATGCAGGCTAAAAAGATTGTGGGTGATCTATCACATATTCTGCACACAGAATACGAGTTGCTGCCTTCCGGCAGGAGGTTTAGAGTTCCACGCTGTAGATTGAACAGATTTAAAAACTCATTCATCCCAGTGTCTGTAAAGATGTTAAATAGTGGTGCTATGGAGTTGTAATTTATTTATGAATTTTTATTATTATTATTGTTGTCTAGTTTGTCGATTTGTTGTATGTCTGTACTGAATGCAGCATGGGTGATGGCCCAAGACAAATTTCCCTTCATGGGATAATAAAGTTTTACCTTACCTTACCTTACCTAACTGCTTACGGTGATTTTAGACAATTGTTTTTTGTATGATTGCGTAGAGAAGACGAAGAAGCGAAACTTTTCCCACACGGAGGGCAGTGATACGGCTTCTTTTTGGTGTGGATTTTCATGTGACCCTTAATGTGTCCTTTTCGAGCGAAACTCTTCCCACACTGATCACATGTGAAAGGTTTCTCTCCAGTGTGGACCCTCTCGTGTGTT
Source organism: Phoxinus phoxinus (assembly GCF_949152265.1). Taxonomy (NCBI): domain Eukaryota; kingdom Metazoa; phylum Chordata; class Actinopteri; order Cypriniformes; family Leuciscidae; genus Phoxinus; species Phoxinus phoxinus. Next base: position 21,516,772 of record NC_136895.1, on the reverse strand, counting down.
TTCAGATGTTCTGACTGACGGAATCTCTTGTCGCAGTGTGAACACTTGTAAGGTTTTTCTCCAGTGTGAGTTCTCTGGTGCCGCTTCAGTTGAGCATCATCAAAAAAGGTGTTCCCACAATCAAAGCACATATAATTCTTCACACCACTGTGTCTTTTCTGATGTTTTTTTAAAGTAGCCAGCTCACTAAAACTCTTTCCACACAAAGAACACACATGAGGCTTCTCCTTTGTGTGAACTTTCATGTGGTTCTTCAGGGCATCTCCCCTAAAAAAATGTTTACCACACTGATCACAGATAAACGGTCTTTTTCCAGAATGATAACGAAGATGTAATTTAAAAGAGTCTGACTTTCTGAAACTCTTCCCGCACTGATCACATGTGTACGGCTTCTCTCCAGTGTGGATTTTCATGTGTTCCTTAAGGCCTGTTTTTTGTGTGAAACTCTTCCCACACTGATCACATGTGTGCGGCTTCTCTCCAGTGTGGATTTTCATGTGAAGCTTAAAACTTTGTTTGTATGGGAAACTCATTCCACACTGAGGGCAGGTTAACGTTTTTTTGGCTCTTCTTTTAAATAAATTACTTTCCCCCTGTGAGCAACTCGAAGACTTTTCTCCAGTTTTGACATGATGTTTCTCCTCCGCTTCACTCGGTTCTTCACTCTCCTCGTTCTCTTCCATCAGGTCTAAAATGAAAGTAAGAAAGGTTTAATTTTCAGCAAATCATTTTTTTTTAAATCAACGAGAGAAATGTGAAGGGAAAGGACATAAAAATGAACCCTGACGTAATAGTAGAAAGAAGAGAACTTGATGCATTTATCTTAGAGATTTACCAATATTTTTTTCCCATTATTAGGGCCCAAGCCCTGAAAGGGCGCAGAGCCCTATTGTTCTTCTAAGGGTTTTTTGTTCTTCTTCTTCTTCTTCTTCTTCTTCTTCTTTATAATAATTTTTTTTTCAAGGTTTTTGCCACTTTTGGGGGCCTTAACGTGCTCAAAAACTCTTGAAACTTTGCACACTGGTCAGAACCCGCGGCCATTAGAGCCAGACTGAAGCTGGTACCCGGGCGTGGCAGGGGGGCTCGACAGCGCCCCCTGGAACGGGGTCCGAAAACTTGGTCCATAAATCAAACACGCTTGCATGAAATAATATGAAACTCGGTACACTTATAGATCTCATCGGTTCATATATCCTTCGTGCTCTGACTTTTTACCCCAGCCCAACAGGAAGTCGGCTATTTGGCGTAGTTTAAAAAACACATGCAATGGAATTTAAAATACTCCTCCTAGACGATTCAAACAATCACCACGAAACTCGGTGTGCATGAAGTCAAGACATTGAGGATGAAAAGTTGCGAGGGGATTTTTGATATCTCGAACGGTTTGGCCGTGGTGAGGAAACGAATTTATGGCGAATATTGGAAACAGGAAGTGTGTTATAACATCCTCATACATTAATTGATCTTGATGAAACTTCAGCAGTGTGTTCGCTGTAAGAGGCCGATCACATGGATGTGACTATTGTGAGTCAAAGTTATAGCGCCACCAACTGGCAGCAGGAAGTGTGTCACTTTCGAAATGCTTTGAAATCACCCTCTTATTTTTACCCGATTTGCTTCAAACTTCATCTGTATAATGTAAACACACGACAGATGTAGACCTGTGAAAGGATTATTGATATCTTTAATACTGTCGCCATGGCAACGCTTTAAACTTTTATATTCTTTTTGGATGCATTTGAGGCTCTTAACATGCTTCAAATTGCATGAAACTCAACATGCATTTGACATTTATTGTGTAATAGACATGTGCGAAGTTTCAGAAACGGGCGTGGTAAGGGGCTCAGTAGCGCCACCTTTAGTCAAAAATGGGGTATTAGTTTTACCTACAGTAACCAAACTCGGTACGTATATTCTTCTCTTCGATCCGGACAACTTTCTAATTTACAGTCATTAGCTCCGACCAACAGGAAGTCAGATATTTTGGTTTGAATGTGTACTGTTTGGAGCATTTTCCCTCTGCCCCTCTGTGTGTGTGTGTGTGTGTGAGGAGGGGGGCTAGTTTAGTTTAACCCTTTCTCTGCTGTGTGCAAAATCTCTGGCACTTTTGAGGGCCTTAACATGCTCGAAAACTCTTGAAATTTTGCACACAGGTCAGAACCCATCAGGGCCAGGCTGAAGCTGGTACCCGGGCGTGGCAGGGGGGCTCGACAGCGCCCCCTGGAATGGGATTCGAACACTTGTCCGTATATCAAACACGCTTGCATGAATTAATATGAAACTCGGTACACATATAGATTTAATCGGGTCGAACAACTTTCCCTGGGTCAAGTTTTACGCCAGCCCAACAGGAAGTCGGCTATTACGGGTTGATTGGAGAACGCTTGCTCTCGCATTTGAAACACTTCTCCTAGAGAATTCATCCGATGACCACGAAACTCGGTCAGCATGAAGTCAAGACATGGAGGATGATAAATTGACAGGGGATTTTTGATATCTCGAACGGTTTGGCCGTGGCGAGGAAACAAATTTATGATTAAAAAAGGATGCATAAAGTGTGTTATAACTTAGTTATAGTTTTACCTACAGTAACCAAACTCGGTACGTATATTCTTCTCTTCAATCCGGACAACTTTCTAATTTACAGTCATTAGCTCCGACCAACAGGAAGTCAGATATTGTGGTTTGAATGTGTATTTTCTCTCTCTCTGCCATTCTCTCTGTGTGTGTGTCTGTCTGTGTGGGGAGGGGAGGGGAGGGGAGGGGAGGGGGGGTGTGTGTGTGTGTGATTTTGGTTGGGTGACAGTTGTAGGTTACAGTTTGACAAGAGTTTATAGTTTAACAAAAGCACAATGTTGTGTTCTGTATGAACAAAATGACGGAGTATGTTTTTATGTCTCCATTGTTCGATCGAGCCTCACACACACACACACACACACACACACACACACACACACACACACACACACACACACACACACACACACAGCATTCCAGCATTGCAATCTTGACATCGCAGAATGTTCATTATAGCCTTAATAAAATATAATAATAAAATAGTCAACCTTACATATAAAAATTACACTGCTCTGTTTAAATAGTCAGTTGTACAGTTTGTGCCGTTCATAGTAAGCACCGCTCCACTGTGATGTTTCCAAGCACATTTTTGCGCATTTGAAGAGGATCATTTTTCTATATTGGAACGTGAGTGTACAAAGTGTACAAAGTACAAAGCCTATAAAAAGAATAGTTTAGCATCCAAAAATGTTAATAATATATATTATTATTATTATATATATAATAATATATATGTTAAAAATAGGGGGAAAAAAGAATTTACATAATATATATATATATATAATTAAAGCTGCAAGCAGCGATGGAGGGCCCAAGCCGGTGGCACCGCCACCCGGTGCCTTTAGTGGAACTAAAGGCACCAGGGTGGCGGTGCCACCGGCTTGGGCCCGCAATCGCTGCTTGCAGCTTTAATTTAAGCATTTTTCTTTAAATCAGATATCCATCCAGTTTCCAAACTGCTTGTCCTATGTAGGGTCACAGTGGTCGTGGGGGGCTCTGCAGCTGACAGTTTTATTTCGTTGTATTTTAGGGTCTCTGTAATGCATCCCTTTTTACTTACAGTCACCAAACTTCATACAGTTATAGATCTCATCAGACCGAACAACTTTCGTGCTCTACAAGTCATACGCCAGCTAGTGTTGGGCGATATGCTTCATTTTCGTATCGTCCTATCGTCAGCCTGTGAGATCGGCGATACACATATTATTATGAGGGGGGCGGGGCTTACTTATTGGATTATTAACTTGCTTATTTACTTATTAATTTGCTTGTTTTATTACTTTGTTTTATAAATTATAATATTTTCTATTTTGCTAGCAAAGGTGGAGTGTTTATTAATAGGCTAAATAAAAAGTTTATTACTTTTTGTATCTGAGTATTTCAACACATCAGCGGGAAATTTACGGAGATCCTCTCATGCCGTTATAGATGCAGCATTTTGACAGTACTTCTGCATGAGATGGGAACACGTTTTAATAATTTCTTGGGTCAAGAAAGAGTCGGAGTTTGCGATGCATGTCCTCCTACCAGTGCTCTCTCTGTTTGGATGCACTTCACTTATGTGCATTTCAATAAGCCCAAAGAACGCGGGTTAATGTGTTTTAAATGCCGGTAGAAATCAGAGTAAGGGGCAAAAATCGATCGTTTTATGCTTAAACTTATTCTTTACACAAAACTTCTTGTAACAAAACTTGTTCTTACAAACCAAAGTGCTTCAGCCAGGATGAAAAAAAAAATGAAAAGTGCTCAGCTGCAGAAAAAAAATAAAAAAAATAAGAGTGAGCAACAACAAAAACACTGGGCAGGGACATTGTTGAGTGTTGATGACACCCTATGACAGGCTCTAGAGGTTTCTGGCAAGAAATACAAGCTGGTCTACATTATCTGGCTTCAGAGATGCTCTTTTACATGTGACAATGTTGCCACCTGTACTAAAAACCCTCTCAGAGGGGGAGCTTGTGGCCTGAATGCAAACCACAGCAGCACAATGGCAAACCACAGCAGCACAACTTCGATGCAGGAGCATCTGAAAAGAAAGAAAAAACCCCGGGTCTCTGACCTCAAAGCGACGAGATGGCATCATACGTATTTGTACTATTACAGTGAAATTTTACACATCACCATAATACAGTTGTCAGTTGTATGAGCTGCCATGGCTGCGAAACTCAGGGTGCAAACGTACTCTCAGAAACCAGTTGCAAAGCATTTAACACTGTTGTTGGTCATTTAAAATATCTAATAGATGAACTCGCTCCTTGATTGGACTCATTTATTTATTATTTAACTACACCCTGTCGATAGTGGTAAATCATCACGGTTATATGGAAATCACAACGTTTGACACTGCTATGCTCATGGCTCTAGTGTGCAAGCATAATTTGTAAGGGTGCAACTAAAATTTTCCCTAGGTCGCACCGGTGCACCTAACGTCCTCGCATGAGTCGTATCCGCTGCTTCTCCACGAACTAATCGCTTGTTCTCCTTGGATGGAACTCACACTCATGGTTGGATCATATCGTGGTCTAAACCAATCAGAGACAGAGATGGGGCGGGTCTTTGCCTGGCTGTGGTCCAGATATTCCTGTAGGCCTACACTGATCGTGCTCCGTGCTGTGTGACTGAAATTGCGACCTGAGCACCAGAGAATCAGGCCTTGTTTAAACTGTCAGTGAAATGTGACACAATTCCGATTTTTTGCTCATATGGTGACAGATCGGATGTGTTCTATGACCGTGTAAACAGGAAAAAAACGCATGCATAAGGATATTTCAGGCCTCGTTCATATGTGGAAATAAATCAGATACAAATCAGATAACGTTATGTGCCAACGCGACTGTCATGTAAACAGGCAGATCGGATTTTCTGAGGCATTAGGCTACAAATTCTGGCCTGCACTTCAGGCACACAAAGCAATTCCAATCTCCCCATGTGAGACTCTTATCAGTAGAGCCTGACTGGATGAGTTAAAGGAGAACTCCGGCGCAAAATGAACCTTTGGTCTAATTACACATTGTAACCTAGTCAACCGTTATCTGAGATTTGTTTTCATGATTATCGAATGTAAATAGTTTTATCTCTAAAAACAGTTTACGGTACTAACTGTTACTAACTGCTACTAACACGGTAGCATAATGAGGGTCCCTACCTTCAAACCGAAGCATTGAGAACTTTGTCATTGTCCAGAAGTTGACTGTATATAAAATATCTTCTTATTAAACTGTCTGGACAATGACACAGTTCTCAATGCTTCGGTTTGAAGGTAGGGACCCTCATTATGCTACCGTGTTAGTGTGGGGCTATTTTGAGCCTTGTTAGTGGTATTAACAAGTGATTTTTATTTGTCATTACACTATGCCCTATATACTAGCGTTATACTAGCGTTATAGGTTAAACTGTTTTTAGAGATAAAACTATTTACATTCGATAATCATGAAAACAAATCTCAGATAACGGTTGACTAGGTTACAATGTGTAATTAGACCAAAGGTTCATTTTGCGCCGGAGTTCTCCTTTAACTATCTAGCCTTATTTCAAACTGTTTAAAACAAAGAACGAATATGAAGTTAAAGGGTTCACTCAAAAATGAATCTGGGTTTGTCGGATCTACCAGCAAGAAGAAACAAGCCAGCTATCCGGTCTAGTCTCACTTCCTTTTTTTTGTAGCACGCCACGCATTCAGGGAATCCCCAAAAAATCCAGTAAAAACAACAACAAAAAACACTGCTTTAAAGCAATAGGCAAAAAAAATGTATTGTGTTTTTTCAAGCACCATTTTGTACCCAGTTCATGGAACGGGTCTCATATATTATTTGTTACTTTAACTGTGTTATTTCACAGCTCTTATTCACCATTACCATTGATGAAGTTTATAACCTTAAAGGGTTAGTTCACCCAAAAATGAAAATAATGTCATTAATGACTCACCCTCATGTCGTTCTAAGCCCGTAAGACCTCCGTTCATCTTCGGAACACAGTTTAAGATATTTTAGATTTAGTCCGAGAGCTTTCTGTCCGTCCATTGAAACTGTATATACAGTATACTGTCCATGTCTATGAAGGTAATAAAAACATCATCAAAGTAGTCAATGTGACATCAGTGGGTTAGTTAGATGTTTTTGAAGCATCGAAAATACTTTTTGGTCCAAAAATAACACAAAATAAGACTTTATTCAGCATTGTATTCTCTCCCGGGTCTGTTGTGAATCTGCGTTCACGACTCCGGAGTGACGCCGCTGACGTAAGACGCTGCTGACGTATTATCCGGTGCGCCCGAGCTTCGTTTACAGTCTGAGGGAGACGCACGCTATATTCAAGCTATTCTACATTGTTTGCGTGGATATCATTTTTTTTAATGGTGCGTAAATGTGCATGTCGCGGATGAGACACTTTTACAGCGTCCGTTTCCCTCAGTCTATAAATGAAGCTCGGGCGCACCAGATAACACGTCATCAGCGTCTTACGCCGTCAGCGTCACTGTGAAGGATTGACAACAGACCCGGGAGAGAATACAATGCTGAATAAAGTCTTATTTTGTGTTATTTTTGGACCAAACAGTATTTTCGATGCTTCAAAAACTTCTAACTAACCCACTGATGTCACATTGACTACTTTGATGATGTTTTTATTACCTTCATAGACATGGACAGTATACTGTATATACAGTTTCAATGGACGGACAGAAAGCTCTCGGACTAAATCTAAAATATCTTAAACTGTGTTCCGAAGATGAACAGAGGTCTTACGGGCTTAGAACGACATGAGGGTGAGTCATTAATGACATAATTTTCATGTTTGGGTGAACTCTTTAATGACCTTCAGTATCATTAATGAAGAATCAAGAATAAACACCAACCTCTTTGTTCTTCAGCATCTTCAGGTTTTATTCTGCAGGATTCTGGATCACTCATGTTCTCGCTGTTCAACTCTGTCAACACTCTTAGGCCGATGAAAATATTCCAGCATTTATTGGTAATGTCCTGTAGGAGGAGCTTCACTGCAGCTGAATGGATGTGTGACAGAAGCAGATCTGCGAAAATAAATGATTGAATTGATATTGTCCTTAATTTACATATGTTAAGCATTTATGTGTATGGTTGATTATCCCATCTATCAAAATGTCACTGAATTGTTTATATAGCCTATGTGTATATATATAGAATTGTGATTCTCATACATATATATATATGAGAATCACAATTAAAAGGATCCAAATATAAATGTTACTTTATATAGAAGAAATAAATTATCAAATTTGCAATAGGCCTAACAGATAACAATAAATAACAGTCCACTTGATTTCATTTAACTTGCCATGTACCAGTGCTTTTGTTAGCTGTTTTTATGTGAAAATGAGGAATCAGTCACAGACTATAACAAAAAAACGGGTTACAACATTTTTTGACACCGATGAAATTAGCTTTAAATGGCACATGTGCTCTGAAGACATTAAGATAATGAATGAGGTGAAAACAGAAACTATTGATACGTGTTTGTTTGTGCTAGAGAAACATTATTTGAATGTATGCTGCTAAACGAGTATAAAACCGCTTTGGTATTATTGCTCACAATCTAATAGTACATTTATCAATAATACTCACAATAAAACAATAATAATACATCTAAAACAAATACAAATGACATTCAACTTTAGAGTTTTTCCACTTCCTTTCGGTTAGAGAAATTAACCGCTATAGTATAATAATTAAAGTTATAACTTCCGTAACGTTACAGCAGCATATGTCAATATGAATCTATAGTTAAATTTTCAAATAAGTAACTTACATTCATAGCAATAAAATAATTAGATCGTTGTGCAGAAAAGGTCACAGACCTTAAAAATGAAGAGCACGACAGAGCTAACGTTAACTGTTATATTTCAATATTTCCTTTATCAAACTTAAAGTTACTTCATATACAGAGTCACGTTTACCTTTGAATGATAGATTTAAAGGGTCCCGCGTGGCTACTCACAGGCTGAATATGAAATATTTGTCAGTAACTCTTCGACTATATTTTTGAATTATAACAGCATAAACAAACTAAAGCGTACAAACCACCGCTAATTCAACGATGACGTCTTCGTCCTTCTCTACTACTACTTCTTCTTCTTCTTCTGGTGTTTTATGGCGCTTGGCACACCAACTTAAATGGTGCATTCCCGCCACCTAACGGATTGGAGTGTGGAGCGCATACTGGTTGGAAAGTTGGGAAACGGGAGATGTAGCTACGCATTCAATTGATCTTTATTAAAAACTACTATGCTTCAGTTTAAAATTGTAATTATTCACAGAGCAGTGAGCAATTTATTTATATAATTTGTTATTTGATTAACAGAAAGAACACAGACAGCAGCATGGCACTTTAAGACATAGGCTATGCAGGGTTTGAAATCAACTTTTTAATTCACCAGCCAGTATGGCAGAAATTAACCAGATTATCAAAATCACAATTCAGTTTTAAATATATTTATTATTAAATTTGATTCTGAATTGCCGAATGACTATCAGTTTTACAACTGTCAATTGATGTTTGTGGATATCATAAAACATTTATTAAATCTAGAATCAAAATATCATGATGACAAAATTACATACCAGTATATAATTTCATATCATACACTTACCATGTCATTTGAGTCAGTAGCCTATAAAGTGTTTTTCTCCTGTATATATTAATTATTTGATGCCGTTTTAATTGGTCAGCTGTAGTAAAAGTTTTCACACACTCAATGTGCACATGAGCTCTCACACCAGAATGTCTTTAAAAGCATCCAGCCTTGAAAACTCTTTCCATACTAAGGACCAACATAAGGCTTCTCCTTTGTAAGAACTTCCAGGTGCTTCCATATGTTTTAATGCATTGATCACAGTTAAAAGATTTTTCTCTAGAATGACAATGCAGATGTAATTTCAGAGCGCTTACATGTGTGAAGCTTGTCACCAAGGGCGAAATTGTCAATCACACATTGGGGGGGACAGCTGTGGGACTTTTTGTGTTGACGCATGCACACATTTTTTTTCATCAAAATAAAATAAACGTCAGAGTCCGAATGTTTGTAATTGTATATCACAACAAGGAATTTTATTACATCGGATCGTCAAACCAACGTATACTCACCCTGTAATGATTACAGCATCGGCATCAATTACAAGCCTGAATTGACAACAAATCGGCCAGTGATCTCTCTCTTATATTCTTCTATAAACATATAGTGGCTATAAACATTTTTATTAAATTACTGTTACAGGATAACAATGTTCTAATATCAAGTCTTGAGCAATGATAGTAAAGCAGTTATGTACTAATCAGGGTATCTGCACATTTTTTAAAGTCAAATTTAAGGCTTTTTAAGACCTGAAGAAATCAAAATTAATACTGTACATTAGGGGTGTGCAATATTAACAAAAATATATCTCTATATTTTTCAAAGTTTTGTTGATAATACCATTAGATGATATTTTACTGACTTTGTACTGGTACCATGGCTGGTTTAGGCCTGTTGTTGACAGCAGACTCACAAAGATATGCATATTTAACATATTCTATGCAGTGGTCAGTTTACAGTAGTGACTGAAATTAACATTTTTATTAAGGGGCAATATTTTCCACCTTAAATTGATTTCCAGGGGCATTTTCACCTAAATATGGAAATTATGTATAAACGTATTTAGAGGTATTCATCACCTTTAATGTCAAATTCTAACATTCAAATTAAATTCTATTAGAATAAGACTAAGACATTAATTTAACACTGTCAAATTAAATAATTAAATTAAAATCCATCCTTGCAGTGCAGAGGTGACACAGAAGCGGCATCCGAACTGGCATTACTATATTTACAATTAATTTGCAATTGCATGAATAAAGCTATTCATTAAATATGAAACTAAACCCGCCAGTAGGTGGCAGTAAGTCACTGTCTTAATAAGCGAGTTGTTGGGAGTCATTTATTCAACCGATTTGCCGATTCATTCATTGAATCAAATGATTCCTTCAAAACACGGATTTCAGTTATTTATTTTTTTATCGCTGTCTGTTGGACTACAGTTTCATTATGAAATTCTCGTCGGCGAAATAAAGGGGGAAACAATATTGTGTCTAAAAAGTAACACACAAATGTTAATTTTATTGTTAATTTAACTGTTGTATAAAATAAATAGCACATTTGCAATTGTGCACAGGAAAAGGCACTCTTGCTCGTGATATTCTAATATAACAACATAATATGATATAAATATAATAAGACAAAAACTCATTTAAATATTCATATGAAATGAACCAGTGCATACTTTGTAACATGCCACCCTTAACACTTTTATTAAAATGATCCAAACACATTCTTGCGGATGTCACTCATGGCTATTAAGCTTTTGCAGACTTGTTTTCTATCAATTCTGTCCAACCTATCTCTGTGCACATGACACACAGCTACATGGTTCAACCTCTTTTGCGTCATATTGGTTCTCAGCCAGGTTTTTAGCCTTCTCAAAGCACTGAAGTTTCGTTCAGCCTGTGATGAAGAAGCAGGAACTACAAGCAAAAGTCTCAGGAGTGTCTCTACTTGTTTAAAAAGACTCCTGACCTCAGGCACCATGGTCTTTAGCAGGTCCACCACATCCCCACAGTTGCTGTACTGATAGGTGGACTTCAGCATCGACAACTGCACCTGCAAGACAAAATTAAAAATGAATCAAAAATAATTGTATGACTTTTTATACTAAACATAACTGTGAACATATATTTACTGTCTGTACTATACAATTAATACATTCTTTGGACCCTATGCATTTGCAACCTTACCTTTAGAGCTACTTGGTCCAACTCTGGGTAGCTCTTAATGATATCATCCATCTCTCCGCTGATAAGGACCTTCTCCAATCTTCCGAGTGTATGAATACCCGGCTCATCAAAGCGCTGTGTAAGCTGCCGAGCAGCTGTGTCAAGCATGTTGAAATAGTGGCTTCTGTAGAATGACTCTGCAGAGGGGTGAATATGTGGCTCAGCTGGTCCAGATAATCGTTTTGGAGGGCAGCGGATATGGGGCATCTTTATGGGCACCAGGTCTAATGATGAGGCAATGTCTTGGGCTTGCACATACAATCCTTTGAAATGCTCTTCTGTTCTTCTGTTCTCCAAATGTCTTTTGACATGCTCCACAGCCAGCATCATACCAGAGATTGTCTGCCGTTTACTCTGAAGGGAGGTATTCAGGGTTTCTAGGGCTGACATGACATCTGCAGCCATCTTAAGCCCCAAGACTGTGTTTCCTTTGAGGAACACCTCATGAAGTCCATTAGCCCTGGATGCAGTCTCCCTCACACTACAGTTCACCATCTCTTCAAGTGATGTGAGCACACTGTCATACTGACTGAGCACAGACTGGATGGCTGGTGTGCGTACGGTCCATCTAGTGGGACATAATGGCTTCAGGGAGGTAGACCTTACACTATTAGATTTAGCTATTTCACTGAAAATTGATTTGAATTTTCCAGACTGGTTAGAAAAGCTTCCTAATTCATTGACCGCGTCGAGCGAGTTCCTGACAACCGATGAAGCTGAAATAGTCATCTGTGCTACAAGGTTTATGCAGTGTGGACCACAGTGGATATATGGAGCCAGAGGTTGCTCCCTTCTCAAGAGAGCCTGTACTCCCTGTACCTTACCGGACATGTTGGCTGCACCATCGTATGTCTGCCCTCTCAACTGTGAGATGGGAAAGTTCAGTCGGAGCATGACGTCAGTGGCAACTTTAGCAATGGTCTCTCCAGTTGTGGAGTTAGTTTCATACAGCCCTACAAACTCTTCTCTAGGGTCTAGATCTTCACCTACATACCTTATACATATGCACTCTTGCTCTATCCCAGCAATATCTTGAGTTCCATCAATGATCAAAGAATATTGCACTACAGGCAAATGTTGTACTTCCTGTGCTATTTCTTTGATAATAGAGTTACTTATTATCTGAAGAATTTCATTTTGGATCATTGGACTTGTAAAATTCTGTTTCCCTGCAAGCCAGGAGGCCAGCTTGGGATCATCCTCTGCCTTGTACTGAAGTAGCTGTTTAAAATTTCCTTCATTCTGCTCATGACCTCTGAAAGCATTGCCCTGCCTCGCCAAATACTGTATGCCACCAACTATCTTCAAAAGGTTTTCCCTGGCTTGTTCTTGTTGTTTCTTTTGTGCACAAGATAATGTTGCAGTGATTGGCTGGGCTTCATGTATGTACGTGGTCACTGCATGTTTATGGCTCTGGCTTTTCCCATGATTTTCAAATTTTTAAACAGCCTTCCTCCAATTCTTGAATCCAACATTAATAAATGCAGAGTCAGCCTTTGTAGTAATTTTTGGCTTCTTGCCTCTGAATGCCCTACAGCAGTAAAAGCACAGAACTGCCTTGCGCATTGGGCAGTAATGCAGCCAGGGATTTTCACGGAACCACCTCTCCTGGAAAGACAGAGTTTTGTCAGCAAGAACTTGTGTTGGGATGGTCTTGACATTTGGCTGGTTCGGGGTATGTCCTAGCTCCTCTGATGCCTGTTCATCTAGCCTGTTCTCATCTACTCTTGTCTGGACATCTGGCTCATTTGGGGTATTTCCAAGCTCTTCTGTTGCTACCTGTTCTTCCTGCCTGCTGTCACCTACACTGAAATCACTCTGCACTACCTGTAATTCAAAATGAGTAACATCAAAACATTCTGATAATGATCTGGTATTTTTACATTTTGCGCATTTTACATTCAGATTATCTGAATGATGCAAACATATACAGGTCAAAAGTTTGGACACACCTTCTCATTCAATGCGTTTTCTTTATTTTCATGACTATTTACATTGTAGATTCTCACTGTGGTTATCAAAACCATGAATGAACACATATGGAATTATGTACTTAATAAAAAAGTGTGAAATAACCCACAGTCACCGGACCTGAACCCAATCAAGTTGGTTTGGGGTGAGCTGGACCGCAGAGTGAAGGCAAAAGGGCATTGCTAAGCATCTCTGGGAACTCCTTCAAGACTGTTGGAAAACCATTTCAGGTGACTACCTCTTGAAGCTCATCAAGAGAATGCCAAGAGTGTGCAAAGCAGTAATCAGCGCAAAGGGTGGCTACTTTGAAGAAACTAGGATATAAGACATGTTTTCAGTTATTTCACACTTTTTTTTGTTAAGTAGTACATAGTTCCACGTGTTCATTCCTAGTTTTGATGCCTTCAGTGAGAATCTACAATGTAAATAGTCATGACAATACAGGAAACGCATTGAATGAGAAGGTGTCCAAACTTTTGGCCTGTACTGTACTATTAGACAGTAGGCTACACAATAGATCACCTAACATTGACAACCATAAAAAGTTGCACTAAACAGGTCCAAAGTGCTATTTTGTAACATAAACACACACAAAAAACAGGGTGGTTTGAATCCTGAGTGATATTTGGCTGATTTAAACCCGTGGTATAAGAGACTGTATACCACAGGTATGATATGTTATCTATTTTTAATGCACCATTTGTTATGGAAACTGGTTTATTACAGCAATGAGGTGTCTCAGGGTTTTGTGATATATGGCCAATATACCAGAGCTAAATGCTGTATCCAGACACTCCATGATGCATCATGCTAAGAATAGCTCTTAGCCATATTATATTTGGCCATTTACTACAACTCCTTGTGCATTTTTGCTTAAGTATCTACAGTATACCATTTGTCACTCACCTCAGCGTCCACCCTACTCTCACTCACATCCGTCTGATTCTCTGCCTCTTGCTGAAACTCGCTCTGCTGGATGAGTCAAATAATACAGTCAGACAAACATATTTTGGTAAGAGCCCCCGGGGGTAACTGTCCCCCCTCTTTATTTCACATTTATTTCCCACAACATGTCACCAATTTTATCCCACAACACTTTCCCTGGCTGGCACTGATCACGCACAATTCAAATTGTCCTTTGTCTAATGACAATTTATGTAGATATTCCCACCAAATTATTTTGTGATAAATGTATGTAATTGTTTCATATTTTTACAAGTAGAGCTATATCTTTGTTTTGAATGCACAATTACGACAGCCTTAAATAATCCACTGGTCTAGAGATTATCCCAATCGCATTTTCTAAAAATCTAAACATCTTTTTCCCTTCATAATTCTCATAAGAATGACCACGATGATCCACATATTCTTTTTCCTCTAAACTTTGCTTTTTTGTTTCAGCAATTAAACATTGTTCTTAGGGGCGGCTTGTTACCACATCTTACCCTATAACGTTACATTCACTCACAATGAATGTCAGTTAAGAGCTATTAATGTCAGTCTGGTGTCCTGTACCTTAGAACATTAAATTAATTACTTCTCTGTTAAAAATGCCTAAAAACTCCAGAAACTTACTTTCTTTTTCTTTCCAAAGAAATGACGGATGTCAGCTGCTGCAGTCTTTCTCTTGTTCATTTTGGCCACTAATGTGAAATATAACAGCAATGCAATTCCAAAGGGATGAAAATGGTGAAGTACAAATGGCAGGACTCTAAAATAACTTGCTAGATAATAACCCAGTTCGGAGAGCAGGAACGTGGCCCAAAACGCTAACGTTAGCTGTCAAAACTGGGTTTGGTACAGTACATTTGACAAGCTTGTCACTGACCGCTATCCCAGTTTGCTTTAAAGCCAGGCTAACGTTACATGCTAGCGTGTATACAGTAACTGTACGCAGAGCCGTCGCATAGGCTGTGCGAACTGTGCAACCGCACAGGGCCTCGCGCCACTAGGGGGCCTCGCAATCTTGCGTTTTTTATTATTACTATTATTATTTTTAATTTTGTCTTTTGTGGTGGAACACGCAATGTAATGCTATATAGAAATATATAGTTTGCATCTTAATTTAATCTTTGTTTTATTATTTTATTAGTTCATTAACTAATTGTTAACTCAACTAATTTAACGTAAAGAGCTGGATAGCCTACTAATTAAATAAATGTCAACTAGCCTAAATGCATTGATTAGAATTTCCATAGAATAAAGATTTTTTATAGTCGACTAGTAGTCATTCATTTAAGCAATTAGTCAACTAATCTCACGTTTATATTAATTTCTGCTTAAATAGGCTACTGAGTGCATGGAGGAATAGCCTATTCCGCGCTCAAGCGCATGCATAAATCTTGCCCCAAAGCAGGCTAATGATAATATGTCTGAAAAAATAACGAGGCATTTTTATTGTTTATTAATAAAAAATATATATTTTTAAATCAGTGTCGGCTGCAAACATATCTATATACATCTCCGCTGTAAAGTGGATATGCCTTTAGAGAGAAATGCACCTTATGGATTACAGCCTAATCAGCCGTATTTGCTTTCGATTCGAATTTTTTCGTTTAAAAGCGGACATTTCAAGCTTTATATAGAAATATTCATCATGTTTTTGAGGCTATACACTGTGTTTCAGTTCATTTTTGAGACGCGCTCCAGTTTGCGCATTTTTGAGATGCGCTCGGCCCTGTTTGTTTTATTTTATTTTACAAAAGCACAACGTTTTCTTGTTGTTGAGAGTTTACACAAATAAAAGTACTTGCGACTGATGCATTATTCCTTTCTGTATGACCAGAAAAGATTGAGTAGCCTATTTAAAGTTGTTTCCACTGTTGATAGGAAAATGAAAGTGTTCGCGCCGACGCCTGCCGCAGTGCGCGCTCCACGTCTCCGCACAATCACTTGGATATGCACCTATACTAGCGAACATTAAGGCCTATCTAGGTTAAAGTTAGAGCGAGCTGCCATGCCAGACAGATAATTCCTTTTCATGTTTAACAAATAAAATCATGCATTTTCTACCTACAGCGAGTAAGCGCTGCACCAGTTTGAAAAAGGTAAAAGCATAACGAGCGTAGCGAGAGAGGGGCCCAACTGAGGGGGATGCAGAGATGTTGCTGCGTTTTTATATTAACATTTCTGATTGTTTAAATTATCAGCCCTCGGTAGCCCCCTTAAAATGCGGGGCCCCAGGCAATAGTCCGTCTTGCCTGCCCTTTTGCGGCGCCTCAGACTATGTTCATGATTATGTTGTATTATTCTACTTGATAAAAAAGTATTGCAGCGAGTCGAGCGAGATTATGCGTGCAATAGAACTAGAACAGTTATGCGTGACTGTTCCACATCAAAGAGCAGGGCCTCGCATTTCAAGTTCGCACAGGGCCTCGCACCCCACCTGCGACGGCACTGACTGTACGTTCACACCGCCGCCGACTTGAGCTTCCAAAGTTACCGGAAGTCATTCATTTTCAATGGAAGCTGGCTTCTCTCAGCTGCAAGGTGCGTCAAATCCGAAAAAAATAATGAATTGCACAGTTTAACCATCATAGAGTGAAAGAAAGTGTATCATTTGCATGTGTTTGTAAGTCCTGTCAGTTTAACAGGGCGCGCTTGACAGGGCATATAATACGAGCAGAGAGAGAGAGAGAGAGAGAGAGAGAGAGAGAGAGAGAGAGAGAGAGAGAGAGAGAGAGAGAGAGCCCTGGCCGCGCGCGCGCACTCACCCGAGCGCTGTCTGCTCTCTCTCTCCCTCGCGCATATTAATCAAAATCAATCGATACGATGGTGTCGAGAGAAAAAAACCTCCAATGATGATATGTTTTCTGTGTTGACAAATCTTACGTCAGAGCGGCCAAAGCTTCAACAAGCTTCCCCGTACTTTTTGACAATGACCTTGACAGGGCGGCCAGAGCTTTTTTGCAGCTCAAGTCGGCGGCGGTGTGAACGTACAGTTAACGTTACGTTAGCTAACGTTAGCTGTCGGCTAGCTTGTCAATAGTCCCTCCCATTCATACAAGCTGTATGTGTAGTATTACAGTCGAAATTCACAAATTCTGCAATTCGAAATTCTAGTGAAATTCACCTGGTCGTTATCTAAGGGATTATGTCAGCCAAATACAGGATATTTACCATTTATAGATATGTGCCAAATGTCTGTCAGATTTCGCGCTCCTAACTCTTCTTCTGTTTGTTTTTTCTAACTCACTGACGGTGCACGTCACGAGCTACTAAAGGTATAGGGAAAACATGACATGGATTTCAGGAGAAATAGGTTTTTGTTAATGTATAGTAGCCTACATGAACAAAAACCTATTTCTCCTGAAATCCATGTCATGTTTTCCCTCTTTAGTAGCTCGTGCACCGTCGTCAGTGAGTTAGGAAAAACCAAACAGAAGAAGAGTTAGGAGCGCGAAATCTGTAAATAAGGCCAGTCGAATGGATTTGGGAAATGGACCGGCCGGGATTTTATATTTTCGGAGCTGGAAAAAAAGACGTATTTGCAATCACATCGATATTGCCCGCATAATCAATCATACAGTATGATCAAATATTGGGGGGGACAAATTGTCCTTCTTTGAATATTGGGGGGGACGTGTCCCCCTGTCCCCCCATACAATTACGCCTATGCTTGTCACAGTGAGAACACTTGTGAGGTTTTAATTCTTTGGAGCTGTTTTAGTTCACAGACAGTAATAGAGGTCTTCCCACAAGTCTTCACACCTTTTCTGGTGTAGTTTTAAAGCATTTAGCTCAAAATATTTTGCGTATATGCATGTGTAATGGTGCTTTACTCCATTATGAACTCTCATGTGAAGTTTCAGAGTTCTTTTGTATGGGAAACTGTTTCCACACATTTTTTAGTTCTTTTCATTCAAATATTATTTTCAGTCTGTGAGCGATTCGCTCGAGTTTTGACATGTTTTTCTTCTACTTCACTCAAGTTCTTCATTCTGCTTGTTCTCTTCCATCAGGTCTAAAATGAAAGTAAAAGCTTATGCTTTTAAGCTTAGCATTGTTCCCTCAACCTTGTTATTTTTCAAATTCAAAATTATGTCATTACCCTCCCCCAGAAAGTGACATCGTTTGGATCCTTTCTACAGTATGGCAAGAGGAAAACAAGTCTCAATTCATTAGGGCTGTCAAATAAAAAATTTCATTTAGAATATTCTTTGAATTCCAAATAATAATCCACATTCGACTGCAAAAACGGTGCATACAAATTGTAAGTGTGTGCCAGGCAGCTTCTGAGATGTTGCATTTTAATGTTTTTGTTAGCCCATCCAGTTGAACCCATGAAACATGGCACTGCTGCGTTGGTCATTCATACCATTGCAAAAATAGAGCAGCTATATGCGGAGATCTTGGTTATGTCAAAACCGTAACCAAGCCGTCCCCGCAGAACACATTTTCTGCGCCGCTTTTCCATTGTGCGCTAAACAGACAACTTTGACCGTTGCACTCATGTCTCGCACAATTAAATACGAGAATTTAAATACAATTAAAAGTATTTTTTTTCACAGACAGAGTGAAAAGACTATCAGTCAAAGCTCATTGGCCATCAAACGTTTTGAATTGTAGATCAGAGAAATCAAAATTTTCTCAGGCGAGCATGCCACTTAACTCCCCTAACTACCTCAAATTTGGGACTACAGTGATTATAAAAAATCTTGCTTGCCACCATTAGTTACAAAACGTTCTCACATTTGTCTGTAGCTTCTACGGCTGTCCTGTTAAATTATATCCAGGCTATATTCTATGATTGCTTATTGCAATATCAATAAAAAATACTCAATATCTGCAGGTTGGAGTTTCTCATTGGTGAAAGGTGCTTTTTGTTAAAACTGCATTGGCCAATCAGCGCTAACCAAATGTAGATTTAAAAATCTTGCTTTCCCCTTGTTAATTAATTTCATGGAAACAGACACCAGTGATTTTGCCAAGAGATCTCTCGTATTTATTTTAACATTTTATATAAGACATATAGGAGGAAGAGACTATAGACAAACATAGGTCTCTTTATAATCCTGACCAAGGGAAAAAAACTACATCACCATAAGAACACATACATTACCAGAGAAACATGTGGTTCCCATTAACATAGGAATGTATATCCAATCCCGGTGGAAACAATACACTGCATATACTTTCAGTCTCTAACTCCAGCACAAACTCTCTCATGCAGTCTAGCTTATCACAAAGTCTCCCAAAGTCTCTCTCTCCCACATCTTCAAAACAGTATGATTCACAAAATACAATGATTATGAATGTATAAAAAAAGTATAACACAGATACTTTCTGATTTTAAATATTAACATAAAGTAATAATAATACTAAAAACAATATTAAAGGGGGGGTAAAATACTTAGTTTCAGTCAATCTCATGTTAATCTTGAGTACCTATAGAGTAATAGTGCGTCCTTCATATCTCCAAAAAGTCTTTAGTTTCATCATATTTATAAAATAAAAATACAGCTTTCCGATTCTATCCGGAAAAAGCCGAGGTCCTTGATTCTGGGCGTGGGCGGAGCTATAGAGTCAAGCGGGAGCAGCTTGAGCCAGCAGTAACACTGGGTTCTTTGGGAAGCTGAACAAGGTAAACTTTCCCTCACATCCCAAAACACACTTTTTTGGAGACATTCTTGACATCAACCATTCCTATTTAGCGCTGCAGATGATGATTTCCGGTAGTAACGCGTCGATGAGCGCGGTCTTTCTCTCCTCTGGTCGACGTGTGCGTGAACGCGCTTTTCCGAGAGCAATGCTCATATAAGGAGTTCCACTCTGGTCTACGTCATTAGATCTACGATAGAAAAAAACCAGTCGAAACGTGTTGCAACCCGGAAGTATGATTTTCAGCACAGAAATTCTCTGTTATTCGTTCAAAATAACTTTTCAAACTTTGGCCATTATTAGCATGAGAATCCATCTCTTTAACACTGTAAACAACTCTGAATATATGAAACACCATTGTACCCCCCCTTTAAATGCTGAAATTTCAGTCTTCACCATACATGTAAGTCATTCCTTTAGACTAGCAGAAGATGGAGCAGAAGACTAGCAGAACACGCCTCGTTAAGCTTGGAATTAGTTTTTTCCCACCTTGTTTTTGGAAATAACGTATGGAACGCCACTTAAAGTCGTACATTCGACCTGTGAACTCGAGGACCATCCATCAACTTCCAATGAACATAAACATAAAAATAAACTTTAATGAACTTTAAAGTCTGTGGCGAGCACGATGAGGTCGAGGGCCGTGGAAGGACGGCGCGAGGCCGGTGGCGTGATTGATAATGAGCGACACGTGCGCGACGCACTGGTCTCGTATCTCTCGCAGAAGCATAAAAGGAGGAGCGACGACAGTGGTGATCGAGAGAGGAACAGGCCTGATTTTATGTTGTGTTTTTATTTCTGTTTTGTTGCTGGCTTATACTTATATTTTTGTATAAAAGTGTTGAATGTTCGCCGGTCCCCGCCTCCTTCTCGAATTACACAAAACACTTGTTACAACTAACAGTAAACAAATATATACACACCTTTTCAGGGGGTGCTTAAAAACGAATAAACTTTAAATCCATAAAAGGACTCGATGCTGTATTTAGCATACAGAAAATGTGCATAGTACACATAGTACATACTGGATACTGCAGAAATAGTGAGAGTAGTATAATAGTATCCCATTTCGAACACAGCCATCATCTCACTGACCTATATAAATGACTGGATTGCTCAAGACATCATAAAAAGTGACTAAATGTATATGTAAACACTCACAGCTACATGTGGTTAAAAGTATATTTAAATCCCTCATTGAATATAGAAATGATTATATGTGTCACGCTATACCAGGACAGGAGACCAGAATACAATTTAAACTCAAACTTTATTTATACACGTGTGCAACCCCAAGAATCCCTGGAGGCAACTGAAGGTCAAACTCAAAAGGTAATGAGCTTAGAGTCTCTTGGAATACTCAAACTCAGGAATAGTCTTTGAATACTCGAACTCACGAGATGCATGAAACATAGATGCCGAACTCAGGAGAGATCTTTGAATACTTGGAACTCACGAGATGCATGAAACATAGATGCCGAACTCAGGAGAGATCTTTGAATACTTGGAACTCACGAGATGCATGAAACATAGATGCTGACTCAGTAGATACTAGATCACCGTAGATACTGGAATCATCTCGAGAGAGGAAACCTGGAATCTCTCGCCGAAGACCTTTGGAACCAGTGACAGATAACCAAACTAGACCCAGAACATAACATCAAGTCACATTAATACCCGGCAGTGAGAGCATGTGAGGGAACTGAATATAAAGGCTGGTGATGCGGTAAAGATGAGGAGATGGGATTCAGCTGCGGTGATGAGGGAAGTGAGTGCAGGTGTGGATCCAGGGGGATGCTGGGAAATGTAGTACATGACAGGGCCAGAGAAAACCAGGGAAACCGTGACAATATGAACATGCTTATATTTGATTATATATTTTTTTAATAGGAATAATGTAATCATTCAGAAGGATATTTATATATTTATATATTGAAGAGACTAGAGATTCTGACCCCAACCCTTCACTGTCATGCTAGCAAAAAGCCATAGAAATTAAGCTGATCTGTGTCGTTCTTGTTCTGATTCCATGTCAAGTCAAGTCAAGTTATCTTCATTTATATATATAGCGCTTTTAACAATGTAGATTGTTTCAAAGCAGCTTTACAGTAATAAACAGATAATTTAAATGGTCCACATTGCCTGACTAGAACAAATGCTTTAAAATGTATTTTGGGTTTATATATGATACTGGATATGAAGGGTAAAACAGTGAATGTTGTTTGAAATATAAGTGAAATATAAGTTATTAGGCAATTAGAAGCTCTATTGGGAAATTTAAAACATTAAAATACCACAACGTATCCATAATACTTCATTTGCATCTGCATTTCATAATTATAAACTATGTTGTCGAATTACATTGATCTGAAACACATTTGAAACTGCTGGTCATAAAGATGAACTTCGTTCACTTTGATTACTTTAGATCATGTTTCTTTGTTCCGTCTCTTGTAGCAGCTGGTTACAGCAGACTTATATTAAAGATACTGCTTGATGCATTATCACATTTGGTGCGGACGCAGTGTTGCTGGATCTGAAGGTGAACTGCTTACTCCGATTTTAGACATTTGTTTTTTTTATGATTGCGTAGAGAATTCAACCAAGTGAACCTTTCTCCACACTGAAGGCAGTGATACGGCTTCTCTCCAGTGTGGATTTTCATGTGACTCTTACAGTGTCCTTTTTGTGCGAAACTCTTCCCACACTGATCACATGTGAAAGGTTTCTCTCCAGTGTGGACCCTCTCGTGTGTTTTCAGATG
The DNA here is from genome assembly GCF_949152265.1 of Phoxinus phoxinus. Lineage (NCBI taxonomy): Eukaryota > Metazoa > Chordata > Actinopteri > Cypriniformes > Leuciscidae > Phoxinus > Phoxinus phoxinus. The sequence goes on along the minus strand of NC_136895.1, from coordinate 21,494,022 downwards.
TCCTAAACGACGGCATCTCTTGTCGCAGTGTGAACACTTGTAAGGTTTTTCTCCAGTGTGGATTCTCTGGTGCCGTTTCAGTTCAAGACCCTCAAAAAAGGTCTTCCCACAATCAGAGCACATAAAATTCTTCACACCACTGTGTCTTTTCTGGTGTCGTTTTAAAGCACCCGGCTTACAAAAACTCTTTCCACACAAAGAACATACATGAGGCTTCTCCTTTGCATTAACTTTAATGTGGCTCTTCAGGTTTTCTGCCCTACTAAAGTTTTTACCACACCGATCATAGATAAATGATGTTTCTCCAGAATGAGAACGCTGATGTAATTTTAAAGCGTTTGCCTGTCTAAAACTCTTCCCACATTGATCACATGTGTATGGCTTCTCTCCAGTGTGGATTTTCATGTGTACCTTAAGGCCTGCTTTATGTGCGAAACTCTTCCCACACTGATCACATGTGTATGGCTTCTCTCCAGTGTGGACTTTCATGTGTACCTTAAGGCCTGTTGTATATGCGAAACTCTTCCCACACTGATCACATGTGTAAGGCTTCTCTCCAGTGTGGACATTCATGTGTTCCCTGAGGTTTCTTTTTTTTATGAAACTCTTCTCACACTGATCACATGAGTAGTACAGCTTCTTTCCAGTGTGAACCCCCTCGTGTGTTTTCAGATGTTCTGACTGACGGAATCTCTTGTCACAGTGTGAACACTTGTAAGGTTTTTCTCCAGTGTGTATTGCTGTGTGTTGCGTAAGGGATCCTTTTACTCTGAAGCTCTTCCCGCACTGATCACATGTGAAAGGCTTCTCTCCACTATGAATTCTCATGTGAAATTTAAGACTTTGCTTGTATGGAAAACTCTTTCCACACTGATCACATGTGAAAGGCTTCTCTCCACTATGAATTCTCATGTGAAATTTAAGACTTTGCTTGTATGGAAAACTCTTTCCACACTGAGAGCAGGTAAAATATTTTTTGGCTCTTCTTTTTCCAACAAGCAATTTTCCTCCAGTTTTGACATGATGATGTTTCTCCTCTGCTTCACTCAGTTCTTCACTCTCCTCATTCTCTTCCATCAGGTCTAAAAAGAAAGAAAGAAAGAAAGAAAGAAAGAAAGAAAGAAAGAAAGAAAGAAAGAAAGAAAGAAAGAAAGAAAGAAAGAAAGAAAGGTTTAATTTTCAGTAAATCATAAAAAATAACCCTGATGTAATAGCACAAAGCAGAAATCAAAATAACATGGTAACACTTTACAATACGGCTGCACTAATATGCATTAATTCATGCTTAAAGCTGCAGTCCGGCACTTTTTTGGGTTTAAAAATATCAAAAAAGACATTTTTGAAAAAAAACGTAACCAGCCAGTGTTCAAAACGATCTGCTTGCCTTACCTCGATTCAAAACGGTAAGCTTGTAATAATGATTTTAATTCCAGTGGTACTGGTGGATTTCCGCGGGAATTTCGAGCATGTCTTTGCATCATTACGTCACTTCTGTACACATAGAGAAGGAGTCCCCGGCTAGCGTGTGTGGATGATGGAGGTGGAGATTTAGCTTAGCACTTGGTATGGCGGATCCCGAAAGTTTAAAGCGACAATCACCAGTGACAACTGGAGATTCACCAGTTGTAAAACCCAAAGACTTCGGACTTCAGAGTGGCTACAGAAAAAAAATATTTTTCACGTTTTGACGTGATATAAGCAATCGTTAGATTTAACCAGCATGATAGCTACTGCAATGCTTCCCCCACCCCCCGAATTTGGTCAGAACAAAAGTGAATGTTACTTACTTGTTAAGATGACATTTTCCGATGAAAATTCTAATGTTGACACTTTCAAAAAGTATACTCTGAGATTGCTGATGACAGTACAGTATCCACAGCGACGCGGCAGCCTCAATACATTGTGTTCATCCGCGCTGTTTCATGCCGATTTACTACCCACGCACAGTTAATAATTCCGCGAATAACTGCAATTGCAGATTTCTAACAGAGATGGCGACAAAGAGGAAAAACGACGGACTGCAGCTTTAACTAATAAACAGATAATCATGTGTTAATGTATTACTCATGAAGAACTAAACCATTAATTAATGATTACTGCATCAGCAACTGATAAAGATTCTAAATGATTAATAGATTAAGTAATATATGAATTAATATTAATTGAATGTGTCAAAATGTATTAGTTCCTTAATAACATATTTTATTAACTAATAGTGTAAATTAATGCGTTAATTACCACAATGGGTTGAAGCCATGTACTTCAACTTCGAATTATCTGCTTTAATTAATCATTAGCTAATGATTTGCAAATGTATTATTATGTTATGACTTCAATTGTTGAGTCACATGACTATTAACTAATTGTTAAAGGTAGGGTAGGTCAGAATTGTCTAAAAAAAACTTTTATTAAAATTTGTTTGAACTGTCTTTATATACCAATGCATAATTAAAATGCAAGTACTCTGAAATAGAGAGTATAAAAAAACGAGTGACTCTAGTGTATTTAATCTTCAATAAACACAGCTCATTAATTCCATTCACTCCCGCCTAAAAACGGGTGCGCGACTGCGCGTACGTGGGCAGAGCCAATAATAGAGCTGGTAAGTCCCGCCCCCTCCGTGAAACCCCGCTGGACCTCAAAGTTGAAAAAGCGTCAATGCAAGTGAATGGGAGAAAATAATTATTTTCTGGTCCCGTTTGAATTGTGCCATGAATGTGAACATATGTTGTCTGTGAATTTTTTATATAATCTTTCATGTTACAAGTTTGACAGTATATGGTATGATTCGTCGGCTAGCAGTTGTGGAAAAGACATAACGAGAAAGACTACATGTCGCCTATGTGACGTCACCCCATAAAGTTGACTTACCCGTGGTTTTCGCCAACCTCAACGATTTTGTCCTCTCCCTGAAAGAAGGCGGTGAAGTGCACCAAAGACACAGCCATGTCTAGCGGGATCCGTGAGCTAGAGCCGTGAGCTAGTGGTGTTGACGTTTCAAACGCGCCGAAAGCAGCGAAGAGTTGTAGTCCACAAAGTGCTCTCTCACACAAAGTCTACCCGTATCAAACTTGTACCCGCTAAATTGTAGCATTCTTCACACGAAAGATTATATAAAAAATTCACAGACAACATATGTTCACATTCATGGCACAATTCAAACGGGACCAGAAAATAATTATTTTCTCCCATTCACTTGCATTGACGCTTTTTCAACTTTGAGGTCCAGCGGGGTTTTACGGAGGGGCGGGACTTACCAGCTCTATAGCGGCGGTAGTCATGGCGACGGAGAGTGACAGTCGCGCAAGCCAATCCTGTGATTCGTCCCGAATGGAAATAATGAGCTGTGTTTAATGAAGATTAAACGGTCTAGAGTCACTCGATTTTTATACTCTTTTTATCAGAGTACTTACATTTTAATTATGCATTGATATATATAGAAAGTTTAATCAAATTTGGTAAAAAGTTTTTATATAAATCCTACCTACCCTACCTTTAAGTAATATGTCATTTTGGTTTTGACATCCACACTAAGCCATGATTTCAATTTCCAACCATCTACAACCAAGATTTCACTGAGTCAGATTAACTACCTTGTTGTTCATGCACAGGAATATGTCAGGTTAAGCTTGAGGTCGAGCACTGCTATTTCATGACACTGTGTCGAGACTGGACAAAGACAACAGAATGTCCATTATAATCATTGATACAACACTGGATGCGACTCGACGCTACATGACTAAACCCTGACAGTAAACTGATGCCACACTCTATTCCTGATGTACTCCGAGCTCTTGCGCTACTTCTGTTACGAAGGACAACTGGACTTGCAATGGTCTGTCATGTCCAGACAGCTGGTCTCGTCCAGTTTAAACACAGTGTAATAGCGTCAGGAGTTCAGATTCTGGTGTGCTGATATTTGTGTGCAGCCCGACTTACACATCCTTCAAACACATTCTCTGACATTACACTCACTGCATGTGCAACTGTCAGAACACATAAATAGCATATTAATTAACAATTAGTTAATCGTCATGTGACTCACTCAACAAGTAAAATCATAACATAATGATACATTTGCAAATCATTAGTTAATGACAACTGGAAGTTGAAGTACATTGCTTTGACCAATTGTGGTAATTAACACATTAATTTACACTTTTAGTTAATAAAATATGTCATTAAAGGTAGGGTAGGTCAGAATTGTCTAAGAAAACTTATATTCACATTTTTTTTTAAACTGTCTTTATATACCAATACATAATTAAAATGCAAGTTATCTGAAATAGAGAGTATAAAAAACTGAGTGACTCTAGTGTATTTAATCTTTAATAAACACAGCTCATTAATTCCATTCACTCCCACCTAAAAACGGGTGCGCGACTGCGCGCACGTGGGCAGAGCCAGTAATAGCGGCGGTAGTCATGGCGACGGAGAGTGACAGTCGCGCAAGCCAATCACTTGTTTCGTCCCGGTAGGAATTAATGAGCTGTGTTTTTTGAAGATTAAATACACTATAGTCACTCAATTTTTATACTCTCTTTTTCAAAGTACTTACATTTTAATTATGTATTGGTATATAAAGAAAGTTTAAGCCAATTTGAAAAAAAGTTCTTTAGACAATTCTTACCTACCCAGCCTTTAAGAAATGAATACCGTATGACACATTTAATTAATAACAAATCATATATTACTTAATATATTAACCATATAGAAGCTCTATTAGTTGCTGATGCAGTAATCATAAATTAATGGTTTAGTTCTTCATGAGTCATACATTAAAACATGATTTTCTGTGCATTAGTTAACCGTTAATTGGTTTTATATTTTTTCTGATTTTAAGCTTTTTTTCTTGGAATCAGATATCTATCCAGTTTACAAACTGTTTGTCCTATGTAGGGTCTCAGGCGGCAAACAGGGAAAGCCTTTGATGGATTCACACAGTATTCACAGATAAAGTAACTTTCTTTGCTTTAATTACTAAAAATAGTGCTGTCAGCATGTATTTCATAATCTAGACTGAGAAAATTATACAAATAAAAAACATTATTAATAATTATAACATGCCATTCGAGATGGACTCTAATGCAATTATGTATTTACGGTTTTGTTTGTTACTTTCCTGAAAACGTTTAATTATTCCAGTGAATATGCTGGGTAGGTGATATACTTGTAGACAGATAAACCAGTTGCAGTGAAAGTTGATCTATTTCATGTGTTTTAAAGCCTTGCCAGTTCAAACTTTGTAGCGATTTAAACCGTTCAACTTATTATTCATGCCATTATAACTAACTTTTGAATAGTTTTTAGAAAGTATGCAATGTTTGGTATGTGTGTGATTGGAAATGAATCTCCGAAATGCTGATATTAAAAGAATTAATCATATTTTTATTATAAAAATCAAGACTGAATTGTACACTGCATTGGTGGGAAGAAGATAATATGTTGATTAATGTGAGGGGAGGAGAGCATATTACAACCCCTTTCAGGTCCCATATATTATTTGCTACTTTAACTGTTATTTCACAGCTTTTCTAACTACAACAAAAACACATTCACCATTACCACTGATGAACTGATGAAGTTTGTAATCCTTCAGAATCATTAATGAAGAATCAAGAATAAACACCAACCTCTTTGTTCCTCAGCATCTTCAGGTTCCATTCTGCAGGATTCTGGATCACTCATGTTCTCGCTGGTCAACTCTGTCAACACTCGTAGACTGATGAAAATATTCCAGGATTTATTGGTAATTTCCTGTAGGAGGAGCTTCACTGAAGGTGAATTGCTGCGTGACAGAAACAGATCTGTGAAAATAAAAATAAGTTATTGAAATGTTTTCCTTAATTCACATCTTATTCAAACAAATAGCAATCCGATTGATTTCAACAATTGCCTTTGTTTTAAATGAAAATTAGGATCTTATATATATCTTATCTTATGATATCTTAAATATTTATAAATCTTTATATAGATATCAAAAGTAGTGATCATGTAGTTTGCCTCCGTATGTTGACAGCAACATTGGGTAAGTTACTCTATTACTTATTAATAATTTCTAAATCCTATATCAACAATAAACACAAAGCAGCATTTTGAATACTTTCAAATAAATAAATAAACTGCATATATAACTGACCAAAGTATTGTAAAAGAGGTTGCATTAAAAACATACATTTTAACAGACGGTAAATCCTGAGTTTAAAGGGATAGTTCACTTTAAAATGAAAATTCTGTCTTTGTGTTCAGCAGAAGAAAGAAACTCATACAGGTTTGAAACAACTTGAGGGTGAGTATATGATGACATAAATTTCATTTTAAAGTGAACTATCCCTTTAAATCCACTATTGTTTCATATAGAATTGTTCTGTAGTCTATACAGAATGTAATGCAATTACATCAGAAGCATTTGTAAATTACAGAAAAATTACTTTTTCTAAAAAAACCTTTTTCAAGTGAAAAGTAATGCAATTATTAGTCATTTTAATTCTGCTAAAAGAGTATAAAACTGCTCTGTATTAGTATTATTACTCACAATATGGGAAGAATAAAACTTTCACAGCTCTCAGTCAGAAGAGTTTGGCTCATGGTAATTTTCTTCTTCTTCTTACTGTGGGTCACATACCAGCTTTTTAGGTGCATACCATTTTGGCGCCCCCTCCTGTGCTGGAGAGTAAAGTGATTTCAGGATAGGCACCGTGTACACTATGAGATCTATCCAGCTTATTGTGCAACGCGGAAGTAAATACGATGACGTACTTCCTTGTAATGTGTTAGACTTCCGTTTCGCTAGCCAATAGACGAAGCCATGTTGTGGAAGCAAGCACAAAGCAAGGCCTGACTTCTTATGAGCACATTTTCAATTATTTTGTGTTGTGGCTCAGAGTAGACGGGTCTTCTATGCTCGTCTCATCAGCTCGTTTAACAAATGCCATCTCTGCATATGCTGTAAGTGTGGGTTGTTCATGACGTTCATATTCGGAACGCAATGTGCGCCATTTCACCAGATTTGTAACGGAAATCATCTATAAACCTACGCCAACACAGGAGAATACATCAATATGTTTCTAAATATGCAAACTGTTCATTCAATCCGACTTCAAAACAAAAGGTTAAACCCTCATGAGTTTGCGTGTTTTGATGTCCACATATAATAAGAAATTTGAAAACTGCCTTTATAATTGTACCAGATCCTTGTTTTGTGCTTAATATGTTGCTGATGATAAATTCTTTGCATCCTATATTCTGTAGTTCTTTTGTAGTTCATTCCTTTCCTATTCATAACTAATACAGAATAACAACAACACATTAACTGTTTCCTTCACTTGGCATAGTTCACATAATCGTGTACTGTTTTCCTATTATGTGAAGTGTGGTATTTTGCTTTTGTATTGCCCATCCTGATTTTGTTAAAATGATCTGATCTTCTCTTAAGTTTTGTATCATTTTACTTTTCTTGCACTGTTTTGCATATTATAAAAATGTCTACCTGTATTTACTTAATGAAACTGTAATAGTGTTCAGTTTAATTGACTCTTTAGCCATTATAGGAGCCAAATGTGGTGTTTGTGTATTTTTATATTGGGTGTTGTTTCTTGTTTGTACACTGGGTGTCGCTCTAATGTTACCTGAGGTCAAAGGCATAAAAGCAGCATCCAAACTCCCAACAGGAAGGGGGGTTTGGCCCGGAAGGGCAAACGGTTTTTGACCGCTGTGGCGCATATAGGCTGAAACTGATTGTTGACAATATAATTGTACACTCATATGATTTGCCTGTGAAACTGGATATTTACCTCTGCACGGTAGAAACAAATAAACGCAATAATCAGCAAGACAAACGCCTGGACATTCTTAAGACCGAAGCCAGTGGTAACAGAAAGCAAAACAAACAGCGCGTCAGCCAGGGCATTACGGGGCTAAACCACTCCAGTAGCTGCTAGTATTAGACTGAGCGGTTACATTTAGTCAAAAACCCCGCTCACAAGGAACTTTGCTGGAATCGTGTGGGACGCAACGAGATGGCATAAAAGGATTCGCCGCTTTGTTGGCCTTGGGATTAAAACTACGCTGGTGGAGGCAGTCAGCTGTTTGTGAAAGGACGCGCAAGAGCTACGAGGCTGAAGCCGGCTGTCGTGCAGCGGATCACCGGAACATCGCAAGGCGCCCAACGCAAGAGGTATGTGTAGCGCTACACTTTTGGCCATTTAATTGTGTGCACACAAAAAGAGCATAAACCCAATGCATTGGTAACCAGATAAGACGGACGATAGAGCTTTCACTGACTGTTACGGCGAATTTTGAGTGACTGACTCGTTGTCATGGAGGCGCGTGACGCAGTGTCGGTCATTAACGGGACTGGTGTGCTTAAAGTTACAGCTGGTAAATCCAGCAGTGTGACTAACGGTGCTCAAGCACAAACTGGAAAGCGGGCAGTGAAGCTCACTGCAAAGGCGCTTGCTGATAAATTGGACAGGTTGCAAAATGATAGAAAGGCTAAGCTTAACAAAGCCAGTGTGTTAAGAAAATCAATACAAGCTCTGATAGAAAAGGGTGATAAAAAGCAGATACTGAGTGCTCTTGGAGAATTGATTGAGGTATGTGATGAATCAAAATGCATGCATGAATCTTTGTTGGGTTTATTGCCACTTGAGGAAAACGAAAAACATGAAATATGGTTTAAAGCAAAAATGCTGTTTAATGATTTATGTATTGCTGATACAAAAAAGTGGGTTTCAAGCAATGAAGGTCATGACTTGGTAAATGTTGATGGTATTGATGATGTGAATCCTAATGACAGCGTTTCCCAGGTCGGTAGTAAGCGCTCAAATCAAAGGAGTGTTAACAGTGGTAGATCAAGTACCACGTCCTCTGCACGGATTAAAGCGGAGGCAAATAGAGCTGCGCTGGAAGCTCGTGTGTCAGCTTTAAAGGGGCAACATGCTTTAGAGGAACAGGAGCAGCAGCTGAGGAGGAAAAGACAGCAGCTTGGTTTGGAGGCTGAACTGGCTGCATCCAATGCTAAACTGGCAGTACTACAGGCCGCTGATCTGAAAGGTTCTTCTCGGGCATTGTCAGATGGTATGAATTCCTACCTCCAAAAGGAAACTGTTAATGTTTTAAACCCTATGGCAAGGGAATATCAGCCTCGAGCAGAGAAATCAAAACAACAAAATGACATGACAAATTTGTCATTTCCACCGCATAAACAACTATCAATGGACGTGCGACGAAAGGTAACTGACCAATGGGTTGAAAGCAATAATATGGGGACCTTGAATTATTCCCAATACCAACCAACAACAAGGGACGTGGAAGGAACGCTAGGATCTCAGATCTGTCAAGATCCGCCTGGAGACATACTTAATATCATGCGCAGGCAAAATGAAATATCGGCCACTTTAGTGCAGCAGCAGCGTTCATTGTCTCTGCCACCACGAGACATTCCCATCTTTGAAGGTGACCCTCTACAATACAGAACATTTATTAAGGCTTTTGAGCAAGGAGTGGAGGGGAAAGCAGGAAATGCAGATTGTTTGTACTATTTGGAACAATTTACAAGAGGACAGCCGCAAGAACTTGTGCATAGCTGCCAACATATGGATCCTGGGCGTGGCTATGTAGTGGCAAAGGGTCTTCTACAGGAGCACTTTGGCAATCAGTATAAAATTGCAACAGCTTATATTGAAAGGGCTTTGACCTGGCGACCAATACGAGCTGAGGATGTAAAGGCACTTCAAGCTTACTCCTTATTTTTGCGTGGCTGCCGTAATGTGATGGAGGAGCTCCAGTACATGCAGGAGCTGGATATGCCTGTTAACATGAGAGCCATTATTGCAAAGCTGCCATTCAGAATGAGAGAGCAATGGAGGACAAGGGCTCATGACATTATGGAAAGAACTAAACATAGAGCTCATTTCGAGGATTTGGTTAAGTTCATTGAGTGTCGTGTTAGTATTCTTTCTGACCCTCTGTTTGGCAACATACAGGATTCACCACCCGGTGTTGCTGGTATGAAGACTCTCGCCAGGTTAAAATTCCAGCCTAGGAACAGAGTGACTGGAAATATCGTTGCCACCACAGTAACATCTAGGCACTTGTTGGAGGGAGAAAAAGAGCTAATATTGCCTCCGGGGAAAGAAAAGAAAGCTGGTTGCCTTTGCTGTGCTCGTAGTCACCTGTTGGAAGAGTGCAAACAGTTCAGTGGAAAGAAGCACAAGGAAAAGATTTATTTTTTGAGGGAAAAGGGAGTTTGCTTTGCATGTTTAGGTCATGGTCACATGAGCAGGGATTGCGACAGGCGTTTGACATGCAAAGTTTGTGGCCAAACTCATCCCACCGTGCTGCATATCAAAAGGCAAACTACAGAGGAGCCATATCATAACCAGCCAACTTCGCAGGAAACATGTGGACATACAGGGGCCGGTAAGGACCAGTGCGTTCTGTCCATTCTCCCTGTTAAGGTGAAATCTGCGAAGGGAAATTGCATCATAAACACCTATGCTTTTCTGGACCCTGGAAGTTCAGCCACGTTCTGCACGGAAGATCTAATGCGGAAGCTGAATATTACAGGCAGAAGAACTAATTTCTTATTACGCACCATGGGGCAAGAAACTGTTGTTCCAGCCTTCTCGTTGACTGGTTTGGAGGTATCTGATCTGGACAGCAATGGCTTCTATATGCTCCCGGAGGTTCTTACACAAAAGAAAATGCCAGTTACTTTGGATAACAGGGTAACACCGGAAGACCTGGCTAGCTGGCCGTACTTGTCAAAGGTACACATCCCAAGCATAAAAGCGAACGTTGATCTCTTAATCGGAACCAATGCTCCCAAGGTATTAGAACCTTGGGAGGTCGTCAACAGCTGCGGGAATGGCCCGTATGCTGTTAGGACGGTGCTAGGATGGGTTGTTAGTGGTCCGCTGAATGGTAACAGCGGGGCATTGGAGGAGGATCTTCCCGCTGCTATGGTGAACAGGATATCTGTGGGCAAACTGGAACAGATGCTGACCATTCAATACAATCATGATTTCAACGAAAGGAATATAGAAAAGAAGGAAATGTCCAGAGAAGATCGTAGGTTTCTTGAAACTATGGAGCGCTCGGCAATACTTCAAGATGGAAGATATTGTTTGAAATTGCCTTTCAGGAACAAGGAAGTCTATCTCCCCAACAATTTTGCAGTGGCTAAGCAGAGGATTGAGGGTTTGAGGAAAAGGTTCCTTAAAGATAAACACTTGCACCAAGAGTATACAGGGTATATGAACAATCTAATTGGTAAGACCTATGCAGAGCAAGTACCTCAGCAGCAACAGCATTGTGAAAGCGGAAAGGTGTGGTATATTCCTCACCATGGTGTCCACCATTCGAGAAAAGGTTCCCTTCGTGTGGTGTTCGACTGTGGAGCCACTTGTAAAGGGGTCTCGTTAAATGGTGAGCTCTTGCAGGGTCCTAACCTTACCAGCTCGCTGTTAGGAGTTCTAACTCGCTTCAGACGGGAACCCGTAGCTTTCATGGGTGATATTCAGGCCATGTTCCATCAGGTGAGGGTGGCTGAGGGAGATAGAGACTTTCTCCGCTTTCTCTGGTGGCCAGATGGAGACATCAGTAAGGATTTTGTGGAGTTTAGGATGACGGTACACCTGTTTGGCGCTGTTTCGTCCCCCAGTTGTGCAAGCTACGCACTTAGAAGAACTGCTGATGATAATAATTCTGAGTTTTCAGCTGAAGTTCTTCAATGTGTCAAGCATAATTTTTATGTGGACGACTGCTTGAGGAGTTCAGCCACAGACGAACAAGCTATCCATATGGTAAAAGATCTAATTGCTCTGTGTCGAAAGGGAGGCTTCATCTTAGAGAAATGGATAAGCAACAGTCGCATCGTCTTGCAAGCCATATCCGAAGATCAGAGGGCTAAGGACCTTAAGGAGTTGGATCTAGACCAAGATACACTTCCAGTAGAAAGAGCTTTGGGTCTGCAATGGTGCGTGGAGACTGACTCTTTCAGGTTCAGAATGGAGATAAAACAACAGCCTCTAACAAGAAGGGGTATGTTGTCAGTTAACAGCTCAGTGTACGATCCGCTTGGGTTACTGGCACCTGTCACTTTGCTTGCTAAAGTGATGCAGCAAGAACTCTGTCGGAGGCATTGTTCATGGGATGATGCTCTGCCACAGGACATCTTGTGCAAATGGAAAAGGTGGTTGAAAGACCTGGAGCTGCTGACTGCATTTAAGGTGGATAGGTGCATTAAGCCAGTGTATTTTGGAGAGATCAGGCATGCGCAACTACATCACTTTGCCGATGCCAGTGAAGGTGGATATGGGACGGTAACCTACATTCGGATGTTAAATCAGGAAAACAACATTCAGGTCACATTTCTGCTTGGTAAAGCCAGAGTGACACCACTGAAGGTTGTAACTATTCCCCGACTGGAATTGACAGCGGCTGTCCTTGCTGTCAGAGTGGACTCAATGTTAAAGGAGGAATTGGATTTCCCGTTGGAGGAGTCAGTATTCTGGACTGATAGCACTTCGGTGTTAAAGTACCTTAGCAACGAGGACAGGCGCTTCCACACATTTGTGGCCAACAGAATCTCGACCATCAGAGAAATATCTGAACCCTCACAGTGGAGACACATTGGTTCTAAAGATAATCCAGCGGATGATGCATCGAGGGGTCTGAACGTCTCTGATTTTCTGAAGAAAAGCACGTGGCTAGGAGGTCCTTTATTTCTTTGGCAGCAGGAGGAAGACTGGCCTAAACCTGTGTCTGAATGGTCATTGGACTTAAATGACCCAGAGGTGAGGAAAGGGACTACAGTAAATGCCATCAATGTGTGTGTCGTGTCTAGTCCTACTGACCAGCTCATTGCTTACTTCTCTGACTGGAGGAGGCTGAAGACAGCAGTTGCCTGGTTTCTTAGGTTAAAGGTTATATTGTTATCAAAGGGGCGCCCGAAGGGGCAGATGGAGGCTGCTGTGGCCGATCATCCAGAGGAAACCAGTCAGGATGGATTGAACAACGCTGAAGGACAACGGGGCACAGTGACATCTAGGAGTGGAATTCTGACACTGGAAGATCAATTAGAAGCTGAGATTGCCATCATTCGTTATTGCCAGCAACAGAGATTCAAGGAGGAGATTTCGGTTCTGCTATCGGGGAAAGCAGCAGTGAGTAGACGGAGCTCCATATATAGACTGGATCCCATGGTGGAGGACGGACTCTTAAGAGTTGGAGGAAGGTTGAACAGAGGAGCGATGCCTGAGGAAGTCAAACATCCCCTCATTCTCGCCAAGGATCAGCATGTCTCCATGCTTATTCTTAAGCACGTACATCAGACTCTGGGACATGGTGGACGGACTCATACACTGTCTAAAGTGAGGAAGAGGTTTTGGATCACCAAAGCCAATTCAGCAGTTAGGAAGGTTATTGCTGAATGCGGTTTTTGTAGACGGTACAACGGAAGAGCAGTGGAACAAAAAATGGCAGACCTCCCAAAGGTGAGAATCCTTCCTGATCTACCGCCATTTACGAACACAGGAGTAGATTACTTTGGACCAGTTGAAGTAAGGAGGGGACGATCGACTTGTAAGCGGTACGGAGTTATATTTACCTGCATGGCAAGCAGGGCCATCCATCTGGAAGTGGCAGTATCCCTGGAAACGGATGCATGCATCAATGCTTTGCGGCGTTTTATCAGCAGGAGAGGACAAGTGGAACATCTGAGGTCAGACAACGGTACCAACTTCATTGGGGCGGAGAGGGAACTCAAAAAGGCTCTTGTTGATTTGAATCAGGATACGATTCAAGGAGCCATGTCGCAGATTGGAATCCGTTGGAGTTTTAATCCACCAGCTGGTTCACACCATGGTGGCGTGTGGGAACGGATGATCCGCCTGGTGCGAAGGGTTCTGACTTCTGTCTTACGTCAGCAGACATTGGATGATGATGGACTTCATACGGTGTTCTGTGAAGTGGAGGCCATTTTGAATGATCGGCCTATTACTAAGCTCTCGGATGATCCCAGCGACCTGGAACCTCTTACTCCAAACCATCTTCTTCTTCTGAAGGGCAAACCAGCTTTGCCACCTGGAGTGTTCAATCCGCACGACCAATATGGGAGAAGACGTTGGAGACAGGTACAGTACCTCTCGGACCTTTTTTGGAAGAGATGGATGCGAGAGTATTTGCCTTTGCTTCAAGAGAGGCAAAAATGGAATCAAAAGAAGAGGAGTTTGATGGCTGGGGACATTGTGGTAATAATGGATTCTTCAGCTCCTCGTGGCTCTTGGCCACTCGGCAAGGTTCTGGAGGTTTTTCCCGACAAACATGGGCTTGTGCGGTCTGTAAGATTACAGACTAAAACTAACATTATGGAAAGGCCAGTGACAAAGCTCTGTTTGCTGCATGGAGTATAAATATGTTTGTTCATGCTGGGCTTGACTGTACTTTGATGGATTGTAACATCTTGGCTCTCTTTTTTTTGTTTTTTGTTTTGTTTAAATTGTAATGGCTACTGGTCATTAACAATTAGGGGCCGGTGTATAGGAGCCAAATGTGGTGTTTGTGTATTTTTATATTGGGTGTTGTTTCTTGTTTGTACACTGGGTGTCGCTCTAATGTTACCTGAGGTCAAAGGCATAAAAGCAGCATCCAAACTCCCAACAGGAAGGGGGGTTTGGCCCGGAAGGGCAAACGGTTTTTGACCGCTGTGGCGCATATAGGCTGAAACTGATTGTTGACAATATAATTGTACACTCATATGATTTGCCTGTGAAACTGGATATTTACCTCTGCACGGTAGAAACAAATAAACGCAATAATCAGCAAGACAAACGCCTGGACATTCTTAAGACCGAAGCCAGTGGTAACAGAAAGCAAAACAAACAGCGCGTCAGCCAGGGCATTACGGGGCTAAACCACTCCAGTAGCTGCTAGTATTAGACTGAGCGGTTACAGCCATTTTTATTAAAAAAATAATTTCCTGTATATCAGCATGTCCTGGTACCCAAACAAAATTAACTATTATTCCAGCTTGTCTTAATCTATACAATATGTTCATTATTTCTATGAAGTTGTATGAAATGTTTGTAGGTTGGGAAGTGACGCCATTGAATCTGAACAAATCACAATCTTATTTGGCATCTGTTCTTCTACCAACAAAATGCCATCTGAATTGATACGTAGCGGCCACATCACTGCAAATTCAGGGCCTGGGAAAGAGTTTGGAGACTTGCCGTGGGGTTAAAAGATGATGGACATCAAGACTGCAGGTGATGTCCAATATGCAAAAAGCTGCATATTGTTATTATTTAATGTTGTTGGTAGGGGTGGTGGTAGGGACGGTGGTATTGGTATTGATATTATAGAACCATTTGTGTTCTTTTTTTTATCTGGGTCGGGTGACTATTCTGGGTGCTGTCGGTGGGTATGACTAGCAGGTCCTGTCGGCATATTCATTGTTTACTCGGTTCACGGTTTTAATGGCCTCTCATTTTTGCCGCCTCTGCCCCAACTCCAGGCTTCTGTTGAGCAAAATAAATGTGTTGGACGGATATCTGGGCTGGATGTGGTGTCTCTGGCTAGGGAGCTAACCAGTGCACGCTAGGGTCCAAGCCACAGATCACCTAAAAAAAAAAAATAATAATAATAATTTGAACTTCGGTCCTGTCAGGTCACAACCAGACTAGGTGAGCTGGGTCTGGAGGTGCCTGTAATGGTGCCATAGCATATTTTACTGAGGAAGACTCAGCGAAACATAAAGCTTAACTGCTGGGGTTGGGTGTCATCGATGGTGGTGATGGGGGAGGGACAGGTGGATCAGTGAATCTGAGGGAGGTGTCTTTGTTTGGAGGGTTTGTTGGTTGTGCTCACTGGCAGTGGTGGAGTGGCCCCCAGGCCTAGAGAATAATGTCCTAAAATATGGTGTTAGTATTATAATTACAGTACTGCCACTACTACTACCCCTACTATTATCATCATGAATATTAGTGTTACCACTACTACACTACTATTGCTACTACTATTATTATTTTTGTTCTAGTTATTTTTATTAATAGTATGAATACTACTTCTACTACAACTCTATCACAATTATGATTTTCTTAAATTGTCTCTATCACTAAAATACCTCATTGCTTAAACTTACCAATTTACCTGCATACATCACTATATTGATGTTTGTTTGTTTTTTGTCTATTTATTTGTTTATTTTTTGTGTTCTGTATGTTCCTCTCTCTTCTGTATGTGTATATATGACAATGATATTTTACCTTGTATAAGCTACAATGTTTTAAATTGCAATAAAACAAATAAAAATAAAAAAAAGACTGCAGGCGAAACAGGCTGGATTATGTTGCACCAGGCAGGCGAACCATGCAGAGCTCATGTCCTCCGTTACTCGGCGGTCGCAACCGGTCAGCGCATGCCCAGAGATTTCAGCAACGGATAGTAGCGACTGCCTTCAGTTAGCGTGTGTCCCACTCGGAAAACCTAACCTTTCGTTTCTTTCTCTTTTATACTGAACAAAATTATAAACGCAACACTTTTGTTTTTGCCCCGATTTTTCATGAGCTGAACTCAAAGTGTATTCACACCAGGAAAGTCCGATAGTTCACTTGCTTTGGTCCGGACCAAATAATTATTTTTTTGTTGTTGTTTGGTACGGTTCGCTTTCACACTGCTCTTTTTGCAAGTGAACCAAAATTTGTAAACAAAACCACATGTGTGCTAAGGTCGTCCATTCATTGGACAAGGATTCTCAAGTAGGGAAATTAGGAAGTGCAAAAAAAAGCTATTGTATATACTGCTAACAAGTGTCAACGTTAACGCTTGCGATTAAGTTAGACCAGTTTAACGTAAATTAACGCAGCACCCCCCCCCCCCCACACACCATCCTTGTATTGTAACTATCGTTACATTATATGAACTCGCTCGTATTCATGCCAATGCTTTTAAAGCATTTATGCGCGATTAGACTAAAGAGAACGCTCTGTATGTGAATGTCCTGATGCGCACACACTCATTCATTCATTCCATTCCAATGATGCACTCACGACGCGCAACAGTATCGTGTGGCCAGACAGCGCGCCGGAATGAAATTCTCTTTCGCACTTGAACGAACAATAACACAAACCAATATGCCAAAATGTAGTAAATCAACAACAGATCACTTTCCCATAATGCAACTCCGACTACGGAAGCCTAGCTTTCTTGCAATTGGGTCGGTTGTTCACATCGTAAACGAACCGTACCAGAGTTCGTTTGGAAACGTACCGAGACCACCTCTTCAGCCGGGTCTCGGTTCGATTGTTTGGTCCGCACCCGAGTTCGATTGCTGTATTCACACCTGCCCAAAAGGTCCGCACCAAGGGAGGAAACGAACTAGAGTTCGATTCAATCGAACTAAACAAGGCAGGTGTGAATACACCCTAAGACTTTTTCTATGTACACAAAAGAGAACACCTCTCCAAAGTGCCAGACGCCATCAAATGTGAGCATTTACCCATTCAAGTTGGTTACGACGACCAACTGTAGTCAGGTCGAGACCCAGATGAGGACGACGAGCATGCAGATGAGCTACCCTGAGACGGTTTCTGACAGTTTGTGCAGAAATTCTTTGGTTATGCAAACCGATTGTTGCAGCAGCTGTCCGGGTGACTGGTCTCAGACGATCTTGGAGGTGAAGATGCTGGATGTGAAGGTCCTGGGCTGGTGTGGTTACACATGGTCTGCGGTTGTGAGGCCGGTTGGACGTACTGCCAAATTCTCTGAAACGCCTTTGGAGACGGCTTATGATAGAGAAATGAACATTCAATTCACGGGCAACAGCTCTGGTGAACATTCCTGCAGTCAGCATGCCAATTGCACGCTCCCTCAAAACTTGCGACATCTGTGACTTTGTGCTGTGTGATAAAACTGCACATTTTAGAGTGGCCTTTTATTGTGGCCAGCCTAAGGCACACCTGTGCAATAATCATGCTGTCTAATCAGCATCTTGATATGCCACACCTGTGAGGTGGATGGATTATCTCAGCAAAGGAGAAGTGCTCACTAACACAGATTTAGACAGACTTGTGAACAATATTTGAGAGATACCTTTTGTGTACATAGAAAAAGTCTTAGATCTTTGAGTTCAGCTGAATTTTGTTCAGTATATATTAAATTTCCTCTTAACTTTCTCATTGGTTTCCACCCATTGGGAAAAGTGAAAGAACCGGTATGGATTTTTTCCATATCGCCACAAAGTGGTAAAACACAGAAGCTCTTTCTCTGTAAGCTACTGTCCGTTTAGTGACAGAAGCAAGTTTAGTCAGTCTGAATCATAACAATGACGGGTCTTACAAAATTCAGCTCATTTTTATAGATCCGCCTGAGATTATTATGAATTGTCTCTAAACAACAAACAATTCCGAGATTTAAAACATGTTTGATTTGATGCCTTAACCAAAACAGCTTTGCTTGCTATGACCATGATTTGGGATGGTTATTAATGTGCTTTGGAGGGGAATTACAGTTAAACCACATAAAGAGACCAAACTGCTCAATGAAGACCAGGACTCAAAGTTGAAGGTGACAGGGAGTTTACTGAAGACAAAGTTATGCACACATTCAAAGGCCATAAAATGTTTTTTAAAATAAAATAAAAGAGTAAGAGGATCCAGCCTCGAACTGACTAAAGATATAGAAACACTAGTACATACAATCAAATGGGTAATCAGTTGACATGCCTACATGTTCTGATTATCAGTACAGAACATTCTAGCAGATATAACTCAATATTTTAACTAACTGCAAAAGTTGAATAATTGTTCTGAGCCTAATGATTAATCTGTGAAAATCAAGATCAAGTGGATTGTATTTTAAGACAGGCATTTTCTTTTATGAAAGATTAGAGAAGTTAATTGATTGAAACTCTTTCCACATGACTGGCAGTGAAACGGCTTCTCTCCAGTGTGGATCCTCTTGTGTATTTTCAGATATACTGACCGTTTGAATCTCTTATCACAGAGAGAACACTTATAAGGTTGTTCTCTAGTGTGGACTGTCTGATGCACTTTCAGTTCTCCATCTGTAAAAAAAGTCTTGCCACACTCCGGGCATACATAATCTTTCACACCACTGTGTCTTTTCTGGTGTAATTTCAAACCACTCGGATCACTAAAACTCTTTCCACATAAAGAACACACATGAGGCTTCTCCTTTGTATGAACTCTCATGTGGCTCTTCAGGGCATGAATCCTAAAGAAATGTTTACCACACTGGTCACAGTTAAACAGTCTTTCTCCAGAATGACTACGCAGATGTAATTTAAAAACACTTGATTGTTTGAAACTCTTCCCACATTGATAACATGTGTGTGGACTTGCTGGACTGTGGATTGTCATGTGTACATTAAGGTTTCCTTTATGTGTGAAACTCCTCCCACACTGATCACATGTGTGTGGCTTTGCTCCACTGTGGATTGTCATGTGTACGTTAAGGTTTCCTTTTTGTGCAAAACTCTTCCCACACTGATCACATGTGAAAGGCTTCTCTCCAGTGTGGATTTGCATGTGTTCTTTAAGGGTTCCTTTTAATCGGAAGCTCTTCCCACACTGATCACATGTATGTGGCTTCTCTCCAGTGTGGATCCTCTCATGTATTTTCAGATACATTGACCGTTTAAAACTCTTGTCACAGTATGAACACTTGTAAGGTGTTTCTGTAGAGTGAACAATCTGGTGCACTTTCAGTGTACCATCAGTAAAAAAAGTCTTCCCACACTCAGAACAAATATGATCCTTCACACCGCTGTGTCTTTTCTGGTGTATTTTTAATGCACCCATCTGACTAAAACTCTTTCCACACAAATGACAGACGTAAGGCTTCTCCTTTGTATGAACTTTCAGGTGGTCCTTCAGGAAATCTGCCCTAAAAAATGTTTTACTGCACTGGTCACAGTTATATAGTCTTTCTCTAGAATGAGAAAGCAGATGTACTTTAAAAACACTTGATTTTATGAAACTCTTTCCACATTGATCACAAGTGTACGGCTTCTCTCCAGTGTGGATTCTCATGTGTTCTTTAAGGGGTGCTTTTCGAGTGAAACTCTTCCCACATTGATCACATGTGTGTGGTTTATCTCCAGTATGAATTTTCATGTGTTCAATAAGGGCTCCTTTTTGTGTAAAACTCTTCCCACATTGATCACATGTGTGCGGCTTCTCTCCAGTGTGGATTTTCATGTGTTCGTTGAGGGGTGCTTTTTGTGTGAAACTTTTCCCGCATTGATCACAGTTGTATGGCTTTTCTCCGCTGTGAATTTTCATGTGTTCATTAAGGTTTCCTTTTTGTGCAAAACTCTTCTCACACTGATCACATGAGTACGGCTTCTGTCCAGTGTGGACCCTCATGTGATCTTTGAGGTTTCCTTGATATGGGAAACTCCTCCCGCATTGACCACATGTGTATGGCTTCGGAACAATGTGTATTTTCCTGTGTTCCTCAAGGTTTTCTTTTTGTGCAAAACTCTTCCCACATTGATCACATGTGTACGTCTTTTCCCCAGTGTGGATTTTCATGTGTTCATTAAGGTTTCCTTTTAGTGTGAAAATCTTATCACACTGATCACATGCGTACGGCTTCCCTCCACGATTAAATTTCATGTGAAGATTAAGATTGTGCTCGCATGAGAAACTCTTTCCACACTCAGGGCAAGTGAAACATACTTTGGCATTTTTTTTCAATGAGGGACTCAAGAATTTTTCTTCAGTTTTGACATGATGTTTCTCCCACGCTTCAATCCCCTTGTTCTCTTGAATCAGGTCTAAAAATGAAAGTAAAAAAGAAAGAAAAAGTATCAAAAGTTTGCTTTTCAGTAAAGCATACAAAGAGAGAAAGGTGGAAGGAAAATGACTTGTGACCTCTGACATATTAGAAGAAAGTATGAACATTTTGATGCATTCATTTGAATTTGGTACATTTATGAGAATTATTGAGTATGTTTGATTACCTACTACACGTCAAAGTTGTAAAATGTTACAAAAATTGTTTGAAAAAATTGTGACCCAGATATAAATAAAGATAAAAATAAAACAGTTCAGACAAATATTTAGTCAGACTTAATATGCCATCAGTATTATTTATTCTCAAACCTTTGATTAGTTGAAAACCAAAAGTAAAAGAAAATTTAATTGAATTTTAGGCTCTATTTTGTACACAGTTCATGGAAAGTCATCCAGATATTATTTGTTTCTCATTAATTACCAACACTGTGGTGAACCGCTAAAGTCTAATTTTTGACGCCACAGTTTCAAAATTATCCCAAAATATTTAAAAACCTCTCGTAGAAACAAACGTTGTTTTGCACGGTTGCTTTGGAAAAGTATATGTCAAACAAACTAAATTGAAATTGACCGTTCGCAAAACCCCGCCCTCTAACGGTTCTCGTCCAATCCTAGCTCAGCAACTGTAACTAGGAGAAGGACCTCCGTCAAACATTCCGATTTCAGCAAGATAGTGCAATGATGCGCCTATGGCAGTGAGGTCTGCACGGGCTTAAAACTTGCTGTATTTTATGATTGCTTGCAACTATTATTAAAAAATAGGCTACATGTACAAACACCGTTTCACTACGGCACTGCGGCCCCCTCATCAGTCAACAAACAAGAGGAAAAAAAAGAGAAAAAGCACGGACTTACTAACTTAATTACTAAGGGTGTCACGATTTCGATTTTAAATCGAAATCGATCGAAATTAAGTCACAATCTCGATTATCGAATAAAAAAATGGAATCGTCGATGCTGCCACGCCCCCATGTCACGTTCGGTCGGCTTGTCAAGCGAAAAAAACACGCGTGTTGAAATGCTGCGAGTCAACCTCATCTGGTGGCCGCACACCCGACGAGAAGCGCCGCGTCTATGACAACTCGAGGTATCGCACACACCGGACGCGAAGCGCCGCGTCTTTGACAACTCGAGGTATCGCACACACCGGACGAAAAATGCCGCGTCGCGTCTATGACAACTCGAGGTATCGCACACCGGACGCGCACAGGCTACAGTACAATTAAATACGTTGCTTAGTCTGCAGTCTGAAGCACTTTATCTCAGAGAGCGTCCGTTAACTGAATGTATCCTGAAAATCCGATAACATCAGTAATTTTCATTCAACCAGCTGATTTCTGTAAATGAATGTAAAACATATTGCAGCACAGTGTGAAGTCATAATGACGATTTGAGACAAATAAATGTATATAAATGTATTAATTTAAAATAAATTTAATATAAAACTATGTGAATGGCGCTCTGTGGCGCGGCAGGATTAATTTTGAACAAGGTCCCATGGTTGCTGGGCGCCGCGGACAGACGCCGAATGGCGCCGCCGGTGTGTGTGTGTGTACATTCAGAGAACGCATAGAGAACGCGTGGCTCTGCGCGACGCATATATTTATCTGTTAAACTGTTTGTTTGTTTTGTTGTGAACTTGAATGTCATCTTCTGTGAAGAAGACTGCAGTTACAAAAGAGAAACTAGATCGCAGGTTATTTGCTTAAGTTTCCAATTGACTGAAGATATAAGTTATTGTTACATTATGTTCTTAATAAATGTTTGAAATTTGACAATGTAGTGTGGTACACTGCGAACAAAGGTCAGATATTATGCATAAAAGTTTGGTCTAAAAATGGCATAACCTGTGCTAAAAAAAAAAAAAAAAGTAAAAACCGAGAATCGAATCGAACTGTGACCTTAGAATCGAAAATTTAATCGAATCGAGGATTTGGAGATTCGTGACACCCCTATTAATTACGAAACGTTGATGTGGTTGAACAGGAACACAGTCACAAATTCCTCTGGAACTCAAGCATTAAACTTCAAAACAAAGTTCGTGCAGTTGCACAACTATTTACACAAATATATCCTTCTCAGTCAGTCGGCTACGAGTTATGAATGAAGAGAACAGCATCGAGAGTTGATGTTTCAGCGCGTCCTCTGATTGAAGTGTTGTGACTGAAATAGCGCGCGCGGGAGCACATGCGCAAAACAGTTTTGTAAAATGATATATGATCAAATAAAAATGATTGATATATAATTTTACAAAACTGTTTTGTGCATGTGCTCCCGTGCGCTATTCTGTCTATACTTTCTGTCGTGCCCTGGAGAATATGTCTGCTGCATTACTCCAAAACCAATCACTTAATGTATGGATCTCAACCCAGCCATGGCTATGGTTCTCAATTGTTTGACGGGCGTAGTAACAATAACTAAGGGGCGTGGCTTTTGCGAACGGTCAATTGAAACAAATTGAAAATTTTATATGGCTTTGTGCCCTTATCAAAAAGCAAAAGACTGCAATAAATAAGTAAGGCTGACCCCTAATAGTTTACTAAACGTTAGTCGACAAGGAAGAGGCTTATGGCGCTTTTCCACTGCATGGTACAGTACGGCTCTCTTGTGGCACGTTTCCACTGCATGGTACGGTACGGCTCGCTTTAAATGGTACCACCTCTGTTGAGGTTCCAAGCGTACCGTACCGATACTTAAATGTGACGTGAAAACACTGCAGATCGCTGATTGGTCAGACAGAATCGTCACTACCAGCGTCATTGTATTTGCACGACACGAGACACCAAACCTGCTAGATTTAAATATAGCCAGTAACAGCCACCGCTGTAGCACCTGTTTTTAAACTACTTGCTTGACTTGCTTGAAGAAAAAAAGAAAAAACCTTCCAAAAAAAATGGCTGAATCAGTGGACGAAGTGCAGACGTTCCACTCGTTGGTTGCAGAGGAGTGGATAAACTATAACGATCAGTCTATAATCCCACCCACTTTGAAGCGGTACTAACTGCAGTGGAAAAGCAAACCGAGCTAAAGTGAACCAAGCCGTGCCGAGTCGTACCACGTAGTAGAAAAGCGAAGTGAAGCTTTTATTTGTCGGTTAGTCACAGAAGAAAAAAATCTCCACAATGATCCATCAACATCTAATATGGCTTATTTGAAACATGTAAGTAGTGGCAACTTTACATGGCTGCTCGTGCTAACGTTAACCTACATAAATGTACAATATTGTTAGCTGCATATCCAAGTGTTTATGAGGAGTGTGGAAGCTAAAGTATAGCGCGCTTCTGCAAGACATGGAGGCGCCGGCGCATCACTTGCATTTTTTCCTAATAACAACGGAATCAACTTAAAATACTCTGTCGTTTGTCGGTCTTAAAGACAAGAGTAATACATCATTTGAAACAATTTAAAGGGTTTAATTGTAAAGTGTAAACTCATAATAACAACAAAACGTAATTTGGTAACAAAGAAAACAAACAAAATGTGCTTTCTGCCGTCTCGGTCTCCGTGAACTGGAGCGTGTCACAAAAATTATCCAAACTCAGCGTATAGGCTGCTTACCTCATAGAAATTGGAAATATAGAAAGCTTGAAATGTCTTCTTTTGGACAAACCAATTCAAATCGCAAACAAATACTTTCTGATTACGTGATCTATATTAAAGGTGCATTTCTCTCTATAGCGCGTTCACTAGGCTACTGCAGAGAAGGCGAGTCAACATCGTCAACGTCATCTTTGCAGCGACACTGTATCAGAAAACACTAGTTTATTAATGAATAAATTTGTGTCCTTGCTATTTTTTTCCGACACATTCATAATCATTACTTTTCCCAGGTGCGTTATGCGTGAGCTTAAAGGGATAGTTCACTTTGAAATTAAATTTTGGTATGTTTTAGCTTACCTGAAGTGCATCCAAGATGTAGGTGTCTTTGTCTCCGCAGTAGTTTCAATTTTGATATTTTTAGGTCAAACCGTTCTTGTCTGTCAGTCATATAATGCAGGTATATAGGTACTGTCTCCAAAAGCATGCAGAGATGTCTCTAATAGCATGCAGAGAAAAGTCCAAATAAAAAAAAATTCCCCATCGCAAGTGCACATTGATGGCCTAAGACACGAAACAAGCGGTTTGTGTGATAAAACGAGCAGTATTTATATAGTTTTTATCTCTTTTACACAACCACGTCCATCTGATCTGTTTACGTCGCTTGCGCAAGCGCCGTAGAGCGCAGCAAGGCTCCGGAAGTGATCTCTCGCGCGTGTACGTCACTCATTGTTTACACCAGAACCTATGCACAGAACAGAGATTGTAGGTAGGACGGCTAATAGAAATGGTACTAGTTTGCGCTTATCCGGGATGTTTACACCGATGTAAAAAAATACATTTACGTAAGCTCGCGCAAACTCATCCGGGAGACCACTTCCGGGGCATTCTGCCGCTTTATGTCTGCGCAAGCGACGTAAACAGATCAGATGGACGTGGTTGTGTAAAAGAGATAAAAACTATATAAATACTGCTCGTTTTATCACACAAACCGCTTGTTTCGTGTCTTAGGCCATCAATGTGCACTTACGATGGGGAATTTTTTTATTTGGACTTTTCTCTGCATGCTATTAGAGACATCTCTGCATGCTTTTGGAGACAGTGCCTATATACCTGCATTATATGACTGACAGACAAGAATGGTTTGACCTAACAATATCAAAATTGAAACTACTGCGGAGACAAAGACACCTACATCTTGGATGCACTTCAGGTAAGCTAAAACATACCAAAATTTAATTTCAAAGTGAACTATCCCTTTAAGGCTGAAATTGGATATATATTATGCCTATATTAAAGGCTCATTGCAGATTAGTTCACAGTGAAAGAATTGAATGTGCTGCGAGTTTAGCATGCATTGAGGAACGTAGTTGGCCCCAGTTGTGCTTTATTTTCACATCTGCATAATTAAAAAAACAAATCTAGGAAGATACAGCATTTCACTAGATTTGTAACAAGACATGTTTGTAAACCCAGTTTCATGTTTTATCTCTTGCAAGTGTGGAAATTAGGACAAAAGTATTGTAATTTTCCACTGTAGGTAAAATTATATACTTATGAAATATTCATTTTTGTTTATTTTACAATATATGGCTATTTCTGTCCAACGCATTCTCATCCTAGTGCGTCATATACTGACACTTGTGAAAAATCGTCTACATCCAACGCACATGGCACCCTTTAGCGTCAATATGACACGCACAGTTATGGTTGGGTTTAGGTCTGGGGTAGGGTTAGGGTTAGACCGCTAGGAGGCGCCTTCTGGCCCATTTCTATCTGCGTCTCATATTAACGCTAAAGGGTGCCATGTGCGTTGGATGTAGACAATTTGTCAAAGTGTCAGTATATGACGCCTTGGGATGAGATCGGGCTGTACTGTCTGTGGCAAGGGGGTGTGGTTCAGCGAGGTCTGTGACGGGAGAGAGGCATAAGTGGATCAAGTGCAAATGACAAACACCTGTGTCTTGTTTCAGTAATTGGTGAAAGAGAACGTATAAAGCAACCTGGGAGATGAGAAGCGGCAGAGAGGGGCAGACTAAGGCTATGTGTACATGGAAATGATCTGAAGAGAAAACGCAAAAGTGGCGTTGGTTGCGTTATCACTTTTTATTCTGTGTTCAGACAAGCGTTATGGGGGGTAAATCTGCGTGCATATGGAGACGCAAAAGTGTGTGAAATTCGATATAGTATGCACTCCAGGCGGCTAGGTGGCAATGTGAAGCACTGCCACACAACAACACAAAATCCGCGCGCCTGCGTACAAACTTCCTTCTACTTCTCTCCCTAGTAGACTTTTGCGTTTTTACCCTTTAGACGGGAACGCGACGGTGGAGCGTTTTTAAGATTTCCACTCTGGAGGGTGGTTTCACTTTTTTGCGTTTATAAGCCCCAAAAACACCATCACCGTGTAAACGAAAGGCACATCTGATAAAATATTTGTACGTTTTCACCAGCGATCATTCTCGTGTAAACAGGGCCTGAGACTCGTGAGCAGCCAGGACTGAGAAAGCTCTTGAGAGCACTGGTGGACTGAGTTATTGGAAGCGCCCGCAGCGCAGATTTGTTTTTGTGTGAACTCCTAATTTGTGAAATAAAGACACAAGTCTCAATCAAGCCGACCTAATCTTCTTCCTTCCAACATTATTTTTAACGCGTTACACTGTCATAGGAATAATAATGAACATTTATTATTATATTCTAATAGTTTGGCTTCCTAAAACACCAGTGTGACTAATGTAGACTGAAGCTCATAAAAACACTGTTCAAAACAGTAAAATGGTAAACTTATAATAATTTTAATGATTCAGTTTCATGACATTCATCTTTGCATGATGGCGTCACGTCCATAAACACAAAGCTTTTCAGAGATGGCAACAACTCAGAGATTTAAATTGTAATAGATACAATATACAGCAATTGTTATATCAAATGTCACCATTGATTTTTGGAAGATTATTTATTTTAAATTTGTTTTCAATGAGTCAAAAAAAAAAAACACACATAGAAAAACAACATTATGTCTTGTCTGTTTTGGAGGAGCAAGTTCCACAGGAGCAAACTTACACCTAAAACCATCATAGGTTTTCACACTAAATACCTGAGCCTCAACTCAATCACAAAAACAATGTTCCACTGTAACTTGCAACTTCATGCTATTTCTGTACTGTAGCTATATGTGGTTTTAAATCAAATACATATCCGATATCTGGACATCCGACCTACGTCAAAACGCGCATACCCGATTCCCCTTTGAATTCCAAGCCACCACAAGGCAAGGACAACACGTTTATTCACAAATATATTTTTTTAATGTTGTATTATGAGGCAGACGTATGCGCTCGCTCACAGCTTCTTATTGAGGTGGGAACTTTATATTTGTCTTTGTAAAAAAAAGAAATTGCACGAACACAGAAACATTCAGGACCTGGTTTTTAACCACCGACTGTGACTTTTATAAATAAAACAGCTTCACTTGTGAAAGCTACATTATATTTCTCAGCAATGAGGTGATAACTTTGCTTTAAGTAATTAAACCAACAAGCTTCACTATTGGGTCACTCACTCGCGCGCACTCTCTCACTCAAACACTCTCTCTCTCTCTCTTTCTGGCTCTCGTTAATTCATGAAAAAACTAACTTTATTTCACTTCAGAATTCTAGATCTGAGCTGTAGATAAACTAAAATTATTTCCGGACTATATATCTGGTCCGTCAGATTTTGCGCTGCAAAACATTCATGAGTCATGACAGCTGTTATCTTATAATAATAAGATCTAATAATCATGACCACCCGACATGAATTATAAAAAATAATTTTAATAGCACGGCCATTCAAAACCAGGGGCTACCATGTGCATGTATATATAATTATAGTGAATATAAACAGGCGGGCCAAAAAATTGGATATGGTCAAAAGATCGGATCTGTGCAGTAAGTCATGCAGTGTAAATGCAGCCTAGATGACTTGAATAGCTCTATTTGGAACAAAAATTATAATTTTAGAATGATTGAGGTGATTTTGTAGGGGAGTGAATCTGTAGAGCAAATAATAAACAAGCATAGATAAATACAATAGAACAAAGATACAAATGAAATAAACAGTGCTTTATGTTTTTCAGGTAATTCTAACAGTATTCAGATACAGAATGAATAATCAATTGTGAAATAGGCTAGCACTGCATAGTCTTTACTGTATAAATTAAATATAATGAATCTTTGTTAAAGCTAAAAAAGTGATTTTCTCTTTGTTTTTGTTTTTTTTGTTTGATTAACATTAATGAAACAGACAGCAGCAATATTATGGTTGCTGTCACTTTAAGACAGAATGCACGGATTCAATATAATGACACGCCTCCGTTTTTTTTTCTCCATTATTAAAGTTCACGTAAGCCATTGTGCTTACGAGGATACTCACAGGGCATTTTTTTGTGCATGTGTCCGTTCAAACACAGATAGCGGAATATAATGGAATTTGGTGTCCGCGTGCAGTCTGTGCTGCTCTGAGTGTGTGCATCTTCTTTTGCGTCTTCTTGTGCTCGAATAGTTGAAAATTGCTTGAATGTTTTAACTGACAGGACCTAAAACACGTGCAAGTGCTAAACTTTCGCTCTATGATCGTTAAACTTAGCAATTATTACGAAAATCATGTGCGAACTTTGATGCCTGGTCCATACAGATCATACAATGCCATCCCAAATGAAATGGCAGATCCTGTGATCGCGACTAATCCCACATCGCAACATCAATGCTAAAAATCCTTACTAAATTTGCTTGTATATATGGAACAGTCTGCCAAAGATGATGATGTTTGAACAAAGAACCAAATACCATGTTAACCTATGAACCTGTAGAACTGACGTCAACCGATTACCCATCGACCTATACGTACTTGTGTTTCTGTATTTTAAGTGAGTTCTCCTTTTACTCATTTTCTACGGCCAATGGAAGTGTGGAGAACTTTGTCTTCTGTAAACTGTTCACTTATTGAACTACAACTTTGAATAATGGTCTTCATTGAGCAGATAGGTCTCTTTATGGGGTATGACTGTGAATTCCCTAACACTAAGTTATTATAACTATGCAGTGCGAAAGCCCCTTTAACTATGATATTTCACCGCTCTTATGACTTTTCTAACTGCACTAAATCTTTTTAAAACTAGTGGGGACCAGTCATTCCACGCAGTCGCTCCCAGGCTGTGGAATGCTTTGCCTCTTGTTTTACGTTGCGCAAACTCAGCTGATTCTTTTAAAAAACAACTGAAGACTGCTCTTCAAGCAGGCTTTTGGTTAGTCGAGGGGTTGTTATGGTTGTTTGTTGTATTTGTTGTTTGTTTTTTGGGGAATGTATTTAAATTGTTCTTGTATTACATTTTACTGTGAAGCACTTTGTGATGTTTATCTGTGAAAAGTGCTGTATAAATAAATTTTACTTACTTACTAAATCTGATGAACTGCTTGAGGTTTTATAACCTTATTGAAGAACCAAGAATAAACACCAACCTATTTGTTCGTCTGTGTATTCCTGCTTTATTCTGCAGGGTTCTGGATCACCTCTTCGTTCTTCTGTATCTTCCCATTTTATTCTGCAGGGTTCTGGGTCACCTCTTCGTTCTTCTGTATCTTCCCATTTTATTCTGCAGGGTTCTGGATCACCTCTTCGTTCTTCTGTATCTTCCCATTTTATTCTGCAGGGTTCTGGGTCACCTCTTCGTTCTTCTGTATCTTCCCATTTTATTCTGCAGGGTTCTGGATCACCTCTTCGTTCTTCTGTATCTTCCCATTTTATTCTGCAGGGTTCTGGGTCACCTCTTCGTTCTTCTGTATCTTCCCGCTTTATTCTGCAGGGTTCTGGGTCACCTCTTTGTTCTTCTGTATCTTCCCATTTTATTCTGCAGGGTTCAGGATCACCTCTTTGTTCTTCTGTATCTTCCCATTTTATTCTGCAGGGTTCTGGGTCACCTCTTCGTTCTTCTGTATCTTCCCGCTTTATTCTGCAGGGTTCTGGATCACCTCTTCGTTCTTCTGTATCTTCCCATTTTATTCTGCAGGGTTCTGGATCACCTCTTCGTTCTTCTGTATCTTCCCATTTTATTCTGCAGGGTTCTGGATCACCTCTTTGTTCTTCTGTATCTTCCTGCTTTATTCTGCAGGGTTCTGGATCACCTCTTCGTTCTTCTGTATCTTCCCGCTTTATTCTGCAGGGTTCTGGATCACCTCTTTGTTCGTCTGTATCTTCCCGCTTTATTCTGCAGGGTTCTGGATCACCTCTTTGTTCTTCTGTATCTTCCCGTTTTATTCTGCAGGGTTCTGGATCACCTCTTTGTTCTTCTGTATCTTCCCGTTTTATTCTGCAGGGTTCTGGATCACCTCTTTGTTCTTCTGTATCTTCCCGTTTTATTCTGCAGGGTTCTGGATCACCTCTTTGATCTTCGGTATCTTCCAGCTTTATTCTGCAGGGTTCTGGATCATTCATGTTTTCAATGTTCATTTGCAAACTCTATCTTTCTTTAAAGAAGATAACCAGCATTTACTGGTTTAATCGCTGTGGACAAAGCTGCACTGAAGGTGAGGAGCAGAACTGCCAAAAACAAACATAAATTAGTTATCAAATTAATGTTTTCATTCAATCACAAACTTTAAACATGTTGTTTGTCTTTATTTATCCAACTATCAAAATGTAAAGTTATTTAATTTGTTTGTAAAACAAATTCACATATTCTACATATACATTTTGTCTGTTGGTCGATCTATTATTATTATTTACAAGAAGAGGCAATTGTTTATTGTGACACTCTCACTTATTTAAGTCTTATCAGTGAGATTATTTAATTAACCACAGTTATAATAACTACCATACAGCATCATATGTAATGTCCATATGAACCTAAATATAGTTCAATTTAAAACACATTTTTACATTTACAGTCATGTAAAATGTGATAATAAACTTGTTGCTGTAAACTGTAAAAGCATACTCGACCAAACAATATTTCAATGTTTACATGACCAAATTATTTGTCAGCTTATTAATATTTATGCACCTCTTGTGATGGATTTAAAAGGTCCTGAGTGGTGAATATCGTCATTCTCGATATCGATTCTCATTAATTACCAACACAGGTAACGTTATACTTTTAACTTTTTTTCTTTCGTTTTCTTTTTTTGGGGATCAAGTAACAGGAGTGACAAAACCCTCACTGCTCCAAACATCGACATAAATACAGACTAACATAATAAAAAAACAGATTAATGAAAGTATTTAACTTTAGTTCCTCATTTCCTGCTAGGCTAACTTAACGTTACATGTTTATTTAAGTCAGCAGACGCAAGAGGAAAAAAACGCAGAAATAGCTCTGTACCAGATGAAAACAATACAGAAATTACGCTGTAAAATGTTGCGTTGACATACTTTTTTTATAATTGTATAAATATACGAAGAACTGTGAACTGCTTACCTCACATCAGAAGAGAATCGGCGCAGTGATGGCGTTAGCGGTGACGTCATCAATGCGAGGCGAAAATCATGAAAACACGACTAATGGCTGTGCCTGGAATGGCACACTAACTTACTGCTTACTACATGATACACAGTGCATACTGCCTACTATTCTTAAGAATAGTGTGTGAAATAGTATTTACATACAGTCACATGACATGACAATCATTGAACACTCAGCATATCCGTTCAGGTTAGCCTACCTTACGAATAAATGTGGTAACTATTCTTTTTTTTTTTTTTTTATGTGCAAACCTGAGTGAAACCTTTCGACTCCTCACCAACGGGCTTGATCTAACCCATTACAATTATGTTTGTTGCTGTAAAGTCAAGTTGATTATGTGAAATTAAATGTTTTTCACTTAAAATCAATTGAGTTGATTAAGCCCAACATTAAATTCTTTACAATAAAAATGTGCTTAATATGATAACATAAATGAACTGGTTTGACGAGATAATAAAAAAAATTAAAAATAAAAAAAATTATAATTTTATATATATAGGCCTATATATATATATATATATATATATATATATATATATATATATATATATATATATATATATCATGTTTGAATTAAATTGACTATTAGGCTGGATTATTTTAAGGATGCAGGTATCAATATTACTGCAGGCATAGCTACTACTTTTTTACAATTACAAAATAACTAATTACAGCTAGGTTTTACAAAACATCACAAATAATTATTTTAGGATTATGGTAGATTATGCCCTACATATTAGGTAAATAGACTATATTTTGTCAGCATGCAAAAGTTATTGGTATAAATTGATCATTTCCTAATTGGTTAAATTTGCAGTTATTGAACCGATTTGAATCAACACTAAATGGACTTTGAACAATGACACTATGTTCTTGTTCTGTTGAAAACATTGAACTCTGTTTGCATCACAGAATCAATTTTTTCAAGAAACATGCCATAGAGATTAAAGTACAATTTATCTAATGATAGTGTTGTCAGAAACACAGCTAGTGTGTACTGTACAGTAATGTGTACTTCTAAAAGAGTTTTAGGCAACATTTATAATTATTCCCACCTCAGTTCACTCACACTGCACTCTTCACGAAGATGAAATGTCACGTGGAGTGTGTTGCCTTGTGGGAAACAGACCCGTGCAGTGTCTTCAGATGCAAACATCAGATTTCAGCAAGTGTAGGTAATCCGGAAACTCCATGCGTACAGAAAACTCACATACTATTCACAATATACACATTGTAAAATAATAGTTGTATGGTAGTACGCCATTCCGAACAACAATTTTAGTGTTTTTGAGTTGCATTTAGCAGATACTGACAAATACAGAAAATGGGCATATTACACATATACATACTGGATACTGCAGAAATAGTAAAGAATAGTATAATAATGTGCCATTTCACACACAGCCATCATCTCACTGATCTAATTGATTGGATTGATCATGAAGTCATAAAAAGTGACGTCACGCGCCGACATATTGGTATTCCCTCAAATTCTATTGAATTAATATGAAATCGCATGAGTTTTATGAGAAAACATTACCTAACGAGTCAGTGTTATATCTGAAGTCTGTACATTCTTATAACGCAAATGTTTGAAACATTTAAATCATTATTTGTTTAAAGTCTGGAATATCTTGTGCTTAATAAAATTTACGTTCATCTTCATTACAGTAGCGAATATCAGATCAGATGATGGACGAGAGACACCTCAGCATTTGTATCACAATGAAGACACAGAATTTGAGCTGACTTTTGGCGTTCTTGTTCTGATTCCACGTAATGTTCATGGTCCACATTACCTGACTATGCTTTAAAATTAATTTTGTTTTTTTTATGAAGGGAAAACAGTGAATGCGTTTTGAAAAATAGGTGAAGTATAATTTATTAGGCGTTCAGAAGCTCTATTGGGAAATTAAAACATTAAAATACCCAAAAATATTCATAACACTTCAATCTGCATTTCATAATTAGAAACTACATATTGTCAAATTGCATGACATTAATTGGTGTACAGGTACATAGTGTAATAAAGCACTCAGCCTAATAAAATGCAGAAATCAGATCACAATCAAAACTAATCTTTATTTCTAAAAAATATTAAACCTAGGCCCTATACCATGAAGCCGGTTTAGGTGGCTAGCCAGGTATGTTTCAGTTTATATTGCACCAACCCTGGGTTTTAGGCACCATGAAAGTGGTAACTCACGCTCCACGGCTAACCTGGTCCGGGACAGGTTATGTTCCAGGTAAGAGGGTGCAGACCGAACTTGGACCAATCAGCTGTGAGCAAAGTGACACATATGATGCGATAATCTCACTCCACCTGTTTCTACTCCAAATTAAAGGTCACTACATATCGAATGATTTTTAAAGACAAAAATCGTCTGGCTTTCAGTATTGCTTATTTAGAATAATAATTTTGTATGATTTAGATCATATGTAATTATCATACCCTTAATCGATTACAATTTTAGTTTATCAATTATTATTATGTATAAAGGTAATATATATATATATATATATATATATAAATCTCGCGAGAAATTAATCGCAGATTAACTTTTTCTCAGCATGTGATTGGCTGTTCAAAACTGATGTCACACCTGAACTCCTAAATTCAGGATCAAAGCCTGAGCTGACAGAGAAAGTTGATGATCAGCATCATGGTACCAACAAAGCCTGGTTGGATTTGTTTGGTTGTCAACTCGAAACTAATCCTGTAATCCTGAGTTTGTTCAACTACCATCATGGTACATGCCCCAGGGTGAATCGTGTGAAAAACATACAGGAATCTTCTGATTTCTATCTTCTGATTTCTGCACATGCTTCTCCAAAACACCCTTTCTCCTGTCTTAGAAAGTAACATTCTCAAGTAATTTAAAAATTAATGGTCATTTGTTTTTGTTTTTTAATTGCTCTTTTAGGAGAAACTTCATCTTTTGAGTTGATCTGAAACACATTTGAAACTGATGGAACCTTGTTCACTTTAATGATGTTAATGATGATAATGTTTTTTTGTTCCGTCTCTTGTAGCAGCTGGTTACAGCAGACTTATATTGAAGATACTGCTTGATGCATTATCACATTTGGTGCGGACGCAGTGTTGCTGGATCTGAAGGTGAACTGCTTACTCCGATTTTAGACATTTGTTTTTTGTATGATTGCGTAGAGAATGCAACCAAGTGAATCTTTCTCCACACTGAAGGCAGTGATACGGCTTCTCTCCAGTGTGGATTTTCATGTGACTCTTACAGTGTCCTTTTCGTGCGAAACTCTTCCCACACTGATCACATGTGAAAGGTTTCTCTCCAGTGTGGATCCTCTCGTGTGTTTTCAGGTGTTCTGACTGACGGAATCTCTTGTCGCAGTGTGAACACTTGTAAGGTTTTTCTCCAGTGTGGATCCTCTGGTGCTGCTTCAGTTCAGCATCCTCAAAAAAGGTCTTCCCACAATCAAAGCACATATAATTCTTCACACCACTGTGTCTTTTCTGGTGTAGTTTTAAAGCACTCGGCTTACAAAAACTCTTTCCACACAAAGAACACACATGAGGCTTCTCCTTTGTGTGAACTTTCAAGTGGCTCTTCAGGTTTTTTGGACTAACAAAGTTTTTACCACACCGATCACAGATAAATGGTCTTTCTCCAGAATGAGAACGCTGATGTAATTTAAAAGTGCATGCTCTTCTAAAACTCTTCCCGCACTGATCACATGTGTGTGGTTTCTCTCCAGTGTGGATCTTCATGTGTGCATTAAGGTGTCCCTTTTGTGCGAAACTCTTCCCACACTGATCACATGTGTACGGCTTTTCTCCAGTGTGAGTTCTCTGGTGCCGTTTCAGTTCAGCATCCTCAAAAAAGGTCTTCCCACAATCAAAGCACACATGATTCTTCACACCACTGTGTCTTTTCTGGTGTATTTTTAAAGTAGCCAGCTCACTAAAACTCTTTCCACACAAAGAACACACATGAGGCTTCTTCTTTGTGTGAACTTTCAAGTGGCTCTTCAGGTTTTTTGGACTAACAAAGTTTTTACCACACCGATCACAGATAAATGGTCTTTCTCCAGAATGAGAACGCTGATGTAATTTAAAAGTGCATGCTCTTCTAAAACTCTTCCCGCACTGATCACATGTGTGTGGCTTCTCTCCAGTGTGGATCTTCATGTGTACATCAAGGTGTCCTTTTCGTGCGAAACTCTTCCCACACTGATCACATGTGTACGGCTTTTCTCCCGTGTGGATTTTCATGTGTTCCTTAAGGCCTGCTTTCTTTGTGAAACTCTTCCCACACTGATCACATGTGTGCAGATTCTCTCCAGTGTGGATTTTCATGTGAAGTTCAAAACTTTGTTTGTATGGGAAACTCTTTCTACACTGAGGGCAGGTAAAATATTTTTTGGCTCTTTTTTTCAATAAAAAATTACTTTTACTCCACGAGCAACTCAAAGATTTTCTTCCAGTTTTGAAATCATGATGTTTCTCTTCCGCTTCACTCAGTTCTTCACTCTCCTCGTTCTCTTCAATCAGGTCTAAGATGAAAGAAAGAAAGGTTTCATTTTCTGGAAATCATAAAACATGTATCCTGATGTACTGTAATAGCAGACAGCAGAAAACTAAATATTACACAACTATTATTTTGAAGCATTTGTATTAGAGATTGACCGTTAATTTAATTTACCTATATTTTTTTCTGATATTTAAGCATTTGATCTGATTTTTTTCTTTAAATCAGATATCCATCCAGTTTCCAAACTGTTTGTCCTATGTAGGGTCTCAGGCGGCAAACAGGGAAAATCCTTTGATAGATTCACACAGTATTCACAGGTAAAGTAACTTTCTTTGCTTTAATTACTAAAAATTTTGCTGTCAGCATGTATTTCATAATCTAGATTATGATTATGAAAATTATACAAATAAAAAAACATTATTAATAATTATAACATGCAATTCGAGATGGACACTAATGCAATTATTAATGGGTAGGTTAAGGTTATAGGTTATTATGGGTAGGTGATATACTTGTAGACAGGTAAACCAGTTGCAGTGAAAGTTGATCTATTTCATGTGTTTTTAAGCCTTGCCAGTTCAAACTTTCTAACGATTTAAACCGTTCAACTTATTATTCATGCCATTAAGACAAATTTTTTAATAGTTTATAAAAATCTGAATTGGATTTTTCGGTACAATTCAGTTAAACGGACTGAATTGTACACTGCATGGGTGGGAAGAAGATAATATGTTGATTAATGTGAGGGGAGGAGAGCATAGTTACAACCCGAACTAAATACAATATCTAATTGGTCAGAACCCCTTTGAGGTTTGGTCAGACAACAAGAGTTTAAAACTTGACG
Organism: Phoxinus phoxinus; assembly: GCF_949152265.1. Lineage (NCBI taxonomy): Eukaryota > Metazoa > Chordata > Actinopteri > Cypriniformes > Leuciscidae > Phoxinus > Phoxinus phoxinus. The sequence goes on along the minus strand of NC_136895.1, from coordinate 21,456,810 downwards.
ACACAAACAAATCATCAGAGTTTTGTCTGATCTACCAGCAAGAAGAAACAAGCAGCTATCCCGTCTAGTCTCACTTCTTTTTTTGCACCACTCCATGCATTCAGGAAATCCCCCCAAAATCCGAGATGGGTCTGTCTGCGGACTGCAAGAGAGGGGCGTAACAGGAAGTGGGCGTAACTTGAAGTTGTCCAAATCACACAGAACCACGCGATATGTCAAACTCAAAACGAGATGTTGTCGCTGTCGGCAATATGCCAGCTCGTATAGAGTCAACGGTAATAATAGTTTCCAGAGGTATAACCGTGTAAATCGAAGTGTATAAGTAATATTGCTGCCTTTAACATTGCAGCAAGGGCAGAGCAAACCGTTTGGAACTTTGAGCTTGTCAATCTGTCTCGCTGAGTGTCACACAGATGCCGTCATTCTACAGAAACGTCCACTTCTATGGCAAGATGTCTTAAAATGTATATATTTTTCTAACGTTTAAACGACCATACACCATTTTTTGTCACTGGTGTTACCTTACTTATTTGGCAATATTAACGTTTTTTTATTTTTTCAGTGATTTTAAAAAGTGAATCAAGTTTTAAAAAATTATATTTCATTTATAATTGCTTTTTGAACTTTCTTATTCACAAAATATAAAGCAGAACGACTGTTAATATTAAAATAGACCACGGCCATTGTATTACATTTATGCATTTGGCAGACGAAAAGTGTGCTTGAATGAGGTTAGTTCATTTGCGCAACCATGTATTTGCTATAATGATGAACATATATGAACACCAGTTAAAATCAAGTAATGATGCAATGCAATCCTTTAAATCTTAATTTTTGAGCGTAGCAGAATTAAATGGATGTAAAATTAAAAATAATTGTACAATATGTAATTTTACAAATAACATTGTTTTGTTTTCAAATGTAAAGAAACTGTAACCCTAAAGTGTCTTTTAAGTGTAATATTTATGTAAAGGCTAGGGACAGAAAAATTGATATTTCCATAGAATGACCCAGTAGATCGCCCTGGAGTGGTCGCTTTCCATTTAATATTATATTATAATAATTATAATGTAAATGCATGGGTAAGATGTCACCTAATAGATGTAGCCTACATGCATAGAGGTCGCCTAATTTATTGTTTTCTATATCAGTTTACAACTGTTTCCTCTTTATTTTTTGTGCAGCTGTGGTGCTTTTGAGGTGACAATTCTTAATTTGCCCTTTAACCCTCATTGTGTTGCCTTTCAATTAAAATATTTTGTTATGGGTGTGCAGTGTGCTTGTTGTTCATTTGTCTCAAAAGTATCATAAGATTTGTTTGTCAGCAGCGCATTTAGCTGTTCATTAGTGCTGTTGATATCAGTCAACATTTTGAATCATCTGCAAATCAGGAATACAATAAGACATCAAAAGATGTTTAAAATTATTTATTTAAAAAAAGAAAAGGAAAAAAAAATTAGAGTTTCCAATTCCAAAACAATATATTAGAGCTTGCTCCACACTTTAGTTGAGGTGGGAAGAATAATTGATAGAACGATTGCAATATTGTTTTCTTGCAATACATTATCAGTATCTGGCACTAATGCAGATTACAGCTTGCTTTACTGTATACCAAAACAAGTATTTCGGATCTTGAACAGCTAAGAGTCAGTTTAATCAACTCTACGCGAGAGCGATTCAAAAGCATACGGAACTGTCTGTTCTCAAATCGCTCTCGCGGTACTTTGATATCCGACCGGTCTGTGCAGCGCTGCTTTAAGGCCCTGTCCCAAATGGCACACTCCGGACTTGTGGACTTCCTCAGAGTCCACACTTTGCTGACGTCATGTAGTGCAGACCTAAAGGGCCCTTGGCGCGAGTCCACGAGGGCGCATTGAGAGGTATTTTTGGGACAGACTCGATCGTCACGCCGGAAATAGGAAGACGGTCCGGTTGTTGTTTAAATATTATATTTCTACATTTATTTATGACTCAGTAAAGCCCTGCCATTCGGTTCTATTTATTTAATGAATCATAATGCGATCGTAGCCTATTATTCAGCAAGCTATTTATGTTTATAAAATATAAATATATATTTATATTTATGTTTGAGATATCAACCACTGGTTGATGACCATAATGTTTGTATAAACTGTAGGTAATAACTGGTAAAATGTACACATAGGTCATAAAAACCATAATGATATTTACACTTAAATATTTTCTTCTCATCCATGTTAACGTGAGCGAAAGCTCCTCCCATTCGTTGTCTGATTGGCCTTTCGCAAATTCGCAAGGATTCCTGGGTAGTTAAAGTGCGTGAAGCCTGCATCTATGCGGGCTTCGCGGAAGACCGCTTCAAGGGTACAAAGGGGGCGCTGCTGAGCACACTTCAGAGCGTTAAAGTGATGAATGGGACGGCCTACGGACTCGTAGACTCAGCGAGCACGCGCAATTTAAGTCCACGAGACCGAAAGTCCACATCAAGTGCGCCATTTGGGACAGGGCCTCAGTGGAAAAAACAGTGAGCAACTTGAAGTGGACGTAACTTGAATGGACGTAACTTAAATTGACGTAACTTGAAGGGGCGTAACTTGAAGTGGGGCGTAACTTGAAGTGGGGCGTGACTTGAAGGGGCGTAACTTGAAGTCTGGCAGGATGCAGATAGATACTATTGCAAAATCCAGTAAAAAACAAACAAAAAACTCTGCTTTAAAGAGTTGAGTTTCAGGCTCCATTTTGTTCCCAGTTCATGGAACGTGTCCCATATATTGTTTGCTACTTTAACTGTGTTATTTCACAGCTCTTATGATTGTTCTAAGTACAACAAAAACACATTCACCATTACCACTGATGAACTGATGAAGTTTATAACTTTAATGACCTTCAGCATCATTAATGAAGAATCAAGTATAAACACCAACCTTGTTCTTCAGCATCTTCAGGTTCCATTCTACAGGATTCTGGATCACTCATGTTCTCGCTGTTCAACTCTAGGCTTGTTTGAGATGAGCAAAATCTGCGCAGAACCGATCACCGGTGATCAGCGCGAGATGCATGCCGGTTAGAAATGTGTCCGACTGCGTTCCGCCTGGCTCTGATGTCATGCAGACGTATGTCAAAAATCTCTCGCGAGCGCAAGGCACACCTGTCGGATTCTGCAGTTGCGCGCAGTTCAGTTGCTCTCCACCGACTGCGCGGATCAAAAGCATGATGGGAAACGACTTGCTGACGACACAGCTTAATGCTCATTGGTTTAAACAACCATGTTCTCTTTTAAAATGTTTGATATTAAAACTCTGATATCATGTTTTATGTGTATAAATGATCTGTGAATATTCCCAAACTCTCTGACAGTGCGATCTCTATATGGATTATGTGATTATGTAATTAAAATATATATAGGCTATATATATATATAAACACATGTATTAAAGAAAAAAAAAGATTGATAAACACGTATTTGGAATGGGATTATATAGCCTAACAAGTGATTTGGGTGTCTTGTTCATTATATTTATTTTCATATTTAAGCAACAGAACTCAAATAACATCCAGTTTATTAGCAACACTGTGCACGAGCGTGAATCCCGTGAATCCCGCGATATCCATCTTTGATCTCACAGGTGTCAGATCCACTGTGAGAAGAGAGAACTGTCCGTCTTGCCTGCACTTTTTTCACTCCTCCCCTCACTGCAGCCGCCTACTCTCGACTACACTTCAGGCGAGGCAAGGCGCATCTCAAACAAGCCTTCTGTCTTCAACATATGCTTCTGCGTCAACTCCACGCCGTAGCTACGCCGTCAGGCCAACACCCGTGTGCGTGAGTGTGAATCTCGCGATATCCACCTTTGATTCCGTAGGTGTCTGAAGACGGAACTGTCCTGCTTGCCTGCATTTTTTTTCCCTCCTCCCCTCACTCCAACTTTCGACTACATTTTAGGAGAGGCGCTTTTTACAGTTTAGGTTAAAAGCTATTATGAAACAAACACACAAGCAAATGTTTAGTGATGGAGCACGAGAACATGAAAGATATGACTGAGAAGAGCTGCCCTTTATTAACGTTACAGAAGAAACCGACCAAGCGGCAGAACAGGTATATACGCCATTAACATTCCGGTTTCAGACTGTTGTTGAGAAAAGGGGACAGTGTTAGGTACAATGATGTGTGTAAACCGGCTTGAAATGTCATTATATCCCCAATATGAAACAATGAACGCATTTAAAATATTAAAATATAATGAAAGTGATTGTGTAGGCTAGTTATGGCAATAATGTACGGAGCCCCTATGGGGACGTGGTGATGTAATTGTTACTTATTTATTGATGGGAGAATATATATATATATATATATATATATATATATATATATATATATATATATATATATATATATATATATATATATATATATATAGAGGCCTATATATATGTATATATATATTTATTTTTTCAAATATTTTGCGTTCCCACGCAAAACTTCAGCGTTCCCTCGCAAAGTTTATTTTTGCGTTCCCTCACAAAGATATTTGCGATCGCAAAACCTGTTGTGAGCTCGGACAGACACTTGTTTAATGTCCCTCTGGCAGTGCTTCAGAGCTCCGTACGTTAATGGAGCGTTTCATAGTGTTTGAACTTGGACTCAAATATAAAGAAATGTTCAGTGAAGTTGGCAATAGCTACTATTCGAACTTCCCGGATCAATATTCTTGAGCTAAACCTGGTTAAAACACAAACGACACCTATTTACAATCACGGTAACCTAGACAACGACTTACATCCCAATTTTCCTCAAAACGAGCTTTATAATATAAATTTGTCTCTAAACAGACGATTAAGAGACCAGTCCGAATAAGGGGCCGTCTGCAAAGTGCAAATCCCCAAACCCTTCTGCATTTTATATTATTAAACATTCAATAGCTTCACTGTGACACACTGCACGTTTGTACTCAGTATGTTAACAGTTTCTGTGTGAGTGCTGCGCTCATTTGTTTAGATTTCTCCTCGAGAGGAGAGGCGGTATTAACACTAAAGGACAATTCCGGAGAAAATGAACCTAGGGGTAATTAACACATGGTTACATACAGAGTAGCTAGATCGTTCTCTGGGATGCGTTTTCATGATAATCGAATGTAAAGAGTTTTATCTCTAAAAACAGATTATAACTTATAATAGCTTATAACGCTATATGGGGCATATAAGTAGTAAAAGTAAATCGCTATTAATACCACTAACAAGGCTCAAAATAGCCTCACACTAACACATTAGCATAATGAGGGTCCCTACATGCAAACCGAAGCATTGAGAACTTTGTAAGTACAGACAGTTTAATAAGAAGATACTTTATAAAGACAGTACATTACGCGTATACAGGCAGGAGCCATCTTGGAAAACAGTCTCGACCAGTCGAGCCACATATACTAGCGTTATAAGCTAATCTGTTTTTAGAGATAAAACTCTTTACATTCGATTATCATGAAAACACATCCCAGAGAACGATCGACTCGGTAACCATGTGTTAATTACCCCTAGGTTAATTTTTCACCGGAATTGTCCTTTAAGTGACATATCATCTGACGCACAGAAGCCAATGGCACGTCACTATGTGTATTGGCACATCCGGTCTTCATTGGCATGTGCCAGTGGATAGTGACTTGTGTCACTGACATTATCACGAGACCAGATGTGCCATTACGCATAGTGACATGCCATTGGCTTCTGTGCGTCAGATGCCATGTCACTTAATGTTAATACTGCTACTGCTCGAGAGGCAGCGCGAGCCTCAACAGTGCAAACAAGCGTCAGTAAATTATATTATGATTAGTGCTGGGCGGTATGATGCTATTGAGAAACACAGCCTTGTTGAAGCTCTCCTTCTGAAAAGCCTGATGTGCTCTGATTGGTCGGCCAGTGTGTTGTGATATGTCAACAAACATGTTACCAAGCATTTTAAAACTTGAAATGTTAAGCATCTAATAACTGAGATTTCTAATATGCTGATTTGTTGCTCAATTTACATTTATTATTATTAAACTGTTGTAAATTTTTTTGCTGCCTAATATTTTTGTGCACTACCATTAAGATTTGGGGAAAGTAAGAATGAATACTTTTATTCAGCAAAGACGCATTCAATCGAAATGTGACTGTAAATATATTTATGATGTTATAAACTATTTCTATTTCAAGTAAATGCTGTTCTTTTGAACCTTCCATGCATTAAAGAATCCTGAAAATGTGTCCATAAAAATATTTATAATTAGTGGTTTTTTATCAATGCAGCTTTGGTGAGCATAAGAAACTTCTTTCAAAAACATTAATAAATCTTAAAGATTCCAAACTTTTGAATAGTAGTGTATGTATTTGCTGTCAAATGTAAACATTAATAATAATACATAAGAATTGATCATAAACTGTTTATCTTACTGCAGCGGAACTACAGGGAGGTTGGAGGACCCTATGCAGGAAAATGAATGTGGAAAGAAAAAAGTATTAAAAATGGAAGAGAGTCGCATCAAAAGTAGGAAAAAAATTCTCAATTACAAAATTACAGAGCCCTGAACAGCAACGTAAAAAATAAAAAAACGTTAAAAAAATAAAACATTAAGAGAATAAAGTCTTCGGTAGAAGTTTTTCTATGTGTGTGTGTAAAGAAATGCGCTCGTGAAGTCGAACTTCCTCGGACATGGATCTAAAAAAAATAATAGCTTTTTACTTTTATCTGGGCTTTCAATAAAAGAAAATTCTACAGGTGCTAATCTACCAACATGGCATTAGCTTCCATTTGTTATAGGACGTTACAAAATATATAACTGAGGAAATCATGGGATCCGGCCAAATGATTGGATACAGAATGATGCACTTAAAATGTATCCAGAAAGGATTTACAGTGAAGAGGGGGGGCAGTACGGTTACTATTGTGTTCTCGACCCAGATGGCATTGCCAGACGAGCACGAAGAGCGTCGTGTTAGTGGCTCAAAAGTTAATGACTAATGATCTAAGCAACTTCACTGTTTTTCTATTATCACTGTAAAGCTGATTTGAAACAATCCATACTGTTAAAAGCGCTATGTAAATGAAGGTGACTTGACGAAGACACTACTCCGGCGTAGTCTTCGTGTTCGTCTATAGGCAACGCCATGGTAATGCCATGTTGGTAGATTGGCACCTGTATAATTTCCTTTTGTTGAAAGCCCAGATAAAAGCAAAAAGCTACTATTATATTTAGATCCATGTCAAAAGCAGTTCGATTTCACGAGCGCATTTCTTTACAAAAATAAAAATAAAAAAAACTAGCCTACTATACGGAAGACTGTATTCTCGTAATTTTGACTTTATTCTCAAAAAATTTCGACTTTAATCTCCAAGAACAAAAAACAGATTTTTTTTTTTTACTTTGCGGTCCAGGGCTTCCGTACAAAATTATTAATCATCAATAATATCAATAATAATAACAACAGTTTTACATCACTATGACAACCATTAATTCAAAATTCAGATCAGTGTTTTCAGGATCAGGACTTCGGAATTACGCAGAGGAATGGTGGCATAATAAATGCTCCAAAAATACTAGGATGCAACATAGGTGGTGGTGTTAACATAACCCTACAAGTGGTGAGTGTCTGATCATTATTACACTGTAATTTTGTACATTGTACAGAGTTGCTCATAAATACTGTATATTTATGTGTATATGTTGTTGTTGTTTTTTCAGCCACAGGTGTCTCCCTCTACCTCAATAAACAAAAATGGTAAGGGCCAGAAAGACATTTCAAAACTGTTGCTGCATAAAACTGTTCATTCATAAGTGCAATGCTCCTGTTAATAATATAACTTTCCAACATTTTTAGACACTCTTCAGAGCATAAAGAATAAGATGAAATTAAGAATGAAGCAGGATTCTGAGAGGATTTTGGAGGGAAGTGCACAACAGTCAGTCACTCTAAATAAGATCTACACACAACTCTTTATCATCAATGACGAGTCGGACCCAATCAATAGAGAACATGAGATATGGCAGATCGAGACGAAAGATTTAAACCCATCAGCGCAGACAGTCATTAACTACAATGAAATTCTTAAACCACCCTTGGATGACAATGGACCCATGAAGATTGTTTTAACGAAAGGAATCGCCGGAATCGGAAAAACGGTCACTGTGCAGAAGTTTGTCCACGACTGGGCAAGCGGAGAAGCCAATCAGGATCTAGAGCTTGTTTTTCTGCTCCCGTTCCGAGAGCTGAACTTGCATAAGGGAGAAAACCAGAGTCTTTTTGACCTGCTTTGTGTCTTTTACCCAGAGTTCAAAGATGCGAGACAGATCTCTGACTGGATCTGTGATAGAGAAGTCCTGTTCATCTTAGATGGTCTGGATGAATATAAAAATGATTTAAGCTTTCAAGCTGACAGCATTTTGTCAGATGTTACAGAAAAAAACACACTGGATGTCCTTCTAGTAAACCTTCTGCGAGGAAAACTGCTCCCATCTGCACACCTGTGGATCACCAGCCGGCCTGTGGCAGCTGGACAGCTTCCATCTGAGATCTTCAGACGGGGATGCATCACACAGATCAGAGGATTCACATGTGAACAAAAGGAGGAGTACTTCACGAGGCAGTTTGAGGATCCAGCTCTAACCCAAAAAGTCATCTGTCACCTGAAGTCTCATAAGAGCCTTTGGATATTGTGCCACATACCACTCTTTTGTTGGATTTCGTCGGTTGTTCTCAAAAACATAATGAAGAGTCAAAATAAAGAGAGGGACATGCCCTCAAATCAAACAGAAATGTTTATACACTATCTGCACAATCAGACCAGCTTAAGCCACAACAAATATCAAGGGAAAGAACTGCCATCACAAGATGCTCTTATAGAGCACAAACCATTGCTTAAGAACCTGGCAGCGCTGGCATACTGGGAGCTGAAGGAAAAAAATGCTATCTTCAGTAAAGAAGACTTGAGGAAATATTATATCACTCCTGAGAAAGCTCTCCAGTATCCTGGCATCATAACCTGTGTCTCTGAGGACAAGATTGGATATAGAAGGACTAAACTTTACAGCTTTGTCCATCTCAGTGTCCAGGAATTCTTTGCAGCCTTGTTTGTTTTTCATGAATTTCTATCAGGAAATCTGATGGGATTGATTAACCTGGGATTGATTAAAGTTAAAGAGGGGCAGCAGTCTAATTTGTTTGATTTTCTCAAAGGCGTGATCGATGTGGTCGTGCAAAGCCAAAATGAACACCTGGATCTTTTTAACTGTTTTCTCTTCGGAATTTCTTGTGATTCCAGCAGAGAAATACTTGAAGGATTCCTGCCTCCGTTGCAAGGCAGTAGTTCAGAAGATCACAAAAAAGTGACAAAGTACATAAAGTCTTTGAGGAGGAAAGATCTGACCCCTGAGAGATGCTTCAGTCTTGTTCGTTGCCTTGTGGAGCTCAAAGACATTTCTTTTTTGCAGATGAAAAATCTCGAACGCTCACGGACTAAAAAGCCCCTTACACTGTTCCAGTGCACGTTTCTGGCTTTCCGGTTTGTGATGTCAGAGACAGACCATGAAGAGTTTGTCCTCAGGAAATACAACATAACTTTAGAAGGATTTCAGAGATTCTCTCCAGCCATCAAGTGCTTCAGAAAGGCTCGGTAAGTATTATGACGCTGTGAAAATCTTCAGAATGTATCATTAAATATTCCCAGTCAAAGTTAGGCTGGAGACACACTTGAAGATTTTAAGCCAGATTTTGAGCCCGATTTGCATATTCAAGGCTTGTCTCAAACAACTTTTTGTCGGAAAATTCCTCAATTGTGTGGTGTCATTACGATAATTTCACTGCTCCTGATCACGTTGGAGCCTGCACGATCCCAACCCTTGATCGGGCTGCCTCTGACGTTATACCCACAATAGCCAATGAGATCGAACAAGCTTCTCCAACCGGATGGTGCGTGCTTCTATAGCTGAAACTTGGCAGCCACAAACATACCATGATAGAGTAGTATTGAGAAAGATCACCCATATTCTTTTTTTTCTCCTTAGTTTTTCTCCCCGTAAAACAAAACTCACGTAAGGAGAACTAGCTGACCACACTGATCGTCCTCCATTTGTTTTGTCTTCTCAAGTCAAGTTTGATCTCGCGAGTCTCTGTGAGATCTCGTCTTACTGTGAAAATTTCGAGAGGTGTGCGTGGTCCGGACGAGTCGTCTAGTGTGTGCATTCAGAGGATTATAATCAGTTGAAACTGCCCTTATGTCTGTGGTCTCCCATAGTTTTAAATTTGGTTAAGATTTGAAAATCATCTACTGTGTCCTAGGCCTTAGTGTAACTGTTTAAATGGACAATTGTTACCGTAACAGGGTATAAATGCAAGTTTGCAACAGGGTTTAAATGCAAAACTAACCGTTTAAATTCAATATTGACAGACTCGAAGGAAGCGGCTTTACAGAGAAACACTGTGATATCCTGGTGTCTTTCCTGACCTCTCCAAACTCTCACCTGACTCATCTTGATCTGAGCCACAATAGTCTGGGACTGTCTGCAGTGAAGCAGCTTTCTAAGGCCCTCTGTGATCCCAAATGCCAGATTCAGATGCTAAACCTCAGCCACAACAACCTCCATAGTCAGGACATGGAGCTGATCAAGGATGTGCTTTCAGGACCAAATGTGAATCTGAAAATCCTGGACCTCAGCGACAATAATGTAGGAGATCTAGGAGTGGAGATTCTCTCAGCTGGGCTGCGGAGTGCCAAGTGTCATCTTGAGGTTTTGAAGTAAGTAAAACTAACTACACACATCAGGGATGGGTAAAATAAACCGTTAAATAAGATTATGTAAGGGTGGCCAAGGACCGCCCAAGAGGACATTTGACCAACATGTAAAGCAACGTGAAAATGTAAAGTCGATGTCCCTAAGATAACAGACCGGCATACATCGAATAAGTTATTCTGCAGCTGGCGTGTTTTTTCAATGGGAGCGACGCGTTTTTAGAACGCCAGGAGCGTAACGAGGCGCTGAGCGAGTATTTAACGCTCAAGCGCTGAGCGTTCGCCTTTTTTTACAGGTCGCCGAGAGTTGAAGAATGTTCAACTTTGTGTAAAACGCCACACTCATCACTGTCACTTTTTACCCAACCTTCCAATCACAGTGGAGGAGGGGCGGGACTAATACCACACCGACCAACGGATATTCTGTATCATAGCAACGAAGCGTCTCAACTGAAAAAAAACTGCGCTCCCAAAGCGCTCTCAAGCGCACATTGCTCGCCGTTTTCAGCAGAGCGCCTAGCGTTTTCAGACCCTAGGCACACGGCCTAACTAAAAGCAACTTGTACTGACAAATCTTAAATTATGTCAGTGCCATTGTTTTGTCAAGATACATACCAGTAGTATATTTTTTTCTAAGGCACATTATTAAAATAGTTTATGGACATATGGACCCACGAAATTCATAAACTTTTTGAAAATCCAGCGTTTGGCTGGTCCTGATAAGCGCTCATTGTCATAGTTACATTGATGTAACTATGACATAGTAAACACAATGGCATTCTTCTTCCATGAGGGGATTTGGCATCCCAGCGGCTTTGCTTCCAGGCGGACCGTTAAAGAACATGACACGCACATCTCCTGGAAATCCTGTAGAATTCAACCAATCAGATAACGATTTTGAAACTCCTGAAGTGTTTCCCATTTTGTGTGCCTTATGCATCAGACACTTAGGGTGCTTTGACACCTGCCTCATTTAGTTCGGTTGAATCGCACTAGAGTTCGTTTTCCCCCTTGGTGCGGTTCGTTTGGGCAGGTGTGAATGCAGCAAACGCACTCGGGTGCGCACCAAAAGCGGACCACGCTTTCAAACAGACTCTGGAGCGGTTCGTTTTTGGTGAGAACGTGATCCGACCTCGAACAGACCCAACTGCCAAAGAACTGCACATTTTTGGACTAAACCAGCTGCCGTAGTCAGCCACGCTGTGCATTATGTCACTGTTTAGCAACATTAATGCACGCATCGCCTCCTCGTGAAGTGACTCGCCGCGTGCATTGCATAAAACATTATTTTCAAGCCGCATCCTCGCTTCATTCTCAAATGTTATTGTTTGCCTAAAATGGCGTAGACAAACTATATAATAAACTATGACTAGGGATACAATCAGCCCACGCAGTCGTCTCTCCATAGTAAAAAGCGGTGTGTTGTCTGTCGGATTTTCCTCTTCTATGTTTACTTGTGGGATTTCTGTTGGATTTTTCCCCCACGTCAATTCTGACATGTAAAAATACGTTCAAGACCCATCTGGCCAACGAGTGATGTGGATGTTGTCACATGACTGCATTTTGGTTCGTTTCATCAACTGATTCGGACCAGAGCAATCAGTGTGGTGTGAAAAGGAACCAAAACGCCTGAAAAATGCCTACAAAGTATAATTTTTCTCCCTTGACCAAATTAACCGAACTACAGATGTGAAAGCACCCTTAGCCAACGATCCGTGGGCGTAAAATCTAAGGCTGAGACTAAGATTTGGCTGACAAAAATGTCTCATAAGAGACAAAATGTTTGGGAATCCTTGATGTACTCTAACTGGTAGAGTATGACACTAGCCATACCAAGGTCATAGGTTTGATTCTCAGGGATCACTCTGATCAAACAATGTGTAGAGTGAATGCAAAATCATTTGCTAAATGCATAAATATCAAAATGTAAGGAAACCATCAGAACCAAAGCTGGTTGGTCCTTGAAATAGGCAAACAAATGCATATCATGAATGTTATTAATTGACCAGTTGATCTAAACATAAAATCTTGTTTTGCTCTATAGACTATCAGGCTGTCAAATTAAACAAGGAGTTTCTAGGTTGCTGTCGTCTTTGAAAGCCAAATCCTCTTTGAGAGAGCTGGACCTGCAGTATAATGACCTTGGAAACATCATGGAACAGAAAATTCATCTACTGGAGGCAAAGCTGCCCTCACTGAGGTACTGTAGCATCTATCTTGTGTGTTCATGTGGAAGTTTGGTATAACATCCACTGGATCCATTGATTTGTCCTAGTTATTCAGTGAATTATTCACTGTTATATTCAGGTATACTTCCTGTTGGCTGCTTTGTTTACACAAGTACTGTAGGTGATGATCAGCAAGCGTCTCTGCACAATTAACAGGCTTCAATGATGGGAAAACACAAATCAGTGTAGGAACTTGAATGAGACTATCGTTTACTTAAAGGAGCATTGTGTAATATTTAGGAGGATTTGTTGACAAATGCAATATCATATACATAACTTTGTTTGCAGTGGTGTACAAAGACCTTACATATGAACCGTTATGTTATTACCTTAGAATGAGCCATTTCTATCTACACACACCACGGGTCCCCTTACATTGAAATAGCCATTTTTGCACCGCCATGTTTCTACAGTAGCCCTAAACGGAAAAAGTACTACAGACATGTTTTGTCACTATGTTGTTCTTCGTGCAAAGAAGCTAGCTAAAGTCAGCGAATACAACACTGACACAATGATGAACAAGTAACAATAGTATTCGCAATAACATCTTTTTACTAAATAAATAAGTAAATATAATTTCTTTATCTTTGTAAAGAAACCTCATTGCTTAACTGGCTACTCTCTGCTGTCTCAGACGATGACATCTTCGGTCGGCCACCGTAACTTCTGTTGGTATCAATTCGCAACCTCGCCACTAGATGTCGCTATAATTTACACACTGCATCTTCAAAAGATTTGTTCAAAAACACTTTTTGAAGAACTTTTCATGAGACCCAAAATTAATTTAGGAATCCTTATTATATGCTGTTGATTTGACAATTATGAAATGTAAAGGTAAAAATGTAAATGTGTTGTGGAATGAGAAACTATCCATTCATGTTTAAAATGTGTTTCAATTATTGTGTAAAAGTCTTAAAGGAACACTCCACTTTTTTTGGAAATAGGCTCATTTTCCAACTCCCCTAGAGTTAAACAGTTGAGTTTTACCATTTTTTTTTATCTATTCAGCCGATCTCCGGGTCTGGCGGTAGCACTTTTAGCATAGCTTAGCATAGATCGTTGAATCTGATTAGACCATTAGCATCTCTCAAAAATGACCAAAGAGTTTTGCTATTTTTCCTATTTAAAACTTGACTCTTCTGTAGTAACGTTGTGTACTAAGACTGCTGGAAAATTAAAAGTTGCGATTTTCTAGGCTGATATGGCTAGGAACTGTGCTGCCGTACCGTGGGTGCAGCAGGCACAATGATATTACGCATAACTTGCTAAAAGTGCTACCGCCAGACCGGAGATTGGCTGAATGGATTCGAAAACTGTAAAACTCAACTGTTTAACTCTGGGGGAGTTGGAAAATGAGCCTATTTCTGAAAAAAGTGGAGTGTTCCTTTAACATATTACCCATACTAACCCTACTTCTGACTCTAATCAGAATTTCCTTTGGAGGAGTCTGCCAGGACCAACCAGGACTGTACAAATGTGAGTTTAAACATACACATGACATGGATCAACACAAATGTATATGAATATAAGTGAAGGCATATTTGTAGATGCTGTAACTGCTTCAGTATTTTTAATACCTTTTCCATTTCATTATAAAATGTCATGCGGTCTGACAGATGAATTTATACAAATACTTAAGGTAACGCTTTATTTTAAGGTGATGTAGTTACATATTACTACATGTACTTATAGTAATAACTGTAACTATAGTAAGAACATTGGTACTTAGTACCGGTTTAGTCCCAAGTACTTAGTACCCAAGTCTAGTCCCAGACTAAAATGCATATTTGAGTTGTTTTAACTGAAAGCTACTTACACTGACATATCTTAAATTATGTCAGTGCCATTGTTTTGTCAAGATGCACACCAGTAATGTTTTTTTTTTTTTTCTAAGGCACGTTAATAAAAGCTGCACACCAGTAAAAAAAAAAATGTATAACGGTCTACTTAAATGTCCTAATTTAACTATGGTCTAATCCTGGCTTAATCTAAGCCCTGTATGTGAAACCAGACCACGGTGTTTCTTTAAATTAACCTGCCTGCATTCAAATTATGAAAGAATTACTGAAATTCTGTTTAAAATAGCTTTAGATGGAAATGGCATGTTTCTTCCCAAATGTATTTCACATCTACGCACATGTGCTGCGCTGCTGGAGACAAAATTGATGTTGATGTTTAAGCTGACGTTTTCTGATCAATCTCACTTTGTTTTAGATGCCGTCGCACTCACCTTTGACCCTCAGACGGCTAATGAAAACCTCTATCTGAGCAAGAACAACACCGTAGCTGTTTGTAAGAGAGAGAAACAACAGCTTCCTGCTAATGACAAAAGATTTGACAAGATCAACCAGGTCCTGTGCTGCCAGCCGCTGTCAGGACGCTGCTTCTTTACGGTGGACGTGATCGGGCCAGGTGTGCACATGGGCGTGGCCTGTGAGGGAATCAAGAGAAAGGGTGCGAGTGACGCAGTACGTCTGGGACGCAATGAGATGTCGTGGAGTTTATGTTGCTCAAAAAATGTATGTGTGGCTCATAACAAAAAAACGGACTCATTAACTAAACCACTTCAAACAGAGGCCAACAAAAAACTCGGTGTGTTCGTGGACCAAAAGGCTGGTTCTGTTTTCTTCTATAGGTTGAGCCCAGAGCCTGAACTCTTGTACATGTATGCAGATTTGCCTGAGGACCGGAAACTTTATGCTGCGTTCAGTATTCAGGAACCAGACAGCTCAGTCTGTTTAAGGCAAGCATCACTGTAAGCGGACCCGCGGTGTATGTAGATAGAAATGGTTCATTCTAAGGTAATAAAAACATAACGCTTTATTAAGTAAGGTTTTTATACACCACTGAAAACATTGTTATGGAGAAAGCGCAGGAGGAAACGGAAAGCTCACCTGCGGGCTGGATGGGAATTCAGCCTTCCAGTTCCGGCTTGGAAGTCGCGCGCGACGCGTCTGTTGCCTGGTGTTCGCCCTATTCTTTCTTTCTGCTCGTCTCCAAGCCCACAGTTTGGTACTGCCCGCATCGGCTTTTAGCGCTCGACGAGAGCGTCATCACTCCATCGAAAATGGCCTTGATTTAAGATTTAAGTCCCTTTTCTGATCTGGTTCTAAATGACTGCTCGTTTTTGAATTCTCCCCGTCAAAGCGGTCGAGGGGGTGGGTTAGGAACTGTTTTAAAACTTTCCTCACTTGCTGTCAAATGGTTTCTATAAAGGCTTCTTCTATTTTTGAAGTTCAATTACTCAGTTTTGAGTGGAAGGGACATATAAAGGGCATAAAGGAAGAAAAAGACGGGGGAGCAAATGATGATGAACAAAAACTTTATTTTATTCACTCTATGAATGCAATAGCCTCCATCAATTCTTATTCAATAAAAGTGATTCACTTTTTAAAAATTCTCTTTTTTATTTAGTTTTTTAATTCACATTAAAGTAGCAATGAAACAGAAGTGGCAACATTGAGTGAATTGAGTTTTTGAAGGTAGTTTTTTTTTAATCATGTAGAGATGATCAGTTGAACTGAGGCGCTACAACGATCTGTCACGCATTTACAAGCGCCAAAAGTGGTATTTATTGTTTGAATTTCATAATAAAATTGACTGAATCTTTTAGCTGAGATTTTCTTTATCATAAATTACCTTCTCTGTATTGTCTGTCGGTGTCAGTTTGATGATGTTCTGCATGGCTCCTCACAGGCTCAATTTGAAGTATTTAGCAGTAACACTAACTACATGGTCTTCTAAATCGCTAGGCTGCATATCTTCTGGGCTGTCCCGTTAACAAGCGCCGTCTTGTTATAATTCGAATGACGTCTTAATTCGAATGACAAATCATATAGAAAATATAAATGTAGATTTATGTATTAAGGATGCATCATTTTGAGTCACCCACAATGCTTATTAGTCCATAATAAATTGCATAAAAAGTTTACAAGTTATAAAGTCTCTTTAACTGAAGTCACATGTAAACCCACACACACCACAGATCCTCAAAAACATTTGACAATAAAAAGAGACTGACAGGAAAAAGAACAGGGTGGATTTTTTTTTTTTTTTTCAGAGAATGTTTATTGCACATGTCTTTTGATAATTATATGGTAGTTATACAAATACAACATACAATCAATAATACTAATGTATTTGTTGCAAGATACTGAGCCGGGAAGAGGTCACGTGACAAAAGAGGTGAGCACATTTTTTTTAGTGAACAAACAAAATAAATACATTTCTGTTTCCGGTAACCCTAAAAAGGATGCAGAGAAAAAATGCAACAAAAAATATAATAGAAGAATATGATATAAGATATGGAAACCCTAGCTCTTTATTTTAGTTTAATTTATTATTTTTAGTGGGGGGGGGACAGAAAAATCTGTTTCTGGTACAGACTATTTTTTTTACAGTCTATGTACAGACTGCATTGCCAAAACATGTGGCTGTCACGTGATGAACGAACGACTCGAACTCTAAGACTCGAACTCTAAGAATTTTTCACAATTGCGAGTAAAAAAGTCAGAATTGCGAGATATGAAGGCAAATTTGTGAGTTAGAGTTATAAAGTCAGAATTGTGAGGTATAAACTCAATTCTGAGACCAAAGTTGTCAGTAAAGTCATACTTTTCTTTCCTCAGAATTGGACTTTACACAATTCTGAGAAAAAAAAGTCAGAATTGCGAGATATAAACTTGCATATGTCAGAAAAAATTTAGGATTGCGAGTTATAAAGTCAAAATTGTATAATATATCACAATATATATAGTAAATATATGACACAATTATGACTCTATAACTTGCAATTCTGAGACAAAAAGACAGAATTGTGAGATAAAAAGTCTCAATTATCTTTTTAATTATTTTATTCCGTGGCGGAAACAAGCTTACATAGAAATGAGATCATGTTTGCTAACTAGATGTCGTGGGGAATTTGGCTATTAACATGTCAAGATTTTAATTATTCTGCTGAAATGAAATGACTTGGAAAAAAGATTTGTCAATTTTTCTGAATGAGATTCAAAGATCCCAGTCAGTAAAAGTATATAAAGACAAACGTCCCATCACTAAAATGAAGATTTCCACATGAAAGAAGGAGGAGCCTTTTAGAGTCACACCTACCTATTACTTAATCGCTACGGACCAATGGCAGTATGAAGGTGTTTTCCAGCCAGAGCGAATTTATCCAAAGTTCACTTTGGCATGCTGTTTCGACCTCCCGGAACACAAAACAAACTTTGTTTTAGCCCGATTTTGTTCGAAATTACATCACATCAGTTTGTTATAACTCTGTCTTAATGTAAGACAGACACCAGAGGGAGTTGCCGTAATTGAGATTGTGAAGCACTGTGAACAACTCACCTGCCCTCAGAAGACTTGAAGCTGACTAAATCTTTAAACAAGGACTTCCCACACTCAAAGCACATCACACCACTATCTCTTTTCTGGTGTACTTTAAAACCATCCACGTCGTGATAAACTCTTTCCACACAAAGAACACACATGAGACTTTTTCTTTGAATGAACTTTCAGGTGCTTCCTCAGGGAATCTGCCAAAAAAAAGTTTTTACCACACTGATCACAGTTAAACGGTCTTTCTCCAGATGTAAATTAAAAGCACTTACATGTGTGCGGCTTCTGTCTAGCGTGGATTTTCATGTGGTTTTTAAGTTTCCTTTTAGTGTGAAAGTCCTCCCGCACTGATCACATGTGAAAGGAATTTGAAGTTTAATACTTTTTTTGTATGGGAAACTGTTTCCAAGATGTGAGCAGGGTTTTTTTCTACTCTTTGTTTTAGTAAAAAAATTACTTCCAGTCTGAGCAACTCAATGATCTTTCTCCAGTATTGACGTGAATTTTCCCGTCCGCTTCACTCAGTTCTTCACTTTCCATCAGGTCTAAAAGGAAAGTAAAATGCTTTAATTTTCAGTAAATCATGAAAAAAAACAGAGAGAAATGTGAAGGGAAAGGGCATGATGTAATAATAGAAAGTAGACAACTGCTCAACTGCTGAAAAAGCACACGGTTTTGTTTTGTTTTTTTAATGCCAATCTTTTCATTTTAACCAACAAAGTGTAAACACAATGTAAATAAAATATTCATTGTACAATTAAGAATTAATGGGAGTTTTCGCGGAGTACAGAATTTAGTGAGCTTGCCCTTTAGAGATTGAAAGCCTTGGTTATTTAAAAGGGAGGCTCTTCTCTTTTTTTCTGTTTAATACCCATTCACAATTTGAAAGTTTAGTTATTCATGCTGCATATACGTTAAGTTTTTAGATTGAGTCAGGTTCACTGCGCTAATGCCACCAAATTATCTCAAATACACTATGCATTTGTAGCTATAGACATGTGACCCTAAGCTTATGTTATTGGCCAGCCCATTTATCAGGGTTCCCACTCTTTCTGATCAAAGATGCCTGGAAATTAATACACTCCCAAAAAAGAGTGAGAAAATTCCTCATTTGGAGTGAAAGGGCATGCATTACATTTTGGGCTTTTTCCCAAACGTACATAATCAATTAATTTTAGTTTTTATGTGCTATCAGTTGTCAATTTGTATTGTACTATATGTGATAAATGTTTTTCCATGAAAATATTTGTAGTTTCATTTTGATCAAGGTTGCAGCCAAACATGCACCTCACTTTGATCAAATGATGATCTCAGCCACTATATCTAGTGAGCCTTCAGCATTATTACCAAGAAATCAAGAATAAACACCAACCTCTTTGTTTTTCAGTATCATGAAGAACTTTCCACTCCTCAACGTCATCTTCTTCCAGAGTAACTGTGATCTCTGTCATTGTTCTGCAAAAACAGTTTACAAAAAAATTTACGCAAGATAGATATTGAACATTTCAGATTCTGCACTCTTTCTTAGTGACTAATCACATGTACTTGCATTGATCATGTGACTCAAGATTAGTAATGCTGGATAACTTGGATCATAATTTTTTTGTTAAAGCCACAGCAACACATTTATTTTCATAACTTGTCAAATCTAAATAATTTTGCTGTTTCACTTTGATATCCATTTTTGAGTTTATCTGAATCTCACATCATGTCCCAACCGTACTGTATGTGACATGACAATATTACTGTGATTCCAGTCATAATGCTGCACGATGTGGCACAATAACAACCGACCGAAGCATATCTGATGTTGAACAATGTTATGTGGAGAGGGATTTATGACCAATGAATTTTCCCGGAAGGCGGGGCTACCTATCATAACGATGTATAATATGTATAATAGAAACTAAGCATTTAAAAATATGTCCTTCCATACACTGCAGCAGTTAGACAAACTCAGATTTATACAGGAGATGTTTTCCTCTTATCGCATATTTGAAGAGGATGCAGTGTCACACCTGAAAGTGCAGATTCTGAAAGAAATGAAGTACTTACCTTGACTTTGGACAACTGTTTTTTGTATGGGTGAGTAGAGTAGCTAACTGAGTGAAACTCTTCCGACATGCATGGCAGTGATACGGCTTCTCTCCGGTGTGGATCCTCTCGTGTGCTTTCAGATGCTGTGACTGATTGAATCTCATGTCACAGTGTGAACACTTGTAAGGTTTTTCTCCCGTGTGAATTCTCTGATGACGTTTCAATTTGTTAGGTGTAGCAAATGTCCTCAAACACTCAACGCATGCATGAGCTTTAAAACCAGTATGTATTTTCTGGTGTATTTTAAAAGCGCCCAGCCATTTAAAACTCTTTCCACATGAAGAACACACGTAAGGCTTCTCCTTTGCATGAACTCTCAGGTGCTTCTTCAGGGTATCTGCCCCAAAAAAGTTTTTACCACACTGATCACAGAAAAATGTTCTTTCTCCAGAATGAGAATACAGATGCGATTTAAAAGCGCTTACATGTTTGAAACTCATCCCACACTGCTCACATATGTACGGCTTCTCTCCAGTGTGGATGTTCATGTGATCATTAAGGGTTCCTTTTTGTGTGAAGCTCTTCCCACACTGATCACATGTGTACGGTTTCTCTCCAGTGTGGGTCTTCTCGTGAGTTTTCATGTTACCCAACTGACTGAATCTCTTGTCGCAGTGTGAACACTTGTAAGGTTTTTCTCCAGTGTGAGTTCTCTGGTGCTTTTTCAATTCAACATTTTTAAAAAAGGTCTTCCCACAATCAAAGCACAAATAATTCTTCACACCACTGTGTCTTTTCAGGTGTAATTTTAAACCAACCAGCTGACTGAAGTTTTTTCCACACAAAGGACACACATGAGGCTTCTCTTTTGAATGAACGTTCAAGTGGATCTTCAGTGCATCTTCCTCACTAAAGTTTTTACCACACTGATCACATGTGTACGGCTTCTCTCCATTGTGGATTTTCATGTGTTCTTTAAGGTTTCCTTTTCGTGAGAAACTCTTCCCACACTGATCACATGTGTGCGGCTTCTCTCCAGTGTGGATTGCTGTGTGTTTCTTAAGGTTTCCTCTTAGTGTGAAGCTCTTCCCGCACTGATCACATGTGAAAGGCTTCTCTCCACTATGAATTCTTATGTGAAGTTTAAGACTTTTCTTGTATGGGAAACTCTTTCCACAAGGAGGGCAGGTGAACAAATTTTTGGCTTCTTTTTTCAGTTCAAAATTACTTTCAGTCTGTGAGCAACTTTCTGTAGTTTTGACACATTTTTCTTCCGCTTCACTAATTTCTTCACTCTCCTTGTTCTCTTCCATAATGTCTTGGATGAAAGTAAAAAAATCTTTATTTTTTAAACATGAAATACTCAAAAAGAGAACATGACATTACTAGTACCCTGCTTATGGAAAGTGTTTGGTATATTATTTGCAACTTCAATGTAATTTCACATGTTATATGACTTATCTAACTAAAACGACTAAATCTGATGAACTTGAAGTTTTATAATCTTAATGATCTTCAGCATCATTAATAAAGAATCAGGAATAAACACCAACCTCTTTGTTCTTCAGTATCTTCATGTTTTATTCTGCAGGGTTCTGGATCACTCATGTTCTTTCATAACCTCATAAAATCTTCACTAGATAGGAATATTCCAGCATTTATTGGTAAATTGTGATCCTAAGAGAAAATCTATAAAAAACAAAATGAAAAAGAAATCAGTTATTAAATCAACGGTTTCATTAATACACACATTTGAAATGTTTATAAATGTGAAATTACTGAATGTTTTTGAAACAAATTCATTTGTATCCACTTTTTTTTATTCTTACCTTTATCTGCAATATGGGCATACTGACAAAGAAATATAGAAAAAAATATTCGAATATTTTTTTTTTTTTAAACTGAAACTGAAAGAGTGAAAATTGCTATGTTAACTCGCTCTTGGAAAATCCTTGTGATAAAGTGGAAAGAACATGGTATATACCAGTTTCAAATTTTGTTTACCAATTGCTGAGTTCAAGATTCAAAAATATTAGTTTTACAAATATTAGTAACCACTTTTGAAAAGGCAGGGCAACTATCACTGGAGTGGTCCAAGATAGAGGAGATTCTGGTGAATTCAACAACATTAAAAGGGGAAATCTCTATATTTGCTCTTTTATTTAGACCATCATAAATCTTTCCAGGCCTCACTTAAAAATGTAACCTTGGGTTAACTTTGATGAAGACCACTGGGGGACTATATGTAAGAATGTTTTCACCTCATTATCCTGTAACAAAATAACAAATCTATGCACAGGATGTACCTAATCCCACTTTGTCTGTGTAAAATGTATCCTAATGTATCATCAAGATATCGCCGATGCAAAACATATACAGGATGTATCTATAGAAAAAAAAAAATTGAAAATGTTTTAGTAAACATAAAAAAATTTGGAAAGAGGGCACGATTTGATGACCAAATTTTGGAAACCCCATTGGACATTACGTCTAAACGATATCTCTTTGGGATGGAACTGGACAGTACACTCGACCCTATCTGTAAAAAGGATTGGCATATATTCATACATTTAAAAAAACTGCATCTTGCTAAATTGGAATCAGCAAAGGTCTCCAAAAATGTATCTGTTTAAACAACTTTTGAATTATACATTATGACTGGAACAGCGCACCTACTTAAGAAGCAGGGCTGATGTCTTCCGGAGAATGGACGCCTCTCATAGACCTCTGACCCTCTGGCCACCTTTGGTGGATACGCATTAAAAACTCACAGATCATATCTTTTTTTCTTTCTTTTTTGTAACCAGTTGGAACTGGACTGTCCCTCTTTAATGACCATATTTATTCTACTACATATTTCTAATTGTATCTATTGTTATTTTTGACCATTTTTTCCCATTTTTTGAAGAAACTCAAAAGAAAGAAAAATAATTATATGTACAGATAAGCAAAAATAAAAATAACTACATTTTTTGGTTTTGTTCATTGATTTTTATTGTTTTATTTTTGCATGAAAAATGGTTTCATCAGACTAAATGGAATAAATGCTGTTCATAGATTTATTGATTATATTTTGTATCAAAAGTGATAATCATGTAGGTTGACTCAATCTGTTGACACCAATAAATTGAGCTTTAAGTAGCAGTTTACAGGTGATCTGAAGACATCGGCATAATGAATGAGGTGAAAGAATTGACTTGCAAATAAGAGGTTAACATAGACAGTCCTACAACAAGCCTTACATAATCATCAGAAGAAATCTGATGACCTTATTTTTTCGTTCGTCTTGCAAATAAAATTATATATTTGGTGGTATATCACTAGTAAATGTACAGTACTGCAATGTTTGTGGAGGGTGTTTTAATGAGTGGAAAAAAAGTGTGAATTGCTCTATTAGCTGCAAATTACTGGCCAATGCAGTGCGCATAAAACCACATTTAAGATCAGATTTGAATCTGTTCAGTTAAAAAAAAAGCTTTATTGGGCATACATAGCAGTGATACTAGTCACTAAAATGTTTACTGTAATTTAATTGTAGAAATCTTGCCATAAAATATTTTTTTTGTATTTATTATCATTTAGATATTTCTGGTCACCTTTATTCATTAAAATATCACTACTAGGCATATGGCAGTCATAAATCATTACAATTCAAGTCTAATTTATCTGTTGAAAAGTAGTAGCCATAGAGAGAACACGTTTTATTTTCATTAAACAGCATACAATATATTATAATATTTATAATTAAATTAATCAGTTTCTCTTTATTCATAAAAATGCATTACATCAGCATTATAGGCACACATGGCATTCATAATCATTACAATTCAAGTCGAAAGCCAAAGAAAGATATGTTTTATTTTCTTCAGGCAATATAACTCAATATTAGCCTACACAACGCCTATTATTAAATACTGCTACACATTTGCTGGTGGTAATGCCATAAATGAGTCCTATTCTGCTCTAATAAAATTATATCTTCCTTATAGTAAAATCTGCATAGGCTAGGTCCCAACAAAGGTATTGTTTACCGTAAAACATGTCAGAGATTAGGACAGGCAGTCGAATCATTACAATTTCCTTAGAAAAGCGGTTTATTCAGCAATTGTGAAGCCTCTCCATCATCCATTAAACAAAAACGGCCTCGACCCTGCATGTGCATCAGGTTAGCCTTTAGGTTTTTTCGGCTAAGACTGCAGGTTTGCCTTCAAGTGTCTGTTGCAGCACTGATGAATATCGACATTATAACGTCAAAACATTGAAACTATCATTCACACTATACAAAAACACACACAATCGCTGAGGTCTCAATTAACATAGCGCTAAGCTAAATGTTTATTTCAGTCAACACAACCCAGAGAAGACACACAAATAGCGGCAATTAAAACAATACAGAAGTGATCCAGAATAAAATGTTAAATTCGTTTATGATTCAGTAAATATACGAAACGCCGTGAACTCACCTCAGATGTGACTGCTCGCTCGCTGTAGAGCGAGGGCTCTAGAGACTAGAAGTGACGTCATCAGAGTGAGGCGAAAGTGTAATACAGAAACATAGACATGTATAAACTGAACTGTTCAATCGTGCAGTTATCTTTTATGGAACTGTGATTTTCCTGCAAAGGGATTCATAAACTTTCTTTTGTGCACATACCTGAACTTTTTTTGGACCCATGAACTCAAAAGTGGACAGAGTATAACTTCATTTCTTTCCCTGGATTTTTGAACTGAATCTTTGGATTTTTGAGCCGAATTAAAGTGAACTTTAGCCTATTTGAAAGGTTGAGTTAACTGGAGTGAACTGTGAAACTTTCAGTCTACTTACAATAAGTGACACTGATTGCTATTTTGTTAAGTTTGAACTGAAACTGACACAAATTTGTTTATTTTCTCTCTTTATTATTTTCAACATTTTTATTTCACTTTGATTTGTCTGCACTTGAAATTGTTTTTTTACACTTCCTGTGAAAACAAAGAAAAGAGAATAATTTCAATTCATGCAGTAGAAATAAATGTTAATTTTGTTAGTTAAGCTAAAACTGTTTTTCTAATTTTTAGTCACTTATACTAAGGAGTGGGGGCGTCTTACCTATCCTGTTAGATCCCCGGGGAGGGCGGGTTTTGCAGTCAGCTTGGTTTAACCTGAGTTTTCGATTTGCACACACACACCTGAAGCCCACCTCACCGCCTCTCGAGCATTGACACTTTGCAACAACCTGCGTGAAGTTGGCCCCCCACCCAACGAAAAACGTCGTCAAAATAGGCTCAATCGTTTGTGCTCCGTTTGTGCTGGTTTGTGCTGTAAAAAGTTTTGTTTGTGCTGCTTCGGTTTTTTAGATATTAAAAATTATATTTTTAGGTCATTCTGAGGTCACTCAGCCCCCCACATGGTCCAAATTCACTTAAAATAGTCTCGTTCGTTTGTGCTTCGTTTGTGCTGGTTTGTGCCGGTACAATTTTCGTTTGTGCTGCATCGGGTTTTAAAATATCAGACATTGAATTATAGACGATGACGTCACCAGCCCCCCACATGATCCAAATTCACCCAAAATAGACGCAATCGTTTGTGCTCCGTTTGTGCTGTTTTGTGCTGTTAAATGTTTATTTTGTGCTGCGTCGGGTTTTGAAATATTAATAATTGAATTATATGTCGATGACGTCACTCAGCCCCCCCACATGCTCCAAATTCACCCAAAATAGCCTCGGTCGTTTGTGCTCCGTTTGTGCTGGTTTGTGCAGTAAAACGTTTCGTTTGAGCTGCTTCGGTTTTTGAGATATTAAAATAATATTTTTAGGTCATTCTGAGTTCACTCAGCCCCCCACATGCTCCAAATTCACCCAAAATGGTCTCGTTCGTTTGTGCTCCGTTTGTGCTGGTTTGTGCCGGTAAAAGTTGCGTTTGTGCTGCATGCATCGGGTTTTTAAATATCAGACGCTACAGTTGAAGTAACAAGAAAGACCACGGCAAACCAAATCATGTTCACTTAACTGGACACTGCGGGTCACAGGATGTGTGGATGTAACAAACTCCAAGGTAAGTGTTTTTACTCACTGTATGTTGTGTTTTGTTAATAAAATAATATAAAAATTGTCGCACCATAGGCCTATCTGTTTGCTGTGTTTACATAGCATATTTGCTGTGTGTGTGTCTGGGTCAAAATTTTTGATTCTTCTTTCTTTCTTTTTATGTCTCTTAAGCTCACCAAGGCTGATTTTTTTTTTATCAAACATACACTGATATTGTGAAATATTATTACACTTTTTAAAATAGCTATTTTCTGTTTTAATATAATTACAATGTCATTTATTCCTGTGATGTCAAAGCTGGATTTTCTGTATCATTACTCCAGTATTCAGTGTCACATGATTCTTTAGAAATCATAGTAAAATGTTGATTGTGTGCTCAATTATTATTGGTGCTCAGTTAATAAAGGTTCTTATTTTTTTTATCAATGTTGAATACCCATTGCGTGGGTTTTGGATGCTTAATATTTTTGTGGAAACCATGATACTTTTTTCACTTTTGATTAATTTAAACGTCATTGCTAAATAAAAGTATATATTTTTTTATATAGCCTATACATTACTTAACCAAAACCTTTGAATTGTTGTATATCTTGGTTTCCAGAAGGGGGAAAAAATAACAATATTAAGCAGCACAACTATTTTCAACATTGATAATGTTTCTTAAGCATCAAATTCATAACATCAACATATTATAGCCTACTGATTTCTGAAGAATCATGTGACACAGAAGACTGGAGTAATGATGCTGAAAATTCAGCTTTGATTACAGGAATAAATTACACTTCACTGTATATTCACATATTAAACAGCAGTATTACATTGAAATAATATTTCACAATATCACTATTTTTGATCAAATAAATACAGCCTTGGTGAACAGAAGGGATGTCTTTGAGAAACATTAAAAAAAGTCTAACTTTTGTGTGTGTGTGTGTGTGTGTGTGTGTGTGTGTGTGTGTGTGTGTGTGTGTGTGTGTGTGTGTGTGTGTGGAAACTCATGACTCAATTAAGTCAAAATGATTTAACTTTTGAAATTTAATTATGTACTATCGAACATCCATTAACAAAAAAAAAGACCTTTAAAAACTTAAAAACACTTAATACTGACAAGTTACTATTCGTCTTCAAACCAAAAATACCACACAAAATAATAGACTTGAGTGCAAACTTCCATAAAATGGCACACTACTTCTCCTAACAGGAGTAGGAAAACAAGGGTGTATGGCATACAAACATTTCAACAAAAATAATTTAACTTGTGAAATTAAATTAAAATAGTGCAATCAGTCTTTTGTGTAAAATACAGCATGTGGGCATATTTTGTTTTTATCTGACACTCCTGTCACTCCACTTCTCAGGTCGTCATACATCTCCCAGACACATGGAGACCTCCTGCAGTAGGCCACATAATGTCCAAGAGCATCCTGGGTTAAGCCTCCCCTAAAAGCAATGACTGCCCTTAAAGTAAATCTCTTTCCTTGGAGCATCAGATTGGAGGGAAATTCATGTAAAGGAAATTCGGTGGAGTTGCTTCCCAGGTCAGTATCAATCCACATAAGTTCTCCCAGACTGTAACTGTGCGAAACTTTCCCTGCACAGAGCGCTTTTCCTGAGGCATCTGTCTTGATTGCAGAGGGACACTGTGACGGACTTTGGATCGGCCTGAGGCAGGGGGACTCAGGAAGGTCAAGGCCTTCTTCCACCGCGGTCTGAAGATGAGCCATGCCAGAAGCCTGCAGTACAGCAACAGAAGTACAAACAAATGCAATTTCCCTAGTGACTTGTTTGCTGAGACCACAATACTGTGAGGAGCACTGTTTTGTTAATGAAACACAAGCGCGTTTTGTCATTGACTTTTCAATGATAGTGGAGATGTGGCATTGTGCATCGATTTGGAGAGCACCAGACTTCAGTCGGACAGCTTTGAATATTTCACTCAGCAGCTCTGCCCTCTGTATGTAGGCCTGTGCATTCAGACCCTTTGTGGTGATGGATTTTACTAGCTGGAGGAGGTTGTTGGAATCCTCATTGCGAACAATATTTTCAAAAGTGACACTATCGCAGAAAGCACAACATAAACATTGACAAAAAGCATCAAATGCACATGTGTTCAGCACAGAGGTTCTTGATTTCCTGAGTTTAACAGGCTGTTGATTGTTTCCATTTTTCAACAGGTCCACTTTGAGTCTCTTCCCCCTCACAGATGGATCTGCATGGAGCCATTCAGGACAAGGAGAGAGGTATGAACTCCTCTTTCTCTTTTTTGGTGGAACCGCTAAGCCTCTCCAGTTTTCAACAGCTTCTTCATCTGTTGGATGGATGTTTGTGACAGTGTCAGACTTCCCAGAGCAGGAAGCATCTATTTCTGGCCTTCCATCTACACTGCAGGTTGTGGTGGGTAGTGGATTGACTCCTGTGTTGATCACTGTTGCAACAGCTTCATCCTCTTCACCTTTTTCCACACTCTTTCGTTTTGCAGAAAAAATACGCATGTTGCCTTCAATGAAGGAGAGATGTCGAGCAATGAATCGATCCACTCGAATAGGCAGGTTTTCATGCTTGAAAAGGCCGCGTTTGATGTTTTTGAACTCGGCTTCGACGTTGGCTGAACTTGCGGTGATGTTGGAGCTCCGGAAGTGAGGGATCATTACCCCTGTCCAGAGTGGTAAGTAATTTGCAAGCCAAATTATATTGGGAATAATCTCAGGAAGGAAGTGCATATTGTCATGATCACCATTAGATACAGCAAGTGACCTGCTCTCCTCACATATGTCTGTTACCCACTGCCGCAGGTCTGTCTGTGTTTGGTCACATGGATCTACTTCTTCCAGGTCCTCAACCTCTACATCTGGAATGATGACACACTCTTCTGCAATTCGGGCTTTCAGGTATTTCTTGCACCTTTCTGAAATGAGGGGGGCTCCAGAGCTGTCACTGCCCTCTGTTTCGCTGAGAGCCACAATAGTAATACATCTTAGTAGCTCTCTTGCATCATCCATAGATTGTGACATGAGAAGCTGAGCTATTGACCTAACAAAGAAATCTTTAATGCGATGTGGTTTTTTTCTCAAGCAGTCCCACCGGCAGATCATCTTGATGCAGTGTGCAACATCAACTCGAACAAAACAAGGTGGGACTTTTGCTGACTGTTTACAGAGTAAGACTCCACAACACTCATTGATGTAGGTCTTAAGATCAGGATGAGAAGTAAAAGCCTTAACCAAAGCTCCGAGCAAAGCCAGAGAAAAGTCACTCACAACCTCTTTTGGAGTAGGTGCACCTGCGCGTATCCATTCTGTCAGCCAATTTGTTATGGCATTAACATCATGTCTCTCTGACAGCATTTGCACCACTGGGACACTTGAGCTCTCACCCCCTGCCACAACACCCTGATATAGGAATATATGGCCAGACTTTCCATTTGGTCTCTGTAGTTTCCTCACCACTGAGCCAGTTGCATCAAAACTCACAGTGGGGTTAGTAGATGTCTTGGATAATGTCTTGTACATATACATTTGTGTTTGACTCCAATAGTGACAGAAAAACTTATCTAGTCCAATGTCTTTAATGCTACCACTGTGAGGTGCACTGTATTTTAACATCTGCAGTGACACAATAGGATCCTTGTCGCCTAATTCTAAATCATTTCTCTCTTGCTTTGCTTTGCGCAGGGTGGCCAAATTAGGCAGATGACTTGGCTCAGGATCTCCAAAATCCATCAGCTTTGTTGCCTCTGATGCCCTCCAAACATGGGGTTCCATTCTACCCTCACATAGTTCTTTTGATATCTGCACACGCAAGTCACCAGACATTGCACGCTTGGAACAGCCAGTGTGCAGGGAGTCATCAGTGTTTTTGAGTAAACACTTGAACATCATTGTGCTGTTTATTTCAGGCTTTTTGTCACATTTTATGTGAATGTGGCCACGACACTCCTTACAGTTGCCTCGGATGACAATATATTTGTCTGTGGCTGATGGATAGACCTTAGCTCTTTTAAAGGCAAATGTGCAGGGGCATTTCACTTCTTCCCAAATGTGATGATTTATCACATGCGTCCAGATACCAGGCTTCAAAATTGTGTATTCCCTTTTTTTTGTTTTAGAGAACTTGTTTTTGTATGTAACCGTTTCAGGCATAAATTCAATCCATTTCTGAAATGGAACTTCAAAATCAAAAGTCCAGCAATCTTTTGGACTGGAGGAAAGGGACCCTGGCTCAAAATCAGTATCATCACTACTGCCACTTGTTTCATGATCACTTTCTTGAGTAAACCCTAAAGCAGTCCAGATGTTGTGTCTGTTTAATTTAACAAAAGTGTATAGTGCCTTTGCAGTGATCTTGTTGTCTAGCTGTTTACTAAGCTCTTTCCAGATGCTCTGATTAGGAGTAGCTATGTTGCCATTTTGGACTATGGCCTCTTTTGATGAACACAGGACTGTGAAAATGGAATCCCTGTCGACTGCTGGTTTCTTGGGCATCTGGCATAAGCAAAACACAATTACCCTCCTCAATAATCCAAAAAATGTCATGTACAGCATAAATTTTTTTTCATCTATTACTGTATTGGTCTGAATATAAGGATAATATAATATAGTAAGGATAATGAAGATGGATAGTATATATTATATTAGGACCAATATGGTAGGTTAATGTTGACCCCTAGATTGTCAGTGTTTATTGAACAGAAAACTCATTGCTAATACTAATATCACTAATTTAGCTATGAAATGTTAACTACAGTTGCACATGTGACCCATGGTCGTTTTTATAATACTAAAAGGCAACTTGTGCAACTGTAATCAGCATTTCATAGCTAAATTAGTAATATAAGTGTTATTAATGAGTTTTCTGTTCAATAAGCATTGACAATCTTAGCTCTCTTGAATGTTGTACAATTATTGTTGAAACTACTAATATTGTAACTGACAGGTTTAAAACAATGTATACTTACATTGGCCAGAAATTTGGATTAGTAACGACTTTTGTAGTTTGATTTATATCGACCCTTTTCTCCACTAACTCTCCACTATTTTATACAAGAGCATTCTTGAACATAAGTGTCACTTGTCCCTAGTGGTGGTGGCAGTGAAGTGTAGCAGATGAGACTCATTGTAAATAAATAAAAAATACAAATTAGACCAGTGAATGAAGGAAAGATAATTGTTTATTGAACAAATTATGTGATGACAGAAAGATGACAAAACTAGATAGACTGGACTTAGAAATAGCCTAGTCAATTACTAACTATTTTTTATCTTGATAAACCCGATGCAGCACAAACGCAACTTTTACCGGCACAAACCAGCACAAACGGAGCACAAACGAACGAGACCATTTTGGGTGAATTTGGAGCATGTGGGGGGCTGAGTGAACTCAGAATGACCTAAAAATATTATTTTAATATCTCAAAAACCGAAGCAGCTCAAACGAAACGTTTTACTGCACAAACCAGCACAAACGGAGCACAAACGACCGAGGCTATTTTGGGTGAATTTGGAGCATGTGGGGGGGCTGAGTGACGTCATCGACATATAATTCAATTATTAATATTTCAAAACCCGACGCAGCACAAAATAAACATTTAACAGCACAAAACAGCACAAACGGAGCACAAACGATTGCGTCTATTTTGGGTGAATTTGGATCATGTGGGGGGCTGGTGACGTCATCGTCTATAATTCAATGTCTGATATTTTAAAACCCGATGCAGCACAAACGAAAATTGTACCGGCACAAACCAGCACAAACGAAGCACAAACGAACGAGACTATTTTAAGTGAATTTGGACCATGTGGGGGGCTGAGTGACCTCAGAATGACCTAAAAATATAATTTTTAATATCTAAAAAACCGAAGCAGCACAAACAAAACTTTTTACAGCACAAACCAGCACAAACGGAGCACAAACGATTGAGCCTATTTTGACGACGTTTTTCGTTGGGTGGGGGGCCAACTTCACGCAGGTTTTGCACCACAATAGAAACCACATACAACTAGGCTAACAGTTGTACTAAAGACTAAAAGCATTGGGTGGGGGGGGACTAGGATCCTGTTGCTCACTCAGTCTTCCTTAGTAAATTGCTGAACATTTCCCCCACAAGGCGGTGGCATATTTCCCTCCGCCACATTTATAACGTCTTAAAGGGATAGTTCACTTTAAAATTAAAATTCTGTCATCATTTATATATGTAATACGGGTAAGATATTTTGAAGAATGTCAGTAACCTAACAGTAGTCTGTACCCATTGACTTCCATAGTATTTATTTTTTCCTACTATGGAAGTCAATGGGTACAGACTACTGTTTGGTTACTGACATTCTTCAAAATATCTTTGTGTTCAGCAGAAGAAATAAATTAATACATGTTTGAAACAACTTGAGGGTGAGTAAATGATGACAGAATTTAAATTTTAAAGTGAACTATCCCTTTAAGATATGAAACTTGCATCTTATATGCCACCTTTCATGTTTGTTATTTTAGTATAAGAAAAGTATACGTTCAAATGTTTCGCCACCTGCTTGAGCAAATTAATATACATATAGTAGGCTGCATTGAATAATAAGTTGTTTACATTTAGTGTGTTTAAACATGAATAAGTCTATGAAAGACTGTATAATTGTACTGTGCACAAAGGGAAGCGCAATTCTGACAACAAAATATTGTGACAACTTTTTGGATTTGAAATAAAACAAAATGAAATATAGCTGCAACTGCAAGCATCCTGTTTTACCCTAACACATGAGCGCGTGCTGCTCTTGCATTAAGTGCAACACACCGCCTACACAATGAGTATGTGTGAACGTGTGAAACATGCATGTGTTAAGCTTTTAAAGGTTATAGCCTAGTCATTCATTTCACCTAACAGTTGTCATGAAATGGTCCTTTTTCCGAGCACAGCGAACGGTTCCACGTGGAGGTCAGTTACCAGAAATGGTATAGGAATATTTGACAGGTATTTATTTTATTCAAATTGCTTACACACAATTTTGCGTTCACTAGATTTTTCACTCATCTAAAAGCCTACCGTCCACTATCAGCCAGGATCATTTAGATGCAGCCTTGGCACTTTACCAGGCGAGGTCACTGTTACTGAAGCTTCGAGTAATGGACCCATTTTCAAAACAATTCTTCTAAGTGGTTCAGTGTTTCACCAAAGCTTCATTTGCCCATCACACACTGGAGGAATCGTTGGAGAAGACACAGGAGATCACGCAGGTAGACATGGGAGGCATTGGTCCAAACGTTCCACACACTCGGAATAAACGTTAATGTTAATAAAAAGTTAATGAGGGAGATGTCTGAAAGGTGCAGGTGATTGTGAAGGAGGTGCAGGTGTGGGCCAAGGAGGATGCTGGGAAATGTGAAGGAGGTCGTGACTATAGGTGACCGTGACAATTGGCTTGTTAGAGCTGCTTCTCAGGCGATTTTGAGTTTGTTACTATTGTGAAGCTGCTGTGAAACTATCTTTATTGTAGCTTGTATGTATATCTACATTATATATATATATATATATATATATATATATATATATATATATATATATATATTCATCCACCAGGCTGTTAGGATGCTGAACTCTCTTCCCTCAGTCACCAGGCCGTCAAGAAGCCCCCCCCCCCCCCCCCCCCCCCCCATGACTGAACTGTTTTTGCACTAAAATTCCATTTGCACACTTCTGATGTTTGCTATGACCGAAACTGTCTTTGCACTATCATGTCACTTGCAGACTTAATTTAAATGTCTATTTTATCGATGCCTATATAGCCTAGCGATAGTTATATAGCCTAGTTTTTAGCTATGTCAGTCTAGTTTTAACTAGCCTACATGTTTTTGTCTTTACCGTGGGATGGAGGGAAACGT
Source organism: Phoxinus phoxinus (assembly GCF_949152265.1). NCBI lineage: Eukaryota > Metazoa > Chordata > Actinopteri > Cypriniformes > Leuciscidae > Phoxinus > Phoxinus phoxinus. Next base: position 21,422,580 of record NC_136895.1, on the reverse strand, counting down.
AATTTCGATTGCTTTGTATGTCTGGAACATGTGAAGAATCGACAATAAAGCTGACTTTGACTTTGATATTAGTATACACACACTGAATATTGTGAGACTGTGTGTCTCTATATGTTATGTATGTATGTAGCCTATGTAGTATACACATTTGTATGTATTGTATATATTGTATATACATACGTAAATATTTCCACATATAGCCTTATGGTGCGTTCACACCGGACGCGAATAGCGCGTCAGGCGCGAGTGATTTCAATTTTAAGTCAATGCAAAGACGCGTTTACGCGTGTAACGCGTCTTTGCATTGACTTAAAATTGAAATCACTCGCGCCTGACGCGCTATTCGCGTCCGGTGTGAACGCACCATTACACTAAACAGAAATTCAAGGGGGTAAAAATGATTTCTTTCTCAAAACTGAGTTTTGATTTCTAGCCTATAGGTGATCAATTTACGGTAAGTGTTTTCACACATGATCGTGGTGTCAATACACGAGTGAATGGTTTCACTGAGTCTCAAGTTTCACTTTTAGTTTCTAAGCAGTTTGAAAAAACTGTAAAAGAACATGGGTCACAACTCTTTTTCAGTCGTTTTGTGTTTACTTGTAACAAATGGTAAGTAGTTTTTTTGTATCATTTGGGACAGTTTTCATTAAAAGTTTCAGTAAAGCAGGTTTTGCACTTGTAAATATTAGCCTATCTGGTGTTTATTTTCATATAGCCTACAAATGTTTAATACTTTTTTCAACCCTCAAGTTTTCATCTTAGAGATATGCTTCAGTAGGCTAGTAATGATATTTCGATTTATTAGGGTTTCGTTATATTAATATATTTTATTAAATTGCAGCCTTTGTTTTTTTTAACATGCCACCAAATGCATAAATTTAGTACATTTATATTTATGCACCTGATAGACACTTTTATAAAAATTACAAAGCATTCGGGGTCCTTTTATAAGTTCAATGCAGTAGACATTTTTTAAAGGTAATTTAAATCGTTTAAATAAGGTTTTGTTGTAGCCTATCGTGATGTGAAGATTTACTTTCCATGGATAATGTCTTTGTTATGAATGGAGATTCTTACACCGTGTCCTAACTACACGCGACGCGACGCCGCGACACGCGATAAAAGGTATCTTTTCCATGTTAATCAGAGTTTTTGTCCTAACCAGACGCGACGGCGACACGCAAAGTTTCTAATTTAGAAACGGTTCCTATTTCTGCGACGTCGCGGCTGACAGATCCGCCCACACAGAGATCTCAATTAAATAAACTGATTGTCATATGAAGAAATTACACTGGTTATGAGTACACATTATTTATTTTTAGTTAAAAATAGGTCACTGTGCCACAAGCGATAATGGATAATTTACCTCAGATTTTGAAAGCATATAATATAGCGTTCAAACTGAATTCTATGCAAACATACAACTGTACTTCATAACAAAATTAGCCAATAAGTATATTTTGTTAATGTTTTGATTTTTAATAATGTTATTTCTTGATTTGATTATGTCCTTACCCATTTCCAATGTGAGTGCGGGCCAGCAGTGCGCTTTCACAGAGAGACTCCGCCCACACGCTGTTCTGAATGGCTGTGATTTTTTGATTGACGTGTGCTGTCTCACAGTCGCGTCGCGTCTAGTGTGGACAGACACACTTGCTGTCGCTGGAATTTTATCGCGTCGCGTGTAGTTAGGACACGGTGTTAGGCTATAATTATCAGAGACTGGATCGTCAATGCGCATGTGCATAATGCAGTTTTGCAGTTATTATAGACATGACATTTTTCTTTATTGCTTTTATTATTGAGCTCCTGAAATATAATCGCTAATATTGCAATACAATATTGTGAGTCCTATATATTGTTGGTTATTAACTGTCAACGTTTTCTCTTAAAGCTCCACCACTAACACCAGGTATCATACACGTTTTTATTGAGACATTTAATCGTTTTGATAGACCATAGCACATATACCACATCACATACTTCAATGTGCACACTACTTTTTGTATTTCAATTTGTCTGTTCCTCTGTCTTTAAGGTGTATTTGATGCTGTGACTGATGAAGTGAAGTCAGTGTCAGTGATGGAGGGAGATTCTGTCATTCTAAACACTGATGTTAAAATACAGAAAGATGATCTGATCCTGTGGATGTTTAACGTTAACCATTCAGACACTTGTATTGCTGAAATCCACAAACTCATCATCTCTATATTTGATAATGATGATCGATTCAGAGAGAGACTCCAGATGGACAGTCAAACTGGATCTCTGACCATCAGAAACATCAGATCTGAAAACACTGGACTTTATAAACTACAGGTCAGAGTCAGAGGAGGGTTCACTTACAAGAGTTTTACTGTTAGTGTTCATGGTGAGTAAAAACTGAGTATGCCATTTTACTCTCATCAGTCTGTGATTGAAAATCTTCACAGACTGAGATCTTTATCCAAAAATCATTCTTTTAGGATTTTCTCTCTTTTTTGGGTCTCTTTTCTCAGCTTATCTATCGATTCCTATCATCAATAGTGATTCTTCTGAATGTCCTTCTTCATCATCATCATCATCATCATCAAGCCAGTATTGTTCACTGGTGTGTTCAGTGTTGAATGTGAGTGATGTGACTCTCTCCTGGTACGCAGGAATCAGTGTATTGTCCAGCATCAGTGTGTCTGATCTCAGCATCAGTCTCTCTCTACCTCTGGAGGTGGAATATCAGGATAAAAACACTTACAGCTGTGTGATCAACAATCCCATCACACACCAGACCACACATCTGGACATCAGTCGACTCTGTCACACATGTGAAGGTATGTGATATTAGAGTTTATGCACTGATATGGACTGCGTTTCCAAAAATAATCATAAGCCTATTAGATTGTAGAGACCATGGAGCCAATGGTTTCTACAGTCTACTTTGGATCACGATGTGTAAGGCCTGCCCAGTCGGCCCAACAACAGTTTCTGATAAGTGGGTGATGGTTTCCTGCGCGTTCTGTCTTTTCAGTCTGGCAAAGTAATTGAATTCCAATGAAACTTTTATCTGACTCCATTTTATTAAGAAAATTGACAAATTGAAATTACACCCGTTCAACCGAATTCCTATAAAACTTTGAGTCTCGCACCGGCCAGGTATACGATCTCATAAACACAAACTTGTCAGTCTTGCAGCCATATCACCCTGTAGCCCAAGACTGGTTGCCCACTGAAGCTAAGCAGGGCTGGGCCTCTTCTGGAAAAACCAGGTTGCTGTTGGAAGAGGTGTTAGTGAGGCCAGCAGGGGGCGCTCATCCTGTGGTCTGAGTGGGTCCTAACGCCCCAGTGTAGTGATGGGGACAATACTGTCAAAGAGCACCGTCATTCGAATGAGACGTTAAACCGAGGTCCTGACTCTCAAAAATAATCCCAGGATGTCTTTCGAAACGAGTAGGGGTGTAACCCTGGCATCCTGGCCAAATTTGCCCAGTGGCCTCTGTCCATCATGGCCTCCTAATCATCTCCATATATATATACACAATTGGCTTCATCATCCTGTCTCCTCTCCACCAGTAAGCTGGTGTGTGGTGGGCGTTCTTGCGCACTATGGCTGGCGTCCCATCATCCAGGTGGATGCTGCACATTGGTGGTGGTTGAGGAGATTCCCCCTTCCATGTAAAGTGCTTTGAAGAGGGAGTTGACATATTCTTGATGACCATACTCTACTTACTCATTCTAGAATATATTATTTAGTCCATATAGATCTGAACACACTTAATTAAGGTAAGATTATATCTAAACAGAGGTCATGACCATTACCATAGAACCAAGTTCACCAACTTAACTTCATCTTCATCTCATGGCTTTCCATGTACACTTTCCACGTAGAATTACGATAATCAGAGGTTGAGGCTCACCCCTATTTAGATTGGTCTAAAAACAATAACCAGAAAACCCATTTTTAGCCTCTACAGTCCAAGTATACATGAGTAATGGCAATGTGTTAGTCGGAGCTCTAAAACATCAGTCAGGTGCCCCTCTGGACAAGAGGGAAAGAAGCTTTCCCCACAACTTCAACTCTGCGGGGTGTGGAGACAAATGGCTATTATAGAGAATATCTCAGGAGATCAAAGTATCTGAGGTTCTGTTTGTCTTACAGATGCTTTTGTTAAATGCATCCCTAATCTTTTGTCTGAACAATCTTATACATTTTATATGCGTGTGCGTTTGCAGATCAGTAAAATGGGTCATCTGGAATCTGTCATTAATCAGGCGGTAGTCATTATCACGAATATGGTAGTTCACAAGAAACAAACAAACTCTCAAATGCACACCCCAGAATAAACAGCCTTACTAATACACTAAGTAGCAAAGTCAGGCAAGACAAGAGTAGCGAGTGAGCACAAAGCTAATGAAGCAATAACGAAGGAGGCTTTTATACACGTCCAGGTGTCAGCTGATCAATCAGGGCGTGGCACCAATCAGACTGCAGGAACCAATCCGGTCTTCTTCCTGGACCAAAAGGGAAGTAACAATATTTGGTTGTGCCCCCCTTTAAACCTTAAAAAAAATCTGGCAACAAGTCAACGGTCTGAAGATGATTCAGTGGAATTGGCGTTTGGTGTCACTTTATAAAGACAGAGCGCCAAGCAATTCATATACTTTGAGAACCACTCATATAAAGAATAAGGTAAATGAGTAGTCTCACCTCTCAGATGACAGATACAGCTTTTGAAATTCAGATCTCCCTGAAATCTTCCACAGTCAATTACAACCAATGTTTTCTGTCTTTTACAGAAACGCATCATTCATATATCACAATATCAGTTTTTGTCGCTGTGATTCTGGCTGGAGCTGTAGCTGTAGGTCTGAAATGCTGTTACAACAAGCCCATACAAGCTGGACACGAAGGCAAGTAACTAATATAAAAAAAACTGCATTCAAGATATTTTATATATAACTTTGAAATTGAGGTTTTACTGCTTTGAACAAGAAAGAAATTATTTTTTAAGCAGTTCGGACTGAGGAGGAAGAGATTCATTATGCAGAAACAACATTTTGTGTTCACATGGTAAGACACCACTTCTGTGTACAGTAACAAAATAAATCTGTCTGTGGAAACCTTCAGCTGTTACCACAAGAGTCTGTTTGCTTACAAATGTGATTGAGCTGGAGAATTTTCTCGTGTTTTTTCCAGAAAACACGCAATGTTGCAATAAGACACTGTATTTCTTATAGTTTCTGTTTTATGTTTGGATCGAGAGGTTTCATTTATTATTTCAATTAAATATATCGTTCCATTTCCTTTTTGAACATTCCGTTTTCTTTTCTCTGAACTCAACACTTTTTCTCTGTTTAGTTCATGTCTGTTTTCTTACAGATGCCTGATGGAGAAGATCATGTGCTCAAATAATAATAATGTACATATAATGGTGTACAATGTAAGCATGATTGGTTTTGAAAATAAACATTTTTATTTTCCTAAATGCTGTCTGATGCCAATTTAGATTTTTTGGGGGGGTTTTCCTGGACTTTACTAAAACTATAACAATGCTCAGGTACCCACAGCAGTCAGTACTGTGTTCAGGTGCTGAACACTGAACATATAATAGACTGAAATTTGATCCAGAATGATTTCACTGAACCTTTCCAACATGCTTTTAACTGTATGCATTTCCCGTTGGGGAGGACATGTTTCCACAAGTGATTCAAGGTTGAAATCTTCCAGTCTGTAGCATTTAATCTATGTTCACTATGTTTTCATCCAAAGCTGTGAATTTAACTTATGCGCAAAATTGTAATATCGCATGAAACATTTGTGGATAAACCACCGTTTCCATTCAGTTAGCCGAAAAGAACAAAATCAGATTTTTAGTCACTTTTTTTTAATCACCATTTATGTTTGCACAAGTGGAGAAACATTATTTTGGCTTGCTTGCCTTAGGTTTAGTTTTATTATGTGGTATCATTTACATTTACATTAACATTTAGGCTACATTAATTTTCATCCAAAGCGACTTCTTTTAAACTAAAAATAAGAAAGCATAATTTCAGTCTTTTTTTATGTACTTCTCAGATATATATTTCAAATTACACTTCGGATCAAAACACATGTGAAGGAAAAAGAAGAAACAATAGAAGCACTGCTAATGCATTTTGTAAAATAATGCGTTCATCAAACATTGAACAGAATATACTGTAAATAAAAACTAGCATTACAGTGTAGAGAAAACATTGAATGTAAGTTTCACTTAGACTCTGCCGATTTTAACATAGCTCAATTGCATCCCAATTTCTCCCAATCATTGTGATACCAGTGGTCCATCTCTCCATCATTGTCTGACTCCGGTTTGAACATAAAAGGCTAAAAGTTTTTTACATTTTCAGTGCATGTCTGTGTGGACCCCATAGGACCCCTTTAACATTCTATACTATTTAGGGGGTGTAGCAAGTTTGGTTGTTATGGGAAGAAGGAGGCGGGAACCGTCGAACGTTCAAACATTTTAATTAATAAATAAACAAATATACAAATGAAAGTATAAGCCAGCAGCCCCTCGCGGACGACTGCTGGCGACACAAAACAGGAATAAAACAAAACCACAAACACATGCCTGTCCTCTCTCGATCTTCTCTGTCGTTGCTCCTCCTTTATTCTTCCGCTCCTCCGTGAGAGATACGAGACCGGTGCGTACGCGCAGCTGTCGCTCATTATTAATCACGCCACGCGGTCTCGCGCCATCCTCTCACGTCCCTCGACCTCGTCATGCTCGCCACAGGGGGTAAAAGGTGTAGTTGCGTGAATGTAAGAATTGAGTCGCAATAATACATTAATTTACAGGGGGCATGGTTTAACCATATCTGAAAGTTTAAAAAAAGTTACAAAACTTAATGTAAATAACATGTTCATTAAGGCTGATTTATACTTCTGCGTTGGGGTACGCGGTAGTGTAGCCTACGTCGTAGGCTACGCACGTAGGCGACGCCGTCGTGAGCATTTATACTTCTGCGTTTATGTCTGCGTTGCTCTGCAGTTACATCGGCGAAACGCTAGTTGGCGGGGGCGGGTTGTAATGTTCCACTACTGTGTATAGATTCCTCGTGGCTGTTTTGATTTGGCTACTACAAGCAATGGCGACTGAAAGAGAGCGGATCATGTTGGAGCTGGAGCTTATCGAGTTGGAAAAACAGTAAATTTTAGTGAAATTTCTGAATTTACAGAACTTCTGAATTTAAAAATGGCGGGCGGTGCAGAAGAACACGCCGGAAACGCGTAGGAGGAAACGCAATGCTACTGTACCAAGCCAACCAATCACAGATCTTGCGGTCCGCGTCGTCGCGACGTGTAGTTACATTTTTGAGGAGGTGCGCGTCAGGGTACGGCGTATGGTACACGTCTATGCGTATGCTACGCCGTACCTACTGCGCACACCCGACGCAGAAGTATAAATTGGCCTATACACAATACTACGAATACAATACAATAATACAATACAATATACAATATACTTTATTATCCCCTTAGGGAAATTTGTCTTGGGCTCAGTGTATGCTGCATTTTCAGAATAAAGAATAAATAAATAGATAAGAGTTTATAAATAAATTCACAAATCACAAAATAAATCAATCACATGTATATCACCTAAACAATCAGTGGAGCAAAACATGAACATGTAGACGGTTGTCATATTGCACACCTAAAAAGGTCACTGTTATTGCACACATAACGGACGCATAAACCTTAAGAACAGCAATAAAATAACAATAATCAACTATAAATAAGAATTATAATATAAAGCAAATACATAATGTTAAATAATCAGTGCTAACCAGAGACAATAATAGGCCTTTGTCCTTGCCACCTGTATTAAAAGCAGAACTAAAATCTACGAAGAGCAGGCGTGCATAAGCTTTGCTGTCTAGATGTTTTAAAATGGTTCGTAATTCTGTTGACAGCATCATCTGTACCTTTCCTGTGCCTGAAAGCAAACTGTAGAGGATCCTGCAGCGGATCAGTATCAGCTCTGAGCAGAGATACCAGAATTCTTTTCAGACTTTTCATTACAACAGATGTTAACGCAATTGGTCTGTAATCATTATTGTCCATTGGGCTTGATTTCTTTGGGACAGATATGATAACAGATTTTTTCCACAGGTTGGAAACAGTGTGACTGCCAACAGATTGTTGGAAAACGGGCCACCAAGCTGGGGCCTGATCAATTCCTTTGCAAAAGTCTTTAACAAAAATGCTGAGATGCCATTCGGGCCTGTGTGGACTTTTTGGCACACACCTGTTTAAAGACAGACAGTACCACATGTTTGTCCACAAAACCAGGAAGCAAAGGTTCCAATTTACAGTGGTTAAAGTCACCCAAAATAAAAACGGGGGCACCAGGGGTTCGTTGCAGCTGGCGGTGGACACAGTCCGCAATGAAGGGAGCTATCGCTGCATTCCCACTTGGTGGAACATAACAAATAACAACATTCCCTAACTCCCTAGGGAGGTAAGATGGTCTTAGGCTAACACACAGGAGTTCAACATTTGGGTTACGACTGTCTCTCTCAGTGTATATTGTGTGCACCATCGGTTACTCACAAACATGCACAATCTGCCTCCTCTGTTTTTCCCCGATGATCCAGTCCTGTCAGCCCGGATGAGGGAAAACCCCTCTATTTCAACCGCCGAGTCGGGAATGTCCTTGTGGAGCCAAGTTTCTGTGAACACAATTAGACTTGAATCCTGAAACTCAAAGCAGCCTCTGATGTTAATCTGAAGCTCCTCCATTTTATTCCGAAGTGACCTGGCGTTGCACAATATCATGGAGTCTGCCTCTCCTCCGCTGCATTCTGCGCCTCTCTGGCCGAAGTTTGATAGCATCGGTGAAGGTCAACGGTAAATGGAAATCCTGAATAGCGGAGTGACAGAAGCATTTCTCTGGTATAGGTTTGGTATAGAGTTTCAGGGGGTTTTGTTTGTTTTGTAATTTACCACATTTCACCATTGATTATTTCCTAAGTGCTGCACTTAATCCATATAAAAGCTTGCAACAGATAAAAACAAGTTTTATTCTTTCATCTGGTTTGCACACATTAACCTGTAATTTAGTTTGATCCAGCTTGTTTTCCAGATAACAGACACTTCTCAATTTCCCTGCATGTTTCTACAGGTTGAGCTCTTATTCAAAGGGGGAATTCTGGAAGGAGTGTGCAGTTATACAGTATTCTATGGATCATGACATGCTGGGAACCGTAGAGCGTATTATTTATATGAAACTTGCATAAAGCATTATGAACTGGTATCTATCTCAGACAGGTTTGATAAGTTTGCCAGGTTCAAGCGGAAAACCTATTTAACTTTATTGTGTGTATGTGTTGTCTTATGTTACATGCTTGTATGCTGCAACCAAATTGCCTTCGAGAAATTAATAAAGATGAACTGAACTGCTACAATGTATATATTTATATATTTATCAAATCAAACAGCAAATACACAGAAACACATATATACACACCCATGCAAACACTTTTTTTATATATATATATGTTAAAATATGATGAATTTTATGTTGATTCAGTCCTGGTGGGAAAAAAAAAAAGATTGGAGAAGAGCAAATATGGGTACTTTTTTTTATCAGTGATAAAAAAAACGTAAAAAAAAACAAGTCTGAAGGTGTTAAGAATACAAGGAGAGTGAAACGAAAGGGAGGGGCTCTGATGGGACCGTTGATTTAAGGTGTGTACCGTGGGACGCATTCAGACACACTTGGACTTTTTGGCAAGAATATGGATCGCTCATGTCTGCTGCTCTGTCTTTTCTTTTTGCTCTTCAATGGTAATTGTAGACTTATGTTCATGATTTGATCTTTTGCATTACAATTAAAAATGATTAAAAAATGTTTTCTGTTTTATAATACCAAAGATAGCATCAGTCTGTCTCTGTTAATCTTTCATTACTGACTGTGTTTCAGGTGTTGATGCAAATGAAATGAAGTCAGTACCCGTAAACGAGGGAGAATCTGTCACTCTAAACACTAACTCTATAATAAAGGAACGTCAACATATAATGTGGACATTTGGATCAAAACATACCTCAATTGCTGACATTTATTCTGCCAGTGCCACTAATGCTCAAAATAATTATGTTAATTCTGAGATTTTCAAAGACAGACTACAGGTGGACTATAAAACTGGATCTCTGACCATCAGGAACATCAGAATCACAGACTCTGGACTTTATTATCTAAATAAAATCACTCCTACAAGAAGAACGGAGTCAACAACATTTAACGTGACTGTTTATGGTGAGTGTTGGTTGGTATTCTGGATGTGTTTTAATATGAAATAATATGAAGGGTTTATACAGGTGAAACCCGAAAAATTAGAATATGGTGCAAAAGTTAATTTATTTCAGTAATTTAACTTAAAAGGTGAAGCTAATATATTATATAGACTCAGTACATGCAAAGTGAGATATTGCAAGCCTTTATTGTTATAATTTTGATAATTATGGCTTACAGCTTTATGAAAACCCCAAATTCAAAATTAGTATATTGTGAAAAGTTATCATAAGCTGTAAGCCACAATAATCAAAATGATTACAAAGGCTTGAAATATCTCACTTTGCATGTAATGAGTCTATATAATATATTAGTTTCACCTTTTATTATTATAATTATTATAACTTTTGCACCATATTCAAATTTTTCGAGTTTCACCTGTATATATGATTATATGATATATATATATAATCATGATGGTTGTAGAATTTTAGTTTTGTTTACTTGCTCTATGGCCACAAGTTAATTGTTCTGCCTTTAGCACCATTGTGTTTTGGACATGAAAATAGGTTTTACATTTTTTATACAATTGTGGTTTGCAGGTTTTTCTTACGCCGCTCTCAAGAGCAAGTCCAGAATCTGTTCATCAGAAAGATCCTCCGTGACATATTATTTTTTTCTTTTTCTTTTTTTTTCTTTGGTAACTTGGGACATGCAACAACAATGAACAAATCTTTGCAGCTGATGTCTTGTCTGAACTTGTCTACTACTTCTGATAAAATCGCTATTCATAAACCGTTTTTTAGGGGCGGGGGGGGTGGGGGTGGGGGTTTGCTAATTGCTTAAAGATTTGGTGTTGTCAGTATTTCATTCTGTATAGTACTTTTAGCTCTTTTTTTTCTTTTTTTTTTGCTTCCTGTTTAGTTCGATTTTCTGCAACAATAAAGACATTTTTAAAACTGTACACATTTTATAAAAAAATAGCCTATATACTTAACCAGCACTACATACAGAATTGGTAAATAGCTAAAAAAATTTAGATAATAATTGTTAGACTGTTCCTAAGTCAAACTAATATCAGCAGTTTGCTGAAATGGACCAAGCATCGGCTATAAGGAATTGAAGAAGCAAATTACACTACACACTATGATTAAGCAGAAACACACTCACAGAAGTGCTGATTGATTGATTGATTGATTGATTGATTGATTGATTGATTGATTGATTGATTGATTGATTACTTTATTGAACAACAACAATCAACACGAAGTGTTCAAAAGGATAAAAACATAAACAGCCCAAAGGCTTCTTTCCATTGTGATCCTTAAGATGGAAGATGACAGTACAGATGTTGCACTGATAAGGACACTCACAGTCATGCTGATCACCATGAACAACTTTACCATGTTTACCACATGAGATACAGTAACAGCCAATGTGGGTGTGGTGTTTCTTCTATACAAGTTATTATTAAGTAACTTACATTTTACAGAATTGTTGGCCATTTCAAGGCCATCTTATTTTTTTGTGTAGTGTATGTGAGTGAGTGGAGCTACAGCCATTTCCCCTCACTACCTCCACTTCAAGTTTTCTGTTTCGCGCTCCAAAAAATAGAAAGATAGTTCATAATGCAAACCATTACTAATGTAAGGTTGGAAATAATCCAAGATTATTTCAAAGCAACAAAGACATTTGCTTTTCACTAAGACATTTTCAGCACAGAAGTGATCTGGGCCTGTAGGCCAGATGTTTGGAACAATAGAGAAGTTGTGATCATCTGATTGGTCAGTTTGAATGTCTCACACCTGGGTGTTAGTCACATGGTCGGGGGAAATGACAAAACAAGATTGGAATTGTTCTTCTGTCTCTTTGCTTTCGATGCTGAGCTGGTCTTGAGACAGAGGCTCTGCCTTTGTCTCTCTCTTTCTCTCTCTCTCTCTCTTTCTCCCTCTCTCTTTCTCTCTCTCTCTCCCTCTCTCTCTCTCCCTCTCTCTCTCTCAGGTAACATTTTACATTTATGCTGGGTACAAATGGTTTAAATTATCATTACATTACATCCATGTTGGAACTATTTTAAGTGTAAACATAACCTTATTGCACATTGAACCTTTTTAATTCATGGAGTCAGATTAAAACGAGATAATTGCATATGAGAACATGCGTCTTATTTAACCAAAATTCCTTTGAGACGCTGGAAAGAATTGAACACGCGCGTCCTTCCCCGGCTGTTCAAAAAAACGGAAGTTAGGCCAAATAGCAGGCTTACACGAAGAATAAGCTAACCATGTTTTGTTTTTTTATATATATTATTATTTATTTTTATTTATTTATTTTTTAGCAAAAATGTTTAGGGCTAATTAGGGAGTAATCATACAAAAAATATTCAATTCATTAATAAATGCAAATATATAGGCTATGTATATATATAGTATATATTTACATATGCTATATTTACTTTATTCTAATCAGCTGCAGTTACCGTTAAAGATCTTTAAAGGGGTGGTTGATTTAACTTTTTTTTACTTATGTGTAATGTTGCTGTTTGAGCATAAACAACATCTGCAAAGTTACGACGCTCAAAGTTCAAAGCAAAGGGAGATCTTCTTTTACATTAATAACTTTTTAAGGACTACAACAAACGGCTGGTATGGACTAGCTTCTTTATGGGTTAGTGACATCACTAACCCTAAAATGTACATAAACCCCGCCCCCGGGAACGCGATTTATAGATTGTCATGACAGAATATGCTAATCAATGACTAAAAGAGGGGCGTCTGGCCAATAGAGGGTCATTTGTTTTGCGCCTAGAGCACGCCCATCAGACAGCAGGCTAATGATAAAGGGAAGCCATAAGTGCCAGGCTTCTCTCATAGCTGGTACACTAGAAAAGCGGTAATGCCTTATTGTGCTTTCAGTGATTACTTTTTAAGACAACGGGGACAGATCCAGCATGGACAGTTGCCGGAGTGAGAGATATGAAGCACCTGTCTGAGAAAGTAACAAAACAGTTTGAGTTAAATTTCAAATGAAAATGGAAAGTTTGTGCAATATGTTTGTTTTTGTGCAAGAATGCCTCAACCTTTTAATATTGGCATTAAATAATGACTGACTTTTTCACAGATCACTGGTATCCTGCAGTTTGTGTTAACTTGTGGTTATTAATAATAATAATAATTTTTATTTATGTAACGCCTTTCCAACACTAAGGTCGCTTTACAAAGATAGGTTAAAGATACAAGCAAAGAGGGATTCAAACAAATAACAAATCCATAACAATGTAGATTTTACTGACTGTGCTGAAGAGTAATATTCAGAGAATATCATACACACAAAAAAAGAGGTTTTAAGAGGTTTTTGAAGGAGAGAAGTGGATGCTTGACGGATTTCTTGAGGAAGAGCATTCCACAATCTGGGATCCACAACGCTAAAGACCTGCATCCTATATATTTTCTAGCTTGTTCAGACATGTATATACTCAGGAAGTCGCTTTTCTTTTGTCATGATGTCCATCCTCTCATCTCCTCCTGTTTTTTCTGAACAGTGAGAAACTCTAAATACTTTTTAATCAGTAAATGTGGAGCAAGTACTACATGTTTTTGGGAAATATACCTTAATTTATGCATTAAATTGGCTAAGGCATTGTTCATGGTGGGGGAGGGGGTGCAATGGTTGAAATGTGAACCGTTTAACGGGTCCCAGGGCATGCTCCATCCTGCGTTTATTTATTTTTGTTTATTTGGTTGTTTGTTGGTTTGTTTTATTTTTGCAGAATGGTCTTTTGTATCATCCACACATGCAAAGTTGGTTGATAACATAACGGCAGTAACCTTAGGCTTTACCTAATATCTGTCATTATTAGCAGCATTACATGGGGGAAACCAAATGTTTAGTCAATAATTCAAGAGGGTCCAGACTTTAAAGTTCTTTCTAACTTGCATTTGGCCTTATGATAAAGTAACATTTATTGTAGTCGTTTAACTATAGCATTTGTTACAATAAGGACCATTGATGGTTCCTCATTGTGATGGAGAGTCTGAGACATTCGGATCCATTTGCAGTAATTTTATTGAAACACACAATGAAGCAAGAGACAAGGCAGACTAGGAACAGGCAAGGGAGATCCAGGAATCAGAGTGGTTACCAGGCGTGGGTCAGGGCAGGCAGAGAACGTTCGTGAAGGATCCTTGGAAACACAGGCTGGGGTCGGAGAACCAGGAATACTAGGGTAGATACAGAGATCGCTTGGAAATGAACGCCGTGGCAGAATCAAGACTTCGCAATGAAGGTGAGTTGGGAGTGTGCATATAAAGGGAGCTGAGAGAGTCAGAGTGAGAACAGGTGCGCTGATAATGGGATGGGACAGGGCTGGTAGATAATGAGTGTGAGGAGGTGGAAGATGGGAAGTGCAGTCCTAGTACTCAGGGGAAAGTGATCTGATGCCGCCAGAGGGAGGCGATAGAGGTCGTTCTGTGACAGAGCCCCCCCCCCCTGCGAGCGGCTCCGGAAGCGAGGGCCTGGACGACGACGGGGTCTCCCTCGGGGCCTAGGAGCTGGACGGTCAGGGTGGTCTTGATGGAAAGTGGTCAGAAGCGCAGGGTCCAAGATGTTCTGGGACCTCACCCACGAGCGCTCCTCAGGACCGCACCCCTCCCAGTCGATGAGGTACTGAAGAACCACGCCGCGCCGCCTGGAGTCCAGAACCTCCCGAACCTGGTAGATCTCCTCGCTCCCGACGTCGATGGGAGGAGTACTCCTGGTAGCGTCCTCTGGGTTGCTCTCACTCCTGGGTGTAGTAGCGGGTCTGAGAAGAGAGACATGGAAAGTGGGTGAGATGCGGTATGAGGCAGGGAGTGCTAACCTGTACGAAACGGGAGTGATTCGTCTCAGGATACGGAAAGGTCCAATGAAGCGGGGAGATAGTTTTTTGCAAGGAAGTCGGAGACGAAGGTTCTGAGTGGACAACCATGCCCACTGGCCCGGCCTGAAGAGAGGACCGCCTCTTCTGCGTCGATCTGCCTGTCTTCTGAACTGACGCACAGCACGCTGAAGATGGACGTGGGCAGTGTTCCAAGTCTCCTCACTCCTCCTTAACCAAGTGTCCACCGCAGGGAGATCTGTGGGTTCACCGGACCAGGGAAACAAGGGAGGTTGGAACCCCAGCACGCACTGGAATGGAGTGAGACCGGTCGAGGGCTTGCGGAGGGAGTTCTGGGCGTATTCAGCCCAGACGAGGAACCTGCTCCAATCCTGTTGATTCTGATGGCAGTAGGTGCGGAGGAAACGTGTGAGGTCCTGGTTAAGTCTCTCCACCTGTCCGTTGGCCTGCGGGTGATAACCAGAGGTGAGACTAACGTTAATGTTTAGTTTGCTGCAGAGTGCTCTCCATACCCGAGATGTGAACTGGGTCCCCCTGTCGGACACCACGTCCTCGGGTAGGCCATATAAACGGAAAACGTGTTGAAGGAGTGACTCAGCGGTTTGGAGGGCTGTAGGCAGGCCGGCCATGGGTATGAAGCGGCATGCTTTGGAGAAACGGTCCACCACGGAGAGGACGGTGGTGAAGCCCTGGGAAGCTGGCAGGTCGGTGACGAAATCCACTGCAATGTGGGACCAGGGTCGCCGGGGGATCGGAAGTGGTTGTAGTAGACCTGCTGGCTTCAGGTGAGAGGCCTTCACCATGTTACAAGTGGTACACTGATGAATAAACTTTACGGTGTCAGCATGGACTGAGGGCCACCAGAAACGGTTGGTTACCAGCTGGATGGTAGCAGAAATCCCTGGATGACCAGCACTGGGTGTGCAATGTACCCATTGAAGGACACGGGTGCGGAGATCCAGAGGTACAAACACCCGGTCAGGAGGACATTCTGAAGGAGCAGGGAGATTGTTCTGTGCCGCCGAAATTTCTGACATGATATCCCAAAGGACTGGGGCTACGATGAGGGTCGGAGGCAGGATGGGCTCTGGCTGTGAGATATCAGTGGCTCCGTCAAACTGACGAGACAGAGCGTCGGCTTTCCCATTCTTGGATCCTGGGCGATACGTGATCTTGAAGTTAAATCTTGAAAAGAATAGTGACCACCTAGCCTGCCGGGAATTCAGTCGCTTCGCTGACTTGATGTATTCGA
This sequence comes from Phoxinus phoxinus, assembly GCF_949152265.1. NCBI lineage: Eukaryota > Metazoa > Chordata > Actinopteri > Cypriniformes > Leuciscidae > Phoxinus > Phoxinus phoxinus. The sequence continues at coordinate 21,406,202 of NC_136895.1, read as the reverse complement.
GGTTGCGATGATCAGTGAGGACCGTGAAGGGTAGACGTGCGCCCTCTAGCCAATGTCTCCACTCCTCAAAGGCAGCCTTCATGGCCAGAAGTTCTCTGTCCCCAACATCGTAGTTGCGCTCAGCAGAGGTGAGTTTGCGAGAGTGGAAGGCGCAAGGAAACATTTTGGCAGGATTCCCGTGACGCTGCGAGAGGATGGCACCTACTCCTGAGTTTGATGCGTCCACCTCCACAATGAACTCGCTCTCGGGATCTGGGTGATGGAGAATGGGAGCTGTGGTAAATCTCTCCTTGAGCTTCTCGAAGGCGGACGTACATTCAGGAGACCACCTTAAACGTTGCCCCCCCCCCCCCTGAAGGAGGGACGTGAGAGGAGCTGTCGTCATGCTGAAGTTCCGGATGAACCTCCGGTAGAAGTTTGCAAAGCCCAAGAAACGCTGAAGCTCCTTCACAGTGGTGGGTCGAGGCCAGTCGACCACAGCCTTTACTTTGTGATCATCCATCATGACGCCCTCGGAACTAATGACGTACCCCAGGAATGAAATACGGGTCTGGTGGAACTCACACTTCTGGACCTTGGCGTATAGTTGATTGTCAATAAGACGCTGGAGCACGGCGCGCACATCCCTGACGTGTTCTGCAAGAGTCTCGGAATAAATCATGATGTCGTCAATGTAGACTATGACCTTGTGATTCAACATGTCCCGGAAGATGTCATTGACGAAGGCCTGGAAGACAGAGGGACTGTTGGACAGCCCGAACGGCATAACCCGGTACTCGTAGTGCCCAGTCGTCGTGGAGAAGGCCGTCTTCCACTCATCCCCCTCTCGAATGCGGATAAGATTGTAGGCATTTCTCAGGTCTAGTTTGGTGAAAAACTTGGCGGTGCGGAGCATCTCCAGGGCGGCTGGGACCAGCGGCAGGGGATAACAATATTTGACTGTCACCTCGTTAAGATTGCGGTAGTCTATGCAGGGGCGGAGACCTCCGTCCTTCTTTTTGACGAAGAAAAACCCTGCGGAAGCTGGAGAAGTGGAAGGTGTGATGAAACCCTTGGCGAGCTGTTCGTCTATGTAGGCCTTCATGGCGTCGGTCTCTGGCTGAGACAAAGGATAGACTCTCCCACGGGGTGCTACAGCTCCTGGAAGAAACTCGATGGCGCAATCCCCTGGTCTGTGAGGTGGTAGTAGAGATGCTTCCTTCTCGCTGAAAGCCAAAGCGAGGTCGTGATAGGCAGAGGGAACGCCCTTGAGATCAGGATTCTCTGACTGGCCGAGAGCAGCTTCAGGACCATGGACAGCGGACTGACAGTTCGCGGAGCAGAACGGGGACCACTGAATTATTTCTCTCTTGCACCACGAGATATGAGGGTCGTGCTTCTCCAGCCAGGGGAATCCTAGAACAACAGGATGTTGAGGTGAATTTATGGCGAGCAGTTGAATTAACTCAGAATGTTGAAAACCGGTATCGAGGGTTAACTGTTGAGTGATATATTGAATCTTGCCGGACCCCAGGGGGCGCCCATCCAAGGCTGCTATTGCCACTTGAGGTTCACATGAAACGAGAGGGAAATGATGAGCTTTAGCAAAAGTGATATCAATGAAATTTCCCGCTGCCCCAGAATCAATCAATGCAATGGTGTTAACAGTCTCATTATCAGTGCTGATAGATACTTTTACAGTGAGAGAATGCATAGTGAGGAGACTGGGGCTCACCGCATGTTACGATATTAAAGTGTCTAGGAAATATACATAACATTAAGGATATTAAAATACTACTGGTGGGTAAAATGTGGTGGAAGGAAACATGACAGACAACTTCTGAGAGAGAAATTTGACTGGAGTATTTATTATACAAAAAGCCGAAGCCACTGAATCCAGTCAAAACAATTATATGTCTGTGCGCTATGTACAATGCAACAAATAAATAAAGAAAAATGGGAAAGAACTTAAGTGGCGCCAAAGAAAAGAACAAAACATAACAAAACAATCCTTACCTGATCCCTAAGCCTAACCAAAGGAAAATGCAGAAAACAAACCGATAACTTCGCGCATCCGGCGCCTAAATAACCTAACTAATAATAGAAATACAAGGGGTGGCGCTCACCTCTTACCTGGTGTGTATATACACAAAAACAGCTACGGGCAGAATGTATATCGCGATATACTGACCTAACGTTCCTTCCCAGGAAAACTTTAGGCTATAGCTGAGATGTATATTCTCGTATAGTGATACACACGTAATACTAAACAAATTACAAACTAGAAACAAACCCCAAGGCACATAGCACACTTCTCCGAAGAGACAAGATTTGACAAACAAACTCGCTAAGGAGCATACAAAAACTCAGCACAACGCGTAACAACTTGCTGCCACGAGAGAGGGAGAGAGCTCCACAATGAATGAACCCGCCGTCTCTCTTAACCAGCTGGACTGCCTCTGATTGGTTCTGGACTCCGCCCTAATGATGACTGGCAGATGAGTCAGCCAGTCACAGCGACCTAGAGGTGGGCCAAAACAGAAAGAAAACTCAATGAACGCACAACACACGTGTAGTGCATCAGCGAGCAAAACAACAAAAACATTCCCACGCCAGCGGAACGCACGTGGAACGTAACACCGCAGGAGAGATATTAGAGCTGGGTCTCACGGGGCATGTCGCCCTCAGGTGGCCGGCTTTGGCACAATACAAGCAGAGGTTCCGGCGCATTCTCCGGTCGCGCTCCTCAGTGGTTAGGTGCGTGAAGCCGATTTGCATGGGTTCTGGTTCAGCATTGGCGGAGGAATATTCGGCGATGCGAGGTTTGAGTGACGTGCGGCGGGCGCGCATGAGGTTATCCAGACGAATGGTAAGGTCCATGAGTTGAGAAAGGGTTTTTCCGTCATCTCGGCATGCGAGCTCTCCCTGTAGATCAGAATTGAGTCCCTTACGGTAGAGTAGACGTAATGGATTCTCCTCCCAGCCCGTCTGAGCAGCGAGAGTGCGGAAGGTGAGAGTGTAATTCGCCGCGGAGGATCCTCCCTGACGAAGAGACAGCAACAGCTCACCCGGGTCCTTTCCGTCGGCGGGATGTTCGAACACCTCTCTGAATTGGATGAGAAAATCGTCATAAGAGGGAAAAGCGAGATTACCTCCTGACCACAGCGCCGTCACCCATTCCAGGGCTTTTCCAGTCAGCAACGAGCATATGAAGGACACACGGCCATCGTCGCTAGTGAAGAGGTGAGGTTGTTGATTAATATACAGTGTGCATTGCAACAGGAACCCCTTGCACGTAGCTAAAGATCCATCATATTTCTCAGGAAGGGATAAACGGAGACTATTGGATGTACTCACACTGGGCATGGGTTGAGCTGGGGGTGCAGCGACCTGTGTGGCCGCGGTGGATTGAGGAGAAAGTGACTGCATGGATCTCACCAGTTCCTCGGTGAGTGAAGTTAATTTCTCCAGCTGTCGTTGATGAACCACCAGTACTGAACCTTGATTAGAGAGTTCTGTGGAAAACTGATGCAGGGCTGCTGGATCCAGTGTTGGCGAAGTCTTCTGTGATGGAGAGTCTGAGACATTCGGATCCATTTGCAGTAATTTTATTGAAACACACAATGAAGCAAGAGACAAGGCAGACTAGGAACAGGCAAGGGAGATCCAGGAATCAGAGTGGTTACCAGGCGTGGGTCAGGGCAGGCAGAGAACGTTCGTGAAGGATCCTTGGAAACACAGGCTGGGGTCGGAGAACCAGGAATACTAGGGTAGATACAGAGATCGCTTGGAAATGAACGCCGTGGCAGAATCAAGACTTCGCAATGAAGGTGAGTTGGGAGTGTGCATATAAAGGGAGCTGAGAGAGTCAGAGTGAGAACAGGTGCGCTGATAATGGGATGGGACAGGGCTGGTAGATAATGAGTGTGAGGAGGTGGAAGATGGGAAGTGCAGTCCTAGTACTCAGGGGAAAGTGATCTGATGCCGCCAGAGGGAGGCGATAGAGGTCGTTCTGTGACACTCATTAATGTTAATATTAACTTTTTTCTTCTTTTTTATCTATAGCATTTGTTATGAAAAATAGCAGCCTACACATTTAAAACTACAACATGCCACCGTTGGAAATCTTTAAAGGGGTGGTGTAATGCCCTTTTCAAGATGTAAAATAAATCTCTGATGTCCCCAGAGTGTGTATAAGTTTTAGCTCAAAATACCCCATGGATATTTTTATATAGCATGTTAAAGTTGTCACTTTTTGAGGGTTAGCAAACTAAAGTGTAAGTGTGTTGTGGCCTCAAACGCCTCATTTAGTGCTGGTAATTCCTTTTGTAAATTGTGTTTCACATAATCCTGACACTACTCACATTGCCAGTCAAAGATACATCCTATGAAGAAATGTATATGCTTTATTACTAAAAACAAAGTATTTTTGCCACATCTGGAAAATTGGAATTGCACCTCTGGCATCTAACAGACTGTTTCCTTCAATGCACCAGGAAGAATTCATTAAAGGGGTCATGAACTGCATTTTTCTATTTAAAAATGGTCATAATTTAGAAATAAAAGGCCATTTCCTACCCTGATTTTAGCCTCTGTTTTCAATGCTCTGTTTAAAGGGGTGTGTCTGCTGTGAGACTTCAGTGTAAACGCCCACTACTGTGATTGGCTGACGTCTTTGCATATGAAATAAGTTTCAATCAGATCAAAAGTTTGTGTGGTTTCCCATTCATTCACCAACAAGACTCAACAAGTCTAAATCACTGGACTTTGTTCAGGTTTGCCAGCGGTTGATATTTTATATTTGAGTTGATAGTATTTATTTAATTAGCTGATATGTGACATACATTTTTAGGTATGCCATCAGCTCTTATGTCAAGCCAATACCTGACACACACTCAATGCCAACAATACAAACCACAAGTTTAAAATGATATTATCATAACAGTACATTTGATTTTTTATTTATTTATTGTAATAGTGCCATCCAGAGAGGACAGACACCAACCATGAAGTACCGGAAGATGCCAATTTGATTCCCAGTACTACCTTGAGAGATATATAATGGGGAAAAGCCGTTTCTCTAATTTGTGGAAATAGTTACAGAGACATTTCTCCATTACTGTTTCCCAAGCACACATCGGAATGTACATAATTTCATCATTCCAGATGTTATGTAACATTATATTACCTTGATTTCCTGCGGAAACCCATCAATTACACATCTGTATTACACATATTTTGCATCAAGGCAATGCTCTGAGAGCTTTATTAGGGATCATAATCATGCTGGATGTCACAACACAACAATTATCTTTTACACTTTATTTTAAGGTGACATATTTATATTGTACTTACTCCAGTAAGTACTGAGTAATAATAATTAACTACATGTACTTACTATAGAGTTACTCTATAGTTTTGGTTACTTAAGGTTTGGTTTGTAATTATGCATAATTAACTGTTATTACTATGTAGTAACATGTAACTACGTCACCTTAAATTTAAGTGTTACCAAATTATCAATTGGATAAAGTTCACAAACAAATTAACCAATGCAAGTGTCATTACAGTTTACACAGCTTTTTTTATCATATTCATATCTGGTGATGAATTTAATTAAAAAGTGTTGCATGGAAAAAAACAATGTGCTCTACATCAGTGGTTTTCAGTCCTGGACCCTAGGCTGTGTCCCAATGTGCACACTAAATAGTGAGATTAAAATAAGTATGCCCTCAAGCATAGTATGTAGAAAAGAGAATCCCAAAACTCCTCGGATGGTCTATTATTTTGGATAAATTTCCAAGGTATGGATCCCTTCACACTGTGGCGGCTGATATTTTGGAGGATTCCTCTAAAAAACATAGTTTTATGTCAGTAGTATGTCCCAAAGCTACTACTCTTGTGCTATATTGTCAAAAGCATCAACATTTTCTTCACAAGAAAAGTAGTACATACTTTCAGGGCATACATGTGAATTGGGATGCAGCACAGGATTGAAAACCACTGCTCTACATGGAACAAACTGTATGTTCATAAACACATTTACATACATAAGATATCAAGAAAAAAGACTCAATAGGGAGGGTCTCAATGGCCACCAGACAAGGAAAAATAGGTTTTAGTAAAAAATATTTTGTATTTGTTTTATAATGAGGGGAGTTTAAAGCAAAGTAAATGAGAAGTAAAACAGCAAAACAGTCATCAGATGCAATGTTCATAGCAATAATCTGACATTACTCCAACACTTGCATGCCGTCTTTAATGACAGTGCTATTTTGTTGAACCACTATAGTTCAAATGACGGATGTGTGACAAAGTTACTGCAGTTTCGGGGAAAAATCATGACTAATTTCTCCAACGATGCATTGTACAATGATAGTCAAGCAGCGAGTTATGTCTCAAATGCACCCCAGTTGCAGTTATTCTGTTACGTAATGTGCAATAAACCAATCAGAGTCTCATCTCCGATTCCCTTTAAAAGCCAGTTGCGCTCGTGCCGTGGCAGATTCGCTATTTACATGGCAGAATTTGCAAGCGGAAAGACTGAACGCTTCGGTAGTGAGGAAACGGATCCACGGGACAAAGTGCACGTTGTGGACCCGCCTATAGGCGCATCTACTAATGCGCATTTTAAATAACAAAAAAAAATATTGAGCCATTGACTTTAGACCAGGTTTTAGTTGGTCAATAGCTCAGTCTATTTCAGTTTCCTCAAAATAGCAATGCGCCAACAATGCGCCTGAACACATCTCGTTTTCAGACCAGCACATGGGCGCACAAATGGGCGCAAATGCATTTGCTATTTTAACAACGCGGCGCAGGACGTGAAAATGATAACTGTGTAGGGCTGAAACTAGCACTGTATTGCCTGGCACTGTATTGCGCCGGGTGTATGGTAGGGCCCTTTGTGCTAAATGCTAAGTGAATAATCTGCTTATATATTGCATGGGAGAGCATTTCACAGCATTTGCTGGATCTAATAGTAATAATAATAATGAGCATTACAAAGACAGCTCATTAAAGGGGTATTTTACCACTGGCAAAATGGGATTTCAATTAAATAGATGTGGTAGAAAGGCCCGTTTTTTATATCGGTGCTGACTGACTAAAGAAAATAGAGAAAAAAAGTCTTCTCTTTTGCCAAATTAGTTTGGAAACTTTAACACCCATAATGCACTGGGCATGATGCCATACAAGGCCACACCCACCAGTCTGCTAGATACGCTTACCGGAGTCAAATACCACCTTGCTTTAGTAGAAAATACTTCTTAGCAAATGTTTAGTCACAATGATGTTGACTATTATTCCCGGGTGCAAGAATTCAACGTGTAAACATACACATTTTCTATCATTTGACACTAGTTAGAACTAGACTAGTTGAATTTCACTTTCAGTGAAAGTGCTTGTTAAATTAGTTAAATTGTAAAATAAATACATAACTATTTAAACAAACAAACTGTTTAAAAACAAATCAAATGCTTAAAAGCAATGATAGTTGCTTTAAATAAAGCAAATTGTTCCTTCCATGCAAGGCCAACAATGTATTGAACATTTCAGTTGTTGCCTTAACATTGAGTTTAGGAATCGTATATCGTAAAGATCAAGACTCATTGAGTCTTTATGTAATAAATACTGTACGTTCAAGTATTCACAATCTATGAAGAAATCTTTACTACATTCCTACACGGGAATATTTGCTGCACATTCTTTATAAGTAATTGTTGTTCTCCAGCCTCAATATTGAGATCTGGACTCATAGATCATAAAGATCAAGACTCATCGAGTCTGACAACATTGATAAGTTTTACCTCAATTGATAAAAAAAGAATATGACATCATATGACATCATATCCTTTGCACAGAAAGCACTTAAATATTGAAAAGCAAACCAAAGAAAACCATACCACAAACTATCACCCAGATAGTTTGCATGAATGGGCCTTTATTCATCAGAAGAAAGTGAGCTCTTCTCGTCCAGCATCCTGAAACAAAGAAAAAAATGTAAATAACAAACAAAACAAAAAAAGTGCTGACATCATTCAGATACAGCAGTCAAGTCCTTTTGTAAATCTTAAATGTATCAAAGTTGAGAAAAGGGATACTTGCTCTCCTTGCTGTTTCTATACTATTTCACACTCATTTACTCAAGCACCAGCAACAACAGTGATAGATGGATCATGGAGCTTCATGAATCAATCTTACCTTTTCTCAGAATCCGGTTCAGCCTGAATTGGAACTTTTACAACTGTCTGAGCTTGTTCCCCTGTATTTGCACATAGGCCTAGTTGTTTTCCTAAAAAGTTAGTTAGGAGAGGATTATTTCTCAATTGTTAATGTCAACTATAAGTACTCAATGAAAAAGCATTAATACAATTATTCCTGCTATACAGAATCTGAAGGAAAATCTTACCTTGTTGTGGCGTTCTTTTGTATTTCCAGTAGAGAGCAAAGATAGCAAGTGCAAGAAGTGGAGAATAAATCAAATAGAATACAGCTGAATAATCTAAAATGGAAAGAGGTTAATTAACTTTGGGCTCATATCAACATTGTCTTCATAGAACCAATACCAAAGATACAAAGAAAATATTTAATCTATGTGATATTTTATGAAACAGAGCAATGCGGTAAATAGATATTGATCTCTGCTGACATACCTGGACATTGCTTACAGAGATCCATAATGAGAGATTGTGTCTGGTTGTTGCTGATGGTATTGTTGATCACACACCTGTAAGTGTTTTTATCCTGATATTCCACCTCCAGAGGTAGAGAGAGATTGATGCTGAGATCAGACACACTAATGCTGGACAATACACTGATTCCTTTGTACCAGGAGAGAGTCACATGACTCACATTCACCACTGAACACAGCAGTGAACAATTCTGACCTGATGATCTTTCTGATGAAGAACACTGAGAAGAGTTACTGGTGATGACAGGAACAGGCAGAGAAGCTGGAAAACAAGAAAGAAAAAAACTACATTCACATAGCAATTTTTATTTACCTTCTTAATCATTAAACATTTAGGCCCACAGTATATTAAAACCTGATTCATGAGTGGCAAAATGACAAAAATGTAAATGATTCGATCCAACATGAGACAAAATAGTTATGATTTTGTGTTTTTTTAGAACCTCTCAAATAAGTAACACAAATCACAATTATAGTATTAGCAAGATTTTAAGCCCCACTTTAGTAAAAAAAAATATTATTTATTAGTGAAACATGCCTGTTCTAAGATTACAGCTCCAGGATGTACAACATTTATTTAAAAAAAGCAGATTAATAAAAGAGTTTATTTTAAATACTTAGTTATGAAATGTCACAAGTGATATAGGGCCCTATTTTAACAATCTGAAACGCAAGTATCAAACGCGAAACGCAGGTAACTTTGTGGGTGGATCTCGACGCAAATCTAAAATGGGTTGGTCTGAAGTAGCTTCATTATTCATAGGTGTGGTTTGGGTGTCACGTGAAATAAACCAATCAGGGCGTCCTCTCACATTCCCTTTAAGAGCAGGCGCGCTTGTTCCATGGCGGATTGCTATTATAACGGCGGATTTGCCAGGCGCACACCAGGAGCGGTTCACAGCCGAGGAGACCGACGTTCTCGTCAGGGCCGTAAAACACAGAGAAGTGACATTGTATGAGGATGGGAGAAACCCACCCAAATTAGCTTCGGTTAAACAGGCGTATAATAATTTGAGTAAATGTGTAAGCTAGATTTATGCCTATTTTTTCACATCTTCATGGACACCACAATGACTTCCCTCGTGTGTTAATATTTTTCCTTGTAATTATGTATGGTTTGCAAAAATGGGAACTGATGCGTCTGTGTAGATGAGAGAAGCAAAATGTATGCTGTTGTGCACACGCTACATTATGGCCAAGCATGCGCTTTTAAAATAGCATCTGAATAAGTGTCTAAACATTTGCTAAGTGGCGGAGATGTTTTCTGAAACTGCAAAATAGCACCTAATTTACCAACGTGCGTCTGTGGAGGGAAAAGTCCACTGTGTGTCGGTTGCATTACGCATTGATACATGCGTAATGTTAATATACCAATTTGCTTTGTACCCTATTTACTGATAACCACTACGATAATGCAGGTGGTAAAATATAAGTCACATGATGAAAGAGTTAATTGTAAGCCTGTGCACAAAACATGACCAATACTCATACAGTATATAGATGTTATTGTCACGATGCACTCCACAACGCCTCCTCCTGGCTTCACCAGATCACTCTCTCCTGAGTTCTAGGACTTCACTTCCCATCACCCCCATCACTCATCACCTCCTTCCATCCCTGTCTCATTCCCATTATCTCTGCCACCTGTTCCCACTTAGATCCTCTTTATCAGGACCTCGCTTTCCTTTGTTCCCTGCGAGGTCTTGATACTGCCACTACGTGCTACTCTGAGCTATTCTCCATATTCCCGTGCATTCCTGGTTCCTCGATTCAAGCCTGTATCCCCATCTACTCTATGAACGTTTGCTGCCTGCCCACGACCCTTGCCTGGTAACCACTCTGAGTTTGGACTGCCCCTGTATATTCAACAGCCCTGTTGCTGCCTTTGTTTCTGTCTGTTTGTGTTATCATTAAAGTTATTGCACATGGATCCGAACGCGTCTGAGTCTTCATCACAGTTATAGGGTCACACACACACACACACACACACACACACACACACACACACACACACACACACACACACACACACACACACACACACACACACACACTCAGGGTGACACAATAATAATGCAATACAAATGAACTGACAGAAAATCCATCATAAAACATCCTAATTACTGAAACAAAAATAAGACACAAAGGCAAAGTTATAGGCTACTTAAAATATAAGATGTGACTTTTAGGACTTATTTCACTTGATTATAAGGCATTTTCTTATTGAGCTCTGTAAATAAATATAAAGTTATTACATGTGCACAAGACAAAATAAAGGGCTTTACTCACCATAGACAGTAACATTGAATCTCTTGTATGAAGTTCCTCTGCTGCTGATGATCTGTAGTTTATAAAGTCCAGTGTGTTCAGTTCTGATGTTTCTGATGATCAGAGATCCAGTTTGATTGTCCATCTGGAGTCTGTCTCCAAATGTCACATTACTGTCAAACATATCAATGTCCCGCATGTGGATTTCAGCTATACGAGTCTCTTGAGGTCCAAACATCCACACTATATGATCATCTCTCTGTATTTCAGTGACATCAGAGTTTAGAGTGACAGAATCTCCCTCCATCACTGACACTGACTTCACTTCATCTGTACCAGCACTAAAAACATCTAAAACACAGCAAGAAACAGATTCAAGTTTACTTTTCTACAAGAGACAATAACCTTGTGAACCTACCAGCTGAGGACCAAAATCAAATATAATTTGCCAAGATACTGTTTGCATTAAATATGTGTAAAACTCCAAAGCTGCCATAATTCTGGCTAAATGCTATAGCTATTATTAAGTTTACATTTGTTTTTCATATCCTAACATGTTGCCAGTAACTCTATGCAGCAGGGAACAAAAAAAATATGTATAGTGCTAAAAAATTGTGAGTAAAAACTGTGAATAAAAGCATTTAAAACAGGAAATTTCATCAAAACGAATATTTACAAATCCCTGAAAAATCATAGAAACAAAGTGAGTCACCAACATCAACATGAATCACTTAAAATGGGTTTCACTTGGAAATAGCTTGTAACCAAGGCTAATATGTAAGACAACATAATACAACACAAAACACAGACACGTGATGTGTTCAGTTGTCTTTGCTCCAAAGCAGAAAGGCGGTAAACACAGGCGGTTACCAGCCAGGCTGTGTAAATTATGCCTGCTGCCAACATTTTAAAAAAGTAATAAATCTGTGCTGACTCATGGGCAGCCATTTTATGAAAGCCAGTGAATCCAAGGACCAGTGCAGTGTTTCTAAAATGTGTCGGTAACACTGCTATAAAAAAAACTGTAATCAAATCACATGATCTGAACAATTAAACTAATTTATTATATTTCACTTTAAACAACTGTGTTCTGTTCTGTATCCTCTTGTTTTGTTGTTCTGTTCGTGTTCCTTTATTATTTCCTGATTGTGTGCGTCTTGTTAGTCTGTCGTTACTTTAAGCCCTTGTGTTTCCTGTGTTAATTTTTTGGTTGTTTTTGGATGTATTGGTTCAGGTTTTTTTGTTCATGAGTTGCTTTTTTTTCTTCTTTTTTTATCTGTTACAAAACACGGATAGCTGATGTGTTGCCATTTTGTTCCTCCTCCCCATGGATTATTAAAGTTTTAAGAGACACAAGTCCTTTTGTTTTAGTACTTTTTCTATCAACTGTATCTTCTGTAATAATTCGCAAGGCTTGTTGGAGAACAAAACATGCACCAGCGCGTATTACTAACACCAACACTGTGTGACTTCAAGGTAAATAAGAACTGTCAAAGACGTGTGATTAAAAGCGGTTTAATTCTTAACCCGTATAGCTATCTTTGGCGTTGTGACTGGGATAACATGCCATAACAAAGCTTCATTTATCTACCTCTCTCTATTATGTGAAACACACATCTCATATCAAATTCAATGTATGTTGCCTGAATCACAAACAAGATAGTTGCTGAAAATCTAATGATTCAGAATCAAAGCTTTTATGTAAAATCATAAAAATAAACTATTCTTACCATACATGTCCAACAGGCCTATGCACAGAAACCAGAGAGTACAATAGAAAATCAAATTGCTTTTCATTTGGAAATAAAATAAAATATCCAGTGAGTAAAAAAGAAAACGTCAGTCCTTCATCAAACCACGCAGCTTTCTGCACAGACAGTGCAGTGGGAGATCATGTGATGTTGGAAAGTAGCTAAACAGGTTTGTGGCAAGTACACACCCCATCTGAAACCATCTGAAAAAAATCAGCAATATACACTGTTATGGAAAACATTTATTTTCATTGATCTTTAGATATTAGTGTGAGTCGCATGTTTCTATTGTTCGTATTGTGTGTGAATGGGAAAATGCATGTTTGTTTACCTGGGGAAGTGGCTGAGTGTGACACTTTAGGAGCATATGGGACTTTGACCCTAGTATTGACTTTTGGTGGTCTTAAGTGACAACTTAGTGATAAACAGAAACTTATTTAACAATGGGTCTCTTATCTATATGCATGGCAGAAAGAAACCTGCTGGAGAAAGACCTTGATTATGGTATAAAGGCTGCCCATTGCTTCCTGTCTAATGTCTCACTCACCCTGCAGTGTAACAACTGTGTGGCGACTGAACCTTCTTGCAAGAATAAATACTTCTCTTTTTATAAATTTGACTCTGAGTGTCTCTGAGTGTGATGATGTTTTTTTGCCACAACAACACTACATTTTAATTTGAAGAATTATTATGTCCCCCTTGTATGTTTGATGAGGTCCCCTATTGGTCACTGGCTACCTAGTTTATTTTTAGTTTATTTAAAACATTTTGCTCAAGGTCATTCAGAAAAGAAACAGCACTGAAATGGCAGCAGGTAATTTGTCTCTAAATGAGTTTGCAGTGTGAATATAGTGAACACAGAGTTATTATATTATTCATGCCAGCAGCAGCATATCAAATATTGCAATATTCAATCCTCATATTGATATTCAGCACATTCACAGTACTTTGGTGGCAATACAGTATGGTACTTTTTTCTTTCTTTTTTTGCATCAAAATATGGTGTGTTCTACACCGTTGACTCTATCCGACACCGTTTGATATTTGGTCGATTGAACGTGGAATTGGAGTGTGCCTGAAACACTGCGGGCTGTTGACACAAAACATGCATAATGACACCTTTTACCAAACAATTGCAAACGTTTTCATTAAAAGTGGTTTTGTATTACAGGTTTTGTAAAATGTGTGTTTTATAAATTTTTTGTCCTTGTTTTGTGTGGTGTTAAGCAGGGCTTGGCAAATATAGGTTTATTAGAAGCAATTAAAGGAATAGTTCACTTTAAAATGAAAATTCTGTCATCATATACTCACCCTTAAGTTGTTTCAAACCTGTATGAATTTCTTTCCTTTGCTGAACACAAAGGAAGATATTTAGAAGAATGTCAGTAACCAAACAGTTTCTAGGTCCCATTGACTTCCATAGTATATTTTTTTCCTACTATGGAAGTCAATGGGACCCAGAAGTCAATGGGTAATACGCCGCACACGTAAGGGGTAAGGCTGCATATCTGGACAGCCGTCATCAAGCTCCATCTAGGCCACCTAGATTTAAAGGATCCTTGGAAGACAGCCTTCGTTTCACATCCTTCATTTGGCTTAGACCTATTTTAAAGGATGCATCAAGTATCCTTCTCGTCCTCCAATCACCCACAATCCATTGCATATGTATGTTCCAATATTCCAAAAAAAGTTAAAAATAGAAATCAATCGGCACTGAGGGAGACAAATTTAATAATATAATGCAAGACTAAAGGCAAGATAAAGACAACATAGTTTTGTTTTCTTGTAAATTAAAAGTTTATTACGCTAAAATGCCTTAAAGGGTTAGTTCGCCCATTTAAGACATGAGGTTGTATGCAATCCTTACCAGCACTATAGTGCATACACACTGACCCATTCTGAGGTCACCTCCCTGGTCAGAGTTCTGGCCGCTGGAAGTTTTTCAAGAAAGTAGGCCTAGTCCTGGTTAGTTTCCGGGGCCACAAAACTGTGTGTTTTTACGTGAAAAAATTATTTGCGTTTCAAAGCTTGATTAATTTACATCACAAAAAACACGCCAGACAAAATTCATACCTCAGTTTTAATCACACTATTTTCTTTCCATTTCTATCAATCTGCGCTGCTGTCGACGTCAACAGTGCGCACCCAAGACACCCAAGGCGCCCCGGCATACAAGCGCCTACACCAAGAATGTATAGGGAGAGCGGCTAGAATTAGCATCATCCCTTCATAATAGTGCCCCTGAGGGCATAATAACATATATATGTAAATAAATAGATATATATGAGGGGTCATAGCATGCTCATGGGACACATTGTGATTGAGTGATGCTTAAAACATTTAGAATGACCTGGGCCGCAGCGCGGGGCAGGAACACCATACATAGTATTCTAGACCGAGAGCAGTTTAGCCTGCAACGCAGGAACCTCTAGGTTATAGAACCTTTTAAATGTAGACGGGGAGGCCCAGCCTGCCGCCATACAGATATCTTGTAACGAGATCCCGCTATACCAAGCCCACAAAGAGGCCATGCCTCTCGTAGAATGTGCTCTGATTCCCAGAGGGCATTTCAAACCTCTAGATGCGTAGGCCAACGCAATGGCGTCCACCACCCACCGAGACAGACTCTGTTTCGTCGCGGCTCGCCCCTTAGAGCGCCCACTGAACGAAACGAAGAGCTGCTCCGTCTGTCGAAAAACAGCGGAGCGGGACACGTGAGCTCTTAATGCCCTGACCGGGCAAAGGGAGCTATTTCCGTCCTTAGAGGCCGGCAGAGCCGACAGGGAGATGACCTGAGCCCTGAACGGTGTGTTGAGGGACTTAGGTACGTACCCATGCTTCGGTTTCAACACGACTACAGAGTCGTTAGGCCCGAATTACATACAAGAGGCTCTGACTGAGAGTGCTTGCAAATCCCCCACACGCTTCACTGAAGCAAGAGCCAAAAGAAACACGGTCTTGAAAGACAGGTGTTTCATGTCAACTGAGTGAATAGGCTCGAAAGGGGCCCCTTTCATAGCGTTCAACACCGTAGAAAGGTCCCAAACGGGGACTGAAGGAGGCCTTGGAGGATTTAACCTCCTGGCTCCTCTAAGGAAACGGACCACCAGGTCGTTTCTGCCCAGTGAACGGCCAAGCGTTGGATTAACGAACGCTGATATTGCTGCCACATAGACTTTGAACGTGGATGGGGTTCTACCCTTATCCAATAGCTCCTGCAGGAAGGAGAGAATCTCTGTTTCCCCGCACTGATGGGGTGACAGACCTTGGTCTGAACACCAACCATAAAACACAGACCATTTGGAAGCGTAGAGCCGTCTAGTAGACGGAGCTCTAGCCTGTTCGATCGTGTCTAACACTCCCTTTGGGAGGTTAGCGGGTACCCGTTTATGGCCCACACATGTAGGGACCAGAGATCCGGGCAAGGATGCAAAATCGAGCCCTTGGCCTGCGAGAGGAGGTCCCTCCTCACTGGAATCGGCCACAGGGCAGTGCTCTTCAGCCGCATCAAAACTGGGAACCAAGGTTGATTCGTCCAGTATGGAGCAACAAGTAGCACTGAGCATCCGCTTTCCCTGATTCGCTCCAGCACCTGAGGCAGGAGTGAGACAGGAGGAAAAGCATAGAGCGGACGGCGGGGCCAGACACTGGCCAGCGCGTTCACGCTCTTTGAAAAGAATTCTGGGCAGTGAGCATTTTTCTGGTTTGCGAACAGGTCTATTTCCGCTCTGCCGAACTTTCTCCACAAAAGGCGTGTCTGTGTGTGTGGCGACCACTCTCCTGTCGGAACGTTGTTCCGTGAGAGTCTGTCTGGTCCTACGTTCAGGTGACCTGGCACATGCATTGCTCTCAGCGAGCGCAGGTTGTCCTGGGACTATACCAGGATGCGTTCCGTCAGCCTGAAGAGGTTTCGGGATTTCACGCCACCCTGGCGGTTTATATAGGCTACTACCGACATGTTGTCCGAACGGACCAGGACGTGGTGCCCTTTTATCCGAGGATGAAAACGCCTCAGCGCAAAGTCCACTGCCATCATTTGCAGGCAGTTTATGTGCGGTAGTCTGACTCGTTCTGCCCACTGGCCAAAGAACGGTCTGCCCTCCAGCAGCGCTCCCCAGCCTGAGGTGGACGCGTCCGTGGACACCACCTTCAGGCTCGAGGAAGTCCCCAGGCTTACACCTGACCGGTACCAGTCTGACGCTCTCCATGGTGTCAGGGCTGAAATGCATTCCTGATTGACCTTGAGGCGATAACGACCGTGAACCCATGCTCGGCGCGGTACACGCGCTCCCAGCCAGAACTGCAGTGGGCGCATGCGCAGCAGGCCCAACTGTAGTACTGCCGAGGCTGAGGCCATGAGGCCTAGCATTTTTTGAAATCTCTTGAGCGGCACTATATGACCGCTGCGGAAGGATTTCGCCATTTGCAGGGTGTTTCGCCTGCGCTGTGATGACAGCCGTGCTGTCATAGACAGTGAGTTCAGATCCAGTCCTAAAAAGGAGATCCTTTGACTGGGAAACAGTGAACTTTTCTCCCAATTGACTCTCAGACCTAAGCACTCGAGGTGATTGAGTATTAGGGTCTTGTGGCGAGTGAGTTCTGAAGGTGATTGAGCAAGAATCAGCCAATCGTCCAAATATTTCCAAATATATCCGTCCACAACGGAGAATGCTGGCGAGGCAGAGGTACGTTCCCTGGCTGAAAAAGGCGCCTTCCAGGATTTCGCCACCTCTTCGTGAAGCTCAGGAAGAAACGGGGCGTGTCTGGAGGGAGGCGAAGCGCGGTCTCCAGAGAGGAAGCAGCCATCCAGCCGGTTGAAAGCAGGCTCTTCGGGCGTCGACCAATCGAGGCCGAGGCTCGACACGGCCTGTGAGAGCAGACGCATCAGCTCTGCCTCGATGCTGATCTTCCCTCCTCGGCGTTCCGGAACATCGGGGGAGGGGAGGTCCACGGAGCTCGCCCATCCCTCGCTTCCCGAAGCGAGAAGCGAACAGCAGTCGTCATCCCCCTCAGATAAGGCTTGCTGGTCGTCGTCCATGACGGACAAGGCGGCAGGCTGCGGCCGTTGTCCTACGGTGAGCGATTCCAACGAAGCGGTGAGAGGAGCTAGCGGCGGCGGCGGCGAGCTCCTCGTGGAGGGAGGTTCCGGGACCCGCTGAGCGCGGCGCTTTTTACGGCGCGGCGCTACAGGGGGTGGTGGAGCAGCTTCGGTGAATGATGCGAGGCGAGTCCGCAGAGTCGCGATGGGCATCATATCACAGTGATGGCAGCCGCCATCACCGAGAGCGATAGCTGCATGTTCCTCGCCCAAGCAGGAAACACACTACACGTGGTGGTCCCCGTCGATGAGCGCGGCTCGGCAGGAGCCGCAGGAATCACGAGGCATCTTGATAAAGACACTTGTACTCTTTTGTGATGAAAAAATGTGTGACGCAGCGGCGAACACACACACAAAACACACACAAAGTTGAAAAGGATATTTCACGCCGGAGAAGCGCAGCAGGGAACGGCAGCTGAAGGCGGCGAAGACCAGCGGCTTCAGGTAAAGGGGCTCGTCCTGCTGAGGTGCTTGTATCAGACGGCTATGGCGGCTCGAATCCAGTCCTACGATGCGTGTAGCTTCGTGAAGAATAAGAAAATCAGAGTGGAAGACAGCTATGCTCGTATTTATAGGCCAAGACCACGCCCGTTTCGCCTCATTGGTCAAGCGTCACTGGCCTCGCATAGGCTGTGCTTTTCTGGCGGAGCAGCCAATAGGCGCGCGAATTGCTCCGTCTAATGTTGTATGCTACAGAAAAGCGTTTTACAAATTTTACAAAATTAAGGATTAATTTTTAGGCTTCAATCTCGGAAAAGAAATCTTTCCCGTAGCGTCTTTCGACGCAGTACGAGAGAACTCTACGTAAGAGAACGTCATATACTGACGGGTCTTGAGCATACGTCAACATACGACGAAAAGGGTTCCCCTATAACGTCAATATGAGACGCAGACATAAGCGCACCAGCAGCGCCTTCTAGCGGTACCCTAACGCATACCTAAACCTACCCATAACCCGAATCGTCACACATGGACGTTAAAGGGTCGTATGTTGCCGTATGGTCAAGACCCGTCAGTATGTGACGTTTTGGGGTGAGACTGTGTTACATGGGAAGGGCGCATATTATAAGCACCCATATAACCCAATGCGCATATGTGGCCTTTGAGCCAAGAGACATTTTGTTTCCTGGCACTGTGGCCGTTTCTAAACACAAGCTGCTTCCACCAGCCTCAAGTTCTTATACATTTGCCTCTTCATATAACTACACCAATTCATTATGGTTTTATAAGCTGTATTAAGCACATTCATGAGAACTAGTCGCTTTAGTTAGCATTAACAAGTAGCCTATTTTGTTGAAATTATATTTTCTGTCCTTTTAGTTTGTTTGAATTGGAGAATTACATGATGACAGTCTACATTAATTTACTGGATTGTGTGCTTTACAATCATTGCACCTTTTTGGCCCATTTTCATTATGTTAACAACATGACCTGGATAAACATTAAGTGGAAAAAAACACTTGTGGCAACACATGTGGACAGAAGGTATCAGATCTAACCGCTAAATCCTGTTTCGCTCGCAGCTGCATACAAACCTCTACCAGCTTTATCATGCAAACCAAAATAAACAGGTTTATAATAGCCTATATAATTTAAATATATTAATATGATGCTTTATTTCTTATGTTTGTAAAACATAAACAAACAACAAGAAGGGAATTACTTTTTCTTTGTATGTAGAAAGGTTGCTTGCAGGTTTCGTAAAAAAGTAAACGAAACCTAAACAGTATCAAGGGCTGCTTTTCATCTCCACCCCATAGCGATGACGTCACCAATCATTGGCTGAATTTCCCTCTGCTTAACTAATACCAGAGACTCACAGCTATACTAGTCGTTACAATTTCCAGCATGTGGATTGGCATCATATTTTTCATTTGTTTGGAGGGTAAGATATTTCTATTTATGTATAGGCTACTGATTTTCGAAAACTCTGTTTAATAATATGTTTTTGTCTTCTATTTTTTTAGTTCTATGACTAAGAGCAATGGTTATTGTTCTTGGTTTTTGCATTACATGTTAACTAAAATTTTAAACAAAAAATGACTTTGAATGATTAGTACATCAGTCCAGATAAGCATTAAACACCATTCTGTTTCTTATGCGTTGTCTTACCTACACTTGTTAACAATACAATTAACCCTAAAAATAAATCCTTCATCTTTAGTTGCTCCTGTTGATCAGATGCAGTTTTATTTCAGGAGTATTTGGCGCTGGTACAGATGAAGTGAAGTCAGTGTCAGTGATGGAGGGAGATTCTGTCACTCTAAACACTGATGTTACTGAAGTACAAAGTAAAGATCAGATACTGTGGATGTTTGGACCTCAAGAGATTCGTATAGCTGAACTCTATAAGCAGAGCATATCTGTATATAACAATAAAGAGAAACTCCAGATGGACAGTCAAACTGGATCTCTGACCATCAGAAACATCAGAACTGAACAATCTGGACTTTATAAACTACAGGTCTTCACCAATAGAGGAGCTTCATACAAGAGATTCAATGTTTCTGTCTATGGTGAGAATTTTTGTGTTAATAACTTGTGTGTAATATATTTGGTAACAGAAAGGTCTCTGCATTGAGTTTTGATTCCAGTACTACTGAGTGAAAGAAAAACACACTTTTGTGAAAGCTCTCTGATTTCTCTTTTAGCTGACCTAGCCATTCCCATCATCACCAGAAACTCTTCAACCTGCTCTTCATCATCAGAGTCCAGATGTTCACTGGTGTGTTCAGTATTGAATGTGAGTGATGTGACTCTCTCCTGGTACGCAGGAATCAGTGTATTGTCCAGCATCAGTGTGTCTGATCTCAGCATCAGTCTCTCTCTACCTCTGGAGGTGGAATATCAGGATAAAAACACATACAGCTGTGTGATCAACAATCCCATCAGCAACCAGACCACACATCTGGACATCAGTCAACTCTGTCACACATGTGAAGGTATTATTTATTTACTGATTATAGAGATTATCTGTTTATTATCTGATTATCTTTTTTTCTGCTAAATTTATTTCATGAATAAAAATGATCAGATTAATTACAGATTTTTAATAAATTGAAAAAAGTATTTAAAAAAAAATTATGCTTTCATTTTTGCTTTATGTTCTGTTGAGTTGCTCTTTATAAAGGTTATCAGCATAAAATATTCCTTTTTACTCTCCCAGATTCACTGTTTAGTGGCTTGTTTTATGTCACACCCAACGAAGAGTCTGAACGACTTCTGTTTCTTCCTTCAGACTCTGTCCACTGTTGTGGTTTTACTGAAGCTGTAATCCGATTGGTCCTCTCAGTGCTGGTGGGCGTGGCTACTGTTGCTACTGTGGTTTATGACATCAGATCCGGAGTGAAACGGAAGAGAAGGGAGCAAATACATGAGGGCTCTGTTTTTGAGAAATGAAACAAAAAACCTCAAATGTCTAAGTTTATGTAGATGAATACAATATGGAAAATATATTACAGTGAAAATCTGTTTGTGGCCAATAAAAATAGGTACATATGGGCATAAGCATATTTTAATGTGCTTTAATATGGTCTAAACAGATTATTATTATTTATTTTTTCACAAAACTGGAAACATTTATACACATTTCTTAGAGAATAATGGAGCTTGAAGCTGAAAGGGCACATCACAAATTATTCAGTATTATTATTTTTTTATTGAGTGGAAAGTGAAAGACATAATAATTGAAACATCAGACATAGTGAAGACAGTCCACATTTTTTAAATTTTGCAGCAAAAAAATAAACAAACAAAAAAACTACAAAACAAACAAAAAACAATGGGGGGTGGTGATGATTTAAAGGAATTCAGTCAACAGGCAAAGTTTTAAGGGAGTTAAAGTATTATAAAAGGTTGCTATTTGTTTTGAAAAGAACTACAGCTGGCATACAGAGAGCATCTGATCTTTACCTGGACCTTTAAACTGGACTCTTTTATTAAACAACACTGCCACCCCTCTGGATTTTGAATTGAAGTTTGAGTGAAAAGCCTCACCCACCCAAGAACACCTGAGCTTAATGTGGTCTTCATTTCTCAAAAGGGTTTCTTGCAAAAAGACAATGTCACTATTAAGGAATTTCAGATAAGAAAATATCTTTGATCTCTTGATCGGATTACAGACACCCTTAACGTTCCAACTCAGAAATCTGATGGAAGAACCCCTGGTGTAATTTCTGGAGTGACCAATAGTGTCAGTCATTTATTATGTATTTTACCCTAAACCTTATTGACAAAATTATAGTAAATCTGGATCCCCCCCAAAAAAACAACAACAACATAAATATTGCACATGAACATTCACGAACCCCGGAAACAAGTCCCACCCCCCTGCACATTTAGAGTCCACATCCCCAAACGATGTAACCCACTGTGCAGACTCCAATAGGAGTCACATTGGATGTCTAAGGCTCACGATTAGAGAACTACCACCAACCGATGGAGCTCTGCAGGCAGTAAATCAAATTACAATACACAAAAACAAACAATATAAACTCTGAGCCACCCAGTCGCCAGAAAACAAACAATAAACATTTGAGACGGAAAGAGAGAGAGAGAGAGAGAAAAACAATTGCTGATGTATTGACACATACACATATACACACATATACACACATAAAACAACCATAAGATATAATAATATACACAATGTATATTGAACCCAGTCAGAAGATCAAAAAGCCATTTGGCTTACCTAACTCAGTGTCAGTATAGAAGTGAACGTTAGATAATAGGATAATAGGACTATTGAACTGCTTCTCCAAGCCATCGTATGTGTCACGCAAGCGGGCTGGATGCAGAAATCCAAACTTAATTCCAGGAATCTCCCTTAGTTACTTTAGAGGTGAGATCAGGGAAGAATGATATTGACATACATTGCCACGTCCCCTACTTTGAAATGCCTGGACTCCCTTGCTTGACGAAGAATGTCAACACAGTCCGTATGATAATCAAGCTTAGCAACGATGGCGCGGGGCCGCTCATTGGGTTTGGGTTTTGGTTGCAATGTGCAATGAGATCTGTCCACAACGATATCTTTATCAAGGTGCATCTCGGAGTAGCTCAGAGACTACGGAAATGGTGGCTGGTGTATCCTCAGGGACACCCTCAATTCTGCTATTATTTCGGCACGACCTTGCTTCAATAAAAGTTCGGATTTCAGAGCTGCATTGACAGCTGATGTCTCCACTTGCGTGTCTGTGTTGTCTGAGGAACTAGGAGGCGCGGGCGCGGCCGCTGATGAGACGACGACGCATTAGATGCTTTACTGGATTTGTTCTTCATATTGCAGCCCAAAAGGCTAATATTTTAAATAGAAATTAGTTCAACATTTTTACACTGGGTGGTGGAAATAAATAGACGAAAAGATTGAAATATGGTTAAACACTGCAGGAGCACCTAAAGTCGCTACCTATTCCATAGCTTCTCAACCGGAAATCATCACAAATTAATTTATGTGGTTGTCCTTTGCCACATACCAACTATCGGCCCATATACTGTAATACAGAACGCCTCATCACATTTTTTGATGCACTGAATGAAAGACTGGTTCCACGAGAAGAGAGAGGGCTGTTGAGGCCTGGCATGACTCTGTATGTCATCATTTGGGACAATGTGGCCTTCCACCACTCTCGCCTTGTGAATGAATGGTTTGCAGCACAGCCTCGTATGATGATGCAATTCCTCCCTGCATACTCTCCTTTTCTGAACCCAATCGAGGAGTTCTTCTCTGCTTGGAGATGGAAGGTGTATGATCACCGGCCATATGAGCAGATGTCCCTCCTGGAGGCAATGAATGGTTGCCAGGGATGGATACGCCATGCAAGGAGATATTTCCCCCGGTGCATTGCAAGGGAAAACATTCAATGCGATGTTGATGAGAACCTGTGGCATTATCGTCAAGAACGGATGGAGTAAATGTGAAAGTTTTTTTTTTTTTTTTGGTATTTCCACCCATAAGTTTCCTTTGGTAGCTTCTTTTTTTTTTTTTTTGAAGTATCCAGCAATTGAGTTTGAAAAGTATCATCATTTCATATTGATGGCTGTTTTTTGTATTTTGTTGTTCATTGTGTATAATGATTGATTGAAAGAATAAATTAATTTGACCACAAGTTGTGGTGTTTGATGGAAATATTTGCTTGTGTTGCATGCTTTTAACGTTTTGAGTGTTAGAGAATTTTGCTATCAAAATTAGTCATTTTGGCCATTGAGCTTCAGTTTTAGCCTGTGTGTTAACTGTTTTGAAAATGTGATGTGAGAGTGGACAAATGTGTTTAAAGGTGAACTAAGTAACTTTTTTACCTTATCTGATCAACTTCGGAGTCACTGGAATGGTTATATTACTTATTTTGGGTTGAATGGTGGTGGTTTCGCACCCCCCTGGTGCCCGTGAGCGGAAAAACAGCGTTTGCAACTTTGGGCCGGCGGCCCGCCGGCCTCTTCGTCTGGAAGTGTCGTGTGATCCCAAGTCTCGCGAGGTAAAGAATTGCTTTACTGCAAAAAGAAATCTGCTATAATGCTGTCATTATTGCGCTCCCTCACGCTGTTGGAACCCGAATGAAGACGACGTTGCAAAGAGTTTCCCATCTGCTTTGATGTCGTTGATCTACTAAGCCTCTAGTGTCTGAGAATAGCCAGCGAGTTTTTAACAGTTGTTGTCAAATTTATATTCCGAAGCTGCGGGGGGAGCTCTAGAGAGAAACCTCCGAGCAAAACGCGAGGATACAACAAAGAAATCCCGATCTTACTGAGGGCTGCTTTAAGCAATCGAGAACAACTGTAATAATGGCAGAAGTGTGTTCTATGAAATTACTATTGTTTTGAAGTCATTTCTGAAAGGTACCAACTGCAAAATCAGTCTTTCTTGAGGAAAAAATAATAATACAGTATTTCAAGTTAATTACAAACTTCTTGTAAAAAATGTTACCTTAATGTTATATTTCAAGTGTTGAAGAACTCAAGAGAGAACATTATCAGGTTATCTATAGCTCAGCATCAATTTTTTTGTTTTTTGCTATTGGAGCAAATTGAGCAAATGTTTACTGGTGTCTCCAGCTCAACACAGAGGAAGTTTAACCGCTATAATACCTGTAAAGTCCCTGCTGTTTCTTGGTATTTGATTTTCTATTCAAACAAATGGGTGTGTGGCTAGATGTGTGAACTAGCTGTGTGTGTGTGTGTGTGTGTGTGTGTGTGTGTGTGTGTGCTGTTGGTGTGGAACTAAGCAGTCTAAAGCACTTATTGACATTTCCTGTTTGAAAACCACTCACTGTTTTTTTTTTTTTTTCATTTTAATTAGCTTTCACTGAATCACTTTTTGTCATTTGTTTCCTTGTTTTTCATTATATTATTAAACGTTTAATTAATTTAAAACACTTGAAAGCTACATTTAAAAAAAAATGATTTAGAAATAATTGTTCTTATAATATACAGTTTTAAGCAGTAAAAGTTGTGCTAATAGTGCTCAATCTGTAACTGCTGGGTCACATCTGAAATGCATGTCTGTCTGAGAAGACAGCCCCCCTCGTCATAGCATGAGCACCCCCTGGTGGGGGGCTGTGGACTAACATAATATTGTACTTAAAAACGTGAAATAAACATAACATACTGTGTTTGATAATGTAGTGACTAGTGAGTATTCACTGTTCAAGCTACGGAGAAAATGAAATAAAGTTTGAATTTGTCATGCTGTTCTGATCCTTCCGATCAGGATGAGCGTTTAGTAGCCGCACTCACTTTCATAATCAACTTTGATTAGCCTAAATAAATAAATAAAACATTAGCCTTTAATATTTCAAACATAAATATGAAACTAAATAGGCTACGTTTTCTTTAATGGCTACAACACATAGCCTACAGTATACAGAGAAATCTTGTCGTCAGCCACATATCCTAACTAGTTCAAGCTTTATTCCCTTTTGAACACAATAAGCGGAAGATGTGGTAGCCTAGGCTTTGTGACTTGGGTTAAAATTTTGCGGATCAAATACTGGCATAACTTTTGTGACAAAGCAAAAAGATTTTCACTTTCGTTTCAAAACGACTGGGGCTTTTTTTTCTTTGTGTTAGATGGGCTGTTAAAAATCAGTGTTGTATTTCCAGACGAACTAACGTTAATTATTGATAAACACGGGTAGGCTACTTCGCTATCGCTTCACAACATTTTTAGTTTTGCCACAAGAGCACCGGATTTTTAAAATTCTGAGGACTATTAGCTATTTTTATTATGGTTTCAACATTTATTCGTTATTTATATATAGGCCATATATATATAAATCTATATATAGCCTACTTATAATTATTTATTTATTTTATTCGTGAGAGATTTAAGTCTATTGCTTTTTCTTTCTTTACAGTGCTATTCCTATATAGGCGAGCATGGAACGCTCGGTTACTTTGCTCTTTTTATGGCTTTCCTGTGGTAAATGTTTTGTTTTAAATGTTTTAGTTTGTGCTGTGTTAACCACAAAATAGTTTAATTCGTAAAATATTATTTTTTTTAAACTGTTGTAAATATGAGTAGTTTTGTTAACTGTCCTTGTCTGTTTCAGGTGCTTTAGGTGCAGAGGCAAATGAAATGAAGGAGGGAGATTTCGACACAAATGTAATATTATTTAATATAGACTGAACGTTTCTGTGAATATTCACAGGTCAATTTGCTTCAGTTTGTTTTTATTATTTTTTTATTAATGCAATCCCTGTTTTTAAAGATTCTTTCATCATTTCCAGCTCACAACTCCTACGATTATCAGAAAATATCTACCAGGTTCTCCACTAAAATCATCAAGGTCAAAATGTCTGTTGGAGTGTTCAGCGAGTAATGCTCCAGATGCGGCTCTAACCTGGTATAAAGGGAGCAGTTTATTCTCCATCATCAAAATCTCTGATGTCAGCATGATTCTCTCTCTACTTCTGGAGGTGGAATATCATGATAAAAACAACTACAGCTGTGTGCTCAACAATCCCATCAGTAACAAGACCAAACATCTGGATATCAATGAACTCTGTCAGTCATGTTCAGGTGGTGATAACATTTATTTACTGAACTTATTGCCTTGTTTCACAAAATTCACTCATTTTTTTCCTGTTGTTTTACGTTAAAAACATTTCTTTTTATTTATTATTTTCTGTTTAAGACAAAGAATAGAAGGTGTTTAATTAATTCTCATGGATCTGTCAGAATATAATCAACTGATGTAAATATTTATTATGGTCCCGTAATGTTTTGGAACAGCTGCAACACAGACACTGGTGTCAGTGAAGGAGGGAGATTCTGTCACTCTGCACAGTAATTTTACTAACATACAGATCAAGGATCAAATACTATGGATGTTTGGACCTCAAGAGATTCTCATTGCTGAAATCCTTAAAATACATGTCTACATATTTGGCTATGGTAATGGGACATTCATAGAGAGACTCCTGTTGGACAGTCAAATTGGAGATCTCACCATCACAAACACCAGCACAGAAATCTCTGGAGTCTATAAACTACAGATTAACAATAAATCTTCCACCTGCTGGAGTTTCAATGTTACTTTCAGTGGTGAGTAAACGGAACAAATCCTGTCACGGGATTGGGGGTTGTTGTCTAATTCCTTAAAGGGGTGGTAAAATGCCATTTTCACAAGATGTAAAATAAGTGTGTGTGTGTGTGTGTGTGTGTGTGTGTGTGTGTGTGTGTGTGTGTGTGTGTGTGTGTGTGTGTGTGTGTGTGTGTGTGTGTGTGTGTGTGTGTGTGTGTGTGTGTGTGTGTGTGTGTGTGGTTTTAGCACAAAATACCCCCACAGATATTTGTATATAGCATGTTAAAGTAGTCACTTTTTGAGGGTTTGCAAAAACGCAGCGTTTTGTGCCTGGCCCTTTAAATGCAAATGAGCTGCTGCAGAGGGCGGGGTTTCAAGAGCTCATGGGTGTTCATCAGGGGGGCAGTGTTCCGGAAGACACTGAAGCTTCCCCGGGCGCCGCCATTGGCTAGCGGACCCCCACCTGCTGTTAGCATTCCATTGACTTCCATTCATTTTGGCGTCACTTTGACAGCGAATAACTTTACATCTGAGGCGTTTAAAGACACCGTTTGTCCATTGTTTATTTCTAAAGAAACACGAAAATGTATAAAAGGCTCCATTACCTTGTATCTTACGTTATGGCCCCGTAGAAGCAGTTTTTGTAAAAATAGGCTAACGATTGCGTCATAACCGCGCGACTCTGTCGCACAAGTCGAGAAATTACCGTATGGACAGGCAGAGAAGCTCGCAAGCAATCGGGAGGACGTGGAGGCATAAAGTCAAGGGAGAAGCCCATAGAGAGAGATAAATTTGCTCCCGCTGCTCATGGACAGCTAATACTCACGCTCTCCGTCTCTCGAGATTCGGAAGGGAATGATTCAGATTTCTCTCGGCACAGCTACTAGAAGACTTACAGGTTGCTCACGTCACATCTACGTCGTCAAGCTCAGTTTGAGCCTGCGCAGTTCGCCTTGCGATCAGGAAGTGAGTGCTTCTAATTGACTTCACTTCTCTCCGTTGAAACCTATGTGTCCAGTTTATATACTGTCTATGGTGTTCATGAAGAAACTGTTCTGTCTTTAATGTTAAAACGGAGTCAGACAAAGATGGAGAGACTCAAGAAGAAGTGACAACATGTAGAATGCAACAGGACGTCTCTGAAGGGTTAGTTGATGAATATATGTTGCTGATGTGGAGTTAACTATCTTCAATTAGGATATTCTGTCATGGTAATCTATAAATCGCTCGTAGGAACTGTTGTGAGATGCACACAGAGTGACTTTCTGTTGCATGTGAAAAGATGGATGCTAAAGTTTGAGCTGACTCACAAATGTACTCTTTATACAACAACTTTTCCTCTTCTCAACATGGACTGCGTGTTCCCGGGGGCGGGGTTTATGTACATTTTAGGGTTGCTGATGTCACTAACCCGGAGGAATGTCGTGTAGTCCATACCAGTTTGTTGTAGTCCTTATCTTTAAGCAAATATCTTCCTTTGCTTTGAACTTTGAGCATTGTAACTTTGCAGATGTTGTTTATGCTCAAACAGCAACATTCCACACTAACTAAAGTTAGAAAAGTGAAATCAAACACCACTTTAATATCGCAGAGTGGATTTCACCTTAGTGGAGTGCAGTCCGCATATTTTATCTATGGAAATGCCAGCGTCCAAAAGTAATAAATAGGCTAAAAATATGATGTTAAGTTCACTTAAAGAAAAACTAAGAATGTGCTAAAAGTATTTGACTAGTAGCTAAACTATCAATATATGTTCACTTGTAACTAGTTGTAGTGCAAATAAAAAGTTGTAAGTGGTGTACTTACTACATTATAGGCCTTCTTAAAATATGCTAATAATTTACTTAAGTGTATACTTAATAAAATTAACTAGAAGTAAACTTTTTTGTGAGGGTCACAATTTTCAGTCATTCCAGTGCAGCTCATAAATATTAATAATCTCAATAATAATCTCAAAACTACTTGTCAGACTTTGTTTAATAACAAATTGAAAATCAGCAGAGAAGTCTGGCATGGACTGTCTTATAAAAAAAAAAATCCATACTCTCAAATAATAGCCTTCTAAAAATACTGTATATTCAAGTTGGTCCCATTGTGCTTGTGCAGTGTAGATCAAATGCTGAGCGCAAGTTTCACGTAAAAGACGTAAAGACTTTACAGATTGCCAATATCTTTTACTAGCCTATAGCTAAATTGTATCCCAATTTCTCCCAATCATTGTAATACCAGTGGCCCATCTCTATACTGGTGAACATTGATAATAATGAGAAATGTTTCTTGAACAGCAAGTCTGAAGGATCATGTGACACTGAGTAATGAATGCTGAAAATTCAGCTTTGATCACAGGAATAAATTACTTTTTAAAACATATTAAATTACCGGTATATATTTTCCATTGTTATAATATTTCACAATATTGCTGTTTTTTGTGTATTTTTGGTCAAATAAATGCAGCCTTGCTGAACAGAAGACACTTCTTTCAAAAATATTATTCCTAACTTTTGACTAGTTTAGTGTATACAGACTGTCTATATACAGTCTATTCATTTTTATTTATTCACAGTGTGGTCCAATAGTGGTGGAAATGTGTATTAAAGTAAGCATCAGGATGGATGGAAGAGACACTTTCTGAATTCAGAACCGCATACTAGCATACTACTACAATTACAATTTCTGCCATATAATGATATAACAGAAAGTGTAGTATGCTAGTATGCGGTTCTGAATTCAGCAAGGGTTTTGAGTAACTAGTAGTGAACATGGTGCAACTATACTTTGCCCTGGTATAAGAAGTGACATTTGGGCTGCTTTATTAGGCTACCATAAACCATCTTGCAAAAGTCTACACTGTTTTTATTTACGTATGTTGTACACCAACATTTTACTGCTCATTTATTCATTGATGGTTCATGAGATCAAACGTTTCGTTTTTTTCTCTTATGTTCCCCAGAACCTCTGCCCAGTCCTCAAATTTCCAATCACTCCCATCATTGTCCGTCGTCAGGCTCAGAATGTGTGCTGGAGTGTTCCGTGGAGAATGTGACTAAGGGCAACCTCGCCTGGTACAAAGAAAACCGTTTATTGTCCAGCATCAGTGTATCTGATCGCAACTATTTATGTCTGGATCTGGATTATGAGGATAATGGCAACTATAGCTGTGTGGTGTCCAATTCGTTCATCAGTGAGACTAAATATCTCATCATCAGTGAACTTTGTTCAGGTATGCTATAGCATTTGCCCTGACTTGATCTCTCAGGATGCCTTTTTATATGATTTTACAGGTTTGGAAACAAACCTTGAAGATCGGGAGAAACAAATTCAGTCAAGTGTTATAAACTTATGTGAAGTGTGACATTTTAAATTAGCATTTATGAATCCTATTTTATCCTATATAGTTTTTAGTTATATTTTATCTGATGTTTACCTCATTTTGGTCAGATAATCTTGAGACGTTCATAATAAATGTTAATTGTGTAAATTTTCATGCTTGTCTTGGGTGCTAAAGTTGCCACTGATGCCTTCTTGGTCAAATAATTCCTGCTGTATTTATTGAAGATATGCTATTGCTTTTTTATCTTGAAAGGAGATTGGCAGGATCACTGTCTAATTACTGTTTTCTTTTTGTTCATTCCAGTTCAGAGCAACAATCTCATTCTGATAATATGTCTGTCTTCTGCTGTTGTTGTTGTCATCGCTTCAATTCTGGGACTCTGTCTCTACAAGCGTAAACAAGCAAGACAAGATGGCAAGTATTACTACAGCTGATATATGTCTTTTGTGCAAAACTAACTTGACCACTGTGACAGTTCTTATGTTCACAATATTTTTTTGCAGTCTTTTTGTCCTTTGTAATTTTAGTTTTTTTGTTGTAGCAACATTTAGCAGCTTTGGACATCACATAATGAGGCTATCCATTCAAAGAGTACTAGATATTGATGAGAAAGTACAGAATTGGATATATGTAATAAATGTGAGAATATATACATAAGAATAAATGATGACATTAAAGCCTGCCAGTCACTCAGTGGAAGATCTCATGATCATTTTGATGAATGTGTGTGTTTAACAGAGGCTGCGAGTCAAACTGTGACCAGTCAAAACTCCCCTCCAGGTTAGACAAGGAAATTGCAGTTATACAAAAAATATATATATATATATTATAATGGTACATTTGAATTGTTCATTTTTTCTAACAGAGGCATCCAGTAACGCCACAGACCGCAACGCTGATAATGAGCAACGACCTTTGATTGACAGTTCATCCTCCACAGATACATCACAATCCATCCCTTTGTGCTGCAGATAGACATTTCTCCCATGCCATTTCCAAAGCACATGTCAGAATTTATTTATTTTTAAATATACATTTGCGGTTATTTAAATTCATGATCCTTTTACTTTTTTATTTTTACTATTTAGCACAAATTTCAAATAGAAATGTCTAAGGTGTTAAGCATTCAAATAACAAGTTACCATCATTCCAATTTCAACATTTGCAAAACTAAATGAAGATTACTTTGATTCTGTATCTTACTAGTTATTACATGCTTAAGTATTACACTTGTTGGCAGCAAAGTCAAAGTTAAACTATCCTGTTTATTTTGATATTCTGCAACAATAACAACATTTTAAAAACGTAAAAATAAAAAATAATTATATATTTAACCCGCACTAAATACAGAATTTTTTTAATAATAGCAGAATTTTTTTATAATTGTGAGACTGTTCATAAGTCATAATGAGCCTGCATGTCTGTTGTATTGGATGTGTGTGATTCAGTTTGCTGATATGGACCAAGCATTGGCCATAAGGCATTAAAGAAGTAAATTACACGACACACTATGATTAAGAAGCATCACACTCACAGAAGTGCTGTTGCACTGATAGACATAAGCACAAGTTATTATTGAGTAACTATAGAGAAAACTTGGTAGTGTGTGAGTGTAGAATTTCCCCTCACTACTCAAAGGGCTATCACTAAAATTATTCAGCTGCAACTCCACAGGTTTTCTGTTTCCCGCTCCACAAAATAGAATGATATTTGATCAACTAACTCATTACTAACAATAAGCTAACCACGTTATTTTAGGTTTTTTTTTTTTTTTTTTTTTTTTTGCTCTTAGCTGAAATAATTATGTAATGTTGAGAGTAATAATACAAAATATATTCAATTCATGAATATATATACTCATTATTTACTTAATTCTTCTCAGCTTATGTTGAAATTTCCTATTGGGAGATTTCTGTTCTGATCATCCTATAAGAAATATCATTTAACGAACACAATTGGGTGCAGCTGATTAACTTACAATTTCGTCCAAATTTGGCTATATGCCTACAGTAGTATTTTCTCTTTCTCTCTCTCTGCCAATGAAAATAGTTCATTATTATAGCATCAACTCACAAAACCCTACCCAGCCATAGCCTAATGGTTGACCGAGAATAAAGATATTAGCTGATTTTACTTTTAGTTTTTTACTAATCTAAAATGTACTTATTATTAATCATGAAAAATGTTTGCATTCATTAATAAATAAATAAATAACATAAACTTTGTTTTGTTTTTAGTTTTTTTTTACGTTATTCAGATTTCTGTCCTGATCATCACTTTGAATAAATAATATAGGCCTACCACTAACGACCACATGGTGGCAGAAATGTTTTAAAATATTTAAATTTCTACGTTATGAACGTTAAGACACTGCAGGCTTTTGACGGGGCGCACCAAAGAGATCGCGGGGGTGTTTATGACGGCGGCGGGAAAATATAGAGCTTTTTCCCGGTTTCCAAGAGGCAGCTCCTTAAGTCATCGTACGAAACGTGAAAAAGTAACATCTCATATTACAATCCGTATTGTGGCACATGTTGTACAAGTAAACAGCTTCTACATCACATACATAAGTTTTATGACTCGCCTATATTTTGTAAAATGGTTTGATCTGCGAGGTAACGCCTCAGTCAGTAACGGTAGTAGGCAGCAGCCTAAAGATACGCTTTTCTATTGAATCTGATGATGATGAGCCAGTGAATCAACCACAAATTTTTCACAAATGCTAAATTGTTCTATATATCATAATCATTTGTTAACATGTATTCATTGCCTCAATGAGCTCATTGTCTCTGCCTTAAATTAACACATAGTTTAAATTAATACATTATTAGCTAACTTTGTGATTTGTATGTAGCCTAGGCTATAGGCCTATACATTTCTGAAATGACCTACATAACTTGGACACAGATCACTCTAAATTGTAGCCTAATGTAGACGTATGCATTTTCTGTAAAGCTGCTTTGAAACGATATGTATTGTGAAAAGCGCTATACAAATAAATGTGAAATTAGTTTGTTTGCTTTTGAAAGCAAAGAAAACGCCACAGGCTCTTAAAGGGATAGTTCACCCAAAAATGAAAATTCTGTCATCATATACTCACCCTCAAGTTAGCAGATATTTTGAAGAACTTCGGTAAGCAAAAAGTTGATGGGCCCCTTTGACTTCCTTAGTATGGAAAAAAAAATATATACAACACTAAAGCCCCTTTCACACAGAGATTCCGGAAAATACACGGATAAAGTGACCCGGGATTTGACCCGGGTTCGTTTGAAAATGGTTCATTCACACTGCCAGTGATTTGCCGGAATCAGAGAGCGCGTTCACACACAACCCGGGTATGTCCCGGATAGACGCGTGACGTTATTATGATGTGAGGTATAAGGTACGCGTTGAAAAGCGGAAGTGTTTGCATTGCTTTGAACAACATGGCAGCTGATCAGGCATTAGATGTTGCTGTTCAAACTTTGTTGTTTATGTACAACATGTTTCGTGGTCAAATCACAATTTTATTTTCGATTTTGAGTTCTTTTCAACGTGTTAATTCGATACGGAATACGCTGGAAGTTAAATTGGCGGAGAGTATGAAAGAAAATGAAGCCGCGAGACGTAAAGCACGGAGACGCCATCGGATGCTAAAAGCTACAGTTCTTTGTACACGGCTCATGCAACTGGGTGTTTCGAAGAGAAGACTCGTGCATCATCACTACGACACACCCCTTACGGCATTTGTCCTGGCTTTTGTTCACACAGCGCGCGTTCCGGGTCTGAACACGGCAATGTTACTAGGTCCCCAACCCGGCATCAAACCCGGGTCGTGTTTGCGTTCACACAGAAGGCGTTCCGGCAATTTGCCGGCAATTTGCCGGGTTCAAAGTGCTGTGTGAATGGGGCTTAAGGAAGTCATTGTCAAAGGAACCCATCAACTGTTTGATTACCAACATTCTTCAAAATATCAAATGCGTCTATATAGCACGCAGTGTGTTTATCGTGTAATATATACGCGAAAATGAGTGTTTACGTGCATAGTATAGGCTACGCATGGACATGGTTGGGTTTAGGGTGGGGTAGGGTGCGTGTGTATTATACGCTTGGGTAGGATTAGTGGTGTGGGGTGCGTGTGTATATCACGAAATTAAGTGCGTATCATATGCACGCGCAAAACTGCGTATCATATCCACGTAAAAACTCATTTTCGCGTATAAATTGCACGATAAACACACTGCGTGCTATAGAGACGCATTTGGGTGAGAACAGGCTGTCAACAGAAGAAAGATACTCATACATGTTTGGAATGACATAAGGGTGACAGAATTAAAACATTTGGGTGAATTTTCCCTTTAAATTGAGAATCTCTGTTCTTTAATCTGTTTCTTAGCTTGAGGTTTCATGGCTTGCATCAGAACGCCTCAGCCACTTACTGTAGTTTCACATGATGCAGCTGCACTTTTTTTTTTTTTCATGGAAATTCCCCGGATCCGTCTTCCCCTGCGTTTAGGAGATAAACATTGCACGGAAGACTGAAAAGGAGGGGGAGGGTAGAGAAAGAAATGTGATAGTCTTTTGACTGTTTAACGTAGGCTACTTCACTGTTCACTCGGTTACAGGTGTGTTTCTTTGAACAGAGACCTGGGGCCTGTTTCAATAAGGAGGTTCAACCAACTCTGAGTTAAAACTTGAGTTTTCGGTTTCAGATCAGCTGAAATTAGTTAGTTCAATCAACTCTAAGTTGACTGACTCGGAGTTAAGCGCGTGAACCACAACTATAAAAAGCCATTATCAATGGAGCGCAGATATTATGAGTCACCATGGCAACAGCGCCAGACACAAAGAGGAATTACTGTTATACAATTACTGTGTAATTAATTACCAAGTAATCTAAATATTGTAGTTTAATTAAAGGGATTACTCTTAATTCTTCTGTAATTAAAAATAAAATCTGATGTATTATAATTACATTAAATAGGCTACTGCATAGACTATAGAACAATTCTTTATAAAACAATAGTGGATTTAACATACATTTTTAAAAGGTATATTTTGAATGTAACCTTCTCCCTCTACACACTTTGGTCAATTCAAGAATAATTTGGTCAATTCAAGAATGCAATTGTTTATTGTTAGTTTGAAAGCATTAAAAGTGCAGTTTCTTGTCTCTCCTTGTATTGTTCAAGTGGTTGATGTTGATATGGGATTTAGTAATTATTAATAAGTAGACCAACACTTTCTAAATATAGTAATTATTACATTAATCTAATTACTGTCAGATCTGCTTCTGTGTCTTGTGCTCTGTGGGACTTTTATGTTGTAGTTTCTTTGTGTCTAGTTTCTGTATTCTTTCCTGTTTCCTGTGGCCAGGTTGTAGTTTTGTAGTCTTTTACATTTTCATTAGTCTGCTCCAGGTGTGTCATTTTCCCTCGTTAAGCTCGTTACCCCTTTTGTTTAAATAGCCCTTGTTTTCTCTGGTTCTCTGTCGGTCGTTGTTTCATGTTGTTTCATGTCATGCAGGTGTCTCCAGTTCCCTGTGGTTTCTTTGTTTTTCTCAGTATTATTTAGTTCTTCAAGTAAGTTATGTTTGTTTATTTTCATTAAAATCTCCCTGCATTTGGATCCTTCAACTCTGCCTGCCGTCTTTGATTCCCCCGTCCCGTGACAATTACACTGTTGAAGATGTAATTTGTAGTTAGTAATTAATAACTATTTTAGAGTAACTTACCCAACTGTTATAATATCAGAGGTGACACTGGAAGAACAGTTATTATACCTGATTTTAATTTGCATGTAGGCTATGTGCAATCCTGCAGGCATTAAAAGAATGTGGCAGCAGCTGAAAATGAAATATAAAAACATAATTCAATCAGGTAAGGCTTGAGCATATAATCAGGTAAGGCTTGAGCATATAATGGGTGTAGCCTGACTTTACAAACATTTGACATATTAACTTGACCATACGGCAACATACGACGAAAAGGTACCCTTTAACGTCCATGTGTGACGATTCGGGTTATGGTTGGGTTTAGGTATGCGTTAGGGTACCGCTAGAAGGCGCTGCTGGTGCGCTTATGTCTGCGTCTCATATTGACGTTATAGGGGTACCCTTTTCGTCGTATGTTGACGTATGGTCAAGACCCGTCAGTATGTGACGTTTTGGGGTGAGACTGTGTTAGTCTAGCAGTGCAGCAGCATTTTTGGCTGAGGGAATTCCTTCATCAGAGTCAGTCACTCCCGAAGATCCAAGGGCCTTCATAAAATGGAAGAGGTCTACAAAGGGTATTTTTGATATTTCCATTTATTTTACTTTGGGTTGGGTATTTTTGGTTGGTCCCAACAGATTCTGATAATAATATCTAATATTTGTCTTTTGGAGCCTCCTGTCCCAACAGAACCCCAGGCAGTTGTACATAGCCTACTCAATACACCAGAAATTATGACAAATACTAGGCCTATTATAAAGTGTAGTCAACCAAATGCTCATCTTCACAGGATGATGGGGATGAAGAAACAGATTCTGCTGCCACCGAGAGGCCAGAGGTAATGTTAATATTAATATAATATTATTAATATAATGTTTATTAATATAACATTATTAATATAATATATTTATAATATATTACCATGGTAACTGACTCTGAGTATAAGTTACCTCTCTTTTAGAAACGGGCTTGACTTACTCTGCTTTCTCAGGTTTGATTTACCTCCCATTCTGAAACGGAAAACCCAGAGTTTCCCTCATTTCAGGGTTAACATACTCAGAGTTTTCACTTAACCTCCTTTCTGAAACAGGCCCCTGAAGTCAATATTTGTAGAGGAAAGGACAAACATGTCACACCGTGACACACCGTCACTTCACATGGTCTGCCTGGAGACCTCTGACACGTTAGTGAAACGGTGACAGACCAAGATAAAAATACGAAACTCCTATTGATGCACACGTTCAGATCTGCAGTTTCTCCTGTACCTCGCACACATTTCCTAATATTCTGTTT
Source organism: Phoxinus phoxinus (assembly GCF_949152265.1). NCBI lineage: Eukaryota > Metazoa > Chordata > Actinopteri > Cypriniformes > Leuciscidae > Phoxinus > Phoxinus phoxinus. Next base: position 21,368,576 of record NC_136895.1, on the reverse strand, counting down.
CATTTTTGATTCAGCCGCATCGATGACATCAGAACAGACAGATCCATTAGTGAACTAGGAAGTCGACAGTTTGAAAGGAAAGAAGCAGGTCTTAAAATTAGGAACTGGTGTAGGAACAAGGGACATTTTGAAAGGCAAAAGATCACTTCTTTAAACTTCTTTTAAATTACGTTCGATTACTCAGTGTAAATCTAATAGGACTGTAGAACACCATATCTCTGATCTGCAGGAAACGGTGGCCTACCAGAACCCAAAGTGTGAAAAACGTGTGAACTTTTTTTTTTTTTTACAAAATTCAGCTCTTTTTTAGATCCATCTGAGACTATTAGCATTTGTCTGTAAACGACAAAATAATCCTGAGATTTATAAATCTTTTTAAGACGTGAATTAAAAGTTCAAGTTCAAGTCAACTTTATTGTCAATCAAACCATACAACAGTACATTACGCAGCAGACTGAAATTGCATTTCTCCCATACTCCAATGTGCAATATTAAAACAAAACTTGACACATACTAAGTATAAGTTAACATAGGACACCACTAAACAAGTACAAAATAGATATTCAACAGATAGACAGATCAACATAGCATATGGCCTACAGTGAACTTACAGTTACCAGACTATCACAGAGTTTCAAAATATAGTCAGGTTAAGGTATTTCACTGCAGCACATATAAGGTGGAGTATAGCAAAGTGCAAATAGCAGCATGGAAATGAATAAGTTTAGTAAACTTGTTTCATTCTTGTGCAAGGGCATATTGTGCGTAGGAGTATTTTGCAACCATTGAGTATGCCTTTCCCACAGCAAAATACAACATGCATCACTAGGGAATCATGTGACTTAAAACTGCTTAAAACACTGTCGGCACAACATATTTACAGTATACAGCTCTGCTATCACTAAACTACATCTTAACTGTCAAAAGAGCTTTGCTTGACATCAGCAGTGACCATGATGATTATTAATGCACTTTATATATTATTTGCTTTTTTACCACCTCAATTAGACACCATTTTTAATCTCACTGTAAACTTTGAGTGAATTGAATTATTTATTTATTTTTATTACGAATAATCCAAAACCTGGTGAAATTTTTCATTGAATAATTTCATTTACATTTTTAAATACTATCTACACACATTGTGTCATTTGCTATCACAACTTTTTGGTGTCCGTAAATGACAAACGTTGAAGTTAACACAGAAGGGTGACTAATTCGTGAGAAAAAGGACGACTGTATGCACACTGCGTTTTGGCTTTGACCTTTTTTGTCCCCCCCCCCTGCATCTCAACAGGAAATGGTCACTCTGAACGTGATGCAAGACACGGTTTCATCGACGCTTCAGCCACTGTAACCTATATAATAATTAGGTTTATGGTTGTGCCGATCTGATCATTTTTGTACACCGTTGATTATTGCTATAATATTTATCAGAATCATCTATTGCGAGTCGCACTGCACGGATGGGGACTTTTAGCCCGGAGCTGTGAGAGCTTCTGCATCTTTCTTCTCTGCGAACATCACAAAGACATCATTGAGATCTCTGATGGTTGAGTCAGATCAGAGGCCTCAGTTCGCTTTGGGTTTTGTCGCAGAGAGGAAAATAAGAGGAAGGGGCTTCAGGTTCAGAGAAGAGCTGAGAACCGCACTGATCATTAGAATGTAACATGGTTTATCATTTAGATTGTATCTTGCACTGCACGTCATGCTTTAATCACAAACATGCATGAATTACGTATAAAAAAAATGTAATTGGCAAATAAAGTCCAATAAGTTTTCTGAACAATTCAAAGAATATATATTGCATTTGTGCAACTAGTTTAACCAGTTTAATCACCTCAATAAATGTGATATAATCACTGACATAATCTAGGTCATGGTACTGTAGGCTACCTATAAGTTGTGTGCTAAACGTGTGGTTAGTACCAGTGGAATGTGCAAGGTGTACACAACAATGAGTTTGAGAAATGGATGCGTGCATGGCGTGTGCATGTGTGGTACCAGTGTGGGTGGATGAGGTGCTTCTGATGGCCTGACCTTAACCTTTATGCCTCATTATATATTTTACGACGTTGAGTGCATTAAGGGACAAAAATGTCCACTCTAAACACTGCCATAAAACAATTATATATTTTTAAAAAATTCCACTTTCACTGAGTTAAATATTTTAACCAACATCAGTCCTGAAAATAACTACCAAATATTTATTTAATTTTCAGAATTTTAACCCCTTAAATGCAATTTGTTTACATGATGCCACTGTTTTTATCGATGGAAAAAAAACATTAAAAAAATTAAAAACAATTGTGTACTACATGCTAGGTGGATTTCTTGGGAGGGAATTATAACAGCCTGGTATATGTCCATGATTAGCAGCAACATGGATTTTTACGCATTTTTATTTTTTGTGTTATGTCAGATAAATAAATAAAAAAAATCACACTTAGCGCGTTAAGAACCAAAAATGGTTGCATATTAAACACTGCCTAAAATATTATATATTATTATTTTCCACTTTTACTGAGTTAAATCTTTTAACCAGCATCAGTCCTCATCATAACTACCAAATATTTATTTAATTTCAGGATTTTAACCCTTTAAATTCCAGTTTTGGTGACGATACCATCCATTTGTATAAGAGGAAAAAACACAAAAATTGTATTATTTTACATATACTAAATGAAAAGTGAAAACCTTGGCTTTGGATTATCACAGTCTTGAATATGTCAAAGATTAACAGCAAAATTATTTTTGGTGCATTTTTATTTTTTGTGCCATGTCAGATTTTTTCCAAAACCACACATCGCGCGTTAAGGACAAATTTGATCTTATAATTGAATTTATATTCAAATACCCTGTCATTACCAAGCCTTGGGGTAAAATATTTTCGTTTTACTGTTTTACACCAGTTGGTTAGCCTGGCTAACGGGTGTCACGATCACACACAGGAACAGGAAGATCCAATTGCAGTATTTTATTAAAAGGGTAATCCGTACTCACAACAGTCCAGACAAGGGTCGAAATCAAAGGCAATCCAAAAACACAAGACATGAACAGTAACAGGCAGGAACAGAAGTGTGGGGACATTAAACAAGGACTCCGTGACATGAACTGAGACAGACAGGGTACTTATACACAGACACTAACAAGGAACAGCTGTGAACAATGAAGACAGGGAACAGCTGTGTGAAATGAACATTGATGGGTAACAGACAAAGGATTATGGGAAATGTAGTTATAATGTGGATGACACCGTGGGGAAGAGGACATCTAGTGGACACCAGGAATACACAAACCAGACACTGTGACATAACCTCCCCTCTACGGAGCGGCTACCAGACGCTCCAAGACCACAAGAAACAAACAAAACAAGAGTCCAGGCGGGAGGAGGAAAGGTGGAGGATCAGGGGGTGGGATGGGGGGCCAGGTCCATGGAGGGGAACAGGAACAAGGGGGAATGGCTTAAGCGGCGGCCAGGGCGGTGAAGACCCCTCGGGCGGCCAGGGCGGTGAAGACCCCTCGGGCGGCCAGGGCGGTGAAGACCCCTCGGGCGGCCAGGGCGGTGAAGACCCCTCGGGCGGCCAGGGCGGTGAAGACCCCTCGGGCGGCCACGGCGGTGAAGACCAAGGTGGAACAGAGACAGACCCTGGCTCAGGAACAGTCACAGATCCCACCGGCTCAGGAACTGCAACAGACCCCACCGGCTCAGGAACTGCAACAGACACACCACCGGCTCAGGAACTGCAACAGACACCACCGGCTCAGGAACTGCAACAGACACCACCGGCTCAGGAACTGCAATAGACACCACCGGCTCAGGAACTGCAACAGACACCACCGGCTCAGGAACTGCAACAGACACCACCGGCTCAGGAACTGCAACAGACACCACCGGCTCAGGAACTGCAACAGACACCACCGGCTCAGGAACTGCAACAGACACCACCGGCTCAGGAACAGACTTGGCAGGCGTGACGTGAAGCTCAGGCTCGGCGGGCGTGACGTGAAGCTCAGGCTCGGCGGGGGTGACGTGAAGCTCAGGCTCGGCGGGCGTGACGTGATGCTGGGGCGGGGCCGGCAGGGCGAGCAGCTCGGGCGGGGCCGGCAGAGCAGCATGCCTGACCGGCGCGTCAGGGATGGCAGTCACCTCTGGGATGGTCTCTGGGTTAGGAGCCACCTGACAAGTCGTTGAAGCGACCTTTCTCCTCCTACCGGAACTACCGGACTCGGGACCACCGGACTCGGGACCACCGGAACAGGAACCACCGGACTCGGGACCACCGGAACAGGGACCACCGGGCTCGGGGCGGCGTCGGCATAGCGAGGCTCTGGTACATCCCACTGGTTCCGATGATGAAGGTAGCTGGTAAACCCCCAAAAATCCAGGATTTCCAGCCCCTTTATCTCCCAGCCAGGTAATGGGTCATCCAGACAGACATTGAAGAGTTCCTTCAATGCTGAGTCATTGTAGCCCAAACCTCTAGACAGGGTCCAAAAAATTTGAGCCAGACAATCCACCGTCTGACCCTGCTTGCGTAGGTCCATTAGATTTTTGACCCGTCCCCTCCTCTCCTCCTTCGTCTTAGGGGGAAGGATACGAAACCCCATACTGCTGGATCTTTAATTGTGACGGAGTCCTTCTGTCACGATCACACACAGGAACAGGAAGATCCAATTGCAGTATTTTATTAAAAGGGTAATCCGTACTCACAACAGTCCAGGCAAGGGTCGAAATCAAAGGCAATCCAAAAACACAAGACATGAACAGTAACAGGCAGGAACAGAAGTGTGGGGACATTAAACAAGGACTCCGTGACATGAACTGAGACAGACAGGGTACTTATACACAGACACTAACAAGGAACAGCTGTGAACAATGAAGACAGGGAACAGCTGTGTGAAATGAACATTAATGGGTAACAGACAAAGGAGTATGGGAAATGTAGTTATAATGTGGATGACACCGTGGGGAAGAGGACATCTAGTGGACACCAGGAATACACAAACCAGACACTGTGACAACGGGAGCCTGGGAACCACATGTTAATTTACTCGTATTTGAGGCATGGTGTAGTGATGGGCAGATCGAGGCTTCGTGAAGCAATGAAACAGTTGAACCAAATGGTCCATATTGTTTCGAGGCTTCGAATCAATCCGACACCCGTCTCCACGGTGACACCTAGTGGTCACTTGCAGGTGTTGATCTGAAACAACCTTGACGAGCCATTAAAATTGTTGTTGTTTTTTTATTATTGTACTTTTCTAATATGTGAATCTTGTAACATATAGGCTCATCACTGTGCATAATGTTATTTTGGTCCTGCAAAATGAATATTAATAAAATAAATCAAGCCACAATGTCTCACTTTTTTAGATATTTTTATTCAAAAATATTAATTTCTCTGCTGTGGAAGGACTAGCCTACTTCTTTTTTTACAGATAATTTCTCCAGCCTTTGAAAAAATCCTCTCACAAGGGACACTTGTTGCTGGAATGCAAAGATATTTTTTAACCATGACATAGAGGAAACATTAGCCTACTGCTCTCTCTTTCCAGTAAGTTAGTGGATCATGAGTTCTGGACAAATACGCATCGTTGATGTATTTTTTCACTTCCACTGTGGCATCAGCTGTAGCATTGTGTATCATCTGGGTTTGATGGATACGAGTATCAAAAAGTTCTCATAAACTGTCCTGTGTTTCTACTGGTGTTGATGTTGATGATGTTGATGGGTCTGATGTTGACATTTCTATCCCTATCTTTAATCTATCTATGTATCTATCTATCTATTAATCTAGCTGTCTATATATATTTATATCTATGTATCTATTAATGTGTCACTATGTCTACTCTGTGTCTCTAGCCTATCAGTCAATGTGTTGTGTAAATTTAAATGTAAGCCTAAATATAACTAAACAAATCGCACTATAAATGTCGCACTATCTCAATATCAAACTCCTCTCACAAAAACCCAAGAGATCAATATGCGTTGATTTCACTTTTACAGATGTGCGATTGTGTGTTCTGTTCCCGACCGTGTCAATCAAACGCTGATTCGGCGGATCACACCTGATGAAACACTTAGTGAAACACTTCGAGGCTTCGTTTGGCCATAGTCACGTGACATGGGTGTTTTGAATCACATGGGTGTTTTGAATCACGGATCAGTGTTTCGAAACATCTGCGCTTCGGGATCTCGCAAAGCTTCGGAACGAGTGTTTCGCGTCAGCCATCCCTAGCATGGTGTACGAATGCCCAGAGCCGTTTATTGGGCGCTACGAAGGTCTATCAAATGCGCCTGTACGTAGCTCATAGCCAATCGTTTCAATTATACCAGATGACGTATGTAGAGTGACAGAAATTTGACGAGGAAGAAGACGATGGGTCATAGATTTATGTGTACACGATGGTGTTCAGCGACTATTGCCGTTTGTCCAAGACAAACATGAGGGTAGAAGGTAAATCTGCAGTGCACATGTTGATATAAACAAACTGCTTAGTTGTGTCGCATAGATGTCGTCATCGCCTTGCTGCTCCCTCCCCGTTCTGTGATTGGTCCCCTCGCTGAGGCGAAAATCTAGTCCATGGTATCCAGGCTGCCCAGCAGCGTGAATAAAATCGCGCTGCGCGCAAGGCAGCATGGGGGAACCCAGGCTACCAGTTGGTACCATTTTTCATATAATTGACATAATGCAAACATCTGCAGTATTGCAAACATTTTCCTGATTTCTACTAGGTGACTAACCTGTGCCTGTCTCCCTACACATAAAAATTTGCTCTAGAAAGAAAGCAAAACTACAAGATCACCATGAACATGAATTTTAATTTTTCTAAATTATATTGCACACACACATACACGCCTACACACACATCCTACACCACCGACACACACACACACAGAGAGGAAGAGAGAGAGAGAGAGAGAGAGAGAGAGAGAGAGAGAGAGAGAGAGAGAGAGAGAGAGAGACCTTTGACCTTTAAAATCTGATTTATTTTACATTAAATTATTCAAAGCTTAAACAAAAAAATTTAAATATATTCCAACACCTTAAAACAATGTTCAAATACATTAAAATACTGAGAAAAGAAAGAGAGAAAAAAAGAAAAGACGAGAAAAAAAAGGAAAGAAAAAAAGAGCAAAAAACAATAATAATAAATTACAACACAACTTCCCTTTTATAACACTCCAAAACTTATCTGATATCCTTGCCCTTCACTGGGCTTACACAACACACCTTCTGTTCCCCACATCAGAAAAAAGGTCTCAATATCATTTACCATTTCATAATAAGCAAACTCCAGCATCAAACGTCCCTTCACAAAACCTTTCAACATGCACTGGATCTACTCCACTTAAATTAAGAGTCTTGTTTTTCCTAGTTAACCAAATTGCCATCTTTGCTTTACCAAAAATAAAATTCAATAGTACAACTTTTTGTTTATTTGCAGCACTATATTTGGGGCCAAATATAAATAACCCATTAGTAAACAAAAAACCTAACCTTTGGCAAACATCCTTCAACAACAAAAAAAGTTCACTTAATCTTGAACATTCAACAAAAAGATGATTAACAGTCTCAGAGTCCCCACAAAAACTACAATCTACACTATGCAAAGGATTCAGATGCGCTTTGTATCTGTTTGTGGCTATTGCCCAATGTACAATCCGCCACTGAAAATCCCCTAATCTTTTTTCAATGGGCTTCTTATACAGGCACCTCCAACTACGTTTCGGGGAAGATCCTTGCTCAGTCACTGCAATCCATTTGGACTCGATCACTTTGTCCAGAGCTCTTAAATTAAGAGCTTTAACACAAATCATGTACAGGGCTTTCTTGGAAAAGAGTTCAAAGTTTCCGAGTTCAGGTGTTCTAAAAGTCAATAGACTCCCTTCAGTCTCTTCCCAATCTCCCACTTCTGCAGACACTCGTAATTCAGGGAATAATCCATCAAAGTTCTCCAGATGTAACAATTGAAGACGCAAAAGATTCTTTATTTCTTCCAGTAATCTTTGAAGAACTCGAAGAGACCGAATGTCTGTTTTAAGGTGTAATTCTTCCGCTGTAATCCACTCGTTGTTAATCCTTAAATGTCCAATTTTACAAATGCCAGCTTTTATCAGATTATTTCGTAGCGTGACTGAATTCAGTAGTTCAATAGACAAAAGTCCGTTAAAAAACAGAGGTTCTTCCCACGTCCAGACGTTAACTCTTTCCACAGAAAAAATCTGCCACACTTGTAAAGCTGAAGCATAAAAAGATGGAAGTCCATTAAGGTCCATATTCTTCAAGTTCATTAAGAACAGATGTCTGTCAAGACCCAACCGACCAACCCTCTTCAAGAGGGCACATGCCACTTCCATCCAGTTCTGATCTCGATGGTAAAGAAACCTTTGGACAGTCTTTAGACGAAAAGCCGCATACCTGGATTTTAATTCAATTAGGCCTTGCCCACCTTCATGAACTGGTAGATACAAAACTGCTTCTTTCACCCAGTGTTTTCCAGTCCAGAAAAAATTAACAAGAACTCTCTGGATGTCCACAAAAAAGTCCATTGGTGGGTCCAGAACATTTAGTCTGTGCCACAGGGTGGATGCCACTAAGTTGTTGATGACCAGCACTCTTCCCCTATACGATAGCTGAGGCAGCAACCAGTTCCATTTAGACAACTTAGCACATACTTTATCCTTTACATTCTCCCAATTCTTTTTTTTAAACTCTTCACTCCCTAAATAAATCCCTAAAAATTTAAATCCTATTTTTCCCCATTTTACATTCTCAGGAATAACTGGTAAGACCTCTGTTGAATGTTCAATACACCACAAAGCTTCCGTTTTACTCCAATTTAACTTTGCAGATGATGCTTTTTCATATAAACAAAGACACTTCTTAATCGTGTTTACATCTGTTTGGTTCCTAACAAATACAGTGATATCATCTGCATATGCTGTCAACTTAATTTCATTATGAATACTGTTACTTATACATATACCAGACACATTTTTCCTAAAAAGACACAACAAAGGTTCAACTGCCATTGCATACAACTGACCAGACAAAGGACATCCCTGTCTGATTCCCCTTTGCATTTGTATTGGTGGACTTAAACCTCCTCCAATTTTTACTAAACAAGAAGCATTTGTATACAAAGTCTTAATCCAGGAAAGAAAACCATCACCACAACCAAAAGCTTTTAGTGTATTAAATAAATACTCATGATCTACACGATCGAATGCCTTCTCTTGATCTAATGATAGAAGACCTAAATTGACACCGTTTAGTTTACAATAATCTAGTAAATCTCTCACTAGAAAAATGTTATCATATATAGTTCTATCTGGAATACAGTATGATTGGTCTTTATGTATGATATCTCCCAAAACACACTTCAATCTATTGACCAAAACTTTTGCCAAAATTTTATAGTCAGTCGTGAGAATGGAAACGGGTCTCCAGTTCTTCATGAGACTTATGTCTCCTTTTTTTGGAATAAGAACAAGCACAGCCCTCTGACAGCTCTTAGGAAGTTTTTGTTCCTCATAACATTTCTGTACAACCTCATAAAAGTCTTGTCCTATAGTTCCCCACATGACTTTGTAGAATTCCCCCGGCAGACCATCAATACCTGGTGCACGACCAGGTTTCATCTGTTGTACAGCTTCAGTCAATTCTTGAAAAGAAAAAATACTGTCCAAACGTTCACGTTGTTTTCCATTAAGAGTAGGAAGTTGATCAAACAAGTCCGATGTACTCTGTGAATCACATTTTTCAGCTCTAAAAAGTTCTGAGTAAAAGTCCACAGCAATTTTCCTCATCTTTTTAGGGTCAGACGTTTTAGACCCATCAGGGAATGTCAGACAATGCATTACACTCTGCTTTTTTGAGACTTTTTCAAGATTAAAAAAGTATGTAGTTGGTGCATCCATATCATGGACTGACAAAAAACGTGACCTTATAAGTGCCCCCTTTGCTTGCACTTGTAATAGAGAGTTAAGCGTATTCTTTCTCTCACATAAATTCTCAGCCATCACAGTATCTGGTTGCAGCACCATATTAGATGTAATCTGTATTATTTCTTTTTCTAATTCATTAACTTTTTTCTTAATCTGTGTTGTAGAGAAAGAAGAAAACTGTTGACAAAAGATTCTAATTTGTGTTTTTCCCAATTCCCACCACTGAATCAGGTTTTCATAATCCCCTTTCTGAGAGACCCAAGACCCCCAAAAGTATTTAAAACTTTCACTAAAGTCTTTCTCCTGTAATAAACGTACATTCAATTTCCAGTAAGGACTCTTGCACTGTGTCTGTGACAAAATCAAATTACAAGTAACAAAATGATGGTCTGAAAAACCACATGGTACAATGCTCGCAGCCACAATCCTGTTATTAGTTTTTTTACAAACATAGAATCTGTCTAATCTAGCAGCACTAATTCTCTCTTGTGACATTTTTATCCAAGTATATTGTTTAACTTTTAAATTCCTCTCTCTCCACACATCCAACAAATCATTTTGAAAAAGGATATTTTTTAACAAAGCAGGCGATTCAAAATCTGGTTCAGCATTATTCCTGTCCAAAGTAAAATCAACTGTACAATTCCAGTCACCTCCTAATATCAGAAAATCATCAGCATTCACATTTTTCAAATATTCACTCAGTTTTTTAAATAGAGTTATTCTATCTGCACCTCTGTTTGGAGCATAAATATTAACAAATATGAAATTATATTCATCAATTTTTGTTTTTACAACAAGAAGGCGCCCTTTTTCTAATTCTACTTTTGACAATATATCAACATTGAGGTAAGGTGAAAAGAGTATGGCTACCCCAGCACTTAAATTTGTACCATGACTTAAAGAGTAACTGCCCTCCCAACACAATCCCCAATCTGTCTCATTACTCTCATCGCTATGAGTTTCTTGTAAAAAAGTTACATGCGATTCCTTAAGCTTAAGAAACTCAGTTAGTAATCCTCGTTTTTCTCTATTCCTCGCACCATTAACGTTTAAAGAGCTAAATCTTAAGATTTGCATGTTAAAGGAGGGGAAAAGAAACAAGAAAGAAAAAAGACAGAGAAGGGAAAATATAAGAGCAGCACCCATAACCATGTGAACCTATTTATTCTTTTTCTTTCCTTTTAAACTTTTACGAACTACTGTAGCCATTTTTTTCAAACGAAATCTTTTTTGTTTTGATATGACATCACATCCTACACTTTTCTGAACACTCATGACTGACCTCAAGAATTTGATGGGATCAGGAAAAAACTTCAGAACATCTACTTTCTGTCCTTTTGTTTGATCCAGAAAGTCATTCACTTCTTCTGCAGTATACAAATCCCCAGATGATTGACTCAACTCAAACTCAGAAACTTCTGAACCACTGTCACTATCACATCTTGATTCATCTACACACACGTCATCAACATTCTCAACGAACTGTAAACCACTTCCACTAGCCTTTTCAATTTCCATATCATTGCCACTAATACTACTCTGGGGTGCGTTTCCCGAAAGCATCGTTAGCCAACTATGATCGCAAGTTCCGTCGTTATCAGTATAGTTCAACGATTTGGTGTTTCCCGAAACCATCGTTCCAACGAACGTTCGCAAACAGCATCACAAACTTGTGTGGTTGCAACGACAGCTCTGGAGCTGTGGTTAGAAGCATAGTTCCTAGTTTACATGAGATGTAGACTGAATAAATCCTTATCTTTAGCAAAATAAGCAAGCTGACATTCAGTACAACCCGTATTTTTTATTTAGAATACATACAAATGTAATTTACATCTTTTAGTTTGTGAAGAGATTTAAAGCACCGTTTTTGAAGACTGCGCATGTGCGAACGTGCTCAACTATGTAAGAACGAGCCAAATATTGAGTCTGGTAATAAAGCAAAGTAACTGAGAAAAATTTGAAATGGTCTTCAGATGCCATGTATGTAACTTATATGACGAAATCTAGCGTTAATTCGATCTCAAACAGATTAATTAAAAAAAGTTATTAGTCCACCACGTGCGAGACGTCATAAACCAACGTGGTTGAACGATACTTTACGACATTCGGTTTCGGGAAACACTCGTGACTAGCTAGTTGATTTCTCCAACGATGCATCGTACTATGGTAGTTAAGCAGTGAGCTATATAGTTGTACGGGAAACGCACCCCTGATCAGCTCCTCCTGAAACACCAAACACTTTCGGGAAAGAAGAGTCACTCACCTCTGGTCTTGACATTGACTCCTTGTCTGTCTCAGCCTGTACTGAAAGCTGTGCGTTCTCAAGGGAATGAGTACATCCAGTGTTATTAGGGTTTTTATCCTGAGTCTCTTCAATTTGTTTTTCATTTTGTACTTTTTGTTTTTTATTTTTCGGTTGTGCAGACGTTTCCTTTACCAGCGTGGGTCTTTTTTCGATTTTATCACTAGTTTTTCCGCGCTCCGACTGATTTATCATTTCATTTTCAGTCTCTGCACTTTTCTCCTCATTTTGTTTTCTGTGAGGACAAAACAACTTCTTGTGACCTAAGTCCCCACAATCAAAACATCGCATGCTTTCCGTTGTTGCAAAGATCATATAAGAGCCTTCGCCGTGTTGTATGCGAAAAGATAGGCTACTTCCAAAAACTTCGACGGTGCTTGTAAAAACATAAAGACCTGTCTCCGAAAAGACGTTACGTGCTTCAGCGCGTTGTTCTTACAGCCGAGCGGAACAGTTTTAATTGCACTCGCGAATTTTCCAAAGCGACTTAGTTCTTTTAAGATCGCTTCATTTTTTATGAACGGGGGCGCGTTCGAGATTATGACACGCGTCGCAGGCGAACGCAAAGGTGTCACCTGCACAAAAGTGTCTGACATTTCAAATCCACTCTCTACAAGCACATTCACAAACTTCTCATCTTCCAAAAACACAACAACGGCCTTGTTCATTCTAGACGCTGAAATAATCTTATCATGCCCAACAACATTTCCCATAGCCATAAGTACATCTTCCACCGTACAAATTTGATCTGGAAAACATTTGCATCCATTTCCAATGGAGAAAACCGGCGTACCTTCATTGGAAGGCGAGGCCATGTTTATCTTCCGCAAATGGATGCGAGCAACTACAAAAATAACACTTTCTTACCAGTTCACAATTAATTCCTGACTAAGGTGAGAAAAAAAAGCCATAAAGTATTGAATAAGGAAAAAACAAAAGATCAATCAAACTCCTCTCACACTCCCCACCAAGCCAAACACGCACATGCGCACGAGAGAGAGAGAGAGAGGGAGAGAGGGAGAGAGAGTATAGACAGAAAGGGTAAAATATGACCTTCTTGGCTGTGGCAACCTTGAAAATAAAGCATTTTAATAGATATTAGAAGATCCTCCTTGTGTAAGAAATACAGGGGGAACGGATTTCGACGGCTGTTTTTTGGCCGTCGGTTTCTGTTCCCCCTGTGAAATAAACAGCTGTCGGAATCCGTTCCCCCACTCCCATTATGAGAGGCGTTGTAGTGGCTTAAAAAAATCTTATTTTATTTTGTGTGGGGATGGAGCTTACCTGGCACCAGTTTAAAGAAATATATTTTCGAGTTTTTACCTTTTATTGTGAAAGGAAAATATTGGATTTAAAAAAAGCCAGCGAGCTGGGATTTGAACTTGTGTCTCCTAAAAATCTTCAGCTCTTAATGTCTGGACCACTAGGCTGTGGCAACCTTGGAATTCAAAGCACTTTGATAGATATTAGAAGATCCTCCTTGTGTAAAAAAAATGCAGGGGGAACGGATTTCGACGGCTGTTTTTTGGCCGTCGGTTTCTGTTCCCCCTGTGAAATAAACAGCTGTTGGAATCCGTTCCCCCACTCCCATTATGAGGTGTTGTAGTGGCTTAAAAAAAAACTTATTTTATTTTGTGTGGGGATGGAGCTTACCTGGCACCAGTTTAAAGAAATATATTTTCGAGTTTTTACCTTTTATTGTGAAAGGAAAATATTGGATTTAAAAAAAGCCAGCGAGCCGGGATTTGAACTTGTGTCTCTTACAAATCTTCAGCTCTTAATGTCTGGACCACTAGGCTGTGGCAAACTTGGAATTCAAAGCACTTTGATAGATATTAGAAGATCCTGCTTGTGTAAAAAAAATGCAGGGGGAACGGATTTCGACGGCTGTTTTTTGGCCGTCGGATTCTGTTCCCCCTGTAAAATAAACAGCTGTTGGAATCCGTTCCCCCACTCCCACTATGAGGTGTTGTAGTGGCTTAAAAAAATCGTATTTTATTTTGTGTGGGGATGGAGCTTACCTTGCACCAGTTTAAATAAATATATTTTCGATTTTTTTACCTTTTATTGTGAAAGGAAAATATTGGATTAAAAAAAGCCAGCGAGCCGGGACTTGAACTTGGGTCACCTAAAAATCTATACCTCTAAATGTCAGTGCCTGGACCACTAGGCTGTGGCAACCTTGGAATTAAAAGCACTTTGATAGATATTAGAAGATCCTCCTTGTGTAAAAAATGCAGGGGGAACGGATTTCGACGGCTGTTTTTTGGCCGTCGGATTCTGTTCCCCCTGTAAAATAAACAGCTGTTGGAATCCGTTCCCCCACTCCCATTATGAGGTGTTGTAGTGGCTTAAAAAAACTTATTTTATTTTGTGTGGGGATGGAGCTTACCTGGCACCAGTTTAAAGAAATATATTTTCGAGTTTTTACCTTTTATTGTGAAAGGAAAATATTGGATTTAAAAAAAGCCAGCGAGCCGGGATTTGAACTTGTGTCTCCTTAAAAATCTTCAATTCTTCATGTCTGGACCACTAGGCTGTGGCAACCTTGGAATTCAAAGCACTTTGATAGATATTAGAAGATCCTCCTTGTGTAAAAAAATGCAGGGGGAACGGATTTCGACGGCTGTTTTTTGGCCGTCGGATTCTGTTCCCCCTGTAAAATAAACAGCTGTTGGAATCCGTTCCCCCACTCCCATTATGAGGTGTTGTAGTGGCTTAAAAAAATTATTTTGTGTGGGGATGGAGCTTACCTTGCACCAGTTTAAAGAAATATATTTTCGATTTTTTTACCTTTTATTGTGAAAGGAAAATATTGGATTTAAAAAAAGCCAGCGAGCCGGGATTTGAACTTGTGTCTCCTTAAAAATCTTCAATTCTTCATGTCTGGACCACTAGGCTGTGGCAACCTTGGAATTAAAAGCACTTTGATAGATATTAGAAGATCCTCCTTGTGTAAAAAATGCAGGGGGAACGGATTTCGACGGTTGTTTTTTGGCAGTCGGATTCTGTTCCCCCTGTAAAATAAACAGCTGTTGGAATCCGTTCCCCCACTCCCATTATGAGGTGTTGTAGTGGCTTAAAAAATCTTATTTTATTTTGTGTGGGGATGGAGCTTACCTGGCACCAGTTTAAAGAAATATATTTTTGAGTTTTTAGCTTTTATTGTGAAAGGAAAATATTGGATAAAAAAAAGCCAGCGAGCCGGGACTTGAACTTGGGTCACCTAAAAATCTTTGGCTCTAAATGTCAGTGCCTGGACCACTAGGCTGTGGCAACCTTGAAAATAAAGCATTTTGATAGATATTAGAAGATCCTCCTTGTGTAAAAAATGCAGGGGGAACGGATTTCGACGGCTGTTTTTTGGCCGTCGGATTCTGTTCCCCCTGTAAAATAAACAGCTGTTGGAATCCGTTCCCCCACTCCCATTATGAGGTGTTGTAGTGGCTTAAAAAAATCGTATTTTATTTTGTGTGGGGATGGAGCTTACTTTGCACCAGTTTAAATAAATATATTTTCGATTTTTTTACCTTTTATTGTGAAAAGAAAATATTGGATTTAAAAAAAGCCATCGAGCTGGGATTTGAACTTGTGTCTCCTAAAAATCTTCAGCTATTAATGTCTGGACCACTAGGCTGTGGAAACTTTGGAATTCAAAGCACTTTGATAGATATTAGAAGATCCTCCTTGTGTAAAAAAATGCAGGGGGAACGGATTTCGACGGCTGTTTTTTGGCCGTCGGATTCTGTTCCCCCTGTAAAATAAACAGCTGTTGGAATCCGTTCCCCCACTCCCATTATGAGGTGTTGTAGTGGCTTAAAAAAACTTATTTTATTTTGTGTGGGGATGGAGCTTACCTGGCACCAGTTTAAAGAAATATATTTTCGAGTTTTTACCTTTTATTGTGAAAGGAAAATATTGGATTTAAAAAAAGCCAGCGAGCCGGGATTTGAACTTGTGTCTCCTAAAAATCTTCAGCTCTTAATGTCTGGACCACTAGGCTGTGGCAACCTTGGAATTCAAAGCACTTTGATAGATATTAGAAGATCCTCCTTGTGTAAAAAAAATGCAGGGGGAACGGATTTCGACGGCTGTTTTTTGGCCGTCGGATTCTGTTCCCCCTGTAAAATAAACAGCTGTTGGAATCCGTTCCTCCACTCCCATTATGAGGTGTTGTAGTGGCTTAAAAAAATCGTATTTTATTTTGTGTGGGGATGGAGCTTACCTTGCACCAGTTTAAAGAAATATATTTTCGATTTTTTTACCTTTTATTGTGAAAAGAAAATATTGGATTTAAAAAAAGCCAGCGAGCTGGGATTTGAACTTGTGTCTCCTAAAAATCTTCAGCTCTTAATGTCTGGACCACTAGGCTGTGGCAACCTTGGAATTCAAAGCACTTTGATAGATATTAGAAGATCCTCCTTGTGTAAAAAAAATGCAGGGGGAACGGATTTCGACGGCTGTTTTTTGGCCGTCGGATTCTGTTCCCCCTGTAAAATAAACAGCTGTTGGAATCCGTTCCCCCACTCCCATTATGAGAGGCGTTGTAGTGGCTTAAAAAAATCTTATTTTATTTTGTGTGGGGATGGAGCTTACCTGGCACCAGTTTCAAGAAATATATTTTCGAGTTTTTACCTTTTATTGTGAAAGGAAAATATTGGATTTAAAAAAAGCCAGCGAGCCGGGATTTGAACTTGTGTCTCCTAAAAATCTTCAGCTCTTAATGTCTGGACCACTAGGCTGTGGCAACCTTGGAATTCAAAGCACTTTGATAGATATTAGAAGATCCTCCTTGTGTAAAAAAAATGCAGGGGGAACGGATTTCGACGGCTGTTTTTTGGCCGTCGGATTCTGTTCCCCCTGTAAAATAAACAGCTGTTGGAATCCGTTCCCCCACTCCCATTATGAGGTGTTGTAGTGGCTTAAAAAAAAACTTATTTTATTTTGTGTGGGGATGGAGCTTACCTGGCACCAGTTTAAAGAAATATATTTTCGAGTTTTTACCTTTTATTGTGAAAGGAAAATATTGGATTTAAAAAAAGCCAGCGAGCCGGGATTTGAACTTGTGTCTCTTACAAATCTTCAGCTCTTAATGTCTGGACCACTAGGCTGTGGCAAACTTGGAATTCAAAGCACTTTGATAGATATTAGAAGATCCTGCTTGTGTAAAAAAAATGCAGGGGGAACGGATTTCGACGGCTGTTTTTTGGCCGTCGGATTCTGTTCCCCCTGTAAAATAAACAGCTGTTGGAATCCGTTCCCCCACTCCCACTATGAGGTGTTGTAGTGGCTTAAAAAAATCGTATTTTATTTTGTGTGGGGATGGAGCTTACCTTGCACCAGTTTAAATAAATATATTTTCGATTTTTTTACCTTTTATTGTGAAAGGAAAATATTGGATTTAAAAAAAGCCAGCGAGCCGGGATTTGAACTTGTGTCTCCTACAAATCTTCAGCTCTTAATGTCTGGACCACTAGGCTGTGGCAACCTTGGAATTCAAAGCACTTTGATAGATATTAGAAGATCCTCCTTGTGTAAAAAAAATGCAGGGGGAACGGATTTCGACGGCTGTTTTTTGGCCGTCGGATTCTGTTCCCCCTGTAAAATAAACAGCTGTTGGAATCCGTTCCCCCACTCCCATTATGAGGTGTTGTAGTGGCTTAAAAAAATCGTATTTTATTTTGTGTGGGGATGGAGCTTACCTTGCACCAGTTTAAAGAAATATATTTTCGATTTTTTTACCTTTTATTGTGAAAGGAAAATATTGGATTAAAAAAAGCCAGCGAGCCGGGACTTGAACTTGGGTCACCTAAAAATCTATACCTCTAAATGTCAGTGCCTGGACCACTAGGCTGTGGCAACCTTGGAATTAAAAGCACTTTGATAGATATTAGAAGATCCTCCTTGTGTAAAAAATGCAGGGGGAACGGATTTCGACGGTTGTTTTTTGGCCGTCGGATTCTGTTCCCCCTGTAAAATAAACAGCTGTTGGAATCCGTTCCCCCACTCCCATTATGAGGTGTTGTAGTGGCTTAAAAAATCTTATTTTATTTTGTGTGGGGATGGAGCTTACCTGGCACCAGTTTAAAGAAATATATTTTTGAGTTTTTACCTTTTATTGTGAAAGGAAAATATTGGATTTAAAAAAAGCCAGCAAGCCGGGATTTGAACTTGTGTCTCCTAAAAATCTTCAGCTCTTAATGTCTGGACCACTAGGCTGTGGCAACCTTGGAATTCAAAGCACTTTGATAGATATTAGAAGATCCTCCTTGTGTAAAAAAAAAATGCAGGGGGAACGGATTTCGACGGCTGTTTTTTGGCCGTCGGATTCTGTTCCCCCTGTAAAATAAACAGCTGTTGGAATCCGTTCCCCCACTCCCATTATGAGGTGTTGTAGTGGCTTAAAAAAACTTATTTTATTTTGTGTGGGGATGGAGCTTACCTGGCACCAGTTTAAAAAAATATATTTTCGAGTTTTTAACCTTTTATTGTGAAAGGAAAATATTGGATTTAAAAAAAGCCAGCGAGCCGGGATTTGAACTTGTGTCTCCTAAAAATCTTCAGCTCTTAATGTCTGGACCACTAGGCTGTGGCAACCTTGGAATTCAAAGCACTTTGATAGATATTAGAAGATCCTCCTTGTGTAAAAAAAATGCAGGGGGAACGGATTTCGACGGCTGTTTTTTGGCCGTCGGATTCTGTTCCCCCTGTAAAATAAACAGCTGTTGGAATCCGTTCCTCCACTCCCATTATGAGGTGTTGTAGTGGCTTAAAAAAATCGTATTTTATTTTGTGTGGGGATGGAGCTTACCTTGCACCAGTTTAAATAAATATATTTTCGATTTTTTTACCTTTTATTGTGAAAAGAAAATATTGGATTTAAAAAAAGCCAGCGAGCTGGGATTTGAACTTGTGTCTCCTAAAAATCTTCAGCTCTTAATGTCTGGACCACTAGGCTGTGGCAACCTTGGAATTCAAAGCACTTTGATAGATATTAGAAGATCCTCCTTGTGTAAAAAAAAATGCAGGGGGAACGGATTTCGACGGCTGTTTTTTGGCCGTCGGATTCTGTTCCCCCTGTAAAATAAACAGCTGTTGGAATCCGTTCCCCCACTCCCATTATGAGGTGTTGTAGTGGCTTAAAAAAACTTATTTTATTTTGTGTGGGGATGGAGCTTACCTGGCACCAGTTTAAAGAAATATATTTTCGAGTTTTTACCTTTTATTGTGAAAGGAAAATATTGGATTTAAAAAAAGCCAGCGAGCCGGGATTTGAACTTGTGTCTCCTTAAAAATCTTCAATTCTTCATGTCTGGACCACTAGGCTGTGGCAACCTTGGAATTCAAAGCACTTTGATAGATATTAGAAGATCCTCCTTGTGTAAAAAAATGCAGGGGGAACGGATTTCGACGGCTGTTTTTTGGCCGTCGGATTCTGTTCCCCCTGTAAAATAAACAGCTGTTGGAATCCGTTCCCCCACTCCCATTATGAGAGGCGTTGTAGTGGCTTAAAAAAATCTTATTTTATTTTGTGTGGGGATGGAGCTTACCTGGCACCAGTTTCAAGAAATATATTTTCGAGTTTTTACCTTTTATTGTGAAAGGAAAATATTGGATTTAAAAAAAGCCAGCGAGCCGGGATTTGAACTTGTGTCTCCTAAAAATCTTCAGCTCTTAATGTCTGGACCACTAGGCTGTGGCAACCTTGGAATTCAAAGCACTTTGATAGATATTAGAAGATCCTCCTTGTGTAAAAAAAATGCAGGGGGAACGGATTTCGACGGCTGTTTTTTGGCCGTCGGATTCTGTTCCCCCTGTAAAATAAACAGCTGTTGGAATCCGTTCCCCCACTCCCATTATGAGGTGTTGTAGTGGCTTAAAAAAAAACTTATTTTATTTTGTGTGGGGATGGAGCTTACCTGGCACCAGTTTAAAGAAATATATTTTCGAGTTTTTACCTTTTATTGTGAAAGGAAAATATTGGATTTAAAAAAAGCCAGCGAGCCGGGATTTGAACTTGTGTCTCCTACAAATCTTCAGCTCTTAATGTCTGGACCACTAGGCTGTGGCAACCTTGGAATTCAAAGCACTTTGATAGATATTAGAAGATCCTGCTTGTGTAAAAAAAATGCAGGGGGAACGGATTTCGACGGCTGTTTTTTGGCCGTCGGATTCTGTTCCCCCTGTAAAATAAACAGCTGTTGGAATCCGTTCCCCCACTCCCACTATGAGGTGTTGTAGTGGCTTAAAAAAATCGTATTTTATTTTGTGTGGGGATGGAGCTTACCTTGCACCAGTTTAAAGAAATATATTTTCGATTTTTTTACCTTTTATTGTGAAAGGAAAATATTGGATTAAAAAAAGCCAGCGAGCCGGGACTTGAACTTGGGTCACCTAAAAATCTATACCTCTAAATGTCAGTGCCTGGACCACTAGGCTGTGGCAACCTTGGAATTAAAAGCACTTTGATAGATATTAGAAGATCCTCCTTGTGTAAAAAATGCAGGGGGAACGGATTTCGACGGCTGTTTTTTGGCCGTCGGATTCTGTTCCCCCTGTAAAATAAACAGCTGTTGGAATCCGTTCCCCCACTCCCATTATGAGGTGTTGTAGTGGCTTAAAAAAACTTATTTTATATTGTGTGGGGATGGAGCTTACCTGGCACCAGTTTAAAGAAATATATTTTCGAGTTTTTACCTTTTATTGTGAAAGGAAAATATTGGATTTAAAAAAAGCCAGCAAGCCGGGATTTGAACTTGTGTCTCCTTAAAAATCTTTAATTCTTCATGTCTGGACCACTAGGCTGTGGCAACCTTGGAATTCAAAGCACTTTGATAGATATTAGAAGATCCTCCTTGTGTAAAAAAATGCAGGGGGAACGGATTTCGACGGCTGTTTTTTGGCCGTCGGATTCTGTTCCCCCTGTAAAATAAACAGCTGTTGGAATCCGTTCCCCCACTCCCATTATGAGAGGCGTTGTAGTGGCTTAAAAAAATCGTATTTTATTTTGTGTGGGGATGGAGCTTACCTGGCACCAGTTTAAAGAAATATATTTTCGAGTTTTTACCTTTTATTGTGAAAGGAAAATATTGGATTTAAAAAAAGCCAGCGAGCCGGGATTTTGAACTTGTGTCTCCTAAAAATCTTCAGCTCTTAATGTCTGGACCACTAGGCTGTGGCAACCTTGGAATTCTAAGCACTTTGATAGATATTAGAAGATCCTCCTTGTGTAAAAAAAAATGCAGGGGGAACGGATTTCGACGGCTGTTTTTTGGCCGTCGGATTCTGTTCCCCCTGTAAAATAAACAGCTGTTGGAATCCGTTCCCCCACTCCCATTATGAGGTGTTGTAGTGGCTTAAAAAAACTTATTTTATTTTGTGTGGGGATGGAGCTTACCTGGCACCAGTTTAAATAAATATATTTTCGAGTTTTTACCTTTTATTGTGAAAGGAAAATATTGGATTTAAAAAAAGCCAGCGAGCCGGGATTTGAACTTGTGTCTCCTAAAAATCTTCAGCTCTTAATGTCTGGACCACTAGGCTGTGGCAACCTTGGAATTCAAAGCACTTTGATAGATATTAGAAGATCCTCCTTGTGTAAAAAAAATGCAGGGGGAACGGATTTCGACGGCTGTTTTTTGGCCGTCGGATTCTGTTCCCCCTGTAAAATAAACAGCTGTTGGAATCCGTTCCCCCACTCCCATTATGAGGTGTTGTAGTGGCTTAAAAAAATTATTTTGTGTGGGGATGGAGCTTACCTTGCACCAGTTTAAAGAAATATATTTTCGATTTTTTTACCTTTTATTGTGAAAGGAAAATATTGGATTAAAAAAAGCCAGCGAGCCGGGACTTGAACTTGGGTCACCTAAAAATCTATACCTCTAAATGTCAGTGCCTGGACCACTAGGCTGTGGCAACCTTGGAATTAAAAGCACTTTGATAGATATTAGAAGATCCTCCTTGTGTAAAAAATGCAGGGGGAACGGATTTCGACGGTTGTTTTTTGGCCGTCGGATTCTGTTCCCCCTGTAAAATAAACAGCTGTTGGAATCCGTTCCCCCACTCCCATTATGAGGTGTTGTAGTGGCTTAAAAAATCTTATTTTATTTTGTGTGGGGATGGAGCTTACCTGGCACCAGTTTAAAGAAATATATTTTTGAGTTTTTACCTTTTATTGTGAAAGGAAAATATTGGATTTAAAAAAAGCCAGCAAGCCGGGATTTGAACTTGTGTCTCCTAAAAATCTTCAGCTCTTAATGTCTGGACCACTAGGCTGTGGCAACCTTGGAATTCAAAGCACTTTGATAGATATTAGAAGATCCTCCTTGTGTAAAAAATGCAGGGGGAACGGATTTCGACGGCTGTTTTTTGGCCGTGGATTCTGTTCCCCCTGTAAAATAAACAGCTGTTGGAATCCGTTCCCCCACTCACATTATGAGGTGTTGTAGTGGCTTAAAAAAACTTATTTTATTTTGTGTGGGGATGGAGCTTACCTGGCACCAGTTTAAATAAATATATTTTCGATTTTTTTACCTTTTATTGTGAAAAGAAAATATTGGATTTAAAAAAAGCCAGCGAGCTGGGATTTGAACTTGTGTCTCCTAAAAATCTTCAGCTCTTAATGTCTGGACCACTAGGCTGTGGCAACCTTGGAATTCAAAGCACTTTGATAGATATTAGAAGATCCTCCTTGTGTAAAAAAAAATGCAGGGGGAACGGATTTCGACGGCTGTTTTTTGGCCGTCGGATTCTGTTCCCCCTGTAAAATAAACAGCTGTTGGAATCCGTTCCCCCACTCCCATTATGAGGTGTTGTAGTGGCTTAAAAAATTTATTTTGTGTGGGGATGGAGCTTACCTTGCACCAGTTTAAAGAAATATATTTTCGATTTTTTTACCTTTTATTGTGAAAGGAAAATATTGGATTAAAAAAAGCCAGCGAGCCGGGACTTGAACTTGGGTCACCTAAAAATCTATACCTCTAAATGTCAGTGCCTGGACCACTAGGCTGTAGCAACCTTGGAATTAAAAGCACTTTGATAGATATTAGAAGATCCTCCTTGTGTAAAAAATGCAGGGGGAACGGATTTCGACGGTTGTTTTTTGGCCGTCGGATTCTGTTCCCCCTGTAAAATAAACAGCTGTTGGAATCCGTTCCCCCACTCCCATTATGAGGTGTTGTAGTGGCTTAAAAAATCTTATTTTATTTTGTGTGGGGATGGAGCTTACCTGGCACCAGTTTAAAGAAATATATTTTTGAGTTTTTACCTTTTATTGTGAAAGGAAAATATTGGATAAAAAAAAGCCAGCGAGCCGGGACTTGAACTTGGGTCACCTAAAAATCTTTGGCTCTAAATGTCAGTGCCTGGACCACTAGGCTGTGGCAACCTTGAAAATAAAGCATTTTGATAGATATTAGAAGATCCTCCTTGTGTAAAAAATGCAGGGGGAACGGATTTCGACGGCTGTTTTTTGGCCATCGGATTCTGTTCCCCCTGTAAAATAAACAGCTGTTGGAATCCGTTCCCCCACTCCCATTATGAGGTGTTGTAGTGGCTTAAAAAAATCGTATTTTATTTTGTGTGGGGATGGAGCTTACTTTGCACCAGTTTAAATAAATATATTTTCGATTTTTTTACCTTTTATTGTGAAAAGAAAATATTGGATTTAAAAAAAGCCAGCGAGCTGGGATTTGAACTTGTGTCTCCTAAAAATCTTCAGCTATTAATGTCTGGACCACTAGGCTGTGGAAACTTTGGAATTCAAAGCACTTTGATAGATATTAGAAGATCCTCCTTGTGTAAAAAAATGCAGGGGGAACGGATTTCGACGGCTGTTTTTTGGCCGTCGGATTCTGTTCCCCCTGTAAAATAAACAGCTGTTGGAATCCGTTCCCCCACTCCCATTATGAGGTGTTGTAGTGGCTTAAAAAAATCTTATTTTATTTTGTGTGGGGATGGAGCTTACCTTGCACCAGTTTAAAGAAATATATTTTCGAGTTTTTACCTTTTATTGTGAAAGGAAAATATTGGATTTAAAAAAAGCCAGCAAGCCGGGATTTGAACTTGTGTCTCCTAAAAATCTTCAGCTCTTAATGTCTGGACCACTAGGCTGTGGCAACCTTGGAATTCAAAGCACTTTGATAGATATTAGAAGATCCTCCTTGTGTAAAAAAAAAATGCAGGGGGAACGGATTTCGACGGCTGTTTTTTGGCCGTCGGATTCTGTTCCCCCTGTAAAATAAACAGCTGTTGGAATCCGTTCCCCCACTCCCATTATGAGGTGTTGTAGTGGCTTAAAAAAACTTATTTTATTTTGTGTGGGGATGGAGCTTACCTGGCACCAGTTTAAAGAAATATATTTTCGAGTTTTTACCTTTTATTGTGAAAGGAAAATATTGGATTTAAAAAAAGCCAGCGAGCCGGGATTTGAACTTGTGTCTCCTTAAAAATCTTCAATTCTTCATGTCTGGACCACTAGGCTGTGGCAACCTTGAAAATAAAGCATTTTGATAGATATTAGAAGATCCTCCTTGTGTAAAAAATGCAGGGGGAACGGATTTCGACGGCTGTTTTTTGGCCGTCGGATTCTGTTCCCCCTGTAAAATAAACAGCTGTTGGAATCCGTTCCCCCACTCCCATTATGAGAGGCGTTGTAGTGGCTTAAAAAAATCTTATTTTATTTTGTGTGGGGATGGAGCTTACCTGGCACCAGTTTCAAGAAATATATTTTCGAGTTTTTACCTTTTATTGTGAAAGGAAAATATTGGATTTAAAAAAAGCCATCGAGCAGGGATTTGAACTTGTGTCTCCTAAAAATCTTCAGCTCTTAATGTCTGGACCACTAGGCTGTGGCAACCTTGGAATTCAAAGCACTTTGATAGATATTAGAAGATCCTCCTTGTGTAAAAAATGCAGGGGGAACGGATTTCGACGGCTGTTTTTTGGCCGTCGGATTCTGTTCCCCCTGTAAAATAAACAGCTGTTGGAATCTGTTCCCCCACTCCCATTATGAGGTGTTGTAGTGGCTTAAAAAAATCTTATTTTATTTTGTGTGGGGATGGAGCTTACCTGGCACCAGTTTAAAGAAATATATTTTCGAGTTTTTACCTTTTATTGTGAAAGGAAAATATTGGATAAAAAAATGCCAGCGAGCCGGGACTTGAACTTGGGTCACCTAAAAATCTTTGGCTCTAAATGTCAGTGCCTGGACCAGGATATTATGATTTTTGTCACTCACCTAAACACCATGTATTATATTTAGACCCTACACAAACACACACACACTTTTGTCAACGCAGACACACATTGCTCTCAGACATCCACACATACTCAGAAACATCATTTTAGATCATTGAGCCATTAAAATGCTTCATAACACCTTCAATAGTGCTCCTTGTGGAAACCAGGAAAATAACGTGCATTTCCCCCCATAGGGAATACCTATAGTGACATCATATGGTGGAATACACTATATAATGCAAATATAATGCTTTTGCTTCAAAATTAAAGGATGTTTCAACATAAGTCATGATTCATGTATTAATGACGGCCCCGGCTTTAAACAACTTGTAATGGGTTTCAATGGGCCATTTTTGGTCATTATGGTGCTATGTGTTCCTATTTGATCTACACAGTGTGTGTTATACATATTATGCAACATGGGATCAAAAATTTTACATTTATCCAAAAAGTCACAATTTTGCCAAATTACATACCATTTGCATTAAAACAGCCAAAATGATCAAAGAAATTAAACTGAAAATGACCAAAAATGTCCTTAATGCAGCATGAAGGTTAATACTGCCGTATACAAACTTTGATATAACCTATAACATTCTTAAGTCAAACTCATTTAAAGAGACAGCAAAAAGCATTGGCTTCCATGGCTGCCGCTTAACTACATGGTCTGCTCAGCATCATCTTTGCTCAAAAAATAAATGACATCATAAGGCTCCTATTGGGATGCCTAACTTTTTGATCAGGTGAGATTTTTGTCAATAGCTTTTGGGTTACAGTACTAACTGTTAATATTGGTGATAGCAACACTGCAATGGTGTATGAGTCATTATTTGATTTTTACAGATATCAGGGCTTCTGTTGACCAAATGGGTTGTTGAAAATTAAAATGATATTTTAGAATAACCTAGCCAACTACAAACTTAGTTTTAGTATGGTTGTGTGATGTAGTTGGCAAAATCTCAACTGTATTCAATTGAGCTTATACCACATTAAAAAAAAATGTCTTAATACGGAAATGAAACAAAGATTTAATAAATTATTATTTTATTAAATTTTTTCGTCTGCCTGTGTAACAGGTACAGAAAGTGTACTGTTAAATATATGCATTAAGTATAATTCACACAAAATTGTTCATTTACATACACCTGATGACTGCCTAAGTGAATGAGTGCCTTTCCCCTTTAATTAATGTGACGTCATAAGTCAATATAATTTCCTGTTCTGTCCCCTCCTCTTCCTCTTTGCATTGATTATGCTGTGGAGAGGTGAGGCTATTTTGTGCTCCTAATAATCTAAATTAATCCTAATTTTTATTATCGCTTTTATGTCTATATTTTCGCTCTAATTTATGTATATAATATTATTTTACCTATCTGTGTGGTTATTTTTGTCATTTCATCTTGTTTGAGTTATATTTTTGCATCTGGGCCTATAAGTGAAATGAGAGCACATGTGATAAGAGTATATCACATTTGTTTTATAGGGTAACCGAGGGCAACTCTCAATAAGAGGCTGATTATATTGTTTGTGCATCAGGTATGTTTTCTGTTACGTGTGTTTTATTGTTCTTTAACGTGATTAATTGCTCTTTGCATTGATTATGCTGTGGAGAGGGTAACCGAGGGCAACTCTCAATAAGAGGCTGCTTATATTGTTTGTGCATCAGGAAATAAAAGATCAGCGAAACTGCGAATGCCGTCCTGTCCTGTTCTAAATACACAACGCAGACAACAGACCAGTACACTTGGTGCCGTGATCATTTTGGATCATCAGATCAGCGCTTCGCCGATCGCCGTGGTTGCGTGACGGCTGGCTCGACTTCATCGCCGATCTTCTTCCTCGTCGCAATCGCTCGTGGCGGCTCCGTGCTCGCGCATAAGGAGTGCGCGTGTGTGAGATGAACAGCGTGTGACATCGCGAAACGAACTGTTGCATCTTAAAGGAACTGTAAAGAGTCATTGACTTTCTGACTTTTTCTCTCTCTCTCTCTCCGGAGCACTTTCGTTGGTGCATATTGAACGACAGGGACTGTGATAATCATCGCGGGACGCTTCAATGTCCTTAATGCATCGTATCCTTTATCTATACAGTATATAATCAATGACTGTTGATGCATCTTAAACAAGGAAAATAATATAATTGATTTTGAGAAAAGATACATTTTATCTTCATCAAGAATTTTGATATTGAAGTGTTTTGAGTAATTTTTTTTCATATATTTCCTTGCATATTTGAAGTATACTTGAACTTTTCATCAGTTAAGGTTACACTGTTTGTAACATATATTTTTCTGTCATTTTTACATGTTTTATCTGTTTTATTTTATTACTTGAAACATGTTTGAGGATTTTAGCAAGGACGATTTCAGTCCTGTGAAACGATCTAATGTCACTTTTCCATTGGGTAGAGGTGGTGGGTCTGAAATGTATCGAAATGAGGGGGTGTCTGAATTTACACGTTGTTATGGGAGAGGGAGAGCGTTAGCTAATTTGGGACTTGACCATGTGCACACAGCTGATTCAGCGATTGGTATTTCTGTAGGTCCAGCAGCAAGCTCCACCCCAATCATGCGCCCTGATATTGAACGTGTTGTCACTCCTGAGTCATTAGGGGGCATCATTTCAGATCTGGCTCAGAAAATAGGAGAGAGTATTTCAGCCAGCCTTAACCTTGCGCACCAGCCCATCCCAGTACAGCCTAATCCAGCGTGCCAGTCTCAGCACTCAAGTGAGGACATTGATAAATCTAGCCTAAAGGTGATAGTACAGCAAGATGCACCACCTCCGCCATTCTTCAGGGGAGATAAGAGTGATTCATTTACTGTGCACGAGTGGGAGGATATGATGTACAGTTATCTGAACAATATGAAATGCAGAACGCAAACCAATGTCTCTGATCTCATCACAAGCAGATTGGCTGGTAAAGCGAGAGATGTGGTTAAGGTGTCCCTGCGAAGCCGTCCTGAACTGAGTGCCAGTGAGCTTCCAAGTGCAGTGTTTGACATACTGAAACGCAACTTCAGTGAGTTGTCTTACTCTAACATGCCTATGGCTGACTTCTATAACACTTTCCCTAGAGCAGATGAAAGTCCCATGGATTACTGGATACGGCTTAACAAGGCCATAGATGTTGCTGATGAGTGCTTGCGACGACGTCATAAGAGTGTCGAGGATCCCGCTGCTGAAGCTGTCATGTTTATTTCACATTGCCCAGACCCGAGTCTTGCTTTGTCTTTTCAGTTTAAGCCAGCTGAGAAGTGGAGCGCCGCTGAGGTCCAGGAGCGATTGGATAGTCATCAGAGAGATCTAAAGAGAGTCTCTTCTCGGATGCAGCACACAATGTCCTTGTCAGCTTGCAACCAGTGCACTGTTATGGCAGACCCCAGTTCTGTGTCCAGTTCTCCTCAGCAGCCTGTTTCCATGCCAGCCCAGTCACTGCCTCCAGTAACTCATCTTAATCCTAATGCTGTTCCTTTCTCTCCAGACACCAGCCTTCAGAACATGGTTGCCATAATGGATAGAGTCCTGTCATTATGTACTGCCTCTTTACCTTCATCCAGTCAGGTTCATACAGGCAAAACTTCACATTTCAAAACCAACTTAAGGACATGTAGGGTCTGTAGATCCAAGGAACACACCACGTACGAACATTGTAGACGTCAGAGGCTATGCCACTTTAAGATTGACTGTCCTAAAGCAGCATGCCCTGTGGCTCCCTCAGATACTGCTCAGTTAAACTGAAGAGCCCATGCGATGAGAGGGATAGCATGGGCAATTTAATTAAAACCTCCCTCACAGATGATGTGCGAAATGTTTTTGTTAACAGCTGCAAACTATTGTCAGAAGACAAAACAGTGTTATATGTGGGGTCTCAGAGAGTTGATGGGGCAAGTGAGTTGTTTTATGCTCCTGTGACAGTCTGCGACCATTGCACATTAAAGGGGTTACTGGATTCTGGCAGTATGGCCTGCACGCTTAGTGAAGAGGGTGAGTCCAAGCTGCGAGCTGATGGTCTTCTTCCACATCCTCAAGTGATTGCAAGTAATGTAGTCCTAGTTGGCTGTGGTGGCCTTACGATTCAGCCGAAGTGTTCATACGACTTGGAGATTGAAGTCTATGGATTTAAGTTTATCGTTCCTACTCTTGTGGTGCCTGGACAAAGAGATGAGTTCATAATTGGAAGTAATGTGATCAAATGTGTTGTGCAGAAGATGAAATCGCATGACAAGTACTGGGAGCTTGTTTCCTGCAATAACAGTAATCCTGAGTGTGAGCAATTCCTTGAGCTTCTAAGCTGCATCTCCCGATGGTCTGGGCCTCAACAGCCTGATAAACTTGGGACTGTGAAACTGTCAGGCAATCACTCTGCTTCCCAAATGTGAGTATCTTGTTTGGGGCAAATTGCCAGCTAATGTGCCTGTTTCCCCAGGAAGTACTGTAATTGTTGAGCCAACCACTGCACGTTCAGCTCCTAAAAACATTCTTGTCGGACGAGTAGTAACACCGATGTGGGGCAATCGATGGGTGCCAATGAAGATTCTTAACCCTAATCCAACATCAGTGACGCTTCGCCGTAACACTAAACTGGCCGACGTTTCTTCTTGTCTAGCCGTGGAGGATTTCACTGTCATGCAGGGTCTGAGCAGAACCCATTGTGATGTTCCTGAATCAGAGCCCCTCATAACTGACTCATCCTCTGATCTTGCACGTTTACTGGGAGACTATGGTCTGAAGGATGTTGACATTGCTGGATGTTAGGGTTTCTGAGGTCTGGAAGAGAAAATTGGTGGATCTTCTTGTGTCCTATCATGATGTTTTCTCCAAGGACAAGCTGGATTGTGGAGAGACAAAGGATTTTGTGCACAGGATCCACCTTTATGATGAGCGCCCATTCCGTCTGCCCTATCGCCGCATCCCACCTGCCCACTATCAAAAATTGAGAGAAGAGTTGTCAGAGATGGAGGAGAAAGGCATAATCAGCAAGTCTGTCAGTGAATATGCATCACCCTTAGTGATGGTCTGAAAAAAAGATGGTAATCTGAGGGTATGCACTGATTTTCGTTGGCTCAATGCTAAAACCTTCAAGGACGCCCACCCTCTGCCCCATCAAGCTGACTGTCTCGCAGCCTTGGGTGGTAATGCCCTTTTCAGCACCATGGACTTAACTTCAGGATTTTACAACATTCCACTTCATGTGTCTGACCGACGATACACTGCCTTCACAACACCTATGGGCTTGTATGAGTATAATCGTCTTCCTCAAGGTCTTTGCAATAGCCCCGCGTCTTTCATGCGCATGATGCTCAGCATTTTTGGAGACCTTAACTTTTCCAGTCTTCTCTGCTACCTTGATGACTTGTTGGTCTTTGCACCTTCTGAAGAGGAGGCATTGAAGCGTTTAGAGATTGTGTTTTCTCGATTGAGAACTAGCAACCTGAAGCTAGCACCTAAAAAGTGTCACTTCCTGAGAAAATCCGTAAAGTTCCTGGGGCATGTGATAGATGGTACTGGTGTTTCAGTTGATGAGGAGAAAGTTAAAGTCATCTCTGCTTTTCAGAAGGAGGACTTAATGAAGGAAAACCGAACCACACCATCACAAAAAAAGATCAGATCGTTTCTTGGTATGGTCCTGTACTACCAATCCTTCATTCCAAGTTGCTCACGAATTGCCAGACCCTTATTCAACTTAACTGCTGGCCAGAAACGCTCAGTGAAAGCTGCTGGTAGTCACAAGAAAGCAGGCACTTTCCGAGAGTTGACATCCCAGGACTGGACCCCTGACTGTGATGTGGCGTTTGAAGAGCTAAAAAGGGCCCTTGTTGACAGTGTGGTGCTGGCTCATCCTGATTTTGAGCGTCCTTTTCTTCTCTGTACTGACGCCTCATTGGATGGCATAGGTGCAGTACTCTCTCAGATCCCTGCTGGTGAGGACAAGGCAAGACCAATAGCGTTTGCTAGCAAGGCTTTGAGCCGCAGCCAAACAAAATATCCTGCACACAGACTGGAATTCTTAGCTCTGAAGTGGGCGGTATGTGACAAGTTCAGTCACTGGCTTAAGGGCCATGAGTTTACTGTGTGGACGGATAATAATCCGCTGACGTACATTATGACCAAGCCGAAGTTGGATGCATGTGAGCAGCGCTGGGTCTCGAAACTTGCTCCATACTATTTTGAGATCAAATATGTTCCTGGAAAACTCAACGTGGTGGCGGATGCGCTCAGTAGAAATCCATTTGTCAGGCCAGTGAGTCAGCGGCTTTTGTCCAAGCCTTATTCTGAATTGTTGCGACAAGTACACAGTGTAGAGGATGGAAATGTGCAAGAGGTGTTTTGTCTTACCTGCCAGCCGCAAACACTAGGAACAGGATCACGTGATGCTGGGCTGGATACATCAATGTCTGCTGATGACGTGTCTTCCATATTGTCCTCCTGTGATGAATGGGAAGCAGGAACTGAATGTAGAGCAACATCTTTTGCTGACCATCTGAACTCTTTAATCACTGGAGGCGAGGAAGTGTTTCATTCTCTTTCACTGATAGACTTACAAAATCATCAGCACAAAGACCCTGTCATTGCTAGGGTGTCTTATTATGTCAGCAGGAAGCGCAGACCATCGAGACGTGAACGTGCCAATGATAACCAGTGCGTGCTGAGGATTCTGAAGCAGTGGGACAAACTTTCTTTGCTAAATGGAATCCTGTACAGAGCTATTAAAGACCCGCTCACCAAGCACAAAAAGTTCCAACTCATTCTACCTGACTCCTTGAAATCTGAGGCACTTTCGGGTGTTCACGACCTGGCTGGTCATCAAGGGCAGCCTCGCACTCTGTCTTTGACCCGTCAGAGGTTTTTCTGGCTTGACATGGAACGTGATGTGCGGGATTACGTGAAGAAATGTCCCAGGTGTGTCCTCAGCAAAACTCCAGAGCCTGCAGCGAGAGCCACTTTGGAGAGTATTAAAACCACAGCCCCACTGGAGCTCGTTTGCATCGACTTCTGGTCTGCTGAAGATCGAAATAACAAATCTGTGGATGTTTTAGTGATCACGGATCACTTCACGAAGCTGGCGCATGCATTTCCGTGTCAGGACCAGACAGTGAAAAGAGTGGCTAAGAAACTCTGGGACAGCTTTTTCTGTGTCTATGGATTTCCCCAACGCATCCATTCTGACCAGGGGGCTACCTTTGAGAGTGAGTTGATTGCCGAGCTCCTTGAACTGTCTGGAGTTGACAAGTCAAGAACAACCCCTTACCACCCAATGGGGAATGGTGGTACCGAATGTTTCAACAGGACATTAGGAAATATGCTGAGGTCTCTTCCACCTAGGCCTAAGCAGAAGTGGCCACAGTTGATACAGACAATGACATTTGTGTACAACTGCACAGCACACGAAACAACAGGTTTCGCCCCTTTTTACCTAATGTTCGGTAGGGTACCAAGGTTGCCAGTTGACCTTATGTTCCGCAGTGTCCTGCAGGATAAGACAATCTGTGACTATGACAACTATGTAAAATCTCTTGCCCGCGACCTCCAATCTGCCATGGCGTTAGCACAAAAGAATGCTGTTGTGGAACAAAAACACCAGTCCAGCCAGTACAACAAAAGACCCAAAGGCCTACCTCTAGCCGTCGGTGATCAAGTGCTTGTGGCTAACAAGGGTTGTAGAGGAAAACGAAAACTTGCTGACAAATGGGAGCCAGTCATGTACACTGTTGTTGCCTCAAAGCCTTCCACCCATGTCTATAAGATCCGTGACAGGACTGGTAATGAGAGAATAGTTCATCGAAATCTTCTTCTTCAAGTGAACTTCCTCCCTCTGCTTGAACCAGAAATGGCTAGTTCGGATCATGAGATTGCAGAAGCACTTGCCTGTAGTGTACCTTCACAGATACCTGATGCAGCACACTGTGGTGGTCTAACCGAGCAAACACGCAGTGGTGAGTCCTCCTATGTTGCCGAGATTGTGTCTGTTGGTAACGCAGATTATGGGCGGAATGAGGCTGAGGAACTCTCACATGCAGACTCTGTGTCGAACATCTCCAATGTTGCTACTTGTGGTGATGACCGCACTTCTTCATGGGTGCATTCTCAGTTGTCCAATCAAGAAGAGTCAAATGCACAAGTTGCTGTGTCATTGACTGATGATAGTACTGTGGCTGGTGCTATCCACTCTCCCCAAACTCCTGTTTCTGCCAGTGAACCCTTCAGGCAAGATCCTGTAGCTGATTTAAATACAGATGATTGTTACACTACAAGGCTTGGTAGAGTAATTAAGCCTGTTCGTAGGCTAATTGAGTCAATGGTTCAACTCGAAGCCTTAATTGGTATGGAGTCTGTATC
The DNA here is from genome assembly GCF_949152265.1 of Phoxinus phoxinus. Classification (NCBI taxonomy): domain Eukaryota; kingdom Metazoa; phylum Chordata; class Actinopteri; order Cypriniformes; family Leuciscidae; genus Phoxinus; species Phoxinus phoxinus. The sequence goes on along the minus strand of NC_136895.1, from coordinate 21,334,738 downwards.
TCCTGTTATTCATGTTTAGATATTTATTTTTCTTCTTCTTCCTCCTGTCTCTGATAATGTTAGGAGTTAAGTCTTGTATTTTCTAATGCTTATTGGTTCTGTTTAAGTACCTGGTCTGAGATTTTTCAAAGTGTAATGGGCACTTTGGTAATGCCTACAAAATGTGTCGAAGTTTGGCCAACTCTCTTCATATTTGTATCCCTTTCGTTTGGGTAGCTTTTTATGCTGTGTCTTCACTGTTTTTTTGTGTGGAACATGTAATTCTAGTGACCAGTGTTTTTTTGTTATACTCTGGGAATTTTGTGTAAATTCTGAGGGGTGAGTGTAACAGGTACAGAAAGTGTACTGTTAAATATATGCATTAAGTATAATTCACACAAAATTGTTCATTTACATACACCTGATGACTGCCTAAGTGAATGAGTGCCTTTCCCCTTTAATTAATGTGACGTCATAAGTCAATATAATTTCCTGTTCTGTCCCCTCCTCTTCCTCTTTGCATTGATTATGCTGTGGAGAGGTGAGGCTATTTTGTGCTCCTAATAATCTAAATTAATCCTAATTTTTATTATCGCTTTTATGTCTATATTTTCGCTCTAATTTATGTATATAATATTATTTTACCTATCTGTGTGGTTATTTTTGTCATTTCATCTTGTTTGAGTTATATTTTTGCATCTGGGCCTATAAGTGAAATGAGAGCACATGTGATAAGAGTATATCACATTTGTTTTATAGGGTAACCGAGGGCAACTCTCAATAAGAGGCTGATTATATTGTTTGTGCATCAGGTATGTTTTCTGTTACGTGTGTTTTATTGTTCTTTAACGTGATTAATTGCTCTTTGCATTGATTATGCTGTGGAGAGGGTAACCGAGGGCAACTCTCAATAAGAGGCTGCTTATATTGTTTGTGCATCAGGAAATAAAAGATCAGCGAAACTGCGAATGCCTTCCTGTCCTGTTCTAAATACACAACGCAGACAACAGACCAGTTACACCTGTTCATTAGGCTACTAATCCAAAAAACAAATACGCCTCTGTTGCTGTAGTCTACTAAATGAAACGGGCGGGGACTTCAGTAGTTTTAGTGCTTTAGTACTTTAGTTCAGTGCTTCACACACACCGTCGATCTGTTATTCCAGATCTGCGTTTATAATTAACGATTTTAGACAATCGGACGTAATCGTTTAGCTCGGTATGGATTAGATTCTAATGAAAGTGGGATTTTTCTGTTTTCTTCTTTTTATCAGTCAGTTGACGTCGTCATGAGGAGTTTAAATATCTGCTCGGCGAAATGTTGAGGAATACTGTTGGCAGATTAGCTTGCTTTTACCTGTTCCTGCAAGGATTGAAAGGTATATTATTGTTATTTGTAACCGACATGTATCCAATTTCTTGTTTCATTTTCTTTCTCTGCAACAGTCTCAAATGTTAAGATAGCCATTGAAGCTTTTAGAGTTTTAATGGATTTAAAAAGTTAGGCTAATAACTGTATTTTATTGACAAACTATCTTACTATGTCTTATATATATATATATATATATATATTACATCAGATAGCATTTAAATCTTTCATATGGTCATGTTACAACATGACCAACCTATGGGGCATGTTGTCACATTTCTCTTCTATTCTTTAGGGGTAAATCAAGAAAAAGTATACACTGACTGCTGTATTAATGAAACAAAACCACATAATTGTACTAGACGTGTGAAATTAATGATGGAAAAAATAAATACTCTGAATCCTAAGTGAATTTACACAAACTGAGAAAGTCAAAAAGTGTTAGGTTGTGCCCGCTCTCCAGTACGTCTATAAATTATTATTAAAAATACCCCTGAGTTATTTGTGTTTCAGGTGTGTATGGCGCGGGTACAGAAGAAGTGAAGTCAGTATCAGTGACTGAGGGAGATTCTGTCACTCTATACACTGATGTTAAAGTACAGAAAGATGAACAGATACTGTGGACGTTTGGACTTCAAGAGACTCGAATAGCTGAAATCCACAGACAGATCATCCATATAGATGGCACTGATATGATATTTGAGAAAATACTCCAGATGGACAGTCAAACTGGATCTCTGACCATCAGAAACATCAGAACTGAACACACTGGACTTTATAAACTAATCGTCATCAGCAGAGGAACTTCATACAAGAGATTCAATGTTACTGTCTATGGTGAGTAAATTGAAGTGTTGCATATTATAAATGTACATCTGAGTCAGACTTACTACCTATGATCAAATTAAACATATGAGGACATTTGAAACAAAAATGTAAACTGCCTATATTAGTTTACATTAGTTTCTAGTATACATTACATTTACAGAACAAATTGACATTTACGGTTGCTAATGTTATTTTTGTTTTCCAGCTCCTCTTCCCATTCCCGTCATAAACAGAGACTCTTCAATCTGTTCGTCTTCATCATCATCATCATCATCATGTTCACTGGTGTGTTCAGTGGTGAATGTGAGTGATGTGACTCTCTCCTGGTACGCAGGAATCAGTGTATTGTCCAGCATCAGTGTGTCTGATCTCAGCATCAGTCTCTCTCTACCTCTGGAGGTGGAATATCAGGATAACAACACATACAGCTGTGTGATCAACAATCCCATCAGCAACCAGACCACACATCTGGACATCACGCAACTCTGTCACACATGTGCATTTAACAAAGGTAAATCAATAGTAATTACTGTCTTTTTACTGAATTGCTCCGTTTCATCAAATATCACAGATTAAACATGTTCTGCCTCTGTCCAAATGGCATAGGTATCATTGCTCTGGGTCTATGGAGACAATGCTGATATGATTTACAGTTTTTTCCAACTGCTTACACACAAAATCTTTTCATGTCACACGATTTTTGAAACCTCTCACTCAAAGGGCAAAACTACATACCAAATCTTCAAAACCATAAGCTATTTCTTAGCCTTTGACTCAGTTTTCAATTGCATAAAACACTTTTTTCAAAACACTACACACAATTCTCTACCTAAAACACAAAAATCTAACAGGAAGTGACTTGCTTTCCTTTTCCAAACACAACCAATTAAAATGCTACACTTATTCACCAGGTCACACACACACTCCTCACATGTGCAAACACTAATTGCTTAACTGATCACTAACCAATCACTGCTTTACTGTAGTATAGGTCAAAGGTCAGATTACCTGTTTTGAACAATGGACGCCAACAATTGACAGATACCTCACACACACACAATTGTGTTCTTTACTGTATTCTAAAGAATATACGTTTGGTTTACATATGTTTATGGTTTTGTTGTATGCTGTATACAACAGTAATGTTTGGCCTAATGAATATTTTCTGTGTCTACATTGCATTGGTGTTTACAGTGTACTTGTTACCCCTCTCAGCAGATTACTGAACATTGTATTGAAATGTATAAGACTATAAAAGACCAAAGAGCTTTAGATTTAGAACAACAGTGTTTACATGGTATATCCAAAAATGTACTATTATGAAAGAAGTGTTTGCCATTTGATGCAAATGCTTCATTCTGACATGTGTTTTATGGCATTTTGAATGCAGTGTTACATTTTGAAGGAGATGTGAGGCATTTTACATTTTGTGTGTGCAGTTTTGGGAATTGTGTGTAGAGTTTAGAAAAAAAGGTGACATAGTTTTGAAAATGTGTGTAAGCAGTTGGAAAAAACTGTAAGTTAAGTTAAGTAAATAACCCCTTTCTGTTTTAGAATCTCAGAGTGGACGTGAAGTCCTGGCTGCATGTATTTCTGCTGCACTGCTGCTTGCACTCGCTGGTTTGATGTACTTTCTCTTCAGGAAACACAAAAGAACGGCACAAAAAGGTATGATTTTCCTTCAGATTCTATAGCAGTAAGAATTGTATTAACGTTTTTGCATGAAGTGCTTGTAGTTGATATTAATAATTGAGAAATTAACCGTCTCCTACCCTAACTCTTTAGGAAATTGTTTTAAACCATGTACACATACAGTAGAGACAGCTCTGTTAGAAGAAGACGAAGTACAATATGCTGAAACAGGATTTTTTCAACAAAATGGACAAAAAAAGGTACGATTTTCATGAAACAACATCTGTTTGCATGTCCATCCTGATATTTGACCAAGAAATTGGATGCTTACAGTTTTTTACGATTGCTTACACACTAAAATTAAACTTTTCCCACAATTAGCAAAACCTTACACTCAAGGAGCAAAACATAAGGCTAGATTTGCACAACTGTAATGTCACAGTGTCTGGTGGTTCCCTGGGTTAAACACTAAAGGTCCTCAGTTTTCACGGTGTCTAGGCATTCTCACTACAATTCCCATCATCCTGTCTGTCACTGATTGTTCAAAATACCATACTGTATTTTTACACTTTCTCTGTGTAAATGCTAAAAGTGTTTTCGGTTGAGCACAGGAGTGTTTCACTGATTCAAACAGAATCAGAACATATGACGGCTGTGTTTATGTTATGACAACAAAATAAGTTTTTCATAAGACATTGTATAGTTTTGACAAAAGTGTTCCATTTTGCAAATGATCTGAGGTGTTGTGTTACTTTGTTGTAGGGTTGTGTTAATTGTGTGTAGTGTTTTGACAAATCGGGGTTTTCAAAATTGTGCTTAAGCAATTGAAAAAAACTGTAAAGGTTTAGTCCACCCAAAACATAAAAATCATAATTTAATCACCCTCATGTCATTCTAAACCAGTTTGACTTCCGCCTGTTGAACAAAAATGATAATTTTCAAAGATTATCCAGGTTACTCATTTCAGTTTAATCAAAGTGACTGAGAATGGGTGCTGTCAAGCTTCAAACTGGCTGCAAACTAAATGTATATAATTTTTTGATAGTCCAAGTCTTTTAAAGTCAATACAATATCTTTGTGAGGAACAGACCCACGTTTGTCTAAAAATTCTATCTCTATTTCTTAAAATGTTTTATATAGGAGATTACACTGTAATACTGTTAGGAGTGTAATTATTTAATAAACAAAATATTTAACACATTTAATTTGAACTTTAAATGTGTATATTAGAAACAGATATTTTCTTCTCTGCATGTAAAAACACCACAGTGACAGACTTGGCTTTTTTTTTTTTTTGTCATGATGAAATTAATGTCTTTAACTTATTGAAATGTCTCGTATGCCTGCTAGAGCTTGTTCAGGGATTTGTTTTTTGTCTGGTTTTTCGACTGCATGCTCTGATTCACCATCTCTGTGCTGTTTCTTGCTATTTTTAATGTGTGTTAATCTCACAGATGTTCACCTGAAGAGTTTCATAGTTTGTCGCATTTGTCTTGCAGAAAGCTAATGAGACAGAGGAAACGATATACTCCAGCATCATCACATGAGACACTGATGTATTTCAACAGAATGCTTTTGTCTGGATTTGTCAGCTTTAAAACAGCTTTAATTCAGAATAACATCCATAGTAGTTTTTTATTATATCTTTGGTGAAATAACCAGTTATCTGACCCAGAAGAGATCGAAGAGCTAAACTGAATGAATTTGTCTGATGTTATGTTTTGTATATGCAAATATCCCTCTAAAGAACACAGACATATTTGCAAGCACAGCAAGAGTCATAGTGAGTACAAAAACAAGCTAAACCTCACTTTAAACCCATTGAAAAAATATATATATAATAATTTAGGTACTCAACATTCACATTTACATAACATTTTGTCTTTGTTGTTTATATCTTGTTTAAGAATGAGAGTATAATGCTGCATTTTGAAAAGCAATGCACTTGGACTTCTTAATGCCCTCGCCTTCTCTTCTTCTTCTTCTCTTCTAAATAATCCACCCAAACCTACACTCTAAAAAATGCTGGGTTGTTTTAACCCAATTTTGGGTCAAATATGGACAAACCCAAACGTTGGATATAAAATGCAATTAAAAAATTTAACCCAACGGCTGGGTTTGTCCATATTTGACCCAAAATTGGGTTGAAACAACCCAGCATTTTTTAGAGTGTATGCTATTCTTTGATTTTGATATCTGCAACTGATCATCACATTACAATTATTCAAATTCACTGTGTTAGGCATGATAATATGGTACAATATCACACTGAAGTAGGCTGAATAAATATAACATTTTTTTAAATTCAAAGTTCTTCTTTTGGCAAAATTACATTTCCTTAATTAAACAGAGGCTTTACTCCCTTCAAACTTAAATTGTCAATGTTTCATTACATCACTTTTGGAAAACTCTTATCAGAATAAATATTTTTTACCTTTGTAAAGGGCATTTTCCGTAATTGTATTAAATGCTCCATCTTTCATTTCAAATTCTTATTTGATCAATACATTCAATTAGAATAATACGACACTGGCTGTTACCAATCAAATTAAATAATTGACATTGAAAAATTACAACTGTATTAAATGAGATTATGAAAGTGTTATAGAAATATTTTTTGAATACACAAATAAGAAATTTTGAAAAGAATGATACTTTGAAACTAAACCACCAGTAGGTGGCGGCAGGCGACCTATGGCAAGCCGTTTTAGCTTTTATTCATTTCCAGGATATGAATTCTTGATATCAACAATTACATTTTCACTAGTTAAAATTATAGTTATTGATATCAGGAATTAGATTTATACTAGTAACAATGGCCATTTTTGATATCAGGAATTACATTTCCACTAGTAACAATGCTAATTCTTGATATCAACAATTACATTTTTACTAGTTAAAATGTTAATTCTAGATATCAAGAATTTAATTTTTGATATCAAGAATTTAATTCTTGATATCTGTAATTGTATTTTCACTAGTGAAATGTCACCATAGGCTGCCATTCAAAATCAATTGTTGATATCAAGAATTGATTTCTTACTAGTAGAAATTCCAATTTCACATATCAGAAATACAATTCTTACTAGTAAAAACCTTTATTTTTGATATCAAGAATTCAGTTGTCACTAGTTGAAATGTCTATTCTTGATATATGGCAAGCCGTTTTAGCTTAAATTGTACCCAGCATTACTCGTCGTAATTGCATTTTTACTAGTAAGAATTCAATTGTAGAGCTCTCCAATTCAATTCTTACTAGTAACAATTAAAATTAGAGATCTCTCAAATTCAATTATTACTAGTAAAAATTACAATTAGAGAGCTCTACAATTAAATTCTTACTAGTAACAATTAAAATTAGAGAGCTCTACAATTCAATTATTACTAGTAACCATTCCAATTAGAGAGCTCTACAATTAATTTATTACTAGTAACAATTCCAATTAGAGAGCTCTACAAATTATTTTTTACGAGTCATTTGTCTCCATTGACTTCCATTCATTTTTAATTATGGAGCTCTACAATTGAATTGTTACTAGTAAGAATTCCAATTACAGAGCTCTACAATTCAATTATTACTAGTAACAATTACAATTAAAGAGCTCTACAATTCAATTCTTACTAGTAACAATTCAATTAGAGAGCTCTACATTTCAATTATTACTAGTAACAATTACAATTAAAGAGCTCTACAATTCAATTATTACTAGTAACAATTACAATTAGAGAGCTCTACAATTCAATTATTACTAGTAAGAATGCAATTACAGAGCTCTCTAATTGAATTTTTACTAGTAAAAAAACGAATTAAAGATATGTATAATTGCAGAGCTCTGTAATTGAATTAAAGAGCTCTGCAATTGCATTCTTACTAGTAAGAATTTAATTAGAGAGCTCTCTAATTGTAATTGTTAGTAATAATTGAATTGTAGAGCTCTTTAATTGTAATTGTTACTAGTAAGAATTGAATTAAAGAGCTCTGCAATTGCATTCTTACTAGTAACAATTCAATTAGAGAGCTCTCTAATTTAATTGAAGACCTCTACAATTGCATTCTTACTAGTAATAATTGAATTGTAGAGCTCTTTAATTGTAATTGATACTAGTAAGAATTGAATTCAAGAGCTCTGCAATTGCATTCTTACTAGAAACAACTCAATTGCAGAGGTCTTTAATTCAATTAGAGAGCTCTCTATTTCAATTGTTACTAGTAAGAATTACAATTAGAGAGCTCTCCAATTAAATTCTTACTAGTAACCACTCAATTGCAGAGCTTTTAAATTCAATTATTACTAGTAACAACTCAATTGCAGAGATCTTTAATTAAATTGTTACTAATTGTAAATTGTAATAATTATGGCAAGCCGTTTTAGCTTAAATTGTACCCAGCATTACTCGTCGTAATTGCATTTTTACTAGTAAGAATTCAATTGTAGAGCTCTCCAATTCAATTCTTACTAGTAACAATTAAAATTAGAGATCTCTCAAATTCAATTATTACTAGTAAAAATTACAATTAGAGAGCTCTACAATTAAATTCTTACTAGTAACAATTAAAATTAGAGAGCTCTCTAATTCAATTATTACTAGTAACCATTCCAATTAGAGAGCTCTACAATTAATTTATTACTAGTAACAATTCCAATTAGAGAGCTCTACAAATTATTTTTTACGAGTCATATGTCTCCATTGACTTCCATTCATTTTTAATTATGGAGCTCTACAATTGAATTGTTACTAGTAAGAATTCAATTAGAGAGCTCTACATTTCAATTATTACTAGTAACAATTACAATTAAAGAGCTCTACAATTCAATTCTTACTAGTAACAATTCAATTAGAGAGCTCTACATTTTAATTATTACTAGTAACAATTACAATTAAAGAGCTCTACAATTAAATTATTACTAGTAACAATTACAATTAGAGAGCTCTACAATTCAATTATTACTAGTAAGAATGCAATTACAGAGCTCTCTAATTGAATTTTTACTAGTAAAAAAACGAATTAAAGATATGTATAATTGCAGAGCTCTGTAATTGAATTAAAGAGCTCTGCAATTGCATTCTTACTAGTAAGAATTTAATTAGAGAGCTCTCTAATTGTAATTGTTACTAGTAATAATTGAATTGTAGAGCTCTTTAATTGTAATTGTTACTAGTAAGAATTGAATTAAAGAGCTCTGCAATTGCATTCTTACTAGTAACAATTAAATTAGAGAGCTCTCTAATTTAATTGAAGACCTCTACAATTGCATTCTTACTAGTAATAATTGAATTGGAGAGCTCTTTAATTGTAATTGATACTAGTAAGAATTGAATTCAAGAGCTCTGCAATTGCATTCTTACTAGAAACAACTCAATTGCAGAGGTCTTTAATTCAATTAGAGAGCTCTCTATTTCAATTGTTACTAGTAAGAATTACAATTAGAGAGCTCTCCAATTAAATTCTTACTAGTAACCACTCAATTGCAGAGCTTTTAAATTCAATTATTACTAGTAACAACTCAATTGCAGAGATCTTTAATTAAATTGATACTAATTGTAAATTGTAATAATTACAATTAGAGAGCTCTCGAAATAAATTCTTACTAGTAACAATTCAGTTAGAGAGCTCTACAATAGCTATTCCTACTAGTAACAGTTGAATTAGAGAGCTCACTATTCAGTGCCATCTCATTATGATAATAGTGCCTCATGTTTATTCATCTGGCAGGTATAAATAGGCAGGCGGGAAAAATTGGCGCACAGACATTATCAAAATGGACGAAGTACAAGGTGGCGACGGAACACAGCAGGCTGCATTATCTGCATTTGATCGCGTTTTAAGCGCAGTTTTGCGTGTTCGACAAGAGTTGCAGCAGTCAGGAGGTGATGGCTGTCCGTAATAGGCTGTCAAGGAGATCACTGTATTTCTCCAAATCATCATGGCTTATTCTCTGTACATTGTTAAGCAACGAGTCGATCACCCTTAAATCATAAAGCGTGCAGTTCCCACGAATAAGATTTTTTTTAATAGATAAAATCTTTCTTCTGACTGCATTAATCACGGATAACGCTTCCACTTGTTCTCTGTTTAATGAAAGGGGCGCGGCACCGGATAAATGCGCGCCCTGAAACAAAAAAACAACATCAAAAGTGACCGCGCATGACTGCGTTTAACTCCAGCTTTGGATCATTTTGTTACGGATTATGAACAACCTAAGGTTGTACATGATTTGTTATATTCTGGGATTACCATGTTTGTAAAGTTGAAGCATTAAAAAAAACTACTAAGATAACTTTTTTAAACAGTTATTTCATTGTGTACACGTTTTCATTTGTGTAATTATTATTATTATTATTTTATCCAACAGCTCAACCATTTATACAGGCCTATCGAATGGTGCGTAAAACAAATACAATGAAAAAAACGAAATAACAAATCTCCATAGCGAATTCCAAGTGATTAAGTGCTGAGGCCATTACATTTCCAACCCATTCCAAGGTATCAGCCAGTAGTGGGCACTCGTGCAACACAAGCAATGACACATCCGAGAGAACAAAATGGAAGGAAGTTAAGTCATTAAAAGAACCTTTATACGGTCTATGGAAAGAACACAGGTTATATACCAGAAATATATGTTTTTCAATTAAAAACATGGTTGAAGATGTTGGCTCCTATCCCTCAGTCGTCGTCATAACAGTAGCCTAATATGAATGCAATTTGTTATATCTAACCACGCCTAACAGGGCTTTTATTTTGAAAAGTATGAAATGGGTGCAATCTGTTTTGCATCTAATGAATACAAGTTTTTACTAGTAATAATTGCATTAAAGAGCTCTCCAATTGTAATTGTTACTAGTAAGAATTGAATTGTAGAGCTCTCTAATTCAGTTTTTACTAGTAATAATTACAATCTAATTTAATTAGAGAGCTCTGCAATTGCATTATTACTAGTAACAATTCAATTAGAGAGCTCTCTAATGCAGTTATTACTAGTAAAAACTGATTTAGAGAGCTCTCTAATTAAATTCTTACTAGTAATAATGCAATTGCAGAGCTCTGTAATTTAATTAAAGAGCTCTCTAATGCAATTATTACCAGTAATAATTGAATTGTAGAGCTCTGAATTGTAATTTTTACTAGTAATAATTGAATTATAGAGCTCTCTAATTGTAATTGCTACTAGTAAGAATTGAATTGTAGAGCTCTCTAATTGAATTCTTACTAGTAAGTATGCAATTGCAGAGCTCTATAATTCAATTACAGAGCTCTGCAATTACATTATTATTAGTAGGAATTGAATTGTAGAGCTCTCTAATTGTAATTTTTACTAGTAATAATTGAATTTGAGAGATCTCTAATTTTAATTGTTACTAGTAAGAATTGAATTGGAGAGCTCTACAATTGAATTCTTACTAGTAAAAATGCAATTACGACGAGTAATGCTGGGTACAATTTAAGCTAAAACGGCTTGCCATAATTGTTACTAGTAAGAAAGCCATTTTAGATATCTGAAATATTATTGATATCATAAATACATTTTCAGATATCAAAAATGAAAAATGTTACTAGTAGCAATTCAATTGTTGATATCAAGAATAGACATTTCAACTAGTGACAATTGAATTATTGATATCAGTAATTGGCATTTTTACTAGTAACAATGTAATTATTGATATCAACAATTACATTTTTACTAGTAAGAAATCAATTCTTGATATCAACAATTGATTTTGAATGGCAGCCTATTGTGACATTTCACTAGTGAAAATACAATTACAGATATCAACAATTCAATTGTTGATATGAACAATTACATTTTTGATATCAACAATTGCAATTGTTGATATCAAGAATTCAATTGTTGATATCAAGAATTAAATTGTTGATATCAACAATTACATTTTTGATATCAAAAAATGTAATTGTTGATATCAAAAATGTAATTGTTGATATCAAGAATTCATATCCTGGAAATGAATAAAAGCTAAAACGGCTTGCCATAGGCGACCGTCGTTATGAGCGAGTCATTCATTCAAACATTCGTTAAAATGGCTGATTTATTCAGGAGGCAGTTTATGAATGGGTCATTGAATCTTTGACTCAACCGATTAGTTCTGAATCATTAATTAATGTGTTAATTAATTTAAGTGTTCCTGTGAGATGCGCTATGGTTCTGCTGTGAACTTTGTTGGGAACTATTTTCGCTGCTGAAACAGAACAAAAATTGTGTCTAAAATGTAAGTGACTTAATTTGAGCTATACTATTTGTTTATTGAAATTATTTTTATGAAATCTGTGTCTTGGTTTCAATCGCGTGATGGTATTAAGGAAAACAGCACTCAGGTCATGTGATGTTTCTTAACTGTATGTTATAAATAACTGCGCAAGCCTCAACAGCGCAATTTTGTTATAGTCAGTAGGCCTACATTAGGAAGGCCTATATTATTATCAACTATAGGCTATCAATCGCCACTTACATTAATCAAACATGAAATCAAATCAGAAGTCACGGAGTCACACTTGTGTTGTTTCAACAAAATGTAATTTTGAAACAACATAATAGTTTTTTTTAGGATTTATAGTTTTAGGAGGATTTATTATTTATTTTTTTAATTTAGGCTATATAAATAAATAAATAAATATTTTTTATACAAAAACATAAAAAAAAAGTCAAATTCACTTTATAAAAGACCCACATTTCTAACGTTCATGGATATAGATAATTTGACATGGTTTAGTGTAAGATTTTTGCCCATCTTTTGGAAAATGCCATTTAAAAGTAAAGAAATTATCACTTTAGTTGATGGCTGCAGAGCTACACAATTTGCTATTTGACTAAAATACATATTTTCACTAGTTTTTAGTTGGATTCATATCTACATATTATGACATCACAATTATAACAATAAAAATGACTGTCAAAGTTGAGCATTTTTCCTCAAAAATGTTTTACCTCCTCAAACACAGAAACAACGCAAAGCACACATAAACAGTGGAAAAGTGGCAGACTACTGATGATATTTAAAAAAAAGATCTTTGAAATTGGAAAAAGTCTAAAAGCTCTGAATGGGTGTCCCTTATTTTGCCACACTGAAGGTGGCAACCCTAGTTTGTGGAGCTTGGGCGTTTTTTTTACAGTGTGTTCAGGGGACAGGCAGCTAGCAGATAGTGAGGAGATGTTTGCGGTATGTGAAAAAAAAATATTTTGGCCTAAATACCAGCGAGATCGCTTAGAGCACCTTTAATTGGAATGTTGTTGGAACTTGGCCCACCCGACCTGCACAGCATATCTCACCCAACCCTTGCTGTAGGCTATTTCCAGTATACCTATCTGTCCTAAATCATAGCTCAGCAAGTCATTACATGTCCCATCATACCATATACACGCAGGCTAAAGTCATGCCTCTTTGCAGTATTTTAAAGTTATGGGGATATGTTGCACTTAATTTAATAAACAGTTTTATTGTACCAGTATGCTGCATTTCCAAATTTTTTCATTTCTATGCAAAGTCTTGAGGGAAAACATTATATCTATCTCCTATAACTTCTGTTTTTTTGTTTTGTTTTGTTTTTCAGGAAATAAAGGGTGTGTGGTCTCTGCTTTGTGACGAGATCTAGTCATAATCTCAAATTAAAGCACTAGTAGTTCTTCAACATGTGCATAATAATGTTACTGTAGACTGTACTCCTTGAGGTGTGTAATATTATGTAGGCTACAGTGCATTTGTACATTTAGATGAATCGCTTGCATTTTCTTTTTACAGGGGAACTCTTGAACAATTACGAGTTATTGCCACCTAGTGGCCACACACTTGAAGGTGCTAAAGAAGCAGTTCAACGCCAGATCTGCTGCTTCTGTAGTAGTGTGGGTAAATGTGTAATGTGTACAGTACCGCCAGTTACGTTGTGTCTTCTATATTCTGACTGTTTTGAACACAGTCAAATGCAAGCAAAATCTTTGTTATAGCTTGGTTTGAAAATTAAACCCACTAGAGAATTTAGCAAGGTTGAAAGTTCGAGTCCCATTGTGACAGCGAATAGGCTTACTGTCATTTTGTAAACAAAAGTGTTTTTTCATAGACCCTAATATGTAAACCATAAATACAATTTACCTTACACCTTAAATAGAGTATTCAAAACGAACATGTTTAAAAAAAAAACTTTATTTAACACAAGCAAAACATAATTAGCCTATATTATAAATGATTTTACAAAAGTAAAAAATATTTCAGATTTACACGTTGATAACACTTTATGTAACAATACTTTCCAAACTATAGGCCCTATGCACAGCTGCACTACTTCCTGAACTTAAGCAGGGTCCTTTGTTTCCTGTCTGCCAGGATTGGCCAAACTGATTAATCCAGGTGTGTCTGACCAACAACAATAATCAGACACACCTGGATTAATCAGTTTGGCCAATCCTGGCAGACAGGAAACAAAGGGCCCTGCTAAAGTTCAGGAAGTAGTGCAGCTGTGCATAGGGCCTATTGTGTTATAATTGCTACTTGTAAAGTCTTTAGAGTGGTGCACATCCCCAATAGTATACGGTATCTATAATACGCAGAGCTTACGTCTAGCTCCCCCTTGCTTGAGCTCCAGCGAGGAGGAGTGAATGTAATTTGTACCTAATGGGTGAAGCTAGAATATCCAACCACACTCTAACCCTACCCATACAGTAACTTTATCCTTCCCCCTTATTAGATGTCCAGAGAGGTGGACGTCATTTAGGGTGCTTCTCAATTCTTATTTGTGCATCCTCTTTCATTTTCCTCGCCTCCTTTCCTCGCGTCTCATCTCCATCCACTGTAGGATGCGAGGGACAGCTGCAAGGAAAGAAAATGAGGACAGAGGAATCAAAGGAAAGCTTATTTGTATATTGTAATGTTCTTGAGAATTGAGATGTTCTTCAAGATGGCTGAGCTCGATCGGTTTCCGGGTCATAGGATGGAGGACAGAGGAGCGAGGAGACGACGAGGGATATTGAGAAGCACCCTTGACTCTGCAGTGAGCACCACTTGGGATTATGGGTAGGGTTAGTGTGTGGTTGGTCTAGCTTTACCCATTACATCCAACAAGGGGGAGCTGGACTTGACGTCAAGCTCCACCCAATTGGCTCACAGTCTATCAAGTCTTTGGCTTGTGTCATGTTTTAATATTGCTTCTATGCATGTTTGCCCAGAAGATGTCCTCATTGTTCTTTGATATCAGTTTCGTGAACAAATCATTCTTTTTAACTGGTCAATTTGACTGAAATGTTTCAAACATTGTGGCTCAGTGTCATCCACAAGCTGCTTAATCAATTAACCGGTGTTTCATATGTGCCTGATGCTCATCTTGACTTTTCTTTCTTTCCTTCATTCTTTCTTTCTTTTATTTATTTATAATAATAATTCATTACAATAATAATTTATTACATTTATATAGTGCTTTTCTCACTCAAAGCGCTTTACAAATGGAAGGGGGAATCTCCTCAACCACCACCAATGTGCAGCAACACCTGGATGATGCGACGGCAGCCATATTGCGCCAGAACGCCCATCACACACCGGCTTACTGGTGGAGAGGAGACAGGGTGATGAAGCCAATTAGTATATATATGGGGTTGATTATGTATTTATTGACAGTGCTTTACTCTGTCAGTCTCACCATACTGTTGTTCTGGTAATTAAATAAAAAGCACTCATTTCCTCTCACCGGGCGCTAATGGACTTGTACGTTTGTCAACCTGTCTGGATCTGACATGAAAAAAAAGTAGAGCGACAGCAGTCATGCCCAGCACAGCATAGATCAGTGAAGGAATCACACTCTCAGAATGAACATATGACTGGACCGCTTCTGTGGAAAGAAAACGCTAATATCAGCTCATGAGGAGTCTTCCTATTAAATGCATGCTGGTGAAAGTTCTCTGATAAAGAAGATGAAAAATGCTCCTCTGAATACATTTTAAAATATTACTGGAAAAAAGGAAACACTTATATCAACTGCAGGCAAACCTGAACAAAGCTGAGTGATGTTGTCCAGATGTTTGGTCTGGTTGCTGATGGTATTGTAGATCACACAGCTGTATGTGTTTTTATCCTGATATTCCACCTCCAGAGGTAGAGAGAGACTGATGCTGAGATCAGACACACTGATGTTGGACAATACACTGATTCCTGCGTACCAGGAGAGAGTCACATCACTCACATTCACCACTGAACACACCAGTGAACATCTGGACTCTGATGATGATGATGGATAGTCTCTGGTGATGACAGGACCAGGGAGAGGAGCTGGAAAACAATAAGTAAATGCCAATTTGATCTGTGATTAAACTAAAGGATATTGGATACTATTGTAAACTAATAAGCGGTGGACATGTTTTGCCTTAAAGGTAGTGTAGGACATTTTGGAGAGGCTAGCAATAGCAAGTTAGCTTTGAAAGCTTGAGAGCCCTAAAGGGTTAGTTCATCCAAAAGTGAAAATTCTGTCATTAATTACTTACCCTCATATTGTTCCAAACCAGTAAAACTTTCATTCATCTTCTGAACACAAATGAGGATCTTTTTGATGAAATCAGAGAAACTTTGTCTCCATTGACAGATACAATTCGTGATGGCAAAATGAGGCTTCCTGAATCACTGAGACCTGGCAGCCCATTGCTTCACCAAAAGGTTCAATACTCGAAGCTTCATTCATTATTGCTCACTAGTGACACCTAGCTACTGTGCAAAGAAATTGCAGACAAATTAATTAATTCTGACCTGAGCAGACTTATGATGTCCGTATAGCCGTTCTGTTTCATTTATTTATTTAATTTCTTCTCACTGTTAATGTCTGTAATCTTTCATTTGCAATAATAAAAATACCTGAGCAGACATTTGTCCATTGCCTGGGTATAAAATAAAATAAATATCTTTCTTTGTCTGAATTTACTTGTGCAGAAACAACTGTCACACACATAATTAATTAATTATTCATAAATTGTTTGGATAGTGACAGTATGAACAACTAAAGTGACATGAGTGCAGTGCTTATGTTGGAGGGAGTTTAATAAAGTAAACGGCAATAGTCTGGGGTGGGAAAAGTTAAAATTTGTTTCTGGGGGGTTTTGTGCAGTGAACTGTTACTAGTTTTAGTGCATTGTTGAGCTAATGGGACTGGGGATATAGAGGAGCAAACTGCAACACTGCAGTTTGGGGGGGGGGGGGTGGGTGGGTGGGGGGGGGGGGTGGGTGGGTGGGTGGGTGGGTGAAGGAAGGAAGGATTACAATATATTTTTATTGAGAAACATAATTTTTTCAAGTGTGTTGGGGTTTAGACGATTCCTCTTCTTGGACAAAGCCTCTCCAGCCTTTTGAAAATATCCTTTCACAAGGAACATAAAAATGCCACTGCCAGCTGATATAAATGAGGATACTGATGCTTCTGTTGAGCCCAGACAGGGAAGGATTTCCTCTTTCTTGCTGGCTCCATTACCAGGAAAAGTAACAACAAGCTAACACGTAAAAAAGGGCAATCCAACTCAAAAAGCATTCCAGTACAGATCCAAAAATCCAATCCAAATAATCTTATCTAATTAATATAACAAGACTATAATATAGCTACTATAATTAATAATAACAATATAGGCCTACTATAACTATTTTAACCTGATATAATGTAATAATATACAGCCCTAGCACATGACAGAATAACAACAATGACAATGAGAGCTTACTCTCTGACACTACATGAAGGTGGCGCGAGTTTCGAACCCACTTTATCCGGAAGCGACACTCAGAACGAACCGATGACTTATCCACACAAAACGAGGCCTCGTTTGTCATTAGTTACGTGATTTTCACGTTATCAACACAAGTCTCGAATCGCGGCTTCATCTGGCACGCCCATTTTTTCTCGACACAAGCTCCGACGCCTCGGTTTAAATGTCATGTACATCACTAGCTACAATGTCACTTTTACATGCACTTAAAAAAGTTCATAAAGAGATCGTAAAACTAATCCATATATGAATTGAGCGGTTTAGTCCAAATTTTCTGAAGAGACTCAATCAATTTTTATGACAAAAATTTAATTTAGGCTTTTATTCACATATAAGCATTTATCAGCGAACATAAACAGAAGATCAACCAAACCTGCTTGACAAACCTCATTCTTGCGTAAGCTCAAACATGCTGCATAACACGAGAATGAACCTCATTGCTTCTCACACGTCAAGCAAACATGATTGAGCTTCCATTTACCACAACTGATGTGTGAGTTGATGAATATAAATATGTGAACAAAAGCCTAAATTAAATCTTTTCATATTGATATTGAGTTAAAGCGATCATGTCTCTTCAGAAAATCTGGACTAAATTGCTCAATTCATATGGATTAGTTTTACGATCTCTTTACTAACTTTTGAAGTGTCAAAGTGGTAGTTGCATAGCTGTCAATGGAGGGACAGAAAGCTCTCAGATTTCATCAAAAATATTTTTTTGTTCTGAAGATGAACGAAAGTCTTACAGGTTTGAAACGACACGAGGGTCAGAAATGAATGACATAATTTTCTTTTTTGAGTAAACTATCTCAGCGCTCTCCAAAGCCACACCTCCTTCAAAACACACGAACGCACACAGCCAGAGAGTCAGCAAAGCGTCACGAGACACGGCGTTAAATTACCTCGTGTCTCAAAGCACATAACATTACAATAATAATGAACATTAAACAATTTGTACCACTTCTGCTGATTCATTTCAGCATTGACAGTGTTGACAGGCAGGTAGGACATCCTATTATTGCATTTGAATAAACTTTTTTTTTATTCTGAAAAAATCCACAGAAGATAGGCTATGTAGATAGATATACATTATTTAAAAAATGTTTCGACCACTTCTATTATTTATTGTTATCAGGATGGGAAGGGAGTTTCAACCTGTATAACTAAAAGTACGAAAAACAGTGCCTACCCTACCTTTAAATGTCACCATAAGTTTAATTTGATCATAGGTAGTAAGTCTGACGTAGATATACATTTATAATATGAAACACTTAAATTTGCTCACCATAGACAGTAACATTGAATCTCTTGTATGAAGTTCCTCTGCTGCTGAAGATCTGTAATTTATAAAGTCCAGTGTGTTCAGTTCTGATGTTTCTGATGGTCAGAGATCCAGTTTGATTGTCCATCTGGAGTACTTTCTCAAATATCATATCAGTGCCATCTATATAGATGTTCTGTCTGTGGATTTCAGCTATTCGAGTCTCTTGAGGTCCAAACGTCCACAGTATCTGTTCATCTTTCTGTACTTTAACATCAGTGTTTAGAGAGATAGAATCTCCCTCAGTCACTGACACTGACACTGACTTCACTTCTTCTGTACCAGCACCATACACTCCTGAAACACATTGAATTATATATTTATCTGAACCCACAGATCTTGAAGTTAACCCTTAAAAATTTTTATATTGAGCAGATTTGCAATTTAACAGTTTAGCACAGTGATATGACAGGATATGGTTTCTTTCAATGTGTGTTTCCGCTGTTCATTGTTGGCCCGTTAACTTCTCTATAACGATCTGATGAGTTTTATTCAGTGATTTCAAATCAACCAGTATGCAATATTATATTATGGCACAAATCAGTAAAATGAATATTGAATCATTTTATGTGGTGACAGCTATCAATGCTAATTGATGCTTGGCAACCTCTAAAAAGATTAACAAATCTAAATAAATAAAAAACATTTGACAAATCAAATAAATAAGTAGCAATACGCATCTTACCTTCCACACAAATGAAGAGCAAGAGTAAACAGCACATGTATGTGAGCATCTTAGAAAAGTGGCTGTGTTACTGTGGTTTCAGTTCACAAACAGAGCATGTGCTGAAGATTCAGCCAGTCACTGTTATGAGGAAGTATCAGAGTTGACCAAAATGGACTTCAGTTTCTTTCTGAAGTCCAAAACACATTGTTTTTTAGCATCTTCTTGGTTGTTTAAAGGTGGGGTATGTGATTTGCAAAACGGCTGGCAGATTTTGAAAATACACAACTCAAATGGTCCTACCTTCTTTCCTTTGACTCCACCCATTCAAAGAACATGGACATGGATGGGGGAGGGGGGGATGGTACGACCGATTGATTGACGCACTTACTGTCCAATGATTCTAGGTGGTCTTCGAAATGATTGGCTGGAGTTTTTCGAGTCCTGCCTGCTCCACAGATGATTAAATTGCTTAATTTTTATTTCAGTGCTTCTAACTCAGTGGCTGTAAGTGGGTTAGGAATAGGATTTTAAGTGATTTTGAAAAAATGGCCAAAAAAGAGAATTACATACCCCACCTTTAAATATAGTTCAATGTACCAATAGCTTACATGTTGCTCTTTTTGAACACCTTTCTCATGCTGTAAAATGTAATTCACAGTTTAGTCTAAGTCATTTATTTTATTATTTGAATTCAAATAGTGTTAAAAAGGCATCAGATGAATTTTTGTTGCTAAGCAAAACAACATCAATGTTGGTATTTTGGGCTGAGGTTTATTCGTGAGACGTTTGTAAGTGCGTGCAAAGGCCGAAGAACATCACCAGCATTGTGGTTACAGCTCTCTCTTATACCTTCCGTTCACAATACCACTTTCCACTCCATGCAATAGATACCTCTAAGCTCTGTCTATAGTACTTACAGGATCCACTGATTTCATTACTGTAATACTGAGGAGTTTGATTCATTTCAATGACACGAATCTTTTGAGTTTGTTCATCAAAAAGATTTGTTCAGTGACTCGTTCAATGTCTGCATGTTATATCGTTACACCAGTAGATGGCAGTAAGTCAGAGCAATTGGCTTTTTGCCCATTTCTTTACCAGGGTATTGATAAGATAGTGCTCGTGATTAAAAACCATAGACAGTATATAAAATAGACACAGCGACCCATAGGTTTCAACAGAGAAAAGTGAAGTCAATTAGAAGCACTCACTTCCTGATGGCTGACCGTACTGCGCAGGCTCAAACTGAGCTTGACGATGTAGATATGACGTAAGCAACCTGTCTGACAGCTGTAAGTCTTCTAGTAGCTTAGCCGAGAGAAATCTGAATCATTCCCTTCCGAATCTCGCAGAGACGGAGAGCGTGAGCATTAACTGTATGTGAGCTAGCAGCAGGATCAACTTTATGACTCTCTATGGTTTTCTCCCTTGACTTTATCGGACTTTATGCCTCCACGTCCCCCCGATTGCCTGCGAGCTTCTCCGCCTGTCTATACGGTAATTTCTCGACTGTGCGACAGATAGTCGAGTGCTATGACTCAATCGTTAGCCTATTTTTACAAAAACTGCTTCTACGGGGCCATAACGTACGATACAAAGTAATGGAGCCTTTTATACATTGTCGTGTTTCTTTACAAATAAATAATGGACAAATGGAGTCTTTAAACGCCTCGGATGTAAAGTTATTCACTGTCAAAGTGACGCCAAAATGAATGGGAGTCAATGGAATGCTAACAGCAGGTGATGGCTTGATAGCCAATGGCAGCCCCCGGGGAAGCTTCGGTTTCCGGCTGATGGATTACCCCCTTGTTAAAAACTGCAAAAACTATACGTTATATCCTCAAAATATAGTAAACATTCAGGTAAGTTTGTATGCTTTTGTTTTGACAATATGCTTTGTCTCTGGAAGCCACAACTTCCGTCTAATCTCTGAGGCAGAAGCATGTGTATCTGCTGTTGAATCAGGTCAATATTGGTGCACTAAAATACATGCAGATTAACTATATGTGTTGCCGCCCTAATGTCAGGGCAATGCTATGCATTGCTAAGCTGTTCGAGTGTTTTTTTTAACATGTTTTTGTTCTATAGGATGTTCAGGATAATGGCTGGGTTATACAGTTGTTACTTGTATTATTTTTTTTACCATGATTGGCAAGTTGTCGCGTTGCAAGTATTGTTGCGAGTGGATTAATTTCTTCTGAAATGTATACATTTAACATTTCAGGGAAAATATACTTGTTAATTTATTTGAAATAAGTTGCAAAAACCATGACACGCATTTAAAAAATAAACACTGAAGAAAGATGCTACAAAATGAGAGGAAAATTATTCTAAAATACGTTAAGATGTGTAAAGATGATAATTGGTGGGGTGAGTTTTGTTTATTCACAAACACTGTACATTGTGCATTAGTACATTACCACATTAAACATGTATACAACACAAATTATGTACCAAAAACATATTTACAAATATAAAAACAGAGGTTTTTTTATCTTTGTAAATAGACAATTTACATAATGTGCCCTTATTTTGTTCTATTTTAGGCTAGTCCTTATGTTTGTAACATTCACACCCTCTAGAGCTGAAGATCTTGCAGCAATGCCTGAACTTTGTATTTTGAGCACTTCTTGCGTTGTTTTTGCCTCTTCACGATGACTCGCTTGCAGTTGTAAGTCGCTTTGGATAAAAGTGTCTGCTAAATGACTAAATGTAAACGTAAATGATTGGTCTGGAATAGAGGGTGATAAACCAACACGATGACAGAAACACCTGACAGAAGTGGATTCCACGGATGCTGTTTCCGATTTTGTCCACATTGCACTGAAAGACTCACTTTACATTTACATTAGTTCATAATATAAACTATAATATAAGCTCAGACTTCATAAGAATCATGTGAACTTTATATTATCTCTTATAACGTCTCATTTTCATAACTAAATACCGTTATCACTAGTCATTGATAGCTTGACTTTGGTGGCCAACTAGCTCTCAACATGTTATAATCAGGGGTGGACAAAGTACACAACTTCCTTGAGTAAAAGTACAGATACTACTGGTCAAATATTACTCCGTTACAAGTAAAAGTTGTAAAGATAGGTTTTTACTTAGGTAAAAGTACAGAAGTACTCATTTTTAAAAGTTCTTGAGTATAAAAGTAAATGTCAATTCATTGTTTTATTATTGTTGCATTGTTTCATGTAATAGCCAATTTACAGTGCCTTATGCCTTTGAATCTATGCCTGCCTACCCTCATATCAATATCACATTTATTTCTATAACACAGTTCCAGAGTAGTGGGATTGAATA
The DNA here is from genome assembly GCF_949152265.1 of Phoxinus phoxinus. Lineage (NCBI taxonomy): Eukaryota > Metazoa > Chordata > Actinopteri > Cypriniformes > Leuciscidae > Phoxinus > Phoxinus phoxinus. The sequence continues at coordinate 21,311,895 of NC_136895.1, read as the reverse complement.
AGTCACTCAATAACGTCCACAATGGTTTCGGACACCCAAATGACTGTTCCCAGTTTTTTGGCTTTTAGTATGAATATGTTAGCCGTGTTATCTATAAGCTAGTGTGCTCCAAAACAATGACAAAATTTGCATTTAAAAGACCAAACCCAACGTTAATTAAAATCATGTTGATGTCAGAATCCAATGTAAGATTGACGTTAATCTCCAACGTTGGACAGACGTTGTATTGTGGTTGAAAATCGGTCGAGTTCTGACGTCAACCAGACTTTCATTTCCAACCAAAATGCAACCCATTGCCCTCTAGTGGTATAAGAAGTGGCATTTGGGCTGCTTTATTAGGCTACCATAAACCATCTTGCAAAACTGGTTTTATTTACATATGTTGTACACCAACATTTTACTGCTCATTTATTCATTGATGGTTCGTGAGATCAAACGTTTCGTTTTTTTTCTCTTATGTTCCCCAGAACCTCTGCCCAGTCCTCAAATTTCCAATCACTCCCATCATTGTCCGTCGTCAGGCTCAGAATGTGTGCTGGAGTGTTCCGTGGAGAATGTGACTAAGGGCAACCTCGCCTGGTACAAAGAAACCCGTTTATTGTCCAGTATCAGTGTATCTGATCGCAACTATTTATGTCTGGATCTGGATTATAAGAATAATGGCAACTATAGCTGTGTGGTGTCCAATTCGTTCATCAGTGAGACTAAATATCTCTTCATCAGTGAACTTTGTTCAGGTATACTATAGCATTTGCCTTGACTTGATCTCTCAGGATGCCTTTTTATATGATTTTACCATACAGGTTTGGAAACAAACCTTGAAGATTGGGAGAAACAAATTCAGTCAAGTGTTATTAAACTTATGTGAAGTGTGACATTTTAAATTAGCATTTATGAATCCTATTTTATCCTATATAGTTTTTAGTTATATTTTATCTGATTTTTACCTAATTTTGGTCAGATAATCTTGAGACGTTCATGATAAATGTTAATTGTGTACATTTTCATGCTTGTTTTGGGTGCTAAAGTTGCCACTGATGCCTTCTTGGTCAAATAATTCCTGCTGTATTTATTGAAGATATGCTATTGCTTTTTTATCTTGAAAGGAGATTGGCAGGATCACTGTCTTACACTAATTACTGTTTTCTTTTTGTTCATTCCAGTTCAGAGCAACAATCGTGTTCACATATTATCAATATGTCTGCCTTCTGTTGCTGTTGTTTTCATCGCTTCAATTCTGGGACTCTGTCTCTACAAGCGTAAACAAGCAAGACAAGATGGCGAGTATTACTACAGCTGATATATGTCTTTTGTGCAAAACTAACTTGACCACTGACAGTTCTTATGTTCACAATATTTTTTTGCAGTCTTTTTGTCCTTTGTAATTTTAGTTTTTTTGATGTAGCAACATTTAGCAGCTTTGGACATCACATAATGAGGCTATCCATTCAAAGAGTACTAGATATTGATGAGAAAGTACAGAATTGGATATATATAATAAATGTGAGAATATATACATAAGAATAAATGATGACATTAAAGCCTGCCAGTCACTCAGTGGAAGATCTCATGATCATTCTGATGAATTTGTGTGTTTAACAGAGGCTGCAAGTCAAACTGTGACCAGTCAAAACTCCCCTCCAGGTTAGACAAGGAAATTGCAGTTTTGATACAAAAAAAATATATATATATTATAATGGTACATTTGAATTGGTCATTTTTTTTAACAGAGGCATCCAGTAACGCCACAGACCGCAACGCTGAAAATGAGCAACGACCTTTGATTGACAGTTCATCCTCCACAGATACATCACAATCCATCCCTTTGTGCTGCAGATAGACATTTCTCCCATGCCATTTCCAAAGCACATGTCAGAATTTATTTATTTTTAAATATACATTTGCGGTTATTTAAATTCATGATCCTTTTACTTTTTTATTTTTTATTATTTAGCACGAATTTCAAATAGAAATGTCTAAGGTGTTAAACATTCAAATAACAAGTTATCATCATTCCAATTTCAACATTTGCAAAACAAAATGAAGATTACTTTGATTCTGTCTCTTACTAGTTATTACATGCTTAAGTACACTTGGTGGCAGCAAAGTCAAAGTTAAACAATCCTGTTTATTTTGATATTCTGCAACAATAACAACATTTTAAAAACTTAAAAATACTAAACATTTAAAGTAATTATATATTTAACCCGCACTAAATACAGAATTGTTAAATAGCTGGGGTTTTTTTATAATTGTGAGACTGTTCCTAAGTCATAATGAGCCTGCATGTCTGTTGTATTGGATGTGTGTGATTCAGTTTGCTGATATGGACCAAGCATTGGCCATAAGGCATTAAAGAAGTAAATTACACGACACACTATGATTAAGAAGCATCACACTCACAGAAGTGCTGTTGCACTGATAGACATAAGCACAAGTTATTATTGAGTAACTAACATTATAGAGAAAACTTGGTAGTGTGTGTGAGTGTAGAAATTCCTCTCACCACTCAAAGGGCTATCACTAAAATTATTCAGCTGCAACTCCACAGGTTTTCTGTTTCCCGCTCCACAAAATAGAATGATATTTGATCAAGCAAACCATTACTAACAATAAGCTAACCACGTTAATTTAGGTTATTTATTTATTTATTTTTGCTCTTAGCTGAAATGATTATGTAATGTTGAGAGCAATAATACAAAATATATTCAATTCATTAATATATATACTCATTATTTACTTAATTCTTCTCAGCTAGTAGATTATGTTGAAATTTCCTATTGGGAGATTTCTGTTCTGATCATCCTATAAGAAATTTCATTTAACGAACACAATTGGGTGCAGCTGATTAACTTACAATTTAGTCCAAATTTGGCTATATGCCTACAGTAGTATTTTCTCTTTCTCTCTCTCTGCCAATGAAAGTTCATTATTACAGCATCAACTCACAAAACCCAGCCATTATAATAGCCTTATGGTTGACTGAGAATAAAGATATTAGCTGATTTTACTTTTTGTTTTTTACTAATGTAAAATGTACTTATTATTAATCATGAAAAGGGTTTGTATTCATTAATAAATAAATAACATTAACTTTGTTTTGTTTTTCAGTATTTTTACGTTATTCAGATTTCTGTCCTGATCATCACTTTGATGGAATAATATAGGCCTACCTCTAACGACCACAAGGTGGCAGAAATGTTTTAAAATATTAAAATTTCTACGTTATGAACGTTAAGCCACTGCAGGCTTTTGACGGGGCGCACCAAAGAGATCGCGGGGGGTGTTTATAACGGTGGCGGGAAAATAAAGAGCGTTTTCCCGGTTTCCAAGAGGCAGCGTACGAAACGTGAAAAGTAACATCTCATATTACGATCCGTATTGTGACACATGTTGTAGCCTACATGTAAACAGCTTCTACATCACAAACATACGTTTTGACTCACCTATTTTGTAAAATGGTCTGCGAGGCAACGCCTCAGTAACGGGTAGTAGCAGGCAGCCTAAAGCTAAGCTTTTCTATTGAATCTGATGATGATGAGCCAGTGAATCAACCACAAATTTTTCACAAATGCTAAATTGTTCTATATATCATAATCATTTGTTAACATGTATTCATTGCCTCAATGAGCTCATTGTCTCTGCCTTAAATTAACACATTGTTTAAATTAATAGATTATTAGCTAACTTTGTGATTTGTATGTAGCATACATTTCTGAAATAACCTAACTTGGACACACTCACCTCTGTTAACACATAGTTAGGGAAAGTTAGGCATTTCTTTGGCCAATCTGCAAAAAAAATTCTTACCAATAGCTTTTTTTACCATGTGTTCCTATAGGTGTCTAGTAACACCTCCCAATTTATCCACGGCCAAATCCTCGGGGAAACGCCTGGAGAGGCAATCAAAGTTGGGGTGCCCAGAGGGCCTGGGTACCAAAAAAAAAAATTTTTTTTTTTTTACCAATATTAGCTTTTGAGATGTCTAATTATGGGCTTTTAGGGGTGCTGAATCTATCCCAGCCATTAGTTTTGAGTAAAAATGACTCCAAATCCATACAAAATCCATAAAAATATTTAAAACAATTACAAAACAAAACTTTCTAAATCAGTTTAAAATTTACCAAACCTCATCCAACTCCCCTGCATCTCCCTCACTCCTGTTATCATCTGGCTGGTTGATGTTCTGGCAAGAGTTACCATGACAGTTCCCACAAACAGAAATACACTTGACTCCTTGCTGCACCTGAGAGTGTCACAGTCCTCAGCACAGTTGCAGCTGACAAACTTCAGAAGGTAGTCCGGTGCAATGGGATCTGTTGTAGGGACTGGTGCATAACCTTGTTCTCCTTGTTTCCATCCATACTCAAGGACATCCAGTTATGGACTTTGTCAAGTCAAGTCACCTTTATTTATATAATGCTTTTTACAATACAGATTGCATCAAAGCAGCTTCACAGTGATAATATGAAAATAATACAACAAAGTTTGCTTCTAGAAGAACATTGCGTCATCGCCCACCTTAAGTAAGGTAGATCAATAATATTGTTGAATATTAAATGTCCCCAACTAAGCAAGCCAACAGCCAAGGCAACAGTGGTAAAGAACCAAAACTCCATCAGTGACAGAATGGAGAAAAAAGCCTTGGGAGAACCCAGGCTCAGTCGGTGGCCAGTTCTCCTCTGGCCAATCAGCGAACAGTATGATTATGATTCAGGCAGCATTACAGGTCAGTTATGACACAAACTAGTGAGCAAAGTCAGATTGGATCAGAACATTTATCCAGTTCCATCTGGTTGGAGGTCGGAGTCATCACGTCGGTATGTAGATGGGTTTGTTGAGGATCAGTGCTGATGGCTGTCGTGTCGATGAGCCCTTCACAGGGCTGATGAGGGATGCTTTGTGGATGGGCCCAGGCGCAGGTCCATCATCTGATCTGGATACGGCCCGGATCCAGCTGACTTCAGTAAACGGGAGAGAGACTAGTTGACTAGTGTAGCAGACTTTATAGCAGTAGCCTATCTCTGGTCTGGAGATATGCCCGCAGAGAGTGCTGTGCTGCAGCTCCTGTAGTCGGAGGCAGTTTCTCAGGCTTGATGCTCCCGGCTGCGGCCCGCTTGTGAAGATATCAAATCTTCAGGTGGATTTCCGCAGAATATGAGCTTGAACAGTTCGCAGCCAGCTTTGATGATGTCACTTTTCTTGGCTCTGATGTCATTGAACACATCCATGGCCCCCTCTGCTTTGTCAGTCTTGCAGAGCTTGGTGAGCAAAGTTGGTTTGCTAAACCCAGAAATTGCTGATACGGTATCGCAGCCAGAGAAGCTGTGTAGGAAGATCAGGTATGTAACAGAACCTCTCCGGGAGGGCCACCCGGATCTTTCCAACATCGTAAGATGTGTCTTTAGCTGTTGTGAGGAAGACCGGGTGGTTTTCCCTATGATGGACCAGCATAACCATAACGTCTGTGTCCTCGGCCCTCACCTCAACAGAGGACTCTTTTGCCTCATTTAGTGATGCACACACGATCATCAGAGCATTGGTGTACACCCTGAAAGCCAAAAATATTCAGACTTATAAAACCGTGCGTATGCCAGAACCTGCGCAGAATTCACTTTATAAATCCCAGTCAGCGGAAGACTGTGCACCCGAGATAACCTTACAACGCCTAGTTTTACTATGCATATCCTCATCTGCATATCATTTGCATATGATTATTCATCCACGTGATAACATGTTTAACGGTACAAGACATTAGGAAAATATGAAATACGGATGTGCCGTCACATTACATTAATAAAAATTATTTAGTAGCCTCTCCTTGTCATGATTCTAGTCAGTGTTCCCGTCTTGTTCCATGTTTAGCAGCTCCCCGTTATGTTTAATGTTTATTAGTCTCCCGAGGTGTTTCCTAGCCACGCCCTCTTGTTATCTTGTTTAGCTTGTCTACCTCTGTATTTACGCCCTGTGTCTAGTTTCAATCTTTGTCAGTTCTTAACGTTGTTTGTTCTGGTCAACTCTGTTGAGTCTTGTTCCTGAGTCTGAGTCTATATTTATGTAGTTATAAGTTTATTTAATAAAATAATGCTGCACGTGGATCCTGCTTCCTCCTCTGCTTCAAACTACCGTGACAGAAGAACTGACCATAACATGGATCCAGCAGATTGTCTCTTCCGCCTCCGCCAGGGTAACCGTCCGATGGAGGAGTTTTGTGAGCTTTGCCATGGGGTGGACTTTAATGATGCTGTCTTAAAGGACATGTTTGGCCATGGACTTAATAAGTTTCTTCATTTCCTCATGCCTGACGATACCCCTCACTACACTCTAGTGCAATATATTGGCTTTGCCCTTTTATTGAGCGGTTCGCCATTTACTGTGGGCTTTGCAGATGAGGAACCCCGCAAGCTCACAGTATCTCCTAAGCCTGAGCCAGTTCATGTCATGCTCTTTGGCAACTCCAGTACTCACACCGCACGCCAGAGCCTCATCGGATCTGCCCCGTCATGGCCGCCAGTCCAGAGTCTCGTCCCGCCAAGACCACCCTTCCGGAGTCTCGTCCAGCCGTGACCACCCTTCCGGAGTCTCGTCCAGCCGTGACCACCCTTCCGGAGTCTCGTCCAGCCGTGACCACCCTTCCGGAGTCTCGTCCTGCCGAGACCACCTTTCCAGAGCTTCTTCACGGCATGCCCGCCACGCCTGAGCCCTCGTCTTCGAACAAGATGGCGGTCACCACGCCTGTGTCTTCGGACAAGATGGCCACCTCGACGCCTGTGTCTTCGGACAAGATAGCCGACTCCACGCCTGTGTCTTCAGTCAAGATGGTAAGATGTGTCTTTAGCTGTTGTGAGGAAGACCGGGTGGTTTGCCCTATGATGGACCAGCATAACCATAACGTCTGTGTCCTCAGCCCTCACCTCAACAGAGGACTCTATTGATTAATATAGTGATGCACACACGATAGAAGTGTCAGCATCATCAGAGCATTGTTGTACACTGATCCTACTTCTTTGGAAGGTCTCAGCAAGGAGCAGAATGAGCTGGGCCTTGTTGTGCTTGTTGTCAAGGAACTTTTCCCGTGGAACAATGTTTTTTTTAAGTCTGAACGAATCTGAATGTCACAGCATGCATTTTTTGTACGTCTCAGGTGGTCATGGTCCTTGGTGGAGCTACCATATCCGTCAAAGACCACAGTAATCCGGAGGTGCTTCTCTCCATTGATTTTGGAAGCAGATCTGATGACTTGACCTTGTGCTTGGTTTCCATTGTATCCAGAAGAGTTTTCAGCTCAGTAAACAGCCCAGATGGAGAAAGACAATGATGTTGTTAACGCCATAGTTGGATGGTTGGAGGAAGTCAACCTCTTCGATTCCATACGGGACAGGAAGACTCTGGTATCTTTCTCGACGGGGTTCAGCAGCACTCCCGGGGACTCAGTCAATGCTGATCAGGCAGAGGAGGTTGGCAGAGCCATACAGGCCAAGATGGATGGGAAAACTGTTCTGGATACAAAGTAGGATCAGTGTACACCAATGCTCTGATGATGCTGACACTTCTATCGTGTGTGCATCGCTAAATGAGGCAATAGAGTCCTCTGTTGAGGTGAGGGCCGAGGACACAGACGTTATGGTTATGCTGGTCCATCATAGGGCAAACCACCCGGTCTTCCTCACAACAGCTAAAGACACATCTTACGATGTTGGAAAGATCCGGGTGGCCCTCCCGGAGAGGTTCTGTTACATACCTGATCTTCCTACACAGCTTCTCTGGCTGCGATATCGTATCAGCAATTTCTGGGTTTAGCAAACCAACTTTGCTCACCAAGCTCTGCAAGACTGACAAAGCAGAGGGGGCCATGGATGTGTTCAATGACATCAGAGCCAAGAAAAGTGACATCATCAAAGCTGGCTGCGAACTGTTCAAGCTCATATTCTGCGGAAATCCACCTGAAGATTTGATATCTTCACAAGCGGGCCGCAGCCGGGAGCATCAAGCCTGAGAAACTGCCTCCGACTACAGGAGCTGCAGCACAGCACTCTCTGCGGGCATATCTCCAGACCAGAGATAGGCTACTGCTATAAAGTCTGCTACACTAGTCAACTAGTCTCTCTCCCGTTTACTGAAGTCAGCTGGATCCGGGCCGTATCCAGATCAGATGATGGACCTGCGCCTGGGCCCATCCACAAAGCATCCCTCATCAGCCCTGTGAAGGGCTCATCGACACGACAGTCTGTCACTGATGGAGTTTTGGTTCTTTACCACTGTTGCCTTGGCTGTTGGCTTGCTTAGTTGGGGACATTTAATATTCAACAATATTATTGATCTACCTTACTTAAGGTGGGCGATGACGCAATGTTCTTCTAGAAGCAAACTTTGTTGTATTATTTTCATATTATCACTGTGAAGCTGCTTTAATGCAATCTGTATTGTAAAAAGCGTTATATAAATAAAGGTGACTTGACTTGACAAAGTCCATAACTGGATGTCCTTGAGTATGGATGGAAACAAGGAGAACAAGGTTATGCACCAGTCCCTACAACAGATCCCATTACACCGGACTACCTTCTGAAGTTTGTCAGCTGCAACTGTGCTGAGGACTGTGACACTCTCAGGTGCAGCAAGGAGTCAAGTGTATTTCTGTTTGTGGGAACTGTCATGGTAACTCTTGCCAGAACATCAGCCAGCCAGATGATAACAGGAGTGAGGGAGATGCAGGGGAGTTGGATGAGGTTTGGTAAATTTTAAACTGATTTAGAAAGTTTTGTTTTGTAATTGTTTTAAATATTTTTATGGATTTTGTATGGATTTGGAGTCATTTTTACTCAAAACTAATGGCTGGGATAGATTCAGCACCCCTAAAAACCCATAATTAGACATCTCAAAAGCTAATATTGGTAAAAAAAAAAAAAAAAATTTTTTTTTTTTTTTGGTACCCAGGCCCTCTGGGCACCCCAACTTTGATTGCCTCTCCAGGCGTTTCCCCGAGGATTTGGCCGTGGATAAATTGGGAGGTGTTACTAGACACCTATAGGAACACATGGTAAAAAAAGCTATTGGTAAGAATTTTTTTTGCAGATTGGCCAAAGAAATGCCTAACTTTCCCTAACTAACAGATCACTCTAAATTGTAGCATAGTGTCTACGCATGCATTTTCTGTAAAGCTGCTTTGAAACGATATGTAGGCTATTGTGAAAAGCGCTATACAAATGAATGTGAAATGAGTTTGTTTGGTAGTGAAGGACTAGCTATGGTTTTGAAAGCAAAGAAAACGCCACAGGCTCTTAAAGGGATAGTTCACCCAAAAATGAAAATTCTGTCATCATTTACTCACCCTCAAGTTAGAAGATATTTTGAAGAACTTCGGTAAGCAAAAAGTTAATGGCCCCTTTGACTTCCTTAGTATGGGAAAACGTCTCGGTTACGGATGTAACCCTCGTTCCCTGAGTAGGGAACGGAGACGTTACGTCGAAATGACGACGAATGGGGTTCGCTTAGAAGCCTATCCTCTTCGAATATTAATAAAACGAGCCAATGGCAAGCAAATGCCATGGGTCTGCTGAATTTGCATAGCGTAACTCCGCCCCACTGTGTGGGTATATAAGGAAGTGAGCCGGCAACATGCAGATATGTTTCTTCGCTGAAGGAGCCAAGGCTGAACTCGGCTGTTCCAGCGGTACAGCGGAAGTGGCAGGAAGACGTAACGTCTCCGTTCCCTACTCAGGGAACGAGGGTTACATCCGTAACCGAGACGTTCCCTTTCGTTGTCACTTCGAGTTACGTCGAAATGACGACGAATGGGGTTACCAGTCCAATCACGCCACCTCGGCTGTCTTCCAGTGCCCTGCGTAAGTCTGAGCTCCCTGTCGTGACTAGCACGGACGAAGGACTCCTACTTAACACAGGAATACCAAGGTACACTGGGAGCATATCTCAGTGGAATATGCAATCAGTGCCCGCCCGAAGGGGGGACTTAAGAATAACATATGACCCGGAGGGGGGTGCATACGGAAAACACTGGGGTGTCCAGCCCGTAGGGTGGAGTATTTCAACCCCAGGGGTGGCAGACTGGCTTGCCAAGGGAAAGACACATGCTCGAGAGAGGCTTACAGTGGAATACACACGTGGGGGTCGCCCAGAGGGGGAACCATGCACATGGTGGCACCTAGCCAACGCGAAAGCTGCCGGAGGCATAACTCTGGCGTTGACGTCAACAGCGCTGGAGGAACTCAGGGCTTATCAGGCTCACCTGAGGAAATATCGCACGTATCCAGTCCGTGGAGTGGAATGGCGAGCAAGCGAAGACACCTGAGCGGGTCCTAGCACCGGCTGGTTGAAGCGAGTACACGGGAGGACACTGGCTCCACTCGGAGATTATAGCTATAATCTGGCGAATGTGTAGGGTGTCGCCCAGCCTGCAGCTCTGCAGATGTCTGTTAGCGAGGCGCCATGCGCTAGAGCCCAAGAGGAGGCCACACTCCGGGTGGAGTGGGCCGTCACACCAAGGGGGCACGGTCGACCTTGCTGCTGTTGTAAGCCAAAGCAATGGCGTCCACTATCCAGTGAGACAACCTTTGCTTGGAGAGAGCCTTTCCCTTCAGCTTCCCACCATAACAGACAAAGAGCTGGTCTGAGGTCCTGAAACACTGCGTTCTGTCTAAGTAAGCACGGAGTGCGCGTACTGGACAGAGCAATGCCAAGGCTGGGTCTGCCTCCTCCAGGGGCAGCGCTTGCAGGTTCACCACCTGGTCCCGGAAGGGAGTGGTGGGAACCTTGGGCACATATTCAGGCCGGGGTCTCAGGATCACGTGAGAAAAGGCCGGCCCGAATTCCGGGCACGCTTCGTCTACAGAAAATGCGTGCAGGTCCCCTACCCTCTTTATGGAGGCCAAAGCAACCAGGAGCCCTGTCTTAACTGACAGGAACTTAAGCTCCACTGATTGCAGAGGCTCAAAGGGAGCACTCTGCAGGGCATTTAGTACCACTGAGAGGTCCCAAGAGGGAACGAGAGGAGAGCGAGGAGGCTGTGTTCTCCTCGCTCCTCTCAGGAACCTGATGACCAGGTCGTGCTTTCCCACGGACTTACCATCAACTGCATCGTGATGTGCGGCGATAGCGGCAACATATACTTTCAGGTTGGAGGGAGACAGCCTTCGCTCCAACCCATCCTGCAGGAAGGAAAGCACGACACTGATCGGGCATGATCTGGGGTCTTCTGAGTGAGAAGAGCACCAAAGACGAAGAGGTTCCACTTCAACGCGTAGGCATGTCTAGTGGACGACGCTCTAGCGGAAGTGATGGTAGCCACCACCGCTGGTGGTAGGGTACTCAAACCTGCCTCGTCCCGTCCAGGAGCCACACGTGGAGGTTCCAAAGATCGGGACGAGGGTGCCAAAGGGTGCCCCGTCCCTGAGAAAGGAGGTCCTTCCTCAGAGGAATTGGCCAGGGAGGTGCTGTCGCGAGGAGTACAAGTTCTGAGAACCAGGTTCGGGTGGGCCAGTGCGGCGCAACCAATATGACCTGCTCCTCGTCCTCCCTGATCTTGCACAGGTCTGTGCAAGAAGGCTCACTGGGGGAACGCATACTTGCGGAGGCCCCGGGGCCAGCTGTGCGCCAGAGCGTCCGTGCCGAGCGTGCCCTCGGTCAGGGAGTAAAACTGGGCGCAGTGGGACGAGTCGTGGGAGGCAAACAGGTCTACCTGTGCGTCCCCGAACTGATCCCAATCAGCTGGACCGCCTGGGGATGGAGTCTCCATTCTCTCGGAAGAGGCTGAAGCCGTGAGAGCTCGTCGGCTGCACAGTTCAGGTCTCCCGGAATAAAAATGGCTTGAAGCGACCTCAGATGCTTCTGACTCCATATGAGGAGGTGGCGGGCGAGTTGCGACATACGGCGGGAGCGTAGACCACCTTGTCGGTTGATGTACGCTACTGTCGCGGTATTGTCTGATGGGACTAGTACGTGCTGGTTCTTGAGCAGCGCCCGGAAGCGGTGCAGAGCGAGACGTACTGCCAGCAACTCGAGGCAATTGACATGCCATAGGCGGTGGGGACCTGTCCAGGAACCCGCGGCAGCATGTCCATTGCACATGGCGGCCCAGCCCGTGGAGGAGACATCCGTTGAGACAACAACATGCCTGGAAACTCGTTCTAAGGGCACTCCGGCCCGAGAAAGCTGAGATTCGTCCACGGGGACAGGTCTGATGGCAGGTCGGAGTAACTGGTACTCGGAACGTGCCCTGACGCCATGCCCACCTCGGGACTCGATCGCAAAGCCAGTGCTGAAGCGGTCTCATATGAAGCAATCCGAGCGGCGTTGCCGCGGCTGCAGATGCCATATGCCCCAGGAGCCTCTGAAAAAGTTTCAGTGGAACCGCACTCTTGCCCTCAGATTGTCTCAGGCAAGTCAGCAGTGACTGCGCGCGCGCGCTCGTAAGCTGCGCGCACATGGCGACCGAGTCGAATTTCCTACCGAGAAAAGAGATCCTCTGCACGGGGCAAAGTTTGCTCTTCTCCCAGTTGACCCGAAGGCCCAGACGGGCTAGGTGCCGGAGCACTAGGTCCCTGTGTTCGCAACCCTGGTCCGAGAGTGAGCTAGGATTAGCCAGTCATCGGGATAATTCAGGATGCGAACCCCGTGCTGCCGTAGCGGCACAAGGGCTGCCTCGACGACCTTCGTGAAGACGCGAGGAGACAGGGCCAACCCGAATGGGAGAACTGCGTACTGGTATGCCTGCCCCTCGAAAGCAAACCGCAAGAACGGTCTGTGTCGAGAAAAAATGGAGACATGAAGTAGGCGTCCTTCAGGTCGATCGCTGCAAACCAATCCTGTGGCTGCACACATTCGAAAATGCGCTTGGCCATGAGCCTCTTGAACGGAAGCCTGTGAAGGGAACGGTTCAAGACGCGCAGATCCAGGATTGGCCGTAACCCACCGGATATCCTGGGGACAATGAAGTAGGGCTGTAGAAGCCGGACCTCATTGCGGCTGGAGGGACAGTCTCGATCGCACCCTTCGCCAGCAGGGTGGCGACCTCCGCTCTCATGACAGGGGCATAGCCACCGACCATAGTAAGGCGGACTCCCCTGAAGCGGGGAGGAGACCGTGCGAACTGAATCGCATAGCCGAGCCTGATGGTTCGCGCAAGCCAGCGGGACAGGGGGGAGCTCTAACCAGGCTCCCACGGACTGTGCCAGCGGGGTCATGCGAACGACAGACGTCCCCCCGGGGGTGCAGCGAAGCGGAATGACCGGCCCAGACGTGGGTGGCATAGCGGCCCGGTGTGGGGGCACGGTCATTAGCCGCGTCCTGCCAGAGGAGGCCAGGGAAGGACCAGCGTTCCACAGGGGCGTGCTCTGGCAGGGGTCTGGCGACAGAGGGGGACGAGAGTGGCGAGGCCCGTGAGCGTGCGCACTGTCATCCGAGAACTCTGTGACAGAGGAGGGCGAGAGTGGCGGGACCCGAGGGTGGCGCGCACTGTCGTCCGAGAACTCTGTGTGCTCAGAGATGGGAGAGACAGTTCTTTGGAAAAAGAGGTTTTCCCCCGGCCCTCCACCGGGGGAAGGAGTGGCCCTGCAACCACCTCCTAGAAAGAACTGCAACCCATCTCTGAGCTGCCCGTAACGGGAGCACCGCATTGCTGCGGGGCTGGTACGGGCTGGGGCGCCTTCCTGCGACTACCTCCACGGCACGGCCTGGGTGAAGGGTGCTGCTAGGGCCGGCAGGGAGTGTCGCAGGAGGGCGCCCTCGGCGGCGAGCGGAATGAGGCAGCTGAGCCGGCGGCTGAGCAGCTGGCCGCGGGATCAGAGCCTCAGTCCGCTCTGGGCAGCCGAGAACTCTGGGCAGAGTCCTCGACTGCGCCGCCGAGGAGGCCAGTCTGGGATATGGGGAGTTGAGGAAGCGGCTTCGCTCAGCCTCGCCCATATCAACCAGACTAAGCCAGTTTTTGTCTCTGGACCACATATGTGGACATCACCTGACCCAGGGAGCGTGTGGTCACCTTCGTCGCCCGTAGAGCGAGGTCGGTGGCGGCACGCAGCTCTTGCAAGAGCCCTGGACCAGCCCTACCCTCGTGCATTAGCAATGAGCACCCCTGGCCTGGTAGACCTGAAGGATGGGCATAGCATGCAGTGAGGTGGCAGCCAGCCCCGCAGCTCTATAGATCTCTGCCACCGGAGTAGACAAAAACCTACATGCTTTGGGGTGGGTGGGTGCTTAGGGCCGCCACGCCAGTGGAGGCGCTGTGGGGACACAGTTGTGTTGCCACAGAACACTCCATAGGGGGAACCCCAGTGTACCCACTGGCCGCGACCTCATCGAGGGCAGAGAAGGCGGAAGAGGCCGCTGAGTAATCTCATGACCTCTTCATGCACGTCCAGGAAGAAAGGAATTGGGGGCGGGCCGACGTGTGCCGGTGCGTCCCCAAAAACCAATCATCAGCTTTAAGCACTTGGGACATGGCGGAGGGTTCCACACAAGCCCAAATGCTCGCGACTGCCCGGGGAAGCATGGCAGAGTTCTGGTTCAGACTCGGGCAATGCTGGCACACCCGGAGGAGGCAGCACAGCCGAGTCTTCTCCAGCGTACTCACGCCCACCTTGTGATGCGGCGATAGACAAGATTTCATCTGCCGGGGCATCGAATGAAATGCTGGACCAGCCCGCGACCTCTGGCCGGGACTGGTCAGCGATCTCATCCGGATACCACACGGGTTGCAATGTGAAGAGGAGCGTGTGGACCGAGGATAGATCGTCGGGTTGGTTCCACACAGCAGCCTCTGATCACCCTGGCCACCAGCCGAAGTATTCCCTCTTGCGGAGAGAATAGATCGGGGTGTGGATGAGGGGACTCTCTCTCGAGGAGGTCATCGAGTCTCGATCGTTACATTGCGATGGTCATGTCCCCGCAATGAGAACATGACGCATCCACGAACGCTGTCTGTGCGTTTGCCCAAACACATCAGACAGCGTCCGTGCCCATCAGCTGATTTAATCTGTGTATCGCACCCAGAAACACACGGGCGAACCGTCTTTAAAAAGACGCGCCGCGTGCAGCTCTTTTAGAGAGATAAAACTCAAACAGCAGTGTTGAAGCGCCCAGGGAGAGACACACGACTGGCAGACCACTGCGCAGATCGGCAGGCAATATGAAGCTCGCTGGAATTCGCCGTCACACCAACACTTCTGAAGAGTAGCTCGTCTCGAAGAGTGAAGAGAGATGATCTCAGAATGGCTTGTGGAGTGAAGAATGCTCTTGGCTCCGAAAGCGAAAACATATCTGCATGTTGCCGGCTCACTTCCTTATATACCCACACAGTGGGGCGGAGTTACGCTATGCAAATTCAGCAGACCCATGGCATTTGCTTGCCATTGGCTCGTTTTATTAATATTCGAAGAGGATAGGCTTCTAAGCGAACCCCATTCGTCGTCATTTCGACGTAACTCGAAGTGACAACGAAAGGGAACATACTTTACTAAGGAAGTCAAAGGAACCCATCAACTGTTTGATTACCAACATTCTTCAAAATATCGTCTTTTGTTCAACAGAAGAAAGATACTCATACATGTTTGGAATGACATAAGGGTGACAGAATAAAAAAATTTGGGTGAATTTTCCCTTTAAATTGAGAATTTCTGTTCTTTTATCTGTTTCTTCTTAAGCTTGAGGTTTCATGGCTTGCATCAGAACGCCTCAGCCACTTACTGTAGTTTCACATGATGCAGCTGCACTTTTTTTTTTTTTCATGGAAATTCCCCGGATCCATCTTCCCCTGTGTTTAGGAGATAAACATTGCACGGAAGACTGAAAAGGAGGGGGAGGGTAGAGAAAGAAATGTGATAGTCTTTTGACTGTTTAACGTACTTCATTGTTCACTCGGTTACAGGTGTGTTTCTTTGAACAAGAGACCTGAAGTCAATATTTGTAGAGGAAAGGACAAACATGGTAGACTGCTCTCCATTGTCAGAGGAAGTTGGGTCTTTTTAGAAACACACTGTCACTTCACATGGTCTGCCCGGAGACCTCTGACACAGGATGCGGTTTGGTTAGTGAAACGGTGACAGACCAAGATAAAAATACAAAACTCCTATTGATGCGCACGTTCAGATCTGCAGTTTCTCCTGTACCTCGCACACATTTCCTAATATTCTGTTTCATTTTTGATTCAGCAGCATCGATGACATCAGAACAGACAGATCCGTTATAGAAAAAGGAAGTCGACAGTTTGAAAGGAAAGAAGGAGGTCTTAAAATGAGGAACTGGTGTAGGAACAAGGGACATTTTGAAAGGCAAAAGATCACTTCTTTAAACAGCAGTGGAGTTTCGACACATAAACATTACGTTCGATTACTTATCGGTTACTTTTAAGGTCTTAAAATGAGGAACTGGTCTATGATTAATAAGCAAAATTGTATCACTAAACCCTTCCTCCAATACATGATCAGTGATGCTTACACAATAGTACTGATACTGATCATTGGAAACATCAGGGAATCCCGCTTTTTATGTACAAACATTCCCTGCTTCTAAGCCCCTCAAACCAAACCGTACAGATCATGAGGATTTTGAAGATGTTAATCAGACTACACTTACTGGAGACAGATCGAGTTACAGGACAAACATTGGCATTGGCACTCCCTTAGGCATCCATTAACAGACATTATCCTCTGAGTGTAATGGATGCTTTTAGTTCTTGAGGAAGTTTATCATTAGAAATGGTTAATGGGTGTGGAAACTCTGGAGACGCTGAGGGTCTGTTGCCCATGTAATGCAAAATGAAAAATCCCCACTGTCCTTTGTGTTTCATGTTATCCTGGTATATCGCACAGTATGCAAACAGAAGTCAAAGAGATCAGATATCACTGGCCACCTGGGAACGGTAACTTGGCAACCATGGCTCGACAAAGGCAGGCAAAACATTAAGTGGCAAAACACGGAAGCTCATCCCTGTCTGTTTAGTGACAGAAGCTAGTTTGGCCAGTCTAAAACGATGACTAAAACAAAACATAAACAAGAGCCATTTTGAAAGGCAAAAGATCACTTCTTTAAACTTCTTTTAAATTACGTTCGATTACTCAGCATAAATCTGGGACTGTATAGAACACTATATTTCTGATCTGCAGGAAACGGTGGCCTACCAGAACCCAAAGTGTGAAAAACGTGTGAACCGAGGGGTTTTTACAAAATTCAGCTCTTTTTTAGATCCATCTGAGACTATTAGCGTTTGTCTGTAAACGACAAACAATCCTGAGATTTAGAAACCGCTTTAAAACGTGAATTACAACACGCATCACAAGGGAATCGTGTGACTTAAAACTGCTTAAAACACTGTCGGCACAACATATTTACAGTATACAGCTCTGCTATCACTAAACTACATCTTAACTGTCAAAAGAGTGATGACCATGATGATTATTAATGCACTTTGTATATTATTTGCTTTTTTAGCCCCTCGATCATTCACCATTTTTATTCTTTCATCTCACTGTAAACTTTGAGTGAATTTAATTTTTTATTTTAATTTTTTCGAATTATCCAAAACCTTGTGAAAATTTTCATTGAATAATTTCATTTGCATTTTAAAATACTATCTACACACATTTTTTTGATGATAATTTGCTATCACAACTTTTGGTGTCCGTAAATGACAAACGTTGAAGTTAACACAGAAGGGTGACTAATTCGTGAGAAAAAGGACGACTGTATGCACACTGCGTTTTGGCTTTGACCTTTTTTGTTCCCCCCCTGCATCTCAACAGGAAGTGGTCACTCTGAACGTGATGCAAGACACGGTTTCATCGACGCTTCAGCCACTGCAACCTATATAATAATTAGGTTTATGGTTGTGGCGATCTGATCATTTTTGTACATCGTTGATTATTGCTATAATATTTATCAGAATCATCTATTGCGAGTCGCACTGCACCGCTGTGAGAGCTTCTGCATCTTTCTTTTCTGCGAACATCACAAAGACATCATTGAGATCTCTGATGGCTGAGTCAGATCAGAGGCCTCAGTTCGCTTTGGGTTTTGTAGCAGAGAGGAAAAGAAGAGGAAGGGGCTTCAGGTTCAGAGAAGAGCTGAGAACCGCACTGATCATTAGACTGTAACATGGTTTATCATTTAGATTGTATCTTGCACTGCACTTGCATTCATGCTTTAATCACAAACATGCATGAATTACCTATAAATTTGTTTTAAATTGGCAAATAAAGTCCAATACATTTTCTGAACAATTCAAAGAATATATATTGCATTTGCGCAACTAGTTTAACCAGTTTAATCACCTCAATAAATGTATTGTAATCACTGACATAATCTAGGTCATGGTACTGTACCTATAAGTTGTGTGCTAAACGTGTGGTTAGTACCAGTGGAATGTGCAAGTTGTGCACAACAATGAGTTTGAGAAATGGATGCATGGTGGCGTGTGCATGTGGTACCAGTGTAGGTGGATGAGGTGCTTCTGATGGCCTGACCTTAATACTGCCGTATACAAACTTTAAATAAACCTATAACATTCTTAAGTCAAACTCATTTAAAGAGACAGCAAAAAGCATTGGCTTCCATGGCTGCCGCTTAACTACATGGAGATTGCAGTCTGCTCTGCATCATCTCAGTTGCTCAAAAAATAAATGACATCATAAGGCTCCTATTGGGATGCCTAACTTTTTGATCAGGTGAGATTTTTGTCAATAGCTTTTGGGTTACAGTACTAACTGTTAATATTGGTGATAGCAACACTGCAATGGTGTGATGAGTCATTATTTGATTTTTTACGTATATCAGGGCTTCTGTTGACCAAATGGGTTGTTGAAAATTAAAATGTGATTTTAGAATAACCTAGCCTACTACAAACTTAGTTTTAGTATAGGCCTACTTGTGTAATGGTATACTGTAGTTGTCAAAATCTCAACTGTATTAAATTGAGCTTATACCACATTTAGATAGAGAAAATATATATTTTTCTTAATACAGAAATGAAACAAAGATTTGATCAATTATTATTTTATTTTATTTTTTCGACGGCCTTTTCATTAGGCTGCTAAACCAAAAAACAAATACGCGTCTGTTGCTGTAGTCTACTAAACGGGCGGGGTCTTCGGGGTTTTCATGTTCAGTGCTTCACACACACAGTCGATGTTATTCCAGATATGCGTTTATAATGAACGATTTGAGCCAATCGGACGTAATCGTTTGGCTCGGTTTGGATTAGATTCTTATGAAAGTGGGATTTTTCTGTTTTCTTCTTTTTATCAGTCAGTTGACGTCGTCATGAGGAGTTTAAATATCTGCTCGGCGAAATGTTGAGGAATACTGTTGGCAGATTAGCTTGCTTTTACCTGTTCCTGCAAGGATTGAAAGGTATATTATTGTTATTTGTAACCGACATGTATCCAATTTCTTGTTTAATTTTCTTTCTCTGCAACAGTCTCAAATGACCTTAAGATAGCCATTGAAGCTTTTAGAGTTTTAATGGATTAAAAAAGTTAGGCTAATAACTGTATTTTATTGACAAAGTATCTTACTTTGTCTTGTGTAGGCTATATATATTTTTTTTTTGTCTTTATATTTTAATTTTTCATATGGTCATGTTACAACATGACCAACCTATGGGGCATGTTGTCACATTTCTCTTCTATTCTTTAGGGGTAAATCAAGAAAAAGTATACACTGCTGTATTAATGAAACAAAACCACATAATTGTACTAGACGTGTGAAATTAATGATGGAAAAAATAAATAATCTGAATCCTAAGTGAATTTACACGAACTGAGAAAGTAAAAAAGTGTTAGGTTGTGCCCGCTCTCCAGTACGTCTGTAAATTATGTTATTAAAAATACCCCTGAGTTTCTCCTATTTGTGTTTTAGGAGTGTTTGGCGCGGGTACAGAAGAAGTGAAGTCAGTGACTGAGGGAGATTCTGTCACTCTAAACACTGATGTTAAAGTACAGAAAGATGAACAGATACTGTGGACGTTTGGACTTAAAGAGACTCGAATAGCTGAAATTCACAGACAGAACATCTATATAGATGACACTGATATGATATTTGAGAAAATACTCCAGATGGACAATCAAACTGGATCTCTGACCCTCAGAAACACCAGAACTGAACACACTGGACTTTATAAACTAACCGTCATCAGCAACATCAGAGAAACTTCATACAAGAGATTCAATGTTACTGTCTATGGTGAGCAAATTGAAGTGTTGCATATTATAAATGTATATCTGAGTCAGACTTACTACCTATGATCAAATTAAACATTACTGAGGACATTTAAAACAAAAATGTCAACTACCTATTAGTTTACATTAGTTTCTAGTATACATTACTTTAATTACAGAACAAATTGACATTTACGGTTACTAATGTTATTTTTGTTTTCCAGCTCCTCTTCCCATTCCCGTCATAATCAGAGACCCTTCAAACTGTTCATCATCATCATCATCATCATCATGTTCACTGGTGTGTTCAGTGGTGAATGTGGGTCATGTGACTCTCTCCTGGTACGTAGGAATCAGTGTATTGTCCAGCATCAGTGTGTCTGATCTCAGCATCAGTCTCTCTCTACCTCTGGAGGTGGAATATCAGGATAACAACACTTACAGCTGTGTGATCAACAATCCCATCAGCAACCAGACCACACATCTGGACAACATCACTCAACTCTGTCACACATGTGCATTTAACAAAGGTAAATCAATAGTAATTAGTGTCTAATTACTAATTACTAATTTTTAGTAATTTTTTTGAGTTTCATCAAATATCACAGATTAAACATGTTCTGCTTCTGTCCAAATGGCATTGGTATGATATGAGTTAAGTTAATGACCCCTTTCTGTTTTAGAATCTCCAAGTGGACGTGAAGTCCTGGCTGCATGTATTTCTGCTGCACTTCTACTTGCACTCGCTGGTTTGATGTACTTTCTCTACAGGAAACACAAAAGAACGGCACAAAAAGGTTTGATTTTCCTTCAGATTCTATAGCAGTAAGAATTGTATTAACGTTTTTGCATGAAGTGTTTATAGTTTATATTAAAAATTGAGAAATTAACCGTCTCCTACCCTAACTCTTTAAGAAATTGTTTTGAACCATGTACACATACAGTAGAGACAGCTCAGTCAGAAGAAGACGAAGTACAATATGCTGAAACAGGATTTTTTCAACAAAATGGACAAAACAAGGTATGATTTTCATGAAACAACATCTGTTTGCATGTCCATCCTGATATTTGACCAAGAAATTGGATGCTTAAAGGTTTAGTCCACCCAAAACATAAAAATCATCATTTATTCACCTTCATGTCATTCCAAACCAGTTTGACTTCCGCCTGTCGAACAAATATGATCATTTTCAAAAAGTATCCAGGTTACTCATTTCAGTTTAATTAAAGTGACTGAGAATGGGTGCTGTCAAGCTGTAAACTGGCAACAAAAAAAACACCCTAAAAGTATATAATTTTTTGATAGTCCAAGTCTTTTAACGTCAATACAATATCTTTGTGAGGAACAGACCCACGTTTGTCTAAAATTGTCTCTATTTCTTAAAATGTTTTATATAGGAGATTACACTGTAATACTGTTAGGAGTGTAATTATTTAATAAACAAAATATTTAACACATTTAATTTGAACTTTAATGGGGAAACATGAGGCCATAGATATTTTCTTCTCTGCATGTAAAAACACCACAGTGACAGATACTTGGCTTTTTTTTGTTGTTGTCATGTTGAAATTAATGTCTTTAACTTAATGACATGTCTCGTATGCCTGCTAGAGCTTGTTCAGGGATTTGTTTTTTGTCTGGTTTTTGGACTGCATGCTCTGATTCACCATCTCTGTGCTGTTTCTTGCTATTTTTAATGTGTGTTAATCTCACAGATGTTCACCTGAAGAGTTTCATAGTTTGTCGCATTTGTCTTGCAGAAAGCTAATGAGACAGAGGAAACGATATACTCCAGCATCATCACATGAGACACTGATGTATTTCAACAGAATGCTTTTGTCTGGATTTGTCAGCTTTAAAACAGTGGGTTGAGAAGAAGAATTCAGAATGACATCCATATAGTAGTTTTTATCATATCTTTGGTGAAATAACTAGTCAGTCTGACCCAGAAGAGGAAGATCGAAGAGCTCAACTGAATGAATTTGACTGATGTTATGTTTTGTATATGCAAATATTCCTCTAACGAACACATGTTTGCTAGCACCGCAAGAGTCATAGTGAGTACAAAAACAAGCTAAACCTTACTTTAAACCCATTGACCAAAAATGTTAAAATAAAATAAAAATTATAATAATTTAGGTACTCAACATTCACATTTACATAACATTTTGGGCCCTATTTTAACGATCTGAAACGCAAGTATCAAACGCGAAACGCAAGTAACTTTGTGGGCAGATCCCGGGCGCTGTTGCTATTATACCGGCGGGATAAATGACTCTTGTGCCCGACGCAAATCTAAAATGTGTTGGTCTGAAGTAGCTTCATTATTCATAGGTGTGGTTTGGGCGTAACGTGAAATAAACCAATCAGAGCGTCCTCTCACATTTCCTTTAAGAGCATGCGCGCTTGTTCCATGGCGGATTGCTATTATAATGGCGGATTTGCCAGGCGCACACCAGGAGCGGTTCACAGCCGAGGAGACCGACGTTCTCGTCAGGGCCGTAAAATGGGGATGGGAGAAACCAACCCAAATTAGCTTTGGTTAAACAGGCCTATAAATAAATTGGATACCGGAGGCGGCACAAACTTTTACGGATGCGGCCGTCTAGTAATTCTCTAAGCAGGAAAAACCCAACCCTTGCTGTATTTGCAGTAATTATTACCTATCTGTCCTGTATCATAGCTCAGCAAGTCATTACATGTCCCATCATTTCATTTCACTATCATTTCACACGCAGGCTAAAGTCTGGCATGCCTCTTTATATTTGCAGTATTTTAAAGTTATGGGGATATGTTGCACTTAATTTAATAAACAGTTTTATTGTACAAGTATGCTGCATTTCCAAATTTGTTCATTTCTATGCAAAGTCTTGAGGGAAAACATTATATTTATCTAACAACTCCTAGAACTTCTGTTTTTGTTTTTTTAGGAAATAAAGGTGTGGTCTCTGCATTTTAATGACGAGATCTAGTCATAATCTCAAATTAAAGCACTAGTAGTTCTTCAGCATGTGCATATGTTACTGTAGACTGTACTCCTTGAGGTGTGTAATCTTATGTAGGCTACAGTGCATTTGTACATTTAGATGAATTGCTTGCATTTTCTTTTTACAGGGGAACTCTTGAACAATTACAAGTTACTGCCACCTAGTGGCCACACTTCTGTAGTAGTGGGTAAATGTGTAATGAGTACAGTAGCCTACCGCCAGTGACGTTGTTTTGAACACAGTAAAATGCAAGCAAAATCTATACGCACAATTCAAATAATAAAAAATATGGTCATCTTTGTTATAGCTTGGTTTGAAAATTAAACACACTAGAGAATCTAGGTTGAAAGTTCGAGTCCCATTGTGACAGCGAATATGCTTACTGTCATTTTGCAAACAAAAGTTTTTTTTCATAGACCCTAATATGTAAACCATAAATACAATTTACCTTACACCTTAAATAGAGTATTCAAAAGAAACATTATTTTAAAAAAAACTTTATTTAACACAAGCAAAACATAATTAGCCTATTTTTATAAATGATTTTACAGAAGTAAAAAATATTTCAGATTTACACGTTGATAACACTTTATGTAGCAATACTTTCCAAACTATTGTGTTATAATTGCTGCTTGTAAAGTCTTTCATGTGGTGCTCACATCCCCAATAGTATATGGCGTCTAGTAATACGCAGAGCTTACGTCTAGCTCCCCCTTGCTAGAGAAGCTGCTCATTGCAAAACAAATGGGAGGAGCTTACGTCCAGCTCCTGAGTGAATGTAGAGTGAATGTAATTCACGTCAAGAATGAATGTAATTTGAGCCTAATGGGTGAAGCTAGAATATCCGACCACACTCTAACCCAGGGGTGTCCAAACTCAGTCCTGGAGGGCCACTGTCCCGCAGAGTTTAGCTCCTGCCTGCCTCAACACACTTACCTGGAAGTTTCTAGTATGCCTAGTAAGACCTTGATTATCTGGTTCAGGAGGAGACGACGAGGGATATTGAGAAGCACCCTTGACTCTGCAGTGAGCACCACTTGGGATTATGGGTAGGGTTAGTGTGTTGTTGGATTGTCTAGCTTCACCCATTACATCCAACAAGGGGGAGCTGGACTTGACGTCAAGCTCCACCCAATTGGCTCACAGTCTATCAAGTCTTTGGCTTTGTCAGTCTCACAATACTGTTGTTCTGGTAATGAATTAAAAAGCACTCATTTCCTCTCACTGTGCGCTAATGGACTTGTACGTTTGTCAACCTGTCTGGATCTGACATGAAAAAAAAGTAGAGCGACAGCAGTCATGCCCAGCACAGCATACATCAGTGAAGGAATCACACTCTCAGAATGAACATATGACTGGACCGCTTCTGTGGAAAGAAAACACTAATATCAGCTCATGAGGAGTCTTCCTATTAAATGCATGCTGGTGAAAGTTATCTGATAAAGAAGATGAAAAATGTTCCTCTGAATACATTTTAAAATATTACTGGGAAAAAAGTAAACACTTATATCAACTGCAGGCAAACCTGAACAAAGCTGAGTGATGTTGTCCAGATGTTTGGTCTGGTTGCTGATGGGATTGTTGATCACACAGCTGTATGTGTTTTTATCCTGATATTCCACCTCCAGAGGTAGAGAGAGACTGATGTTGAGATCAGACACACTGATGCTGGACAATACACTGATTCCTGCGTACCAGGAGAGAGTCACATCACTCACATTCAACACTGAACACAGCAGTGAACATCTGGACTCCGATGATGATGATGATGAATAGTCTCTGGTGATGACAGGACCAGGCAGAGGAGCTGGAAAACAAAAATAACATTAGTTAATCGTAAATGTCCATTTGATCTGTGATAAACGAAAGAATATTGAATACTATTGTAAACTAATAAGCGGTGGCCATGTTTTGCCTTAAGGGTAGTGTAGGACATTTTTGAGAGGCTAGCAGCAAGTAAGCTTTGAAAGCTTGAGAGCCCTTAAAGGGTTAGTTCATCCAAAAATGAAAATTATGTAATTAATTACTTACCCTCATATTGTTCCAAACCTGTAAGACTTTCATTAATCTTCAGAACACAAATGAATATATTTTTGATGAAATCAGAGAGCTTTGTGTCTCCATTGACAGCTACAATGTCACTTTGACACTTCAAAAAGTTCATAAATAGATCGTAAAACTAATCCATATGAATTGAGCGGTTTAGTCCAAATTTTCTGAAGAGACTCGATCACTTTATATGACAAAAATATGATTTAGGCTTTTATTCACAATTAAGCATTGATCAGCGAACAGACAGAAGATCAACCGAACCTGCTTGACGCGCGAGAACAAACCTCATTCTTGCGTAAGCTCAAACATGCTGCATAACACGAGAATGAACCTCATTGCTTCTCACACGTCAAGCAAACATGATTGAGCTTCCATTTACCACAACTGATGTGTGAGTTGATGAATATGAATATGTGAACAAAAGCCTGAATTAAATCTTTTCATATTGATATTGAGTTAAAGCGTTAAAGCGATCATGTCTCTTCAGAAAATCTGGACTAAATTGCTCAATTCATATGGATTAGTTTTACGATCTCTTTACTAATTTTTTGAAGCGTCAAAGTGGTAGTTGCATAGCTGTCAATGGAGGGACAGAAAGCTCTCAGATTTCATCAAAAAAAAAAAAATTTGTTCTGAAGATGAACGAAAGTCTTACATGTTTGAAACGACATGAGGGTGAGAAATGAATGACATAATTTTCATTTTTGAGTGAACTATCTCTGTAATAGCGCTCTCCAAAGCCACACCTCCTTCAAAACACACGAACACACACAGCCAGAGAGTCAGCAAAGCGTCACGAGACACGGCGTTAAATTACCTCGTGTCTCAAAGCACATAACATTACAATATTAATAAACAATTTGTACCACTTCTGCTGATTCATTTCAGCATTGACAGTGTTGACAGGCAGGTAGGACATCCTATTATTGCATTTGAATAAACTTTTTTTTATTCTGAAAAAATCCACAGAAGATAGGCTATGTAGATAGATATGTACATTATTATTTTAAAATTTAGACCACTTCTATTTTTGATTGTTATCAGGATGGGAAGGGAGTTTCAACCTGTATAACTAAAAGTACTTACGAAAACAGTGCCTATACCCTACCTTTAAATTTCACCATAAGTTTAATTTGATCATAGGTAGTAAGTCTGACGTAGATATACATTAATAATATGAAACACTTCAATTTGCTCACCATAGACAGTAACATTGAATCTCTTGTATGAAGCTCCTCTGCTGATGACGGTTAGTTTATAAAGTCCAGTGTGTTCAGTTCTGATGTTTCTGATGGCCAGAGATCCAGTTTGATTGTCTATCTGGAGTATTTTCTCAAATATCATATCAGTGCCATCTATATAGATGTTTTGTCTGTGTATTTCAGCAATACGAGTGTCATTGGGTCCAAACATCCACAGTATATGATCATCTTTCTGTACTTTAACATCAGTGTTTAGAGTGACAGAATCTCCCTCAGTCACTGATACTGACTTCACTTCTTCTGTACCCGCGCCATACACACCTAAACACATTGAATTATATATTTATCTGAACCCACAGATCTGGAAGTTAACCCTTAAAATGTTAATATTGAGCTTATTTGCAATTTAACAGTTTAGCACAGTGATATGACAGGATATGGTTTCTTTCAATGTCTTTTTCCGCTGTTCATTGTTGGCCCGTTATTCTCTATAACGATCTGATGAGTTTTATTCAGTGATTTCAAATTAACCAGTATGCAATATTATATTATGGCACAAATCTGTAAAATTAATATTGAATAATTTTATGTGGTGACAGCTATCAATGCTAATTGATGCTTGGCAACCTCTAAAAAGATTAACAAATCTAAAAAAAAAATATTAGAAAATGACGAATCAAATAAATAAGTAGCAATACGCATCTTACCTTCCACACAAATGAAGAGCAAGAGTAAACAGCACATGTATGTGAGCATCTTAGAAAAGTGGCTGTGTTACTGTGGTTTCACTTCACAAACAGAGCATGTGCTGAAGATTCAGCCAACGCTCACTGTTATGAGGAAGTAGCAGAGTTGACCAAAATGAACTTCAGTTTCTTTCTGAAGTCCAAAACACATTGTTTTTTAGCATCTTCTTGGTTGTTTAAATATAGTTCCATGTACCAATAACCTACATGTTTACATGTCCGTCTCATCAGGTTACTGGTGCTCTTTTTGAAAACCTTTCTCATGCAGTTTAGTCTAAGTTATTTATTTTATTATTTGAATTCAAAAAGTGTGAAAAAGGCATCAGATGAATTTTTGTTGCTAAGCAAAACAACATCAATGTTGGTATTTTGGGTTGAGGTTTATTCGTGAGACGTTTGTAAGTGCGTGCAAAGGCCGAAGAACATCACCAGCATTGTGGTTACAGCTCTCTTATACCTTCCGTTCACAATACCACTTTCCACTCCATGCAATAGAGACCTCTAAGCTCTGTCTATAGTACTTACAGGATCCACTGATTTCATTACTGTAATACTGAGGAGTTTGATTAATTTCAATGACACGAATCTTTTGAATTTGTTCATCAAAAAGATTTGTTCAGTGACTCGTTTAATGTCACTTTCTACATGTCATATCGTGGCAGTAAGTCAGAGCAATTGGCTTTTTGCCCGTTTCTTTACCAGGGTATTGATAAGATAGTGCTCGTGATTAAAAACCATAGCTTCGAAGCTCTTATCTTGTTTTTAGATATTTAAGTCTTAAAAATACTTTTTTTTAAGTCGCTGTTTTAAGTCTTTTGACACCGTGGAGCACAATTTCAGCTTTACGTCAATTTGGTTTTGGCCCAACTTTTACAAATATGATCCACACATTTTAATAATAATATCTCAAGTAGTGTTTCTTTATCGGGCGGTACATCCTCTCGTTTCGTTATCCAAAGAGGCATTAGACAGGGGTGACCTATTTCCCCGTTTTTATTTTTATTTAGTATCTGAATTCTGAAACTTTACATCTTTACACCGTACATTGCTCTCAAATCTCAAATAAAGGTATTGAGATAGGTGAGTTAGGGATTATGCAATGATTGCAGGTTGTGAGTTTGCAGTGACTATGAACATGAGTGCGTGTGTGTTTGTACTAAAAATGTATTAGAAACAGAGGTGGAAAGTCCAGGGGTCAGAAAGTAAAAGTCCTGCCATATGTTTATTCCCCATGAACTCAGTCAGCTGATTTCACTAATCAGTTATATCTCCTGGCTGAAAAACTGTGCTAATTAGCAAATCCAGGTGATTGGAACAAAATACTGAGGAGGACTTTTACTTTCTGAACCTGGACTTTCCACCTCTGATTAGAAATAGTTATTTTTGCTGACAGATGAACACAGTGTCAGGGTTCATAAACATGGAAAATGTCATATATGTATATATTATGTTATAATTTGATATTATTTTATAGTAGCCTATATATGTTTAATTTGTGGACACAGTCGTCAATGAAAGACTGTAAATATTAGGGGTGATTAATCTGTCTGATTTCCCGATTCGATTCGATTACGATTATTGAAGTCCCGATTCGATTACAGTCGATTTTCGATTATTAACGATTCTCGATTATTGATTTTCCATTTCACAACAGTAAATTCACTACAGTAAAAATCACAACAATAACAAATTATAACAAACTTCAACATATTCTGAATCTCTATTAACATAAAATACGGATGTCCACGCATCACATGTTACAGCTACCCTACCCGCTTTCTTCAGTGATTCCATGACTTCGGTTTTGGTCTTGTTGTAGAGTGTGGGGATCGCTGTGTCTGTAAAATATCTCCGAGATGGGACGTTGTATCTCGGCTCCAAAGTGTGCAACATAGCGCGGAAGCCCTGGTTCTCAACGACTGGATACAAATCCTTGGCAATAAAAGTTGCTATTGATTATGTAATGCGCTTTGCCCTTTCCGAGCCGGGTGGAAGCTTTGACAATATTGTTTCCACGCTTCAGAGTTCCGTCTTTTGCGTTCCGTCAATATTACGTTATTATCGATTTTCAACAACAACAACAACAAAAAAAACTTTTTTTAAAGTTTTTTTTTTTTTTTTTTTTTGAAAATCGATTTTTGGCATTTGTGAATCGATTCAGAATCGTCCACGTCCGCATCGCGATGCATCTAAGAATCGATTTTTTTCCCCACCCCTAGTAAATATGTACTTCGTGTTTATATTGTGATTTCTCGAAGTGATGCTCTGTCATTTATTGACATGTGGAATTGTGTTTGAACCGTTTTGAATGGTTGTAAAATAAAAATAAAAAAACACTCTCATGATTGAAGCAGCAGCAGCTCCGTGTCCTGTGTTAATACATATATCTCCCCTCATCAGGCGGTGAGGGAACTACTAAACAAGAAAATAATTAAACCAAGGATGATACATAAACATCAGGGCCCGTATCCCTAAAGAATTTTTGTGCAAAAAGTGGCTCCTAGCGGCCAAATTCTAAGAAAATTCTCAGAGTCATGACGTTTTCTTAGAATTTCCCCTAAAAGTGACACGAAAATCCCAGTTAATATAAAAGCTATTCCTCAAGATTCCTAGTGCTTAAAAGGGCTCCTAAGGCGAGATCTGCTAAGAGCAGGGAAGAGGACTTTTAGTGGCTTAGGAGTTCCCCTAAGCAGCTGCACAAAATGGCCAACAGAGGCAGGAGAGATGTCCTGCAAACACTGGACAATCACAGACATTGATAAAAGCTGAGCCGTGGACCCTCGTTAAGACCACACTGAGTTGTAACGTTGCAATTTCTACTTCATTAAGGACAGCCCCTTGAGATAGGCCATCTTGTTTTCAATGGGGTCCATATGGGAGTGAAAGTACAAAATATGCCAGCTAGGATATTAATATGAGCAAATAAGACACGAATCATTATTTGAACAGGGTGTAATGAGCTTAGGTTTTCACATATTTTAGATTCTAATGTTATAGGCTATAACCCCTACAGCTTACTATTCATTTTCCAGATATTTTCTTGAATGTGAAATATTATTTACAATTACAGTCTGCATAAGATTAGAGTGTATAATTATGTTTATTGATTTGAGGGTACATCCTTTGCTCATTATCACCAAAAGTTCATTTTCATCAAACTTGTAGGATCAACCAATCACGGCTTTTGAAATGATGACTCATACCTAGCAACGGGGTCAACCACACCTCCTCACTAAGATAGGATTTTCCATCCATTCCTTGCTCAGAGTTCACTGAAAATGTTCTGGAATCACTTCTAAGCTAAAACTCCTGGCAAGGAATTTTTAGGTTAAGTTAGGAGCTCTCTGAGAGGATTCTCAGAATCTTTAGGGATACGGGCCCTGATATAAAGCAAACACTAGTTGAAACATAATACAATAATAAAAAGGCAATCAAACATAATATAAATTATAGTAATGTATGATATATAAATGCACACTAAATTATATAAAAAGAGGGTATTAAATGCAAAATAAAATAACAATACTTGTTTTGGATTTTCCAATTCATTTTATATATTTTAATTTAGTAAATATGTTAAACATCTTTAAAGCATATTGAATCAATATAAACAGTAACATTGAATGAATCTGATGTTTCTGATGGTCAGAGATCCAGTGTGACTGTCCATCTCTGTTTTTAAATTTCACATTACTGTTATATGAATATTAATGAGGAGTGATGATCAGTGACTGGTGTCAGATCTGCAGACGGTAGATGATCTCTGTGTATTCTGACATGCTTTCCTGATCTACAAACACACACACACATGGAGATTTTCAGTGTTTTTAACATTAATATGTGATATTTCATCAGGTGACATTTCACACTGATATATTTTCTATTCTATAATAAGCATAATTTTAATTGTAGAACTATCAAAAATGTTCAACATTCAATTTAGGCTCAAGTTGTAAAACCAATTTGCATAAAAATTTTGTTTTTGTTTTTGTCTTGTCAGTTAGTAATATAGTAATACTTGCCCTCTGGTTTTTCTCGGTTGCATTTCTTGCAGCAACAGTAAAACACACACGCAGAAATTAACAGTAGCGTCACACAAACTACTGTTATAATTAATATAAAACTAAATGAAGTCTCTGTAATAAAGAAAGAGAAAATGGTCAATCCTTTCAGTCACATTTATAAAGAAAATATGTTGAAAATGTTGCTGCTGCCGTACCTGTACATATGTGACAGAGTTGTGTGATATCCAGATGTGTGGTCTGGTTGCTGATGGGATTGTTGAGCACACAGCTGTATGAATCATCCAGACACTGAATCTCCAGAGGTAGAGAGAGACTGATGCTGAGATCAGACACACTGATGCTGGACAATACACTGATTCCTGCGTACCAGGAGAGAGTCACATGACTCACATTCAACACTGAACACAGCAGTGAACATCTGGACTCTGATGATGAAGATGCATAGTAGATGACAGGAACAGGTAGAGGAGCTGGAAAACAAAAATAACATTAATAACAGTAAATGTCAATTTTATCTGTAATTAATATATATACGTTAGTCCTCCTACTCATTTGCAGGGTCCGCTTCATTGGAATTATCCACACATATTTTACGCCGGATACCCTTTCTGATGCAACCCAGCACTAAGAGTGGACACTAACATTCACTCCAATTTTATATTGTGAATATCTAAATCAGAGCAAACAAGAACATGCCAATTCCACACAGAAATGACTCCTGGCTCAGCCACGGCTTGAACCCCCTGAGCCACCGTGCCGCCAATTAGACAAATATGAACTGTTTGGTAAACTAATTTTAACTAATGTAAACTAATAGGCAGTGGACATT
Organism: Phoxinus phoxinus; assembly: GCF_949152265.1. Taxonomy (NCBI): domain Eukaryota; kingdom Metazoa; phylum Chordata; class Actinopteri; order Cypriniformes; family Leuciscidae; genus Phoxinus; species Phoxinus phoxinus. The sequence goes on along the minus strand of NC_136895.1, from coordinate 21,279,894 downwards.
TTTGTTTTAAATGTTCTGAATCAGGTTTCATGTGATCAGCAGTTAAGTCTGTCTGACTCACATTTACATAAATAAAATGAAACACTTAAATTTACTTACTGTAGACGGTAACATTGAATCTCTTGTATGAAGTCCCTTTGTTGCTGAGAATCTGTAGTTTATAAAGTCCAGCGTGTTCAGATCTGATGTTTCTGATGGTCAGAGATCCAGTTTGATTCTCCATCTGGAGTGTCTCACTGAATCTCTCAATATTGAATAATTTGATATTCTGGTTAAATATTTCAGCTATTCGAGTGTCTTCAGGTCCAAACATCCACAGTATCTGATCATCTCTCTGTATTTCAGTAACATCAGTGTTTAGAGTGACAGAATCTCCCTCAGTCACTGACACTGACTTCACTTCATCAGTACCAGCAACAGACACTCCTGAAACAGATTCAATATCTTACCCACAGACCTGAATTCCTTAAAAATGTAATATTGAGTATATTTAACTGATTAGCATAGTGATATGACATGTTTTTTTGTTGTTGTTTTTTTGATCTGTTTCTGTTCATTATTGACCCATTAACTTCTTTATAATGATCCAAGAAGTTTTATTCAGTGATTTAAAATTAACCAGTATGCAATAATAGGCCTATGTTTTTAGGCGTAGCCTATATCAGTAAAATTGATACTGGATAGTTTGAGCTGGTGACAGCCATTAACAACCATTTGACAGTTGACATGACAACCTCTAAAAAGATTAACAAATTTCAAAAAAAATTAGATATAAATAGCAATCTTACCTTCCACAAAAATGAAGAGCAAGATTAAACAATATGTGAGCATCTTAGAAAAGTGGCTGTAACTGTGGTTTCAGTTCACAAACAGAGCATGTGCTGAAGGTTCAGCCTGTTATGAGGAAGTAGCAGAGTTGACTAAAATGGACATCACTTCCTTTCTGAAGTCCAAAACACATTGGTTTTTACTTAGCATCTTGGTTGTTTAAATATAGTTTGCTATATGCTCTTTTTTAAAGGGATAGTTCACTTTAAAATTAAAATTCTGTCATCATTTACTCACCCTCAAGTTGTTTCAAACCTGTATTAATTTATTTCTTCTGCTGAACACAAAGAAAGATATTTTGAAGAATGTCAGTAACCAAACAGTAGTCTGTACCCATTGACTTCCATAGTATTTTTTTTTCCTACTATGTAAGTCAATGGGTACAGACTACTGTTTGGTTACTGACATTCTTCAAAATATCTTTCTTTGTGTTCAGCAGAAGAAATAAATTAATACAGGTTTGAAACAACTTGAGGGTGAGTAAATGATGACAGAATTTTAATTTTAAAGTGAACTATCCCTTTAAATATCTTTTTCTCATGTTCTAAAAATACGATTCACACTTTAGTCCGAGAGATTCATATTTGAATCATAATTATTCGTAGGTTGTAATATAGAAATGCTATATTTGACACACCAAAAAATATTTAAAAAATGGCATCAGATGTATTTGTGTTGCTAACACAACAACATTATTGGCATTGTGGACAGAAGAAGGTTCGTGAGAGGTTTGTAAGTATGTGCAAACGCAGAAGAACATCACCAGCATTCATTGTGGTTACAGCTCATATCTTCCGCCCACAAGACCACTTTCCACTTCATGCAAACAATGTTTAGAGACTTCTTAGCTCTCTATACTATAGTGCTTAAATATGAAACACTGATTTATTTACTGTAGTAGCCTACTGACTGTTTTTTTTCTTCTTCTTCTAATTTTACTGATATGAATCTGTTTGTGTGGAAAAAAAGATTTGTTCACTGATTTGTTTAGTGTCACTTTCTGCAGGTTATATCGTTACACCAGTAGATGGCAGTAAGTCAGTGATATGGCTTTTTACCAGTTTCTTTACCAGGGTGTTGATAAGATAGTATTCGAATATAGTAAAAATCCAGGTAAATTTAGGCTATATGCTTTTTGTTTTGACGTCTATGTAAGCCACAACTTCCGTCTAATCTCTGAGGAAGAAGCACGTGATTGTGAATGCTGTAGTGCAAGTTTCAGGCAAACCTAATAGTGTCTAGTTTGGTGCACTAAATGAGGCAGATTAACTATATGTGGTGTTGTCGCCCTAATGCCAGGGCGTTGCTATGCAATTGCTAAGGTGTTCGATTGGTTTTGACATGTTTTTCGGTTGCTATAGGATGTTCTGGATAATTGCTGGGTTATGGAGTTGTAACTTGTATTTTACACAATTTGCAAGTTGTCACGTTGCAAGTTTTATAGCGAGTGGATTAATTTCTTCTGAAATGTATACATTAACATTTCAGGGAAAATATACTTGTTGGTTAATTTATTTGAAATAATTAGCAAAAACCATGACACGTTAAAAAAAATTAAAGAAAGAAAGACGCTACAAAATTAGAGGAAAATGATTCTAAGATAATGTAAAGATGTGTAAATATAATAAGCTGTATGGTTGGGTTTGTTTATTCACAAACACTGTACATTGTGCATTAATAAATTACCAAATTAAACATACATTTAACATGTATACAACACAAATTATGTACAAAAAAAACATATTTACAAATATAAAAACAGAGTGAGTTTTTTTTTTTTTATCTCTGTAAATAGACAATTTCGATAATGTGCCCTTATTTTGTTCTATTTCTGATGACATGATCTATATAGTCCCTAAAGGGTTAGTTCATCCAAAAATTAAAATGATCCCAGAATTGACTCACTCTCAAGCCATCCGTGTCTATGACTTTCTTCTTTCAGCCAAACACAATCGGAGTTATATTAAAAAAATATCCTGTCTCTTCTGAGCTTTATAATAGGAGTGAGTGGTACCTTGGATTTTGAAGCCCAAAAAAGCACATCCATCCAATATAAAAGGGGGGGGGGGGTTAATAAAATACTTCTTAAGTAGCTTATTATATATTATTCTATAGCTCATATTCACCTAGGATGGCTTGAGGGTAAGTAAATATGGGATAATTTTCATTTTTGGGTGAACTACCCTTAAACTTTGTAACATTCACACCCTCCAATGTTGAAAATTTGGATTGATGACTTCGGTCTTCTGCGTCAGCCTGGACTGCAGCTCTGCTCATATTCCTGCAGGATCTTCACCACATCATTGTGGCCGAACTGCATGGCGTCATCCCGAGGAATATTTCCCCACCTGAATTAGAGATACGGGGTTAATTATGACCAGATGGAAGAAGATGAAGGTAAACGTATAAAGAAACGGGGATCTGTACCGGTCTTTCACAAAAGGGTTGACTTTGCAGGCCTGCGTCAGAAATATCACAACCTCCACGTGACCTAAAACAGAACAGACACAAGCCAAATTGATTTTTATAATGAAATAAACTGTATTTGGCACTAAAAGATGCTTTAATGTTTACAGAAAATGATTCTACCTTCTGCAGCAGCGACATGGAGAGGTGTGCGAGAGTCATAGTCCTTTAACTCCATATTCATGGATGAAAGGGAAAACCTGATGGAGGAAAAGAGAGACTAGTACTGTAAGTAATCTACATATCAGTAGCACTCAAATTTTGAGGCAAAGCGAAGACATTGTGAACTGTATAAAATGACCTTCTCAGAGCCGAGACATCTCCACTGTGGGCTGCAAACATCAGATTCACCACCGACTTGTTCTACAACACAGATTTGATGCGTTCGTTACTGGAACTAATAAGCCGACTAAAAACAATTTCCACAATGTTTTGGTGTTTAATGTTATAGTTCATGTGGTTGGTTTGAAAGCTGTTTTTCAAGTGTAAGGTTTACCAAGTCGTCACCAGACTGTCTGCGAGGGTCTTGCTTCTTCACAAAGTGCCTCAGATTGTCGTAGTTGTGGAAGTTGAACAAAGACACCAGTTCCTAAATACAGAAGGGTTACAAAATGAGTTATTTATACTAAATGTATGGTCTAGAATTAAAAAGAGGGTGATAAACCAACAGGACGATGACAGAAACACCTGACAGAAGTGGATTCCACGGACGCTGTTTCCGATTTTGTCCACTGGGGGCGACCAGCACATGATGCCCATCACGTTCGGCACCACCAGAAGAACTGAACCCGACACACCGGACTTCGCAGGTAATCCAACCTGACACGTATCAAAAACTTTAGATATACAAAGATGGTACGCTGCAACTGGCAATATAAGCAACTGGGTGCCGCCTTTTTTGAGATTTCAGGATTTTCCCCATTCAAATAATAATAATAATAATACATTTTATTTAAAAAGGCGCCTTTCTGACACTCAAGGTCACCGTACAGGCATACATAAAAGTTACAATAAACAAATAATAAAGTTATACCAAAAATAGATTAAAATCAATTTCAAATCAAGTATAATTACAGATGAGTGGGTGCTACAACGAATAGGCTTGTTTAAACAGAAATGTTTTGAGTCCAGTTTTGAAATGAGGGAAAGAATCCATGTTTTTGAGATGAAGTGGAAGGGAATTCCAAAGGCGGGGAGCAGAGCGGCTGAATGCTCTGCTCCCCATTGTGGCGAGACGGGCAGGTGGGACAGACAGGTGTAATGTGGATGAAGATCTGAGAAAACGAGATGGAGTGGAAACATGTAGGAGATCTGATAAATACGGGGGAGAGAGGTTGTGGATGGCTTTGAATGTCAGTAAGAGGACCTTGAACTGGATACGGAACTGAATAGGGAGCCAGTGAAGCTGCTGGAGGACTGGAGTGATGTGATGGATGAAGGGGGTTCGGGTAATGATTCGGGCAGCTGAATTTTGGACTAGTTGAAGTTTACGGAGGGATTTGTGAGGGAGGCCCAAAAGAAGTGTATTGCAGTAGTCTAGGCGGGAGGTGACAAGGCTATGGACCAGGATGGCAGTAGTGTGGGGGGTGAGGGAAGGGCGAAGACGATTAATGTTGCGTAAGTGGAAGTAGGCTGACCGAGTGATGTTATTGATATGTGGTTGAAATGATAGTGTGCTGTCAAGGATGACACCCAGACTCTTAACCTGAGGGGAAGGTGTGACGGAGGAATTATCAATTTTGATGGAGAAACTGTTAGTTTTGGCTAATGTGGATTTGGTACCAATGAGGAGAACCTCGGTTTTATCACTATTAAGTTTAAGGAAGTTGAGGGTAAGCCAGGATTTTATTTCTGCAATGCAATCAGTGAGGGTAGTGAGTGGAAGAGTGGACGTGGGCTTTGTGGTGAGGTAGAGCTGGATGTCATCCGCGTAGCAGTGAAAATTAACATTGAATTTACGGAGAATATTTCCAAGGGGAAGAAGGTAGATAATAAAAAGAAGGGGCCCCAGGACAGAGCCCTGGGGCACACCTTTAGTGACGGGAGAGGAAGTGGATTTGAATGACTTAAGCTGAATGAACTGAGTGCGGCCAGAGAGGTAGGATGTGAGCCAGTTTAGTGAAGTGTGGGTAATACCAATGGATGACAATCTTTTGAGGAGGGTGGTATGACAAATGGTGTCAAAGGCCGCACTCAGGTCAAGGAGGATGAGGATCGTGAGTAGTCCAGAGTCAGCTGCCATGAGAAGGTCATTGGTGATTTTTATTAGTGCTGTTTCTGTGCTGTGGAGTGGGCGGAAACCAGACTGGAACTGTTCATAGAGATTGTTGTGAGAAAGGTGAGAATGTATTTGAGTTGCAACTACTTTTTCAAGAATTTTGGAAATGTAGGGTAAGTTGGATATAGGACGGAAGTTGTTGAATATGGAAGGGTCAGCACCAGGCTTTTTCAGGATAGGTGTAATGACAGCAGTTTTTAAGGATGTGGGGACAGTTCCAGTGGTAAGAGATGAGTGAATGATGGCAGAGATGATAGGGAGCAGAGAAGGGAGGCAGGATTTGACAAGATGTGTAGGTAGAGGGTCTAGTTGACATGTGGACGATTTGGATTTCTGGATGAGTTCGGTGAGTTCTGAGAGAGAGGGCAGGTGAAAAGAAGAGAGTGTGTGTATGGGTGGATGGGGGTCAGAAAAGCTGTGTAGATGGTGTGTAGTGTAGTCAAGGTGTTGGTGAATATTGTAAATTTTAGCATTAAAGAATGACATGATGGAATTACAGAAGTATGTTGTGTACAAATGGGGAGGCAAAGAATCCTGTGGTTGGGTGTTTTTGTTTAAAATATTGAAAAGTGACTTTGAGTTTCCATGATTAGCAGTAATTAAACTGGAATAGTACTGAGTTTTAGTGGTGGCTATGGAATCCTTATACTGCAAAATGTGGTTATTGTATAGTTCTTTATGTATGGTGAGACCAGATTTCCTATACAGTCTTTCCAGTTGTCGTACTTCTGCTTTCATAAGGCGAAGATCAGCGGTGAACCAGGGGGCGGAAACAGTGAATGAAACAGGACGAGTTTTCAACGGAGCGAGGGAATTGAGAATGTTTAAAAGTCCAGTATTGTAATGAGAAACAAAATCATCAGGGGTGAAGAGATTGTGGATGTTTGGGATTGGAGACGAGTCAATAGTTGTAGTTAGAGTAGCTGGGTTAATGTTTTTTATATTGCGAAAAGTGATATGACGTGATGTCTTGGTGGTTGAGAGGGTAAGTTCAGCTGTAAATGTGATGAGAAAATGATCCGTTATGGGAAGATCATCAACTGTAATGTTGATGGGAGTGACTCCAGAGCAACAGATCAGGTCTAAAGTGTGGCCTTTGGAGTGTGTAGGACAAGTTATATGCTGAAGGAAACCAAAACTGTCCAGGCAGGAGGTGAAGTCTTTGGTGAGAGGCAAATTGGGTTTGTCCATATGGATATTGAAATCGCCCATCAGTATTATATTTGATGATAAAGTGGATAAATAAGTAAGAAAAACAGCAAAGTCATCTACAAAGTTACAGTTAGGTTTAGGTGGGCGGTAAACAGTGGCGATAATGGTTGGAATTTGACCAGAAAGTTCACAGACCATATGCTCAAACGAGCTAGAGACAGGTGTGGATACTGGTGAGACTTTCCACTTCTCGCGGTAAAACATCGCGAGACCACCTCCCCGACCGGTACCACGGGGTTGCGATTTGTAAACAAATCCGGATGGTGCAGTTTCATTGAGTAGTGAAAAGTCATTAGGTTGTTGCCAGGTCTCAGTTAAACAAATAAAATCTAACTCACGGTCAGTGATAAGGTCCCGGATGATATGTCCCTTATTTGACAGAGAGCGAACATTAAGAAGAGCGCACTTGTGTGGAGTTTTGTCAGAGCTGAAAATGTTAGCCGACCGGCTTAGGCGGGCTAACACGTTGTGGTTGACAGCGCGGCTGACATAGCGCGGCTGACAGCGCGGTGGACGTCGAGAGCTGGACCAGATGGTCTTTATGGCTGTAGAGCTGTTAGAGTTAAGATTCCGACGGGAACCTCTGTGGTTGTATCTCCGCCGAGGATGGTAGATGATATCCGGGTGGAATCGGAGTACAGCTGGCGGGGTGCCAAGCGAGTGACGTCGGAGCTGGATCAGGTCAGTAACAGTGTACTGGTATAAACCCATCACTGGCAGGTGAACGGATAACAAGAGGAGCCAGACACAAACGAACCATAAAAACAGTTGTAGCAGCATCTTAGGTTCAAAATCCGTACAAAATTGGATAATAGTTCAAAGTTTTCCGAAACGAGCAGCGGCAGTAGGGAGTCTTGCCAGCGTTCGCTCGAGCGGAAGGAGAACACTGATTCCTGGAGTATACATAGGACTTGGTCTTGGACGCCCGTAATACCTGCCCGGAGGCATTGCAAAAATGGCTGCAGAGTGAGCAGACTTTTCTTGAAAAGGACTTTGCATGTATTGAGATGTAAAGAGAAACAACAATTGTTACCCCACAAAATGTTTTTTTTTTTTCAAATTTTCTACTAGAACCTAGTAAAAATCTTTAATGTCAGATTGTTTAGATGTTCTTTGAAGCCCTCTTGCATATAACATGTACACACACACACACACACACACACACACACACACACACAGACACATAGGTCTATATATATTGTCAGTAACAAGGTAATCATAGCAACAGTAGGCAGTTTGAGCACTTGGGTCATAATCGGACAGGATATTTTCAAAACATAAATACTGTAATACTGTAATTATCGCTTAATTTTACTTAATTTGTGTCTTACATACCAAATATATCATAAATCATTTATTTTAAAAAATCTCTAAAATAGTTAACGCTAGGCTTATATAGCTATAAACTGAAACCATAAAATTTCTATTAAAATTTTGTAAAATTAAATAAAATAAACTATTAAACTTATTACGTTTCTAATTGTCAAAAGCAACATTTCTCATTTTCATTTAACTTGATTTAGTAAAATAACTAAAACTGAAATTAAAAAAATGCATAGACATATTAAAAAAATAACTACTAATAAAAATGGCAAAAATAAACTCAAATATTAAAATTGTATGAATTTTAAATATTAATAAAAACTATAATAGTATCTAAATGACACTAAAACAACACTGGTTGACACTTACTAACTGAACCTCAAAAGATTGTGCACTTAAATTTACTTCTAAATAAGCAACTCTTTAATTTAAAAAAATATATATTTTCTGATGAATAGATTGAAAGTCATATTATTTGCACTCTGACTAGTTCTGAATGTACTCACGTGGAAGGCGAACTGTCCCGAGTAGTCGTACATCCCGCAGGAGTGCATGAGGCTGAGTGTGTTTCGTACGGCTTCTGTGCTCAAAACTCTCTCTCCTGTGATTGGACAGATGCCGCCGTTAGCCAGTGTGGCGGCCATCACACTGCCGGACTCGCACGTGACCTCTATTGAGCACAACTGTGAGGGACAGAGAGGAAATTCAGTCGGCACCGTCAGTGATTAACATTTGAATAATTTAACGGATTAAAACAGGTGAAGAATCACCTGACCAACCTGGAAATAAAAGTCCAGTGCGTCAATCATATCCGCCCCATCCGGAAAACACTGTACAGAAGGACATCACAGTTGTATTTGCGAACAATCAACAACATCCTGCTAGTTTGCTCATATAAAACTATGTTCGCTGAAGTACAAACCTTTTTTTCTTTAAGGTAGTATCCTATTGCGTAGTTTCTGTCTCCTGTCTCCTTCTCTGACTGGAATCTGTCCAAGCGAAAATCAAACGTAAGTCAATAGGAATTAAATTGCGTGTAAAACGAGTGTAAAACGCCAAAGCGAAAGACATACGTTGCGTTGCTGAAGCCCACATACTCCCTGCCTGTCATTTTCTTCACAAACTCCATCACCTGGTGAGGAAATGCAACAAAAAATTATTTTCTTTATAGAGACACTATTAGCAAACAGCCAAATAAAGAGTCTGGAATCACATCTGCTCCGTTTTTGGGATAAAGGCATCATCTATATCCAAAAAGCAATATTTTCGAGGAATAACGACTTTGATAAATACCGTAACTAATTTCATGCTTTTCATTAAAAAAACCTACTGTATGACTTTATAATATAGCTGAAAAGTTGTATGCACTACTTTTGGTGCTTTGGAGATTAATAGCCAAATAAACATTGTTCCATTTAAAGGAACACTCCACTTTTTTTGGAAATAGGCTCATTTTCCAACTCCCTTTAGCATAGCTTAGCATAGATCATTGAATCTGATTAGACCGTTAGCATCTCGCTCAAAAAAATGACCAAAGAGTTTCAAAAATTTTTTTCATATTTAAAACTTGACTCTTCTGTAGTTACATCGTGTACTAAGACCGACGGAAAATTAAAAGTTGCAATTTTCTAGGCCAATATGACTAGGAACTATAGTCAAGTCAGGTCAAGTCAAGAATATTTGTATAGCGCTTTTCACAATACAGATTGTATCAAAGCAGCTTCACATTATTAAATTAAAATAATAATAAAACGTCCATGTTTGGTAATGCTAATCAATAGTATTATTTATTGATTAATTAAATTGAATATCCCCAACTGAGCAAGCCAAAGGCAACAGTGGCAAGGAAACGAAAAACTCCATCAGGTGACCTAATGGAAAAAAAAAAAAAAAAATACTCTCATTCCTGTGTAATAACTCTCATTACTGTGTAATAGCCCAACTTTTCATTTTCTGTCTGTCTTCATACACGCTGTAACTACAGAAGAGTCAAGTTTTAAATAGGAAAAATATCGAAACTCTTTGGTCATTTTTTTGAGCGAGATGCTAACGGTCTAATCAGATTCAATGATCTATGCTAATATGCTAAAAGTGCTACCGCCAGACCTGGAGATCGGCTGAATGGATTCGAAAACGGTAAAACTCAACCGTTTAATTCTAGGGAAGTTGGAAAATGAGCCTATTTCCAAAAAAAGTGGAGTGTTCCTTTAAGGCAATTTTTTCTATAAAACACATTTTGTTATACAGCTTAAAATGCTCTTCACATCTTCAATTAAATAATAGAAGTGTCTAAAAAATAAAACATGTACACCTCTTCTGTGAAAGTTTGAGGACAAAAAAAAAAATTTGTCCAATCATAGGATCTCCTACCTGCTAGTCAGCGTATGTATTTACATATTTTTTAAATGAAATTTGAAATGCCAGCATCCAACAACTTACATAGTCAAACTTCTCCGCTTTGTTGACACCTGGCTGGAGAGAAGGAGAAGAGGAACAGTAAATTTCACCGACGTGAGGCTTTTGCCTATTCTAGCTTGTAATGGAGAACCTAGGAAGCACAGATCACATACATTTGGTCTAAAGGGCACTTTTAATAGCCTGGATTCAGTCCAGACCAGTAATAGTCCTGCTCATAGCTTCACCACAAAACAACACATGTAGCAGATGCACCGCCGCGTCTGTCCACACAGATCTGGAATTCTGGGTCAGAGGTCTGTTAGCTCAAATGAATTATGGCCTGGCAAGCATGTCAGTGTATATCAGTGTTTGTTTTGGAGTTGCAAGCAGAGTTGATTATCGGACAAGTAAATAGTGCAAACACAAACCTACTTGACACTAAACTCCACAGTGAAAGTGCAGGTTTATGTTTACCTTGATAAGTGAACTGATGACAATCGCTCCAGCGTTGACCATGGGATTGTGAGGTTTATCTAAGAACAGAAAACCAGCATCAGCTCACAGATTATTTCATTTAATATGGATTCATATGAATAAGTTACACTTCATTTTAAGGTGTCCATGTTAAAGTGTACAAAGTAATATCAATTAAGTAAATGTACTTACTATAGGGTTAGGGTTATGATTAGGGTGTGTTTTAGATTAGTTGCATATAATTAAGCACAATGTATAGTAATTACTATAGTAACTACATGTAATGTGTGCAACAAAGACACTGTAAAATAAAGTGTCACCAAATGTATTATATGAATATTATATATAGAGTAATATTAAAGGGGTGGTTGAGTATGATTTCACTTTGCTAACTTTAGTTAGTGTGCAATGTTGCTGTTTGAGCATAAACAACATCTGCAAAGTTACAACGCTCAAAGTTCAAAGCAAAGGGAGATATTTGCTTTTAAAGAAATCGTTTTTTAAGGACTACAACAAACGGCTGGTAGGGACTACACGACATTCCTCACGGGTTAGTGACATCACCAACCCTAAAATTTACATAAGCCCCGCCCCCGGTAAGATGCAGTCCATGTTGAGAAGAGGAAAAGTTGTTGTAGTCGAGCACATTTGTGAGTCAGCTCAAACTTTAGCATCCATCTTTTCACATGCAACAGAAAGTCACTCTGTGTGCATCTCACAACAGTTCCTATACGAGCGATTTATAGATTACCGTGACAGAATATCCTAATTGAAGATAGTTAACTCGACATCATCAACATAAATTCATCAACTAACCATTCAGAGACGTCCTGTTGCATTCTACATGTTGTCACTTCTTCTTGAGTCTCTCCATCTTTGTCTGACTCCGTTTAAACATAAAAGGCAGAACAGTTTCTGTCATTTTAGTGTGTCTGCATGAGGTAATCGGAGCTGCTAACACACACAAGCTCTTGAAGCTCCGCCCTCTGTGTCAGGAACAGCAGCTCATTTGCATTTAAAGTGCTAGACACAAAACGGTGCGTTTTTGCTAACCCTCAAAAAGTGACAACTTTAACATGCTATATAAAATATCTGTGAAGTATTTTGAGCTAAAACTTTACACACACACACCGGGGACATCGGAGATTTATTTTACATCTTGTGAAAAGGGCATTTTACCACCCCTTTAAGCAACTACATGTACTTACTATAGGGTTAGGGTAGGATTAGGGTTTGGTTGAGGTTTAGTTGCAGGTAATTATTTTTATTCTTACTACAGTGAGTACATGTAAGAACACTGTAAAATAAATTGTTACCAAAAAAATTAATAACTTAAGACATTTTTAGGAACAAATCTATTGTGAATATGTCCATTGTGTATATGTATTTGTGTGTGGTGTGTCCATTATGTTGACAGCCGATTTAAAACCTTGTGAATAAATGAACACTGTAAAATAAACTGTTACTGGAATTTGTAAGTTTTTTGTTATGGGCAGTGTTGGGTAAGTTACTCTAAAAAGGTAATGATGATACTTTACTATAAGGTTTCATTTGTTAACATTAGTATTATTAACCAACATGTACAAACAATGAGCAATACATTTGTTACAGTATTTATGAATCCTTGTTAATGTTAATTAATAAAAAATAGTCGTTCATTGTTTGTACATGTTAGTTCACAGTGCATTAACTAATGTTAACAAATACAACTTTGGGGTTTAGTAATGTATTAGTAAACATTGAAATGAACATTAACTAAGATTAATAAATGTTGTAGAAGTATTCTTCATTCATGTCAACTAATGAAACCTTATTGAAAAGTGTTACAAAATAATTAATTACAAGCTACTAATTACATCTTTGAAAGTGTAATTAGATTACTTTGCTACTTGTGTCAGGGTTCCGCCCTGGCAGCCATGTCTGTTTTGTCTTTGTTTCAAGTTTCTATGTTTGTCTTGTGTTTGAGCACATGGCTCTGTCTTTGTTTGTGTTTGCCATGTGCTCCTCTTCTCCCACCTCCTTGTTTCCAGTTACCACGCCCCCTTGTTTAGTCCGTCTTGTCCTTGTTTCACTAATTGTGCTCACCTGATCCTCATGTGCTCTGCTCCTTTTATATTGTGCCCCTTTCCCTCATGTCTTTGCTGGTTCGTTTTGTGCGTGGTCTGAGTTCATTGTGTGCATACGGTTGTCACAGAATCTGTCAGTCAGTGCTAGATTTAGTTTTCCTTGTTTGATTGTTTCTGCTTTGTTAAATTCTAGTTTCTTTGTTCCTGTGTTTTTAGTCTAGTTCTAATCCTTACTTGCTTCTAGTTCCCTCAAGCCTTGTTTTTGACTTATCTTTAAGTGATCTTTATTTCTTTTTCTCTAGTTCTCTGGAAGGTTACAGTATTGTTTGCAGTATAGTAAGTACCAGTTACTTATTTTGAGAATTTTTTTATTTTATTTACTTTATTTTCCCTTTTTGCTACCTCCAGTTATTATTTAGTCTGTTTTGTTTTTCTAGTCAGTTGTCAGTTTTGTCCTTCCCTGGTCAACGAGACCCCTATCCTGGCGAGCCACTCTAGTGCGGTTTCATTTCACCTATGCCAAGCCTCTGGTTCCTTGAGCTGCTGTCAAGTTTCCACTGTTGCCGAAGAGCCTGGAGTTGTCTCATCCGTAACCTGCCTGTTCTCCAGCTGTGCCCTCGACCTACCTGTTCTCCAGCTGTGCCCTGCCTTATTGTTTGGACTGTTCCTGCCTGTGTCTTGTCTGTCAATAAATATCACTCCCTGTTCATTCTGTGCCTGGGTCCTCCCTTCTCTGAATCCTGACAACTTTCTCTTTAAAAATGATTGATTAATTACTTTCTAAGTCCCATATCAACCTCAACCAGTTGAACAACACAAGTACATGAAACTGCTCTTAATTCTTTCAAATAAATAATATAAAATTGCATAAATTATTCTTGAACTGACCAAAACATTTAAAGGGAGATCACATTAAAATCTTAAATTTTTATGTTAAATCCACTGTTATTTTATTTAGAATTTTTTGTATTTAATGCAATTACATCAGAAGTAACTGTGATCAAATTCCAAAACAAATTAAGGGTGTATTCACACCAGGAAAGTCCGATAGTTCACTTGCTTTGGTCCGGACCAAATAATTTTTTTTGTTTTTTTGTTTGGTACGGTTCGCTTTCACACTGCTCTTTTTGCAAGTGAACCAAAATGTGTAAACAAAACCACACGTGTGCTAAGGTCGTCCATTCATTGGACAAGGATTCTCAAGTAGGGAAATCAGGAAGTGCAACAAAAAAAGGCTCGGAGATATAAAAAATATAAAAATTAATTAAAAATAAATTTGGAGATATTTCGTAGGCTACTGCAATATTTGTTATTTTACTGTCTCGTTATTTCGAAATAATATGTGTGCGTGCATCTGTAAATCCGGTGACGCGTGTATTGATTTTTATTAATAAACAAGTGTTTTCTCTAAAAGTGTCGACTCGGCTGCAAAGATGAAGTTGACGATCGCCATCTCCGTGAGAACGCGCTTATAGAGAGAAATGCACATAAATAGGCTAAGCCTAATAATGGATTACATAATCAGAGAGTAGCCTTTTTCTTTTTTCGTTTTGAATTATTTCGTTTAAAGACATTTCAAGCTTTGTGTATTTGATGTATTTGTCATGTCTGTGTGAGGCATACACTGAGATTCGTTAAGTTAGGATGTGCTCAGTTCACGTGCAATGCAAGTGAGCGCGCGGGCGCCTCCGTTATATTTGTTTCGTTGGCCTATTCATTAAATACAGGCAATTGGTTGATGAAAAATGTATTAAAATTAAGATACAATTTATACAAAACGAAATTCACTTTAAAGAAAGGCTTTCTATAACAACTTCAACTTCAACGGTCAAAATCATGTCTGACCCGCTCCATGTCTCATATTGCGCATCCTATCTCGGTCGTGCTGTTCACTTTTCATTAATCAACATAAATTAACAAATATGAAACGCGCTTTTTTAAATGGCTACAACAGTATATTAGGCCTACATATCCTACTCTCTATTTGTACAAATTTCTGCACATTAATTTAATTCTGAATTTTGCACACACAAGTTGAAAGGCATTTGTTCAAATCAAGTTCACGGATAATTGTGCGTGCATTTATTAGCCTAATCATTATGATACTAAAATCCTAACAAATAGGCAAATATGTACAAAAAAATCAGATGAGTTCTCTCGAAAAATCTCTCGTTCACGTTTATTGTATTAAAAGTGATTCGTTCAGCGTTCGGCGAAAATATGAACGCGTTCAGTGAACGCGTTCATGCACAACACTGCCAATGATGCACACACGACGCGCAGAATGACGCGCAACAGTATTGTGTGGCCAGACAGCGCGCCGGAATGGAATTCTCTTTCGCACTTGAATGAACAATATTGGGTCGATATTGATATTGGGCCGATATTGGGTCGGTTCATGTTCACATCGTAAACGAACCGTACCAGAGTTCGTTTGGAACCGTACCGAGACCACCTCTTCAGCTGGGTCTCGGTTCGATTGTTTGGTCCGCACCAGAGTTCGATTGCTGTATTCACACCTGCCCAAAAGGTCCGCACCAAGGGGGGAAACGAACTAGAGTTCGATTCAATCGAACCAAACAAGGCAGGTGTGAATACACCCTAAGAATAATCCCTTATTTTACAGTAAATTACAGTAATTGTAATGCATTACACCCAACGCTCCTCTATTTTCGGTAGCCTATGTGTGTATATCTATTGCATTTTGCTCGACATCAAGAACATCTGTAGGTTGTTTATGATAATCTATGACATTTCCTCACCCACCGTCTTCATCCAGAGAGAGTTTGTTGAATTTGAATCCGCTGGGCTCCTTCCCCACGTAGTGGTGCACTCTCTCCGTGCCGTGCTCGTGTACAGCGATGGCGTATTCCAGCGGCTTCACGCACGACTGCAAGCAGAACGGCACCTTTGTGTCTCCCACTGAGTGCCTGATATTCAAAGAGTTGATTTGAAAATCATCACTTCATATTATAGAACAGTTGAGGGAGCTTTTTCTATTTACCTTTGACCATCCACTGTGCAGAGAGAGACGCCCCAAAGATCAGGACTAAACTTGGTGAGATGGGGAATGTATTTTGTTACCTAAAAAAGATTCTAAGTGAGTCCCAACTATACAAATAAATGAGGAAAAATTATAAAACAAAAATACAGTTCTTACATATCCATCATGTTGCAGTTTTGATGTGTGGTAAATATGATTGATGATGCCAACAAATGCCTCAAATTCAGGAATGATAAATTTCCGTCTGAAAGCGAGACTCAGCAGAACGATGTTTCCACCCGCACACCTGACACAATGTTGGAGATGTTAGAAACTAGAACTTCATCCGGATAAATATTCCTCTTTATGCAGGAAATTCGCAGATATTTTTTGTCTAACTATGCCGGAAAGAAAATGTACTCACTTTCGGAACAGCTCACGGTCCATCATGACTTCACCGGCGGATTCCCGGATAGCTTCGCGAATCTTTTCCATGCAGTCGCGCAATCTAGGGTCAGAGGTCAGAAGGCCGGTGCTTTTCACTGCCTGTTAGATGGGAAAAATATGGTTCTATCCTTGAATTTGTAGTGCAAACTTTAATTAAACAGTAATGTTTAGAAAGATTACTCTAATTATACAATAATCAAACAAATCAAACATGTTTCAACTTTAAAAAGAAGTATGTTTTTGTGCTTGATTTAAAACATTAAGTTTAATTAACTTTAGTTTAGTTCGATATTTAAGACATATCTATAACAAAGTTCATCAAATGTCATTTAAACTAGGTACTGGGGTGTATACTGACCTTCTGTATAAATTATTACACAACCCATGACACCAGTACCACACTAGATAATAGTGTGTGAGTTTTACCTCAGCCCTCCCATGACCGAATCAGATTTCAGAGGGAAAATGTAAAGGGTGTTGGTGGTAACTGAGCTCATAACATACAACTGAGTCAATGTGTGGGGCAACTCCCAGCTGTTGCCCATATACAGTGATGTTCAGTTTGCAGACTTTAACAACTGCTAGTGCAAAAAAAAGTCTTGTAAATAATATTTATTGTATAGTGTGTATATAAATTAAAGAACTTACAGCAATGAAATTAGATACAGGAACTTTCTCTGCTCCCTCAGTTATAGTATAGAAAAGCAAGTCCTCCAGTCCAGAGAATATGCTTTTATTGGTCATATTTCTGCTTTAATGAAAAAAGATTAGGCCTCCACACACACTAACACCAAACAATTGTAGCCTACTTTTTCTATTTTTTTAAATCAAACATTTTTACAGCTATACATTTTTTTTTTATATATGATATTATTATTATGACTCACGTTTTCGATTTTGGTTTATCCACTGATACAGGAGCAGTAAATTCGCGGGCTGCGTGAAAAGTTAAATTGAACGATCTCCTCGCCACATTCTGACACGCTGAGCTGCTTTTTGACACTTCCTTCGCCAGTAAGCCAATAACTCCAACGTTAGGCAGTCTTAGGGTCCTGAAAGAAATCATTTTCCTGTATCGCATAAGAAATAAATTACAATTTGAAGCGTAAATATGGGTATTTAGACTAGTCCAGGTCGCAAATAACGGTCACTCTGGAGATCCCCCTCTCTCGCGTGCGGCTGGTTTGTTTTTGAGTCGCGTCAACAGGTGCGCGTGGAATCCGGTGAGCGCCAGAAGCACTTTATCAACACTGACGTTTCATAAAAGTTCACCGTCACAGATAACTTTCACTTTTAAATCATCGAGGGGCGAAGTGATCGCATGTCATGATACTGAGACAGCACTTTTTGAGATGTTTATAAGCGTAAATTAATGTATTCTACAACAGTCGTTGCAAACGATATACTGAGGTAAAAAAAGAAGCTCCGTAACTCGTCTTCTGACAACTGTTACCCTAGTAGAAAATATAACAATACATTAAATAATATAAATGTATAAGATTTGAAGTAGCCTAAATGTAGCATACAATTTAAAAAAATTAAAAAAAATTACAATAGCATTGTAGAAGAACGATGACGTGAGCAAATTCAAACGATAGGCTAGCCTACTACTAATGTTCTCGCGCTCGACGTTTGATCATTTTAGCCAGATTCGCTTCAGGGATAACAGTTTAATGATTTATTCGTCATGGGACTGTTTAATGAATAATAAATGTTCATGGCTCGTAAGAAATATTTGTTGATCAATTAAATGGTCCACTCACCTGACAGTATATCATTTGACCAACTGAACAAAAACATCTAGCCTATTTTAACTAACCGCCAAACCATGCTGATTTAAGCTGTCCTTTCTGGGAAGAAAGTGGTTCACAGATGACAATACACAGAAAATATTCTTATAAGATTTATTAAATTATATTTATACAGTTATGTTACCTATTCCATTAAAATATCCATAATTTGGCAAGTCAAGCAAACCAGTAGGCCTATGACAGTTTCATACAAATATATAATGCCAAAAGTCAGTCAGTGGCTCTCTATCAACACATCTACAGTAGGCTATATGACCAACAGGCACAAATTTGTGATGCATATTCAAGGCAAGTTCGGGCAAATGTAACTTATTTGGTAAGAACATGCCAATGAGAAATATTATAAATGGCTTGATGTGGAAAGACCACAGGTCAAAGGTTTGGAAAAATTCATATTTATTACAGGGAATTAAATATATATATATATATATTCCAAACTTTTGACCGGCAGTGTATATACTTTGTATAATTGTTTATAAATATACAAAATTAGACCCCAAAATAGAGTGTCTTCCAGTGTATCAGAAGGGAACCAAAGGTAAGAGTTAAAAGTATCCAGCCTAAAATTACCTTTAACCACACTCTAAATCTAGGCACTTTTTGCTGGCTTTGGCATCACCAGCTTAAGCGCAATATCTACAAAGCAAGCAGGCATATAAGACAAGGGGATCCACAGGAGCTTGGCATCCCAGCCGGCACTGTAGCGTGTTCTTGGGTGGGCGGCCAGCAGGGCGTGTTCCATGCAGTTGGTTACTTTACTGAGGTCAGAGTCGCATATGGTGTTCATGATCAGCCTCTGGATATTGATGTCTGGAGAGACAAAGAGCATCTAAATGGACTATGTTTGAAGAAATGGAGAAAATGGTAATCGTTCGCATAAATAACCTACATTTATCCAAGTATTTGTCTCCGTAACTCTCTTTCACTTCAGGGGTCAGTTGATCCCAGAGGCGGTGAAGTTCCCTCTCGATGGGCTCCAAGCTGGTCACCTGCGTCTTGAAGAAACCAGGTTCGATGATGCACACGTTGACCCCAAAATTCTGGATGTCCCTTCTGAAATGACATGAAAAAAGTTTCCTGAAGGTAGTGGTGATGTCAAAGGTCGAAACAGACACATAAAACTATTTGTTTTTATCTCAGACCTTTCATTGGCTATCGTTCTATCCAAAGGTGCAATTTCAGCTTATGCGCAAAAATGGAATATCGCATAAAACATTTGTGAATAAAGTACCATTTCATGTGTTCAAGAGAACAAAATCGTCACTTCCTGGGAAATTGGCGCAAAATATCTTTAATGAAAAACGCATTGTACCCGACCATTTTGATGACAGACTTTGGCTCAGGCATTTCAGAATGACCAAACCAAAATTTGAGATGCTTTGCGATGAAATTGGTCCGATGTCATATTATTTTTTGTTCTAGATTGAAGGATTTATTCAGCAAATATGTTTCCATCGTAGTTTATGTGCATGTCTTCTTATCAGATAAAAAAATGTCCCACCTTAATTGAGTTTAGAATGCGCATCTTGGCTTTTCCATCTAGACTTTTTTTATGTGATATTCCAAAATTTGCATACAAATAGGTAGATGAAACATAGCTTTTGAAGTGTGATACCTTAGACAGTCAGAGAAGCTCTCCACCGCGAACTTCGAGATGCAATATCCGCCGCCATTAGCTGCCACTCTACCCAACACTGACGCCACGTTCACCACTCTTCCACGGGCCTTTTTCACAAGAGGGAAGAAGTTCATGGTCACCTCGATCACGCCAAACATGTTGACTTTGAGCGTGCCTTCAAAGTCTTCGATTTTCATCCACTCAGATGGTCCCATTGGAAGAGCACGTCCGGCGTTGTTCACCAAACCCCAAAGTCCTGGAAAGTTAAGAACAAAGATGTCAAACTTGTTTCTAAAACCTTTATTTCATAGTCTCACCTGAAACACACCTTTATCTCCAACTTCGCTTTTGGTCCATTCCACAGCCTTCTGAATGCTGGCCGTGCTGGTCACGTCCAAGATGCAGGTCTTCAGGAAAGGTCCCGTCGCCCTCTTCAGATCATCCGCGCCCTTTTCCGTGAGACACCCGGCTAGGACGCGGAAACCACGTTTGTCCAGGCGTTTACACAGTAGGTGTCCGAATCCAGAGTCACAACCGGTCACAAAGACGTGCTTCTCTGAGACCTTGGAAATCTCAAGGTTGTCCCGGTAGAACCACACCAGAACCCACAGCACCACAAACGCACTCAAGCCGCACGTCCATGAACAATCGTTACTGCGAGCACACAAGTATAAACAAAATGCATCAAAAATTTCATCATATTCTTTATAGTTCTGTTGGTTTATTTGCTTGTGTTTTGATACTAGTGTAATCAGACACGTACTTACCTCAAGAACTCAAACATCGCTTTTGCCTCCTGAGTGATTCTGTGAAGATGTTTTGTAAACAATTGCTTTTTGGGAGAATGCCAGTGACGTAAAAGACAAAAAACACAACATTGCAGGTGTAATTAGTGCAGGAAGCGTCAGGGTGCAATTCCTTTAATCACCACAAGTGCCACTATAATCAAACAAAGAACATGCAGTTCAAAATGCTATTGTAAACTTAACATATGGGAACTTCTCAAATACTCTACGTTTCTAAAATGTTCTGAATATTTTATTAGTATCAAATATGGCTTATTTGTTTGTACAAATCCTCATCACATCCCCATCCTCTTCTTCAACTTCAGTTGATTTGGTTGCTTGTATAAAGCGTAAAATCAACGCATGTAAATCTGGTAAAACGTTTCCACAAATCAGTTTGAGCTGATTAACTATACTTAAAAAAACTGCATTCTTTTAATTCATCCCACAACAGCTCATAAATAGCAAGACTTGTATGCTAAAATGACGTAACATGGTTTTTGGAGGCTTATTGAACGTTATTGACTCGTGACTCAACACGTTTTTCAGAGCACATGAGAAATCTTGAGCTAAGGCTCTTATGAAACAAAGGGAGACTTTGGAATCGGCGTAGAGGTTTAGAGAACGCTGAGATCGATTGTGTATGAAAAAAAAAAAGGAAAATCCAGCAACACAGAAGCACTTTAAGCTTCTCACAATGCAAAACCTATTAGCTTCAAGGACTAATTAGCAAAGAGAAAGGTTGAGGATTCATCGGTGTGCTATGACACAACCGAGAGGACAAAACCAACCAAAGAAAAGACTTAAGCTTCTATACACATTATGCTTTGAGAAATGTATGCCAATTAATTATCAAACAAACAGGGCTTTTATCAAAGGCTCAGTTAATGGCAATTATAAATGTGCCTTCTGGTATTTAATGCACACAATATTTTACAATATGATATATTCCTCAGATGATAATGACATTGCTAAAAAAAAACTTAATTATTAACTAAAACTTCTAAACCAGTAATATCATAGCCAAAAATAAAGTGAAGTCCCATATAGAAATGACTGTTTTTACATAAATTACATAATTTACTCCAATTAGCCTGATTAATAATTCAAAATGAATTGTTCTTTAGTGAAAATGTTTAGTCTGTAATTTTAAGAGAATATTAAGCCAATTATTTAGCTTTTTCTCTAAACTAATATTTAATTCACACTGTAAAACATTTTTATTTATCACAACTTAAATTCAACATTAGAATAAGAAATTATGTGTTGTTTCAACTTAATAAAGTATGTGTTTGTGCTTGACTTAAAATATTATGTTTGGTTAACTTTAGTTTAGTTAGATATGCAAGTTATCTAAAATTTTAAGCTGTTAACTAATTGCAGTAAAAAAAAATATAGTGGCTAATTCACATATTATTGTTAAAAAAACATAAATTGAAGAAACAAATAAGTAACTCTGCTATCAGTTATAAGTAATCAATTATCAGACTTACCTTTTCCCTTCTTGGCTCTGGAGCTGCAGGTCCCGAACGCGTTTGGTGAGTGACCTGAAGTGGGTCTGCGCCTGAGATTTATCCCTAAAGCTGATCCTCTAAGACAGGGCCACAATTTCTAATCTCCAATCTCAGTGTATTGCTGTTTGGCCATTTTTGTGTGCTTGTGTAAATGTGATCCCTAAATAGTTGTTCTGGGAGGAACTTTTAAGGAGAATCATGCCAATTCAAATTATATTTAGGTTGATCGAATTAGTTTTTGGGTGGTTGACAGGGAATTTCAAGCATTGACAGGAGCGTCCAATGATGTGACATTTTTGTCTGCAACAGATTTTAACTATTTCTATTTTTGGTCATACTATTAGAGATTATGTTTTTATGACCTTTTATCAGTTAAAGGGATAGTACACACAAAAATTAAAACTGTCATCAAACCTGTACGAGTTTCTTTCTTCTGTTGAACACAAAGGAAGATATTTTGAAGAATGTTAGTAACCAAACCGTTGCTGGTCCCCATTGACTTCCATATTATGGGAGATTTTTTTTTTAAACTTTATATGCCTATAAATCACTGTAAAAGTTGAATTGAAGCCTCAACACAATCAGAAACTCAAGATGAAATCATATCATAAGGAGTCCCATGGGGCAAATATGTGAAATCTGGCATGTTGTGGACTTAAAACAGCAACACTTTGTTTTACATTTTACTTTTTCTCCTTACATAAATAAAGTTAATCCTATGAGGCTGAGATACCTTATTGTAGAAATGTGGATTATGTAAAATCACACTGCATGCCCCGCTTAAAATGGGTTAATAAAAACGAGCAAACCGTGAAATCCCACAAAAACGTATAAAATCTATTTTAGCTCCCTGTTACGTCCATAAAAGAACAGGGCAAGTGTGTAATCCTGGTACTTTACGTTCCTTACTGAGGCAGAATGGAAAACACTTGCCAAAAATTTGGAGTGAAAAACAGGGAAGCGAATCTGAACAGGTGAACCCCAGAACTTGCGGATAAAATGTGACCTTAAATGCAATAACATGCTCCACGCAACAGTTATAGAACAACAGGTATTTGTTTTTATTACGCAAGCATATTGATATTACATAAAACGAAAATAAAAAATGAACCAAATTCTAAATAAACAGCTATTCCAGCAGTTCTTTACTAGAATAAATTAGTCACGAATGTCTCAAACAGAGTCCAAGTTTCTCCAACAGTTGGAGGAAAAGCCTTTGAGTTTCAGTCCATCCGCTCACGAGGACGCGGGCTGAACCGGGCCTTTATGCACGTACTCTAGAGCTGTCGCGATCGTCCGCATGTCCATCTCGATACTTCTCGCCCAGTTCTCCACGTCTCCGATCTCCTGTAAAAGAAGAATCGGTCATGAAACCTGCAAATTTCACTTCTGAGAAACTGACTAAATTGTGAAAAGCATGAATCGCTATATAAAAAAAGCCTGTTTACTTTTAAGGCCTGGTTGAAGTTCTCCACCATGCTGATCCACTGGGCCGTCTGCTTGGAGAACTGACTGGCCTGAACCTGCAGCGTCTTCACCTCATGGTCCAGCTTGCGCTGATTGACGTAGGCCTGCGCCACCCTGAGCAGAGATTCTTAGATATTACAATTTATTACATTTATTGTTGTTTGGAGAAAATCTGCAGGCGAAATCCAGTCACTTCAAAAGGAATGTGCGCGATCGGAAGTTTCAACAGAAATCGGCGCGCTGACCAACAAAAAGCTGATTGGTTTGAAAGTCACTTCTGTGTGAGCCGTGCTTCATACATCTCTACGCTTGTTACATGAAATTTATAAATGTGAAAGATTTATTTTGGTGCATTCACTCTATGTCGTAATTATGACTTGTAAAAAATTGTTTAGTCATTGTAGAACTCGTAATTGCAACTGAGGTCTGACATGTACCACCTGAACGCTGCAGATTAATTGATAATGTTGCCATAAAAATGCATAATTATGAGTCTGATGATGTGAACCATAGATAAATATACATAGGAAATACATAGGTCACTTTTCCGCTGGAACTATACTCGTGTACGGCCGTTACCGGGAAGCAAGTGATTATACTTCATAAAGTTATAAATATTTTTATTTTTATTACAAAAACGCATCGCTTCGCTTCAGAAGGCCTTTATTAACCCTCCAGAGCCGAATGGATTATTTTGGGTGAACTATCCCTTTAAGAGAATTTACCAACATCTTGCTCTGACGAAAGTGACGTGAACGCATCTGACGTCGTTAACATTAGTTCCCACCTCGTAACTTCCCCACTAACGTTACATGAACGCACCAAAAATACACATTTTCATTCCAGCTCCGTAAAGTCGGCTGTTGCGAGAACAATACTTTGTTGCATCCAACCGTGCGTTTTTAAGCTGCTTTTGCAGTTTCGTCATAACATCAGCACAAAGACTTGGATTATTATGACCGCAGTGATCACATGAACTGACCGTAATAATCATGTGCATTAAATAACACCTTTACAAACATATAAAATGTATCGGACTCACCCCACATTTAGATGATCCACCAGGGCTTCTGTTAAACATGTTGCAGCTGTTATGGCCTCTCGTCTTCGTCTCTCTGTACAGTATACAAGTGTTTTATCACTTGACCAAGTACTGCATGACACACTTAACGTATAGGTTTTTTTCCTTTTTTTAAACAAAGTGATAGCTTTTTTTATTTTAGCAAAGTTTTATTATGTATTTCTTTATTTTACAACACTTGTTTCTGTAACAATTTAGCAGCTATATATTGTTGTGTACTTATTTCTATATTGTTTAGACGTATTTTAATGCAATTTAAAGCAACTAAAAGTGTTTAAATCTATAAAATTAAACTTGCATTTTTAGATTATAGCCTACTCCATCCATGATATACCGGTAGTATAAATAAGGTTTAAAATAAAAGCAAATTTCAGCGACTAGATGAATTCAGGATAGAATTTGCGGATCAAGTGAACAATACCAATTAACGCCATATTTTCTTAAATACATTACAATAAAACAGACAAGTATACATTTGAGTTATAGCCTACCAAAGGGCCTGTAAACTGAAGCACATACCTTGCAACTCTTTCCTTTCGTTTTGTTTCGTTTGGTGTTCTTTTAATATGCGGGAAAGCATTTTGGCTATTTAATGTAATAGAAAATGATAAATGTTGATTGAATAAAGTCAATATTCTCTCAATGTTTTGGCAATCATTGGACTCACATGACAAGCAGGTCCGAGTGAAAACATACGGAAAGCGCGGAGGGACATAAAAATACATGCGAGTATTTTAAAACGACATTTCAAAATAAAAGTTTCTTTACACTATTTTTTTTTATTTATTTTTTTATCACAGAGACCCAACAGCTCACCGACTCGCGTTGACTGTTATATGAGTGATAAAAACGTATATGATTTTATTTATGTATTTAATTCATGAAATGTGTACATCATTCATTTTGTTTTTTAACGAACATATATGTCCATGCTTGTTACCGCCAGTTTCTAGGGGGTAGGACAAAAACAAAGAAAAACAAAACGAAAAAAATGTGTTTGTTTTTTGTTTTTATTATCTTGGACTTTTATTTTGAATGGTTGCTAGGACGCCGCCTTTTTCAAATAAGACTACAACTCCCATAATCCTTCACTCACACGTAAACATTAACCCAGATGATACTACAGCTGGAGCTTCTGAAGCGATTCACATCATGAAATGACACAAAAGAGACCCCGAGGTCCCGGTTCGGTTCGGCGGAACGCACTGATTTAAACCCCTTGACATGAGTTTAAGAGACCGAAGCGACACGTGCTTTTCATTTGACATGCGTTTACACAGCTAACGAGATGATGTGGCCTGTAGGTTAGCTGTCAAGCTAAAGGAAAAGCCCATCAGCTGTTCGCATTGCATTGAAATAAAATGATGTAGCCGGACTTGAACCCGAGGAAAGGGACAGACATTAGCGACAGGATGAAGAAGTCACGCAGTGTCGGAGCTTCTTCCTCGCTCAATGGACTCGGAAAACAAGGTGTGTTTTATTGAAGTGTGTTCATTCATGACATGATGGGAGCTTTTACTGCTTTAACTGTCGATAAAAGATGAATGCTTGTTTCAGTATTACAGTTTTTACTAAACTAATTTTAGAGGTTTGTATACATTATGAGATAGAAAGTAGGTGACTTTGAAAATGGATTATCTGTCTGTCTATCTATCTATCTGTCTATCAATCAATCTGTCTCAATCAATCATACTGTCACTATCCATCTATCCATCTATCTATCATACTGTCTGTCTTGTCTATCGATATAACTCGTATATCTATAGGCTATAGCTAAATATCTATATATAGAGATGGATCAATACATAAATATGTTGATAAATAAATTATACATATGTGTATTTGTCTGATAGATATAAGAATATATTACACAGTAGTCAACATTTGAAGTGGATCAAAAAAGTGAATCAAAGTTGTCCTAAGACAAGAATGGGGATTGTTCAAAATTCATGTATAACTTTGATGAAAGGTTTTGATCCACTTCAAATGTTGACTACTGTATATAAAAAAGTATAATTTTCTTTAGGTGTGGTAATAATTTATTCCTGCCTCATACCTTTAAATACATCTAATTGTTTTTCTGTGGGAGTGTCCTATGACTTATCTTTTGCATTCACAGGCCTTGTGCTCATTATTTCATATCTTAAGTACCATTCATAACATATTTTACGATTATATTATTCATCATCATACCCAAACATGTGGCATAATAGATTATGCACTTTAAAAATCTGTTTCACAAATGCAAACTGCTTCATATGTTTGGGACGTGAGAGTATATTGTGAGCCAGACTAAAATAGTTCCCATTCAAGACAATGTCTAGCCTTTAATCTCACTGTCCCTCTGGGAATGGCTGTTGTGTCAAAAAGACTTGCGCAAAAGTAGGAGAAAGGGTAAAGATCTTAGTCAACTTGTTCATTTCCAGTAAACTCTTGTGCTGAGGCAGAATAAGACAGTGCTGTCGGAGGAAGCGCAGTGTTCAGGCGCTGACTCCAGTCTTCATGTTTGCAGATGGCGAGTCCCGACGGAAGAGGAAGATGGCGGAGATCACGCAGGCCCTGAGCGTGTCGCCCGCGGATGTGCCCGCTCTGAGGCGCATGGCCATCAGTGAAGGAGGTCTTCTGACCGATGAGATCCGCCGGCAGGTGTGGCCCAGACTGCTCAACGTGTCTGTAGACAACATACCTGAGCAACTAGGTAAGACCGATCACTTGGGACACCCGAGGGAATTCACTTTCCGAAAGCCTTGCAGATGTAAACCAAGTTTTCATTCTTCAGAGACGGTCGATCGAGACAACAACAAGGACTTCAACCAAGTGCTTCTGGACGTCCAGAGATCCCTCAGACGCTTCCCTCCAGGTGAGCTGAAGAGCAGCGCGGCTTCTTCTGGATCTGGAGCTGGTCTCTGTACATGTCTAACGCCGCTGTAATGTGTTTAATGGACGCAGGGATGCCAGACGAGCAGCGGGAGGGACTTCAGGAGGAGCTGACTGATATTATTCTGCGGGTGCTCGTGAAAAACCCTCAGCTGCACTATTATCAGGGTTACCATGACATTGTGGTGACCTTCCTGCTGGTGCTCGGGGAACGACTCGCCACTGCCCTGGTGGAGAAACTCTCCACTCACCATCTCAGGTGGGCCAGGAACAGAAAAGAAACGAGTCCAGAACATACATATATATATATATATAATATTTTATTTATTTTTTGCCAATTGTTTTGTATTTTGAAATTGTTCAATATAATTAAGTGCAATTCCCTCCAACAAAAAATGAATTCTCAAAACTGTAATGTGAAAAATGTATTATTATTTATTCTTAAATATGGTCTACACATATTTTGTTAAATGTAATTTAAATATATTCATTGTTGTTTAAACGTTACATTATTTATACATGTTTTATGTTAAAGATTAAGTGCAATTCTCTCTTTGATAATGAAAAATCTCATTTCATCACTGTAATGAAAAAAAAAGTATTATCATTATTAAATATAAGTGAATCATATTCATTATTATTTCAATGTTAACATATTTATTTTACTATTTAATTATTAATTATTTGTACTTTTATTTCTGTTAAAGATGATCAAGCTTAATTCCCTCCTACAAAAACAATCTCTTTCTCAGTGAAAAAATTATTAATATATTATTATTTAAACTTTAAAATATGAATATACATATTTTATTTATACATGTCTTGAATGTGCCCTAATTTATGCTGAAAATACAGGGAATTAAATATTTAATTCAGTTGCTGTATTATAGTAAGGTAAAACATCTTCTTAAAACAACTTTTTTGAGTAACACTTTACGAGGTTTATTAGTTAACATTAGTTCATGTATTAACTACCATGAACTAACAATAAGCAATACATTTGTTACAGTATTTATTAATCTTTGTTAATAAAAATATAATTGTTCATTGTTTGTTGATGTTAGTTCACAGTGCATTAACCAATGTTAACAAATACAACCTTTGCTTTTAATAATGTGTATTAGCAAAGATTACTAAATACTGTAGAAGTAATGTTCATTCTTCGTTCATGTTGCCTAAACGAGTTAACTAATGAAACCTGATTATAAAGTGTTACCTTTTTTTGTTTTAATGTCTAAGTAGATATTGTTCATGCATCTAACTTGCATTTCAGGGACTTTATGGACCCCACTATGGACAACACCAAACACATCTTGAACTACCTGATGCCCATCATCGAGAGAGTGAACCCTGAAGTGTACGACTTCATGCAGCAGTGAGTATACAGTAACGCCCCTTTATGTTTGCTTTGTGTGTTTGCTTTGTGTGTTTGTGTTGGAGCACAATGGTTTGATTGATCCCGTTTGGTCATCGTTATGTAACGTGTGAAAGGATGATATTCACATGGGTGGTTTGAGATAAGCATCTTCATTTTCTCAACAGAGCTGAAGTGGGCACCATCTTCGCCCTCAGCTGGCTCATCACCTGGTTCGGACACGTGCTGTCAGATTTCCGCCATGTGGTCCGGTTGTACGACTTCTTCCTGGCCTGCCATCCCCTCATGCCTATATACTTTGCTGCTGTGGTACGTTTGCGTTTGTTTGACTCTTTGTCATCATGAACACCATCTTCCGAGTCTCTGGTTTCTGATATTCAGCAGAAGTGGGTCAGCAGTTTCACTGCCACCGCATTAGCAGCTATTTTTAGGCCGTGTTGTTGAGTCTGAATAAATAATTGACACATTCTCTCATGTCGTGACTTTTTGTCTGTTGAACAATAAAGTAGTGTTCTGAATCTGCAGTCTACCTAAACTTACAAACATGGAGTTTTGATGTATGGTAACTAGATACTAATAGACTATAGAGTAGTTTTAAAAAGAAAAACTATATATATTTTGCATTAGAAAAAAGTAAGCCTATTCTCTGGACCATTAAGATTTTGTGCATTGTGACATTAATTTGATTATTATTATTTTGTTTTCCACCTAATTGTTAGTAGCCTACTGTAATGTTAAATGCATTTTTTTTTTTTTATGTAAAGGGAAGAAATTCTCATCATTACCGTGACATAAAACAGGATATTATTTAATATTTTAAAAAGCATTGGCATTACCATAACATTTAACAAGATATATACGTGTATATATATATATAATTTAAATCATTGTCAATAGCATAATGCAAAATAAAATCATTGTTGTTTAATATTTTTAAAAAATCATTGTGATTATGTAACATAAAATGAAGTATTATTTAATATTTAAAAAAAGATTTATAACCAGAATACAAAAAAATCTCAATTACCTTGCCATACAGTTGGATATTAATTAATATTTATAATAAATCTAAGTCATTACCATAATGCAATTAGATATTATAAAAAAAAAAAAAAAATTACCATAATGAAAAAATAATTATTGTAATTACCATGACATACAATTAGATATATTTTTAAAATATATTTTAAATCCAATAGTCATTACCATAATGTCATTTTAGCCTATATATATATATATATATATATATATATATATATATATATATATTTATATATAATTTTATATAAAATGCAAAAATCTCATTGTCATTACCATTACATAAAATGGGATATTATTTAATATATTACCATAATAAACAATTATTAGAAAAAAAATAGAAACTTATTTCTCATTATTGTATCTATCACATATTGTATTGTATTTAATATAGTCAAAATCTAATTTTTATTATCGTAATTGAAAAAAAAATATTCTTATGAATTTTTTTTTAGAGTATATTAATACTACCATTAAAACCCAGGCTGTAAGATCTAATAGAAATCCAAACACACAACAGCAAAGAAACTGGATCACATTTATTGGTCGTCCTTGTGTCCTGTGTAAATCTCCTGGTATCTAGCGTTGTTTTCTTCCTGCAGATCGTGCTGCATCGAGAAGAGGAGGTGCTGGACTGTGAGTGTGACATGGCCATGATGCACCATCTCCTGTCCCGTATCCCTCAGGACCTGCCGTACGAGACTCTGATCAGCCGCGCGGGAGATCTGTTCGTTCAGTTCCCTCCGTCTGAGCTGGCCAGAGAGCGCAGTCAGCAGTGAGTCTATCAGCCTTGCTCTGAAGGCCTTTCTCACAGCAACAAATATCTCACAACCCATTCTCTCTGTCCAGAACCGCCGTCTCCACCTTCAAAGACTTTGAGTTGGCGTCGACGCAGCAGCGCCCGGACACGGTTCTCCGGCAGAGGCGGATGGAGCAGCAGAAGCGCACACTGGAGGCCCAGCGCAGCACCGTAGCGGTCGTGCAGTCCACGGGACGCCGCTTCATGAGGCTAGCGGTCATGGGTTTGACCGTGGCGTTGGGGGCCGCAGCTTTAGCCGTGGTAAACTCTGCCCTGGAATGGGCGCCTAAGCTAGACTTACTCTTCCCGTGAAGGAGCCAATCCACAGCACAGAACAATAGCGTCTCAATTTGAGGATTGAATGTTTGTTATTTCGCCTTTTTTTTTTTTTTTTTTTTTTTAGTATTTCTATGAGTCAGACTAATGAATAAAATATTGTGCGTATGGTTATTCTAATTTAACAAGTTTTTTTCCCTAGAGTCTGAAATGAAAGGAAAATGTTTCCTGGATCCACAAGAACGTCAATCATTGTGTCGAGATAAATGTACAGTAGAGGTATGTAACACTCCACGGCTCATTCATGAAACACGATCTGTGCACATTTTTGTGTAAATCATCTGTAGAAACAGTTTTTTTTTGTGAGGATTTTTACATAAGAATGCTTTTACGAATAATTGAAATTCATGTGCAAAAGCAGCATTCAAGTACATTGTTCATAATTTATGTAAATTGTCAAATTAAATTGAAAACTATTTTGTAATTAGTTTTCTTTTTCAAAATTCCTATACATTGTTCGTAAAACAATTATGTCAATTGTAACATTGAATTGAAGACAACAATTTTGTAATACGTTTTTCATTTTTCGAAAGTTCATATACACTGATCGTAAACCAATTTTTAATCGAATGCAGTAATTTAGTAATAATAGTTTGTTTTTGTTGAAAAAAATGATATACATTTGAAATTCATCTAAAAACAATCAAAATGTACATTGATTGTCAAGCTATTTTTACTTAAATTGTCTCATTCAATTCAATGTGAAAATTTACATAAGAATACCTTGACAAACATTGAATTGAATGTAACAATTTAGTAATCATAGTTTCTGTTTTTGTTTTAAAATTCATGTACAAAATATTATTTATGTATACATAACGTTTTTATGAAAATTTTCAGACTAAATTCACTGCAACAATTTACTTAAGAATTGTTTTATGAACTATGTATATAATAGTTTAGGGGGGTTTTTGTTCTGAAATTAATGCACAAAAAAGCATTCATGTACATTATTTTCACACTACAATTAATGCAACAGTTTATGTAAAAATGCTTTTATGAACCATGTACATAACAATAGTTTAAGAGATTTATTTTTTATTTTTTTATTCATCTACAAAAACATTCACATTTGTCAAACTATTTTTCTGTAAAATGTCAGTGAACTGAATACAAGAGTCTACGCAATTATGCTTTTATGAATGTTGTACAAGTCCTTTGTAAAACCATCCATTTTGCGGCAATTTACAGTTTGCTTTTATGAGCAATGTATGTAAAGTTTTTGTTTTGAAATTCATGTACAAACACAACATTCAAACAAAAAACGGTTGATATACATTGTTTGTAAAGTAATTCTAATGTAAATTTACCTAAAAATGACATTACAAATGATCTATGCAGAAATGTGCTTTACTTGTGTTTCATGATTGAGCTGCTATGTGTTTTATTTAAAAAAATATATATATATATCGAGACCAAAATATTTTAGAGCCCCTGTTCATAGAATTAGCCATTTATTTGGTTCAGGGCCCCTTATTGGCAGGAATCGAATTAGTTTTGTGTACGTAAAATCTTAGTTAAGAAGCAATTATAAAACAGCAGTGAATGAAGAGTCATTTTATTATGTTCACAATTTCTATGTTAATGTTTTTGAAGTTAATTTTTTCACTACATTTCAGTTTTTTCTTCTCCAAATCACCTTAATTGCAGTATTTTTTTTGTGATAAGTGCTAATCTTGGTACATAACGTACAGTTTTCATGAATCTCAGAGCTGGAATTGAAACCACTTTTTAAGTAACTTCAACTGATCAACAAACTTGAGATATTCTGGAGTGTGTAAATGATAAACGTGAAATACTTAAAGTAGTTTCTGTAATTGAACTCCAGGTAAGTGTTGAATCATGGCACATTGTTATTTTTATTGTTTAAAAGCTGTTCACAACTGATCGTTTCCGATTAACAACATCTAAGCTTAGAGTAACATCCAAGTGGATATTTTCCATTTTTCTTATATTGCTGAATCATGATTTATTAAAATAACATACTGCCATCCACACAATACTAAAGTTTATGACAACATAATCACTGCTTTGATTTTGCATTAATTTTGCACTAAAGAACATGCTTCTTTCTTATTTGATTGCACTTTGAGAGATTGTTATAAGTTGTCTCTGGTTCGCTTAAGTTAATGTCTCACATTTGACCATGTTGCTAAATATGTTTCAATAAAAGGAAAAGGAAAACGATATGTGTAAAAGAGATTTGTTCATTTGGATAAATTCAACACATTAAGAAGTTATTTAAAGGTAATTTATTCAAAAAATCATTTGAATTGGCTCCATTTTTTGTATACCAACTTTATTGAATCTATTGTAAACAAAAGAGAACAGAATGATAATGCTTCGACATGTTTTTAAAAAAATAGGAGTATGAGGAAAAACCTGTATTCTGAAAATTATATTACAATTTTATTTAAATTTTTAATTATGATATATCAATAATAATGACAATTGAGTTTTTTTTTTTTATGTATAATTTGATTACAATCCACTCCATTTTATGCATTTGTTGTGCATTTAAGTTAATCTTCAGTGTGTTGTTTTTTTCTTCATCATGCCATATTGCATATTCTACTATGATTTTACAACAAAAAATCTTTGGATTATAAACAAAAATCACCTCATACAAAAATCACCTCATACAAAAATCAAGATACAACAATAATACAATAAGTCTTTTCTCTTACAATAGCATTGCACAAAGTCCCAGAGCATTATGTCGCCAGAAAATAGTAGTGATTAAAGACAGTTTAAAGCATTTTAAAAAAAGTCACTTTTTTTTTTATCCTACAAAGGCTCAGATACTTTTAATTTTGTAAACACGTTCTGAATCTTTAGTCCTGGAACATATCGGTGAATCTGATTGATGTGCCAGTGATCTGACTAGAGAAAGAGAACGTTTTAAAGGTACAACCACAACTGTCACATTAACCTCACCTGGGTTATTTTAAGGATTTTCGGAAGTGTTGTGTTACTGTAGCGCAGGTTTTTGCTCGTTGAAGAAACAGCGTTCAGATATACCGCCAGTGTTCAGTGGCAGTTCTGGCACTGCGGATGGCAGAGGACTCCGTTGACTCGACATTTGCAACCACCCGATGTGTCTCCGGTACCCTGAGGAGTCAAAAGCAGGTCTAGGTTAACTGTCTGATGCTTGTGAATCACTGAACGAAGGAATCATGTAGTTTAGTGTCCGACCTTTGGTCCCCATCGGGCTTGTTTAGTCACCCAGCAGATCTCAGTTTTACACATCAGACAACAGATCCAGTCACAGCCGTCTTTCTTCTGGACGATCACCTGACATTTTGGACAGTTCATCGCCTCGCCGTTCTTCAGGAGTTGCTGGAATGGAAACCGGTTGACAGGTAATGAACATTTTAACGTTAATTCTTTTTCAAAAATCTGAAACATGCAGCACAACCAATGTAGTCTGATTCCTAAACAAATTACTTTAATGAATTGGCTCTTTACAGTGATTCAAACACATTCAGCACAACAAATTTATTTTTTAAATTTCATGGCCTAATGGTTAGAGAGTCAGACTGGTAACCCAAAGGTTGCAGGCTTGATTCTCAATACCAGCAGAAAATGACTGAAGTGCACTTGAGAAAGGTACTTAACCCCAATCCCCAGGTGCCACAGTAAAATGGCTGCCCACTGTTCCGGGTGTGTGTTCACGCCACGATTTGCAGTGTGTGTGTATGCTCACATTTCACTTTCACACACAGTGTGACCAATGTAGTCTGATTCCTGAATAAATAACTCTTATCTGCACTTTTTAGTGAATCAAACATTGCTTGTGCTGTGGATGTGTTTGATTCACTAAAAAGATACGATTCATGAGAGTCATTTGTTCAGGAATCAGACTACATTGGTCACACTGAGTGTTTGATTCTCTAAAAGGAGCAAATTCATAAGTAATTTATTCAGGAATCAGAATACATTGGTTGTGCTGAATGTGTTTGATTCACTGAAATAGATGTTTCTTTAGAGTCACTCATTCAGAAATCAGACATCGCCACTTTTTAGTGAATCAAACACATATAGCACGACCAATGTAGTCTGATATATAAAAAATATTAATAGATAATTCTTGTACATTTATTTGTCAATAAAAGCCTTAATTCAATCTGTTCATCATATAAAGCGATCATGTCTCTTTAGAAAATTTTGGACTAAATCGCTCAATTCATATGGATTAGTTTTACGATCTCTTTATGAACTTTTTGAAGAATCAAATTGTCACTTGCGTAGCTGTCAATGGAGGGACAGAAAGCTCTCAGATTTCATCAAAAAGATCTTCATTTCTGTTCCGAAAATGAACATAAATCTTACAGGTTTGGAACGACATTGAGGGTGAGGTATAATGACAGAAATTTCCTTTTTGGCCGTACTATCCCTTTAAGGAAATTCTTAACGATTCCAATCCCTAGTGGGCGCTGTTTCAATAACTTCAATATGACAAATATTAACAAAAACCGTTCAAAACAAATGAGTTTTCCACCCACATCCAGCATCTGCGTGGTCTGCCGGGCTGCGTCATCATTCTGCGCTCGTATACGCAGGTCGTCCTGGTACTCCTGGCAGTTCATTTCCTTGTGAATAGCCTTGAAAAAACACACACAGTCTTTTAGGTCACCATAACACGCACCTAAAAACTGGAATTGAACCAAACAAACTTGATGGTCACCCAACTTAGACGGTAAACGGTTATATTATCAAAAAAAACTATATGAACATAAAAACAATATAAAAGGAACTTGGGATGTTTTAAATAGCCTAATCAAACAAGGATCCTCAAAGTTGACACATCCTGATCACTTTATTGATGAAAACGGTGAAGATTACAATGAGTAATGTAGCAAATAAGTTCAACATTTTTTTTTGTAAATGTTGGCCCTAAGTTGGCTGCTGATATTCCAGGAAGTGGGGTCGAAAAATCAACTATTGAACGGAATCCCTTGTCATTTTTCCTCTCAGCTACAAATGAGCAGGAGGTGACAAACACTGTGTGGAAATGTAAAAGTAAGTCCTCCACTGACTGTCATGATATCAGCATGACATTGATTAAAAAAAGTTATATTAAATATTGCAAAACCCTTAACTTATATTTGTAATTTGTCATTCCAGACTGGCTGTTTTCCAAGTAAAATGAAAATTGCTAAAGTAATTCCACTTTTCAAAAATGATAATAAACACGCTTTTACTAATTACAGACCAATCTCTCTCTTGCCCCAATTCTCAAAAATTGTAGAGAAACTCTTCAATTCTCGACTTGAAGAATTTCTCGAGAAACATCATGTAATTAATGATGGTCAGTATGGCTTTAGGTCAAAAAGAACTACCTCAATGGCAATAACTGAAGCCATTGAAGAAGTCACTAACGCATTGGAGCAAAATAAGTATGCAGTTGGTATCTTTATTGATCTAAAAAAAAAGCCTTTGACACTATTGATCACTCAATTCTATTAAAAAAGATGGAAAGGTATGGAATTAGAGGGCTGGCTGGAGATTGGTTAAAAAGTTACTTAACAGGAAGGTCACAGTTTGTTAAAATGGGTCAGTATTTATCAGATACTCTTGGCATTCTTTGTGGTGTCCCCCAGGGGTCAGTATTGGGGCCAAAACTGTTCAATGTGTATATAAATTATATGTTTGATGCATCCAAGGTACTTAAATTAATTTTATTTGCAGACGACACAAATATATTTTACAGTAGTGACGATTATAATGAGCTCGTAAACACGGTAAACCGGGAACTAAAGATAATAAAAAAGTGGATGGATGCAAATAAATTATCCCTGAATATAAATAAAACTAAGGTAATGATGTTTGGTAATTGCAAAAAAATGTATGAACAGAGAATAAGTATTGATGGTATCCAAATTGAAATAGTGAATGAGAATACATTTTTAGGAGTAATAATTGATAGTAAATTGTCATGGAAACCCCATGTCAGATATATAAAAACAAAAATCTCTAAAAGCCTATCAATTATAAATAAAGCAAAATTATACCTTGATGGAAATGCACTCCGTACTTTATATTGTACTCTGGTATTACCGTATTTTACTTATTGTGTTGAAGTGTGGGGAAATACTTATCAGAACACAACAAACCCTTTGATTATATTGCAGAAAGAGCTGTTAGAATCATTCACAAGGTTGGTTTTATAGAACATACAATCTGTTTACCCAGTCAAAGTTGCTAAAATTTGATGATCTTGTACAATATAATACTTCAATAGTCTTATACAAAGCATTTAAGAAATTATTATCCCCTAACTTACAACGTTTTTTTAAAACTTCAGTACAAACTCATAATTTGAGAGGTTTTGGACATTTTTCAATACCGAGAGCCCAAACCACACGTAAATGTCACTGTGTGTCTGTATGCGGAGTGAAACTCTGGAACAAACTGGACTTGCTACTAAAGCAATGCCAAACTATTCATAAATTCAAACTGTTATATAAACATTGGGTCTGGTTAAAATATAGAGATGAGGGTCTTTAATTTAGATTGCTGTTGTATTCTGTCTCATAGTGTGAATATGTGTTCAGTGTTTCCCTACCATCGTTGGTATATTGTCCATTACATTTGTTGGCATTGTTTATTTCTATTGCATTGTTGTTATCTGTCTCATAGTGTTAACATGTGTTCAGTGTCTCTTACCATCGTTGGTATATTGTCTATTACCACTGTTGGTATATTGTCTATTACCATTGTTGGTATATTGTCTATTATCATCGTTGGATATTGTCCGTTAACCGTGGTTTGGATTGTACTCCTATTACATTGTTGGTAACAACTGCTGTTATAAAAAACTAATCTGTTATTGTGGTAACGCCACCGTGATATATTATTTGTAAATAATCTGAGAGCACAGTAAATATGAAGCCTAAATATCAATTACAAATGGTGACGCTGGGGTGGGATTAAATAAGTTGTCTTCTTCCCACTCCCTTTCAGGCAGAATTTGATTGTTATATTTGAATACTATATATTCTTTTGTTTTTTTATTGCTTATTGTTTTTTTGATATGATTTTTACCATATTGTCTACCTTTATTTTAAAAAAAATTTGTGCTATTGCCTGGAATAAACGATTAATAAAAAAAATAAACTTCAGACATTTTGTATTCATACTCCGTGATACATCAATATATAAAAAACTATTAAACTATAATTTTGTTAATATTTTCTTAGGATACGGGATATTTCTTACTCCATTTAATTCATATAATTTTATTTCAGAGATCTCAGTTCTGTTTATTATTATTATTATTACTATTTAATTCAAACAAAGAGCAAGTTGTAGTCTGTCTTACCGTACAAGTTCTTTGAGGCCGTGAAAGGATTTGTCGTCCCTCCGGCGGGTTTTGGTCAATTTGAAATGGGAGAAAAATGTCTCCTCTTGTGATTTTATCAATAATAAAAAAGGAAGGAAAAACTTCGCCGATGAAGGGAGGAGATCCTCAGGCCTCCTGGCTGGCTCGCCAAAACTGTCGTGGAAATTCTTATTACGAATACAACCTACTTAATCTGACTTCTTCACCACGAACAATTTAAACAACTTCCGGTTGTTAAAATAATAACGACAGTATCTCAAGGTCATTCCCTGAATTCTTGCAATACAATAGAATACTTCCCTGAAGTAAGGTCTAAGCTACTATCACTACCTCAATCACACATAGATGTTCTGTTGTCTTTTGAGCGTAGAATCTTTAGTACTTCTATTACTACCTCAATCACACATAGATGTTCTGTTGTCTTTTGAGCGTAGAATCTTTAGTACTTCTATTACTACCTCAATCACACATAGATGTTCTGTTGTTGTCTTTTGAGCGTATAATCTATTTCTCAGCTGCGCAGTATATACCTGACAAGATTCCCAAGTTGCTCTTTGTAGAAATTAAGTTTTATTCACGGCCGAGAGATCATTGGTCACAACAACCAAGTGAGTCTCCTGAATAGAAAGATACATGTACATTTATATCATACAGTTGAGTAAAAATCAATGTCACTCAAGTCTTCTTCATTGTGATTGGTTCTGGTGATTGGTTTGTAATGATCTAAGCTAATCATACGACTGTTAATTCTACTGTGTCTGGTACTTTTTGGTTAAGTATATATGGCCTTTGACCTAAGCATCCTTAGTCTGCATTTCTCTGTACATTTAATGTTGAAAATACACATTACATAAAATATTTCTATCACAATGTTCACCTTGCAGAGGAGGCAGTTCGTCTCATTGCAGATGTCACACGTGAATTCGTTGACGTCATCTTCGAAGATGCACCAGCCGGCGCAGTCGGGCGTTTTGCAGTGGTAACTGTTCTCACTGCGCGACTCTGCGATGTTCAGCCTCAGTTCCAGAAACTTCTGGTACTCGTCCTGAGAGAGAAGCTGGTGGGAAAACAGTAGAGTTTGGTGTGTTTATTAAGTCTACAACATTAAGTCAAGGTTAAATGATACTGCATTTATGATCTTACTGATTTGATTTCTCGATCTTGAAGTATGCAGTTACAGGAATAAGCATCATCTCTATATGGACACGCCACCTCAGCATCGGTGCAGTTCAGAACAGTTTCCTTCAGACACTCTCTGTAGGATAAACAGAAGTTGTATTTTAGACTATGTATCACTGGCACTTCCTGTTTACAGTACCAAATGAACTGTCTTAAATGACCTGCAGAAGCTATGCAGGCACTCTCTCAGCACGGCGCCCTCTCCAGGCATGATGGTGCAAAAGCAGATGGTGCAATCCAGTGGATCCGTGTTCCCCACCAGACTCTGGGAATCTGTCTCCAGGAGTTCTTGGAAATTCCTCTTTCGTTCTTCTATCAGAGACTATGAATGGACACAGCCACATGTGTTATGTTTGTGTTATGTTTTTTTATGTGTTATTTCAAAATGCTAAAATATTTATTTTAGAATTAGTAGCATAATGTGGACCTAATGCTAAAAGACGCTATCCTAAGATAAGAATTTATCCTGTGAAAAAGAGTAAATTAAATTATTATTTTTATGTGTGATTAATAAGTAATGAATAATAATTCATACATTTAATAATTTAGATTTTATATATGTATTCATTAATAAAAATATATGTATTCTTTAAAATCCTGAAAGAGTTTATTTGTCTTCTTATGAATGTGTCGTTATATAATTACATATAGCATTTTATCCTATTGGTAAATATAAAAGCCCAATTGTGAAACAACTGATCCATGATAAAAAAGATACAATAGCAATCCTCTTTTTGATTATTTTATTTTTTATTCAGGACTGTATAAAATTAAATTGCTTCAATTTGCTTCATTAGTTTGCTTTAATGAATAAAACAGTCTTTTTTATCATTTAGTCAACAACAAAATGAAAAATGCTTTTTGTGATGCAAAGTAAACAGAAAATAATCCACTTAAACACTTTCAAACCAGTGAATTACACAACATTGTTTGGAAAGGAAAAGAGTTTGAAAACTCTCTAAATGTTCCTTGTTTTCACTTTCCATTGATCCATTGATCTCTGTCTACTGTAAAGCTTTGTAGATGCAGGCATCTTAGGTACTTTCAGAGTTTGTTCCCCAGATGTAAACCTGGTGTATTTGGAGTGGTTTTGCCTGTAGTCCAGTATGTTG
Organism: Phoxinus phoxinus; assembly: GCF_949152265.1. Classification (NCBI taxonomy): domain Eukaryota; kingdom Metazoa; phylum Chordata; class Actinopteri; order Cypriniformes; family Leuciscidae; genus Phoxinus; species Phoxinus phoxinus. The sequence goes on along the minus strand of NC_136895.1, from coordinate 21,239,083 downwards.
TGTCCTCTCATCTAACCTGCTCGTACTGCAGACTGGCGAGTTCCTCCTGCTGGAGTCTCCTGGTTTCTGTCTGGTCCGGCTGGTACAGGTCCGGCACTGTATAGTTCTCAGGTCTCGCTGTGCTGCACATCTCGCACCCCGGACGTGTGGGTCTATTCAGGAATGTGCACCCGGGACATGACCAACCAACCTATAAAACCAAACACAATGATTATAATTACGAGATGCATCGGAAGCTAGAGCAACAGAATGATAGGGTCATGTAATGATAGGTAGAGCGACATAATGATAGATAGACAGAATGGTAGAGCAACAAAACGATAGAGCGACAGATTGATAAGAGTAAAAAAAAAGATTGATTGTGCGATGGATGGATAGAGAGTGACAGAATGACAGACAGACAGACAGACAGACAGACAGACAGACAGACAGATAGATAGATAGATAGACAGATAGATAGATAGATAGATAGATAGATAGATAGATAGATAGATAGATAGATAGATAGATAGATAGATAGATAGATAGATAGATAGATAGATGGAGCGACAGAAAGATAGATAGATAGATAGATAGATAGATAGATAGATAGATAGATAGATAGATAGATAGATAGATGGATGGAGCGACAGAAAGATAGATAGATAGATAGATAGATAGATAGATAGATAGATAGATAGATAGATAGATAGATAGATAGATAGATAGATAGATAGATAGATAGATAGATAGATAGATAGATAGATAGATAGATGGACAGACAGACAGACGGACGAACGGACGGACGGATGGACGGATGGATGGATGGAGCGACAGAATGATAGATAGATAGATAGATCGATAGATAGATAGATAGATAGATAGATAGATAGATAGATAGATAGATAGACAGATAGATAGATAGACAGATAGATAGATAGATAGATAGATAGATAGATAGATAGATAGATAGACAGATAGATAGATAGACAGATAGATAGATAGATAGATAGATAGATAGATAGATAGATAGATAGATAGATAGATAGATAGATAGATAGATAGATGGAGCGACAGAAAGATAGATAGATAGATAGATAGATAGATAGATAGATAGATAGATAGATAGATAGATAGATAGATAGATAGATAGATAGATAGATAGATAGATAGATAGATGGATGGATGGAGCGACAGAATGATAGATAGATAGATAGATAGATAGATAGATAGATAGATAGATAGATAGATAGATAGATAGATAGATAGATAGATAGATAGATAGTGACAGACAGACAGATGGATGGATGGATAGATACCTGAGGTTTAGGAGGTAGAGGAGGAGGAGGAAGATCGACTCCTCTGGCGAGCAGCTCTGGTGAGCGTTGAGGTCGGGGGCCGATGTTCTCTATTATATCTATTAAGAAAGACATGCGGTTCAGTAAACTTATGTTTCATATACAAGCTGTTTATTTTTTATTTTTTTAAATATAGTCTCGATACCATCAATCCGTCTGTCCTGTTTCTCTTTTCTCTCTTGTTCGCGGCTCAGTTGGGCAGTCTGTGCTGAACGGATGAAGAGGAAGGCCGAATCGTCATGGTTACGGACTCCATAATTATACAGGGTGTCTTTGTCCTGGGCGAGACGCTTCCCGATCACCCAGCGCTGGAGGGCCGGGTGGAAGCCGTAGTCATGATTGATCTGGAACACAAACATATCTATACATTTAGCATATCTATTATTTTGGGTTTGGGTTTCAAAGAAGAGTTTTCCTTCTCACGGTCCATCACTAACACTCTTCACCTTCTCTTTGAGCTCTGAGACGGTCATGTAGACTGGAACCAGCACTGTTATTGGGATGTGAGCGTCTGATACGGCATCCGCCACTCCTACTCTCAGTCTGTCGCCACACAAAGCCAAACACAACCATGGTTACGTATGCTCAGCGACAAGTGTTTCTCGTGTGATGGAACCGGTCTGACGGCATACCTGATGCTGTCTTTAGAGTACGCATCTGGGTTTATTTTGACACACACGGGGAGTTTCAGGTCCAGAAGTCGATCCAGGTGTTTAGTGGCTTCATCTTTGTCTCTGGAGTTGATGGCATCACTCAGCAGTTGAGCGGCGTCCTCCGCTGCCATGGTAACATAAGGAATGATGCTGTGTCAAAATATGACTTATGATATTTACATTTACTGCATAATATATTTACTAACACTCACCTTCTTCTATATTTCCAGAGGCATCTAGGGCAGCCATGCTTTAATCTTGAAAGCTTGTTAAAAAAAGAAGAAATAAGTTTAGGTAACAATTACCGGTATTTTAAATAGTTATTACAATTAAATGCATGTATGAATATTTTTTTTTTTTTTATAATATATGCATATATATATATAATTGTATATGTCCAAAAAAAAAAAAAAATCACACACAATAATATCATGGTTTAGACTTCAGAGAAAACAAATTATTAGATTGTTTTTATTTATTGAACAATAACACAACAGTGGTACTGTTATCTCACAGCGACAAGTACAACTAAAAATTAGCTTACAATCTTTAGTACATATATACATATACTAAAAAAAGTTTTAAATAATTCAAATATTAAAATAAATATACTTATATTTTTAAATAAATTAAATATTTATTTATTAATATAAAAATATATTGTTTTTGTCATATCGTATCATATTATAAAAATCATGTCCAAAAAACTGACAAAAATGGTTTTAATTTAAATAGTTAATATATTTAAATAAATATTTAAACATTTTTAAATAAAATATTAATAAATATTAATCAAATGAATTGTAGATATTGTATTATATTAACAATACATTTTAATTTTAGACTAAAATAGTTTTAAATAGTTAATTTATATAAATATATTTTAATATTTTAAAATAAAAAAAATTGTTTAAATATTAATAAAAACATTTTAAATATATTAAATTATATGAAAATTGTAATACGTTTTAGTTTCAGGCTAAAACAAATTGAATAGTTAATAGTTTTACAAATATTAACAAAATATATACTATACTATAAAATATAAAATATATACTGTATATTATATTACATTAAAATATATATTACAGTATGTCCAAAAAACAAGCAATATTTGTAGATATTGGATCACAAAAAACTACTGTTCTTATACCATGGTATTTTTATATGCTCTGCACTGTAAAAAGTGGTAACCTGCAACTGTTACATTAAAGAGCTATTTCTAACTGATTTAATCGATAACATTTAGGTTTGCTGGTATACATTTATCTTGGTTCAGTGATGTTAAATCATATTTTTGTTAGTTAATTTAGATGTTTCCGTGTGGTACCATATTCATATACCTATTTTATTTAATTACATTATATTACATGCCTATATTCCAGAATACAGTAGTGCTTTTTTTATTGACACTTTGCACCAGTGGAAATTCAGTCCATTAAAGTAGTTAACAATTGGCAATGCATATCCACCATGGTACTTTATTCGTACATGTTCAAAAAACATGGCAGCGCCAAGGTACTATTTGTTAGTGTAATTTATAAATAGAAATAAGTAAATACGAATACAACTCTTTTAGCATGTCTAAGAAATGGCATAAAAAGTGCATTATGTATTTTCTACACTATCTGTAAAAATTGACAACCGTAAACAACCGCAAACATAAAACATGCGCTCGTTCAGCACAACTGCAGCGACAGTAAAACAAATAGACGAAAAAAAACTTACCAACCATAGGACAATTGTAATAAAACACTCTTCGTATCGTTTCTGTGTGCTTTTAACTAGACGCTGTTAATTAAAACCTCCGTGGTATTATCAAAACAGGGGGAATTTAGAGGAATGAAAAGTGAAACGAAGTTGCTTCAGGAAGTTCCAGTCAGCGTTGTGGGAAAGTCTCGAGAGGTTGTGCAACTCCATCAGACACGGAAGACACTCTAGTTCACTGTAGTATTTATGTTGTAAATGTAGGCTATAAAATAAAATAATAATACAATTAATTAAAATAATTATAGTTTTAACGAATAATTGCGAATATAAAAATACAAAGAACTGAAATTAAAGTCCTCGTGAAATCAAAATGAAAGTTTTTTTACTTTTAGTATGAATTTTATCTAACGTTATAAGCTAAACAAAATATTAGTAGCTGAAAAAGCTGAATTGAAATGGGGGAAAAAATAGTCCTAACAAAAAGGTTAGCAGTAAATGTGACTGCTTTCGTTTAAATACTGTTGTAAAAATATCTTCTTCTTTTTTTATAGATTTGTGTTTTCCCCCCAACATTTGTTGACTTTTATCGAGGTGTTCTCGCGAGATTTGACAGCGTGCATGGCGCTCCGCGTGCTGTGAATGAAGGACAAACACAGCCTATAGTTCTGTGAGTTTATCTGTTTTTAGACCTCTAAACAGTTGTTTGATTGCATAATTCAATGTAAATTGTTTTGTTTTTTGCGGTTGGAGGCTCTTTAAATCTGTAGTTTAAGTATTTTTTGGAGTTTGTAGCCAATACAGACCTTGCACGTGACCTGGAAGAAACTGATCTTCCCAATAATGCGTATTACTTTAAAATAATTCACCTTTATAAAGATTATTGTGGCAGTACTATGATACAATGATTGTTTTAGATGGTAATACCATGTTGCATTCTCATATATCTGGTTGTTATTGAATAATTACCGTATTAATTTAGCATGGTTGAATATGCAACTATATTTATATAAACAGACATCTCTGTGACATCTTCTGCCATTGACATACCTTGATTCTTGTAGTAATCAGTACTGAAAATGCATCGATCTTAATGAGTTTATATCTTTTCTTAATTCTAGCACACCATCTGAAAGGATTTCTGTCAAACTACAAGTTATGGAGGAACCCTCAAAGTTTGAGCGATATGTTTACAAAAATGCTTCAGTTTATCATTATATGAAAATATCTCTGTAAGTGTCATGAGACAGGTCAGTTTTGATCTGGTTATTTTTATTGCAGTCTTTAGATGGTGAACATAAAATGGTCGAAACATAACATTTTTCTTTTCGTTATTTTTAGGGTTTTGGCAAATGGAAAAATAAATATTTCTTCTGCAGATTTCAAACAAATGATCATTCGTGGACTTAAAGAACTTTACGGAGAGGTGAGAAATCTGAAATAATATTATTTAGTTTGTTAAATTTTAATACTTTGCTAAAATTCATAATTATTTTCATACAAAATATGCTAAAGGTACAAACCCAACTCCAAGGACAAATATTTTGGATAAGCAGTGAATGCATAATATATTGGGAATTGATCATTTAATTATAAATGATTCCAAATAAATAAAATAACAAAAAATTACTTAAATTCTATAATAAATGCAGTGAATTTTTATTTTCAGATGGAGACTATTTACACCCCGAATAAAATAGTTTAAAGATGTTTTATTTATAATAAAACATAGAACTTATTTTTCTTTGTTGTATAAATATGTGCTGTAGTCAGTAGTCTCTTTTGACATGATCCTGCTTTCTGGCTGTTTCTGATGCATAATCATATTTCTTCTGTATGGCAGATTGGAGCTTCTATTCCATTTGATCTGCTGAAGTTTGATGAGAACCAATTGACCGGCATACTACGAGTGTACAACAGGTAAGTCACGCTCCTAGTACAAATCTCGAACATTTAGGCCAAATTGTTTAAGCATGGTTTAATTGAAGTGCAGAGCTGTTTATAAACTTAGGGTATGCCTCTGGGCTTGAGTTTGGGACCGTTTAAATTACGATTTATTTATTTTTTGTTGGAATAAGTATCTGAAACACAGAACAAACAGTTTTTTTCTGAAATGAATAAACACTTATGGATTTGTTCCACCCATTTTGTGTATCTAATGATGATCATTCTTATGCTGTTGTTTCTTAATCTCAGTGGCCTGGTAAAATTGTGGAGTGCATTAACGTTACTGGGATCATATCAAAATGAGGCATGTGCATTCAGAGTCACACAGGTAAGTTTTTCCCAGTATTACGTCTGAAGCTGATTCAACATTTACTTAAGCCCTGAATCTGCATTCTTTTAATTCACACTGGATTTCAGTAAAGAGCTTGTTGGTCAATTGTATCTGCCAGGAATGACTCGACATAATTTTAATGTGGCTATTGGCAGTCTGTCAGCCAAACTGTGTGTACTTTGCAATTTGCGTCAGAAAGGCGGCGGCTGTTTATCTCGTTTTAGATACTGAAACCCATTTAACTTCTAATCCATGTCATAGACATCTGTTTTGAATGCAACTCTAATGTTCTTTTTATTTATCATTGCAGGTGTCGCCATTTTTGTTAGCACTGTCTGGGAATAGCCGTGAGCTGCAGTTTGAAAACCAGTTGACATTGTGAGGTGGGCCTACCAAAAAAATACCTTGAAAAAAAAAATGACGTTCTTTCTTAGAAGAAGTATTTTCAACAGAAATATGTACCATATTGTCAACTCCGCACTGACAGTTCCTGCATCCCTCACAGTGGGGCACAGGTCGCTTTACATCGGTGAACGGGCCTCGCTTAGCAAAACATTCAGCGCCAGAGACGTCGCACTTTTTGCTGAGCTGACAGGGGACACAAATCCTCTCCACCTCGACCCAGAGTACGCCAAAACGACCTCTTTTGAGACCCCCATTGTGCACGGAGTGCTGATTAACGGTCTGATCTCAGCAGTTATTGGGACAAAGTTGCCCGGTAAAGGCTGCGTGTTCCTCTACCAGGAAATACGCTTTCCGGCGCCCCTCTACATCGGAGAGGAGGTTGAGGCGGAAGCGGAGGTTAAAAAGATCAAAATGTCCTTTGCTTTTATTTCTGTTTCCTGCGCTGTCAAAGACAAAGTGGTCATGGAGGGAGAAGTCATAGTGATGATGCCGCAGAATGGAGAGCAATTGTGAGGAATGCTGCCGTTCAGTTTTTGTGTTTATGTTCCAAATATGCTGCCAGAAATGAAATGTTCTTTCTTGCTTATTTTTGTTCTTTTGAAATGTGACGCTCACTCAAAGATTTAATATTCATTGCTTTTGTTCTCTGAGGTGCAGTTTAAATAAACTGTATGAGATAATAACTTGTCTTGACTGGTGCGGGTAAAATCTAGCTGTTTCCAACCTCAACAAGGAGATTATTTTCAGATCCTTTCAAATAGTTATTTCTAATAGTAATTTGAAAGTAGTATGGTTAACATAATAGTTTTACAATTACATTAAATTAACCAGCAAATGTCAACTTTTCTTTCAAACTAAATCTCCTGTAATGCATCCACAGTGTAACTTCAGGTTATTCACCACAAGATCTTCAAATAACTATCTTAGTTCTCAATACTTACGTTTTCCCCTTTCTCTCTCTTGTGTTCAATGGAAAACTTGTTTATATTTAATGTGTTCAAAAAGTAACATTTATTTTGTACATTGGGCAAATTGAAGATATATTTTTTTTATAAATAAAACTATATGTAGCATGTTCAAGATGGGAGAAAAAAAAATCAGGATGCTTTGCCAAAAATTTATTAAAATAAACATTGAGAATTCATTCATATTGAGTCACATGTTACTCCGACTGGTCACATGATTATTTTTTGTCAACATTTACCCTCAACGCTAGCCGCTTCGCAAAGATGCAAAGCTTGTGTTACAAACTCCAAGCAAAACTGCATAGCAACAGCCATATAAATGAAGTTTAAAATAGATTATTTGTTACTTTGAAAAGTTTAATTTTATACCGAGATTCACAAGAAACGATATGATTGAATTTAGCCGTGAGCCTTATGTGGTTTCCTGTTTGAGTGCACTAACATGGCGTCACTCACTGTGTCTCTTTCTTTTCAATGTTATTGTCAGAAAAATACAACAGAATATAACTGTAAATAAGTGATTCATTTCTGTATTTTACAAACGGGCAGGCTTAAAAGATCATTTTGGTGAATATAAACAAAAATGCGGCGTCACTCACTTTCACTCGAGAGTGCGCACTAGAGTGGACGAGCTCCTCTCAGCTAGAACATCTACGTCACATTTTACTGGCAGTTTCTGATTCGTTTCTCCCACGTTGTCACAAGCACAGTCAGAGTGAACCGTCAAGTCCTTTTACCGACAGAGGCGGGCTCTCGGTTAAACCGAACCCTGTCGAACCGGGGCTGTTTGGTGTTGTTTTGATCCGGGATGGCGTTCATGGAGCAGCAGCCGCAGCCGTTGTCCGGGAGGAAGCCGCCGCTGGACGACACCGTGCCGCTGAGCGCCGTGATCGAGGCCAGCCAGAGTTTACAGTCGCACACGGTAAACAGAACCACCCGGAGGGTCTCGGGGTCATTAAAACCTTTCATATCGATTATAAATGCGCATTGAAATGCCAGCAGATCAGATTTAATGGGGCTTCAGCGTCGATTATGACGTTCAACGTTGTTGATTCTCGATTATTTGTCGATAAGGATCAAATTAATCGCATTTAGGATAAAAAATGACTTGTAACGTTAGTTTAATATAAATTTCTATTGTCAGTTCAGACTTGAACACTTAATGTACATTTTATGAAAGGTACAAATTTAGAAAATGTTTTAAAAAAAATCTGAATGAAGAAATAGGAAATGTCTGCTTTATAACAAACCTTTTGATTTTAAACATTGAAAGATGTAACGTTAAGTTAGTAAACTAATATCAACTTTGAATTAATTGATAAAAAATCAAATATGCTAAACATAATGAAGTTTCAAAGAAAAGTGATATAGCTTGTTCATTTTTTTAATAAGATTAAGAGGGTCATTTTTATTTTAAAAAAAATTATTGGGGTTTTGAAGTAAACAATTTACAAGCATTTTCCAAACAGATCCCATCTATGCTGCAGATCTCATGTGACATTTTAAACGGTCTGGCTCTGTAGTTGTGGTTTTACGGGCGGAATTGAAAAAAGGGTCATTTGCATTTGAGCCGCACATAATTTCCTTGTGCTGCGAAACCGAAGCCACAAGACACGAGTATTTCCTTTCTCATCCATTCATCTATTCACTTCTCATGATCCATCATATGAAAGTGCAATCTAGTAATCCACTTTCGGTTCTGAAAACTTTACAACCAGTTAAATGTCTTGTTTTAAAAAAAAGACAATTATTTTAGTTTAGTTGAACTGAAAAAATACAGAATACATTAACAGCTTCACCTAAATCATCAGTTAATATGATTGATTAAATATGTGTATTGCTATTTAGTTTATCTAAACATGGCACAGTGTTGATGATTTGTAGTAATACATGAATTCTGTGGAAAGTGTTGCAGTGCATTCTGGAAACTGAGTACCTTTGCTCTTGTTTTAGTCCTATGGAAACTATCAGGTGACATTTTTAAAGGAGAGTCAAACATTAATGAGTATAAGCATCTGGACCTCACCGTAAACGCCAGGGTCACCGTGAGGTTGTTGCAGGGTTTTTGGAGACTTGGTTACGTTTTTCTTTTCACTTCCTGTTTTGACATTTCCTCACAATTCTTTCATGAAAACCACAAATCTATGACGACATGATTTTGGTCTCTTGAATTCCCAATGTTGTGAAGAAATAACAAAACAAAGATGGACTTGTTTAGGTTGGTTTCTAGTCAGGCTAAACTGGTTTGCTGATGTTAAAGATGATTTGGGGGCTGAAGACCAGCTAAGCCAGTTTTTCAGCAGGGTCTTGCTGTTGTATTTTTTTATTTTAATGTATATTTCCTAGTTTGGATTCAGTCATCATTGGTTTTTCTCTATTAACAGGAGTATATCATTCGTGTCCAAAGGGGCGTTTCCACAGACAACAGTTGGACGGTGAGTTTAGACTATCTATCTATCTATCCATGGCATCTATCATGTTTGTTATGGTCACAATGACTGATGTAGTCTTCATTTTTTTCGCAGGTCATCCGGCGATACAGCGACTTTGACATGCTGAATAATAGTTTACTGGTAAGTGCACTGTTAGAACAAGCCTGTGTTGAAAAAGGATCCTTTCCCCCTAAACGTGTTTGACGTCTGCTGCTTCCAAAGAAATACTCTTTCATCAGTGAAAGAGTAAGTATGAGTCAACCTCTCTGTGTTCATAGATTTCCGGGCTAAACCTGCCACTTCCCCCTAAGAAGCTGATAGGAAACATGGACCGAGAGTTTATAGCCGAGCGTCAGAAGGGTCTTCAGGCCTATCTGAACCACATCACGCGTCACCATGTCCTCTCCAGCTGTGAGCTGGTCAAAAAGTTTCTTGACACTAACACTTACTCTGCAAACTACACAGGTAATACAACCAGGGTGTATTTTAAGACTAGATGGGATTTTATGCATCAAATTTATTCTAAAACTCCCCCGTTTCTTATTTTTCAGAAATAGCCTTACAGCAGGTGTCCATGTTCTTCAGATCCGATCCAAAATGGGAGGTTATTGAGCCGTTAAAAGACATTGGTGAGTAAAGCTGTACAGCTGTTCGGTTAAATGCTGACCATTTCCGTCCAATTTTGTTTTATACTATATTAACGTAATATTTAATAAATTGTTTATTAATTACAATTTGAGTTGCTTTTATATTGACCATGAAAGATCAACGTCGTCAGCCTTGAGGTGCATCACAACTATAAAAGTTAATGATTCAAGTTTTATTGATTTGTTTCTCATGATGACGCGCTGTTTATATTCGCATCCCAGCGTCAGGCCCAGCAAATCACGTTGACACATTGATAGTTCCTGACAACTTGATGGATTTCAGAGGCTCATGGGACGTTTTTTATCTTCTTAAAACAGTTACATAGCCGAGACACATTTGAGAAGAAACTTACTGTTTGGTTTCTATCAGAGGGAGATTCATTAATAAAGTGTTAACAATTAGTCATTAGAACATGCTCGGGTCATTTAACTGCAAAATGAAAAGGAAAGAAAATTTAGTTAATTTGGAAATTTCATGAAAATTTTGTTTTGTTTTCTGCAAATTGTCATTATCGTAATGCAATAAATCTCATTGTCATTACTGTAATGCAAAAAAAAAAAATGGTTTCATTTAAAAAATACATTTGTAAAGTGTAGTTGTTAAATTAATGCTTGTTTGTTACTGTATTACGGTCCTGACTGAGAATGGATTTTTTTTAATGTTACGGCAATGAAAATTAAAAAATTTAATTTGTTATGAAACAATTGTCACAATGCAAAAATTGCAATGGTATTACTAAATTTTTATATGATTTAAAAAACTTTTTTTTTTTAAATTTTGGGGTGAGATTTCTATTTATTGATATCAATATTTATATTTATTCAATCACTTAATGTCTGTCTTTTTATAGGCTGGCGGTTGAGAAAGAGGTACTTCTTGGTCAAAGACAAAGATCAACCCAAAGAGAAACAAGTATTAAGTTGGGTAAGTTTCATCTTGACCCATACAAACACAATCAAAAACTTTTTTTTGTTATATTCTTGCTCTGTTGATCCAGTTCTTTGACCCTCAACTAGTTTAATTCCCATTATTATGTAACCCTGATGCAGTACATCTTGTTTGTTGTACTCAACACCACTTTGTTTGGCTGCACAAAGAACTTAACTAACTTACTAATCCCTCTTGACGTATTTGTTTTCATTCTCTTCTATAATTAGCCAGAGCATTGTGTGACCCTTGCACTCACCGTAATACGTTTCTTTACCAATTGCAGGTCGATTTGGGTCCAGATAAGTTCCTGTCCGACAAAGATCTCCAGTCTGCAATGAAGCTGCTTCCAACATTTTCTGTAAGTTTTTAAAATTGGGTTGTGGGATTACCGGCGTTGATATATTGTTGCGCAATTGTTGTGAGAGTGTTGTTATGGTGTTGCTAGGAAGTTCTGGTGGTTTTTAGGGCCTAAAATAAATTTACGACTATTCAGATTGAAAATCAATTTAGTATAAATTAGGGCCGGGACTCGATTAAAAAAATTAATCTAATTAATTAGAGGCTTTGTAATTAATTAATCGAAATTAATCGCATTTTAATCGCATATAAATATTTGACCTGAGAACAGTGAGAAGTAATTTTTTTTCACATGGATTTTTAGTATACCATTGAATAATGACTGAATACATAAGCTTAAGCAACAAAATATTGTTTATTTTTGTTTAACCAAGTCCAGCAGACCAGTGCTATTTTTGCCATTAAGTGTAACGTTAGCAATAGCCGTTCCGAATTCCTTGTTGCACAGCTTGCACACAACCATGCTCTTATAGGTTGTAAATAGTTTTTTCTTTGACACTGGTGGCTCATCCGATTTTGGTGTGTTATCCTCCTCGTCCGTCTCTCCCCCAATTTCACACAATAGATGTAAATAGAACGTTTTTTAAAGCTAGGTAGCAACTGCTCACGCTGTTTAGTCCTGGATGCGCGCGCGACCGACCGACAGCGCAGGCAGTTGCTAGGCGATAAGTTGAGCTTCCAATCAAATAAAAGTAAACGCCTGGCATTGGCCAATCCACTGTTTTACCCGTTTACGGACACAGGATTGGATGTACACAACCATGAAGAAAACAAAGTAACAGTAGACGGAAACGGTTTAATTTGAAACCAGGAAATTCTACTTTAGAAGTACATTTTCACAAAAAAACGGGACAATTCGTGTCCCGGGAAAGAATATACATTTTCCGGGACTGTCGCTCAAAAAAGAGAACAATCCCTGGAAAACCGGGACGGGTGGCAACGCTAGAAGTTATCGTTTAAATACTGTCTATGGAAGTTGTGAACGCTAGTTGGTGCTCCAGTATAATCGGTACGCCTAAACTCATCCAGTGAGAAACGTTCCGCGGTGCAAAAATAAATGCGATTAAAATTGCGTTAAAAAGTTTAACGCGTTATTTTTTGTGTAATTAATTAATCTTAATTAACGCGTTAAAGTCCCGGCCCTAGTATAAATATAATATTTTTTTTTTTTTTTTATCCATCAAAACATTGTTGCAGTGTGATGATCTTTTAGTAATTAATTGACAATAGATGTTATTTTATATAGACCGTTACACAATATTTCCCTGCAATTATCGTAATGCAAAACAAATAGGAATATAATTAATTTCACTTTTGTTTGTATTTAATTGCATAGCTGTTAAGGAGAGCCGACACACTGTAGGGAATGAACTAAAAGAGCCTGTCTTTGTGTACAGACCTGAATGTTTGGATGTTTTGTGTGCGAACACTGTCATGTGCTCTCGTTTTTTCTGCTTCCTCAAGTTCAGCAGCCGTACAGCCAGATTAAACCGATCACTGCAAGCCCATCTTTACAAAAGACTCCATTAAAGTCATGTGTAGACACCCGAACACAGTTCCATTTTCTTTTTAGTACATCGTTGTTGTGTAAACGAACCCTTATCTTTTATTTGTTTCCAGTTAGTAATTTAAGTGCTTTAACTTAAAGGGCATATTGCAGGTTTTTTTTTTTTTCAGAATTAATATATAACCTTGTATGAAAATACCATATGAAGAGTAAATGCATGATTAAAAATTGTTTTGCCAGACATAAGGGCACAAATTTAGTAGAAAACGTGACAGTTTCCTTGACCGTGTTGAAAAAGCGCTTTTTTTTCACCACCGCGTCATATTACGTCAGAATGGGGAGTCGTTTGCCGGGCGAACAGTAGGCTGGTATTATGTTGAAGCGGTCGTGATTCAGTGTGTTTTCGGTGGTTATTGTATTTCAATTAATAATTATCGTGATAAATGACTGTGAATTATGGCCTGTCAGAACATCGAGTCCACAGGTTTCCGAACAAGAAAAAGGATGGTGCTTTCTTCCGTGTTTTGTGCAGGGTAAGAGATGGGACTTCGCTTCTGCGTCTGCTTTGAAAAACGCGGTAGTGTGTAGCGTTCACTATAGACTGCATGATTATAATCCCGGCGATATGATGAGTTAACGTTACGTTATATGATGACGGCGATATGTGCACACTGTCCCGGCTCCTTCATCGGGTCGCCCGGTCCGCCGTCAGCATGTGGGTCGGCCACCGGTGGGAAACATGACGGTCACGGATCCGTCAGAGATCACTTATTGTACATTTGTTTTACAAAATGTGCCTTGTCTTAATTTATTTCTTTAACGTATCCTCCATAAACTTGTAATGTCTTGCAAGTCTGCAGCCGACACTTATTATTATTATAATATAATACAATGTTCATTTTCAATCTGTACTCCGAATTTTAATGTTTGTGTTGGCTGTTTCTACATATAAAAATTTTATACAGTAAGAAAGTTGTGATTGTGATTATTTTTTTATTCATTATCACCAAGTGGGGCCATTCAAAACCTTTAAAATGTCCCTCTTTCTCTGGAAACTGTCTCCTAATGGCTGACATACACGTGCAGGTAAGGGTCTAAATACTAGCTTTGCTATTGCCTGACACATAATTACAATATTGTGATCTGAGCATAGTGTTATACATATCGTCGGCTAACGTGAATACATCTATAAGCTAACACTGTTCTCTCATCGAGACCCGACTCCTGCCCTGTTCTCCTTACACCACAGCTCAATGCGTCTCCTCTGACCGTTGTTTTGTCTAATCCTGACCTGTCTACTCTCTTGGCTTCATATGAGGCTCATAATTATATGGCTGAGGTCCGTCATACGAGTAAACATTTAGGCTACAATTTCCACAGCGTCCGAACTGTCATTGCGATCCATTGCTTTCCTATTGTTTACTTTGACCGCGCTCCCCCATGCTACGTCACTTCCGGTTTGGCGGTTTTCAAATGCGGAAGTAAAATTTTCTCACAAAAACGACTCCAGAAGCCTAAATAGCGTTTTATAAGTATATGTTTATATTTAAATCTAGTTCCTACATTATTGTTCTATACATTGGCGCACTGGGTACTCTAACCTGCAATATGCCCTTTAAGCTTTTTTCAGTTAGTTTCCAAGGCAAAATTTCGACGTTTTTCACTTAATATTTATAAGACTTCCGTTCATCTTCGAAACACAAATGAAGATGTTTTTTTTTTCTGTGCCTCCATTGAAAGTCTATTCACCCAAAACTCTGACGGTTCAAACCGTTTATAAAGAGGTCCTAAAAGAAATCCATATGAATGGAGCAGTTTAATCCAAGTCATCTGAACAGACACTTTATATGATGCTTTATATGATGAACAGATTTAATTTAAGCTTTTATTGACATATAAACATTGATTAACGCTCATACATATAGAGCACATCAGATATGGAAAACGGAAACTCAAACGTACTTGCGTGCCTTGCAAGAACGAACCTCATTGGTTCTCAAGCTTGACCTTCTGTTTACATATAAGTGCTCTATGTATGTTCGCTGACCAATGTTTGCATGTGAATAAAAGCCTAAATTAAGTCTGTTTATCAATCCACAGTTTCAGTTTTGGGTGAATAGACTTTCAATGGAGATAAAAAATCTTGTTTTTTTTTAAACAACTTCATTTGTGTTCCGAAGATGAACTAAACTCGTATGGGTTTGGAACGACGTGCGAGTGAATAATTGATAACCGAATTTTCATTTTTGAGTGAACTATCCCTTTAATGGTTACTTCAAGGCAAACCGTCAGTCAGATGGAGGTGGACGTCTCATCATGATGTCTGCATTCCAGATGAGCAGATTAAAGCAATCCAACTGAGAAACACGGTAATGAGGAATGCATGACAAGGTCATTTCTGGCCACGAGGCTCATGGGAAAACATGCAGGAAATCTGAATTCTAGCGTCCAGAATATCATAGCAATCGTTGTAGAAAAAGTCTTCTCTTCTTTGCAAACAATCTCAAGAAGTTCCTGATGCCAAAGATCCGACTTTGTTGGTCCGGTCAACAAAGCTGCGATGCCAGCTGTATATCTAACAATCTCACTCTTACAACCAGTTTAACCAATCAACGCTCATTGGGTTATCTTCATTTTTATGAAGCCAACCTCCTTTTGTCTGCCACAATTAATTCCTTATCTTTCTGGCTTCTCTTTAATAGTGGCATTCCACCAATTGGTCTATTTATTTTTATCATCAAGAGAATATATTAAAAAACCGTATATCAAGAAAGTTTACATAACATGTACATCAAAAAGAACAACTTAATAGTGTGGGTCATAGTGACCTGATGGCAAAGTGAGGCCTAATGTTTCTTCTTTCATACAGTTTCCAGGCTTTTCTACAAACAAATTGAATATGTCTAATAAAAATATACTATATATTACCTAGCAACCAACAGAACACCTTTTGCCAACCGAATAGCAACACCCTGATAACTCATCCTATAATTGTGTCAGTGACTTTTGCATGGACAAAAACACTCAAAGAACAAGTTTACTTAGAAGTGTTTATATGTTTCTGACTTTTGTGGGGTTTTTTGTCCGTAGCATTCAAACATCTCCGCCGTCAGTTTCGCCACTAGCAGTGAATCGTCTGCACTAGTTATTAGAGTTTTCAGTGAGAAAGGAACGCTTAGGGATCACATTTGCAAGGTTTGTTTTCTTCTTGACTTGTCAAAAAAAAAAAAATCTGATTATAACTTTTAACATATTTCAATATCTTTTTAATTCTTCCTTGAATTTTGCCGGTCCTCCAGGTGAAGCCCAAAGAACCCTTTCTTAAGAAGTACTGCAATCCCAAAAAGATCCAGGGTTTGGAGCTGCAGCAAATCCGAACATACGGAAGACAGATCCTCGAGGTCGGTTACGACATGTTCAAAGATATTTTTTAGTTTTTGAAAGAAATGAATACTTTTATTCATCAAGGACAATTTAAATAGTTCAAAAGTGACAGTAAAGGCCATTTAAAATGTCACAGAATATTTCTAATGTTTTGTTTTTTACTTTCTATTTATTAAAGAATATCTTTCCACAAAAATATGAAGTAGCACAACTGTTTTCAACATTGATAATAATCAGAAATGGTTTTTTTTTTTAGCAGAAAATCAGCATATTAGAATGATTTCTGAAGGAATAATCACAGGAATGAATTACATTTTACAATATTCCAATAGAAAACAGTTCTTTTAAATTGTAATATTCCACAATATTACTGTTTTTACTGTATTTTTTATCAAATAAATGCAGCCTTGTTGAGCAGAAGAGACTTCTTTCAAAAACAATATTACCAACCCCAAACATTTGATTGATAGTATATCATTCGAGTTTGCTAACTATTATTTTACGTCAAACTTTAACATTGTTTTTTCAATGCAGTATTTCCAAAAGTAAATATTTCTATATATGTTTTATTCCAGGCACTAAAATTTCTATATATGTTTTATTCCAGGCACTAAAATTTCTCCATGACAAGGGTTTTCCGTACGGGCATCTTCATGCATCCAATGTCCTGATCGAGGAGAACACGTGTAAATTGTTGGATATTGAGAATTCATTATTGGGACTGCCATCATATTACAGACCCTATGTAACACAGTTCAGGAAAATTAATGTAAGATACCTTTATCATTATTATACTAAAATTATAAAATAATCTATTATAAAATTGCTAAATATTTATTTTAAATCTTATTAATAATGTTAATATTTAACTTTTTATTAAATAATTGCTAAATATCATTATTTAACTCATTCATTATTTTATATATTAATATTAATACGGTAATTAAACTGCTTGATGTTGAAAAGCTGATGTTTTTCCTTTTATCAGACAACAGAAAGCATAGACATCTACTCATTTGGACACTTGCTTTATGAAATGACGTATGGCCGCCCACCTGATGCCGTGCCTGTAGATCAGTATCCTCCGGCCCAGATCCCATCTGTAGGTCAGTATGATCTTCTGTTCAGCTTTATGAATGTTCTCTGGAGTATGACCAATCAGCCCACATGTAGTCAGCAGAATTGACCGTTCGCAAAACCCCGCCCTCGACCGGTTCTCGTCCAATCCTAGCTCAGCAACTGTAACTAAGGAGAAGGACCTCCGTCAAACATTGCGATTTCAGCAAGATAGTGAAACGATGCGCCTATGGCAGTGAGGTCTGCACGGGCTTAAAACTTGCTGTATTTTATGATTGCTTGCAACAATAATAAAAAAATAGGCTACATGTACAAACACCGTTTCACTACGGCACTGCGGCCCCTCATCAGTCAGCAAACAAGAGAGAAAAAGCACGGACTTACTAATTACGAAACTTTGATGTGGTTGAACAGGAACACAGTCACAAATTCATCTGGAACTCAAACATTAAACTTCAAAACAAAGTTCGCGGAGTTGCACAACTATTTACACAAATATATCCTTCTCAGTAGGCTACGAGTTATGAATGAAGAGAACAGCACAGAGAGTTGATGGTTTCAGCGCGTCCTCTGATTGCAGTGTTGTGACTGAAATAGCGCGCGCGGCGGCGGGAGCACATGCGCAAAACAGTTTTGTAAAATTATAGGCTATATGATCAAATAAAAATGATTGATATATAATTTTACAAAACTGTTTTTTGCATGTGCTCCCGTGCGCTATTCTGTCTATACTTTCTGTCGTGCTCTGGAGGATATGTCTGCTGCATTACTCCAAAACCAATCACTTAATGTATGGAGCTCAACCCAGCCATGTGTCTGGTTCTCAATTGTTTGACGGGCGTAGTAACAATAACTAAGGGGCGTGGCTTTTGCGAACGGTCAATTGTTTTTATTTAAAGTACCCCTAGGCTATTATGCTTTTCATTGAGTGTGAAATATAGCTGTTTGTGAATGGAAAAGGTCTGCAAAGATTCAAAGATCAAAGTGCACAATAAATAAATTATTATCTCCCAAAAGAAAGAACCTAATCTGGACACGTTGCATGCACTTTACAAGAATGAGGACTCTAGCTCAAATTAATACAGTAAAACCAACACCATCGTTACTGTTCGTATTCAGATCCAGAGCTGAAATTCATATATGGTAATGGTCTTTTGGTTTCCGACGCGTGTTGTGAGCAGTAGACCAATCACAACAGACTGGGCCATCTGACCAATCAGCAGACTACTCCAAGACAAAATTAGGAACCTTCAAAATAGCATAATAGGGGCAGTTTAAACTAGACTCTCATTGTAAACTGAAAGCACAAATTAAAGTAGCCATTCGTATTAGCCGAAAGTATTTCATATATGTGCAAGCAAGCAGGCACATAGTAGCACTGATCAGATTACTGTCTGAATGTGTGGAGAGCATGGATGTTGTATGTATAATAGGCTAAGTCAGTCAGTAAATTAGTTGTAGTTAATTTAATAAGTTGAACTTGCCATTTCAAGCTACAAAACATTAGCCGTTGTACAGTTTTATGCAATAGTTAACCACCTACAGCAGGAATCCCAAAGTGTGTTCGTAAAACGTTTGTAGTTAATGGTTTTAAGTAATACGTTACCTTTTTGTTTTCCATTTTCCCACAGTCTCAGTACTTCAGTCCATCCTGTCCACAGAAGCTTGCAAAACGGGAATGCCAACCGTTTCCCAACTACTACAAACACCGTGAGTTGCGATATTCAGGCCTGCTTGTGCTCAGAATATATTTTCGTTTATCTTTACATTTTTATACATAACATTTTTATTGTTTTTATAATATTATATAATTTAAATTATATTTTGAATAAAACTGTTGGCATAATTGTCATGAGTTAATGTTTATTGCTTAATATTGTTTTATTTTGTGTAATATCATTAAAATAATGTCAAATTACAATGGTGCAAAAAATTGATTTTGTGATTTCATTTTCTTTATACAACATACTATTTATTTATTTTCTGTTGATTTTTTTGGCTAAAATATGACCCGGACTTGTTCTTGACGAGTTTTGTGAGATTCATCCTATCATGAGTACAAAACATTAAGTCTTCATTTTATAACTATGTCACAATATTGTGAATCTAAAGCATGTGAAAGTCAAGTAGTAATTGTGAATTTTGACATTGTTTAAAACTGATTGAAGCACAAACGGTTTGACTCTCGTTCTAACAGGTTATTCAATGACGTGCTGCTGTTTAACTCGGAGAAACCCCAGTTTAAGGTAAACAAAGCAAACTGAAGTAAAAAATAAACGTATTTTTTAACCCTTGTGCATCAATTTAAAAAAAGTTACACATAGGTCCATAGTGGAGAAAAATGTCCATGTCAAAAAACGGTCATAAAAATGTTAAGCATAGGAGCACACACCTAAGTTTTGTCTCATTTTAAAGAAGACCCTTGGCAGATTATTGCTGTAAAAGTAAATAAAAATTGTAAAAAGTAAAACAAAGAAAAAGTTATATAGGTTTAAGTTTATTAAAATGATTTATGAACATTATTTTATATAAAATGTATATTTAATGAAACATGTTGAGCTCTAAAACGGCTAGAAAATCAAAGGCATAAATCTAAACAAGCTGTGTTCCAAATTTGAGGTTGATATCTCAAAAAATTAGCTTTCAGTTTGTTTGGGCGCAGTAACAGATTTTCCCCGTTGGATGCCAGCAAAACTCCACTGGGACACAGTGATTGGATTTGTTATTTGCAGTAGAGTTTTTCTCTTAAATATTACAAACACTTTTTTTTTTTTTATTATACGCATACAAACCACACTCTGACATCCATACCAACACACCCACACAATTATCGTTGCATGATTTATCCAATTTGCTCTATAATATGCCAAAGCAGAAAACAGGAATAAAGCGAGTAATTGCTTTATAGGCCAAACCTGAGAAAATGGCACCATCTGGTAAAAATGTTTTTTACAAATTAAAAAATGTAAGCCTTGCCAACAGAATGAAAGCCCCATAACAAAGATTGCATAATTTTATAGTTACATAGCCCTGGGATTAAAAATTGCTGTTTTAATGGGTTTCAATGCAGACATTATTGTCCAAAAGGTGCTGAGAGGAAGTATTTTGTGTACCTAGTGCAGATTAGATTATTTTTAAAGGAAATGGGGGTGAAATAGTAAAATTCCAATAAAAATAAACACCTGTGCCAAATTTGCTGGCAAAGTGATTTAAAAAAAAATAAAAATGTCCATAAGGATGCACAAGGGTTTTACAACACTTTTTTTTCTCTCTCTTTCCAAACTCCAGATCAGCTCCAAATTAAAAGAGGCTCTGAAATCGTCTAAAGAATGCTTAGAGAGGCGTCTAGTGGAGGAACAGAGGACGGTTAGTGCATTGCTTTGTTCACTTTTGGTCTCTTGTGCAGCAAATGTTCGGCTTGCTTCAGGAATGTTACGCCACAGTGTCGCAAACGCAAATCTTGTCATTTCAATCTAGAAAAGTTGAATAAAATGTAATACTGTCCTCATTTTCACCAACCCTGATATCTGACACAACAGGGAAATCCTTTCAACTTTTCTTCGAAAGTTTATGTAACCGAAACCTTGTGTGTTTTCAGATCCACCAGCACAAGCGGTTGACGCGAGCGCAGTCGCACCATGGCTCAGAGGAGGAGAAGCGCAAGAGGAAGATGTTGGCCAGAAAGGTACATGAGTTTAAACACTTTACCATAATTAGGATTCACACTTAACATCCACACTGTGATATCCTGAACGTAATGGTTCTTAAAACCAAAACGCCTATTTTGGTTCCAGAAATCAAGACAGTCGACTTATGAAAATGAGGAGGATCTCTCTGTCAAATACAATAACAACTCTGGTAGGTTTCAGTTATTATCAAACTTTCCTTTATTAATAAACAACTATAATTTAATTTTAAAATGTACGTTTTCAGCATTCAGGGTTCCAGAAGTATTTTTTTCCATAGGTATTTTGGGAAAGTCTTCAGGGTCAGTCCATCTCAAATGGACCAGTAGAGGTTGCTTGAGCATTTTAAATGTTCTTCTATTTGTGGTTAAACCAATTCAAATAAAAGTAAAATATAAATACAATTCTGTAGCTAGTCTCAAGTAAAAAAAACTGGTGTTTTTTTTGTTTTGTTTAGTTTTTTTGCAAAAACAATATATAGACGTAAAAAAATAAAATTTAAAAATGGTCAAGCAGTCACATTTACAATTTCTGGACCACTTGAGATGGATTTACTCTTCAGTAAGAAGTAATAAACCATGAACCAAACCAACCTGCACCAAGATAAATCACAATATTATAAACTTTAGTCGTCTTCAAATACTTTTTTGTTTTGAATAAAAGACTGTATACTTAATGTCTAACTCGCCCAGTAATTAAACAGTTTTTTAAATAATTAAGTGCACATGACACTCACTCACAAGAAAAAAAAGTACGAATTACAAGATATAAACTCACTCAATGAATTTTTCTCGCAATTCTAACTTTTTTCCCTTGCAATTCTGACTTTTTTTCTCGCAATTGCGAGTTTATATCTCACAATTCTGACTTTTTCCTTGAAACTACGAATTTGAGAAATTGAGAAAAAAGTCAGTATTGCGAGATACAATTACACAATTACCTTTTTTATTTTTTTATTCAGTGGCGGAAAAAAGCTTCCATAGACTTGTGACTTTTATTAAATCAAATACCGTTGCTAACAACCTTGGCGAGGTTTATCATTATTAAATCTGATTTTGAATGGCTTTTATTAACTACCAGTACCCTTCTGTTGAACTTAATTACTACCTGATCCAAGATACAGCTGTCAATGTATAAATCTACAGTAAAGAACACAGTAAAAAATATTTTTAATGGTCTTCTAGCAGGTTCTGGGGCGAGTTCACCTCCAACCTGCCCGTCCTCACCTACTCCTCTACCAGGTACGTCCCTTTTATAACTCTGTTCATCCTCCATCATTATGTAAACTTCATCAGAAGAGTTTGTTTTTCCTGGTTTGTGCATTTATCCAAACATTCCTCTACAGTATGTCCAATCAAAACAATCAAAGTTTTCCCAATAAATCAAAAGTAATTCTGAATTTATACATTTGTTGCATGATGTGGTAAAATGTTTTCAATTGTAACTCACAGGCGCATTAACATCTCCCGTTTTTCTATCAAATTGAGATAAATTATGACCTAATCTCCCTAGTTTCCATGATCAATCGCCAAATTCCTCATGAAATCGGTTGCAATCTCCATTCATCTTACCAAATCATAATCATCCGATGTGTCATCTCGTTCTGATATGATCAGTAATTTGTGTGTGCCTCTCTCTCTCTGTCTCTCTCTCTGTCTCTCTCTATCTCTCTCTCTGTCTCTGTCTCTCTCTCTCTCTCTCTCTCTCTCTCTCTCTCTCTCACATGCTGTCTTCAAAACTAGAGCATGCGCCATTTTGAACGTGTGTGGGGTAAAGTAATTCAATAATAATAATCATCTATTTCCACTATAAAGTTGCAGCTCACCCTCCCTCAGTAGTACATTCCGATTCACCACAGCAAAACTGCTACTCATTAATATTAAATGAGGCCTGTTCAGCAAGTTTCCAGCCTACTGAGAAGGGTTAATGCAACTTTAAAAGTTCACAATCTGCAATTGTCTATTTAGGCACAAAATTGGGCTTTTCTGAGGGTAAATTCTCTTTCTAACAACAAGCACTTTTTGTGGATTGTGAGGTTTTTTCTTATATATGCAATTTTTATATTATACTAGTTTTTAAGATACAATTTTTTTAGATGATCTTTTGAATAAAGAATTAAAAAAATTGTGGTCTTAAAGCAACTGCAACTGAGCCCAACCTTGCATCTTGCTTATTGGTTCAGAAGGCATGAGTCATGCTGTCAGTCACTTATTTCCAAGAAGGTGATTGGTCAGTAAATGATCACAGTATTGACAAATCAGCATTAAGTTATTTAAAGTCAACATGAAATGGACATTTTCTTTCTAATCCTCATATTTGCAAGTATTACATAATTAATAATTATATTTAAAATTATATTGTCATCACAATATATTGTATACTATATTTTCTTTACTACATAAACTTTTAGGCTTTATTTTTGTGTGAACTATACCTTTAATGTTTTTTTTATTAATATGTAAATATATATTTTTTTAATGAAATAACACTCTAAGTAGGAAACTAGAACTGTCGATGTCTAAATGAGTAAGTCATTGGCTGTGTCCGAAAAACTGATAAATGCTGCCTTCGGAGGACGCATTCCAAGTCAACCGATAATTTTTTTTTATATTACTTTCATGTTGACTTTAAATGTTGCCTTTTGTGGTAAGTGTATCATTCTGAATGGCTGTTGTACCTTATTTGCTTCCTGCTTACATACCGCAGACGATTCTGAGTATGTATCTTACTTAAAAACGGCCGATCTTGATGGACTGTTTTCTGATTCCACAGGAGCACCTCCAGCACCTCCTCTTCCTCCCCCCGCTGCTCCTCCTCCTCCTCCTCCCCCTCCTCCTGGGAGTGAACCCGTCCCTCCGTCCCTCTCACCTCCCGGTGGCAACGGCGTGGGCCGGGGTGCCCTCCTCAGCTCCATCCAATCCTTCAACAAAGGCAAACTGAAAAAATCAGATACTGTCAACCACAGCGGCCCACGTTTGTGAAAAAACAAAAAAAACACTCATTTTTGTTTTAGTGCAATTCATCCACTTTCATCAATTCATCAAAAGTTTTTTAGCAACTTGCGTTTAACAGTGAAGAGTGACTGTTTGTATCTGAACTTCTTCAATGTTTGTTTTATTCACATTAAATTCCAATGGAGCCCTGCATCTTTTTAAGCTGCTCAGTGTAACCTAAACAATTCTGCTTGGACCAGCTGTCATATAAAAAAAAAAATGGACATGCGCACTCATTCGGGCGAAAAAATTGACCACCTACATTTTAAAGTACTGACTTCTGAAGACACAAGTTGGTGGAGAATGCGGGCAGCACATTTACTTTGAATGGAAATGTAATTGGACCAATTTTACTATTGGTTCATAAAATGAGTGATGTTTGATTCTGATATTTTAATTCCAGTTTGTTTATGGTTCATTTTGGAGGGTTTGGAATGATGTTTTTTAAGCATTTGCCACATTTACCATTGTGCCTACAAAAGCTGAGAGCGTTCTTTGTTCTCTTTGTTTTTTTTCCTGCGGAAATATTGAGCTACATTGTTCTAATTTTCTTTCAGAAGAAAGTAATATTCGTATTCCTGTTCTGCAAGATCACAATCAACATGTTGCACAAATAGCAGCATTTAAACGATACGTTTATCATTTATGCCCCCTTAACGACACCGTCGCTGTACCAGAAAAACAATGGCTTTGATTTACCCACTGACATGATTATATAATGGCCATTGTTATGTCACTTACGCCATCTACTCCTATTGGTTGTCTGATCTGGTGGTAAATGGAAGAGATTTCTTGTCTTGCACACAATGAGGGAGAAAGTAACTTCTATAAATCATGTTCATCACAGGATCCTCTTGAAAACCAGATTGATGTGTAATCTAGAACGATGTACAATACGATGCGCAATATTTAATCTTTTGCTCTTGTAACAGTGAACTCATTTGTACATAGATTCATACAGACACTGAAACCATTATAGCTAAATATCGTAATACATATTCCTAGCTTTGTTATTACCGTGGGGGAAAGAATTTAAAAATGTTTTCATTTTCGCTACAGCACTTTACCACTGAATATTTAGCAGTGGTCTTGAGAAGAAATGTTCTAAAGTTTACAAAGAGATTTATGTATGTCCAAGAACAGAAGAGGAATCAATGTGGTAATGAAGACATTTGCCACTGATATTTGCCTCTGTACAGTTGCCACAAATGTTGTTAAAAGCACTGGAGGTGAACTTCCTCAAATTGCTGAAAAAAATTGTTTTCCCTGTTGTAAAAAAATTGTATTGGCAATATTTTAAAAAAATGGTCTTGTGCTTTTAGTTGTGAACATTGAAGTAAAGACAATGGAACAGATCTTGTGTGGTTTAATTCCTTCTAACTAATATAAACTAGTAAATAACTTAAGTATAGGTAGACATAGTAAATAATATATTAGAAATTATTAAATTATTAAAATCTAACAGCTACATGCAATCAACAGCTACATACGCATGTAAATGTATGTATATACATACACATTTTATTTTTTTAATATTTTAATTGATATACTTAATTAATTTCCTAATTTATTATTGATATATTGTGCATTCATTTAGAATTGTAAATATTGTAAATGTAAACATTTCAGATATTTTTTCTCAATATGTACAAATTGCATGGTGTAAAATTATACTGTAAATGTAGTTGATAGAAATTCTAGTTAATATTATTACTAAGAGCTATAAAAAAATATTTTATTTAATATATTTTTTATATATTTTAACCTCGAACTGTTTATTAATTAACTGTTTATTGTAACACTATCATGGAAAATATTTCAAATACTTTTTCTCATAATATAATACTATATACATTTAGTTAATATTTTCACAGAATTTTAGATATAATAGTTACTAGTTTGTAATGATCATATTAACAATCATTTTAAAATATGACATTATATTTCAAACATTTTAATGTAATTTATGCATGTTTAATATCCTCAAAAAAATTTACCCTATTATTTTGACATATTGTGGACATCTGGCAACTATTAAAACTTTAGCCTTCTCTCAGCATGACTATGTCCCATCTTTCAACATACATGACAACTGCGTGATTTTAACCTCTTTCAAAAAAAAAAAAAAAAGTAGTGAAGCAATTGATTTAGAAATAATCGATTTTTGTTTTCTATAAAAAGATTTTTCTCTTGCCCTTGGACGCGCAATGACAGCCTGAATGAAGCTTCCGTTGATGTCATGAGTCAGCTACACTGATTGGTCGCTGTCACTGTGTTTCCTGTTCTGATTTTACAACGCGCTCTCTGATTGGCCGAATCTTCTAGCATGACAGCCCCGCCTCCAGACAGAGGACAGTGAAACATGGCGTCTCTGAGGTGTTTTCTGCGCTCGGGGAAGGTATTTATGTGGAAATATTGAATCTTAGCAACATATTACGTTTGTATTTATACGAGGACAGTATTAAGACTGATATTGGCTGTGTTTGTTTCTCAGAATGCCGCTTCTGCTGCTTTGCGGAGGGAGTTTCACAGGACTCAGCCGGCTGCGGTGCAGGTCAGTGATGCTGCTGCTTCTCTCACCTTCAACAGATGCTGTGTCACAGTGAACACAAAACCGCCGAGAAGAGGCTTTCAAATGTGTTGATTATTAGTACGTTGGGTCAGCCGATTATTGGTCACTGTTAAGAACACTAAGAATGAAGAATACTGTTAAGAACATGTCAAGAATACTAACAAAAACACCATGGTAGTAGTAGCATGTTTTGGGTGTGTAGGCTACTACGCAATACAATATTTTTTGGACATTTAGCATATTTGAATGGAAATTATTTGCTAATGTATCATGTTAATGTAAGTTTGTCCTTGTGTACCATAGTAAAGCCATTTTATATATCTGCCAGCACTACCATGGTAATACCTTGGTGTATTGGAAATTTGCCATGTTTTGATTGACACTCCTTGAAAATATACCATGGTGATACCATATTTTTTCCATATGTACCATGGTAAAGCCATGTTTTTTTTGTTTTATATATATGTACCTTTGGTGTTTTGTTCATTTTTATCATGTTTTAATGGACATTTTTTGGCTATATACCATGGTAAAGCTATATATTTTCACTATTTATCATGCTAAAGCCATGTTGTTATTTTTTATAGATTTGTATCATACGAATACTATGGTGTTTTGTATATTTGCGTAGTTTTTTTTTACATGCGCATCAGGGTATTGTTTTATAGGAATTGTATAATAACGTGATTTTTCTTTTTTTTACATTCACCATGATTTATGGACGTCATCTACCACGTTTTTTTGCCATGTGTTTTTTATTTTTTTACCATGCTTTTCTTTGCAGTGCTTTGGCGTACCATGTAAATCTCATAGTAAATTATACAATATTTATTCAGTGTCATGTTTTATATCAATTCTATGCTATTATCATCTAATAAATGTTTAATATTGCATTATATTGTTTGAAAACATTCTGTTATGCATTTTACAATTAATACACTTGATTATTTTGTCAATTATTTCAAAACTATCATGGAAATATTTAACATACTTCTAATATTTTTTTTATTTTATATACATGTACAGATCTTGTGGTTATACTGTAAATATTGTTAATAAGAAATTATAGTTAGTTTTTTTTTTTACTAAGTTAATGTTAATTTATAATAATTATATATTGCCAATTGTTTTACAACATTAATGATTATAATTAATAACTGATATTTCAGATCATGTTTTCAGCATAATTAAATAGATATCTGATATTTATTTTGAGCTTATTGACCCTATTTGATGGCATAACATGGTAAGTTAAAACAAGTAAAACTGGTCAGGTCTCATTTTTCATTCATAAAAACCGCATCATTCTTGTATCTTAATTTTTTTAAGCAACTGATTTAGAAATTGATTTTGGTTTCTATAAAAAGATTCTTCTCTTGCCCTTGGACCCCGTTGTTTTTCTGTATATACCATGGGAAAGCGTTAAATTCCAATATTCAAATTGTTTTGCTTGTATCAGGAAAGCCATGGTGTTTTTGTTTATTCACTATGTTTTACATAGTGTTACAATGTATGTTATGTTTTATGGGAATTTTATGTTTGTTTTTTATGAGTACCATGTAAAACTCATAGTAAATGAATACGATAATTATTCAGAACCATGTTTTACCATGTGATATATGTACAATTACTGCATTTTCTGTTGGAAAACGTTCTGTATGCATTAACACGCTCTTGATTTTTGCAGGTAACGGTCCGAGATGCTCTCAACCAGGCCATGGATGAGGAGCTGGAGAGGGATGAGCGGGTTTTCCTCCTCGGAGAGGAAGTCGCACAGTATGACGGCGCATATAAGGTGAAATAAGATGAACATATTTTTGTGCTATTTTGGCTATCAATAGCGCCAAAGAATCGCTTAGGCCCTGTTTGCACCTGGTATTAAGAAGCATTTTCGCCGATTGGATGATGCTAAATACAAGTGTAAACGGGGTCTGAAACGTTTTGAGCTTGTCCACTTTCAACCACTTCCAGAGGTAGTCGAAAAACACAAGACCATCTACTGTCTGCCGACTGAATTAATGCGGAAACATTATGGAAATCCCTCTAGCCAGACGGGATTTAAAATTTGTCGGCTGAGACCCAATTTTAGTTTGAAGACAAAAAAATGCACCAAGCACAATTTTCTCTCACCATTCCTGATCTCTAACACAAACTCAAAGCTGCAGCTCTCTGTATGTTTCTCTGTATTCTACGATCGTGTTAATATGAAGTTGCTTGAGCTTATTTTATCCATTAGATCAAAAAGAACTGAAAAAACCCATACATTTACCCGCCCATAGAAATCATGACTGAAGTGGTTGAAAGTGGACAAAAGAGACGGATTAAAACACCAGGTGTAAACAGGGTCTGAAACGGTTTGAGCTTGACCACTTTTAACCACTTTTAGAGGCCTTAAAGTTGCTTGTATTGGGTTGCAGATTAGCAGAGGCCTTTGGAAGAAGTACGGAGACAAACGCATCATTGACACACCCATTACAGAGGTGAGAATGATGACATGCTTACGTTTTCGTGTGTTCTTCTTAATTATTGTTTAATGAATCTTCCTCCTTTATCCATGCAGATGGGTTTTGCTGGCATCGCCGTTGGTGCTGCCATGGTGAGTTTTTCCTGAAACGATGATGATAAATTAATCTAAAAGCCACGTTCCCAAACTAACCAGCCACATCCTCTTTCAGGCGGGTTTGAGGCCAATTTGCGAGTTCATGACCTTCAACTTCTCCATGCAAGCCATCGACCAGGTCATCAACTCGGCTGCTAAGACGTACTACATGTCTGCTGGCTTTCAGTCCGTCCCGATCGTGTTCCGCGGACCCAACGGCGCTTCGGCCGGCGTGGCGGCTCAGCATTCCCAGTGCTTTGCCGCCTGGTACGGACACTGTCCCGGTCTGAAGGTGGTCAGTCCCTGGAGCGCTGAAGACGCCAAGGGCCTCCTGAAATCAGCCATCCGAGACGACAACCCTGGTGAGTTCCTCACACGATGAGACTGATGTTCAGGATGTACCGTAGATGTCGCTCTGACGGTCACGTCGTGTCTCTTGCAGTGGTGTTTTTGGAGAATGAGCTGATGTACGGCGTGGCGTTTGACATGTCCGAAGAATCTCAGTCCAAAGACTTCCTCATCCCTATTGGAAAAGCAAAGGTTGAAAGACCAGGTGGGTTTAATATGCACACACACACACACAAGATGAGTAATTATATCACATATACTCTTTCACAACTAAAGTTGACCAAAAGAGAAATATGTAATCAATTTGAGATATTAAATAAAATATTATTGAATAAAATTAATATAAACGTATTGTTGTTTTAATTAAAAATTGAGATTGTAACTACCCTGTCACAACTAAAGTTGACCAAAAGAGAAATAATTCATAAATGTGCCAATATTTTAATATTTACTGAAACAATTACATATTTATTAATGATTTCTATTTTGGTTCACTTCAGTTGTGACAGGGTAGTTACTATCTCTATTTTTAATAATAATAACAATAGGTTTATATTAATATTATTAAATAATATTTTATTTTATGATATTGTTTCAGTAAATATGATTATAAAATTAAATCTTAATACTATTGAATGTTTCATTTTTTTATAATATTAAACATTTTCAGTGGATACTAAAATATTGAGATTAAAATGTTTTTTTGGTCCACTTCAGTTGTGACAGGATAATTTACATATAATAATAACACAACATTTTTATTATTATTAAATATAAATGAATTACCCTGTCACACCTAAAGATAAATATTTTAAATAGTTGAATATGAATGTATAATTTATATTTTAATTTTCTTACTCTAATATTTAGAATAGTATTTATCTTTTTCTATCCCTTGAAAAATCTATAAGTGCCACTGTTAATCGCTCTTATTTGAACAAAAATCAATCACAACTGTAGAGTCATTGGTCTGAGTGGATGTGCATATTAATATTGGTGGTGTGCTGTAGGAAATCACATCACTGTGGTGTCCCATTCCCGGATGGTCACCCTGTGTCTCGACGCTGCCGCTGTCTTGGCCAAGGAGGGTATCGAATGTGAGGTATGACATCATCATTTCAGCCTGGAATGGTTTTCAACACCATTTCCTCACATTTGATTGATTCAATATACACCGTTTTTAAGGAAAAGTGATTCAAAACGCATTTGATTCATAGTCAGTGAATCAACAATGTTTTTTTTTTTTGGGCAGTCATGCAAATTATAATGAAAGAAATTATACGAAAATCACACACACGCATACATTTTTTTTTCAATTTGCTCACATTTTACATTAATTTCTATAAGCTTACTGAATAGTAGTTTGAAGTGTCTGTTTTCGTCTGTAGGTGATCAACATGCGCTCCATCCGGCCTCTCGACACAGACACCATTGAGACGAGCATAATGAAAACCAATCATCTCATCACCGTGGAGGGCGGCTGGCCTCAGTTTGGAGTCGGGGCGGAGGTTCTTGCCGGGATCATGGAGAGTAAATATAACATTAATGCTCATTTGAAGTCAGATGCTATGTTCAAAATGAAATACTAGCGCACTACTTGCTGTATTTTGCTCAGATTGTACTGTATACTGGTTTATTTTATATTTTAGAATGCAATAAAATGTATTATGTTCTTTCAAAACTAGTCAGGAGCTTGTCATTACAAACACACCCAGAGTTGTGTGTTCTTCAGCACGTAGATTTATTTTTTTTCCTTTTTTTAATTCAAGGTCCTGCCTTCAATTTCCTCGACGCCCCTGCGGTCCGAGTCACGGGTGTAGATATTCCAATGCCGTACGCCAAGATTTTGGAGGACAACAGCATACCGCAAATCAAGGACATCATCTTCTCCATCAAAAAGACTTTGAACGTTTAACATATCTCCATTTCAGGACACATTAAATATTAAATACATGTTCCCTACCGTTTCTGCATCAATGTTTGAGGAAATGGATGTTATTTTCATCTTTCTGTTACATGGTTCTTCCCTCATTGGCGCTATATTAAAATTATTTACTATAATGAGGTTGTCATGACAGTGAGGTTTATTATGGCTATAAACATCCAACAACCATGTGTATTATGCTGTAAATTCTACTGTAAGCTAAAATAAACCTTTATCACAATGGGTTGTAAGAAAGATTGGGAAGTTCTCAAACAAATAAATGGTTAGATTTTAGATGAAGTTTTGGGTTTATTTCTGTGGAATGTTTAAGTAACATAAAGATGTAGGGCTTGCCATATAAAATAAAAATGAACAACTGCGAAAAAATAAACGCATAAATATTAAGTATTGGTAGTACATTTCACTTTTCAGGGCCATATTGAACTTGCACTGGAACAGATCTGCAGACTGAAGTGTTTTGGATGATGGTCTGAATGTATGAGAAAGAAAGGGCGTGTGTGTGTGTGTGGTGGGCAGGGCTTCTGTCGTGGGTGTGTCATATCCGCTAATCCCACATTGATGTCCCTGTCCTGTTCTCTGTGACTCCACAATATAAACATTACCGTTATTTTACTGCTTTCACTCGAGCAGAACGAGTCGCTTTTTAACATAAGGGTTTCAAAATGCTCCCGTATTTAGGAAAAGTCACGAAAAACCACACAGGGACGTAAATTAACGCTATCCTTGTTTAAACCCCTTATCCTCCATATTCCTGATGCTTGGGACGAAAGGAAACAACTGAAGTACACCCGACGAGGAGACTTAAATCCTAAAATTTAACGTATTTTCAACGAGGTAATGTGATAACTGAGCATTTGTATTTGTATCGATTGTAGATTATATTTTTATCTTGTATCATTTAATACGGTCTATAAATTAAACGCGTGCTGCATCATCTCGTGATTGCGTTAATATTGATAGGTCGCTGTTTTTCGTAGCTGATTTATATGATATAGTGTTTATATCTGAGACTTTGCTACAATATGTGGTGGGATGCAGGGAAACCCTCGGTGCCCTTCATATGCTGCGTCATTCTTTTCACGATACGTTTCCATGGTAATCTAATCGATATTGCACTTGAATATGCCTGAACTGAAATATATAAACTATATGTCTTTAGTTTCAGTGAAGTGTTTACACCCCATAAAGACTGCAGAGAGCGTCATTCGTCACCAGCATTGAAGAGGAACAGTTGGCCACATGGAGAATGGAGACTGGGCACACATGGTAAATATAAACGTATAATAACGCAGCGGTTCTCAAAACAATACTGCGACAACATTGTTTACTCATGTATAAATGTAAAAAAAAAAAAAAAAAAAGTATGTATGAAATCATTTTATGATGCGCTTTGCAGCACAATTATTTTCTTTCTGCAGTTGCAAGAGTGTTTTGGGTGGTTGCTAGGGTGTTGCTAGGGTATTCATTAATTTCAATTTGCTCACCGCTCCCATTAGAAAGAGCCCACTCCTATATTATTATCCTGTAAGCATTTTCAGTTAATATTTTCATGGCCCTGTTCTAGCATTACTATGGTTAGGTTAGGATACTTTGCTATGCAGTTCTAGAGTGTTTTGCATTGTTTCTAGGGTGTCGGTGGCGATGCCAACATTGTTTACTGAACAAATGTAAACAATATGCAAAACAAGAAATAATTTTTTTATGCAAAAATATTTTCTGATGCGCTTTGCTATGCAGTTGCAAGACTGTTTTCGGTGGTTGATAGGGTAGTTCTTAGGGCATTGCTATGGTGTTCCAGGTGGTTGCTAAGCTGTTATGGTTAGTGATGGGCGCTTTCGAAACGCTTTGTGAAGCTTCGAAACATCTGTGAATCATTTGTTTCGAATCAGTGATTCGGAGTGCGTATCAAACTGCCAAAGCTGCATGATTTCAGTAAGAAAGAAAAGAACGTTGTTTTTAACTCTTATACATTATCCAATTTGTTTGTTGTTTTTATGCTTGTTTTGAACGCTGAGTTTTCGCTGTATTTACACTGTTCTGACCAGCAGGGATCACCAGCGTGTGGCGTTTGGAGCACTTCGAAACAGGGAAGTTTCTCCCATCACTTGCTAGGGTGTTCTGGGTAGTTAGGCAGTTGACTGAGCATTACTAAACGGATGCTTACCGCCCTAAGAATAAGATCTCCAGTGGCTCAAAAAGGAAAAGAAAACAGGCTGTGAGGGTCGGCCATTTTGTCTTATCCCAGTGGTCCATTTTGTCTGAGACCAAGGTTTTATGAAGAACAGGGTTGAATCCGAAAACCTCTCATGTGGTTACCATACTACGGTACTTGTGTGAAACTCAGTTTACCATACTATAGTTACCATAGAAACCATTGTTCCTAAGGATTTTGTCAATGCAGCTCAATACAGCAAATGTTGTTTTCAAGCCTTATAGGTCAACCTGCTTTACAAGAAAAACCAAGCTGGGTGACATTTTGCTGGGGACCAGCATGGATTGGATGGTCCAGCAACTAGAACAGAACCAAATCAATGGATCTGCATGACCGTTTTTGGTCTATGTTAGTCTTTTCATATCAGTTCAAAAACCAAATGACATTCTCAGCAGGTACAACATACATCTTTTAATACTTTGAACATCTACAATTTATGTTCTTTGTTGTAGATAATGGATACAGTTAAGCTAGTTGCTAAGCTGTTGGTTAGCGGTTGCTAGGGTGTTCTGTGTAGTTGCTAGACAGTTGCAAGGGCGTTACTAAACAAGTGCTTACCACCTTAAAGGGATACTCCACCGTTTTTTCATATTAAACTATGTTATTCCCTTAACTAAGACGAGTTGATACATACCTCTCTCGTCTCAGTGCGTGCACTAAATCGCTCTGTCTTGCGGCGAAACTTTGTTAGCACTTAGCTTTGCCCAGTTCATTCAATAGGGGCCAAGCAGAGAAGCTACCAAACACCTCCACGTTTTCCCTGTTTAAATACAGTTACTCGAGTAGTGTAACTCGACCTAGGACGGTGACACAAAACAAATCAATGTTTGGGGGGGATCAATGGTTGGGGGGGGGGGGGGGGGGGGGGTCAATGTTTGGGGGGGGGGGGGGATAATCACGATTATTTTGGTCAGTATTGAAATCACGATTATTTCACATGACTTTGGGAACATGTTGTATTTATTAAAAAGAATAATCACGATTATTTTGGTGAGTATTGAAATCACGATTATTTCACATGACTTTGGGAACATGTTGTATTTATTAAAAAGACACCTTTCAACAATTCTTTTAAAAAAAATCTAAATTTTTTCATTTATTGTACTTTTTGAACTAGGCTATTAAAATAAATAATATAACAGATAATACTTCAAGTATTTTAATAATTCCCACAGGTCTACCACTTATAATGCGGGAAATTCAAAAACATTGATTCACTTTAGCAAGTAGATTGTATGAGTAGCCTAAATGAATCCACAGAGATTATAAAATCAAATCAATCATTTAAAAACTTTCTCCAAGACGCAGTTTCACAAACCGCGTGAGTGTTCAGCGGTGCTGCGTCTTCTCTCTCTATAGCCCCTTTCACACAGCGCGTTGATCCCAGGAAATTGCCAGAACGCCATCTGTGTGAACGCAAACACGACCCGGGATCGATGCCGGGATAGGGACCTAGTAATATTGTTGGTATCAGTCCCGGAACGCTCGCTGTGTGAACAAAAGCCGTAATCAATGCCGTGTCGTAGTGATGACGCTGAAACCGGGATCGTTCGCCAGCTTGTGAAACAGTACACGCACTAGTTTATGAGCGAATCAGAGAAAGAAATACACAAGCTTGGTTTCTCGAGAGAGAAATCGCAGCTCATAAGCAAACTTAAGACGCTGCTGAGACATTACATGTCACATCGATGTCACGTGTCTTTACGGGATGTGTGTGAACGCACTCTCTGATTCCGGAAAATCACTGGCAGTGTGAATGAACCAAAATCAAATGAACCCGGGTCAAATGCCGGGTCACTTTATCCGTGTATTTTCCGGAATCTCTGTGTGAAAGGGGCTTTTGTCTCTCAAAATGGGTTGGACAAGGCAAGCGTCGAAACCACACTCGCGTTTTTAGGAGTCGGGACATGACGGAATTGTCACTTGCACAATCTGGCCAGCATTGCATCGTAACTAAAGTTGATAATTTTCTCTTCTTTTTAAGTCTTATCAGTTTAAACATTCAAGCTGAGGGAGGTTATGGCTTCGGGAGGGGCGGATGTGCGCGTGTCATTCAGAACACAAGACAAAATAAGAGTGTTCTTGCACAACAGAACATGGCAACATAATCCATTTTTACTCGATTGTACTGGTGATCGTTGGGAGACGAAATCAAAATCAAAATTCAATTAATTGCACAGCCCTAGATGAAACCAGCAAATATTGTTTTCAAGGCTGGGCCCCAACCAAGTCTCTCTTGGTCAACCAGCTTTGCAATGAAAAACCAAGCCGGTTTAAGTTTAGCTGGAAAACAGCATGAGTTTGATGGTCCACCAACAAGAGCAGCACCAAATCAATGGCAATGTATGGACTAAATTCATCTTACTTGTGTATTTAGCAGGAAATGGTTGAGTGTTTGTTGTATCAGTACAAGTACCATCTTGACATTCTCAGAAGGTACTAAATGCATCTTTAATGCTTTGAACATCTACCATTTATGTTATTCTTTGTTATAGATGATGGATACGGTTACCCTAAATGTTGGTGGCCATTTGTACACCACATCGCTGTCCACCCTCCAGCGTTATCCAGACTCTATGTTGGGCGCCATGTTCCGAGGCGATTTTCCTACCACACGAGATGCCCAGGGCAACTATTTCATAGATCGAGATGGTCCACTATTCCGTTATGTCTTGAACTTTTTACGAACCTCAAAATTGACTCTACCATGTGACTTCAAAGAAACAGAGCTGCTCCGGAAGGAAGCGGACTTCTACCAGATAGAGCCCTTGATCCAGAGTTTAGGTGACACTAAACCCCTCTACCCGGTGGACACCTTTGAGCAAGTGGTAGAACTGTCAAGTACTCGTAAGCTCTCCAAGTACTCGAACCCGGTGGCAGTCATCATCACCCAACTCACCATCACCACCAAAGTTCACGCACTGCTTGAAGGCATCTCCAACAGCTTCACCAGATGGAATAAACATATGATGGACACCAGAGACTTTCAAGTGTCCTTTACCTTTGGACCATGTGACTACCACCAAGAGGTGTCCCTTCGCGTGCATCTGGTGGAGTACATCTCCAAGCAAGGCTTCACTATTCGCAACACACGAGTTCATCACATGAGTGAACGCGCCAATGAGAACACGGTAGAACATCATTGGACTTTCTGTAGAGTTGCGCAGAAGGTTGAGGATTGATTGATGATGCATTAATGTCTTGTTGAACATAACAGTAATTGCAATAATTTTGAGATTGCCAATTGAGCAATTACAAGTTTAATGAAGACGTGAAAAAAAATTATACTAGTTGCGACTCAAAATTATGGCAATTTCGAAATTACTTGAACACACCACATCTCCACAGCAGTTCCTGGTTGAGATAACCAAAAATGAACGCGATGAAAATGTTTTCTGTAGTACGAAATTCGTGCAAACTAGTCCTATTTCACCCCACCCACTTCAGAAGTTTATGGACAAAAGGAACCTGAAAAATTTGTGAAAAGTACTCCAAATCTATTTATACAACTCTTAAATGTAACATGTTTACATATATTGCATCAGTGTTAAATATACAGTATTCAATTTCTATTTACAATATTTCCGCAGATATTTTGTCCTGTGATTGAGTCTATAAACTGTAAATGGTTTGCATGATTCTGTGGTATCTACACTATTAGTATTTAGACATATTTCCTCCCTTGAGATACAGACAAATGATTTGTACATGCCTGTCCCCCCACTTAATACTCTTATGGCCAGCTTCTGGACCAGGCCAAATTTTGGAATTCCAACGTCCCATTTAAAATTAATTTTAGCCTCAAAATGCATGTAAGACTCAGGCAAGCATCGCTGAAGCTGAGAGCATCTTTTAAACGGTTTGAAAACCCAGATTAAATTGAAAGAGTTCATTCATGTGTGTAATGAATTTGACCTGCACATTAAAAACAGTAGTTTCATCATACATTGTGTGTTTCTGTTTGGTAGTAGATGTCTTCGTATAACATTTCATTAAAAGAATATTTTGTTTTTATTAATGAAATTTAATTAATTATTTTAATGTAATATATGTAAGTGAATTTTGGTGCCACTCTTTCAAATGCAATAACTTTAAGTTATTGTGTTATTATAAGTTAAGTTATTATAACTTTATATTATTAATTCTTTAAGTAGGATTATGTCTGATTTTGAAATATTCGATTTTGCTGTTTTGTGGGGTTGATGGGAGTGGCTTTTACCTTATTTTATGTTAAGATTGACAAAAGTATTTTACAAGGTGTTGATCTTATGCGTTATGCATCAATCATTTTTTTATAAATTGTTTTTTTTTTTTACATTGAAGTATATTAGTCATAATCCTGAATTTTTAAATATGTTTCTTTGTAAATTTGTCATTTAAATCTGCAGTGTGTGGGCTATTTCTATGCCACTAGTGGCGCCAAATGTAATTGCAGTCTGTTTGAGCGGTGTTACATAGCAACACTGACTCAACCAATGATGCATGTTCAAGGCGGTGTCTACATGTTTGTCCAACCAATGATAGGCAAACTTGTTTAAAAACAGGTGTGTTCGACTTGAAGCGGCGCTGGGCAGACCGATCGGTGTATGACATAAAAGTACAGAGAGAGCAATTTGAAAGCATACGGAGCCATCTGCTCTCGAATCGCTCTTGAGCACACTGCAGTTTTAGCATTGAAACTTATCAACAGTATCAGTAGTTAAAGGGATAGTTGACCCAACTGTTAAAACTTGGTCATCATTTACTCACCTTCATGTTGTTCCAAACCTATATGAGTTTCTTCTGTTGAATACAAAAGATGATATTTTGAAGAATGTTGGTAACCAGACAGTTGACGGTAGCCATTGACTTAGTATTTTTTTCCAAAGAAAGCCAATGGCTATTGTCAACTGTCTGGTAAACAACGTTCTAAAAAATATCTTATTTTGTTCTTATGAACAGCACATTCCAGGACCCAGTTTATGTCCGTAACAGTGGACATTTTTTCTGTCGAACTGTCCAACACATCAGATAAGGATGCTAGGACAACTGACAGACACCTTAATCACAGGAAGGACAGGACTTCTCATTCGTCCACTGGCAGTTTCTGCCCAATATCCATCATGAGACTAATCCTTAAAGCAGGGGTCGGCAACAGGCGGCCCGCGGGCCAAAACTGGCCCGCCAGCAATATTTTCTGGCCCGCCGGATTATTTTGGAAATCCGTTTTTTTTTTTTTTTTTTTTTTTTTTTTTTTAGGCTACTATAACGGTTTACAAATAGGCCCCGTGTATCAGTGATGCGCGGGTTGATCCAAAATGAGCGAGTGCCTGCGGTCACCCGCGGTTACGAGTCATCCAAAAATATTTTTAATGATATTCGGGTCGCGGTCGGTCGGGTCGTTTGAAATAAAGATGCCAATTAAACCTTTGTAATATAGTACTAGACCCAATTTTCTATGAAATACATAGGTCTACACTTTATTGGCTGAATAACATGGCGCGAGGATGACGCACGAGCTCAGTCTGCAGATAGAGATAAAAAAGTGGGAAATCCTTATTTTTTTCCCTTCTCTTCGCGGAGGACATCTAGTTCAGTCCGGACAATTTATGTTTGATTGAATGAGTATTCGTTCTGCTGGGACATTTGGTTTCTGGGGTTTAAATGTGTGTGGAATTGAGTTAAGGTATGCAATGTTTGTTTGATCTATATCGGAGCGCGGCCGCGCCTCCAGCGCTGAATATCTGTGTGTTGCCCGACGGGGTATAAACCTTATATATCTGTCAATACACGTTGTTGAACCTGGGTATTGTGGACTTTTCGTTAATGTATAATTATTTTAAGTTTATACATGTATGATTGATCGTTTATTTTGTTGATTTAAGGGGTTTATTAACCAAAAGTAAGCTAGTCACTGTCTGTAATCACCCCAGTAGGTATCAGATCCGCCCCGTTACCTTATGTTTTGCGTGACGTAGCCTACTTTTCCCTTACTCTTTTAGTGTAAGGTAAATTGTTACATGTTGAGCGCGTATACTTTTGAATAAGAGCTGGAAGTGGAAGCGGGTTGGGTACAATATTTTCTTTCTTTTGTTTGCGGTCCGAGTTGCGGGCGGGTTAGTTGAAAACGTCGGTCGGGTACGGGTTGTTTATACATTGACCCGCGCAACACTGCCGTGTAGCCTATCATTCGTTCAATCGTTTTTTTCCCCAAATTAAAATAAAAAATAAAAAAATGAAAAACGACTTGTTTTTGAGATTTGAGATTCTGAAAACGAGATCTAAATTTTTAAAGCAGGTGAACACAGAGTGTATTTTAAGCGGTTGCTGAATTGAACCTTGTGGGAGCGGGACGGAAAAAAACAGTCCCGCGCAGACCTCCTTAAACCTTAGGTGTGTAACGTTAGCCTATGTGTGTCCCGAGTAAATAATAATTTAAAAAAAGGAATAAAGTTAAAAAGTTGGACTAAATCAGATATATGTAGCCTACAACAACATGTCCAACAATCGATTTAAATAGTAGCCTACATGGGGTTTAATTTATCGTTAATAAGATGTATCCGCGTCATTTTCTCGTGTGGTTCAATGGTCCAGTGGTAGAACTTTCGTCAAGTGTGTAAAAGGTTTTGGGTTCTAATCTGCATTCGTATAGTTTTTTTTTCTTCTTCTTCATCAAAACCGATTATGCTCATCAGTGGTTGTAGCCTATATCAAGTAGTAGGGACACGTTTGTGTGCATTATATTTTGTGATTTCACCGTAACGAATAGGCCTATTCCTTGTAGCTGGCCCGCCATCTACTGGATAAAAAAAATATTGGCCCGCGGCCAAAGTTACTTGCCGACCCCTGCCTTAAAGGATAATTCCGGTATTTAACACCTTGAGTCTATATTGTAGTTTGTTTTGGATGAACAAGAGTGGTGGACAACATTTTTTTGACAATGGTTCCTCTCTCGAGTTTTTGACTATAAAAGAATTGGCCATGGACCCATTTAACATTGGAGTCAATGTGCATGTCCGAAAATGTCATTAAAACTGCCAATAATGTTCGTTTACAAAACTGTTAAACTCACCGAGTGATTAGTGGTGTTCGTTGATGTTCCAGAAACAAAAAGTGTTGCGAAATACAGTTTCTGTCGTGTTTTATTCGTCATTTTGTAAGTTACAGGGTTGTGAAGTGTCTGAAAAAATAGTTCCACTATAGCAAAATAAACGGATTGGAATCATATATTGCGACGATATATTGTTTATAATCATCAACGAACACCACTAACCACTCGGTGAGTTTAACAGTTTTGTAAACGAACATTATTGGCAGTTTTAATGACATTTTCGGACATGCACATTGACTCCAATGTTAAATGGGTCCATGGCCAATTCTTTTATAGTCAAAAACTCGAGAGAGGAACCATTGTCAAAAAAATGTTGTCCACCACTCTTGTTCATCCAAAACAAACTACAATATAGACTCAATGTGTTAAATACCGGAATTATCCTTTAAGGTCTGAGCCAATCCCCTCCTTGAACTGCCACCTTAACGTGGTGGAGGGGTTTGAGTACCCGAATGACCCTAGGAGCTATGTTGTCCGGGGCTATATGCCCCTGGTAGGGTCTCCCAAGGCAAACAG
The DNA here is from genome assembly GCF_949152265.1 of Phoxinus phoxinus. Taxonomy (NCBI): domain Eukaryota; kingdom Metazoa; phylum Chordata; class Actinopteri; order Cypriniformes; family Leuciscidae; genus Phoxinus; species Phoxinus phoxinus. Next base: position 21,197,442 of record NC_136895.1, on the reverse strand, counting down.
GTCCTAGGCGACGGGTCAGACTAAGAGCGGTTCAAAACCCCTTTATGAAGAAAAATACATCGAGGACCGTGACGTCGCCCGGTATGGCGCAGCCGGGGTCCCACCCTGGAGCCAGGCCCGGGGTTGGGGCTCGTATGCGAGCGCCTGGTGGCCGGGCCTACCCCCACGGGGTCCGGCCGGGCTCAGCCCGAAGGAGCGACGTGGGGCCGCCTTCCCGTGGGCTCACCACCTGCAGGAGGGGCCGTAAGGGGCCGGTGCTTAGAGGATCGGGCGGCAGTCGAAGGCGGGGGCCTCGACAACCCGACCCCTGGACACGGAAACTAGCTCTAGGGACGTGGAACGTCACCTCGCTGGTGGGGAAGGAGCCTGAGATCGTGCGTGAGGTTGAGAGGTTCCAGCTAGAGATAGTTGGAATCACCTCTACGCACGGCTTAGGCTCTGGAACCACACTCCTTGAGAGAGGATGGACTCTTCACCACTCTGGAGTTGCCCATGGTGAGAGGCGGCGGGCTGGTGTGGGTTTGCTTATAGCCCCCCAGCTCAGCCCCCATGTGTTGGAGTTTACCCCGGTGAACGAGAGGGTCGTTTCCCTGCGCCTACGGGTTGGGGATAGGTCTCTCACTGTTGTGTGTGCCTACGGGCCAAACGGCAGTGCAGAGTACCCGGCCTTCTTGGAGTCTCTGGGAGGGGTGCTGGAAAGTGCTCCGACTGGGGACTCCGTCGTTCTACTGGGGGACTTCAACGCCCACGTGGGCAACGACAGTGTTACCTGGAGGGGCGTGATTGGGATGAACGGCCCCCCTGATCTGAACCCGAGCGGTGTTCAGTTATTGGACTTCTGTGCTAGTCACAGTTTGTCCATAACGAACACCATGTTCAAGCATAAGGGTGTCCATCAGTACACGTGGCACCAGGACACCCTAGGCCGTAGGTCGATGATCGACTTTGTGGTCGTTTCATCTGACCTGCGGCCGTATGTCTTGGACACTCGGGTAAAGAGAGGGGCGGAGCTGTCAACTGATCACCACCTGGTGGTGAGTTGGATCCGATGGCGGAAGAGGAAGCTGGACAGACTTGGCAGACCCAAGCGTACTGTAAGGGTCTGCTGGGAACGTTTGGCCGAGTCTCCTGTCAGAGAGATCTTCAACTCCCACCTCCGGCGGAGCTTCGACCGGATCCCGAGGGAGGCTGGAGATATTGAGTCAGAGTGGACCATGTTCTCCACCTCCATTGTCGAAGCGGCCGCTCGGAGCTGTGGCCGTAAGGTCTCCGGTGCCTGTCGAGGCGGCAATCCCCGAACCCGGTGGTGGACACCGGAAGTAAGGGATGCCGTCAAGCTGAAGAAGGAGTCCTATCTGGCCTGGTTGGCTTGTGGGACTCCTGAGGCAGCTGACGGGTACCGGCAGGCCAAGCGAACTGCAGCCCGGGTGGTTGTGGAGGCAAAAACTCGGGCCTGGGAGGAGTTCGGTGAGGCCATGGAAAAGGACTATCGGCTGGCCTCGAAGAGATTCTGGCAAACCGTCCGACGACTCAGGAGAGGGAAGCAGTGCCCCACCAACGCTGTTTACAGTGGAGGTGGGCAGCTGTTGACCTCGACTGGGGATGTTGTCGGACGGTGGAAGGAATACTTCGAGGATCTCCTCAATCCTGCTGTCACGTCTTCCATGGAGGAAGCAGAGGCTGAGGTCTCAGAGGTGGACTCGTCCATCACCCAAGCTGAAGTCACCGGGGTAGTCAAAAAACTCCTCGGTGGCAAGGCACCGGGGGTGGATGAGATCCGCCCTGAGTACCTCAAGTCTCTGGATGTTGCGGGGCTGTCTTGGCTGACACGCCTCTGCAGCATCGCGTGGCAGTCGGGGACAGTGCCTCTGGGATGGCAGACCGGGGTGGTGGTCCCTCTTTTTAAGAAGGGGGACCGGAGGGTGTGTTCCAACTACAGGGGGATCACACTTCTCAGCCTCCCCGGGAAAGTCTATGCCAGGGTACTGGAGAGGAGAATACGGCCGATAGTAGAACCTCGGATTCAGGAGGAACAGTGCGGTTTTCGTCCGGGCCGTGGAACACTGGACCAGCTCTATACCCTCTACAGGGTGCTGGAGGGTTCATGGGAGTTTGCCCAACCAATCCACATGTGCTTTGTGGATTTGGAGAAGGCATTCGACTGTGTCCCTCGTGGCGGCCTGTGGAGGGTGCTCCGGGAGTATGGGGTCCGGGGTCCTTTGCTAAGGGCTGTCCGGTCCCTGTACGATCGAAGCAGGAGCTTGGTTCGCATTGCCGGCAGTAAGTCAGACTTCTTCCCGGTGCATGTTGGACTCCGGCAGGGCTGCCCTTTGTCGCCGGTTCTGTTCATAATTTTTATGGACAGAATTTCTAGGCGCAGCCAGGGGCCGGAGGGTGTCTGGTTTGGGAACAACACGATTTCGTCTCTGCTCTTTGCAGATGATGTTGTCGTGTTGGCCCCATCAGACCAGGACCTTCAGCATGCACTGGGACGGTTTGCAGCCGAGTGTGAAGCGGCTGGGATGAGAATCAGCACCTCCAAATCCGAGGCCATGGTCCTCAGTCGGAAAAAGGTGGCTTGCCTACTTCAGGTTGGTGGAGAGTTCCTGCCTCAAGTGGAGGAGTTCAAGTATCTTGGGGTCTTGTTCACGAGTGAGGGAAGGATGGAACGGGAGATTGACAGACGGATCGGTGCAGCTTCAGCAGTAATGCGGTCGATGTACCGGTCTGTCGTGGTGAAGAAAGAGCTGAGCCGCAAGGCGAAGCTCTCGATTTACCGGTCAATCTACGTTCCTACTCTCACCTATGGTCATGAGCTTTGGGTCATGACCGAAAGGACAAGATCCCGGATACAGGCGGCCGAAATGAGCTTTCTCCGCAGGGTGGCTGGGCGATCCCTTAGAGATAGGGTGAGGAGCTCGGTCACTCGGGAGGAGCTCAGAGTAGAGCCGCTGCTCCTCCACATCGAGAGGGGTCAGCTGAGGTGGCTCGGGCATCTGTTCCGGATGCCTCCTGGACGCCTTCCCTGGAAGGTGTTCCAGGCACGTCCCACCGGGAGGAGACCACGGGGAAGACCTAGGACACGCTGGAGAGACTATGTCTCTCGGCTGGCCTGGGAACGCCTCGGTGTCCCCCCGGAAGAGCTAGAGGAAGTGGCTAGGGAAAGGGAAGTCTGGGCATCTCTGCTTAGACTGCTGCCCCCGCGACCCGGCCCCGGATAAGCGGAAGAAGATGGATGGATGGATGGATGGTCTGAGCCAATCACCATAAAAATTCTTTAGGACTTTTTGGATGCAAGAGCCGTGGCTGAAATGAAGGGAAGCCACAATGATCAATCCAAATCCATTCAACTATGCTGTAAACTACAAATATCCATTTCATACTTATTCAGAGAAACCAGTATTCTCAGTGACAGCTATTTGTAGAGCAACATCTTACAGCAAATAAACAAATGAATGTATGACAGGTCAATCTTTTTACATCTTGTTTAGACTATTTGTTAAGAATATTGCCAAAGGTATTCAGGTGTTGGTTTGGAAAGTGAGAAATGCATCAGTAAACCGTTAAAGACTTCCAACTGTGTACTTAATGCAAATGAGTTCCACAGGGGAAAGAAGGGTGGGTCACACTGTGTGTGTCCCCTCTGAGGCCAGCAGCCAATCACAGCACTGGAATGGAGAAGAACCAAATTACAATCTCCTCATCGGAAAGGGATAAAGGTACCCTTGAAACAGATTGTCAGGGTAAGAAAACACAGGATCCAGTTGTGAATGCAAGTTAACATTTTTTTGTAAGCAAGAGAAATAAGCAAGGCAGATGTAGTCATGCAGGACTAGCAGCAGGCCTTGGCAGCAGGGAGATTGCAATGGGCTGAATTTGATGTCTGCCGATCAATGAAGTCAGTGAATATCCAGAAACAGCAGGGCAGCCAGTAACCCAGACTCAAGCAGGAAGAAAACACACATGAACAGAAGATTTGAGAGAATTCTGATGGATCAGAACTGCAAGACGTGAACACGAGAAATGATCAGACAACGAACACAGCCAACACTGACAATAATGAGCTGCAGGTGCGGCTGGTCTGATTAGCTCTTCAGCGCAGTTGGTAGCTAGGCAACGCTGACGAGCAATCAGACCAGTGACTGGAACACAACAAAAGCCCCTTTCACACAGAGATTCCGGAAAATACACGGATAAAGTGACCCGGGATTTGACCCGGGTTCGTTTGAAAATGGTTCATTCACACTGCCAGTGATTTGCCGGAATCAGAGAGCGCGTTCACACACAACCCGGGTATGTCCCGGATAGACGCGTGACGTTATGATGTGACGTATAAGGTGGCGAACGATCTCAGCTTCGGCGCGGATTGCAAGGAGCTCTCGGGTCTCTGCTTCAGTCCAGTTTGCAGACATCTTTTCGTTCTTTCTTGTATCGATGACGAACACAAACTTTCTTCTAACAGAGTAACAGAGTCGCACGATAACTAACGTTACGTCATTGCGAAGGCTCGTGCATCATCACTACGACACACCCCTTACGGCATTTGTCCTGGCTTGTGTTCACACAGCGCGCGTTCCGGGTCTGAACACGGCAATGTTACTAGGTCCCCAACCCGGCATCGATCCCGGCATTAAACCCGGGTCGTGTTTGCGTTCACACAGAAGGCGTTCCGGCAATTTGCCGGCAATTTGCCGGGTTCAAAGTGCTGTGTGAATGGGGCTAAGGACATGTCAGAAGCCCCTTTCACACAGAGATTCCGGAAAATACACGGATAAAGTGACCCGGGATTTGACCCGGGTTCGTTTGAAAATGGTTCATTCACACTGCCAGTGATTTGCCGGAATCAGAGAGCGCGTTCACACACAACCCGGGTATGTCCCGGATAGACGCGTGACGTTATGATGTGACGTATAAGGTACGCACGCTCGATCATTTTTTTTCGGATTCGGTCGTACACTAACGCATCACGTACCGTTCCACAAAGCTGGCGAACGATCTCAGCTTCGGCGCGGATTGCAAGGAGCTCTCGGGTCTCTGCTTCAGTCCAGTTTGCAGACATCTTTTCGTTCTTTCTTGTATCGATGACGAACACAAACTTTCTTCTAACAGAGTAACAGAGTCGCACGATAACTGTCATTGCGAAGGCTCGTGCATCATCACTACGACACACCCCTTACGGCATTTGTCCTGGCTTTTGTTCACACAGCGCGCGTTCCGGGTCTGAACACGGCAATGTTACTAGGTCCTCAACCCGGCATCGATCCCGGCATTAAACCCGGGTCGTGTTTGCGTTCACACAGAAGGCGTTCCGGCAATTTGCCGGCAATTTGCCGGGTTCAAAGTGCTGTGTGAATGGGGCTAGAATAGAGCATCACAGTCCCGCCCACAGCCCGAGAGAGCTCTGGTGCCGGAAGTAAATTTCCCATTCATTTCTCCCATTGACTTTTGGAAAAATCCGTATCTAAAGAGTTTTAGAGCATGTCTGAGGATAACCAGCTATGGCTGAACTCATAAGCATACAACATATCATTTCGAGTAAAAAAACGAAGAGAAAATCCAAAAAAAGGCAAAGGTACAAGACTGTGTACATATTTTCATTTCCGAGCGAAGGAACTACTCGCCCCATAACCCACCGCGCCTCACTGAAGTCGACTGAAGCCAACCGCAAAAGAGCCTTTTGAGTGAATTTTATATAGTAAGTGTGTAGTTAATAGCAGTTATTTCAGTAATAATCGTGTAAATAAAAATAATAATATATTGTGTGTGTGTGAAAGCGGTTAACGATAGCGTTAGCAACATGGTGCAGCTCAGTCATCAACACACGTGTGTTCAGTCAGTGTGTAACGTTAGTTTGTGTGTTTATTTCAAAGCCCTTTGTGACACAGGACACTCTGCTGACAGGACAGGTTGAGGTCCATGCTCATTTTCATGATGTTATAGTTCATCCTTAATTGTAATAACATTTAATGTATTTTCTTAATATCCACAACAAGTGAAAATGAAAAAGTGATGGTCAGCAAACCAGAAAGTGCACAGCGCCACCGGTCTGATGCATGGACCGCTGCATGGTCTGCTCTTGGACCGTCATATTCAGTTTATTAACTTGCCATGAATTATTACACAAATGTTCAGTAAATGCATGAAGAAGTATGCCTAGGCTTAATATTGTTTTGACAGTGGCATCATAAAATGCTTGATATGACTCATACCATATGAAGGCTACAGTAGCCTATCTAAAGTGAACGATAAGTAAGGGATAATGTAAAGGTCGTTATAGCGAATACAACTCGCGAAAGGCTGATTATGAGCCCGAAGCGGAGCCTGAAGGGAGTTGTATTCGCTATAACAACCAACTCGCTATACATTATCCCGCTTATTACATGGCTACCTACCAAATAAATAAATAATTTGACACAAAATATTAATTTAAAAAGGAATGTATTGATTTAAAAACTATTTATATGGCTTCCGCTAAAGAAAACAGTCCGTTCAGTCTCTACCAGAGAATGTAGATGGGCTCTGGTCTCTACTGTTAGAATCCTGCTTCCATGGCAACGCTCTGACCTTCGCGGGGTTTACACGACATCCACCAATCAGATGCATCACTGTGGGATTGTGGGATTGTTTAGGATTGTGGGTAATGAAGTACTTATCCAAGACATCGCGAATAAAAGGCATTTATCTCAAATCAAGGTTAGTGCCCCATGAACTTTTGGCGTTTATATGAGCATATACAATCGCTTAGTACAGCCGTTGCTGGTTTTAAGTCTACCATGTATGGTTACGTTTTTATGGCTTATACCCCAAATGTCTATGGAGAAATTGTATTGAATTTTTACTTCCGGCACCGGCTGTGGGCGGGACTGTGATGCTCTATGATCACACAGACCCATGAACTGTGTCACAGACACTACTTGTTCTGAGTCTCAGGCCTGTGAAGACTTTTGACAGAAAGAGATCAACCAAGTTCTGAGTGAGACATAACTGCACTTCTGTTCTGACCCTACGGTTCGTCCAGAGAGACAACAAAAGATTCTATGATCTGGGTCTACAGCTTGTGAGCCAGACCACATTCTGAACCTCCAGTCTGTGAGGAAATATACATTAACAAACACTACGTTCAAAGTCTTCGTCCAGCGAGACAGTAAAGACTACAACACGTCCCAAGTCTCCATGCCAGAGAGACAGAAGCGGAGTAACCAAGTTCTACGTGTCTCAAACAGAGAGGCAGAAGACAAACAGACATTTGCAACAAGGTTAAGCTCAGAAGAGCGAACCTCAACTTCAAGGTTACTTCGTCTGCGTGTTCCAGATTGTTAAGGAACTCTGCACAAACTTCAAGGCCTCATCTGCATGTTCCAGATTTTAGGAACCTTTGGTGCTCCAGGAGATCAGCATCTTTATATTCAAGGCTGTTGAAACGCATTCCAGCTCCTTTCCCCACTGCATTGTTACCCAGCAAATCCAGTGGAAGACGTCACCGCCATCGGACTGCTCACTCGACCATCTGGAACGTAAATATCACTTGAACAAACCTCTTTCCAGAGACCTTGGCATTGCTATAGACCTTATGTAGCTCCGCCCCTTTTAAGTGCTGTGCTTATTGTCTTTTGTCTTCCGGTCTGTATTTTCACAGAGATCTTGCGTATTTATGAATGAACGAGTCGTTTTAAAATCTTCCCGGTCTACTGACATTTGTTAAGATATCTGATTTAAACATAACAATCCTCATGATAACTTTCGTTAACTTTACATTAAGTAAATCCACTTCAAAAGCTAATTACTTCTGGACAATGATGCCATCGAGATACAGAACGACCGCAAAAACGGAAGTTCAAAGACAATATTCTAAAGATGGCGCACCCTCGTTTCTCTGGCGCATAAGGTCTATAATATCAGTATATTTTATTTTTTTTTTTTTTTTTAAACAGAGGTTAGAGGTAACAGCTGATGGTAGTTAATAACAAATAATCCTTAATTTGCATAAGGTCACCTTTTCACCTTATTAGTTTCAGAGAAACAAAAGTTTATCTTTCCACTAGATAACGTGAAACCTCCATAGCCACACTCAACTTAATCACTTGTATTGTATGCGCCTCATGGACTTTATTCCTTTACGCTATTCATTTAGTAGTTGTTAGTTATTATTGTTTATCTTTTTGTTAATAAAATATATTTTATTACACTGCGTCTTCCTTGAACTGATAATACAGAAGAGGCTCTACAAGTTTATAATCTCACCAATCTTTCAGATAAATCAGCTGACCAACTCCCTCCAGTTTACATTTATTCTAAATGATTGAACAGTCTCCTGTTGGGAGTGTAAGACCTTGACTGGTGCCCGAACTAAGAGAGCAGGGGAAGTGGTGATCTAATGTACTCATAACCACATCTTAAGTGACATGCAATCTAAAAATCACCACGTCAGCGGTGACGTGAGTTACAATCACTACATAAGTAGTGTCTCTGGGTGGGCAAAAGTAACTCGCTACAAACAGAAGAAAGAAACTCATACAGATTTGGGACAACTTGATGGTGAGTAATTGATGACGACAATTTTCATTTTTGAGTGAACTATCCCTTTAAATGATGTTGACTATAACCACTAAACAATCTGGTAACTGGCTCATAAGATCTAGCCTATGCTATGGCCTCTTGCATCATGGTTCAGCATTACTGGAATAGCTGGCGTGGCCAATCAGCACTGACAGCTTTTGTTAGCTAGCATTTGACGTTGTGGTTTTATTTACAAATCTAAAAAAGTTATTTCTACAAATAATGTGAGTGTGTACAAGTTTGGCTATACTTGTGAGGGCCAAATGTCCTCACTTATATAGTGAAATATTATGACAACTGACTAGTGAGGACATTTTATTGGTCCTCACTAGTTAAAAAAGGATTATAAATTGGCCAAACTATGTTTTTATTTAAATTGAGTGTTTTACACATTGTTTCTGTGATGGGTAGGTATGGGGTAGGGGCTGGGTTTATGGGATAGAATGTACAGTATAAAAATAGTTGGAATGTCCATATAAAACGTGTGTGTGTGTTTGTGTGTGCGCGCTTGTGTGAACGTGTGCAGGTGTGAGGGCATGTTGCTAGTTCTATTTTGGTGTTGTCTAATATCTTGTGTCTATATGCTGTAGTAATTTGTTTTTCTGAAGAAAAGGTAAGTGGTGTTTGCTTGTGTAAAAATCACCGGTACTATGTTAGGATGGTTGCCATGCCATGATGTTGCAATGTAGTTTTATTATATTACTATATAAAAATGAGCTGTTGCTAAGGTGCTCTGGATGGTAGGTGGTTGCTCACTAATCAGTCAAAATAGCCAATAACCATGTCTCTAATATATTCCAGTCTCTTGATATGGCCTGAGTTCTAACTTCAATTCAAGTCTACATGATTTTTTTTGTCCATTTTATCGCATGCTTCCCTCAACAAACCACATGATTTGAATAATTCAGTCACTGGTTGTTGTGCACGCTTTTGAAACACTGCTTTGTGAAGCTTCGAAATCTTTGCGAATCATTTGTTTCAAAACAGTGATTCGGAGCATGTATCAAACTGCCAAATTGAAATATTTTGAATATTTTGAAATCTACCAGTCTGCAGAGCACCGCCTCAAGTTCGAACACATCTTAAATCAAAGACTTTAGAGCCGTGTCCCATTTCAGAGATGGCATCCTTCAAACGAAAAGGCACAGACTTCAAAAGCCACACCTTCGAAGGCTACAAAGGTCAAAACGAGCGTTGTTAAATGGGACGGTCTAGCTTACGGAGGATTGTTCTTGTTGCCTAGCAACTGTGACAGCTGCTGTTGCCGAGCAGCAGTAACGTTTGTACTGGACTTATATTTTGTAAACAAAACCAAAGTAAGTTCACCGTGGTCAATTTCTGTACATAATAAAGAGTATAACCTATATAAAATCAATTGTTCAACATTTGAACAGCTTTTGAAAATACTGGAAAATACATTTGAAACGTTTTTTTTATTTTTTTTATTTTTTTTACATTTGTATTTATCATAATGTTGTAGTTAAACCCCAATACTTGCATTTTAAAAGTGTATTCAAGCAATTTCTCTTCAAAAAATCATGTACACTGATTTCTGGGGTAGGGATTTCCTTCTGCGATCCATCTGATTCACCACATTTGAAGGAGCCTTCGAATTGGGACAGCCTTCGAAGCTGTCTTCGAAGGAGCCTCTGAATTGAGACGCGGGTAAAAAAAAAAAAAGACAATGCACTCGTATTACTATGAATGGGAGAAAGGACAAGATGCACTATGGTGGAATAAGTCCTGCCTTCCTAGTAAAAGAGCCAGTATCAAATTGATAAAGTATGCAGCAAAGACTGCAGCTGCCATTAGTATCTCCGGTTGCTATAGAAACAGTCCGTTTTCTGAGACATCTTAATACTGCGCATCTGCGCTTGGTGAACAGTTTTGGAGAATTTGGTGTTTCCCCATTCAAAGCGATGAAAGCGAAAGCTACTGAAAAACCGGTAGCTGCCTGAGAGGTGTTTCAAAGATGGCCACAGAGTGAAATGGCTTCCCTTAAAGGGACTTTGCTTAAATCTGCAGTGGTCAGGTGGTACAACGGTCACATGGTACAACGGCCACATGGTACAAGTCGTAGCTCTCACAAAATGTTGTATTTACACGTTGTAATTACAAGACAGCTATAATTCACCTGTGCTTCCAGTATGCCCTCCCAACCTCCCTCTTCAGACCTCTGCCAGTTTCTTTTTCCAGTCGCCACTGTCTCCTGTCAGCCCCTCGGTTCCTCCTCTACCATTCCACTGTTGTGTGGATCCACCTTGGGTCAGCCGCTTAACAGCGCCGTCTGGATGTTTGGATCCCTCTGGCCTCGCCTCCAGCCACTGTTCCAATCACTCCAGTCATCCAGACTCATCGCCTTGGCTCCTCCCTCCCTCGGCTCCACCAGGGACCATTGGCCAAACCACTCCACTGGTCTCCCTCGACTCCCCCGCTCCATCTTGGTCGGACATCGCCTTGCCTGGGTTACGGACTTGCGAGGCGTCTGGCTTTGCCCTCCCTTCGGCTCCACCTCGGCCCCCTCAGTCAGTCCGGCTTCACCTCAGCCCTCCTCTGGTTCCATCTCGGGGGATCGTCGCCATGGACCCATTGCGGCCTCCGAAGCCTGCGGTCTCGTGCCTGTCCATCGCCTCTCCGTCTGCGCTCTGGGCCCCTTCTCCACCGGCTCAGTCTCCATCCGTCATCCCCATGGCCTCATCGAGGAGATTTGCTCCTGGCTTCCCCTGGCTCCTCCCACCCTCCACTCCACTCCACACATGGAAAGTTGTCATTGCCCTGGACTGTTTTTGTTTTTTTCCTCAGCTCTCTTCCTTCTTTCTTTCTTTCTTTCTTTCTTTCTTTCCTTCTTTCTTTCTCCCTTTCTTTCTCTGCTTCCCTGCCTCCTTCCCTGCTTCCCTGCCTACTTCCCTCCTTCCTTCCCTGCCTCCCTGCTTCCCTGCCTCCTTCCCTCCTTCCTTCCCTCCATCCCTGCCTCCCTCTCTCCTTCCCTCCCTCCCTGCTTCCCTCCCTCCTTCCCTGCCTCCTTCCCTCCCTGCTTCCCTACCTCCTTCCCTCCATCCCTCCCTCCCTGCCTCCCTCCTTCCCTGCTTCCCTCCATCCCTCCCTCCCTGCCTGCCTGCCTCCCTCCTTCCCTCCTTCCCTCCCTCCCTCCCTCCCTGCCTGCCTGCCTGCCTCCCTCCTTCCCTGCTTCCCTCCCTCCCTGCCTGCCTGCCTGCCTCCCTCCTTCCCTGCTTCCCTACCTCCTTCCCTGCTTCCCTACCTCCTTCCCTCCCTGCCTGCCTGCCTCCCTCCTTCCCTGCTTCCCTCCCTGCCTGCCTGCCTCCCTCCTTCCCTGCTTCCCTCCCTGCCTGCCTGCCTCCCTCCTTTCCTGCTTCCCTCCCTCCTTCCCTGCTTCCCTCCCTGCTTCCCTCCCTCCCTCCCTCCCTGCTTCCCTCCCTCCCTCCCTCCCTCCTTCCCTGCTTCCCTGCCTCCCTCCCTCCCTGCTTCCCTGCCTGCTTCCCTGCCTCCCTGCCTGCTTCCCTGCCTCTCTGCCTGCTTCCCTGCCTCCTTCCCTGCTTCCCTGCCTCCCTCCCTCCCTGCTTCCCTGCCTGCTTCCCTGCCTCCCTCCCTGCTTCCCTGCCTCCCTGCCTGCTTCCCTGCCTCCATCCCTGCTTCCCTGCTTCCCTCCCTCCCTCCCTCCTTCCCTGCTTCCCTGCCTCCCTCCCTCCCTGCTTCCCTGCCTCCCTGCCTGCTTCCCTGCCTCCCTGCCTGCTTCCCTGCCTCCCTGCCTGCTTCCCTGCCTCCCTCCCTGCCTCCATCCCTGCTTCCCTCCCTGCCTCCATCCCTGCCTCCCTCCCTGCTTCCCTGCCTCCTTCCCTGCTTCCCTGCCTCCCTCCTTCCCTCCCTGCCTCCCTGCCTCCCTGCCTCCCTCTCTCCCTCCCTGCCTCCCTGCCTCCCTCCCTGCCTCCCTGCCTCCCTCCCTGCCTCCCTCCCTGCCTCCCTCCCTGCTTCCCTGCCTCTCTCCCTGCTTCCCTGCCTCTCTCCCTGCTTCCCTGCCTCTCTCTCTCCCTCCCTCCTTCACTCCTTCCCTCCTTCCATCCCTCCTTCCTTCCTTCCTTCCTCCTTTCCCTCCCTCCCTCCTTTCTTCCCTCCCTCCTTTCTTCCCTCCGTCCCTCCCTATTTCCCTCCTTCCCTTCCTTCCCTCCCTCCCTCCTTCCTTCCTTCCTTCATTCCCTTCCTCCCTCCCTCCGTCCTTCCCTCCCTCCTTCCTTCCTTCCTTCCTTCTTTCCCTCCCTCCCTCCCTCCTTCCTTCCCTCCCTCCCTCCTTCCTTCCTTCCTTCCTTCCTTCCTTCCCTCCCTCCCTCCCTCCCTCCCTCCTTCCCTCCCTCCCTCCCTCCTTCCTTCCTTCCTTCCTTCCTTCCTTCCCTCCCTCATTCCTTTCCTCTGTCCCTCCCTCTCTCTCTCTCTCCCTCTCTCTCTCCCTCCCTCTCTCCCTCCCTCTCTCTCTCCCTCCCTCTCTCTCTCTCTCCCTCCCTCATTCCTTCTCTCCCTCCCTCATTCCTTCCCTCCCTCCCTCATTCCTTCCCTCCCTCCCTCATTCCTTCCCTCCCTCCCTCATTCCTTCCCCTCCTTCCCTTCCCCTCCTCCCTCCTTCCCTTCCCCTCTCCCTCCCTCCCTCCTTCCCTTCCCTTCCCCTCTCCCTCCCTCCTTCCTTCCTTCCCTCCCTCCCTCCTTCCCTTCCCCTCTCCCTCCCTCCTTCCCTTCCCTTCCCCTCTCCCTCCCTCCTTCCCCTCCCTCCTTCCCTTCCCCTCTCCCTCCCTCCTTCCTTCCCTCACTCACTCCCTCCCTCCTTCCCCTCCCTCCTTCCCTTCCCCTCTCCCTCCCTCCTTCCCTTCCCTTCCTCCCAACATTTATAATGTTACAAAAGATTATATTTCAAATAAATGCTGTTCTTTTTAACTTTCTATTCATCAAAGAATCCTGATTTTTTTTTAATCAAATTTGCATATTAGGCTGGATTAATGCCTCTTGAATGCGCGCGCATCCAGTATTGTTTGTATACAAGAAACACGTCTATACAGTAAAAACAATCTTTGTTGAATTAATTACCTGTTATCACTGTAAAGCTGTTTTGAAACAATCTGCATTGTAAAAAGCGCTATTTAAATAAAGGTGACTTGAATTGACTTGTCTTCCTCAATTGCCTGTGACCTAGTTTCTCTGTGTTTGATTAGTCATTATGTTCACCTGTCATCTCATTCATTATCTCATTGTTCCTTTTGTTTGTTCCATGCATTTAAACTTTGAGTTCTCCTTCATTCTCTGTCCATTCTTGTCAGTGTTATGTTGTGTATGTATAAATGCTATTATACTGATTATCCTTTGTCTTTTTGGTGTTTATGTTGTTACAACCAACCCATTACATTTTACAGTTAAGAATCATTACATAAATTACAACATGGCATGGACGCACCTTGATTTCTTTGAACCCATGAACCAGTGTCTATATTTCATCTACCTGATCTTGGATCAGTTTTATGCATGTACTGTATAGAAAGGAATAGTTGTGGTTAGTCTCTTATCAGCCTGATTAATTGAGCTTTCCATAAAACAAACAAAACAATTTAATAAAACAACAATATTATACAGACAATTCATATTTAATGGTGTTGTATGACTTATTTACACTTTAAAACATTTGCAATTGAATTTTTTTTATTTGTGTATTAATGCATGTTGAGTTTCCACTGCATTAAATCCTTCTGACCTGCAGGCGTCACAACAGTGAATAATTTTGTTTAGCAATTGGTTTAATTAATTCAAAGTTTCAAAAAGCTTTGTTTCTCCCATCACTAGTGCACCCTCCCAAAGACGTCTTGACATTATTGGCCAACTCTTGCAACAGAGCCAACACCATCAAGGTTTATTCTTCCGAAATATAAAGGTCATTAAAAATTAAACAAATGTGTAGCAGCCAATGTATTTTTAAAATGTTTTTGTGAATTTATGTTCTTTGTTCATTTGGGTACATTATGTAATGATCTTTACTGCAGAACATGTTGTCCTAATTTCTGTGTTGGCTGTCAATGGCCAGTAGGCCTACACCAAATCATAAAATGGCCGCCATCAGGATGCTTGGGTAAATGTCCCTCCACACACCGAAGTGAAAATGTAGGAAAAAGTGCTATACATGGCTGTTAGGATATATAAACATCAGGGTCATTGTAGTGAAATCATCTAATAAAGCCACTTGGATAATCAATATAATTGCTTAAGCGATAAAAACATATCCATTTAAGAAACATGCTACATGATAAATGTGACCAGTGAAACAAATATTGGTGGTTGTATAATCTTGTATCTATAGTATAGACTCGATATTTTCACTTTCCAACCCCAAATTGATGCATACGGAAACAATATGGCAATCCTGCCATTAGCGTTGCTGTTCATTATCAATGAAAAAAAAATTCCTAGCAGTCTAATTTCTGAGGATAAACAATGATACGCAATACTAGCTATTTTTTGTACAGGTCTACAAATATCATCAGAGAGGATAATTTGTCATGTTTTACACATAGGTCTCTAAAAATGTTTGCGAAAAGGTTTCATCGTGTATGCTGGGAAGTTTGAGAGCCACCATGCTAACATGACGTCATACAGCCACATCTCTGAGAAATCGGAGTAGATTATAAAAAAGTTATTTGTTCTTTTCGAAGTACGAAGCTGTACATTCTGACAATCATTATTGCATGTTCTTCGGGCCCATTTTTGGGGGAAGGTTCCTGCCCACCCATCCCCCACTGCTAAACTAAAATCCTAAAGGACTGTTTGTGATTTTTTTTTTTTAAATCAATAAATCAGTGGTCCGACAGTTGTCCTTATGTTTTATTTACATATACCTTCACCATTGTCTACAACAACATGAACTTATTATTTTTCACATAAAAATAAAAACACATTTTTTACATTGGCTAGCTATTTTCCATTTTGGGGGATGGGCTCCTGCTCACCCATCCCCCACAGCTAAACCAAAAACCTCTAGGACTTTATTATTAATATTATGTTTAATGTTAAATTAATCAGAGGTCCGTAGTCAGTTTTTCCTCAAACATTTTATACATATTCCTAACCATTGTCCACAACAACATACATTTTTTTTCTTTTGCACTTAATATAAACAATTTTTTAACCTTAGCTAGCTATTTTCGCGATTGGCTCCGCCCCTTCTTCCAGCCAGCCACTCCGAAACTCTCACCCTCAGAAGCTCTGAGAGCCATTTTTGTTTCATGGCAGAGAGCACGGCAGCTCTCGTTTCAATGCTCTCAGAAGGGACTCGGTAAAAGGTAAGACTCCTTATTTAAAAATTATCTATTTATTCGGAGAAGGAAGCGTGGTGTTACAACAGTATGACATTTACTTCAAGCAGCTAGGTTTGCCATAAAGACTCCGTATATGGCATATGCTCAACTACATTTTAGCCAGGATTTTTTCGTATTAGTTTTTCACAAGTAGACACCCAAAGTGGGTCTGAAAAACGTCTGTTGTTTTTGAGACGTTTTTATTCAGCGTAATTGCAAGGTAATATTAAACCGGTAAGTATTAGACGAATGTTTATCTCCCTTTTTATCCAGATGAAGGTTCCTCTATTGTGTGTTGCATCGCCATTTGAAATGTTATTGAATGTAATTCTGAATTATTGACGTTTACTGCTACAAACCCCGGGTTTCGCTGTATCATTTCGCCTCTTAAATATCATTCGATCTGTTTTAACGCTTTGGCTGCTAAGGAAGATAAATATAGCGAGTAAAGACCGGATCTGTGTATTTTCGAATGCGCTTGGTTACGTCAAACCTAGTGAAGTATCGCAGTTTAGGGGCGCTGTGCGATCTAGCTACTAGAAAGATGTGTGTGTATTCAAGCATGTGTTGTGAATTTAAACACAGACAAAGAGGTAAACTATAGATCCAATTACAAATAAGTCATAAAAGATAAGGCACAATCTGTTTTCCAGTTAAACTGTGTAAATTGTTATAAATTGTGGGACCTGTTGCGATTTAGGCAAATTAATTTTCTAGTAAATAAAATAAATTTGGTAAAAATACAGATTTATAGTTTCCCCCCCATGTTTTGGCACAATTAGAGACCAGTCATAACATATGTTGCGAAGACGTTGTTAAAGAGCGCAGTATAGCATTGTTGTAATTATTCTGAATTTAACTGAGCATTTTAAAAGAGTGGATTCGCTTTCTGTAAAAATTCAACCTTTTTAAGGTCTTTTAAAAGACTATTCACACAATGTGCACTCTTTAATGTTATCTCTGTGAAATTGTCACACTGTAAGCAGTCGCTAGTGGGAAATTGTTTTACTGTTACGAAGCATCTCGCACCATGAGCAGTGTTAAGCTTGGTATACCTAATTTTTCGCGTTCTGCTCCAACTTTCAAAGTATACTCCTTGGTCATGAGCGTAGTTGAAATATGCGTACACACTATATAGGCCTATTTTATATAGGCACTCAAATCACTCGCAAATGTGGCAAAAAATTTGGTTTTTCGCATAGACTGTGTGTACGGATGTCCTCGGACCCAACTGATGACGAAATTACGTCATGTGGACCGCCGCAGAAATCGAACGGCCAAAGTATACTTTGGTTTTTAAAGGTGAACTATGCAGGGTTTTTAAAGGTGAACTATGCAGGTTTTTTACCTTAACTGAACAGCTTCGGAGTCATTGGAATGGTTATATTACTTTTTTCGGGTTGAATGGTGGTCGTCTCACAACACCCCGCCTGTGAGCGGAAAAACCACCCTTGCAACTTTGGGCCGGCGGGCCGCGTCAGGCAGTATCGCGTGATATCAGGTCTCGCGATGTAACGAATTGCTTTACGGCAAAAAAAAATCTGCTAAAATTCTGTCATTATTGCACTCTCTCACGCTGTCCAAACCCGAATTAAAAAGACGTTGTAAAGAATGTCCCGTCTGCTTTGATCTACTAGCCTCTGAGAGTCGCCAACGAGTTTTTCGACAGTGTTGTCAAATATTTATTCCGAAGCTGTAGGGGGAGCTCTATAGAGAAACCTAAGAGCAAAAAGCGAGAATACAGCGAAGAAATTCCCGAAACTGCATAGCCCTGCTTTAAGCAGCATGGTGAACCAATGTCAGTTTAAAACAAAGGACTGATCCCATGAATTTGGGGGTTGGGTAAGCATAAGCCTATAGGGATGTGCGCCTGGATGTACGACTAATTTCATTAACGTTTAACAGAAATTTTGCAACCGAGTAGTCTAACCCCGCCTCCCGGAATGCATTAAATTAGAAATGGACTACTTAATCTACGAGCAGTCAAATCTCACACTGAATGCCGATTTAAAAAAAAAACTCAAGCCATCCTAGGTGGATATGATTTTCTTCTTTCATCCAAACAATCGGAGTTATAAAGTATCCTGGCTCGGGTTAGAGGTCACTCTTCTACCGGAACTAGACTTGCGTACGGCCTTTACCGGAAGCCAGTGATTATAGTGCTTTCAGGAAACAATACATCCCAGTGTGCATCGCAACTACATTGGCTAAAGAGTGTGTAGCATAATGTTGTCAAACATATCGCTATTTCAATATGTATCGATATCTGAAACGGTTTCAATACTCCTTTTCTGCAGTATCGATACACAAATACCAGCTGCGTGTTCTCACTATCTTTTCTCTGACGGCGATGCACACCCATTCCTCTCCCTCACTCGTCTCATCCACTCTGGTTGAATAGTGCTTGTTGCACATAATTTTAGTCATTCCTGCAGGTTTGGTGCACACACCAAAAGCGCCAGCACCACTGATCTAAGAAGCACTCTCAAACAGCACGCGAGTACCAAACTGACTTCTTTTTCGTGGCTTATTACGATTAAACAATCAATTTTCAAAATGCCCGCCTTGCCGAGTATTCAGGTAAATACAGTTCGTTTTGAAATGTTAATCGTTGAGAGAAAATGCATATTGTGTAACAGTATATTGGATCCATGCCTAAGGTCTTAAAGTGACAGCAGCCTAACAATCCTGCTGTTGTCTGTCATGTTAATCAAAGAACAAAAGACAAAGAGAAAATCACTCGCTGCTCTTGTTTGAATACCTTTTGTAACTTTAATTGTAAGCATTAATCTCTAGATATTTAATTTTTACAGTGAAAACTATCCAGTTATTTTACACTTGATAACTTTCACTTCTGTGGTATTTCTTACCTGAATACTACTGTAAGACCTACCTTTAAGCTACGTTTGTTTAATTTTTATCGGGGTTTTTTTGCTTTTATTTGCAATTTATTGTCTGTCTTTTTTTTTGTAAATGTAGGCTAGTTCTACGGTTTAATTAAAAAAATATGGTTCATAAGCTGTGTGCAAGCTAAACAAATTTACTCAAATTATCAAGGCAGTTTACCCCGTGGTATCAAATTTTATTGAGTATAGATATTTTTCAAGGTATCATATCAAAGTTGGAAATTCCTGTATCGTGGCAACACTAGTGTAGCATTCTGTTGCACATATTGTGTACATTTGTTCAACATCTTTAAATGTGTGATTTTATGAACGTGCTCAATACATTTGTTTATTAAATATTATGAAAATATCTGCTGAACAACATTATTTGTTTTTGAGGTATTTTGCAGGTTAGCAAACCTTTTATAAATTACTTCTGGGTGAAAGTGCACTGCAAACACCGAATACCATGTACTCTTATGATATGGGTTCTAGTTTTATTTTTCAATGCACAACGGATTAGCCTAAGTTAGATCGTTTGCAATGCAAAAGAACATGTCATGTGTAATCTCTTAAATACACAACAAAGTTTGTTCTTGTATGCAATGCAATGCAAAAGCTCATATGTTAGGCTATGTCTCATCTCTTGAACGCTCTATGGAATAAGTTAGATCTTGTATGCAATGCAATGAAATGAAACAGAGCATTTTTACAACAAGATTACAACAAGAGACCAGAAATATACTTTACGTAGACACGATTGTTTGGCTAAACATATTGCAAGTGTGTGGTCCGCTTGAAAACCTAAAAAGCACTGTTGTTGATGTGGTGGTATGAAATCCTGTACATAAGGGCCGATAGATTAAACTGTATACATTTTTAATTTTTCAGATAACCAACCTAGTTATAAACATCAATTTCAATTTGCTTGGCATGTTTCTTTTCATACGGTTGTTCCACCCTGACAATAATAAACCCGAAAGAGAAAATTGACTGAAGAAAGCACTCTTAGCGCTAATGTCTGCTGTAACACCCCTAGTGGTATTGCTGGTATAGGGCATACTTGTGCTACTAAGGCTGCGTTTACACTTGGCATTAAAATGCGATCACCGTGATACGATCAAGAAGATCAGATCATAAGTCAATCAGGACACAAGTGGCTTCTGTATCTGGATAACAGATCGGATCTCGCATACCCGCGAAAAAAAAAAAAAGGATGGCTAGCTCTGGTGCCAAGTCGACCTGAAGTGGTGGGTCTTTCTTTTTCAGTCGGGGTAAATTTTACAAATCTCGCAAAATGACGAGGATAAAGAGGCTGCAAGTACTAATATTGTGGATAGATGCCGTAATGGAAACGATATAGAGAGAACGTATAAAGGCCCTTTCACACTGGACGCGATTTTGACGCACGAATAATTCGCGCGATGGTTTTATTTTTTGATCAGCTGTTGTGCAATGAGTGCTTCCACACCGAACGCGAATGTGTTGCGGCGAAAAAACTACTTTTATTTTTACTTTTGCTGCGACAGAAAAGGCTTCAGCCAATCACATACAGTGGATTGTTTATTTGATTGCATGTAAACGTATCCCTGATGATTTTAAGAGGACAGCTCACCTCAGCAGACTGCCAGACGCTGCTCCAGACCGATTAGTTTCTGAAGTTTGTGGTTTGTCTCATCCGATGCGGTGCCACTGTCTGAACGAGCTCCTGAAATTGTCCCACAGACGTCCGAAAGTAACTGCGTGCGGAACCGGCCATGATGAAGTTATGTGCAAGATTAGCATAGCTACTCTCCTTCAGACTCTCTGTTCTTTAAGATTGGGTGCACCCAAAACCTTTTCTGTCTTTTAAAGAAAATGAAAAGCTCGTCTTCACTGGATGATGAAGTATCCATGTTTTCTCAGCTGTCGGCACGAAAGTTTTAGAGTGTTGAAGCTCTGAACGTCGCAAATTCGCGTCGCGGCTGATGTGAATGGTTTTGACACAAACTATTCGCATGCGAACTATTCACTTTTTCGTTTCGCCTTTTCGTTACGTGTCCAGTGTGAAAGGGCCTTCAGTCCGAGAACGTTGCCAGCTGTGTTGGGAAAAATGCGCATTCTTTACAGAAAATGAATGGTTCTGCAACTTTCAGGTGCCAACTGCGAAGGCAAACATGTCAGTTTATTTGCGATGTAGCCTACATGTACTTCGCACTCGACTGTATCGCAAAATCACACAGCTCTCAATTCCTGGAGAGAGGAGGTGGAATAATGACAGTAGGCGGGGTTTTGTGTGACGTCCACCTGTGAATGCAGACACGTTGGCTGGATTGCGATTGCATTTACATTACACTGAGATCCGATCACAATGCATCCGCGACTACCTCCGAACCTGGACACGCTGATCGGATAACATTCCGATCAGAAGCACGTTTACACTCGTCTTTTCAATGTATGTGGACAACATCCCGGATACAGATCGCATGTTAATGCCAAGTGTAAACGCAGCCCAAAGGCCATTGCACACTGAGTCCGAAATTCGCATCCGACATTTTCGCACGTTAAAAAATAAATACGATCTCACGTTATGTCAATCACACTTGCACACTGCCTCCGAAACTTTCGCCCGTCATAAAAAAAATCGAAACTGGTTAGATTTTCTGCGTTTTTCGCATCCGTAACAAGCAGTTTGAATGGTGTTTGATCACGAATACGAAAAAACGCATATGAAAATTTCAGACTCAGTGTGCAATGGCCTTTACTGTGCTCTGACATAGGCCTATTTCAGAATTTAAACATGTTCAAAGCAACAACTAGCCTAACATGAGTAGATAGAAAGTGTTTGCATACTTTCTAGTTTCCTGAAGCGTTTAGTTCCAATACTAATAAAATACAGCTGCCTCTAATGTGCAGCTAATCCTGAAGACTTTAATTACGGTAGTGTTTTCAGGTGTGTTTGATTAGGGTTGGAGCAAAACCCAAAAGGACAATGGTCTTCAGGACCGGATTTCAATAGCCCTGATTCGTCAGGCAATTCACAAACTTATTCACCACAAAACATTTTTGGATTAGAAACAATGCATTCCTATCAAGCTATTCACACCCACTATGAAGCTTTGTTTGATGAAAGACTACAGTATGATTATTTTACATATTAACAAAAACCTCACTGATTAGTAAATTCTAGCTATTTATTTGTGCTCATACCCTGATAGTTCACTTATGCCAATAAGACATCTATTCGATTTGTGCATGCATTTGTAAAATGTCATTTTAGAGTGTCGGTTATCTACAATAGTGTTTTCACCAAATATCAGTTGTACGCTTCCATTTACATTTGAAAATCGAATGGAGTAGGTGAAAACGACTGTGTCTTTGTTTGAGCTGGTACTACATTGGTTATTTACACCTAAAATTAACATCTGTCTGGTGGATGAGGCGACATGCAAGTGTAAACAGGATCCAAAACATTTTGTGATCTGATCAACCATGGCAGAAACATCATTAACTTCCTTTGCATAGGCCTAAACTTTCGAGAATGAGAGTGGTTGAAAATGAAAACATTGTACTGAACTGCAAAGAAAACAGACCAACCAATGGGATATGAACTAGCTTATTGGCCAATGTTATCCATTTTAAAATGGTTTGGTTTATTAATTAACTGTGACGGCACTGAGCTATATAATGTCTGTTGAATAATCCAACGTTTTTCTCTGGGTAAATTTTAAATGGTTGCCAAAACAAAATTAAATCTGTACAAAATACAGTAGGGCTCAACAATAAGGACTGACCGGGGTCTGCGTGAACGACACTCAACTAGTTTTTTAACCTTGTGAATAGTAATGGGCGATATAAACGATATGCGATATAAACGATACAAAATTGGCCTACGATAGAGATTTTAATCCTATTGCTCTATCGCGATAATGCATGTTGATGACGCAATCTACCCGCGAAATTTAGAGCCACGAGCTGCAAGCGGCTGAAACACATCATATTCGTCGTCATCTTGAGTAAACATGGCTGAAAGCGAAACGGAGGAGCTGGTGAAAAAGATCGGTGCAACATCCATTATTTGGACTTGGTTTCGGATTTAAGCCGTCCGACGAGCAGCAGCAAACTATACAGAGTGCGTGGGGCAACAGTTCGGTAACACACACGACTAATCTGTTCTACCACCTCAAACCGAAACATGTCACTGAATACCAGCGCGTATTCACAAAATAGTGGTGTAAACACAACATCTCTGTGTGTGCCCGATTTTAAGATTCGTTGTTGTGTTGCTTTTTAACTGAGAAGACATCCGTTTTTCTGCTCTTTGCATCTTTTGTGTCCTTTAAAAAAAATAGCCAAACTAAAACTACATTTGAAGTGCCTTCTGCACTGGTCTGCACTTTTTACTGTCTATGGCATGGCACTACTGTAAATAAACTTTTATACTTGAAGCATTTTCTTTAGTTGACGTATACAGGTGAAACGCGAAAAATTAGAATATCATGCAAAAGTAAAAGGTGAAACTAATATTTTATATAGACTCATTACATGCAAAGTGAGATATTACAAGGCTTTATTTGTTATAATTTTGATGATCATGGCTTACAGCTTTATGAAAACCTTTTCACAATATTCTAAGTTTTGAATTTGGGGTTTTTATAAGCTGCTAGCCATAATATTTAAACATTAGTTTCTTTAAACAAACATTAATATTTAAACAAAGTCTCTGCGGCTAGTGTACTTGCCTTTTATTTATCTGCAACATTATGTTGTATAATTACAGTTTTGCACAATAAATGTTCTCAAAACTACATATACACCGTTTCTTTCTTTAAAAAATTGTTTGGCTTTCCTTAGGGTCTGTGTAACCTGTTCTGAAATGGTTTTATTATAATTTATATATCGTGATGTATATCGTTATCGCAAGAGGCTGCAATTTATATCGCAATATGGATTTTAGGCCATATCGCCCATCCCTACTTGTGAATTTAAATATTGAAGACGACGCGAAAGAGAACTGATTTTTCTATCGGTGTGAAGTTTTGTGTGCACACATCCAAAGGGAGGCCCGGAAAGGCGTGTTTTAGACAATGCGGAAATACTGAATTGAGTTATTTCACTTCTAATTCACACAAAATTGTATTCATATGCTATACCTGTCTTTGCGAGTATCCTTGGAAACTCAGTTGGATGTGTCTTCAATAAACATAAACCGTTTCGAAAAAATGCTTGTGTACCAGCGTAATATTCCTGCTGTGTTTAAATGTTAATCAAACAACAAAAGAAAAGAAAAAAAGTGAGAAAAAAAAGAAAATCATTCACTACTCTTTGACTAAATAACTTTTGTAACTTTAAGTAGGATTAATGTATACTTAATAGGGCTGCCCCATAATAGTCGATTAAACGTTAGTCAACAATAAGCTTAGTTAATCCAAATTTAGTCAACAATAAGCTTAGTTAATCCAAATTTTATTAGTCGCTGATAAAAAAGTCACGCTGTCCGTGAGGGATATACTTTAAGTAGCAACTTTACATGTCTGCTCGCTCTAACGTTAACTGATAAATGTGCGCGATTATTAGGCTCATATCTAAGTGTGCGGAGTGTGAAAGCTGGGTCCACTTTTATTGGTGTAAAGTCACAATAACAAGAAAACATTGTGCCTTTGTAAAATAAAGAAAACTAACGGGATGCGCTTTTTGCTGTCTCTGTCTCCATGAACTGGAGCGCGTCTCAAAAATGAACCGAAACTCAGTGTATTAGCTACTTCCCTCACCGATGTAAAAAATGTATAGTAAACTTGAAATATCAACTTTTAAACGAACCAATTCAAATTGAAAGGAAATTCTCTCTGCTTATGTAATCTGTATGAAAGGTGCATTTCTCTATAAAGGTGCGTTCAGTAGGCTACTGTGGAGAAGGCTATAAATGACACACCCAAAATAAAAAGGTTGCTGCTTATAAGTCATTCTGAATAGAAACATAACCAACATATATTTAGAATGCCAACACTTGAGTTTACAGTTCAAGACTCAGAATTACTCCAACTGTTATAGTATGGAGATGTATAAGCTCAAACATAAAAATATTAAGAATATCATTTTTGAATGTGTAAAAATATTTGGTGGATGTTGTATAACAACTTATAACCACAATTAAAGTAAAGCCACAAGTCTGCTCATGCTTAATTTCAAATCTGAGGATTATATCTCTAAAACTATTAATTTTATGAAGCATTTTATAAGACCATGTCATGGGAGTTTTTAGAGAAGGCTGATGAGATGCTAATATTTAATTGCCCTGTAAATAGAGGTTGACCGATTAATCGGTTTTGCCGATATATCGGTGCCGATTGTTGATTGGTAGAACTAGGCTATCGTTTATCCGCAAAAATCCACACCGATAGTTTTTCCGGGTTGTGTCCGTTGCTGAAGCGGCTGAGAAGGGTGCGTTATCATAATGGCATTATACAGAGCGAGACCGGCCTCTAGAGGCCAAATAAAAAATACCACTTGCGGAATCGTTCATTGTAACGCGTGAGGCTGCACGAAAATCACAAGCTGCACGGAGAGCACTGACACTTCTGATGCACGTTTAAAACACAGACAGAGAATCGGTATGAATACAGAACACCACAGTCCATGTTGCCATATCATTAAGTAGCCTAAGTAATTTGTTGACTATATGCTGCATTAGCAGAGAAAGAACAGCAGTATCTTTGCCGTCAAGGCTGAGAGGACTAACTTTAGTAGCGACTACCTCAAGCAGTTAAAACAATGTGACAAAAACACACGCAAACCTGACCCAAATGTTTGATGTTGCAATTGTTTACCATCTATTTGCTTTAGTTTATATCCAGCTGGTCACCTTTATGCATTCATTAGCTGGCAAAGTTGCATATTTAAATCTGGTGATGTGATTGCTTTCTCAACATTGATATGTTCATGTAGCCGACAGATACGTAAACGCATCAGAAACGCATTTAATTTCAGTTCCTTTTTTTTGTCCCTACAATACTGTTATTTTGATTAGATAATCATCAACTGTTCTAAAATAGAAGCAAAATGAGAGATTATAAATGTAATATAGGCCTACATTTATGTAATTTTAATGCTCTGGCCTTTGCAGATAGGCATATTTAAAGATGGCAATCCTTAAGTATGACTCGTTGGATTTATATGAAATGGTAACACTTTACAATAAGACTCCATTTTTAGCATTAACTGAGGTTAATAAATGTTGTAGTATTGTTCATTGTTAGTTTAATTAACTTAATAAACATTTACGAATACATTTTAAATTGAGTTTAAATTTTTATTTTGTTAAATTACCTTAGTTGAGTGTACTATGAACTAACATGAATGATCAAGGTACAATTATATTGCTCAAATATTGATACATGGTGTAAAAATGTATATTGCATAGTTCATGAAAGCTTGCTAATACCTCATTGTAAACAAATGGGACTTGAGTTTGTTTCTACGTTATAGCTAAAGAGACACATTTTAATGTTTAAATTTTCTTTATAATTCGTTCTGTAGAACTTCTCATTTTAATAAATTCATATTTATATATTTAGCACATTTCAGTTTAGTGATTGTTTTAATCCAGTATCCATTTTAAAAAATATCGGTTGATTAATCGGTTATTGGCATGTGCGGTCAAACCTAAATATAGGTAACGGAAAAAATTCACTATCGGTCGACGTCTACCTGTAAACACCTACTTGCAGTCTAATGTCTGCCGAGTTGAACTGCTCCATTCATGTTCTATTGTTCTTAGTCAACGAACCTTTCACACCTCTGCCGGTGTGAGACTTCATCTCCATTATTCTTTTGTTTGTATACAGCCATTATTAGCCTTTATTCTGGCATTACATGGCTTGCCCATCTTCACCACTTTCATCCCACTATACTTTAATCTAGCCTACCTATTATCTGAAGTCTTTTTATATAAAAAAAATATATATATTCTTGGGAAATTAATAATGAAATGGACTAGCTCCTGTTGCAACAGGTGCAACTACAATTAATATCAAGCTACATAACACAATTTAAAAGATTAATATTACACTTTTAATCAACTCACTTTAATCCACGATTGAGTGTTCGATTTAACTTCTGATTGCGATCTAATGTGGATTTTAGTCGCATAATGATGATGAAATATGTTATTTAGCATTTTATTTGGAGCTAATCGCTACACCTGCTTAGCATGTATACTGTAAAAAAAAAAAAAAAAATCATATGAAAATAGCCTAAATCGCATGAAAATCACACACAAATCATATACTATTGTAATCGTGTATTCATTAGCTTCTTGTTTCACGTGTAGACATGTTTAATTGGGTTTGTTCTTCACGGAGTCCTGAATGAGGAAGTGTACCAGAATCCAGAAAGGTGGGAATAATGGCCACATAAGATGATTGACGGCTCCAGATCAAATAAGCACTCTGAGTCGGAACTGATGCAAACAAGGAACAGGAGAGACAGTCTGAATGCTCTTTTAGCTCTTCAGGTTGCATGGGTGCGCAGTGGGAAATGAATAGAAATTATATTCTTTGACAAAATATTTAGCAAACATGTGAGAATAAAACAATTTCTCCAAAATATGCACACTAAGAGGACTAACGGCCCTAACGGACACTGTCTAGTGCATCTAAACACAAATAAACCGGAGCAGATGTGACTTAATTAAAATGTGTGTTGATATTCTATTCAAAATATTTAACAAAAATTACAGATTGACTATTTTGCACTCCTGACATAAATTATGAAATTGTCACTGCAACCTAGTTTTATCGATCTTTGTACGTTAAGTAGTGACTAAAGTTCAAATAAGAGAGGAAGTGACTCATATTGGTGTCAGAATTAGCCAATAGTTATTGGTTTAAAACGGTATTGGGCAAAAAAAAAAAAATATATATATATATAGGCCTATATCTTGTCGGTGCATCCCTAGTATGAACGCTTTTGTCCTTTTTCTTGAGTCACTGCTACTACGCAATCCAGCATTTTGGCGGCAGCCATTTTGTAATTGGACTGCTGTTGTCTTTGTACCCCTTTCCCACCCAAATATTATTTGATTTTCTCTTTGGAAGTTGCGTAATGTATATGTGATGTGGTCTGGGAAAACCCTTCGGATATTGCGCTGGAACCTTTTCAGTAAGGTCTTAAAATAGGTCTAAGACACGAAACGAGCGGTTTGTGTGAGAAAACGAACGGTATTTATATCGTTTTTACCTCTTGTAACACAGCCACGACCAAGTGATCTGAGGGCGCGAGCGCGTGTGTGACGTGTGCGCAGACTGGTGCATAGATGTATACACTTGATTTCGCCTTGGCTACGGCAGTTCATTGGAACGAATGTCTTTAATTTGAAATCTAGTGTATACATCTATGCACCAGTCTGCGTACACGTCACACAGAAGGAAGTGACCGCGCCCTCAGATCACTTGGACTTGGCTGTGTATAAGAGGTAAAAACGATAAAAATACCGTTCGTTTTCTCACACAAACCGCTCGTTTTGTGTCTTAGGCCATCAATGTGTACTTACGATGGGGAATTGTTTAATTTGGACGATGGGGAATTGTTTTAATTTGGACTCTGTGTATGCTCTTTGAGACAATGACCATAGACCTGCATGATATGACTGTCAGACAAGAACGGTTTGACCTAAAAATATCAAAATTGAAACTACTGCAGAAAAAAAAGACACCTACATCGTAGATGCCCTTGAGGTAAGCTAAAACATACCAAAATTTAATTTCAAAGTGAACTATCCCTTTAAGGCTGATTTATACTTCTGCGTCGAACCTACGCCGGAGCCTCTACGCTGTTGGTTTTAATTCTGCGTCGTTGTCCGCGTTGACGCGCAATTACACATGCAGAGAACATGGTGTGACGTGAGAGCGGCATAGCTTGTCGGACATAGCGACAGTAACTAAGGGGGGCGGGTCTTTGCGAACGGTCAATTCCTTTCCTGAAAATCATAGCGATCAGCCGATTTCAGATAACCATTTATAACTTTACACAGATAACTTTTGTTAGCGACAAACGATTAAAGAAATAAAAACAGATTTGGAAAGTGCTTGAAGCCAGCTTTAATATGGTATCAAAACCTGTAATAGGTAAAATTTCACCATGTGATTGGTTTTTCCAGATCGCATCACATATTTATATAACAGTACTTTTTGTTATATTATTCTTGCATAAAAAAAGTGGGTAACGCTTTAGATTACAGCCCGGAAAGTACTGCGTAATTAAGACGAATTTACAGCGTAACTTTCTGTAATTATAGTGTACCTATGAAGTACTTGCATGCAAGTATAAGGGAACAATATGTAAAGTTTGGGGAATACATGGGTAACAACCAGAAGAATTAAATTTATACTGTAAGTATTATAGAACTAATGGGTACTTATTCTACTATCAAGGTTTCCGAGTCAGTGATATTAGATTGTGTGTATGTATTTTTATTGTATTTACTCTGAATAAGAGGGTAACAAGCACCACTTTAATTTACGGCCCGCAATGTCACACTTACCCTGCAACTACATGGAACAAGAGGGTAACAAGCACCACTACATGGAACAAGAATATCTTTCACCAATATTTAAGCAAAAGTTGCAATTGTTTTAGTTTTCAGTGCACTTTTGTTAAAAACATTACTGTATAAATGCATAGATATGTACCCTGTAATTTTTAAAAAGCCTATAGTATTGGTAAACCCATTATTTCAAAAAGGTACGCAGTGTATGTTCTTGCTAAATTGGTCCCAAATGTGATTGTTGTATCATAATAGTAGAATAAGGACCCATTAGTTCTATAATACTTACAGTATTTTTTTATTCTTCTGGTTGTTACCCATTTATTCCCCAAACTTTACATGTTGTTCCCTTACACATAAGTACTTTATAGGTACACTATAATTACAGAAAGGTACTCTGTTAAGTAAGGGTTAATGCCCGACGAGGTGTCCATTGTCAGGTTTTAATGGACGACGGCATTAAAACCTGACAATGGACACCTCGAAGGGCATTAACCTGCTTATACCATGGTCACTTGCCAAATAACACATTTTTAAAACATTAGTTTATATTTTAATTAGTTTTACAATCGAAATCTAAAGTTACAAACAATAACTTGGTTTCCTTGGTTACGCCTGACAGTTTATTTAGGTATCCTCTATCACTTTTTAACGGACACCCTGCAGCCAATCAGAATCGAGTATTCACCCAGACCATGGTATAAATGGCTTTAATTACACAGTACTTTCCGGGCTGTAATCTAAAGCGTTACCAAAACGTGCAATTTGTTTGTACAGTAAAATATTAAGTTTGTGCTTGTAGATATATGTAATGTAACATTGTACTCCTCAAATTGTACTCCTTTAGAATGCATCAAAAAACATCTGGCTTTATCTGCTTCCTATCACTGTTTCTATTGTAGTGCTATTTGACTGTTGATTCTCCATCTTCTCGGTTGGCAGTAGGGCTGTCACTTGTTGCTCGAAAATCGATTGCACAATCGATCGGACCAACCAACACAAGTTTCGAAAATGAAAATAGGGTATCGATTTTAACGGCTTTCAGGACACAGAATGCGCGGCGCTGGCCGCTGGGTTCAGCGTTGCGCTTCTGATAAAACGCAATTTGCGCGATTGAACTTTGACTGCGGCGTGCGCACCGCTTGGTCGACCCAGCAACAAAACGTCTCGCGCTATCTGTAGCCTATTGAATGGCTCAGCCATTGAACCGCACAGTCCAATGGCATAGGTCTGACCAATTGTTGGTGTGTTTTGGAGGTAAAAACAAAAGAGCTGCTTTCACAAAACAGAATGTCTCGCAAGCCATTGAAATGAATGGGTCTCATAGCGCCGCGAATGCCGTGCCCTGTCTGAAAGGCACTTTCTCTCAGAGCGCGTCCAGCTCGTCACGATGCGAACGCGCATCACACAGCAACTGCAGGTTCTGATAAACACACATAACAGCAAATTATAGCCTACTTCTGCATAAGGTGTCGCCAGTATTTAGAAAATTTCAAGCATAGGCTACAGATAGCTTACAGACTCGGGCTACAGGCTACGTAGGTGAAATTTGTTTGACATTTCTAATCGTGAAAACAGCCATGTAAAGCCTGCAGTAATGTTTTTCATTGATGTTATGGCAGTCCACTCTGCTTTTCGAGAATGCTACACTCCTGTTGGTAATTGTACACGAAATTTCATGCCAATAAATCATCAGAAATATTGTGCGTCTCAAGCGCCCTCTTTACGTTCGTCCTAATGCCTGTTAATTGTCCGTGGATTGGCCTATATTTGGCGTTGAAAATGGAAACGTCTTTAGACATGGAAAATCGATTTTACAATCGATTCAATGAACACTTATGTCTCAAATCGAAAAGGATTTTTTCACAAAAGTGACAGCCCTAGTTGGCAGACCAGTTAAATATGTTCAGGAGTGAATCTGGTCTTTATTTTAGATGTGGATTTATTTGAACCTTTGTAAATGGCTCTTTATTGTCTGTTACTCATTAAATGTGGTCTTGTCCGAGCACTTTACCCTGTAATTTTCAGTATGGAGCGGGTCATTCGGTTTGGTGCGCACACAGGGCTCAATGCTAAGGATTTTTTCTACTGTCTTTTCGGGCCTATAAAACAAGCCTAGTAGGGCTGGGTATCGATTCAAATTTCAAGAATCGATTCCGATTCTCAAGATCTTGAATCGATTATCATTATTCGAATCGATCCGATCTTATATTTTTTAAATCAAAAGTTTTAACTGTTCATGAAGAATCAAGTGTTTGTATTAAATAACATTCACAAACATACATTAATGTTGTAAAAATTCAACGTGTTTTATTTGACTTGACTGTCCTTTTATTTAATCCAAAACTGCGTTCATATTTAAAAGGCCTTTTAAACTAGATGCAACCGCACACGATACCACTTTAGGGGCCGTTCACATATCGCGTTTTATGCGCGTGCAAATTCAGTGAGAAGCACTTCAATGCATCTCAACAGGTCATGTGACAAAAACCAGCGGCCTTTCTGTAACAACATGGAAAGCTCGGCCGAACAGCTGATCATAGCTGTACAGGGCGACTTTTTATTTCTCATCTCAATGAATATATCTAGTAGTAAAGCTAATGCCAGGGCTAGAAATCAATAAATGTTTTGATGATACTTCCTCGTCATCATGGAGAGCGCCGTTTGCACTGCTTTCTCCTTTCCACAAGCGCGTGCTTTCCCGTTGCGTCTGCCGTTGCTATGCAACCATGAACAGAGGCGCGCCTGGAAAACAAATTTGCACGCACAAAACACGCGCTATGTGAACGGCTCTTTCCTCCTTTCAGAGAAACCGCATTAGCAGCGCCGCCGGTCGCCATGTCTCAGTGTGTTTATGGGGAAAATGTAGGCCTGTTATTAAATCGATCCTCTGAGTTACGGATCGATCTTTAGAAATTAATATGAAAATCGATTCAGAATTGGTGAATCGATTTTTTTCAACACAGCCCTAAAGCCTAGTATTGTTCTCGTTATTTTTGATACATGGTAGGGCTGCTTGATTATGGAAAAAATCATAATCCCGATTATTTTGGTCAGTATTGAAATCACGATTATGTAACACGATTATTTCACATGACTTTGGGAACGTGTTGCATTTATTAAAAAGACACCTTTAAACAATTCTTTAAAAAAAAATCGAAATTTGAACATTTAGTTACGGAGCCACTCCTTAGTTGCCCTGGCTGTGTGTTTCGGGTCGTTGTCATGCTGGAAGACCCAGCCACGACCCATCTTCAATGCTCTTACTTAGGGAAGGAGGTTGTTGGCCAAGATCTCGCAATACATGGCCCCAACCATCCTCCCCTCAATACGGTGCAGTCGTCCTGTCCCCTTTTCAGAAAAGCATCCCCAAAGAATGATGTTTCCACCTCCATGCTTCACAGTTGGAATGGTGTTCTTGGGGTTGTACTCATCCTTCTTCCTCCAAACACGGCGAGTGGAGTTTAGACCAAAAAGCTCAATTTTTTTCTCATCAGACCACATGACCTTCTCCCATTCCTCCTCTGGATCATCCAGATGGCCATTGGCAAACTTCAGACGGCCCTGGATATGCGCTGGCTTGAGCACGGGGACCTTGCGTGCGCTGCAGGATTTTAATCCATGACAGAGTAGTCTCTTACTAATGGTTTTCTTTGAGACTGTGGTCCCAGCTCTCTTCAGGTCATTGACCAGGTCCTGCCGTGTAGTTCTGGGCTGATCCCTCACATTCCTCATGAACATTGATGCCCCACGAGGTGAGATCTTGCATTGTGCCCCAGACCGAGGGAGATTGACCGCCATCTTGAACTTCTTCCATTTTCTAATAATTGCGCCAACAGTTGTTGCCTTCTCACCAAGCTGCTTGCCTATTGTCCTGTAGCCCATCCCAGTTGTGCAGGTCTACAATTTTATCCCTGATGTCCTTACACAGCTCTCTGGTCTTGGCCATTGTGGAGAGGTTGGAGTCTGTATGATTAAGTGTGTGGACAGGTGTCTTTTATACAGGTAACAAGGTCAAACAGGTGCAGTTAATACAGGTAATGAGTGGAGAACAGGAGGGCTTCTTAAAGAAAAACTAATAGTAATCTGTGAGAGCTGGAATTCTTACTGGTTGGTAGGTGATCAAATACTTTTGTCATGCAATAAAATGCAAATTCATTATTTAAAAATAATACAATGTGATTTTCTGGATTTTTGTTTTAGATTCCGTCTCTCACAGTTGAAGAGTACCTATGATAAAAATTACAGACCTCTACATGCTTTGTAAGTGGGAAAACTTGCAAAATCGGCAGTGTATCAAATACTTGTTCTCCCCACTGTATATTGGTATCACACTTAAGTTGTATATGTTCTGTTCACCAGAGGGCAGTTTATCAGTCAATGTCAATAGGCAGGCAATGATGTTTTCAGAAGAAAAACACTGTCACAACTTTTTTTATATATTAAAAATCAGACCCTGGATTAAACACAAACAGTATGCTTTCGACAGGTCTTATCCACTGTTCTTATCAAAAATAAATAAATTGCGGCCATCGTTTTGGTATACAAAATAGGTGCTAACCAGGGCGCTAACGTCACCTATAGGAGCCCAAATAACTAATAATAGCATTGCTAATGAGTTCGCAATTCACACCAGGCGTGAAAAAGCCTCGGAATCTGAATTGAAAACAACGTTTACAAGCAAACACGTTTACAAAAAATAATGCCCATAACCGGTTCAAATATTAAAGGCTTCCTAATATTCAATCGAATATCTTTTTTTTAATTTTTTTTATTCGAATAACGAAGTTTGGAGTCAAAGCCCTAATTCGATATCACGATGCGTTGCATCCTCACTTTTCAATATAACTGCTAGGGCTGGGAGAAAAATCGATTCACATAACTATCGTGATTTTTTTTTTTTTTTTTTTTTTTTTTTTTTTTTTTTTACAATTTTAAAGTAATTTTATATTCCAGAATCAATATTAATACAAATTAAATTGCTTTATTTTTGTCCTTGCTTATAGGTGAGGTTGACAGAAGTTAGGCACTTTTGTTGATTACAAAAATAGGGTTTGCAAAGACTAGTCTACTTTAATGCTCTGCCATGACACTTTTTAAGCTTGATGTTGACTCGTCACAAGCAATGAATCATTGTATAGCCTAGTAGGTTTGTGAATCTTTAGGGACCTTACGATCCGATACTTGATCTACTTTATATTCTTAATAATACATCTTATTAGTAAAACTTATTAGTAAAATCATTTTAATTTACAAGCATTTTGAGATGAAAGTAGCTACATTTAACCACACAGCCGCATGAAAAACTGTCCAAACTGAAAACCAGGATGTTGTATCTAGTTGAGTCATGGCACTGTTTAGACCCAAAATAGCCAATGAAAAAACAGTGTTTTACCAAACTACATCAGTCAAGACTGAGTTGGATGTTTTAGAGGGAGTAGTTTAAATCTAGGTATACATCTATAAAGATACAATCCTAAATACTTGTCTGAAACGTCTGCTGATAGTTATGTTATGGCCAACCCAGTTGAACTTCTAGTGTTTTAATAAAACACACTTAATCTTTTATGTGCAGAAACTGCTAAACATTTTGTTGCTGTTTTACAAAAGAATGTTAACTGTTCTTTGTTTGAGTAGCCCAACATATCAACATATGGCATATTGTGTTTGTGATGGTACTGCAGTTGGGAAACCTGTTTGAAAACAGTCATGTATTTTTGCTAATCCAT
Organism: Phoxinus phoxinus; assembly: GCF_949152265.1. Taxonomy (NCBI): domain Eukaryota; kingdom Metazoa; phylum Chordata; class Actinopteri; order Cypriniformes; family Leuciscidae; genus Phoxinus; species Phoxinus phoxinus. The sequence continues at coordinate 21,162,410 of NC_136895.1, read as the reverse complement.
TTGGTGCTAATTTTTGCATAATTTATACTTCACCTTTAAAATGTACACTACCTTTTAAACGTTTTTTTCATACTAGTTACTATAAACTGTAATTCATGTGCATCTATAAATCATCACCATATCCTTTTCATATTCACAGACACCTGAAGTCCTTATGCATACCAGCTGTGAAGGTGCACCATGAATTTTGAAGAGCAGGGCATGGGGAGGGTAGTCCATTCCTGGGCCAGATTTGCCCCAGCTGGACACACTGCCCTCGAAGAGGCCCTGAGGGTCTTTAACCCCATGTCCAAGGATCTGTCGAACACTGAGAGACAAATGATGTCCTTTCTTCAAGAGCTGAGGAAAGAAGGAGCCAAGCCTGTGATTTTGAGGAGCAAAGATGTGTATGGATACACGTCTTGCACCACAGAGCCAATCTCTTCCAAGATTGGCAGCAAGGTTCAGAAGGTACAGAAACCTTGCAAGAAGCGAGGACGGAAAGGTTTGAGCAAGACCAAGGATGTGAATTACTCGATGCTCAGTAGAGCAGCAAAGGACATTCTCCAAAACCAACCCAAGATTCTGCTTACCAATCTCTCTGTGGACCGTCTTAAGCAGAATGTCGCAACGGCAATGCTAGATAAACATTCTGTTCAAGCGCAACAGTGCCTCAAGCTAACAAACATAAAGGGGTTGAGCGGAGGCCACACGGCAAGGTTGCAAATTCACTTTGGTGCTGATTCGAAAAGCGCACCCAGTTTTGCTGTGGGACGGCCGCCGGATCGCTCTGGAATTCCGTACTCTCTCACAGAAAATGGCAGTCAGACATCAAACGTAGTTGCCTTGGACAACAAACGCGTTTTGTCATGTCCGTTCAAAGTAGATGATGCCCTTATTGGAGACTCTGCCCCAGTAGTCTGTCAAAATGGGTTTGGTCTTAAAGATGGTAGCATTTATAAGAACATTGAAATGGTATCAGGTAAACCTGATGTGATGACCAGTGGTTTAGACAATGGTTCAGTGAGGAGACTCCATTTTCAAAGCTTCAACTGGTCCCAGTCGACACTGACCAATGGACAGGACGTTTCTAGACTGAATGGCAATGGTCTCGAGTGGAAGGTTATAAAAGTCGACGATTCTGTCACAGACGAGGAGGTGAGGAGGAAGGCACAGAAAATCTTGCAAGTGAACTTGTCGCCTGTGATACAGATCCATCCCCTTCTTGACTCTGTATAGACTTTTGCTGGGGATTTGTTTTTGTTTCCTCTTTTGTTAAGTTTTCTTGTTTTGCAGATTTGTGTTTTTTTGCGAAACAAACCCTAGGTTAACTCTGGATGGGAGCATTACAGTTACCTCCAAATTTTGCAATTATCGTCAAGTAGTTACTGACATCATAATCCAAAGATGGGATGCTTTTTTTCCTGCTCTCACAGTATTTTGTTTCCCTGACACATCCCAACCTACTTCTTTTTTTTCTTTTTTTTATCTGACTTCTGAAGGATTGGACTGATGAACAAACCCTTATTTATGACTATGCAGTTCCCAGAATGCTCCTTTTGTTGGAATATTGTGGGCATGGACTGCCGTCTTACTGGATCATGGGAACAGACTGAATTTGTAGAGTGATTTATTACATGCTACTGCTTGAAAAGACAATGATAGCCTAAACTAAGTTGGTCTTTATGATTTTCTACATCCTTCGATCCTGTTGATGTCAATGTTGCCCAGGTTTTTTTTTTTGACATCACCAGTTTTGTAATATGTTAGTCTGCCGGCATAGACTGCATATGATATTTTTGTTTAGATTCTAACATGTTCAATTTGGGGGCACTTTTTTGAATATTAATTTAATTTCAGGGCAAAATAAATGGCCTTATTCTTTGAGAAGAGTGAAAAATAACTGAATCTTTGTACTCTTTCCTTCTCAATGTACTTGTTTCATTCTGCAATCCACTACTCATAAATTCCTCAAATTTTTTCTTTTAATGTGCCAACCCTGGTATTTCATTTCTTTAAAGTTTTGTTGGTGCCATGAACACAAGGAGTTGAAAAAAAATTGCTTCATTTTCGGAGTTCTCAGCATCCTGTCAAGCAGTGGACTTGCCCTGTCCATTGACTGAACGTACCTCAAACACTTGAATAGGATAATGTTGTTGTCCTTAATCCTGTAGTTGATTATGTATATCGTTCATTCCATACATCCAGGAGTTGGTTGGTCCATGTTTCTGTTTGTTAAATTGTTGCCATCTTGATTGCCTTCTACACGTTTAACCAGATTCTGGAAATTAAAAAAAACTGATCTTCAATACAGTGGTCTTGATCCAGCACTAATTAAAGCGACTTCTAATAGTATCTTATTGAAGAAGGCAAAATGCATTCAGGTTGTCCATTTAAGTCTTGCTCAAGATATTTGATTAATGTCAATTTTCTGTCTCACCAGGTTTCATTTGTTGAGGATGTTCATGATTTATGTGCATAGAGCAAGGCACAACGGGATGGAAATGTACTTCTTATGCACAAGAGGAGGAAGAGATGCGTGAGATTGAAGTTAGCATTCAGCAACGCCTAAGACCTTTGCTTTATTATAAAGTTTTTTTTCCCCCCAAGCTAAAGTAGATTATGGCAATGCAGCAGTTAATTGGTGCCACAAGGCAATCGTTTAAAATTTGTTCGAGATTTGAGTTAACCAACAATTGGTCCTGTTAAAAATCTGTCATCCACGGTGCAAAATACAAGCAGAATTTATTTTCCTGTTATTCCGTTTTTATTTCCATCCAGTTGAATCTGTGACACTCAAAAGCTGTAAATGTCAGTGTTGTATCTTTAGTTACTGTTATCGAGTTGTGAATTAAAATATGTTTGAGAAATGTTTGGTGTGGATTACTGGGGTCTCGGTGTGTCCTTTTTTTTTAAATGGACAGGCAATATAAAATAAAAAATGTAGTAATTTTGATATCCCCATTAGCTGTTTTATCAGGCTTGGTCATGGTTGTATAATGTCATGGGCAATGAAAAAGGAAACGAGTAGTTCCTGTCCTAAAAGCTGATATCTAATATACACACCAGAAAGCTTCACAAATTGAAATTTATATTACTACACAAAGTTGCTTGGCAACCGTAAATACTTAATGTTTGTTTAATGAATTTGGCAGATGTTAGTTGGCTGATGAATTGCTTATTCTGATTATTACTATTAGTATATTTAATTATCTTGTTTAACGTTGTTGTGTTTTGCCGTATTGATGTTACTGCCACAACAAAGGGGGTTTAGGTACACTTTCATGCCAAAAAGCACTGGAATTTAGTGAATCCATTAAAGGGCACCTATTATGACATTTAAAATGTTCCTAATGTTGTTGTGGGAGTCCCCAACAACAGTTTTACATGCATGCAATGACAAAAAACACTTTTGTTTTCGTATAATATTTATTTTTACCTGATTTGCTCACCGACTCCCAAATGATTCGTTCAACGACTCGTTTTTCAAACCCCTCCTTTGCGCGACGCTAATCTGCGTTGATTGGTCAGATGACCCAGCAGTGTTTACAGAGATAATACTTATTTTTAACACGGAGTGCAATGATGCTTTTATCAATTAAATTGTATTATAATAATGATTATAGTCCACTGCTTTATAGTTTGTAGTAAAAAACGAAAAATAAGTTAAAGAATGTAATGTTATGTTAGCGAGCATAGCCCAGAGTTCATATTGTAAAAGCACAATCAGTCTTTGTTTGCATTAGCCCGATGCATAAACATAACGTTTTTACAAAAAAAAAATGCAGTTACGTTACTACGAGGTATTACTCTATTCTTTAGACAACTCCGAAAACAACGACAAACACTTCACATATCTCAATACAATTGCCATTGAAGACCTAGAAGCTAAACGGTGCTTACACAACAAACAAAATAATTATTAAGCATGCTACATAAAATTTAAAAGCAAAAATGATTAATAACACTTACAGGTTGTGATACGGATGAGGAAGCTGATGCAAATACACTTGGAACTGAACCTTCCTTCAATATCATCCGGCTCGCGAATCCAAGTTTGATTGCATTTAAAAAGCAATCGTCTTCAAAATGGCGCGAGCAAAGCACAAGGCTCGGACTACACTTCTGTGGTATAGTTGTATATATGAATTGTAGCCACTTAGTCTTCAAATGCTCCTCCTTGGGCAGATGAAAAAAGTTTGCTTTTGAGCCGCACTTCAGAACACAGCGTCTCGTCGCCATGATGTTTCCCTGCTGGCCTTGGAGCGCAATACGTGGGCGTATCGTATTCAAATAACTTGACAAGTTGACGTCATCTAGTCAGAGAAAAAGCTTCGGTCTTCTAACGATTCATAAAAATGACTCAGAGTCGACTCTCACTTTTGAAAGACAATAACTTTATATACGGTGCACTTTCATATTTCAAACTTTGCAGGATGTTTTTGTTCACTTAGATCTATGTTACACACTACATGAAAGGTACATTTCAAAATTCCATAATAGGTGCCCTTTAAAATATGTATTTTACAATAAATCTCAAACATCAAGTTGCAATTTAATTGTGTTAGATTAACCATCTTATCCTTCCCAGTGCTTTTTTCCCAGGATGTTTTTGTCCTTTGGTCCAACCATTTTCCAGCCTTGTAAAAGAGAAGCAGCCCTAAAACATGATGCTCCTACCACCATTCTTCTCACAAAATCAGCCAACGTAGTGCTTGCCATCAAAGCATGAACGTTTTGAAAAGTCTGGTCTCATCACACCATTAAGTGTTTGTTTAACATTTCAGTATCTCATATTTTTCAGCTTAAATGACGTTGAATCTTTCACGTGCCATTGGGCAAATTCCACCCATGATGCGATATCTTTCTACAAAGGCTTTCTTCTACATTTGTGAAATACGTAGGGCATGTGTTGCCTTGTGTATTATTTCAACCATCTGTCATGGAGGACCACAGTTTCTCTTAAGTTGCCATAGGCCACTTGGTGGCCTCTATTTCACTGGCTTTTCTGGTCTTGGCATGTGAATTTGGAGAAATGCCAGTCCTGCCAGATTAAAATAAAGCTGCAAGAAGCAATAATTGGAATTCACTGTAGGGTATTTAAAGCCATATTTTTTTTAGATGTAACAAATGAAGGTTTGTAAAAGAGAAGATGCAAATAGTTCCATGTTTATCATTGTGGCAAAGAATATAAGACGCAAAAGGAATGATTTGATTAACACCAATAATTTTTGAGGCCAAGTTGTTTGGAATGAGAATAATATGAATTGCTGTCTCAGTATCAAACACTGAATAAACAGCTCTGGAAAAGCATAAGAGCCCCATACAGCAACCTAGTGTTGGGCTGACACTATGTAGTTTCTCTTGATTTACTATTTACATGTGTTTTTAGTAAAATGAACATAAATTCAAGCAGCTCGGCTTGTTTGATGGCTGGTGGTCTTCAATCTTCCTCTTGATCACATTCCTGAGGTTTTCAGTAGGGTTCAGGGGCCTCATTTATAACTTGCGTACGGACAAAACATGCCCTGAAAGGCGTACGCCACTTCCGACGCATAAGTTGTGATTTATAAAAACAAACTTGACTGGAAATTTTGCGCACCTGCACGCAAACTCTGACCCATGCGTACGAACATTTTGGAGACGGAGCAGTTTGGCGACACCGATGGTGAGCTGGAGTTAATGGCTTTTTGGTCTCTTTTAGACAGAAAGTTTAAAGAAAAGTATTCATATGCAAGATAATACAAGTATAATTTCACTCACCAAGCATCACATGAAGCAAACATCCATCCCTTCTTAAATTTCCGTGCTAGTGAGCGCGTTAGGCCGTTTAGTGAAGCTGACTGCTGTAGCATAGCCTATATCTACGGCAGATCTTCTTCATTACGAGTCCTAATCATAAATACAGTGTGCATGTTCACAATAACAGTTTAAATAAATAAAATAATGTTTAAACTATGTTTTACATCTGATATAAACATTTAAATTAAATATGCCATCCAATTAAATCCCAAATATGCCATTAATGGAGTTAAACTCTTAAATTACAAACGGCAAAATCCCTCTCAAGATCTCAGCTGAGGAGGATTAAACACCAGCACTACCAGCTTCCCTTATTACTACCCAGATAGACTTTAAGTTCTTATTGAGAATTAACAAAGGTTTAGATGGTGTTGTTTTATTAAATATCACCATTATGGTGATCAGTGTTTCTTTTAGTTGGCCAGTTTGACTCTTGGCTTTTGCTATGAGTTTGTGGTCTTTGTAACAATGTTTACCAAAACACATAATTTGTTGCAAAGAAAGTTGGAAACAAAAATGATCAGGTGATATAGTTTTCAGCATCGAAAGGTAGAATAACTCTTATCCCAGGCCAAAAGTGGTTGTGTTATTAATCAGACATTCTGAAATTACATTTTAAGTACATTGTAGAAATAATTTTGAAGAAACCCCACATACATCAAGAATCAGCACATGAATAAAAAAAATGGTGACATGCTGCAATGCATGCTGGGAGCCAAGCGTTTTATACTATGATGATTCCCAGCATGCATTGCGGCATGTCACCATTGTCGAGATTCATATGCTGAATTAGAATTTTTTTTTTTCTTAATGTATTAAACAAATTAAATTCAGAATGTCTGATCTATTGCAAGAAAATATTGTTGGATAAAATCTATTAATAAAATAATCACTTTTGGTCAGATAAAATATTAGAGACAGGAATAAAGTAAATCTGGTTAGTAATAAGTGAAGTTGGTAATGCTGTTTATAGAGTTGTTTAATCCTCTTCTGCTGAGATCTTGAGAGATTTAAAAGGAGACGCATGTGCGCACAATCTTCTGCTGACGGGTTTATAAAGGGAATTTTGAGTATTGAATTGGTTTGAATTTTGAGTTTGAGGGAATTTTGAGTTTGAATTGGTACGCACGGTTTTATAAGTATGAATATTTTTTACCAGACGCTTTCGGCGCACGTATGCTTTCAGTAAGGATCCTACGCACAGTTTTATAAATGAGACCCCTGGTCTGGAGTTTGGGCTGGCCATGACAGGGTCTTGATCTGGTGGACCTCCATCCACATCTTGATTGACCTGGCTGTGTGGATTAGAGCTTTATCCTGTGGGGAAAACGAATCCTTCGAGTTGGGGAACATTGTCACAGCAGAAGGAAGTCATTTTTCTTTCAGGATAACCTTTTATGTGGCTCGAGTCATACATCCTTCACAAAGACGGATCTGCCCGATTCCAGCCTTACTGAAAACCCCCAGATCATCACCAGTTCTCTACCAAGTTTCACTATGCTCCATGCCACATAGGCCGATCAAGGTGTGGATGGAGAACCACCAGGTCAAAACCCTGTCATGGCCGGCCCAAACTCCAGACCTGAACCCCACTGAAGAGGGATCGAGGTCCAAGCTATCAAACAAAGCCGAGCTGCTTGGATTTTTGTGCCAGGAGTGGCATAAAGTCGCCCAACAGCAATGTGACCGACTGATAGAGAGCATGCCAAGACGCATGAAAGCTGTGATTGGAAATCAGTGTTATTCCACCAAATTTTGATTTCTGAACTCTTCCTAATTGAAAACGTTAGTATTGTGTTGTTTTCTTTGCAATTCGAGGTCTGAAAACATGACATTTTTGTTGTTTTCTGCAAAAAAAAAAGCTCCAAATGACAAAAAATGTATTTCAACTTTGGAACAAATGTTGTCAGTAGTTTCTATAATAAAACAAAAATGTTAATTTTACTCAAACATATGAATAGTAAATCCAGAGAAAATTTTGCAGTGGTCTCATTTTTTCCAGAGCTGTATATCTACTTACAGACTGTGCATGAAACGCATGATAGCGTCTCACTTTGATAGAATGTTTTTGGCTCATTTTATCCAGGCCTCTGAAACCAAGAAACTGGAACTTTCTTGGGTGTACCAAAGCTTATGAAAATAACTCATTCCATTTAAGTTTCAGCCATAATAGTAGCCATACCCTCTACTTATTTGTAGTCCGGTTCAATCTTCCTGCTCTGGTGTCATTCCAATCGGGAAACTAGCGTTAGACGACTATTTTCCCAAACCAGTTAAGCGAGAACCTCACTCCACAGCGGATTTCATTGGTAAACTCGATCAAGCAATCGCCCGTCAATAAAAGTTCAGTCTTAATGGATGGATCAGCACAGTAATGCGATAGCTGATAGATATATCAGGAGGTGTACCAATGCTGTATTAGGGTTAACGTTTGGGTTTAGGTTAGAGGTTTACTGATTGAATTGACCAATTAAATCTTTTGAATTGGTTGTGGGGCAGGGTTTGTGCTTAACTCCTTATCAAGCGCCCCCCTTTTTTTGAATATACATGAAAATGCACATTCCGAACTTAAATGGTTGTAATTCAAGAATGCTTTGGAGTATAGATGTAAGATTGGTCTTGTTTTTAAAAAGACATTTGGCAGATTTTTGTAGAAGAGAAATAAATTAAGAAAGTTAAACAGAAAAAAAGTTATAGAAGTTTGAGTTTATGAAAATGTACAACGTTAAAAATTTAATTATTCATATTTTATATAAAATATATATTTTCAAAACCTGGAGGACTCTAAAAATGCAAAAAAATCAAAGGCAAAAATCTGAACAAGTTGTGTTTAAAATTTTAGGTTGATATCTCAAAAAATAAGCTTTCAGTGAGATTTTGTTTGGGCGCAGTACCAAACTTTTTCACTAGTTGACATTACTGCCCATATAAGGGCGCCTCCATTTCCATATGTTGTTTGAGGGATCTGAACCATTATTTTTACAATTTTCATACAATTTATGAAGTAGAAATCCTATTCAGAAGTAGTGTTGGAAGTTTGGCAGATTTTTAAATGAATTCAACCTCTAAGAAACACAAAAAGAACACGTATGTGCATTATAGCTCGCTGCCACGAATGGTGAATCACAAATGGTAAATCTATAATTTTTTTATTTATATTTAAAACATTTTCAGACCTTTTTTTCTAAAACAATTGAATGGATGCTATCTTTTGAACTCTTGGCATGAAAATAAACTGAGGTTTCTACCATTCTTTCATGATTTTTCATGTTCATCACTATTTCAAAATAAAGGTCTGAACACGCCTTAGGAGTATGAAAATATTCTTGTTGCAAATTGATAAATTACGGCTCCTCTGTAATGTATTTTAAAAATCAGTCACCACAAATGAAAACTAGAGATTTTAAGCTTTCAAATGACATATAGTTTGTCAAGATTGGTCTAGGTTTAGTATAGGATATTACTGTTTAAAATATATAATGGCCGCGGGCCCGCCGGCGGGCCGGCGCCAATATAAAGGGTTAACTGGTTTCGGAAAAATAATTGCGATTTTTTCACAGAAGTAGGTTTTGCTAAAAAAAAAATGTATCTATAAGCACTTGCATTCCCACTTGGTGTGCTACGAGTTTTCTGTCTCAAGGACTTATTGTTTGGACTCAAAGATGTGTTTTGGGCTAGACAGATAATAATAATAAAAATCCTGGGTTTAAACACCTCATCCTTGAAGCTCTAAAAATAACAGTTCAACACTCACACAATAAATTCGTAGGGACTGAACCAAATCCACCAAACCAACACAAGGCCAATCCTAAACTTCTGGTCTCATTGCCACATTATTTACTTGGCATTTGAGGAACTCTGTTTGGCATGACATAACTACAGATTGCTGAATTATTGAAAGGAGTGCAACTTCTTTGGAGCTGATGTACGCCTCTCTTGGTGGCTCCCGAAGGCCCCAGGGATGTCTGTTCTGGGCATGTGGTTTTGGTGGACAGCCAATTCTGGCCACATTCATAGAAACTGATGGCAAAACGTAAGAACGGTTAGACAATGTAACAACAAATGCAGTTTAGCTATTTACAGAAAATTCTGTAACACTTTATTTTACAGTGTCCTTGTTGCATATGTGACATGTACTTGCCATAGTAATAACAGTAAATTATGCATTATTACATGCAATTAACCCTCAATCAAATCCTAATCCTACCCTAACCCTATAGTAAGTACATATAGTTGCTTAATAGTACTCAGTACTTCAATATATAATTACACTGTAACAATGACACCTTAAAATAAAGTGTAACCGAAAATTATTTTATGTTGTTTTGAAAACAATACTGATCGTCATTTGCATGATTTTGTAGATGCGAGTAGGATTTTTAAAACTTCTTTGCTCAATGTGGTGCTCGGACCTCTATATAACTCTTCTTTTGCCATTTTGTTGATATTTGCTCGCTGAACAACAGGTTTCTGTATTTTGATTTATCTTACTCAAAGTTAGTTCCAGCAAGCTGCATTTCTTCTCCACTACCTGGCCACCTCTCCACGTTTACTTTAAAATGTGTTAGCTTTCACAGACAAACACCACATGCCACCTTGACTACGTTAAAGTCTCCTCCTTTCATACATTTCAAAGCAAACACAATGAAAGGTGTGACATGACAGATTTGTGTGTGACCCAGAAGCCTCTCTGTCTAGAGTGGGGATGGGTGTCGCTGCTTTGTTGCGGAAGAGCGCGATGAAAATGGGGGGATGGGAAATGAGTGGAACTGGAAGAATGGTGGAGGAAAAGCCCAGCTATGAATACACTGCAGTCCTCATTAGCCCCTGGGTCCTAAAGCCCTCGGGATATTTCCCAAATCACAGAAATTAGTAAAGAAAATTTACCTCAGAATAGTCACTGTTGTATGATCTTTTTGAAGTTGTTTATCACCACAGTCCGTTCAAAACTGTATATAGCTGTTAGGTCTGTTTTTGCTTGCCAAAAATAGCTTCCTGTCTGAGGCCTAACACACTTACTGCCAATGATTGATGTACCAAATGATTACTTCAGTATTTGCAAGGCAGTGCTGCATTGATATTAATCAAACATATTATCCTTGCAATTAATCAAACACTATGTATTTTTTGTTTAAAATTAGGATTAATTCAGCTTGAACTGCTTAACATGCACACCCGTTTTAAACTATATTTTGTACGTCATTTTTGTCTAAGTGCATTATTTATTTTGAGACTGTTATACGTAAAAATAAAATAAATAAAAAATAGAGATTGGTCTACTTTCTTAAATTCAAATACACACTCGGTTGTGATTCGTCGTTGCTTTCTAGCATCTGCCAAAACCGCAACATAAAATTTGAATTCAATTAAAGCCCAAAATGTACACTTATCTAAGTTCAAAACGCTGAACATTTTAACTTGTTTTGCCATTAAAAAACCTGAAATCCCACTCTAAAATCAAAACCTTTCCAATCCAATGCAGGCATAAATAAGGGATGTTGTCTTCCCATCAAGTAGTATGAACAGGTGGTCGTTTTCCTCTGGGGAATTTTCACTCTTCTCCCTCCTGCGTTATGCTTCAGTTGTCTGCAATATGACTGAACAAGACAAAAATACCCTTCTATTATGTCAACAAGACCTTTGGGATTGTGCATTGTAGTTGGAGACATTAATGAGACCCCAGGTTTTAGTCCCTGGACAGTTGATTTCCTTTACGATTGACCAAGTAGAGAACCCTCTCAAAAACAACAGGTAAACTAACAAATGAACCCAGTGTTTTTCACAGATGTCTTTATTGAACTGAAAGCACCACGGTAGGCTGATGTTGTCTAGGACATAATTAGGGTCTTTTATTTTTAGGTTCAACCATATAGAAAAGTGTTGTGGCAACTTCCTCCAGCCAGGTAGTCTGTAGTAGTTGACCGATAGCGGGTAAACAAAGGGAGAGGAGGTTGCTCCAAACGCTGCTGTTTGTGCTAGTCGAGGAGGTTGGGTGTGTCTGTAGCGGCTGACTCCTGAAACAAACAAATATAGATAAGGATAACTCATCTACAAATGTGTTTGACCAGTAGAAATGGTCAATAATTGCAAGTTGTTAACATTACAAGCACATAAGTTTTTTTATATTTACCCCAAATGGTTCTGCAAATGCCCTGTAGCCGCTGTATAAAGGGTTTGGGATGGATACTAAAGCAGGGTTTCCACCACCTTTTGTGGAAGCACCGTCTTCATCATCATTCTGTTGAACGATAAATAATACATTACACTCATTTATCGTCAACCAGAATCAACATTGGCTTTGCTTTTCAGAGATGATGAGAATTGAGGGATTTGAAATGTTGTGAAAGCAACACGGAGATGTCATTTTTATTACTCAACAGGTGTCAATGCTGATAGATAGATAGATAGATAGATAGATAGATAGATAGATAGATAGATAGATAGATAGAACACAGACAGACAGTTTTATGTCGCTAGAAAACGAATAGAATTAGAGTCCGACATTTAGGTCAAGTTTGTACAACGTTAAAGTGTCTTTATCAAGTCAAGATAAATATCTGAAGCTCCATTACGCCAACTTACCTTGAAGTACTGGAAGCGAAAGGCATCATTCTTGTGCTTGAGAACATAGTATGCGAGCCCAGCGACAATCCCAACAATGGCGATGACAATCAGCACAGTGGCCACTGCGACACCGCTGGACTGTGAGATCGGAAGGACTGCTGGCACCTGAAAATTAGATTGTAAATGCCACTGTATGTAACACCATTAACGACTTTTATAATTAAAAAATATTGATTGAGAATTTATTTGTGAGGTCTAGATTTTGACAAAGCTATGCATGGCTGTCTACTACTATGACTACTAGAGACAGTACCCATTGCAGAACCATCTTTCCTGTAGCTCAAACAGTAGAGCGTTGGCGTTTGCAACGCCAAGGTCATGGATTTAATTCCCAGGGAAAGCAAGAACTGATAAGAATGTAAAATCGTGTCCCTTGAAAATGCAATGTAAGTCTCTTTGGATAAAAGCGTCCACCAAATGCAGAAATGTAAATGTATACTGCTAATACTATGGCAAACAGAATGTTGACTTGATATTTTGAGATAACATTTAGGAATGGACGAACGGACAGACAGATGGATGGATGGATGGATGGATAGATGGATGGATGGATGGAAGGAAGGAAGGATGGGTGGGTGGTGGGTTATGGATGGATAGATGGATGGATGGATGGATGGGTGGGTGGTTGGATCGGTGGATGGCTGGATGGATGGATGGATGGATGGATAGAGGGACGGGCGGCTGGATGGATGGCTGGGTGGGTGGATGAATAGAAGGACGGACGGATTGAATAGAGGAACGGACGGATGGATGGGTGGCAGGATGGATGGATGAATAGAGGAACGGATGGATGGATGGGTGGGTGGATGGATGGATACTTGGGTGGATTGATGAAAAGTGCAAAACATAACTGCTGCTGCAATCTAAACCATTGGTGTTAATGCAATTTTCCATGATCCTCTAAATGAATTCTGCCTGTACATCCATAAAGCAAAGCAGTTCTCCAATATGCTCCATTGTACTCTACAAAAGTGGCCACTTACTGGAACAGGTGGAGCTCTCAAAGGCCCATCAATGACATGGATCAGACCATTGATGGCTGGAATGTTCCAGTCCAATATAACCTTCTTATTCACCAGTTTTTGGGGTTGAGAGTTCTGTGGAAACCAATAAAACATACAGATTGCTTGACATTGTCTAGAAAGTGATCCCTAAGCGGTGTAAAGCTGCGTGGGTTTGTTTACCTCAGCCTGACTGGTGGAATTGGAGGGAATCGTTACAATGAGGTCGGACCCCAGGTGAGACGGGATTACAGTGTTGTGCTTCATGTCCTCGTAGTAGTGAAGACTATTGATGCTCGATATATGATACTGCAAATCCCTCCATGATAAAGTCTGAAAGAGGACACAAGCTGAATCAAGGCCAGCAGAGAAAGAGTGTATCCAAATGGTTCCTCCTTTCTTTGTTCGTTTTCTCCCTCTTAGTTTTCTCTGACTCATCCACACTTAAAAATGTTCTTATGAGAATTCTTTTTAGCTTATATAAATAATCACCTTGTTTGCAGAGAAACCGCCGTTATGAGGTACAAAAACTGTAATGTTTAATGATGTGTCGGACAAGGACTTCAGCAGGTTCTTGCCCTCCTCTCCATCCTCGGCGTACTTCAGTAAAGTCTGTAGAAGGAAACCGACAGGAAACATGACTCCATTGTTATGAAATTACAGGAATGTTCCTTGTCGAAAAATTACTTAATTTCTATTGGCAGCAATTGAGTGACAAAAAAATCGATTCGATCGAAGTTGTTTTTCACAGCTTAATTTTTCCTTTTTTTTAACCAAAATTATAAAAAATAAAAAAATGTTTTCCGCTTTCCATCCTGTTAGTCTTTTGCTTTTAATTAGAAAAGCCAGTTCCTTGATGACATCATCCTCCAGGAAGTGGCATTATTTTGGAAGGGAAACAACAGCACAAACATCTCTAAGTTTTAGCAATGGATTCAATGAATTCTGTGATGTTTTGTTCGCTGGATTCCAAAAACATTCATCCTATTTGATCAAATTCCTCTGACTAATTTGAGCTCTTTATTTCCCTCCTTTTAATTTTCTTGACATTGGGTAATTAATCAACAGATTTAATTAAAATTATATGTTATAAGGAACAAGGAACCAGGAACATGTTTCTGAATTTTGGGGTCAGTAATATTTTTTTATGTTTTATGCTCACCAAGTTTGCATTTATTTGATACAAATTACAGTAAAATATTATTCCTGTGATGAAAGCTGTATTTTCAGCATCATTACTCCAGTCTTCAGTGTCACATGATCCTTCAGAAATCATTCTAATATGCCGATTTGATGCTCAAAAACATTTCTTATTATTATAAATGTTGAAAACAGATGTGCTGCTGCATCATTTTTGTGAAAACCATGATACTTTTTTTCCAATATTCTTTGATGAACAAAGTTCCAAATAACATAATATATTTGAAATATATCAACTTTTATAATATTCTTAATGTCTTTACCATCTCTTTTGATAAATTTAATGCGTCCTTGCTGAATAAATGTACAATTGAATGCGTCCTTGCTGAATAAATGTACAAATTTCAGTCAGAAAACCCTAAACTTTTGAACAGTAGTATAAATACTTGAGTTTACGGTAATGCACAGTACAAGTTTACTGTAAACATTGTAAACGCGACATTGGTTTCTGTAGTTTGAGGTCACTTACTGTGTAAAACACTGAAAAATTGGAAGTGGAGGCAACAACCGAGGCCAAGTCTCCATTACAGAATTCTCCGTTTCCAACGTATCCAGGTCCACATTCACAAGACACCTCTGAATAAGAGAAAAATGGCCGTCATTTCACATCAAGACTGTTTAGATCGTATAAAATGTTAAATTACATTTTAAATTAGAAGCATTTCCTGACCCTTCATCCTGTAGCAGTACGCATCGTACGGCCAACTGGCGTTGACTGGCTCTTTGTACAACACAATACCGACATGATTGTCTCCACATTTAGCAGAGGGAAACCGGATCGGATAGCCCACTTTCTTCCCGTCAATCCATCCTGCCACACATAGATGCATTCCCAACTGGAACAATAAGAAAAGCTTGATTTTATAATGGAAATTATCCAGCCATTACTCCAGTTTTCACTGTCACAGGATCCTTCAGAAATCATACTAATATGATTTGGGGCTCAAGAAACATTTGTCATTATCAATCATTATCAATGTTTGAATGTGATGCATTTTCCATTGATCTTTGATTAATGGAAAGTACAAAAAAAAGCTTTATTTTATAATAAACTAACAGTTGAGATTTTATGAGATTTATTTTGAAAATCAATTGACTAGTGATGAAGAAAAACATCATCCAAGACGTTTTGGATAAAGCTGTGTAAAGCTGCATCACATTTACCGTAGCTTGGCGAAATTACACGAGCGAAATTCAATTTCAATAGGAATCTGTGTGTTCAGGAGTTTCGCAGGAGGACGAAATGGTTCCCCATGCAGTTTTCGCTTATATTCAAGTTGGTCATGTGAAGTCACCGCACCAGCCAACAGAAAGCTGCTCGGTTTGAAAGTGACATTGATGTGTGAGCCTTGATTCATACATTGACAATAGACCTTTTTTGGCAGCGATATTTTTTGGCACCTTAAGCTCAAAAGCTGTTGCTGTTACGACACCGTAAATGCAGGATGTGTGCAGTCTTAAGTCGGGGTCAAATGTCACCTGTTGCGCATCAGACAGCTGCGAGAACGTAGCAAGAGTGGCTCCCTCAGCCTTACAAGCTTCCTGTGCTCGGATGAAATCCAGTTTATACTTCCCCTCAGAAGAGCGCAGGTGGAAAACACCTGCAGTTTTTGCTGAAACGAAGAACGAAAGCCTTTGTTTCTAAGGTAAGACACTACAGGAAAAAGCATTGTTTCATGCACTGGTCAATTTTGAGATTTTGGGCTATTTGGACAATTTTCAGATAAGTGGAATTAAAACATTTATTACACTTTATCTACTTGTGTCTGTAGATTTCAATTACAATACACATCTTTAAAAGCCGCGAGTCAGAAATCTCCACCTCAGCAACTTACATACACCAAACATTGTGTCTTGCCTTAAATACTTGTTTTCTTGTAAACATTTTTT
Source organism: Phoxinus phoxinus (assembly GCF_949152265.1). Taxonomy (NCBI): domain Eukaryota; kingdom Metazoa; phylum Chordata; class Actinopteri; order Cypriniformes; family Leuciscidae; genus Phoxinus; species Phoxinus phoxinus. Next base: position 21,145,914 of record NC_136895.1, on the reverse strand, counting down.
TATTTATTTTTTAAAATCGTACTGTGGAAATGAAGGTCTTTGCACATCGCTTTGGGGTCGCAGTCACCGTTGTCCTCCAGACAGCGGTCAACAGGGGGCACCACTTTCTCCAAACACTGGATTCCGTTTCCCACGTACCCCGCGAGACATTCGCAGCGCCTCTCGTTCTGCCACAAGGTAAATGTTACACATTCCGTTTAACTTTAACACCTTTTACCAAATAACAACAATGAAAAGCGAAAGTTCCACGTACAGGTCCGGTGAAAATGCATTCTGCGAAATCGCTGCAGCCACCGTTGGCCTCCTCTACACATCGGTTGATGGGCACGCAGATGTGTCCGTCTCCAGAGTATCCAGTCTGACAGGAACAGTTAACGTTGATACCGGTCTGCAAACAGTCTGCTTCTTCGTGGCAGCCTCCGTTATATTCACTGCAAAAATCCGGAGCTAAAAAAAAAAAGTCAAAATGTAGGATCAAATTTTATTTTAACCATTGGGAAGCATCCACAATACGACTACGAATGTGTACACTTCTTGTTTTCCATTACAAATACCTGAAAATTCTCAAATCAAGATACATTTACTTGAGAAGGAAAATGATGGAAAGGAAATAAAGGAACATTTTTATATCTTTTTTTCATAAAACAAGACTTAAGACTTTATATCTTAAGTGAGTTTATGACAATAGGACATGTGAATTCAGAATAGACATCTTACAGTCAGTTAGTCCAAAGACCCGTTCACACCAAGGACGTTAACTATAAAAATAATGATAAAGATATTGTTTTAAATATAAAAGAATAGCAGAGTCCATAATACTTTGAAGAGCATTGGCATTTAAAGCGGCAGACAACATAACTGGAGCACGCGCTTAGAATAAACAGAATGATATTGTTTTTATAGTTATCGTTCTTGTTCTTAATACAACAGATGTGATTCAAAACCCACCTGTGCAGTTGATGCCATCTCCTCCATAGGGCGGTACACATTCGCACTGATTATTAGGGAGGCATACTGCGTTGAGATCACATGCGGGAGAGCAGACCGGCTTGACTTCTGTTAAATAACAGGTAAAAGAGAGTGTTGGTTAAAAATGCTTTAAAAAAAATAAAAATAAACTTGATAGAAAACCAGAAAATGTACATTTCAATTTATGAATTGCTGCAAAAAATCACTGCAAAAAAAAAAAAAATCTAAATCAGGATTTTGTCTTGTTCCTCTTCGGTTGGACAGTCGACGCCACATCAAGACCGACGAATAGGAATCTCGCTAGAGAGGTAATCTACTTCGAGTGAAACTAAAACAAGCCAATGCACATTGGCGTGCAATCATTTGCATCAGCTGTTCGGCCTCGCAGCACGGGTATATAATGAGCAGCTATAACGAGCAACGAGTGGTGATTGCACTTCAGCTTTTTGCTTCGGAGCCAAGCACTTACCTGGTGACACGGGATGGTCACAATCGCTGCCTCGTGTGTCTGGGCATTGAACACGCTGAGGCAGCTTTTGTGGATGAGTCATGTACCCACTGTGGGAAGATGACCATTGCAGAGCTGCAGTCGAGACTCTCGTTCCTGGAAAGGGGCGGAGTCCCCGTGCCTCTGCCTCGATCCAATCCTCCTCAGAGGGTTGCTTCGGGCAGCAGTGTGGGAGACCTGAGGATCACGGTGAGTGCGCTTCCTTCGGGAAACCAACCCCTAGGAACCCTCATCCCTCTCACGCTCCGCAGCCAGTTGAGCTACCAACCGAACGTGCTGGGCCATCCTCGAGATGTGTACCAGTCGTTTCCTTTGGTGCCCCCCACAATGATCAGATGTCGAACGCTGCATCGGAGGGTGGGTCAGACCTCTCCGCGGACGATGACTCGGCGCCGCTGCCTCCTTCGGGTGTGCCAGTGGTGCCCGAGTTGGACCCATAGATGTTGGCCATGCTTTCCCAGTCCGCCAACAGGATCGTGCTCGTGTGGAACCCTCTACCGTGTCCCGAGCCCTCAAGGCCTTTCTTACCGGAGGTGCATGAGGAGCTCACAGGGACGTGGACAGCACCTTTTACTGCCAGAAACTGTCCCGGTGGCTCCTCCTCCCTCACCACCCTTGATAGTGGGGCGGCTAAGGGGTACACGCGAATGCCACCAGTGGAGCGGGCCGTTGCTATGCAACTGTGCCCTAACTCCACTTGGCGCGGAGAACCGTGTCTCCCTTACCGGGCCTTTAAGTACTCGTCGGGACTAACTGACAAGGCTTACAAGGACTGTGGGGAAGCCGCCTCTGCCATGCACGCTATGGCGTTGCTGCAGGTCCATCAGGCCAAGGCACAGAAGGACCTGCAAGAGGGTGGTCATGTTCTCCAGGAACTTCGTTTCACGACGGACCTCGCGCTTCGTGTGACGAAGGTGACCGCGCGCTCTGTGGGTCGTGCGATGTCCAGGAGCGCCATCTCTGGCTGTGTCTGGCTGACATGAGGGAGACAGACAAACTCAAGTTCCTTAACTCCCCCATGTCCCAGACCGGCCTCTTCGGCGACACAGTTAGAGAACTTCGCCCAGCAGTTCTCGGCTGTACAAAAGCAGACAGAGGCCATTAAACACATCCAGCTGTGGTCAGCTGCTGCCTCTACACCGCCCGCGGCCCCTCAGTCTGCTATTCGCCAGGGGCTTCCGCAGCAGCCTCCACCTAAACAGCGTTGGGGCCCAGGCGCAGGCAGGCCGCCCTGCCCGTTCAGACCCCAGCCAAGAAGGGCGGCAAAGCCAGAGGCAAGTGGCCCTAGGACGGGCGACCCAGTGATGGAAGGGACTGCTCTCCAGGAGACTGTGACCGCATCGCTCCCTCTCCCTGAAGAGGGCTGGGTGGAAAATCCTTTGTTCACGAGCTATCATGAGCTTTGCTTCTGGGAGAATGGTGACTCCACCCACAGGCGGTTCAGTTGATCTGGAGAGACTTCAGGGAGGCTCAGGTAGACCTGTTTGCCTCTTCAGAGACCTCCCACTGCCAGCTGTTTTACTCCGACCGAGGGAACACTCGGCACGGATGCACTGGCACACAGCTGGCCCCGGGGCCACCGCAAATATGTGTTTCCCCCAGTGAGCCTACTTGCATAGACCCTATGCAACGTCAGAGAGGATGAGGAGCAGGTCCTTCTGGTGGCTCCCTATTGGCCCACCCGGACTTGGTTCCCAGAACTCATGCCCCTCGTGACAGTCCCTGCCTGGTCTCCTAGAGCTGGTCTCCTCCCGAGTTCTCACCCTAAACGGGTAGAAGCACTGAGAGGCCCCGCTCTGTTGGCTTGCTGCACCCTACTGTGCACCCTTATTGCTCCGGAGTGAAAAACCTGTCGAGTCCTCCAAACACTCTCGGCCAGGAAATGGCGGAGCGTCCGGTGCCAGGCCTTTATCCACTGAATCCTTGAGAACCGGATCTAGGCTGGGTCCAATATGTGTGACCCTACGGGGATCCCATATGTGTGTATTCTCCATGGCTGCTCCTAACGGAAGCCGTGTCTTTCCCTTGGGCTAAGTCACCCACTACTCAAATGCAATACAACCCTCAGGTTAGTCCATATGTGTATCCCCACATAACTCCTTTGAAGAATGTGGCTTCCGCATCGTTCCCCTCCCTCAGATCGGGCACGCTTTCCCAGTATTATCCAATAATCTCACTGTATGGGTATCATGGAACAACGGTGACAGATACACTCTGTGTAAGCCCTCTCCTATCGTCCTTCCAGAAAAGAAGGTGTAGAGGCGTACACAGGGTGCTGGAGCGGGTGCAGCAGCTGTGGGCCTTTGGTATGGATTCCTATTCGTCGGTCTCGACGTGGTGTCGACTGACCGACCGAAGAGGAAAGTCTCGGTTACATATGGTAACCCTCGTTCCCTGAGGGAGGGAACGGAGACGCCACATCTGGCTTTTTCAGGCTTGGCACCACCAGCTGCTCGTTATATACCCACGCTGCGAGGCTGAACAGCTGATGCAAATGATTGCACGCCAATGTGCATTGGCTTGTTTTAGTTTCACTCGAAGTAGATTACCTCTCTAGCGAGATTCCTATTCCTATTCAGAAATGTGTTTATTTTCTAGTTTTTTAGTATAAACATCACAAAATCTGGTTTCATTTAATATAGTCAAAATGTATTATAATTTTATAAAAGTAAATTTGTCTGGGTCAAAATACTTTAAGTACCTAAAATATTGAATATTTTTTGTTTGCAGAATAGACTTCCATTGTAAGTGTGTAATTGTATGAAGCACATAAAGTGACATGGTGATGGAAAAAAATATGAGATGGGGAAAGCAAACACAAAGTTTGTAGGGGGAACGCAAACATTTTGCTTGCGAATGCAAAGTCTCTTGGGGGAATGCAAATATTTTGCTAGCGAACACAAAGTTTCTCAAGGGAATGCATAACATTTGTAAGAAAAAGCAAAACATTGAAATTTTTCAACCCATCTCATATTTTTTTCCTCCACCATGTCCCTTTTAGGGGCTCCCTTTAGGGGCACCATGTTGATATCTGTCAACAATTTATTTATTTTCAGTGTTGAACAAGTCAAAAACATTTTCTGTGGTAATCTACCCAGATTTGATCTCTTATTTAACCCCAAACATATCTTAATAATCCAATACAGTTTTCCATGTGAAGCCTGCTCTTACCGATTTTTGATTCACAGGATTTACCAGTCCACCCCTCTTGACAGAAACAATTGCCATCACCATCCAGACCGTCATCACACTTGCCATTGCTGGTGCAGTTACATGCTGTGAGAAAAAAATTATAAATTATGAACTATAGCTGTTAACACAAAGTAGAGTAGTACAACTCTAAAAATACATTTCAATATAAAAAAGTCATCAGTCTCCAGTACCTCGTGAGTTTAGAAAATGTACGTTTATTTTTCTTACCTTTTTGGAAAATTCTAAAATTTTCTTCTCTAAAGCATAAACCTCTTTATGCTTCACCTCACCCTAACCCTAACCCTGACCCCTATATTTTTTGTGAGATTAATGCAAAAAATATAACAAAGTACAAAAACTATTCAAAATGTTTGAAAACTGACAATAATTTCAATCAAAAAGGTACCAGCCAACTTGTCAATAGCTCAATTTTATCTCCTTCCAAAAGCCAATTTCTACCTACAGTTCTGTTAATTTTGGACCCTCTAGTAGTACTCTGCGTAATTATTCTTACAGTTCGGTTGTCTGATTTGCCTGTTCACTTAGTCTTCACTAATGCTTGTGCATATTGCATAAGGAATTGAACTGTTTAGGAATAGTTGGTTTTAAAAACAAGGCTTAATGGGTTACCTGTGCAGTTCGGCCCAAAGTGATTCTTTTCACACAGCTCACAGCCTGTGCCAACAAATCCTACGTGACATTTACACGTTCCTGTGCCGGTGCGCCCGTCATCGCAGTCTCCATGCTCTCCACACGGCGCCTCGAGACCACCGGGACACACTAAACCACAAACCAACACAAAGTTTTACACCTACTGGCTGCATCATTTCATGCAACATTTGTTCAATTCTTACCTTGACAGTCTCTTCCGAAGTGGTTTTTACAGCACTTTGCATCCCACGTAATTTTCGTACATATCCGATTACAGCCAAGCCAATCTCTGTAGGAGTTGTATCCGTAACCGTACGAGTACAAACCGTAATAACTGGGCCGTCTGTACATGTAAGGTGAATAGGGTCGTCTACATATGCTAGTTCTGTTCTGTAAGAAGAGATCAGTCTGGATCAATGCATGCTACTTTGTATAAGCATAAGTCAATATAGTGCTGACTGCTGAAGTTTTGTTAATGCAACCAAACCAAAAAATATAAAAAAGTAAATAAAACATCATTAAACCAAAAAAGAACAAAAAGTAGGTCAATAAAGTGCTGACTGTTTAAGTTTTGCAAAAGCAACAGGACAGAAAAAATAACAAAAATTAAGTCAATAAAGTGTTGACTGCTAAAGTTTTGTAAATGCAACAAAACCAAAAAATAACAAAAAGTAAGTCAATAAAGTGCTGACTGCTGAAGTTATGTATAACGCAGCAGAACCACAAATCAACAAGAAATGATGAGATACACTCACTGTGTCCTCTGATCCGATGGGACAACGGGGTTGCACACCGCAAGAACCGCAAAGTCCCTGAAAACAAACAATGTTATAACAACGTTAGGATGGCCCATGTGTTTTAATGTTCAAATCACTTTGAAGTAGGGCTGTAAACGATTAATCACGATTAATCGAATCCAAAATAAAAGTTTGTGTTTACATAATATATGTGTGTGTATTGTGTATAATTATTTTGTATATATAAATACACACACATGCATTAGAAAAATGTGTTATTTATATATAAAATAGTTCTATTTATATATAATATAAATCATATAAAAACATGTGTGTGTATTTATATATACAAAATAATTATACACAATACACACACATATATTATGTAAACACAAACTTTTCTTTTGGATTCGATTAAACGCGATTAATCGTTTACAGCCCTACTTTAAAGCAAGTTTGTTGTATCAGATAGTAGCTTTTTTCCAATTGTGCTTTACTTTTTATTTTGTGCCATTTTTGGTGATATAAATAATCTCACTTAAATATCTAAGAGCATAAACATTATCTTAGTCTCAAATCAACAACAAGTTTTGTACCTTTATCTCTATGTTTGTGAAGTCATCGCAGCGAGCGCCAATGCTCGGCGGCTCCAGAAGCTGATCAATCCCATGAGCGATTCCTGAACTGAACTGCATGTTTCGCGCTACGATTCTGGCATTGTTTCCATTGATTAGGATGTCGCCCTGAAAATGAGACGTGAGCACATTTACATTCAAATGTCTAACAATAAAACGCCAATGAATGAAACACTTCAAATTAATTCACAATGGATGTAGTTTCCAATCTCATATTTCAGACTTTTTTTTTTATCAGGATGTGCTACGTAAATTGGCTTATGTCAAGTTTTAAATGTTCGACAAAGAGAAATTTAAAAGATAAAAATATGTACTAATATTTCTAATAATAAATATTTTGTTCCACAAACGCTCATTCCAGAAACAATTCCAGGTAAATTTTGTAATTACTTTAAAAAGACGAATATTTATTAATATACATTTTCAAATATTTAGTTCCACAATCACTCAGAGAATAATGTTGAAAATGTTTTTTTTAAATAAAATAAATCACTATAAAACCATTTATTTCTACAAATATTCATTCTAGAGATTAAATGTTGAAAAAAAGCTTATTGCAAATCTAAACATCAATATAAAAATAATAAATAAATCATTAACATTTTTACAAACAAGAAGGATATAACGAATTCTTTGCTCATTATTCCTCATCTAAATACTTACAGTTAAATCTTTGTTGCATCTAAAGGTGAGCTCTGATCCGATCAATGTTTCCATGCTTTTCTCAGCAGTAAGAGCAACAGCAACTACCTGAAAACATACAACCAAAACAGTTGTGTGACCCTTAAAAGAAAGTACTATGGCAGTACCATGGTACAGTGACGCTATCAAATGGTAACCATGGTACTTTGATATATAACTTGATTTCATTAAATGTTTTTTTTATAAAATTCATTTAGGTTTGAGTCTCATTTACCCTCTGGTCGCGGACTATGTGAGCTTTGAGGTAGGCTTGTAGTTTATCACGATGGTCTTCACTGTACAGCCATGTCTTTCTATCCTCGGGGAGTCTGTTAAAAACGTCATCCGTTGGCCAGAACATGGTGAATGGGTAAAAGGGTTGATGTTGCACCACATGCATCAAATCCGCATCCTGTTTAGATGAAGACATGACAGGCATGACGTTTTTGGAAGACGTTTGTAAGAATAATGCATCTGGATTGATAACCAAAAAATCTGAATCTACAGCAAAAATATTACCTGCAGGAGCTTGCTGAAGACTTTGAAGCCATATTGTTCAGCAGCTGCTGTAATGCTCAACTGCAACATAAATTGAGTTTCACTTTGTGGAATGATATTTTTATTAAATATTTTATACTTAGCCATTAGTTGAGTTACATACAGTAATGTTGATATCTGCCTTGCCCGTTAGTTCGTACGGAAAGAGGACCTTGTCTATAAAATGTATGACTCCGTTGGAGCATTCAACGTCACTGGTGATGATCTTTGTATTGTCATTGATGTACACAACACCCTGAGAGACAAAGGCATATGGTTAAGATAAGGGGAAATGATTTGCAGAGACATTTTTTCACCTCTGTAGGGGAAATTGTTATAATCACCTAATTAAATTAATCTGTGTTGTCTTTTATATGTAAAATTATTAGATGTATTAATTTCAAATAATCAATCAGAATACTATAGGCTGTTGCCAATCAAATTTGATCAACCTCCACAAAAGTCATCTTTACACTACAAACATGGCATTTGCCGTTTTCTTAATGATGCCTAATTATTTTCAAAGGTGAAATTGTGTTTTGTGAATTTGGAAGACATTTTTGTGGCATTTTTTCCCTAAGCCACTGTTAATTTCCAACCTTAATTCAGAGAAAAATTAAATATTGAAAATATAGAGTGTTTGAAACTTCAGGTACTCACATCTCTGACGCTGAAGCGTAATTTATATCCGCTACTGGTGACAACTTCTTTAACAGATTTGAGGTCTGATTCACGCAATTTTTCACAACTGACAATGTGGTAACGCAGCAGGTCTGACGTGTGACTTGAATTCATCCATGCTTCAACCTGTGGATTCTGTCATGACAAGAAATTATATGAAATAACAACAGAAAAGAGGTTAATCCTTTTTGATTTGTGCAAATGTACAATGGTGTACACTATTTCAAAAGAAAAAAAGTGCCTTCGCAATCTTGCATGCATTTAACTTTTAACACAACTTCGAAAAACAACATTTATTATGTAACGCCTACTTTTTTACTATCCAATCAATACCGATATATTAAAAAGTCTCAGATTAGGTAAGCAAAATTCTTAGCACAGGAGATGAACTGACTTATAATGTTATAATATTATTGTGTGATGCAGATTGTGGGAGTGCAGCATACCGAAACATTAGTGACATAATCTGCATGAGGAGCAAACAGAGTGAAAGGTCCTTGACTGTACAAATCTCGGACTCTCGTTGCCTATAAAATACACATATTTCACATTATTATTGTAAAAATATATCAAATAAATAAAGAAATTAGCTAGTTTAAACATGCACTTACACCAAAACTTCTTCGCAACCATGCTGCCTCAGGAATGCGAAGAAGCTCCTGCAATAAATTCAGAGATTCATTTTAAAAGCAGAAGTTGTTGTTTATCATGTTTGGTCAATCATTATATTTAACCTAAAATTCATCTTAAATGATACTAACTCTACTGACAGTCCCTGCACACTTAAAACCATCTCCTATGTAGCCAAAATAGCATGTGCAATTGCGTTCCCCATCACCGATGTATCTGCAAAGAGCATTAATACTGCAGTCGCCATTATTCTGTAATAAAACAAAATAAAAATGATTGCATACAAAAATACCTTAGAGATATATAGGTGTATATATACCTTATTAAAATATTTTGCCATAATACTGTCTTTGAAATCTGTTACCTTCCGACAAGGATTAACTGCCAAACATCTATGACCAAGGGAAGTAAAACCAGGCTTGCATGCACATGCAACCTGTAACAAATGTAATGCACAATATTTTAATGTTTACTTCTTAACGTTAATACTTGTTGTTAGGCATTAACTAAAATTGGTGACACAAACCCTGTTTGGTCCAATTTTCATGCATAAAGCATTTTTGTCACATCCTCCATTGTCCACTAAGCAGGCGTCCATTTCTGTAGTGAAAACACAATTACACAAGTTTAAAAAAGTAAATACTTGCAGACAATGCAAAACTGATAATTGAGCCCAATACAGAGCCCTGAGGCACACCTTAAGCACATAACGGGTCTAACCCTCTGCACAACAACAACAACACTATAGGAATCAGAAAAGTTTTAAATGCTAAACAAAAATAAAAATGTTGCACAGATGCATTGATGCACACATCAAATCTAAAACACAAATTTCATTGGATCCATGCTACCCATTTGGATATTAAAGAAAGTGAATCACTCTTTTACCGAGACACACAACCCCATCACCAACGAAGCCGGCTTTACATGTACAGCTCCTTTCACCGGGCGATGTTTTTGTGCAGTGTGCATTTGTGGAACACCCTCCATTTTCTGTGGCACATGGGTAAAATTCTGTGGAAGGCGTATGCAAAGCATTTACAATAAGACCAGGAATGTGTATTAAGAAAGTAAACAGGGTGAATATTGATTTCACTGTCACTGAGAAACAAAAACTTCAATGACAAATTTAGCAATGAAACAGACAAACCTTTGCAAAAAGTCCCGTTACCCTTATAACCAGCGGTGCAGGAACAAGTTGGAGGAGTCCCTGAATCTCCTGAGATACAGCTGGCAGAATAATATTTTACCATAAACACTGATGAATGTGTTAGAAATATAAAGTGCCTTATAGGTATATTTTACATACTTACTTAGCATTGACATCACAAACTCCACCACAGGCATCATCAACTACCGCTGCAAAATACACATTTTTATGACGTCAAGTGCATTAAGGTAAGAAACATGCAATCTGACACAAAATGTTGCCATTTGACCTTAATACTGACCAACAGAGCAATTCACTCCCTTCCAACCTTTGAAACAAATGCATTGCCCATTTCCTTCCATACCGTCCAAACATTTGCCATGTTCACAGTGACATTCTGCCGAACAAAAAACATTGCTTTACAAGGGTTTGTTCAAAACATTTTGAACAACACTAACAGAATGCCAATATCGTAGAATGGAAAATTGCTCATAGATGTTACCAGACTTGCAGTCTTTTCCGTATCTCCCAGGTTCACACATCTCACAGCTCGTTCCATGGAAGCCCTCTTTACAGAGACACTTCCCACTGCCGGACAGCCCGTCCTGGCATTGACCATTGTTGGAGCACCAGTTATCCACAGTCCCAGGACATTTGGAGCAATCATGCCCGAAGTATCCTGGACAGCAGGAGTGGTCCTGGAAAGAAAAGTTATTATGAGGTCTGAATCTGAATCATCTTTGAATCTGAATTTAAAGGTGTAAACCCGACCAGTCCAGCACACAATACTCCGGTCCAAAAAGCATTTCTAGCTCCGTAATCTTGATTTAACACATTGTATTGTTCCGAAATGTGTCCAAACAGAAGTATAGCTTGCATATTCAGTGTTGCCACAAGTGGGCGCTGTAGAAGAGACTATTATAAACTCTTCTTCTATGGTTAGTTTTTTTCTTTCAGGTCAATGAATGTCAAGACAAAGCAACAGTTTGAAGTCAGTTAAAGTTTGTTAAACTGTCTTAAAAAAATTATTTTGTCATCATTCGCCCTGATGTCATTCCAAACTTATAAGACTCAACTTCAAAACACAAATGATTACATTTTTAATGAAATCTACAATGTTTCTGTCCCTCCATTGAAAGTCCAGGTAACCAAAACTTAGAAGATCTAAAAATGTCAAAGTCATCGTAAAACAAATCCAAATGAATCAAGCACTTTCATTCAAGTCTTATGAGGAGATACATTTGCTTTATATGATGAACAGATTTAATCAAGACTTTTATTTACAGAAACCTCTCAGATTTCATTAAAAATATCTTAACTTGTGTTTCGGAGATGAACCAAAGTCTTATGGGTTTGGGGGGTAAATGATGACAGAATTGTCATTTTTGGGTGAACTAATCCTTGCACCGTCCTCATTGAAATCAATGGATCTGTAGCGTAAACTCAAGTATAAGTGCCTTCAAGTAGATAGGCTGTGCACCACAATCAGTGATGTCTGAGTTTGCATACTTGTTCAGTAAGCTTCTGACCTTAGAAAATGAAGTACCTTTGTTGTTCTCAAACACTCAATGTGACAGCCCGGCACCATTATTCTCTTTCTTCGAACTCTTGTCCTGTATTTACAGTTTGACTTCATATTTTGAGGGTACTTTGGCTGTATCTGAAGAAACGATGAGAAGAACGAATCATAAACGTCCCTTTACTTTTACCATTATGAATAACATGAAAGTTAAGAACAAACTAAAACAACAATGAACCCATCTTACAGGTTTGGCATCAAAGAGGCATTTTGGTGAAGCATTACAATCTCCACAGCGGCCCTGCAAAGAAAGCAAACGTTCCTTAACTTTGTTCGTTACGCCACTTCGAGAAAGTAACCTCAGAAGTACCAACAGAAACTTACAGAAATTTTTAAAATCACGTCATTACTGCAGTGGTTCTTGTGAAGGTCTAAGACACGTGGGATCCCGAACACTGTGCCATGCCTCGTCTCAATAAAGCTTCCGTTTATGGGAACGTCATTGGCCATCGTCTGGAGTTTAGGAATAGTTAATCACAACTATTTTCATCTAAGCACTGTATAGGACATGAGTTGTTGCCAGTTGTGCAGTACCTGATTTTCAGTGTCCACATAAAACATGATCTGAGTGCCATTTCCCAAAAACGTGTTTTTGAAGAGTCCATCGCCCAAGTGTTCAGGAAAGAGTTGCTCGCTTATAATTACATGATATCTTACAATGTCTTTGCTCTGTTGAAAAGAGACAATTTTGTCAACATTATGACTGTTATGATCAAACATTGTTTCAAAAAGTTTAACTCACCAGTTGTGTAGTGTTTGTTTTATTCAGGTACTCTTGTATGGCACTGTCATACGGGATAAAAATGGTGTAATCTCTAGTTGGGATACTGTTTTCCAAGTCGTAAAGCTAAAAAAGTAGAAACAACTATGCTTATGTAACAAAATCAGTATTCAGTTATTATGTTACTCTTTTTGAAAATATAGAGTAAGTTGTATCTCTGGGTAAATGGCAGAAACTCACCAGTGCCGCCTGCCTGAAAAGGCTGAATGCTGGCGTGTTGTTTAGGAACTTCATCAAAGTGGGAGGTGGTGGAGGAAGATCAGATAGTGCGGGTCGAAGAACCTTGCGTGAAAAAGAGATTTGTGAATAATAGGGCCTATTTTAGAAGAAAATCTGAGTGATCCTGGTAAAAAATTTGGCACCACAAAGCTAGTTTGCCAAGGTTCTGTTAAGGTGTTCTAAAAAAATGTAGGGTGTTGCTTTGATGTTGCTAGGGTGTTGCTATGCAGTTGATAAGGTGTTCTAAATGTTTTCAGGTTAATTCTATGCAGTTGCTAAGGTGTTTTGAGTGTGTTTAAGGGATTGCTATGTTGTTGCTAGGGTGATTTAGGTACAGTAGTTGCTAGGGCATTGCTATGCAGTAGCTAATGTGTTCTACATGTTTTTAGCCCATTGCTAGGGTGTTGCTATGCAGTTATTCTGATCTCTAGATATATCTTGGGTCCCTCCTTTCATGTAAGTCCATAGGGAAATCCCATTTCTTTTTCTTTTGGTTTGGTATTTTAAAAACCAGACACCATCTTTGCAAAGTTTAATTACCGTGTCAATAATGTGAATGCACCCATTTATTGCCTTGAGGTCTGGGACAAGAATGGTAGCATTGCCGATCATGAGCTCCTAGGGACACAAGGGTGAACAGGTCAGTGAAAGATGACCAATTTAAGGCTGTAATTAATCCGAGGGGTGGCGTTTGTGTGACAGTTACCCTGCCGTTGCTTTGCACCTCCCATTTAGTCTTCCATATAGTCTGGACTGTTTTACCAACTTGCTGCAGTAAGTCTTCCGAGGTGTAGATCCCCTCTAAAAAATGAACTCTAGACAGAAATCGCACATAGACAATTATCTCATGGTATTTATTCTCTTCTGCAAACCTCATAAATCCGTTCTCAATGTCAATCCAAACACGTACTGTAGAAGGTGAGGCAGCCTGTAATAATCAAACCAAAAGGACTCCTCTGAATCGCTGAGGTTCTTGAAAGCAACTTTAGATGGAACCAAAGCCGTGACCCTGCTGTCACTCTCAATCACTTTGTGCCTCTGCAGATAAACACAAAAATGTTGAAGAATAATATTTGTGTAATAAATAATCCTTTTTCTCTTTCAATCATGTCACTATAATTTTTTGTAAACAGACTCATTGACAATTTACTCGGGTAAAGATCTACTTACTTGAAGGAAGCGATTGAAATGATAAAACACAGAATTTCCATCTAGCTCCTGAAAAAAAAACATGGGTTAACCAAAAAAATGGGTTACACTTTATTTTAGTCTTTGTTACAGTGTAATTATATATTTAAGTACTGAGTAATATTACTTAACAACATGTTTACTATAGGGTTAGGGTAGTATTAGGGTTGAGTTGAGGTTTAGTTGCATGTAATTCTGCATAATTTACTGTTATTACTACGGTGAGTACATGTAAGAATACTGTAAAATAAATTGTTACCAAAAAAATTAATAACTTAAGACATTTTGATCCAAATCAGTTATTAGGAACAGATCTATTGTGAATATGTCCATTGTGTTTATGTATTTGTGTGTGTCCATGATGTTGACAGCCGATTTAAAACCTTGTGATTAAATGAATGCGTCATCTTACCATAAGTATGTTTCCATAACACGTGAGTCCGTCACCTTCGTATTCGCTTGGGCATGTGCATTCACGTGTTCCAGGACTCTTCAATTTACATGTGGCCTGGAAACATTATGGGGCAGTTACGCAACATTACATACTAGCATAAAGGAGTTTTAGCCTTACATTTATCCTCATTTTGAAAGTTTATTATGTTGTACATAACTCTGCAAGGATGAAATACACACCAGAGAATGGCAGCCTCCGTTATCTGACAAACAGGGGTTGACGATTTTACAGACGATGCCATCTCCCATGTAGCCTTTCTTGCAGCTACATTCACTCTGAAAAGAAAAATAAGTTAAGCAAAACTCAGGTCTGGGTGCGCAATGGTCATTTTTTCTGGTATTAATTTCTTAAAGTTCCTTTGGAGAATTGCAAACTTGCATAAGTCAGACAATAGTTGTCAAACAATAAGGAGTACAGAGCTATAAAATAATTGTGGATAGCAGCTCAGAGCATTTAAAATTCAAAGAATTTGATGAGAAATAGATGAGTTCATGTTGAGATCTCTGACTTGATTGCAGACTTTGGCATTTGAAACATTGTTGAGATGTCTAGCCCTTGCATTATGTTAAATTTATGGGTACGATTGTTGTTCCAGGTCAAATTGACCCTAATTGGATTGAATACAATTCACAAAAAATTACACTATGAAAAAAAAAAAAAATGTCAGGTAAAAATAGTAAAATTCTAACATCAATACTTCTTAAACATTACAAAAAAGTTAACATAAGAACTTTTTTTCACAAAGTGTGAATATTATAAATTATATTATACATTTTTGTGGGCTTTTCTGAAGCTTAAAAAGTAAAGCATGGGTTCGATTCCCAGCCAAATTTACAACACAATTATATTTCTTCGAACTGCCAAATGCAAAAAATGTAAATCTAAATATCCTCAGAGGGTAGTTGAGTAACTGACAAAACAGTTTGTCAAACATTTGCATGTCAAATTGACCCTCTAACGTCCTAATCGCTATAGAAATTTCGTACACACATTCCAAGACTGTTGAAATGTTCATGACCCATTGAACATTTCAAGAAAACTTCCAAGAAAAAAACATCTAAGGATAACCTGTATTTCTAACATCTCAAAAATGTGTTCTGGGCAAACTGACCCGGACTAGAGACTGATTGAAGTACTAGAGAAGACACGTAGATGCAAAATACTTTCAATTAGAGCTCCATTTAATCTCAATATTATGTAGGAGAGACAATTGATATATTTAACTGTATCCTCACAGGTTATTTACTAATCCAGGTTATGGTGTCAGGATCATTACCTGTCCTGGCGCAGTCGGGGAGCAGTCTGCACTTTCATGACATCCACCACGACTCTCCAGCAGGCAGTTATTGATCTCCACACACAAACTCCCATCACCGGTCCATCCTTCCACACAAACACAGTTCACCTTTCCAGCATCGTACGTACACATGGCCTATTAAACACACACACACACACACACAAAATAAAGATTTAAACCGACTTAAATACCTGAACATTGTCATATTGCGCATGATTCAGCAAGCGTGTAGTATAATAACAATACAAAAGTTGTCTTTCATACTATTTCTGCTGGTTTTCATAGCATTTCCTATCCTTCTGCTGATGTAACTAAGGCTGGTGGGAGATATTACATCTACAAACTACTTTCTAAGTAGCGACACATTTCACACTGTAGGAGTTGCTATGAAAGCCCATTTCCGCCACATAAGACAAATGTCGAAATTAGGACATCCAAAAAAAAAAATCCCTTTTTTTGGCTCATCTCCAATCTCTTTCTAAAATTATTTATTAACCTTCTTGGCTTCTTTTTAATGGTGGAACACTGCCAATTAGTTTATACCATTATTTAAATAGTCTCTTCACTCTTATAGCTAAACAATTTTCACAAAGGGCCAGAAGTTTCTTAGCTTTGCTCATATTGCCCTCAGACTATTCTACTAAAATGTAATATATTTCTAATGAAATTACTAATACGTTCTAGCGAATATGTTAATCCTATAATGAAATGTCCGATTCATTCTATTGACATGAAAATTCGGTTCCTTCTGTTTTTGTGCCAGCAAAATACAGCTCTGATCTGCTCAGAATTATCAGTTTTTTGTTTGTTTTGATTTTACACATTTATCCTTAAGTAACTTCAGTGTAGTTATCTACTTTTTGTTTTACTCTTACAACAGAAGTGCAAAAATTCAACCCTGGCCAATGCTGGAAATAATTTTCATGTGTCAGTTTGAGACAAAGGGTGACTGAATCGATGCAACTTCTGAATTCTGATGTTCTAGTAAAAACAGGGCAGACATCACTTTAGATTTGTTCTACATCTGAGGGCTCGAGGCAAACCGCTGGAAAAGGGAAATACATGTGTCTCACATTGACGTCGCAGCCTCCTCTCTCAGGCTGGAGGCAGAGATTGGTTTCAGTGCAGGTGTAACCGTCTCCTTCGTATCCAGGCAGACAAACACACCTACAGCACAATGTGCGATAGATCAATAACAGATGCAAAGACAGAGGCCGATTAACAAGTCGGCACGGTACAAAAGTTCAACACAAAGACACTGACACTGCTAAGATGATTGCTTCAATGGGCAGTGCAGAGTAAAAGTATGGGGTTGTAAAAAAAATATATAAAAAAATAACGTTTGCCAAAATATTGGCCAAAATTTTTGTCAAAAAAATAAATAAAAATCTGACAATAAAATAAAATGATGGGAATTGCAGGGTAAAAGTATTTGATTGAAAAAACAATCAAATATCAAAAAAAGTTATAGAATTAAATGATTCAATATTATTAAATATGATTAAATATGATTAAATATGATTAAATATGATTAAATATTATTAAATATTATTAAATTAAATCACCCTGACTGTAAAATGTTTTAATTAAATTAAATTATGTGCATTGCAGAGTAAAAGTATTTGATTGTAAAACAATCAAACGTGGAAAAAATGTGTCTAAAATAAAATAAAACAAACCTGACTGTAAAAAATTAATAAATAAAACAAAATGATGGACATTGCATGTTAAAAGTATTTGATTGTAAAACAATCAAACATAAAAAATGGCCTGCAATTAAATTCAATTAAATAAAACAACCCTGACTATTTAAAAAATCGAATAAAATACAATAAAATAAGCATCCGGGCAGTCTATAATGATCTACACATCATGCTCAAGCGACACTAACATGGTTTGTCCATTGTTGTAGACACATTTGGCGTGAAGGTGGCAGTGCTCAAGGACGCCGTCTGAATTGCAAGGGGTGGCGGTCTGGTCACAAAGGTCCCCTGAAAACCCCTCCAGACAGGATCCTTTCCTACACAGCCCCATACTGCCAGGCCTGCTATCACAGACGCCATGGACACAGCGGCAATCTACAGGACCGAACAGAGCGCAAGGAGAGGAGAAGGTCACGACCGCTGGTACTGTATCAGCGGCGGGTCACGGTTTGGACAAAGAGACAGGACTAGGTACTTTAAACATTAAAAATCATATATATAACTTCACCTTCATCACAGTTCTCTCCATGTTTGTTGGGGTCTGAGCAGAGGTGACACCCTACGCCCTTAAACGCTGGTTCACACTTACAGGAGCCGTTTCCATAGATGCCGTCAAAACACTACGGACGGAGACATGACAAATAAACAGCAACACTTTCTTCAGCTGAAGTCGAGTTCATAGTGTGTTCATACTAACATACTTACAATCCCTTTATCATAACACGGGTGCTGGAAACCTCCGATACACGGCTTACAGTCCGGCCCATAGAAACCACTGCAACACTGCGGCGTCTGCAAACAAGATGGCAAAACATCTCAGATTATTCATTATAAATAATTCAGAATATTTATTGATCAATGCATTTGAAGGAACCGAGACCTTGTTTGCATACCATCTGAGTAATGTTGCAGTATTTGGCACAGCCTTCCTCGAGGAACGAGTACGACCATCGGCGATCAGGAAGTGGCTCGCAGCCTTTAAGATGACCCGTCTATCAAGGGGGAAAAAAATGGATAAATGCAGCTTTTGTTTGAATAAATGATGGTCAACACTCTTGTCAGTGGTGCTCATGTTCTGATTCTCTTCATTTGTAATTCTAATGTTGAAAACCCATTCATTTCAAATGTCTTTTAACAATTGCGTATTGATTAAAGATGTCTGATTTAGTTAATAATAACTGAAATTAGAATTACCAGCTCAACACTTCCAGGTGGACATTGTGTCTCATAAAGATGGCTACACCCGACACAGGAACCCTAAGGAGAGAAGAAGAAAAAAAAAGATAGAATTCATAGAAAATCTTTATTTACCATAATAAATTAATTAATTGTATTTGACAAACAAACAATAAATAAATAAGTAAATATTATTATTCATATTATTATTAATTTAAAATATATATATTTACAGGTGAAACTCAAAAAATTCGAATATCGTGCAAAAGTTCATTTGTTTCAGTAATTCAACTTAAAAGGTGAAACTAATATATTATATAGACTCATTACATGCAAAGTGAGGTATTTCAAGCCTTTATTTGTGATCATTTTGATGATTATTTGATGATAACCTAAATTCAAAATTAGGTTTTCATAAGCTGTAATGACTCTATATAATATATAAGTTTCACCTTTTAAGTTGAATTACTGAAATAAATGAACTTTTGCACCATGTTCTAATTTTTCAAGTTTCACCTGTATATATATATATGTAATTAATCAATCTCAGAGTTTTTGCAATTCCATTTGGAAACTTGGCCATGCAAGTACACTGTGAAAAACATTTAAAATGATTATTATTAAAATTAAATAAAGTTAAGTTTGTCTATTAAAGTTGAAGATTAAATATTGTGACCAGTTCATGCAGAAGCCAGAATTATAATTTTAGGATGACTATAATAACCTATAATTTTATTGACTTTTTATTTGCTTAATATTTAGTGCTTTGTCCTAGAGAAGATTCTGGTGCTGATCATTTGTTTTACTGGCCACACATACAATAATTATGTCATCACACATTAACAAAAAGATCCCGATAAAGAGGCACCTACAAATGTGATCCTGCTCCCATTAATGTCACAACGATGGGGCATTATGGGAACTATGGAGGAAGGTACAAGAACTCCATCGATCAGGTGAATGATTCCATTGGCCGAGACAATGTCTTTTGTTTCGAGAAGTATTCCTTTATCACCCAAAAAGACTCTTCCCTGTGGATTGATGGAGAGAATGTAAAAACAACAGTCCCATTATTTTCGATTTGTTCTTATTACACTGCCACTAAGTCACTAGATTTTTGTATTGTGCACAGAATGAGGCCCAACACATTTGCCCCAAATCTTATAAAAAGATCTCATTGCCATCAGGAGCTACAGCCAATGCAATCAATGAAGGACAGTCACTCACATCCTCAGAGGCATTGATCCTTAAGTTCTCATTGGCCATGGTCGTAATCTCAGACATGCTGGCGAGCTGGTCCACAGTGATCTAAGTAAAAGATATATGACATGATATATGTTATTGATATCCATTGCATAGCTATGGAACTGGCCAAACTGTTTAAAAACTCAAGCATACATTTAGTATTATATAAGTCACTGACCCAAATAGTCAACTAAATACTGCACTTACTGACTAGTTTAAAGACTAATTAACATCAAATTTGGAGATTTTAGTGTACCGTATGTCTGTTAGCTTTAAGGCTATATACATTCTGACATTGACACATAGTGCACTGAAATTGACATTGACCTTTTAGCAGTTGTAAAAAGGTCCAAAAGTATGGCTGTCTAAATGGTAAACCCCTGTTCTGCCAAAGATCTAACATTTGTTCATAGTGTTTATTTTGAGTCTCGAAGCAACCCTACTCTTAACCTTGGAGGCAGCGAATACTAATCTCGCAAGAGCTTCGCAGAACTAGATATCACCCAAAAATACACCGAAATCATCTACTGCTCAGGGGCGAACACATTTTTGTCCAATTAAATGCTGTTTAAAATAGGACAAATAACTTGCAAATGACTAGCATTAGCATGGAGCAAATCATGGTTTTGCAGACTGTGACAAACTAAACATTATAAATACCTTTAAAAAGATAATATGTGCTCCCACAAAAAAAACTGCATTCGTCAGACCATTTCAGGGGTTCTCCAAAGTGATGTACATAAATGCCCCATTTTAACGTCAAAATAACTGTGGGAAACCATTTATTGCATTCCAGAGGTCAAAGAGAGACTTACAGCGGCCAGGGAGAACATATGGTGTTTCAGAAGCGTCTGAAGCTTTGGTTTGGCCTTTATAACAAAGAGATGAAAAATCAGTGTTACGAACGAATAGATGAACATCCTATGGATTTGATTAAACCAATGAGTAAAACTGGGATCCAAATAACTTGATTATACATATCCAGCTTCATAAGATGCAGAAAACACATATGGGCAGCTCACATCGTTCAGCATGTACATAAGACTTCCGTCTCTGAATTTGTCGATGGCTTTGTTGGTTGGAACAAGCACTGTAAGAGGACCTGAACCTCTGATGGGTAACAGTGCTCCACAATTCTGCAGCAGAAAGAGACAAACTATTTTGAAGGCTTGGGTTCAGTTGAGAAATGCAGGAAGCGAGCCCGATAGGAGATCACTCACATCAACCAGAGACAGGAATCGATTGAACCTTTCATCCTCTCTGAAAATCTCCCCGATGGTCTTGGAGGAGAACTTGAGGTTGCAGAGAAGAACGTCTACATTAATGGGTGTTGCTGTTGGTGCTGTGTGTCATTCATCAGATATTTCTAGATCAGATGGTTGTGAAATAGTAAGAATGACTTTACCTCCATGTTGTTGTTTGAGGATTCGATATGAGTAAGAGTAAAGGGCTTGTCAATAATATGAATTATTCCGTTGGAAGCTGGGATGTCGCTCTCAAGTATAGTAAACAACACGTCTGGATCTCTCATCAGGATGAAGTGCTGCAGACACATGCAAAAATCAACCGACAGACCAGACCAGACTAGACTAGACTAGACAGACAGACAGACAGACAGACAGATAGATAGATAGATAGATAGATAGATAGATAGATAGATAGATAGATAGATAGATAGATAGATAGATAGATAGATAGATAGATAGATAGATAGATAGATAGATAGATAGATAGATAGATAGATAGATAGATAGATAGATAGATGGATAGATAGATAGACAGACAGATAGACATAGATATAGATATAGATAGACAGACAGATAGATATAGATAGACAGACAGACAGACAGATAGATATAGATAGATAGATAGACAGACAGACAGACAGACAGACATGCAGACATAGATATAGATAGATAGACAGACAGATACAGACAGACAGACAGACAGACAGACAGACAGACAGACAGACAGACAGACAGATAGATATAGATAGATAGACAGACAGACAGGCAGACAGATGTAGACAGACAGATATAGATAGATAGATAGATAGATAGATAGATAGATAGATAGATAGATAGATAGATAGATAGATAGATAGATAGACAGACAGACAGACAGACAGACATACAGACATAGATATAGATATAGACAGACAGACAGACAGACAGACAGACATACAGACATAGATATAGATATAGATAGACAGACAGACAGATATAGACAGATAGATAGATAGATAGATAGATAGATAGATAGATAGATAGATAGATAGATAGATAGATAGACAGACAGACAGACATACAGATATAGATTGATAGATAGACAGACAGATAGATAGACAGACAGACAGACAGATAGACAGACAGACAGATAGACAGACAGACAGAGTAGGTAGATAGACAGACAGACAGACAGACAGACAGATAGACAGATAGATAGATAGATAGATAGATAGATAGATAGATAGATAGATAGATAGATAGATAGATAGATAGATAGATAGATAGATAGATAGAGACAGAAATATATAGATTGATAGACTATCAGACAGATAGATAGACAGACAGATATAGACAGACAGACAGATAGATAGATAGATAGATAGATAGATAGATAGATGGATGGATGGATGGATGGATGGATGGATGGATGGATGGATGGATGGATGGATGGATGGATGGATGGATGGATGGATGGATGGATGGATGGATGAATGGATGGATGGATGGATGGATGGATGGATGGATGGATAGATAGATGATAGATAGATAGATAGATAGATAGATAGATAGATAGATAGATAGATAGATAGATAGATAGATAGATAGATAGATAGATAGATAGAGACAGAAATATATAGATTGATAGATAGACAGACAGATATAGATAGACAGACAGATATAGATAGACAGACAGAGTAGACAGACAGACAGACAGACAGATAGATAGATAGATAGATAGATAGATAGATAGATAGATAGATAGATAGATAGATAGATAGATAGATAGATAGATAGATAGATAGATAGATAGATAGATAGATGATACCTTATTTGTTTTAAATCTGATCTTTTCTCCTCCGTACATCCACATGTCTTTCCCCTCCAGATCACTGTAAAGTTTCTGTCCAAGAATGAGGTGATTTTTACACACTGCATTCAGGATGTTGCTGGAAGATTTTCCTACAAGTGTCTGCTGGAGACAAGCAGGAAGTTGTCAGAAAAAAAACAGGAAGCATTATGAGGACATGAAACACAAACTGTTTGTTTGTGTGTTTTTCAGTGTGCTTCAACCCACTTGGAATGGATTCTGCCCCACAGGAATGAACGCCGTGAACGGGCCGTGTTGGCTCAGAGTGAACTCGCACGCTTGCTCTGAAAGCCAGAACACACTGTAAGCACATCTAACACGGCTTTCAAACAGACTGAAGTGTTCACTCAAAGTTGCATGTTATAAAAAAAAACCCCAGAAAAGTGGGTTTGGTGATCTCAAAGGACCCACCAAAGAAGCGAATGCTTCCAGTGAGGTTTCCTGCCTGACTGCCCTCTCTGTCCAGCTCCAGAACTCTTTCCATGAGGTTACCATAGCAACGTCTGCCATCGCCAATCTGCTGAGCGGTGCAGCGGCATCTGAAAGAATGAAACGTCTCGGTTTATACCCCGGCCTTCGGCAAGCATCTGAGACAAACATCTCAGCTATTTATGACGCGACAGAATCACTCATTACCACGGTTCTCTTTACACTGGAAATAATGTGGCATACAAACGTTGTCACCAATAATATTAGAAAACATCAATGAAAACAATTCACTACATTACTACACAGATTTGTGTTAAAGTTGCCATGCATAAATGATTCACCCAAAGAGGGAGCCGTTGAGCAGTTCATGCAATGTCTATATAATATTTTCATAACATTCAGGGAAGAGTCGTTCAGATTTTCAGGCTTGATGAATTTTTTTAATAATTAGCACTTTTAAAGGCATTAAAACACAATTTATGTATTTTTAAATATATTATATATTTTTGTTAAGAAAAATAAGCATGTTTAAGAACCATTTAGACGTTGTTTTTTTGCATTTTGACATTATTTAAACTTACATTTAAGCAATTAAAAATTAGATTTAAAATAAAATTATTTATTAATCTCAAATCATGATTCCTTTAATTTAACAATATTACACTATTTTTAACTAAATCATCCAGATGCATCACGGCAATGAGAAATGTGATCTAAAATGTCTTGAAAAATGTGAAAAATACTGTGAACTAAAAAATGTGCTTAATAATTGAATATGTTTTTGCTTCTGATTTTGGGTGAAATGTGACCTGAACATGTTTTGGAAAGGTTTCGTGAGATTCTCTCAGTGAATAGTGTGTATTATTATTGTGAGGGAAGCACCGGGACAGACCTGGGAGAGCCGTTGGAGTTCACCTCGCAGCGAGCGCTGCTGTGGCATGAGCCCTGCGTACAGACAGGCTTTGGCTTGCAACCCTTGGACGGGTCAGGTGACTCTGATCCGGGCAAACACACACACTTCGACTGGAGAGGAAACGCACACACATCTCAAATAACAAACAACACTGAATTCCACATTAGCTTCAGACTCAAATTCCATCCCACAATGTATTTGAGATGTGTGTGCTCACCTTCCCTGGGCCTGTAAATTCACAAAGGGTGGACTCCACAGAACAGCCTCCGTTATTAGTGTCGCAGGGGTTGATGGGAACGCAGTGTTCTCCGTCACCCTTGAATCCCTCTTCACACTCGCATTGAAACTTCCCACCGCTAAATGAACATTTAGCGTTCACGTCACATATTCCTGGCAAACACATACCTGGAACAGGGTAGAAGAGATAGGGACTAGCCTCTTTTGTATTTAAAGGTACACTATGTAACTTTTGACCCTCTAGCCTAGTGGTTAAAAAAATATTGCATTTTGCGGAAGAACATTGTTTTGGTTGTGCTTCGGCTCTGCGTGACGGAAAGGATCTCAAGCTGACTAGCTGAAGACGTTACTGTAGCTTTACCTATTAATATACACGGTACTTCCTTGAAAATAAATTCCAGCACAGCGCTACAACCATAATGAAACGACCCTTCACAATAGATAATGCTTCACAATGAACTCTGTTAGAGAGCTACACATGGCAATTTATCTGTTAAAAACTAACCTACTCATCTGTTGAGTAATAAAAACAGCATCTATGCGTCGCTTTTATAACATTTCAAATCCCTCAGGTCTCGCCATATCTGAAAAGCCAAGCCAATGTTGATTCTTGTTTTACGGCGAGCTCTGTCGCGTTCTCTTCTTGCCAGCAGACTCTCTTCTGTTCGCCGTTTGTTTAAAACGGGTGTTTCTCTGGAGGTTTGAGGTTTAACAGCCCCCATGTCAACCTTTCCCGCTTGTTGTGACAACTAACCTCTGCCACTTCCACATCATACACACGCCAAAGTAGCCGGAGCAACTTTTCTTTATTTACAGATATGACGAGAAACGCACGGGCGAGTGACGTGCTGTATGTACGCCATTTCCCGCAAAAAAACATCCCGACAGTTCATAAATATAAACACTTATAATAGGCTCACCATAGTTAATCAGGGTAAGACAAAAACACGTCTGGGAAGAAGGACTGATGATGTATTATTTACATTTTGTTAATTTTGAACAAAAAAAAGTTACACGGTGTACTTTTAAAATGAGAGGAAAATTAACCTAACTTTACAAAACATGACATAAAACGCTACATGTATTTATTGTTTAACATGTAGCTAAACATCATGGACAGGGATGTACCTATACACGCTTGTCCGATCTTTTTGTATCCCTTCAGACATTCGCACGCGGCGCCTGTGTCGTCTCCCTTACAATACGAGTAGGCCGGGCAGCTTGGACAATATGAAGAAACTGCAGAGCAAAAGAAAAGTGTGATTTAACAAAATCAACATAATGATATTTAACAGAAGTAATTGTATATATTCAGTGAGAAATGGGTGGAATAACTTAAATGACCTTTATCGCACTTTGGTCCTACATATGGCGGCTGACAGTAACATTCGCCATTCCCTCCGGGTCCTGAGTCACACTTTCCATGCACACAGCTGCACTCTACAACAGTTTTACAGTTAGACCGTTTTATCTTCAAAAATGGTGATTATTAACGTATGCGATCAGAAGTTACTGTCATACAAATAACAGACCTGAACGGCAGTGGTCTCCATAGGCATTCTTATTCAAACAGTTCTGGCATGCAAAACCTGTATATCCCTCCTGTAAAAGTGTTGTTGATGATGAGGATTATTATTATTAGTTACAAAGAGCCCTGAACAAGACATATTTAAAAAAAAATCAGCAAAAAAAAACATGTTTTACTGAATGACCTAACATTTAAAAGCATACCTCTAATTTATTATAAATTGTCTGTTTAGTTATATTTAGTGTACATTTAGATGTCCGGAGGGGATATTTGTTTTTAACAACCCTACAAGTTCAAATGCATGTGGAAAATGTTTTAGATTTTTTAAAATATTATAAATGTGAGGGGGAAACAAACACTAAATGTAATTAAGGTATTTATTTGACAAAAAAAAGGCAAATTACAGCTAAAGGTTTTATTTTTCTATTCAAGATAAAATGCCCAAGAAAAACAATCACACAGGAAAAGCATACATTGACCAAAGCATAATCAGTTATTAATATATCGTTGGTTCTCTTTTGTTTTTGCATGTGTTCATAACTTCTTTGTATGACAGCCTGGCCAAAAATGCATGGCCAATCACAACTAAACAATATTCTTATAAAATCTTTAATAATATATAATATATATATAAGGGTGAAGATACATTTTTCTACATTTCTACATTTTTCTAGGCTGGATATCACTTATGGCCTCTACTAATAGTGCTTGTTTATTTATTTATATATTTCAACCAAATTTTAAGCTAAAATTAACATAAAATTTAAGTTTTTAAATAGATAGATAGATAGATAGATAGATAGATAGATAGATAGATAGATAGATAGATAGATAGATAGATAGATAGATAGAGCTATCTACTATTACATTTTTTAAAAGTAATTTACTATAAATTATTATTATATTATTATTTTTATTGTTATACTATTTTTTTTTATTATATTATTTGAACTAGCAACATAACTCAGTTTATTAAAGTAAATAAATAAATAAATATACCAAAAAATAAACTATTGAATTAATATAACAATTCATATAACATAACTTTGTTGCGAAACAAAAAGGTAACTGTAATTTTCGATACATTTATATTATTATTATTACGTTTATGTTATTACTTACCCTCGCAAGACTTATTTAAATAAAATTGAAATAAATAAATAAATAAAGCATTTATTTTAACATAAAAATTGTCAAATTTACATTAAAATCAAGTTAAAAGAACGTAACTCAGATGCACTTACATCACAAACACAGGTGCCATTTCCTGATTTTCCAGAATTACATGTACCATAACCATTACACATCTTTTCTGACCAGCTAGGGCAAGCTGGAGAAACACACAGGACTGGTTAGGAAATTCATCACATAGTAGATACTATCTTATACCCAAAGCAACTTACAGTAACTTTGAACTTGCAGTTCTTTGTGATACCAGCTCAGTCAGACATTTAACCATTAAGTATATCACTGTTCTTGACTAGTATAGTTCAGAAGAAACTGATAGTATATGGTGGCCCTAAAAAATGTAAAGACTTATATACGGTATATATTACATATACTTGTATATTTCATATAAAGCAATGACATTCATATCTTAAGTGTTTTTTGGGGTGATTGTAACTCACGCAAGCACAGTGGCCCCCAGAAGCCCGGACAGCACTGTTGGACTGTCGTAACCCCCTGACAGGTATGAGCGCACCCTTGCTGCTCTACCTGGCGATCCCCGATTTCCACCACATAACTGAAACAGGACAATAACACATTAGGCACAAACATACTGAGCGAACGGAAAGGAAAAGGCTGGATAATCGCACACCTGCAGGATTCGGGGCTCTTGGTGATCTTCCTGAACCCTCGCGGGCAGACGACGGCAGCGGCGGCAGCGCAGGACGTGCAGGGAGTTTTGTTCAGGATTGTAATGGGCGAATCACAGCGATTAGAGGCGGCCTGGAACGACAGAAACCCAAATGCGAAAAATTTACAAGAATGCCAGACCGGTACACAAATCACGCAAAGGTTAATTGAACAAAACGTAAGAGTTTTACGAGAAAATCTAATCTTTCAATGCAAATCCTCACAGTCAATTTGAAAAATATTACTTAAGATTTTTTTTATGTTTTTCGCTTTCATTGATTACCATTGTTTTTAATAATACATTTGTTCTTTTGTATATTAGCCAGTGATTACTTTCCAATAAAACTGGCCCATATATATATATTATATATATTTATAATTATAATTCTTGGGACACATTTTCTACAATGTATGTTGGCCACTTTTGGTTTACACCCAGATTAGACTTTTTCCGGGTGTGCCACATTTTTTTTAAAAGGTAGCCCACATTTGTTCACTATGTGCAAGCCATTTACATAGTATTTCAAAAAATACTATGTTATTACCTTAGTAGTACATGTCCAAAAAAGTATTATAAATTTAATTATACCAGCCTTATAACAATGAATGGGTCAGTAGTACCATGTTACAGTGATCAGTAAAAAAAATAAAAAATAAAAGTGAACCCTGCACCATGACAATATCACTTTTTTAGTGGATGAACCATGGTATTCAAGGAAGTGCCGTGGCGTACCATGTAAATACTATAATACTTGGTACTACCATGATCCAAAAACAAAAATACCATAGTACTATTTTAAAAGTGCATTTTCATATAGTGTAGTATTTACATGACCATTCAAAGAATACCATGGCATTACCATGGTACAGCTTTTAACAAATCATTTAAATAGTTACTTAAAGACTGTAGACTTCACTTAATAATACTATGGTACTTTGATTAATACTATTATAGATAGTATGATAGACAGCTTCGGGGTCTATCATAATATCTATCATATTAATCAAAGTACCATAGTATTATCATCTGGCATCAGCAAAGTACCATGGTATTGCCACTTTTTACAAGGCGTTTTCATATTATTTCAAAGAATACCACAGTATCAGCACAGAACTGTACATGTCTAAAAAGTATTATAAATTATACCACCCTTACAAATGTATAATGGTTCAGTGATCAATTACAAAAAAAAAGCAACTTACTTGAATCTGTATAGTCCACAGTACCGTGAGTCCCACAATGAAAAGATAAGACATGTCTACTTCCTCAAAGCCAGAAAAACTCCTGAAAAGTTGTCAGATAAACATGTAACGCAAACAGAAAAGCCTCTCCCGAGACCGGCCACAATCTCCAGTCACAGGACACAACTGGATATCTCGACTTCAAACATCTCCAGAAAAACCTCTTCAGACCTTTTTGCTCATGTGCTTTCAAGGATTTGCATGTCGAGCAGCTTGACACAGAGTGAGAGAGGTTTGATATGACCACACAGCGGCTTCAAGCAAGAGTTAGGGTGAGAAAAACATCTTTTCCTGACAGGAAAATCACCGGATTTCCTCCACTGCATCGCTTCCATGTTGGTTTGGGAAGTCCATGTTTGTCAGCTGACAAGATTGCAGGGTTCAGCAGAATTTGAAAACGGTACATTGAGCATTAGCACATTTTTCTTTATCTCACGGGGTCACATAGACATTTAGTGCCAGCAGAGCTAGGGTTAGAGTTAAGGTCGCCTTGTTATTTAAAGTGAGAAACCTAGTGAGAGAACAAGATATTTAAACAGCAACATTTGTGCATTTAGCAGCACGTTTATCTAAAATATTTTATCAGTTGCTGTTTTCTGTGGGATTTGAACCCGTGACCTTGGAGTCTTTAGCGCATTGCTCTACCATTTGACCTACTGGATTGGTAAAATATTATTTTAAAAATCAAAAACTTTTTTACCCCTTATTCTATTTCACTTTAAGAGTCTTTTTAGACTTTTATTTCAGTGCACTTGTTGAAAAAAGAATAAAAATGTACTTTAAAAAGTAACATTCTATTAGATTGCAGAAGATTGAAATTGGAAAGCAGACATTCAATATAGTTAAAAACAGCAGCGTTCACTCTGCGGCTCTGCTGTGTCATCAGTTTGAGAGTTCCTGCTATTGTGTCTGTCTGCTGAATAGTGATACTATTGGCAGAGATAAAAATGTTCACTTTGAAAAGAAAACAAAATTATGAGCAGGTCAGGTTAAAAGTGGTCATTATTTATTTTTTACAAGTTTGTTAACCCAATTCTCTTGAGAGTTTTTGTGCCACATAAGTAAGAATATTTGCGAAATATTAAACTGTCATGTAACGCATCCTGCATTGACTAGTCTTTTTAAGAAGAGGTGTGCTATTACTTTTCTAAGTGATTGGACAGTTGAGCCATACAGACCAGA
Organism: Phoxinus phoxinus; assembly: GCF_949152265.1. Classification (NCBI taxonomy): domain Eukaryota; kingdom Metazoa; phylum Chordata; class Actinopteri; order Cypriniformes; family Leuciscidae; genus Phoxinus; species Phoxinus phoxinus. The sequence goes on along the minus strand of NC_136895.1, from coordinate 21,115,417 downwards.
ATATTATAAAGACTTGAGGTTGGGCTCTTTGTCAGTATGCAACCACCCAGAACACTCTAGCAAATGCATAATACTGTGCTAATAACAGTCAAAACATCTTAGAAATGTATATAAAACCCCTAAAAACTAATAAGGACACATTTGCAACCACATAGTAACGCCCTGGCAACCACCTACAATGGCTTAGCAACTGCTTAGCTTTGCACTGAAAACCACAGAGAAAGCCTTAGCAAATGCATAACAATCCATGAAAAAACACTCAGGAGTCAGAACACATTGGCAACTGCATGGCTGGCAACACCCTAGTAACCGTATAGCAATGCACTAAAATCAACTCTGAACACCATGAAAACCTACAAGTGCTCAGAAATGAACTAAAAACCACAATGAAATTAGTAACTGAGTAGCAATGCACTAAAATCAACTCTGAACACCCTGAGAAACAAGTGCTCAGCAATGAACTAAAAAACCACAATGAAATTAGGAACTGAATATTACATGAAAAACCATTGCTACAGTTGCAAAGCAACACCCTAATTTCAAAGAAACGCACTAAAACAAGTAAAACACACTTGCTACCAAATACAGTAGTAAGTACAATGCCTTAGCAAATGCTCAGCAATTTACTAAAAACCACAGATATACCGCATAGCAACACCCAAACCATATACAGCAGCAATGCACTAAAATCCACCCTGAAAACCCACCAAAAAGTGCTCAGCAATGAATTAAAAACCATAATGAAATTAGGAACTCAATGCATGTAAAAACACTTAGAACACCTTGGCAACTGCATATAGGGCTGGGTATTGACACAAATTTGTACCATCGTTTCGATTCATTTGGATATAGTATATCAGATGGCAAATTTTCTCAAGGAAAAATTCTCAACTAATGCTGCAAACTATGCTATAATAATAAAGTTATAATACTAACTTTATAATTACCTTAAATATACTATAATTCGGTTTTTGCAATGGTGTCTGTCAAAAACAATTACCGATTTCAGAACAGAAAAAAATATGTAGCCTAAAGAATATGTAAGTTCATATTTAGCAAGTTGCCTTTTCTAGCTTTGTTCTTGGTCGCTGAATGACTTTTCTGAAATAACATTGTTAATCTGTTTTATTGAAATTTGAGCGATTACATGAGACATGAAACGGAATTCGGTAGGTTTTACTCTATCTTTCAACATACCTCTGCTCTGGTGTTCATTCATATGTCGTGTAGTAAAGAGATGATCAGTTCACGTCACTCACACGCTTTGCTCGATGTGATGCGGCAACACCGAGCTTTCGCGCCAGAATAAAGAGCGCCAAAACGGAATTCGTTTTTTAATTTTTTAATTTCGTAATAAAATGTAGGCTACAGAATGTGAAATCTGAGACTTTATTTCATATCATATTGCGATTTATTGGATGCCGGCAGTCGCTCTACAAAAACAACAGACAATCGATTGTGAGATTTAAGAATCGATACAGTTCATAAAAATGAGAGTAGATTAAAATAAAAATCGATTTTTTTTTTTTACCCAGCCCTACTGCATAGCAACACCTAGTTAGCAACCACATAGCAAAACCAATACCCTAGTAACTGCATAGAAATAGATAGATTAAAATAGAGAAATCAATCTTTTAACCCAGCCCTACTGCACAGCAACACCCTAGTTAGTAACCGGATAGCAATACACAAGTAACTGCATAGAAATGCGCTAAAACTACTGAGAACACACTTGCAATCACATACAATGCCTTAGCAACTACTCAACAATGAACTATAAACCACACCAAAAACTTTACCAACTGCATAGCATTCTATGATAAATCACTCAGAATACTTTAGCAACTGCATAGCAACATCCCAGTAACCCATAGAAATGCGCTAAAAACTCCTGAGAATAGACTTGCAACCTCAACGCCCTGGCAACCAGCTATACAATATCTAACTAACACTATCTTGGCAGTAGCATACTAAAAGCAACTCGGCACACTCCAACAAATCATACAACATACAACCATAGCAACCACGCACAACACCTTAGCAGCTACATAGCAATATTCTAAAATATAGCTTTAGAGAATATCTTAGCGATCGTTTAGCAATGCATGAAAAACCACAGAGCAACACCCCGGCAACCACCTACAATGCCTCACCATCTACATAGCAAAGCACAGACCACCTTAGCAACCATAAAGCACTGCCCTGACAAACACCCACCAACTGCACAGCAATGTAGAGTACAAAGCAATGTAACACTAGTAGCAGATCCTAGAACACCACCATAGCAACCACTAACAATTTCTTAGCAGCCGCAATGCAAACCAGAACATCCTAGCAACCGCATAGAAATGCCCTGGCAACCTCTGAGCAACCATATGGGTAATTACAATTTATCTACGTGTATTTATAAAAAGATATGAAAACCATTTTCAATTAATTCTCAGCTCATTAGAGGCGCTTCACTTATGATTGCGGGTTAAGTTAAAATCATCTCAGCTCCACAGCAACAAACATAACATACAGAAAACATTACAATGTTATTGAAGTTGCAAGGCTAGTTCAAACTGCCACAAAGCAAGTGCTACAAACTCAATGGCCCATATTTAACAACCTGAACATCCAGCATTTCACAGAAACAAAGTATACAGTGAGTCCAGCAATGACCTTCACCCGGGCCAAAGGCATAACAGGAAGTGATGGGGTCAGAGCGACAATGCCCAGCGCTGGACACCTCAGCAGCACAGAGCAAATGTTTCCTGCCATCAAATGTTTTAATGATAACACAGGGTTGTAAATTACAGCGCTGACAAGCTGCGTCAGTTTCCCCGAAGCGTGGTTGTGTGCGTGACCCTATGTGCGCGTCGGTTGTGGTCAAACAGGCCGTGAATGTTTCAGCAACAGGCCCCGTGCCACTGGGTTTCAAAGCAGGATCTAATATCGCTGACTATCAGTCTTCGAGGGAACAACACGGGCTGGAGAGAGGAGAAGAGGTTTTTTCTGTTTGCTCAACCAGGCCTTTGGTTAGTCACGCGACACACACTTTAGTTTTCGCTTGTCCATATCTTTCTAACATTCATACAGATACAGCCTTAAAGATGTGAAAGTATTTAACAAGCAGATTTACCTAGCATTTCAAAGAATTTATGAATTCAATTGCTTATTTTCTTAAATATAAAACCAATTTTAAAAAGGGCATTAAATATATCTGAACAAAATGTTGACATTTTCCTTCAGAAAAGCATAGAGCTAAAAACTAAAACCAGACAAAAACATAAAAAAAAACATGCAAAGTTACAAACTCTTCGGTAATAATGTTTTGGTATTTTAGTCCTAAAATAATATTTAAGTCAAATTTCGGCTTTAAAAAAATATAGCTTATTTTCAGGACCAATTCACTATTAACTACGACTTTTTTCCTAATTACTGTTTATTAATAGTTAGTAAGGTAGTTGTTAACTTTAGGTATTGTGTAGGATTAATGGATGTAGAATATGATCATGCAGAAAAAGGCATAAGACTCTAAACTAAAGTGTTACCATTATATATTAGGGGTGGGGGAAAAAATCGATTCTTAGATGCATCGCGATGCGGACGTGGACGATTCTAAATCGATTCACAAATGCCAAAAATCGATTTAAAAACATAAATAAAAAAAAATAAAAAATTTTTTAAAAATCGATAATAACGTAATATTGACGGAACGCAAAAGTCGGAACTCTGAAGCGTGGAAACAATATTGTCAAAGCTTCCACCCGGCTCGGAAAGGGCAAATCGCATTACATAATCAATAGCAACTTTTATTGCCAAGGATTTGCATCCAGTCGTTGAGAACCAGGGCTTTCGCGCTATGTTGCACACTTTGGAGCCGAGATACAACGTCCCATCTCGGAGATATTTTACAGACACAGCGATCCCCACACTCTACAACAAGACCAAAACCGAAGTCATGGAATCACTGAAGAAAGCGGGTAGGATAGCTGTAACATGTGATGCGTGGACATCCGTATTTTATGTTAATAGAGATTCAGAATATGTTGAAGTTTGTTATAATTTGTTATTGTTGTGATTTTTACTGTAGTGAATTTACTGTTGTAAAATGGAAAATCAATAATCGAGAATCGAGAATCGTTAATAATCGAAAATCGACTGTAATCGAATCGGGACTTCAATAATCGTAATCGAATCGAATCGGGAAATCAGACCGATTAACCACCCCTATTATATATATATATATACAGTAAATATTGTGACTATTTTATTTTATAACAATTAAGCCCAATTTTACTCCCATATTACTACCATAATTATATACAGGGTGGGGGATTGGACCGAAATCTTATTTCATGGTTTAAATTTTTTTATTTCATGATAACAATATATATCTCGATATAGCTATTTTTATTATTAAAAATAAGAACAAAGAAGCAACTTACAAACAGTAGGATAAATACAACTGAGCAAAGATACAAAATTAAATAAACTTTACGTTTTTTCGCTACTGTAGGTAGTAACACGTATTAGGAAATAGGCCTACTACAGAAATTGAATAATCAAGTGTATAATGAAAATTGTAGGCTATTATTAAAAGTGCATAGCCTTCACTGTATAAATCAAATATGAACTGATTCTTATTAAATATACAAGTGATTCAGTGGTTTTCTCTTTGTCTTTTGTTGTTTGATTAACATTAATGAGACTGACAGCAGTTTATTATGCTGCTTTCCCTTTAAGACCGAATGCTCGGATGCAATTTACTGCACGCATTGGTTTTCTCCCAACTGTTCATGCTAATTTAAGACATAGCCGACTATGTTTACGTGAATACTCCACACAACGGCATTTTGACATTATTGTGCATCTATCTGACCATTCAAGCGCAATAAGACGTGACAGAGAACTGAATTCACAATCAAAGAAGATTTCTGCGTGCGCGCTTCATGTGCGTGTCAGTCAGCGCGAGCACCAACCGCTTTGTTGCGTTCTTTTTCACAGCTTATTGCGCTTAAAAACTATAACTCAACATCAAGCACGTCCCACTATTTTCTCGTTCATACATGTTTCATCACCCTTACGTGTGACTTAACTTTAAATAGTACTGTGCTACGCAAATATATGTATACATATATGTATAATATATGAAATACCCAATAACAAAATATATAAACAAACTTTTTACATAAAAAAATATTATATTAATTATTATTTTTATAAATTCTTCACAGCCTGAATAAATCTCTCCAGAGGTTTTTCCATATTGAACTGTTTTTTCTCTTTTTTGGAGCCATTTTAGAATTTCATTTTGTGGATGAAATAAAATATTTGGATATTTAATCAAGAATAAAAGCAATAATAAAAAAGAAAACCCATTTACATTTACTCACATTTATTTAAAATAAAAATGAAAAGTGCATGATCAGTCTGAAATCCCATGGTCAATAATCTCATGAAGCTCAAAGAGCTCAGTAAACGTGCTTAGTGGTCTTCCGTTTGAATATCTGTACAAATAAATCCGCGGATTCATCTCGGGAATACTTTCTAAAAAAGGAATAACACTTTAAAACTGCATTTATGTAAAAGAAAAAGAAAAAAAGACTATACATCTTTTCGTTCTTTAAGAGCCATCTATCGGAAAATCATTTTGTTGCCATGGAACAACAAATTTACTTGAAAAATCTAAATAACACTGTAGCACAAAACTGTATAACAGACATTTCACATTTTATGATGCATGGCCGATTGTACACAGCAGCAGATAAATATGCCTAAAAAGCAAAGCAAAGTTTGAAGCCTGAGACGATAAATATTACACTCGTGTGGACTCTACAATACAGTTTCCCAGGATGCATTGTGTCAAAACAGTAAAAAAAAAAAAAAGGTTCGTAAAAACACATGTTCTTCATACAACACTGCGCATTTTCCGAGATTTATCCCGTTAGCTCCACCGGCAGCTCTCGGCTACACAGCGCCTCCCACTGGCGAGCCAGGATCGATATCAACCGCTCTCTGCTGTCCGCCCCCGGTACGAAAATACACCACTGCACCTCGCCCTCGGCTCCTCCGACCCCCTGCGTCCGGTCGCCCTTCCCGTCGGCGTCCGCAAAGTGGTCCATGGTAAGGTGGCACAAAAGATCCGGCCCAGGAATGTCGTCGAAAACCAGCGTGAGGGCTTGTGGGTAAGTCTGGTAGCCCATTAGCACGCGGTCCAGGTCGCGGATCCGCCGGGCGTCCGTGAGGCGGTACTTGTCTCTTTGCGGTGGCTCTTTCGCGAATTCAGGTAGCGGGTAACTGATGTGGTCTTCGTCCAGGAGGAAGACGTCCGTGCTGGTGAGTATAAGAGTCTTGGGTTGTAGGACAGCCTGGTTCTGGCTGGTTTGGCCCGGAATGACGTGGACCTGGAACACCAGTACGTACAAAAGGATGTTGAAGGAGTGAGACTGCGCCTGCGGGGTCTTTCTCTCCGCCACGATGAAGGTGAGGTCTCCGATTTCTTCCTCATTTGGGTATACGAACTTCACCTTGCTGGAGTGGACCAGCTCGTAGTTCACCATTTTACCTGATTTATGAGGGAGTAAAATATCATCGGTAAACATTCAGTCAAAAGGATGAGCAACATATTGGATTTTTACGCGATATATTCTAGACATCCAAGCCGTCAAACCTGTGCTTTTGTTTCCAAACTGCGAGTAGAAATCCAGCTCAGAAGGTTCAGGAGAGGGAACTTTCTCCAGCAGGGACAAAACCATCATCAGCTGCTGCAGGAAGCGATGCGTGCCGTAACCGTCACGGGTCAGACAGGAAATGATGTGATCAGCCGAGGGCCCTTTGAAGAAGGAAAGATTAAACTCTTTAAACTTACGTAACTGTTTTTACTCTTAAGTTTCATCGCAAATAAATTAGTGTTGCTTGCAAAACTGTTGTACACACACTTTTAATCGTAAAACACACATAAATGGCACTTGCACCTGTTAAAAAGCAAAGATTACATAGAATTTTCCCTAGAGATAAACAGCAATGTGAAATGGTTTATTAGCAGTTCCTTGTTGCACAGATGAACCAAATGCACTTACATGTATTGGTACATCTTTTGATTAAGCTGATCTTTACAATTGGTGTCGGCTTGATAAATATGTCATCTAATCCCGTGCATTTGGAGAGAAAATTGTATGTGTGGTGATCTTGGTCGCAACAAACTCACCGACGACTCGGAAGTACTGATCAAACAAGCCCACGTTGACGCTCTGCAGGTCCTTCAGTTTGAGGGTGAAGCAGAAGGAGATGAGGAAATCTGTGTCCTTACGCTCGGATGGTTGCCAGGTCCACATCACTGCAAGATCAATGTAATGAATCAATTTTAATGTTCTAGAGACTGATTACTAGAACAGAATACAAAAATATATATGTTAGGAACCAAATAGAATAGTGTGTGTGAGAAAATCAAATACAACAGAACAGAATGCTTATATAAGATAGAATACATCTGTGAAAAGATAATACAATATAATATAAAAAAACTAAAATAAAATCACAGAATGTATCTGAAGAATAATTGAAACGACGGAATACATTAGAATTTAATAGAATTAAATAGCAGAGAATATATCTGAAGAACGGAATACATAACATAATAGAACTAAATAAAATAAAATAGTACAGAAATAATTCTGAAGAACAGAATACAACAGACCTGGGGCCTCATTTATAACCCTTGCGTACGCACAAAACCGGCCCTGAGAGAGGCGTACGCCACTTCCGACGCATAAGTTGTGATTTATAAAAACAAACTTGACGGGAAAATGTGCGCACCTGCACGCAAACTCTGACCCATGCGTACGAACGTTTTGGAGACGGAGCAGTTTGGCCACACCGATGGTGAGCTGGAGTTAAATGTCTTTTTAGGTCACTTTTAGACAGAAAATCAAAATAAAATTATACATAGCCTATAGGCTACAGAAAGATAATACAAATATTATTTCACTAACCTAGCCTATCACTTGAAGCAAATATCCACACCTTAAATGTCCGCGCCAGCGAGCGCGTTGGGCCGTTTAGTGAAACTGACGCATATCTAACGGCAGATGAAGTAAAACTGTAAATCTTCATTATGAGTCCTAATCATAAATAGGCTACAGTGCATGTTCACAATAACAGTTTAAATAAAAGAATGATTTAAACTATGTTTTACTTCTGATATAAACATTTAGATTAAATATGCGCATTGGAGTTAAACACTTAAACTTCATGACATTTACTGAAAAGTAAAAAAAAAAAATATATATTTATATTCAATAAATAGCCTATAAATATTTGTTGTGGATGTGATGCTTTTGAACTCTTTTCCTTTGGCATGCTGTGTTTTAATGTTTTAACTAGATAATGCTTATCATGATAATAGCAGATTATGCAAATATAATGCACAACAAGGTCTATCTGTTTCCATTACAAATATAAATAAATTAAAAACACTATTTGGCCAGTGGAAAAGATTGAGAAAAACTTTATCTGAAATGCATTTTACACTATTTGATTTATTTAATCAAAAACAATGCAAGGATAGGCTACTACCGGTAAATTATTTGTATTAATGTAATATGTGACGGCACATCCGTATTTCATATTTTCCTAATGTCTTGTACCGTTAAACATGTTATCAGGTGGATGAATAATCAAATGCAAATGATATGCAGATGAGGATATGCATAGTAAAACTAGGCGTTGTAAGCTCCATATATGGTTATTTCGGGGAGGAGACGCATATGCACACAATCTTCCGCTGACTGGGATTTATAAAGTGAATCCTGCGCAGGTTCTGGCGTACGCACGGTTTTATAAATCGGAATATTTTTTTGCGTACGCCATTTTTGGCTTTCGGGCGCACGTACACTTTTAGTAAGGATCCTACGCACAGTTTTATAAATGAGGCCCCTGAAGAGAATATAATAGGAGAATACAATTGAAGAACAGAATACAATAGAACGAATTAGAATAAAATAGCGCAGAATATCTAGAGGTCAGAATAAAATAGAACAGAATACAACAGAACTGAATAGAATAAAATAAAATATCTGATGAACAGAATAGAATAAAATAGCCGAGAATATACCCTAAAAAACAGAATACAACAGAACTAAATAGAATAAAATAACAGAATATCTGGAGAACAGAATACAATAGAACTGAATAGAATAAAATAGCCAAGAATATATGAAGAACAGAAAACAATAGCACAGATTCATTACATTAAAACAAACAATATATCAGAACAACTATATCTGAAAACAGATTGAAATTTAAAGAAGGAAGTAGCACAAAATAGAATGTATCTGAAGAACAGAATACATCAGAATTAAATTAATTTGCATAACAGAAAAAAATGAATAGAAAAGAACAATAGAACTGAATAAATCAGAAGAACAGAATATAATCTAACTGAATGTATCAGATGAACAATAGAACTGAATATACTTGAAAATCAGATTATAATAGAATTGTCATTGTAAATGTAAAGTAAGGTTTTGCTCACTTGATTGGTTGGTGAGCGAGGACGCCGTGTCGTCCAGGATGAAGTAGATGGCTTTGGTGGACAGCAGGACACAGGCTGTTGTCTCCACATCAGGAGATCTGTAGAAGAGCACCGACGTCCACAAGATGTGTTTCAGCTCCTCATTCTCCACCTGCATGCCGTCAGCAAGATAAACACCTCTTTGTCACATAATACAGCAGTTTATTTATTGTTACTTAGACAAGCGTAACAATTGCTCAAACTTATGGTCTGGGTTTTGTTTCTTCCATTCAGTTTGTGCAAACGAACATCATCATGCTAATCATGTCGCAAAGTTCAAATGTTAAGAGTGTTTGTTTACGGTTTAAATTCAGCCTAGAATATCCTGTAAAAACAGTGCACTGATTGCATATGATATTTGAGAATGAGTGGAAAATAGTTCAGATAGTCGCCTTTTGAAAACAAGGGCAGCTGGCCAAATGTAACAGAGTCAAAGTAAATAAACAAATTCACGAGAGCCAAGAGCACACACAGGAAGAGAGGGAGGACAAAACAAGGAATATACAGCGTGAGGACGACAATAAAACCCAAGGGATTGCGAAGGAAACTACCATAGGGAAATTTCTACAACAAAACATCCAGGAAATTTCCTCCTATTAGATCCGAAAGTGTGAAATGAGCGAACGACTTGCCTCAGCAATATTGTCGTGGAAGAAGTGAACAAGCTGGTCTCCCTTGAGAGATGAGATGAGGAGTAATGAAGAGGAGAGTGAGAGGTGCGAGGGACATAGGTTGTCCTCCATCAGCTGCTGAATGAGAGATTTGGCTGGATACAGCAGAGACAGGGTCAGGTGGGGCCTTGGAACTTCCTGAGGGACGCTGGGAAAAAAGCAGTGCAGTGTATCTACTGTGAAAACAACTAAGAACCATTAATGTTTTACTAATTAACAAATGCTGCCTTAGGAAAAGTGAGTAGTCATTTAGTAGATGCTCTTCTGCATTACTGTTATCCATTAAAATGAAGCATTTCAAAGGTTTGGTGCTTTATCTGTAAAGTTAGGATTAGGGATATGATTGAGCTGGGATTACTTTTCTAGTCAAAAGAACATCTGGTTTAGAGTTACATAATTCTTTGTGAAAAAATTATGTTACTTGCACTTTTGGCATCCTTGTAATTTATGCTTGGTCATGACATAAGTTGAAAGTTGCACATATACAGTAAAGTTAGAAAACAAGTTTATCACACTAATCTCATGTATAACCGCTATGACTAGGATTTCAAAACATTATGAATAATGGTATAATGCTATTTCCCAACCCATTTCACCAGTAAAGTTAGGATTAGGGTTTAGGGATAGGTATAAGGTTAGAGTTATTGTCCTTTCTTTTCTAGAAACTTCTTTTTAAGAGTTTCCAACATAATTCTAATGCTAACAGCTATGGATATAATACGAGCAATCGCACAAATAAATACAACTGAACAAAGATACGATTAAAATAAACAGTGTTTTAAGATTTCCAAAAAGGCGCACAAGAGAACTCAGTTCAGTATCGTGCACTATTTAGCATGAGAGGCGGTTTTTTTGTGCTCGTTTTGGACGTGTGCGCAACACAGAAAACAGTGCACAAGTCTTCTTGCGCTTGAATGGTTTAAAGTCATATTAAATGCACACAAAGGAATCGATAAGAGGAATCACATTTTTTATTTTATAGCAAGTATCTGATTCCTGACCTTAAGTAACCGATTCCAGAATTGGAATCGATTATTGATTCCCAATCCTAGGAATATTCTCGCTGAAAGTGTCTTGCCAAAAGGCACAAATGTCGAAAACCTTTGCAGAGCAAACTTTCAGTTGCATTACAGACTACAGCTTAGGTCTGGGGCTAAAATGACATCCATGCTAACATAGCTTTAGAAATACTAATAACAAATGAGCTCCTTTACCTGCTGGTAGGTATTCTTTTGGTGGTTGTAGCCGGGGCAGGATAACTGTGCACTCTCAAGTGTCCTTTCTTGGTGCGCTGCAGGGCGATGGTCTTAATTTCCCGCAGATTGGATCGAAGCCGCATGAACTCTCTCAGGAAGGTAAACTTGTCTTGTGGAAGGGCAAAAACAATAGTCAGATGCTCGTGACCCGCCATCAGTTCTACAACGTGGTTATCATAGAAACGGCGAGAGTTTGAGACGGCCCTACATGAACAACAGCTCTGCTTTGGGTCAAGTAGCGTGAACGAGAGCGGGATACGGGTTACTTTTGAGCAGCTCCGCATCACACTCGCTTCCGAAGAGTCCCGGGACGACAGAGCGACAAAGTCCACCTTGAGAATGCAGAGGTGCCGAGAAGTAAGGAAGAGGATCATGGGATTGGAGGTTTGTTCCTGATCACTTTCAAACAGGCTGATTTGGGATAAAACGTCTGAGTTCTTTGGAAATTGTGGGTTGTTTGTGACATTTTTGTCGGAGGTAGATGGGTCTAGATTAAGGAAATGGATCAAGTGTCCACCTTTTACGCTGTCATCGCTTTCCTCAAAGTCCCAAGAGTTCAGAAACTGTCGGATGAACACCTGAGAGTTAGAGGAGTTCAAAATTTGCTCTTTAGTTTGGTCCACATGAGGACTAACGCAAGAATGCATCTCCTTCAGACTTTGGGCATCTGAGAAAAAGAACCATCTCGTATTGCTTGACTTCACCTTCAAAGAGACACAAATCTCTGGAATATCAAACTGAAAGGTCTCAATGTTCGTGTACGGCACAACCAAGTCTATCTCAAGGCTCTCCGCTAGTTCTTCCAAGTTACTCGCAGGTTCTTCTGACCGTGTGTGGAAAACCACAAGCGAGCTGTCCGTTGCCACCAAACAACATGGGCACCGACTCAAACCTTCTCCAACACTGATGCAAAGAGACCAAGCCACCATTTTTACATGATCATCTGCAGATTCTCTGTTCACATCATCCGATCCCTTTTCCTGAACAGTAGATGAGGAGGAACAACCCATGATCTTGTTGGTATCATCTAGAGTCATCTCAAAGTACCCATCCCCAGAGTGAGGGCTGCCTTGGTCCGTGCCCTCCAGAGAAGTGGTTTTGCAAGGTATCGGGGTTGATTCGGTTCTATTAGCCTGGCTGATGTGAGCAGAGAGTTGGTTGGTAAACTCCTGGTTGGTTGAAGTGTAGGACAGTAAAGTGGGATGCACGAAGAGATTCGAAAGACTTGTGGTCCAAGGTTTCCACTCCTCTTCACAACAACAGGGGCTAAAGAGAAATTAAACAACTTGTTTTAGTTTTGAAATCTTCAATGTACAGCCATAACCACTCAACCTTTAAGGACTTCAAAGCAGAACCTGATTTCACCGAGGGTAACATGTTCCTGGAACAACATTCCAATCAACCAATCATATTTAAGGGACAAGTTTAAAGTTCAAGTCAAGTTTAGGCTTACAAATGCATTAGGCGCGTCAACATCAGTGTTATTCACCTATAATTTCCCTCTGATTTTAGGGATAACTTGTGGGTAGGGTTAGGTTTAGGACAACATTTTCTGACAGAAATGTGTTGACCCAGGAACGTGTATAACTCTGCAAAATCTGGACCAAGTAACAACCCTGTACTTACTTTTCAGGGACTAATTATATATATATATATATATATATATATATATATATATATATATATATATATATATATATATATATATATATATATATATATATATATATGCAAATATATCAGATAACATTTTCACTCTTACACCCAATCAGAAGTAGTAAGGCCAGAAACACACTCTAAGCAATTACACAAACAAAAAACAAAGTTTGGTAAAAGCATTGCCACCACTCAGTCTTTGTTGTAACGTGTTCTTCCATTTAACAAACCTTAGAAGTCTATCAAGGGATAAAGTTATGTTTAAATTTATCTTCAAACTGTTGATCTGCAGTGACAAAAGCTGACCTGGGCTGTGTCCCAATTCAAAGGCTGCACGCTTCGAAGGACTCAGACTTCAAAGACCACGAAGGTCGGACTGAGCTTTGTTAAATGGGACTGTCTAGTCTACGGAGGACTGTGACAGCTGTCGTTGAGTGACTAACGTTTGAACTAGACTTTTTTGAAAGTTATATTAAACTGTCTGAAAATTAAACAGGGCTCAAAAACTGAATATTTTCACCATGGTCCATTTCAGTTTATAATAAAGAGAGTATAAACTATACATAATCATATCTTAGTAAGATAAGTCAACATTTGACCCGCTTCAAATTATTATTATTTTTTTTTTTCATTTGTGTTATTAGATATTTGAGTAAGTTGAAACCCAATACACACGTTTAAAAGTGTAATTCGTCAATTTATCTAAAAAAAAAAAAAAAAAAAACTGTTGTCACTGGCTTGTAATGAATTCTGGGGTGGGCAAGGCCGTGACAAAAGACGCAATTGGAGACCGCATTTGAACTGCATGGTAGGGCTTGGTATGGTTCGGCGCGGCACGGTTCGGTTCGGTTCGCTTTTGTGGTACAAATCGGCACACAGAATACAATGGCGCTAGTAGTGACGATTCTGTCTGACCAATCAGTGATCTGCAGTGTTTTCACGTCACATTTTAGTATCGGTACGGTACGCTTGGAACCTCAACAGAGGTGGTACCATTTAAAGCGAGCCGTACCGTACCATGCAGTGGAAAAGCGCCAAAGCGTGCCATACCTTCTTGCATTGCGTTATGTATTGCACTCTGAAACATTTCGGGATGCAATTAAGCTTGAAATCAAGCTTGCGTTTGCGTAGAGTATGTTTCGGGCATAGCAGGAACAAAACAGAAGTTTATAAGAACTGACCTGCTCTCAAAGGTGACCTCCGAAGAAAAACTGGAATCAACTTGAGTTTTCACCTGCAAAAAAGGACTTGTTTTTGCTGGCACCACAATATTAATTAATTAATTGAGCTATTACACAAACCCACCTGTGGGATGACCTCACAGGCTGAGCTGTAAACATCATAGCATCTTTGGGTAAGTGTAGAATCCACAGGAGTTAATATCTCTTTGGTAATAAAAGCTTTTTCTATACAAGTAGTTATATCTGAAAGGGAGAAAGCAAAAAGTTATTCTTCAGTCACGTAAGTTTTATTCACACAGCAAACAAATTCGATGAAGTGATGATGAACATGGATAGTGATGATTTGATTTGTTTGTTCAGTCAATATATGGTGTATCATCATTGGTTGATACGGTAATGATGCAAGTGTCAGGATGATGCCATGAGACTTTCACATACAACATTTGACAGCAGCTGTCCACAGATTGAAGAAAAAATCGTATGATTTGGAGTTAGATACCAAATACCAAAATCAAACAAAAGTAAAAACATTTAAATCACACACACAAAAAAAGTAAACTTATTCTAGACTACAATATTAATTTATTAATATATACATGTTTAAATCACATTTTATAGGAGTGCATAACACTGAATATTTAGAAGTCGTCTGCAGAAACGGAAAGTATCAAAATCACCCGAGGCTGTTGCTTAGTAACTAACACTCCAGAGACAAATATGGAGATCATATGCTTTATCAATCAGGCCCAATCGGTATTAGAGCAACAACTGCAAATTAACCACCACAGAAACTCAACGTTTAGACTAGCTTGACACTGCAAAGCGAAGAAAATGGATGACCATTTTATTGATTTAAAGCAAAGTTATGAGAAAAATGTGGGAGGAATGCTGATAAAATTTGATTTATTTTTTCTGCAGTGCAGAAATTGGCACACCAAATCTCCAAAACCTAATTATGACCGGCAGAGCTGCAATAAGTCAGTCTGCAGGAGTAACTGAACAGAAATGTAAATGAAATAACAATTTAGATCACTTGTGCAAAGAAATAACAATTTAGCAGTTTCAGATTGATCATTTACAATCATTACGTAATGAAGAAACCGTGTAAAATGGAGATTAATAACAAACAGCTGAAATATTAAAAAGTATAATAATGTTGTAGGAGATTTGTGATGCCAAAACAGAGAAATAATATCTCATGATGTCCAACGTCAGTTTTACATCATGTCAAGCAATCAGAGGGACGTTTTTTTTTAGTTTTAAAGGTGAAGTGTGTAATTTTTGAATGTCAATACTATAGTATCTCCTATTACATCTTTATATGCAGTCAAAACAACTTTGGGCTGGGACCACTTGTTAATCCGACCAATGACAGATGGGAGCGTTTGAGAAACCAGTTTGAAATGACACACTTCACTTTTAACTCTATGTTTGTGTTTCCCCCCCTCGTCCCAGCAGCGCGATACATACATGATTACCTTGACTGGAGCAAGTGGAACGGGACAGAGAGGGGGAGGAAGAGGAGGGTGGCGCGACGAGAGAGGACGAGGAGGACTGCGGCCTGCCGGCGGCCTGCCCCGGGACATCACTCACCTGACAACAATAACATCAGGCTTCTCTTTAGCGAAAAGCACAACCAAGACCAATGGAGGTCAATGTAAAGGGTGCGAGGAATCAAACGTCTTAACGTTTTACAACATGTCCAAACCAGAACGACAAGCGATATATATCGCATTCATGTTAATCGGAGTTTTTGAGCAGCTCCAGCCACACAGAAATCTCACAGGTCCAAATCCTGCTCCATATCAAACATCAAATATATTCTGATCGAATGTGAATTTAACGCGACAATTCGCTTTCAATGTGAACAAAACGTCATGCCTGGTTAGGACACTTTGTTAGGATGAAAGATTCAGCACACAAAAACACGAAGGTCTCAGAGTAATACTGAGTTCATGTTATTTCGGAAATACCGTAATTAAACTATTTTTACGGTTTAATTTTATAAAAGCTCTTGATTTTATGTGACGACATATAAAAACAACCAAAACTGCAGCCGCTCAACAGAAAACATGCTATTTTATTATAGACAAATTTCCCTGATGTACTTTCTAAGTGCTTCAATTTAAAGGGGGGGTACAATGGTGTTTCATGTATTCAGAGTTGTTTACAGTGTTAAAGAGATGGATTCTCATGCTAATAATGGCCAAAGTTTGAAAAGTTATTTTGAACGAATAACAGAGAATTTCTGTGCTGAAAATCATACTTCCGGGTTGCCACACGTTTCGGCTGGTTTTTTTCTATCGTAGATCTAATGACGTAGACCAGAGTGGAACTCCTTATATGAGCATTGCTCTCGGAAAAGCGCGTTCACGCACACGTCGACCAGAGGAGAGAAAGACCGCGCTCATCGACGCATAGACATCATATATCTCTATATAATATCTATGCATCGACGCGCTACTACCAGAAATCATCATCAGCAGCGCTAAATAGGAATGGTTGATGTCAAGAATGTCTCCAAAAAAGTGTGTTTTGGGATGTGAGGGAAAGTTTACCTTGTTCAGCTTCCCAAAGAACCCAGTGTTACTGGAACAGTGGATGCAGCTTGTATTTCCGGGACAGCAAAGGAGTGTGGTAAGTGCGGTTTTGTGTTCTGGTCATTTCAGTGACGAATGTTTTATTAACAAGGTCGTCGCTGGATTTGCAAACCGGTTGCAATTAAAACCTGGCG
Source organism: Phoxinus phoxinus (assembly GCF_949152265.1). Taxonomy (NCBI): domain Eukaryota; kingdom Metazoa; phylum Chordata; class Actinopteri; order Cypriniformes; family Leuciscidae; genus Phoxinus; species Phoxinus phoxinus. The sequence continues at coordinate 21,098,360 of NC_136895.1, read as the reverse complement.
CGGTCCCAGTGATAAAACACCCCATTCATGTCAGTACAACGGTATCACGCGCTCCCGCTTGACTCTATAGCTCCGCCCACGCCCAGAATCAAGGACCTCGGCTTTTTCCGGATAGAATCGGAAAGCTGTATTTTTATTTTATAAATATGATGAAACTAAAGACTTTTTGGAGATATGAAGGACGCACTATTACTCTATAGGTACTCAAGATTAACATGAGATTGACTGAAACTAAGTATTTTACCCCCCCTTTAAAAGAAAACTAATTTAATATTTAAATTGTTTAAAACAATATTATTTAAAATTATATTTAATACAATTATTTTAAACAAAATAAATCCTGAGACACAGAACTGCCAATTCTTTACAAACTGAACTGAGCTCTAATGTAATTTTAATGTCATTAAAATTACGGTAATTCCGAGACATGAGCGCAACACAATATTACAGCAGCATATGCAAAAGCAGATGCATTGACAATAACCACATTGATTTCATGTCTTTATAATATAGCAGGACTGCAGAGATGATATCCAGTCACTATCAGAGTCTGGCCACGCGGTGGCGCCACAACTCGTGTCTTTCTCTTCACTGGATCATTTGTGTTATTATGCAATAGATGCTGCTGACACAAAAATGCATCAATGCGAGCCAGACACTGAATCATCTTTTTCTTGAATTCTCATGACTGGATATCAAGGTTTAGCCCGATAAAAAGATTGTTTGAGAATAATAATGCGTCACACTCAGCCTTACACAGTAATTACATCAGGAAACCCTTGATCTGACAGATGAAACAGTGGTTTGCATAAGAGCCTATTACATAACCGTTTAATTTAGGAGAGCTTTTGGTTTCCCTTTTTAACCATCTTTCAATGTTTTTTTGTGTTAAAAAAAAAAAAAAAAATCCTACTGAACAACATCAAAACAATCTATTAATAATAATAGTAATAGTAATAATAATTTTACAATTATAATGAGGATAATAACGACAGCATTATTTATTATTATTATTAAAAAGTACTAAAAAATTAATTTTCCTACTAAACAAAACTAAAGCAAAACAGTCTAATAAATATCAAAATAATAATAAGGTAAATAGTAATAAATTATAATGTTATAATTATTATTATAATTAAAAAAGTACTAAAAGGAATATCACTACTAAACAAAATCAAAAAATCAAAACAGTCTAATAAATGTTAAAATAATAATAATGTTAAATAATAATGTAATATAATAAAATGAATAATAAAAAAATATTATTATCATCATGAAATAGTATTACAATTATTTTTCCTATTAAATAAAAGCAAAACAGTCTTATAATAAATGTTAAAATAATATTAATGTTAAATAATAATGTGTAAAACAATGAATAAAGCAAAACAGTAATAATAAATGTTAATAATAATAAAATAAATGTTATAATAATAATAAATTATTATTATTATGATCATGAAATAGTACTTTTCCTACTAAACAAAAGCAAAACATTTAAATAATAATTAACATTAAAAGTAAATAATAATAATAATAATCTCTTTCATTTATATTTGCATACAAAACAAGTATAAAATACCTTTTTGTCATTGTTTGCCATTCGGTCTTTGGCCACTTTGGCTTTCTGAATGGCTTTCAGCACCTCCACGGTGTCGAGCTCTTTCTCTGTGGTGGGCGTACCGTCCAAACACACCTGCGGGACAAACGGGGATTACATTTCTCCATCCTTTAAAAACAAACTCAGAAAAATGGTCTGAAAACCACCTCATTTATGTAATATGACACTCTTCCATCAAAGCGTAACAATGCTGCGAACTGATGAGAGGCTCCATACCTCAGAGGCCCTGTCGCAGAACTGAGCCAGAACTTTAGTCCTGTAATCTGGGATGATGCACATGGGGTTTTCCGCCAGAGTCAGTTTCTCCAGACAGGGAAGGGTGCTGATGTGTTTCATTTCATCCAGCTACGCAAAACAGAAGAGAGAGAGAATTATATCGAGCAAATTACTGCGTCAACAAAACGACATTACAAGTTTACATTTACTACCTGTGCTAATTTGTTCCTGCTTAAGTCCAAGTTAACCAAGGAGTAAAGTTTACTGAGACCGGAGAGCGTCTCCAGCTGATTCCCAGCCAGATTCAAAGTCTTGACATTCCCCAGTTTAGTGTGAACGCACTCCAGGACGGTGAGTTTGTTGAAGGACAGATCCAGATGAACCAGGTTGTACAAATGCTGCATTGAAAAATGTAGAAATAAATACATTGCCTTATGAAAAGCAAACTTTTTTTGCATATTAAGACATTATTTTGAGACAACACACCTGGAGGTTTTCCACGAGAGACAACTCATTATGGCTGAGGTCAAGAAACTCCACTTCAGGAATCAGTTTCTATGGGGAAAAAAAGACCAGGAAAAGCACAACTTTTATAATCAACGAGGAAAGACCTTGTATTTATTTCATATACGGTAAGCTAACTCACCACCGAGTCATCGATGCAGCGTATGAAGTTTCGGCTCATGTCCAGAGTGGTGAGCATCTTCCAGGTGGGAATGATGGCTGTCACGGGACAGTCCGTATCCACACCCTCAGGTTCCCACTGCGCAAATTCAGACGCTTCGGGAACTAAGATTTCCTGTCCAAGGAGAAGCGTACACTGTCATTCGTGAAAAGCCAGTGAAAAGGTTGAGAAGCTTGTTGGTTAAGACATTTTTACAAACGCAAAACAATTCAAGCAAAAACTAAAAACGTTGCAACCTTTTAACGTAGGGGCTGGCGATATGACCAAATTCTTATTTCATGATGTGAGAAATTTTATTTAATGATAACGAATAATGATATAATTATTTGTGTTATTTTATCGAATTTCTGTTGTTAAAAAAATAAGAGAAAAAGAAGCAAATTACAAACAATATGACAAATACAATATAACAAAAATATGAATTAAACAAATTATGTGTTTCAGGTACAACAGGTTTATTTAAAGGGTTAGGGTTAGTTCACCCAAAAATGAAAATTCTGTCAGCAATTGTTCCAACATGAGGGTGAGTAGGCTCACTATTGGCCGACGCTGGTCATATGATGCGTGTGACGTGCAACACAGAAGCGCTGCGCAGATATACTACGTAAACACACTCGTGAATATAATGAATAGTGGAATAAACTCGTTAGTTTTGTTTGTTTTTTGCGCACAAAAAGTATTCTCGTCACTTGATAAACATATGGTTGAGCCACTGTAGTCACTTGGACTATCGCCATACCGCCCAGCTCTATTTTAACGGACCCTAAAACGATCAATTTTTGTTAATAGAGAAGCTCTACTCCTGCATAAACACAACAACCGAAGCATGTAAAGTACCGTCATACTGCCGGCGGAGAGGTGTATGCTGAGCGTGGCCAGCGTGGGCTTGAGGGAAGACAGACCTTTTATCTGTCCGGCATCGCAGTTACTGATCTGAAAATAAAATATATTTTTAAAAAAAAGTGTTAGAAACATTGTCCATCGCAGACCCTCGATTCAACACAAAATGCCAACGTGAGTGTCTTCACCTCGATCTGGAGCAGCGCTTTAAAGATGGACAGGTCAAAGGGAAGGCTCTGCTCCTCGATGTTACTCGTCCCCACCGTTTTTTTCATTCCAGGGACCTACGTTTGAAGATTTTATGCATAGCTTTTAGTTATTCTTGTAATGTGCAAAAACCAATACGGCGATTTGATACATTTATAGAGTTAGATCGATTTGTAACATCGTTTTTTTCTTTAACTTAACTTGATGCTCAAAATGACAAGTGTGCAGCACACCTCCTGAAAAGTGAAGCAAAATAATTTCGATCGCCCCCTGGTGGCTGGCTGCAGTATAGGTCATAAGCCCCGCCCTCTCCATATGATCAAATGGGGCGCGAGCCAAACTAAAAAAATCTGATTACACATCAAATATGTTTTTTTTTGTCATTTTAGGTTCTTATCAAACTGGCATATGTTCAAGTGTCTGTTCTTCCAATAAGTTTTAGTTAGTTATTTGATGCTATAAAACTGCGGTGTAACGTCATGATTGACAGCTGTGTTTGCTATTGAGTGTGGGCGGGACCTTGATGCCGCGCGCTCCACTACTGTGCAGAATCAGGCTCTGAATGACATATCGGCAATTACTATTTCTGGAATATTTTGGCTTAATTTTTGGAAGTGAAATAATGAAGTAATCAGTGAAAGGAAGCAGAGACGTGCCATCCATCTTTTTTTATAGTCTAGACTCTATGGTCATGCATGATTAGGACACGCTGTTAGTAAAGATTCAGCACACATAGAATTATATGGCATTTATAAACACTGTAATTACAATTTTTTTATCTAATTTTAATCTTTTCCTCACTTTTCCTAGTTGAAAATGATCAAAATAACCCAAACTGCAGTGGTTCAACAGTTCAAGCTAGTCAGAAAAGTTATATTATTATTATTTATATTATTTTATTAATTTAAATTATATATATATATTTTTTTTTATCATTTAAAATAATAAATCAATGAATGAGTCAACAAGGCACTGAAACATGTAGGTAATATACATCTTCATAAAAAGATGGATATCTTTAATATGCATTTATACCCGGCACAATCAAAGAGTAAACTAAAAATATGAACAATCATTTAAGCATAAACATAATACAAATAATTATCTGTATTGGAGATTTAATAACATATGCATGTATAAAATTGAATCAATAACAATAATAAATGTGTGTATATATAACATTTATATTACATATTAATGCATAATTGCATAATTATTTATCGATTTAAAAAAATGACTAATATCAGCCGACTCAGTAAAGTGACAGACTCAGACCTTGAGGTACTTGAGGCGGCAGGTGAAGTCCAGGATGTGCCCGAGGTCGGCCTTGGCATCTCCATTGGCACAGGTGGGCTTGGCGAGCTTCAGCTGCTGCGTGACGGCGTACAGCTGGAGGGGTCTGAGAAAAAACACCTCGCCCGCTGCCAACAACTGCTCACCTGGAGAAGAGACAACCGACACATTTAATAGAGAATACTGGACCGCATACATGATGATAAAACTGATCGTATTATGTATTATGCAAAGAAGCAGGCAAAAAAAGGAATAATAATATTGATGAACATGAAAATATCTTAAAATGGGATTTGCAGAACATGCAAAAATATTTTATCAGCAACTATGCACATATTGTCTTTTTTTTGCATTTTCATCATCATCAGTAGAAAATATGTAATATGATAATAAAGAGGTTTTAGTTTTTCCAATTAAAAAGCTTTTTTTTTTCTTCTAGAACAGGTTGCAAGACTATAGATGTCGAATGCAAAAGTCTCATTTGGAGCTTTATTATGAAATGACATATTTTCTGCCAAATATATCGCTTATCAGTCAATGATAAGAATGTAATAACTGGCAATTGATATAAAGTAACAGACCGTTATGAAAGAGCTCTTCAGCCAGGGCAGCAGCGATTCCATTGATTTCCTGAAAATAAGGACGTTTTTGTCAATACTGGAAATCTAATGTCACGTCATTGAGCTTTAATGACCGGCATGTGCTTCTCCAACTCATTTCCTGACAGATCTCGCTGGAGGAATGCAGAAACCACTTCAATTTCCTCATTACAGTTTTTTCCTTCTTCTAAATTTTCTGAGAAAATGCCTTGAAACACTTTTATGTGCACAAAAAAGGGTTATTATAGTTAACTAAAAAAAAAAAAGTACAAATGTTTTTTTACATTAAATAAAATGAACGGTATCTGAAATTTAAAAAAAATTAAAAACCTTAAACTTACTTTATTTCAGCTGTTTTCCAAGGCAACATTATTAATTTTCATTTAGTTTGATATTCTAAATTGATATACTAAAACAACATAAAATAAAACTGAAATAAAAATTATATTAATTAAAGTTAATTATTAAACTATTACTTAAACTATTAATTAAAAGGCTAATAAAATGAAAAAACACAACAAGATTAATAAAACTTAAACTAAAATTAAAAACGAAAACAGAAAATGTAAAAATAAAACCTATTTTAAAATATTAATAACACTATAATAATAGACAAAACTCAAAATTATGAGATACAAACTCAGAACTGCAAGATGTTTCGCAATTCTGACTTTTTTTCTCTCTCAGAATTCAACATGCAATAGTGTGGGGGAAACCATTTTTTTGGGTGAGATATAAACTTTTTTTTTTTTTTTCATTCCATAAAGGAAGACTAGCTTCCATAGAACGATGCTAAAAATAACTCCGGCACAAATCCAACAAAAGCATTTCTCCTCCAAAACAACTCCGGTCCGGTCATATGCCTCTCCCAGACAAAAGCCGTTCAGAGATCAATCTCAATACCACTACTGTCCGCGGGTTAACATCGCTTACGGCCAGATAACAAGCCCGGCTGTTCTGAGAACCATTTATACGTCTGAGACGAGAGAATGCAGAGATTCATCTTTACTGGATGTGAAGGCAACAGAGCAAGGGTTGCATCCAATTGTTTTGAAAGGATTACACACTCCAGTTAATATTTAACCGGCATGTGACAGATATGAAGCACAGGAATCTTGTTTAATCACATTATCTCTCGCTTCTTACCAAACACAAAGCACATAAAAACTTACATATAAGTGGAAATGCAAGAAGTTAGACAGGACTTTGGGAGTCGCCGCAGGGAATCTGCTGAGGAGTGTTTGGAGATAAACTTCCAGCTCCTTTTGTCGCTTCTCAACGAGGCTTTTGGAGTTTTTGCCGATGATCTTCTTGGGCGGCAGCAGATGTTTATCAATCTTCTTCTCTACAGTGAGCTGAAGTCAACAACATTTAATCAGTTTTATCAGTCACTCCCTGAACACAATGTCAATATCTGAGGTCTGATCTATGGTTAGGAACGTGACTGCGGAACTCACTTTTTCGTGCAAATCGTGAAAGTCGCTGTATCGATGTTTGACAGTCCAACTGTGATCTCCAACCTTCACCTCTATAATGTAAACCTGAGGGGTTGAGAAAATACATTTGTATTAGTTTTGCATAAAATGAAATTGCAAACACTGCAAACCAACCAACGCCTCTCCAGTTTGTCAAAGATTCATATATAACTCATATTGTGTTTTATGCAAATGAGCAATTCCTTAAAGTGGCCTTTGACACTGTATGAACCGCTATTTTTATAAATTATCAACATGCCTATAAACAATTTAACATAGGATTCCTCTAAACATTGATAAATTATTCCTACAATCATATAATGACCTCTTATGCAAATCATCAAATGTTTATTATAAAAAAAACATCCGCTCTTATGCAACACACATTGTGTTCATAAACGCCTTGTTGCATTTTATACGTTACACAAATCCTATTTTAATCTAATGTAAACTAAATATACCTATATCCAACAAAACTAACAATATAAATCATTTTCACTTATTTTATTCGCAAATCGTAATCATAAACATGAATATGCACTGAACAGCCGACCCAAATAAAACCCGTCAGACTGACCGTGTAATTCTCCACCAGCTCGGATCCCACGATGCGGACGCGTTTCTCCGGGCTTTGCTCTGACAGATGCGGCGCGTCCATCTTCACTTCAGCGCAAGTTTAAGCGCGGCGCGATGAAAACTGCAAGCCTAGCTGTCATGTAGCGCCTCCATCTTTGTTGTGGTTTAACCCGAATCAAAGCTCCTCCTACTTGTATTTCTCACAGGCCGCGGCGCTCACACACAGAGAGAGCTTTATCGCCCCCTATCGCATGAGGCTGTTACTACTAAAACTATGCATTACATCGTCAGCAGAACTCAAATCATAAATATCATATCAATACTATGACTCCAGTGATCTTTAGGGTGAATTCAATGAGATTCCCCTATTTACTTTACGATGTACCCACTGACATATAAAGTCATGTGCTAATCTTTAATACATATAATGAACAATACATTTATGTTTATTTGTAGCTTATTTTATATCAGAGTAAAGTAATATTATGATAGATATTAATGTCAAACACTGTACATAAAGCATAAAACATACGGTCATGACTAGTGTTTCAATAACAAACCCCCAAACCCTGCAATTTCATTATGAACCCCTAGGGGTTTCAGAGACAAGGAATAGATTGTAACCAATAATACATAAAGAAACATACAATCTAAATAAATAATCATAAAGAACTCCTATAGTATAAATTGTCAGAACTCTGTTACAATTCTGTTAATCGGATAATTTGATTGATTCTTTATATTTATGTATATACATCATTTTATTTCAAAAAATGGTTTTTAAAAGTATTATTTTTAATACCAGTAATATAAAATATAACAATATACAATTTATAATATAACAGTAGCTATTAATAGTTTATCTACCTTTATGTCAAGAAAGAAAACGAACACAATCACTGTTGCACACATTTTTTTATTATTAATAAAACTTATTATGACATAGGCCTATATGAATACATTTTATTTAAAGCCTTTACTTATTAAAGGTATTCAGCTCATATAGAAATCCAGCAACAAAGAAGGGCTGGTAAGGCTAAGTTGACAGAGATCCCAACTATTTTTTGTTGGGAAAATGTGTTTGGTTAAAAAAATGTGTTAGCTGGGATGGTTTACTCACCACAAGTTAAAATATAAACTGATACTTCCTATCTTTCTCCATCTGTATATCTTTTGTCTTTTTTGTCTGTCTGTCTATCTAGTTAAAATAAACTAATATATACTTCATAATATCTATCTATCTATCTATCTATCTATCTATCTATCTATCTATCTATCTATCTATCTATAAACTAATATACTGCTATCTCCGTTTCATTCATCCATCCGGCTGTCTGTCTTTTCATCCTGGAGTTCATTCACTCACTCGTGTAATCACTGATGCATTGAATGCATTCACTCGTTCATTTATTTATTTATTCATGTCAGGCTGAAGGCAACCATCTTTTTCTCGGTTCGTCGAGCTCGATGTGGGTTTAATACGGAAAATCAGTGCTTTAATCCTCCACTAACGTTTAAGGAAGTGCCTTTTCCTCATCTTTGTTTGTTATTCAAAGGTTTGACGAGGCTAGTCGAATGGAAGAAGAAAAGTGTGTTTGTATGCGCCGTTAGGTCATAAACTATAAGCATTTTAGTGATTGTCCCTACTACAAAATAGTAATTGTTCAGGCGGTTCACTCATTTTAGACTCTCGTCTCGATTAAACAATAAATGCCACATCGATGGAAAATCTTAGTCATATGGATAAATAAACAGAAAATGTGTTCATATGCATATAGTGCATTTCACAACCTAATAAGGAAAACGAGAGTCCGTTTTCGTGTATAGCCTAAAAGAGAACCGAGAAACAAACATAACGACTAAAAAGAGAACAACTCGTTCATACGACAGCCATTAGTTTGTTGTCCTCACATCTTTCACATACACCACGTATTTCTTTGTCGTTATGACGTTCCTCAACTGATCTACGTGCAGATTAGCGTTCTTGTCCATATATGAAAAAGACGCGGATTGACAGCAAAAAAACTGATCCTGGAACAGTAGCTGCGAAGACGCCCAGAGAAGGAACAAACCATTCCGATCGCGGAGGGGGAAGATTTTCGGAATACGAAATAACTGCGTTGTCGGCGCTCTTCACGTCAAAAATAGATGTTGTTGTAAAATATTTAAAATATAAGTATACATTAGCATATATATGATGTTGTTAGATACAATTATAGGCATATTTGAAATACTTTACCTCAAGAAAGAATGAAACGCCCCTATGCCTTCGATGGGGTTTGAAGCGCCCCAGCACTATAAATATCACACCAGACGCTGATTTCTGTAGATGTCAACTGTCATTTCGAGACAAGCGCTAGTCAGGTACGAGCAGAAAGCGTAGTTTGTTGGCATTTAACCAAAAGTAAAACAAACTACAAACATATTTTTTACACTCTTTAGACATTTAAACAACGAATTTGCATTTAATCTGAGGCAAAAAAAGACACTGGTTACTCGGAAAAGCTGAGGAGGGGTGTGACTGATCTCAGATCAGAGCCACACGCGAGTCAAGCTGCCTATACAGAGGGCACTGCGCCAGGCTATGTGCCATCTAAAGCCAGTGACAAAGAAAAAATCGGAAAAGATAGTAAAAAGGTAGACGACTGAGGGGGTGAATCGTGTAGAAAGGCACGAGTAACCAAAACCCCTAATCAAGGAGAAGAAACAGCCTTTGTTGCCCTCCAGATTATGTGAGAGCGCCCTACAGCTGATGCTAGACACTGAGAAAATGTGTGGAAGGGGCATGATATGCCAATGGGAGGTCTACGGCAACAGACCTTCCATCAAGGAGACGGAAAAACACAAGAGCGAGTCGAGGAGAAGCAATGGAGGTGGTAAACACAAGTGGCACAAATGGGGAAGGAGGCCAGGAAGAAAGGCGCACTGTCCAGAAATGCGCAGAAATCGTGCGAGACCGTCTCGGTGGTCAACCACTGTGGTCTCATTGCGTCCTGCCAATGTTCAAGGCAACCGAGCACCTGGCATGAGGGCACCCAGGAACACCAACCAGTTCCTCATGCATGAGAAATATCAGATGATGCATATGCGATCGGACTCAGTTGGCATAGACAGCGGGTCCGACTGCGAAATGGACTTTGCGGATATGGACTCGTACCTTGGTGTGCTGGAAAACGCTAGAGGCGCACTGTTGGACAGTCCAGATCTGACTTCACCACCCACATTTTACGCACGTCAGATGAAGCAATGCCAGCCGTTTCCCTTCTTCGGCTTCGATCAAGAGGAAAGCATGCAGTATTTCCCATCAGAAGACGACGTGATGCAAAGCGAAGGCTTCATGCAAAGGGACTTCAAAGAATTCTGTGACACTGTGGCACCATGTATTTAGACACCTGCCACAGGTAACACGTTTACATCATCACTACGGTGGTTTCTGAACTGTTTTTCACAACTAAATCTGTCGATTGCAATGTGACAAGACGTTGTTTTGTTTGTTTGTTCTGTGATGTATTACGACTGGTCTGTTTTGGGGGGGGGGGGAGAAAAGGGTCCAAAGTAGGAGTGAGACCAGCCAGCCAATCACCATCAAGATCATTTGATCACTCATGACAAACATAGCAGCGGTTTGTACTGCAAAACTGAACCCATGTGAATGTTTTTTCATAATAAATCGTCATTTTGCTACACATTGTCTATATTTTTTTATTCAATGTTTATATTTTGGATACGGTTTGCTCAATGAATAACAACCTGCAAATATCAGAATGACTTGTCAAAGATAATTATTCACAACCTTTGCATCATTTACAGTTGCATTGTTGAAACCGAACAACATTTTACAGAATGGCATTATCCACATATTTTGGGGTCACGAAAGGAGACGCATGACAGAAATAGGATGCCTGCGTAACATTTAAGAATACTTTCCAGAATACACACACAAACACACACCCTTCTTACACATCAGTGCTGGCTCTTGAAGATCTGACACAAGAACAATAGCAATGCTCATGAGACAAGGTGTGTGTGCAAAAGTGCCTCTATATAACCGTATAATCTGCGTCACTAATTGGGTCTCCGTTCTGAAGCACACAATGAGACCTTTTATCATCTTTAGTCTTGTGTATGATGTGTTAATAAGGGAATTTAAAGCCCTGCTGGTCAATAAAAATGCAAAAAGGTTCAATAAAAAGGCTCAGATGAAATCTTTCTCATGAATAGACCCCGAGTGTTTTGATCAACAGCGGTTCAGCCCCTTTCCTGCACCGCTTGCCAACTGCATGTCAGATAATTGTGGTGCAACTTCTTCCAGCCAAACCTGCAGGATTGTGTGTTCAATCCCCCGACTCCATTTCTTGCCGTTTAACTGCCGATAAAAGAAATAAACACTTCACTAAGATGGGAAAAGAGACTTTCAAATGGATTTTAGGAGTGTTTCTGGGTAGTTGACATGGCAGGAGTGTCTTGAATCTAAAACCATTTTTAAATCAATTATTTGACTTGCAATTTTTATGACGTCATCATTTGAAAGAATACATAATATTTCTTAATAAAATAAAAAGCAGTTATATTTTGCATAAAGGGAATTGAGGATCATAAAGAGTTTTTTTATATATATTTTGTTATTTTCATGACAAATTATCTCATTCTCATCATCGCATTTTGGATGTTGTAATTTTGCTTTTTTTTGTGTGAAATTTAATTGAAATTAAAAATAAATATGCCTAAAATGCTTTTATTTCAATTTGCATAAATAAAAGACAGTATAAGAAATACTATATGAAAATATATATAAAAAATTATGTTTCACTAGTATCCATTACTTTATCCATTAAAGTAATGAGAATTTGAGGAAATGTGCTTAAACGTCATGAAAATAATGCAAAAAAATTATAATAACGGTCCTAAAACAGGCTGCATTTTCCTTTCCAAAATATAAACGCAAAACAGAACTTTTTTTGTGACGAAATGTGGCATGGGCATGTTTTTGACAGGTTTCCACAGATTTACTCAATAAAAATGGAAATTTGGTGAGCAGTTACATCTAAAAATGCACGCTTAAACATTAATATCAATTTGAATCTAAACCTTGATGAAAGAAAACTTTCTCAGAGCATAAAATAAAACGTTTAAATCTATTGTTCTATTCAAACACTATTCTTCAAATTGCATTTTAGATATTGTTCCTGCCTGGATGCTCAAGGAGGTTTTTAGTACTATTGGGCCGAGTTTACTAACGTTTTTTAATTTTTGTCTTAGTTCAGGTTCTGTCCCGGATGCGTTCAAACATGCCGTGGTCAGACCCCTGATTAAAAAACCTAATCTCGATCCTAATGTTTTGTCGAATTTTAGACCAGTCTCACATCTGTCTCTTATATCGAAGGTATTAGAAAAACTTGTTTTTAATCAATTACAAGATTTTTTACAACAGAATTTTATTTTTGAGAAATTTCAATCCGGTTTTAGATCACGTCATAGCACTGAGTCTGCACTGTTAGTGCTTTTAGACTTATCGGCAGCTTTTGACACTGTGGACCATTCAATTCTTCTTGCACGTCTTGAGCACTGTGTAGGCATTAAAGGCTCTGCACTTAAATGGTTCACTACCTATTTAACAAATAGGAGTTTCTCTGTCAGTATAGGAGATTACTCATCATCATCTGCTCCCCTTTATTGTGGCGTGCCTCAAGGTTCAATTCTGGGCCCCACACTGTTTTCTTTATATATGTTGCCACTAGGGGCTATAATAAATGAGCATAATTTTTCATTTCACTGTTATGCAGATGATCTGCAGATTTATCTACCTATGAAATCAAACGATAGTATCGCATTAAACCGCTTGCAAAATTGCATTAACCATATCAAGCAGTGGCTTTCTCAAAATTTCCTTACGCTAAATGAGGACAAGACTGAATGTATTGTTTTCAATACAAAATTCGGATCAGTAAAATCGAACTTAAGTTTGGGAGCTTTTACTTCATGCGTTAAGCAATCTGTGAGAAATCTGGGCGTGTTTTTTGACTGCAGCATGAAATTTGAAAAACAGATTAGCAATGTGGTAAAAATGGGTTTTTTCCAACTCCGTCTGTTGAGTAAAGTGAAGCCTTTTCTTAGCAGCTGCGATTTGGAAAAAGCGGTGCATGCTTTTATTAGTTCGAGGCTTTATTATTGCAATGCTCTTTATGTCGGTCTGAGTCAAACATCCCTTTCACGCCTGCAACTTGTACAAAATGCTGCTGCACGCTTTTTAACAAGTACACCTAGAAGAGCACATATTACTACAGTCTTATTTACTCTGCACTGGCTTCCAGTGCGTTTTAGAATTGATTTTAAGATTTTATTGTTTGTTTTTAAAGCTCTGAATGGGCTGCGGTCTTCGGATCAACGCATTTTACAGGTTCCTAAGTCGAGGTATACAAAGTGGGGTGACAGGGCCTTTGCTGTAGCTGGCCCTAAACTTTGGAACAAGCTCCCACCTGATATGAGTACTATAACAAATGTTGTCCTTTTTAAAGCAAAACTTAAAACTTATTTGTTTAAAAAGGCTTTTTCTACGCAGTAGTTGTGTAACATTTATGCTTCATGTTCTCTTTTTTTTTTACATTTCCTTTTCTTTGAATGTTGTGTTGGATGTTGCGATATTTACACCATGTGAAGCACTTTGGACACCTGGTGGCTGCGGTAAAGTGCTATAGAAATAAAGCTTGATTTGATTTGATTTGAAACACACGCACATTAACCAACTTCGAGATTAAAAATGCCTTATGCCAGGAACAAGATTTCAGGGGCGTACATGTGTTGAATGAGGCAACGCTGCCCTTTGACCAGAGCTTAAGGTGTTCAGATCAAGTGTGTCTTGTGGTTCATCAAGGTTTGCTGGGGAGTTAATCAGTAAACAAAGTTGTTTAACAACAAACTCATTTTGTAAAATAACTATGATATAACATTTAGATAAGTGTTAGAAAGGACGCTCCCACACTGCAAAGGACAAGTGACATGCCTCGGCAGTGTCTTGCATAATCTTTATAATTTGTGTATAATTGTTATGACCTCATATGGTTTTATGACCTCATACTGATTCAGAAACTAGATGGAATACTACTTTTAAAAGTTACCGGTAATAAAAAAGGTCATTCTTTGAGGCCATAAACATTCTGTCAATGCCATTTTAGATAACCGTTCTGAAAAGGAAGTATAGAATTCTGATATTGAAATCAAATTGAAACTCTGAAATAAGGAAGATTCTGATCTGATTCGGAGGATGTTGATCATGTGATAATGAGGGTATAGGAGGAGGGGAAGGACAGGATAACGACTGCTAACAGTCGAGCTAGAACTTTAGTAAACATACGTGATGTCAAACCTGGCCCTCCATGCATGCCTTGTTCTCCTTTTCTTTATCTTTCATAAAAGTACGGTATTCATATATAGTGAAATACCTAATAAAGTCAACAATGCCCCTATAAATCCTGCTTCTCTATTGTGCAAGATTTCTGACATTATGTAAAAAAAGCCTTTGTAAACTTAGGAAACTTTGTAAAAAACTTATAACCACTTATTTTTTAAGTGCCCCTATTATGCTATTTGAAAGGTTCCTAATTTAGTTAAGGTCTCCTACAAAAGGTTTACATGGATCAAAGGGAAAAAAAACACTTACATATTTTTTCATAATATACATTGCAGCATGCACCTCACGTCTGAAAACGGTTAGTTGTCTCTAAACCCCTCCTCCCGAAAGCCTACTCTGCTCTGATTGGTCAAATGGCCCAGTCTTTTGTGATTGATCAACTCTTCTCTGAATGGCCAGATGGCCCAGTCTGTTGTGATTGGTCTAGTCTTCTCTGATTGGCCAGATGGCCCAGTCTGTTGTGATTGGTCTACTCTTCTCTGATTGGTCAGATGGCCCAGTCTGTTGTGATTGGTCTACTCTTCTTTGATTGGTCAGATGACCCAGTCTGTTGTGATTGGTCTAGTCTTCTCTGATTGGCCAGATGGCCCAGTCTGTTGTGATTGGTCAACTCTTCTCTGATTGGCCAGATGGCCCAGTCTGTTGTGATTGGTCAACTCTTCTCTGATTGGCCAGATGGCCCAGTCTGTTGTGATTGGTCTACTCTTCTCTGATTGGTCAGATGGCCCAGTCTGTTGTGATTGGTCGACCGCTTACAGCAGGAGTCGGAAACAAAATGCCATACATATCTGAATTTCAGCTCCGGATCTTCCTCAGCAATTGTACACAGTGAACAGTAACAATGGCATCAGATTTTCCATATCAATTCCAGCTTAAGTTCTCCTCCTTTTGAAATGCAGCAAAGTGGATTCGTAGCGTCTTCTCGATATGTTGACAACACAAATCAAACTCTTTCCGGCCTCAGCTACAACTACAGAGTTTGAGAACGGGTCAAAGTAGATGTTGTTCATGGGCAAGCCAATGAAAACCATAGGCTGGCATTATTAAAAAATGTTTTATATTATTATGTAGGAATGTAACAGGAACTGAGACTGGAATTGCTGAAGACTCATTTCGGCAGTTCAGAATCAATTCTTTCTTTTAGACAATAACTTGTCTTTGATCTTTAAAACTTTGCAGAACTTTCACAAACAGCTTTACACACTGCATCATTCGCTTCCAGTTCTGTTAGCTATACAAAAACAGTCCTTTATGCTGCTTAATATTGCAAAATGGTATTTGTTATCATATTCTTTAATCCATTGTCATAATTATAAACATACTGGTTTGTAGTGCAAATACTTTTTGTAGTGCAAATATTTACTGCACTTTGCTTATCTCATTGAAATCTATATCCTTTTATCTGACATTTGTCACTGGCAAAATATATAGTTTGTGTTTAAAATAATTGGGGCAAAAAACATTAAAAGCAAAATAAGCCACTGATGCCAAGCAAATCCTTATTAATTGTACTTTGGTTGCTAATATTAATTACAGATCATTCTATCAGTGGTTTAGACAGAGGAATGCAAAAAAATATGTACAGGCAAATACTTCAGTGAAAAGTGAAAAACTTTACATGGATTCTTACATCCAAAATAAATGTGCGCTAGACCTTTAAATGTCCAAGAGCCTGATTGCAGTTGAGGGCTGGTGTGGATGTGTGTGTTTTGTGGGGGATGGGTTCCTCTCAAAGGCCTTTGCTATAGAAACAAATCTGTGACCCATGTTGAAAACTTTAGGTGCAAGTGGCGCACAATTATGCCCACTGAAAAAAATTATCTTCTTACTTAGTATTTTGTCTCGTTTTTCAATTGCACTCATCTAAAAAAGATGTCCTGTCTTGAGAATTACTTAAGAAATAAGTCTTGTTTTCTGAAAAAATTAATAACTAATTAGACTGAAAATATACTAGAAAATCCTTTTTTTGCAGTGTCCTCTTCTTATGACATGTCATGACATGCACGACCAAAAGGCATGTCAGCTTGACTCACAACTGTTTGACCTGCTGAGCAAGTTATCAATACTTTACACAACTAGCATGTTGTCAGGTTGTGGAGTGTTTTTAAACCACACCAAAATGTGTCAGCCTGAAACATCCTGTGTGCACAAATAACTTTAGTAAGAAGGTTAGCAAGTTTAGCAGTAGCTAGACTTATTTTCTGAGTAAATTACTATATGGTTGTGTAGAGATGAAAAGTTGTTGATTTTAGCAATAAGGTACATATGGATACAGTGTAGCTAGCAACTCATTTAGCTGTGATTATGATCACAATGTAGCATAGCCTCAAATGCTATAGTGCTAACTGCTAAACATGTATCTTGAATGCACTGTTGTCACACTATATAGAAGTGTCTGTCAAATACATGTATGTAGCTGTAAATGTGAATTATTTTAGCTCAACAACATCCACGCATCCCAAGATCTGATTTTCTAAAATAGCAACAAAAGCAGCATTGAGCAAACAGCAGATAAGGTGAAGGCACGACCCACAGACTGTGAATGCGAGTCCGTTCCCTTCCCCCGCTGCTAAAGGCGCTGGGAGCAGGATTATTCAGCGAGATAATTATATAAGAGAGCACTCAATCCCAATCGACTCTCTCCCTCCCGCTGACTAGCTCTCTTCCTCTCGCACGTAGCTTAATCTCCTAACAGGCCCAAAGGCTGCACTTCATGTTTTACGCCCCCTCCCTTTCCCTCTATATCCTCTCCTCTCCTTCACAGACGTCTCGAACAATAAAGGGCCTCCTACATCCAATACAGAGCAAATCATGCACCACAAACGGCCCCGTTTCATGCAGATGATCCATCTCTGTCGGCCTGGACTGGTTTGAGCACTGGGGTTTGATCAACGGGACTGTTTTTGTCAAAATGCAGCAGCTCTTGAAAGCAAAATGTGGTTTTCATAGTCAAAGAAGAAGAAATTGTTGACCTTTGGGCATTCTCTCTTAAATATTAGAGTAATGGTTTAGGATGAATACTGATTAAGAAATATATGACTTCTTATAACGCATATATCCAAGAACATATCCTTTATACATTACAACTGACTGGTTTTCCTGATGCATTATTATTTATACACTCCAAGAAAAAAATCTGTGGAAAAACATCCTGTCAGAAAATTACCACCTATAGTACTTCATGGACATTTCCTTCAACCTTTAAACCCAGTGCAATGCGCAAATACCGATAAAACACCTGTGAAAAAAATCAATACGGAAAATTCCTTCATTATAACTGCTGGCTTGTATTTTTTACAAACATTTTTAGAATGTATACTATTATAGTATTTTTTTATTTTATTTTTATTAGCTTTCACTTCTATATTTTCATTTTAATTGTAGTAGCCTAAACTTGTTAAATGTGTTTATCATTTTATTACTTTTTTATTTCAGTTTTAGTAATATTAACTAAACTTTATTTCAGTTAGGCAACATTTCTAACTTTCTTTAAGTTCAAGTTTTTCCTTTTTAAACTATTTTATTTTATTTAAATAGAATTTTTTATTTAATTTCAGTTACCGAAACAATTACTTTAACAATCAGTAACAAAACCTTGAAGGCAACGCTGCCATTTTGGATTCTCCCTCTGTGATTCTCTACCCAGCTGCAGTTACAGTTGACGTCATATTATGGATATTCTGATTCTCACTTCTATAAATGAACCGCTATGATTCCAAGGAAACAATCTGACGGCATGAATGGAATGTTAGGTGAATCCTCAATATTTTCAGGTGTTTTCCTAAAAACAGTGTTAAACGAAGCATAACTGGTTCTCAAATTTAGTTTGATTTACTCTAAACCATCTAGATATATAATTGTAGTGCACATTACTGCTCACTAACTGGTTTTAAAGATGTTTGTGTGGTTCCTGGATATTTTAGGCACTTTCTAAATGACTCATCTGTATTTTTTTCCACAGGAAACAGATGCTTTATGATGATCATCCTAATTATTTAAAGTCAGACAAAAGAGTAAAAATTATGATGGTGTCTGCACAGTAAATTGGCATAAATAAGTGCAATTGGCAATAAGTGCTCACAAATCAGCTGGTTATAACGTGTACAGTAAAAGTTTATAACCGACACATAACCAATTACTGAAACTTTAAAGTAACATTTTCAGCATTTCTGTTAGTGTGCAACAAGTTCCACCGCACAGCGACACACCCCTTAACTAACTATAAGCCCTGAGTAAATAAACCTCAGCTTGCTGCAACAAGCATATAGGAATGCTGCTAATTTTAGTGCCAGTCGACACCATCCACTTTCCCTCTTTTTACACATTTCCCCCATATTTCATTTTTGTGCCAAAACGGTTCGTGTAAAACTAAGGAAGGTTGAGAGAGATATTTTGATTTCTCTCAGTGCAAAAACAGACTGTGTACATTCTTGCTGTCACACACTAACATGATTAGCTACAGCAACAGCCAATCAGAGAGCAAGTAGCCTTTGAAATGGCCGTTGAAGATATTACCCCCATCCTATCATGGAAGACGCCGATGTTATCTGAGCCCCTACGCTGGTTGTGAACAGTAATAGTTATAGATCCAAACAAGTCCTCTTTGAGAAGTTGGTGGGCAGGACGGGGTGGGATTTGAGGAACAGAGGGAGGAAAAAACACACAAGACCTTAAAGTATGGAAAAGTACAGACTTTTGAGAGTTTTTTCCTCAGAGTAAATGCATGGGGGATCATTGCAAAGTATTGCGCAATAGCATCTGTTGCTGCAGACTGCAGCTAACATCAATACTCTCATTCCAGCAAGGCTAAAGCTAACATTTTAGGGGTTTTACCTGTAAGAAATTCAGACATCTACTTAATTGCATGTTTATATAAAACAAAGTCCAAAGCAGCTCAATGTATGTGTACAACCTCTCAGTTTACACTTGCAGGCATGTGTGTGTCATTTGGGGGAAGGGCTGTTATTCTAGTCAGGCGCAGGCTAGTCATGTGACTTTTTGAGCTGGCTAGCGCACTGTAACCGTGGAAGTTATTCACACTATGATTGGAATTTACAAAGTAAAGTGTAAATATTTCAAACCATTGTGCATTCTGGTTCCTTCCCACTCAGAAATAAGCCTCCCTTTGTAATAAAAACCTCCAACATTCATTCATCTGAGTCAAACAGCTTGCTAATCTTTTCTAACAGAAGTTAACTGGAGTGAAAACAAGAAAGAGACTTTAAAATGAACTTGACTGTGTTAAATTAACGTTTAAATGGAGAATGAATAGGCTAACAGTTGTTGGTTTACCACCCCTTCATTCACATATTAGCATTTACAGTTAGCAACCCAGCCTGGGACTATAAATGTGAGATCAGATCTTAAAACTATAGAACCAAAAAAAGAGTTTTACAGCCTGATGTAATTGGAGAATGATTCTTACACAAAGAACTGTATTTGCTAGCTCTTTAGAAAACCATCTATTGCTGCTTTAAAGGACACAGAAACCAAAATGCTAATCAGAGGAACCTGTATGTGACATCAAGAATCATATAGCAACTCAAGAACCTTATATTTTCATACAGTCATGAATGATTTTTCAAATCATGTGTTTTGTTGAGAGATGTGCGACTTTATAACGGGTTGAAAAATATTCCCACAAACATACACTGAAGAAAGTACACAAAAAAATCAAGCACTAATTAGACACCAGAAAATCTGACTTTTTGTGGGCTCTTTTGAAACACACTGGCGACATGCTAACTAGCACATTCAACATCTTAGCATTAACAACATGCTAAAAATCACTCAAACATCGGTAACACTTACACAGGTCCCATTCGCTAGCATTAGTTAATTCATTAACATAAAATAACAAGGAGCAGTATATTTGTAGCATTTATTAACAATAAGTAAACTCTGGATCTTAAAGTGTTAGTAAATTGAGATTATCATTAACTAAGATTAATAATACAAAAATTAACCATGGTTTTACTACAAAAAAAACATGGTTATTGTAGTTAAACCATGGTTTTGCTTCACTAACCATAGTTTAACCATGCTATTTGTAGTAAAACTGTGGATAAACAAATGGTAAACAGTCTGCCAAAAAAACATTGTTACTACAATAAAACCATGGTTAGTTTTTGTAAGTATTACTCATTCTTTCAGTGTATTTAACTAATGATAATAACATGAACGTTTTTTGTAATGTGTTACCAAAACATCTTGGCGTCATGACAGTACCACTTTATTTTCTCTAGAAAGTCCCCAAGTTAATACGCGTTATAAAGATTGATGGCCCAAAAAAAAGGACATATTAGTTCTTTAGCAAAACAAAATGGCAGTTTCGGGGGACTTATGTCACTGCAGAACAGCTGCTCCATTCCTTCATGAGCCATAGACACCAGCTGTGATGTCACAGTGAAATTGGAAACCGCAGCGTCCTGTTTATGCTCCGAATACAGTGTTCATGTCTATAGTTCAGACCTACGGATGTGCAGCTATGCCTATAGAGAGCAAAACCACTGTCAATCAAACGCAAAATCAATGGAACAATGATATTCGTGAATACACACACACACTAGCTGGACAGAGCCAAACGGTTCCTCTAGATTTATTAAGGGTTTCATCAGCAGACGAAAATAACAGTGTGAGATGTTTGCACTTGAACGTTTCATTCTTGGCCTTCGCACAGACTGACGTTAAACACCTTCCAGTGCCAAGTGACCTGAACTTGTGTAACTAAAGAGTGTCACATGCTATAATTCACCCACAAACACTATTCTAATTTAAATTAACTGCAATAAAGCAAAAAAAAAAAAAAAAAGTGACCGTTTACAACACCTATAGTTATATATATATATATATATATATATATATATATTACTTGTACACATATGCAAATTTTAACTCAAATTATTACAATTAAATAATCCTTTAATCAAATAAAGAAATCTTAAAGGCCCTTTTGCACAAGTTAGTGGAAACTGCTTGAGTCTGCAGATAAGGGTAAGAACAACACTAGGGGTCAAATATCACTATCATTACCCAAAATGGTAACTAGGACAAGGCCGAAGAGTTTTCTCAACCACCTTCACACATACAAACACGCCTTTTCCCCACATGTAAAATGCAGCTGATGAACAATACATCCTGAGAAACTAGATGCAAGAATGCCTTTAACCACAAAAAAAAAGTTTCCTATCATTTCATTAAATATTTGTATGATCTTCTGGGCCAGAGCGTACTAAATGATCTTGCGGCACGAGCAAACATGAAAAGCACAAAAGTTGGTTTTTGACAAAACAACTCTGTGGTTTGGAGAAAGTGAGTGAGGAATGAAAACAAACACTGAAGCCTGCTGTACTAGTCATGAAAGTATCATCACACCACCCTCTAGTGGTGCAAACCAACATTTATTCAATGGAAATCATGTTTCAATCATACAAAGGGAATATGCATTAGATGCTGTTATTTTGAAGAATAAATTACAGCTATTAAACAGAATAAGAATGGGTGCAACAATGTCTCTGAAAACCTGTTTTCCGTAAGAATTGTTCAGGTCTTCAGCGACGGCCTCTGGCGTCTTTTGGCATCTCTGTGTTTCTTGCGACACTCCTGTTGGGGGGGGGGAAACAGCTGTAACTTCATGTCATAAATAAAAAACGCTCAATAAATATCAGAACTTTCAAATGTCAAACAACCATTTCAAAATATGGTAAACTAGGAGTCCACAATCTTTTTCAAGCTAAGAGACTGCGCATAAAATGTTGCATTTTAATAATATGCACATATTATTAATAATAACAATATGTACATACTATATTTTAATGCATTTTAAAGTTGGAAGTGAAATTTATATGTTATATTATCCACTTTTTTCCCCATATAAATCACTTATACAAATCAAGTACATCTCTGAGTGACGTCCTCTTCTCTTCCCAGGCTTCCCTCTGATCTCCAAGTTTTCCGCTTCTACAGAACATTCCCGGCCCCTCTGATGATAAAAATGTACAAAAAGTTTCATATGCAGATCATTTTAAAGGCACAAAAGGTACATAAATATTAAAAAACATAAAAACCCATTTTAATTTAACCACACACACACGTTATGGTTTGTTTATGTATTATGAACATCTTAAGTTGTCAAGATGATAAATGAACCCTTTAATAATGAAAAAGTTGAAATCTCACCTTTTAACCGTTCATCATCTTGATAGAAAAAGAAAAACCTCTTTTTTGATGGTGTTGGTTCCCTGCACAAAATATGAATGAAGGTTCAACACTTTAATCGAAAATATAGATTTTTTAAATATAAATATACTGTATGAAAAACGTAGCTTTTTTTCTTGTGTGATTAAAAAACCCTGAAAGAGAGCGAGATCTTGTATATGTGTACTTCGTTTAATGTTTAAGTTTTTGATGTTGAAGTTCTACAAGGCACATATTTGAAAAGATTAACAAATAGATTAAAATTTAAATCATAATATAATTACTCTGTGATTTTGCTGGAAGCGGATTGGTCCTCCTCGACCTCGTCCACGCCTTCCTCGTCTGAACTGCTGTCCTGGAAACGAGGGTCCACTTGCCAAGAGAACTTGGCTCCTTTTAACGTCTCTATTTTGTACTCGTCTGATTGGCCAAAAAATATAGTCATTTTATACTTGAACATGAAACTGTTAAATGTTGTATAAATGTCAAAGTGATTCCAGAACAATAAAATAAAAAGAAGCTGCATAAATAAACAAACGGCAATACTGACCGAAAACGATTGATAAACCAAAGGTGAAAACCAATATCCAATAAACTACGGTAGCTATAATAATAAAAAAATATGAATTTGATGTAAATGGTCAATGCACCTGTCTTAGTGGTCGTCTCCGCAGCGGCGTTCTCGCCAAAGAAGGAAAACTTGAATCCGCCTGATGTGTCTTCATAGGCTTCAACATTAGAAGTGAAGGAAACTTCCATTGGCGTCATTATATCTTCAGTCTCTTCTGTCTCTTTGTCCCATGAAACCGTCTCCTTCTCTTCCTGGTTTTCTTTGGACATCCCGAAGACCTCTTTCAAATCCCCCGCCACCTCAAAGTAAATGTCCTTAGACACCTCAGGGAGTTTTTCAGCCTCTTCACGTTTCTTTCGTCGAGCCGCTTTGCTGTACACACCAAAAACGCAAATGTTGAATAACGCCATGAGGAGCAAAGTTAACTAAAATAGAGTTCATAATATAATACCTTTCTTTCTTCGGCTGCTCGATCTTGGACTCAAAAGCGGCGTGTTCCTCTTGTGTCGGGTCGTAATGCAGGCTCGAAACATCTCTGCAAAGACAAACAAGGTACATAAACTCTTTTTTTAAAAACATATGAAGAAAAAAAGATGTGTGCGGAAAGAACATCTGAATACAAAGTCATACTTGAATGTCTTGGTCTTTTTGGTGTTTTGCGGCTGTATGCTTGTGTTTAAAATGCTCTGGAGGATGTCTAGACTTTTCTTTTTCTCTTCAAGAAGTTGTTTTTCTGCATCTTTTTCTGGAGCCACGTCATCTGAAGTTTAAAAGATTGAAACCGTTGAATAATTCTTGCATCAACCACGTTTAGGTCCAAGAACAGACTCAAATAAATCACAAGTTACCTTTTTCTTCAGTCTCATCGTCGCTTTCCAGAAATCTCGAATCGATCTGGAATCTCGAATCTGTTCCGAATCTAGCCTGCAGCTTCATAAGCTGAAAACAAATGAAGAAAGATGAATGAGAATTCAAACGAACTAAACAAAATCTCTATCCTGAAAGAGTCTTAATCCAAACCTTCTGTCCAGCTTTGCCCTCAAACTGAGGCTTTATCTGGAAACGATCATCCTCAGCACCATCATCCTCATCTTCACTGTTGAACAGCTTGTTGCAACCTGGCTTTTTGTTCTCCTGGTAGAATTATGATGAAGAAAAAAAACCCACAAGAGCATGAAGAACAACTCAACTTCAACTTCTAATTTCTAATAGAAGTTCAACTTGTAATTCCAATCTTGGTCCATATTTGCCTTTTCTTTTGATGTGGACGCTTGATGATCATCGGGTTCAGAATCGTCCTCAAAAAGGCTTTTTTTCTGGCTTGATGGTTGCTCTTCTGGTTTGTTTGTGGTTTTGTCCTCTTCTTCATCAGAATCAAACACAATGTGTTTGCCTTTGTTCTCTTCCACCTTGTCCTGAAAAAGATCATGTTAGAGTAAGTGGCACTAAAAGACAAGTTAGATTTTCAAAGAAAATGACTTTAAAATTAGGGATGCAATGATATTAATATTCAGGTCAGACTAAAATGTATGAAATCAATGAACAAAAAAGTACAAAAGCTAAATCTGCACACTACTGAAGCTTGAAAAACACAATTAAAATGATCTATTTATTATGTTTCCGTCACACAACTTCCCAGTCAAACAATGTTTGTAAGCGGATGAAGGTCATGTGATCGAAAAATCTTATTTTTTTTTACAATTATTATTATGTTTCACAAGCTTTAATACGGAGCAGAAATTCTCGTTTTTCTTCTGTATAATTTATGAATAATGTAAAATAAGAAATGGCCAATATTAAAATGACATACTATTTTGTCACTTGTGTGAATAAATTAAAATAAAAGACTAATTTTAAATTTTACATGTGAATTTAGACATCACAACATTTTAATGTACAATATGAAAAATGAAAAAGAGAGAGGGGGGATTTGGTATCGGGAAAGGTCCGTGACCCGGAGGTGCTGCCCACGAGGCTATCTGCTAAATTTAAAAACAATTAAAATCTCAAATAGACCAATAACCAATATGGTACAGATGCATAGTGAATTCCTAAAAATGGAGCCTTTTCTTCATATAAACCATATTCAGATGATGTAGAGTAGAGAGTCTACAAGCTGTATGGACTAGTTTTATACAATAGTTCTACTCACCACGCTGGAAAGAGCCCCCTGAATGAGTTTCTTCTGCTGTTCGGTCTCTTTCTGTCGTTGCTCCAGCGCCGCAAGACGTTTCTGGTTGTCCTTCTGTTGTTTCTGAGCGTCTATGACAGTTGAGTGAACAACTGTTGGATGCGACTCAACTTTCTCCTGAACTTTCTTTGAATCGACTGGTTTGGAATCCTTTGGCTGAGGTCTGGACTTCTCCTCATCATCACTAGTCTTCGATTCCTCACTAGAAGAGTCACTACTGGAAGATCTGGAGATCTTCGTCTGCTTGGGTTTGATTGGGGTGTTTGAGTTCGAGCTAACAGTCTTCAGTTTGCTTCTTATCGATTGTGTCGCTGAGGACGTTTTGGAAGTGAGGACTTCATAACTATCTTCATTATCTTCTTCCTCGCTGCTTTCTGAGTCACTA
Source organism: Phoxinus phoxinus (assembly GCF_949152265.1). Taxonomy (NCBI): domain Eukaryota; kingdom Metazoa; phylum Chordata; class Actinopteri; order Cypriniformes; family Leuciscidae; genus Phoxinus; species Phoxinus phoxinus. The sequence goes on along the minus strand of NC_136895.1, from coordinate 21,072,097 downwards.
CTGGAAGATCTGGAGATCTTCGTCTGCTTGGGTTTGATTGGGGTGTTTGAGTTGTTAGAGCTAACAGTCTTCAGTTTGGTTTCAGGGATGGTACCCACCGACTGTGTCGCTGGAGACGTTTTAAAGGTGACGACTTCAGCACTTTCGCCGCCTTCTTCGCTGGTTTCCGATTCTTCACTAGAAGAATCATCTTCTGATGATTGGTTCACAAGTTTCTTTGAGGTTGATTGTACCTTTAAATTGGACAGCTTCTGTTGAGATGGACGGGTTGAAGACTGTGGTTGACTTTTATCTTCTAAAACGCTTCGTTCTTTCAAATTCAGGTCTTGTTTGAGTCTTTTAGGAGATTCACAGTCAATACTCTGAGTGACTCTTTTCAAGATGGGCTCTGGACCTCCAAAGAGATCCTTTGTTCCAATGAAAGCTGGAAGAGATACTTTGGTCACCTCATTCTTACTTTCTTTGTCAGGGGTATAGCCTTTAAAAAGCGAAGCTAGAATATCTTCAGGGTTAATACCTTTTCTTTTGAGTGGTGCACTTGGGGTCTTGATTTCTTCTTTGGGTTCTTCTACACATTCATCTTCCGAAATCACCTCTGTGTTTTTAGCTAGCTGCTCCAAGTCTGCTAGGGAGAGCTCTAAGTGGCAGCAATTCCCCATCATGGCTTCATATTCAGAATCTATGCTAACATCATCATCAGATACCTCGTCGCTACCACCGTCAGATTCAGACGAAGATTTGTTTTTACTAGATTTTGTTGGGGAATCTTGGTCAACTTGTGTTTTTTGGGTCTTTCTCTGGGTTAGTATTTCATCGGTGTCCGCTGAATCGTAATCCTCATCCTCTTTTGAGGTAGTTAGTAGCGATTTTGCGCCATCTTGTTCCGCTGTGCCCCAGAAAGCATTAGGTTTAACAACAAAATCATCTCCCACCACCTCCAGGTTGTCATCGTCATCCTCTACAGAGGTTTGTTTTGGGTTCCTCGAATGTTCTTGAGAAACCAACATCCTGATTTCGTCTTCAGAGTCAGCATCACTGTTCAAAACACAAACTGGCCTTTTAACAACAGGTCTTTGTTTTCCTGAGAGTCCGTTTTGTTGGATCACCGTTTTGTTCTCGTTTCCAATGGCAGCCGCATTAATTCTATTGCCCTGAGCCACATCGCTAAGAAATGAACTCAAGTCTACTTTAGATCTTTTGGGACACGGTTTCTGCTTTGGAAACTCTCCTCTCCGTTTCTTACTGATTTCATCATCTCCACCTTCCATCTCCCATGTCAGCTTGGACACTGATGTGACGTCGTCCGCAGTCTCCAGTCTCTTGATGTTATGGCAGTGTTTGGATGGATCATATTTGAAGATGTACTCAAGAGTTAAGGGAAGATTATGAACTATTCGAAACTATGACATTTTGTTCTGCATTATGATCCCAGATCTACAACTTTGAAAAAAAATGACACTGCACTAAAAACAACAACAACAACTTGAACAGACAAGAAAAAGTGAAGATGACATAAAAAATAAAAATAAATCACTTTTCAATGCAAAAATGTAGCTTGGAAATTGCAGCTGCTGTTTATAGATTATGGACTTCAAAAGAAGATTTTAGCAACCAAAACAAACAACAAGCAAAAGGGCACTTCTACACATGCAAGCATATCTGCAGTTTTACCAATAGAATAGTAACACAAAGGATATCTTGCTTTTTCCTTTACATTTGAGATTCAGGACAGGAAGGACCCTCCCAAATTTACTCACAACCCAATCCTGGAAGAGAGGAGAAACACAAAACCAATGTTAAATCAGCATCGGGCCATTTTTACAACTTGACGAATGTTCCTAGCTAAAGAATATTATGGACACAGACCGTATGCCCAGGAATTTCTGTCCCTGGAACAGCAGCTTTCATGTGGAAGTTTTCAACACCGGCTGCTTTAAGTGAGTCTACTAATTTCTCCTGAGGGATGATCTTTGGGCTATTGGTCTTTTCAACCATTTGCTGTCGTTCTTCAGCAAGTCTGACAAAAAAAGAAGAAGTAGATTTAAAGTCTATGATTGGATCATTATTGCATTGATTAGGCCTACTATGTTTCTAGCATGTTTTATGTTTGGCAACAGTTTTTCCAACCCTAAGTGACGGAGTGCATACCTTTTAATTTCTTAAACAACCATGTAGGAAGACACATCATGGCCATATTCCAGGATGACAATGTCCAGATTCATCAGGCTCAAATTGTGAAAGAATGGTTTGAAGGGAGCATGAAGAATAATTTTCACACATGAAATGGCAGACCTCAAGTCCAGACCTTAAATGTTGTGATGTTATTTCCATCAACAGGTGCATCAGTTTTTGGTCAAGATCTTGTATTTACAATGCAAGAGTCAAGCACTCTGTAAAGTTTACTCCAGCACATCCCAAAGACCTTCAATGAATTTAAGGTTTAGACTCAATTCATGTGTGAAAGTGATTCTTCATGCTCCCTTCTAAACCATTCTTTAACAAATTGAGCCTGATGCATCTTGACATTGTCATCCTGGAATATGGCCATGATGTGTCTTCCCACATGGTTGTTTAAGTAATGAAAAGCTACACATTTATAGTTAGAAGAGCTGTTGCCAAACATATAACATGCCAGAAACTGCTATATGATCCAAACATAGACTCTTAAGCATCTGCCTATTTAAATCCAAACAGCCGCACACACACACACTTACGTATGTAGAAAACTTTCCTTTGCCAGCTGAATGAGCAAAGTTCCACCTTTCCATGTGGATTTATTTAAGACACCTATACCTGTATAAAAAAACAAATACACTCATTGAATTACTGCATGATACAGCAACACTCTTTAAGTAAAATTGAAATGTTAAATAAATGCATGTACATCTTTTGTATTCAGCATCTGTGATGTTTATGTTGATGTAGCCAAATGTCTTCAGAGGAGATCCTGCAAACAGATCACAAAGATAATGCACAAATCCTGAATAATATTGAACGGGTACCCAGTGAATGTAAAACATTTTTTTATTTTTTTCAAAATCAGTTAAGTTGGTTTTCATCAGAATTCCTACCTTGCTCATCTTTCCTTCTGATAATTTCCACATCTGACACATCCCCAAATTTTCCAAATCTGTCTTTGAGGTCCTTCTCAGACACCGTGTGGCCGAGACCTCCGATGTACAATCGCTTCATGGCCAGTTGTCACGCAACCAAACCCTTCTGTATATCATCAAAACACACATAACTAAACATACAGAAGTCTCCATCCCAGGCAGACTTTAAAAGACACATGCATAGTATACAGTAGTTACAATCTACAAGACTTGACAGTAACAAAGCTGGATTCAATTTAATATAACCATTGTGGGAAAAAACTCAAATGTGCGGCTTGCAGAGCATGCTGGGAGGCAAAAGAACTACCTGGAGCATTTTTTTGTCAGGAACAATGAACAGCTTTACTGCACACAATTTCAAGTATCACAAAATGTTACAAATAATAATTGTTGCTCAAGGAGGCAACTTGGTTATTCTTCCCACTTTAAAGATTCTATAATTTCAATTATTCAATATATATTTTTTTATTTAATATCCATCTTGCAAGGGTATAACTTAGTAATAGAACTAAATGTATATCAGTATAAAATTTACTATTTGCCTTGTACACAAACGTAAGCAAATTTTCTTTCAATAAAAAGAAAATATTTGAACAGCATTGCAAAAAAATACAACTACAACAATTTTTAAATGATGTAAATTATGTTTAAAAACATGAGACACATGGACATATGATTATTACAGAAGTACAAACTGTATGATATGATCTTAATTTCCCCAATGCCATACTTTAACATACATAGTTAAAAGAGTTCCTAAAATATTCCCCGAGGTAGAATATAGTATTAATGTAAACTCAAAACACACTTACGATCATGCCAAAGATTCACATGTACATTCTGATGTTACACTGTAACTGTTCCGCTGTGACACCATGGACGTGTCTTTGGTTCCGTTTGGGAATGTAACGCAACGTAATGGAAAGTTCCATTTGCAAAATATACTCACCGAATAAAGATGATCAGTATTAGACAAATGTCCAATTTCTCCTATACAAAATGAATTATACGCAGTAATAAATGGGTTTATAACAAATTACCTTCATAATAATGCTATTTAGATGAACATACAAATGTTTTAGGCTGTTTTTGGACATGGTTTACCCATCCAGTTCTCATTTGGTATGTTCCGCGTTGACGCGGGATATAGTTGAATCCGTCAGAATCATAAAGTCGAGCTGTTTACCTTCAGGAGTATATTAAAGTAAGTTTATTCCTTTAAACATTCGGTTTTAAGATTGATACACGTTCTACACGAGGTATGAAGTCCATATAGGCTAAGGCATAACAAAGAGATTTGTACCATAACTTTTTATTTTAATATTATTGTTTTTACGTCAGTGAAATCTCTTCTGATTGATGGTTAACGTTATGTTTTATTGTCAAATCGATCTCCTGTCATCTGATTTACAACAAAACATCGTTATGAAACTATAAAGGTTTATAATTAACATAACGTTATATAGTTGTTGGAGTATTTGTCCGGATTTGTAATTAAATAAAAACGTTTTTGACTTGAACTGCTGTGAACTGACTTCCGTATGTTTTGTTGAAATCTGTTATTAATATTAATTAGATCAAATACATTTAAAGGTTTGTGTCTTTAGGTGATTAATTATAACCTTTGCATCATATTAAAAATACTGCCAAGCAAATGTTTACTTCATGTTGTTATTATATAAATTATGACGTTATTGTGTATATATATCATCCAATTACTCTCTCTTTCTCTCTATCTATGTATTTTCATAAATTGCTTTTTAGTAGATTGAGGAAGATCATGGAGCAGAAATATGAGGAAGAGATCCAGATGCTCCAGCAGGAAATTGAAATGCTGGAGGCTGAACAGGAGGAGACTTTACGGACCATTTTCATAAAGCATGGAGATCGACTACAAGAGGAACTGTTAGCACCTTTCGTTGTATTTTGTTCAGTGTCATATAGCAGCGTAAACTGTAAAATGGACTGAAAATAAACACCCTGTCTGCTTGTGGTGTCAAATCTTTGTAGGAGAACCTCAATGAAAATGGTTCACTTGAGGATTGGACTAAATTAATTACATTGAAGTTTCAACACTTTTCTTTTTTCTCTTTCAGAAAGTCAGTTTGTGAGGAAAGAGGAGGTGGAGGAGCACATAAACGCGCTCTTTCAAAACTCCACACGGAAGTCAGAGAACTTGAGAAAGACCTCAGACGACAGACGGAAATAAACGGGATTGCTCTCAATGAGTGTTTTGTGAAGACGTTACACAAAAGTGAGATTAACTTCTCAGCCGTGCAGTCATATTTAGACATTTTGCTCTTAAATACAAAATAATTTGTATAATTTTTAATTTATAAAAAAGCAATTAAGTGTTATTAACTTCTGTTGTCTCTTCAGGTGAAAGAAAACTTGTACAGCAGCTCAGACTTGCAGGTCACTGCAGTGTACTGTTGTTCCAGGTTGAATTTGCTGTGACTGAGATTCAGGTACAAAGAAATCACTAAGTATTTATGCCTGCACTTAATAGTATTAACACAAGTATTATTTATTAAAATTAATATACCCTTTCAAAATGCATGTAAAATGAATAACTCTTCACAAAGCAGGGTATTTGAAATCCTCCGGTCAGATGAGTGTATAATAATTGCATACTTTATGACTTGAGACATGCACAGCCCTGCATTCGTTTGAAAATCCTTAGTGATAATTTGTTTAATATTTTTGGGGGGGTTTTTTGCAACAAGGCTCTGGCCGTAACACTTACAAAGTACATTTGAAAATGCTGTAGATCAGTTACTATTTGGTATTATTCTCTAATTATTAGTGGTGCTTCCTAAAGCTCATACTTATGGTTAAAGCCAAGGTACCTAAACCCTAATCATAAGTATTTCACATGTCTGTATGATGCCTCAAATCATGTGGCTTGTTGAGAAGTGAGGTAAGTGATCAGCATCATAACGTTTTGTATTGGCAAGCACCATTAAATGTATCTTCATAAAACGTGGTTAAGTACTGAGATTCTCACATAACACCTACAAACATTTAAACTCCATCCACTTCATGTTTAGATTATTACAACCAGTGATGAAGTCTGTACCTTTTTCTTTTCTTTTACTCAACACTAGAGGGCAGCTTGCCTCCATTTTGATCATGATTTTATTTCAACATCAGAGATTTATGCAGTAGGTCTTAAAATGTCTCTTATGGATTAGACTCAGCATTTAAAGTTTTAGTAGTTCTTCTTGCTTGCTTCTCTGAAATCTTCATTACAAGCATACATGCATCTCCTTGGAGCAAACATTTACACTGGTGCATTAAATCATTTAGAACAGAATTGTTGGTTGGTGATTGATGGCAATCTTAAAAATTGTGATTTTAAACTGGCAGCATTTTAAGATTAAGATCTAGATTTATCTCTGAAGATGGTGGTTTTATTTTTGTATGAACATCTAAATATGAGTCTCAGTAAAATTTAAGTTTTATTTAAATTTCATCCTTACCATGAGAATAGTGGAGAATAATCTTGACCCGTTGTTTAAAGCATAAAAGGATGTGAAAGCAGATTCGTGTTACAGTCTTCACAACAAAAAATATTTTTCCGGGAGAGAGTCACGGAAATCCCAATAGCCCTCAGTCTCATGACAGGTAAATGAATAAATGCGTAAATGCAGACCAAGTGAAGGCTAAAGAGATTATTTATGATCTTGTTTAACTCTCAGTATCTCTTTACAGGAGGATGATGCTCTTCTCAGGAGAGTTACAGAGCTCAATATTGTTGTGGATGGCGTTGAATTCAAAGATTTCTCTGCGTTTGTGTCCAGGTAAAGTGATGATTAGTAAATGCTTAAAGACACAATGTGTATATACGATTTTTGGATTAAAATATCCGCAATTTTAACCAGTGACGTCATAACGACCTAGATCACTGCAGTGTGCAACAAGTAGAATAACGTAACAACTGTCAACACACTCAAATTTATTTTTAGTATGATTGTTTTGACCAAGTAAAACAGCGATTTTAATTTCGTCAAATAAAGTGACTGCATGAGTAGAAATTCAGCGGTTTTATTTATGTGAATTTCTAGTTCACAAGAAGGAAGTGGAAACCGGCAAATGTTAAATGTAACTTCAATCGTAAAATAAACGTAAAACAACTAAACGAAAGGAGCAGCCGACAGCGCCATCTAAGCGTAATTAAAGCTCCGGAGCTCCTCCATGAGTCTCGAGACCAGTGTGTCGCTCTGGTTCCACTGGCCTCGTTCCGCTCCCACGGATCTCTGCCCCGCCCTGCTTCATACCTTTGTAACGTTAATAAAACTTTACTCAGATTGGTTTACATCGGCTGTTGAGGTGAAGATGACAACTCCCATGATTCCACGCTCATTCATGGTGTCATCAAGCTACGCTCTTGTTATTGATTTTAATAAGCAAACCTCTAGTGGCAAAACCTACATATTGTGCCTTTAATATCTTTGGTGTGTTTGTATCTTACTTAATGTCATTTATATATAACATTTGTTTTTAAAGGTAAGCGGATCCCATGGATAATTTTTACCCTTCACACAATGTTGGATCTTGCTTGTTTGCATGATTGAATCAACAGAAATCCCATTTGGAGAAAATCCAAGTTGCATAATAGGTTACACAACATAAAACCTACAGTGTAAGTAAACATCAGACAAGTGAATTCCCAGACATCATAGAAGAGCGTTCTGCTTTATGTTAGTCTTGTAAAAAGATACAAATCCAAACAAAACTCCATACAAGGGAAATAAATGTATCCAGGTGGCTCATTAGCAGGATGCTGAGTGAACACTGACCAGCTGTTGTTAACACAATGTGGGACAGTTACCACAGAGATCTGATTTTCTCATTTAGGACTGATTGACAAGTGTTGCACGATCAGGTTTGGTCCCGCCTCCGGCAGATTGACTGACGGCGATGTACTCTTGAGAATCTTACATATGAGGCAGCATTCGAGCAAAATGCCACATAACCATAAATATATTCCATCGTTAGACAAATCAGGGCGTTGTTTATGTGTTTGAGGGGTTTTTGTTATACTTGCAGCTGAAGGATTTGTTTATACGTGGTCCAGACCAAATTAACAAATAAACATCTCTGGTCATTAGGCATGTGGTCCGTATGTGTGGTAGCTGCATCTTTCTTCCATTATGGAAGATTTCATTTTATTCTGTTCTGTTTTATTGTATTCTGTTCTGTTGAACTTTCTTCTTTGTTCTGTTCTGTATTGTTGTGTTCTGCTGATTCCTTTGTGTTCTATTCTTCTAAATTCTATTCTGTTTTGTTATATTCTATATAATGTTTAATGTTCTGTTGTATTTTATTGTAGTATGTTCTATTCTCTTTTTTTGATTGATTTTTTTGATGTTTTTCTGCTCAGTTTTGATCTGTTCTATTCTCTGCTCTGTATTCTATTGCATTCTGTTGTGTTCTATTCTCTTTATGCTCTGTTATGATCTTTTCTGCTCTTTTCAGTTCTATTTTATTTTTCCTGTCCTGCTTTGTTCTATTCTATTGTCTTATGTTGCTGTATTATTTTATGTTCTTTTCTCTTATGCTCTGCTGAATTCTGTTCTTCTGTATTATATTTTATGTTCTGTTCCATTCAATTCCCTTCTTTTCTGTTCTGTTCTGTTCTGTTTATGTGGTAAAGCTCCTACAGGGCAGCTTCAAGGCAGGATTAGTTTTTTATGTTGGTGGAGTAATCTCTCTTTCTAAACTGTAGTCGGCTATTCTGCTGGTGCTGTAATGAGGTTCAGTCATTTGAGTTCAGAAGAAAGCTGCACCCAACATAATGATGTGTGGATTTAATGTTTAAAAGTGCTATGTTGACGGTCCGTAACATGTCCCACTCATTAAACTGTCAGCAAATGGCACCAGCAAGTCAATGACAGCCAGCAGCACCCCACAGTGTGTGTACTGTAAAAAGTGAACATGTGGACCACCTCTGGACTGTGTGAGGCAGGACAGTCTGTACAGACGACTCCACCAAAGACCTGAAAGTGATTGATGTCCTTTGTAATTTAGTTGGTTTATCTGTTGTTGGGTTTTTAGTGTTAAACATCACTGTGGTCTGAAGTACGGTTCTGTCTTCTATTATTACTTGGACGATTACAGCGCAACACTTGCCATTAAAGTAACACCCTTTGATGTTTATGTATCCAGCCTTTCACAGAGAATACAGCTGGGATAATTAAAAGGTTAAGTTATTTAGATGATGTGTTGTACAGCATACTTACAAAATACTTGAAAAGAGAGCTGAGGTTTGAACCTGCAGCTTCCAATAGTCACCTTTATTTATATAGGCAACATTCATGTTTGTGGTCAACTTTAATAACAAGTTTATCCTTTCGAGTCTTATCTGTAGATTCATGTTACTTGGTAGTTGTTAATTTAAAGCCTTTTTTTTTTTTTTACCAACAACCCTCTGGTTACAACTGTAGATCCCTTTATCTTCATAGTATTATTTGATAAAAATGCATTGCACTTAAACATTTGAATTCGCTATGAATTTAATTCCATTTCAGAGTTTTGTTTTCTAAAGACACGACTATAGGATCTCCTACAGTTGTTCCACTTGGTCACACAATTTTTTTTTTGTTATTATTATTTTTTGTGTGGCTGAGATGACAAATTACAGTTTGAAGTAATGCTGCTGTTTTGGCGGCGGTTTGTTTGGGTCCTTTTCTAAAGTGCAGCCAGCTTCCTGGTCGCTGAATGTACATCTGGATCATATTGTCTGGTCTGAGAGTCTGTCCTGGCATGAAACAGTCGGAAAAATACTGGAGATAATGATTCTCGCATAAGTCTGAGCTGTCTGCGTCTCAGGAAGACGCATTTTATAACCATTATGGCCCATGTAAACTAAAGAAGAATTTTTTGAGCACTCTTGTGGTCAGGTACATAAGTGGATTCAGGCATGTCTGTGGAGAGAGGTTTAGAGCGCTTAAACCTTAATTTTTTTTGTATTATTACTGTATCCTCTATAGCTGTGTTTGCTATTGTTGTTTATTCCATCGTTGATGTTTTGATTCAACTGCGTTAAGTGTGAAGTTTGGAATGAAGCACGACCTCACTGATAAACATTATAAATTTGCTAATTTGGTACCTATACAACTAATGTATTACGTATTCTTGTACTTAGTACAAGGTTTCATGGCAAAGGGCCTTGGCAGGAAAATGAGAAAAACTAAAGGGACAACTTTAGAGAAATTATCCAAAGGAGCCAAACATTGATTTGCCGTTAATTGGTCTGTAGAGTGATTCTGGCATTCAGTATGTTTAGTCTGTCGAACTTAAAAGGTTAGCATTCTAGGAAAGCTTACTTTTTTTTTTTCCAGATTCAAGGTCCCCAATAAACAAATCTTAAATCGCATATGATGGAAATTGGCCATGGTACAAAATGAGATCTGCTGGCGAGGGTGATTTGTCTGTGGTTTCTTTTGACCAGTGTTAGATGTCAATCAAACCAGTTGTCTGATTAATGTTTATAAACTTTTAGCTAACCCAGATCCAAAAAGTTTAAGGCGTATATTAATTGTCTGGTTTTTAGATATTCCCAGGGAGCTTTTTCTCTAACTCTTGCCATTAAGCTGCTGTCTTTTACTCTTGGAGTGGATCCATTTAGTTTTGAGAGACTTACCATTTTTCCATCACTCATTACAACATCAGCTTTTCACAGACAAGACTCGAGAGTCATGGAAAGTTGTGTCCTGTGCCACAGTTTTTGGGCCCCTGGTAAATCTATGGAAAATCTCAAAATGTCTCGTAACGTCATCCTGTGAAGGGGATTAAACACAAATACACAGTTTATCCGTCTATATTGTATGCTAAACTTTACATCAAGGAGGTATTTTTCCTGTCAAGTTTTTCATCAAATTGTTAAAGACAGTCTAAATCTTTAATTAGAACGTATAATTTACCAAAGTGAGCATTACAATGATGGACGTTCTGGGGTATTAATGTTACAATACTGTCTTGTTTGCAGAATGGAGGACACAAAAGATCTTCTCTTGTTCTTCAGGACCTTGAGGACGTTCTCTGAGAGATGTGAGGAAAGGCGTCAAACGTTTCAGCACTTTCAGGTAACCAGCAATAGAAGCAGTGAATAAGTTGCTCAATCAACTAGGGATGGACACCAATACGAAATGACAGCAATGTTTGATCATGAAAGTAATTCAAAACTCCAGTGAAAGCTTGTTTGCTGCACAAACTTGTCAAAAGGAAACTCAATTTAAATGTATCTGGTTGTGGGGTCAATTTTCCGATTGATTGCGGCATAAGTATTTTAGACTTTTGGTGCTGTTATGCAGATAATATAATTTGTATTAATAAAAGTTTGTATTAAATTTAAGTATTTACCTTTTTTTTTGGACTACACTGTAATTGCAGACAGGGTTCCTACGCAGTTTGGAAAAGTATGGAATTTGATTTGAGTAATTTCAAGGTCTGGGTAAATATGGAAAAAAGAAAACTATAGAAAAATAGTTGTTTCCAGCCCCTATTCTTTTTTTCTAAAATATAAAATTAAAATTTCTAAAAGATAAAGTGTTTTCGCAGAAAAGTTTAGTAATCCTTTAGTGATTGTCAAACATGACTGAATGAATTCAAGGCACACATTTTCAATATGCAAAACTGTTTGTCTTTACCATAAGCAGGTCTTTTAAACTTCTCAACATCAAACCACATTTAAAGTATCAAACCGATGTATCAGAGGTTATTATATGCAGTGCAGGTTATTAATTGTTTAGGGTTCTTTTCATTATGTAAGCGCATGTTATCACTTCGAGAAAGCCAATTGAAAAAACGGATGACTGTATTATATACCAAATATAATGCTGAAAATTTCTCAAGGGAAAATGTACCCTGGGTATAAATCATAATAATATAGAAAAATATGATTATTTGCATCATTATCTATACAATACAATTACCTGATTTCTTAGATTTATTTACCTCCTTTGAGGAAAATATATCAAAGACTCTACCTGGAATGACAAAGTTCTCCACTTTTATTTTTCTTCTTGTAATGTTTTCTTTTGTAGTTGGACTTACTCTGCTGTCTCTAATGTGTACATGTATATATATCATAAGACTTTCGTAAGAATTATAAAGATTGCTGAGTTTGCTGAATTCCAGATTGGGAACAAATTCCAAGACTCGATGGCAGTGAAAGTTTGGGAATGAAGCCTCTGAGGCAGTATGAAAAACATTCCATTATTTGCTGGGACCATTGTGCTATAATGGCTGCCAATTTGGCAAGTAAAATGGAACAATATTACCCCACTTTTTCCAGAACTTTCTGTGTGCACAATCTTTGGGTTTGATTGGTTTGAAGCTCGCAGACAGTTTTTTTTTTTTTTTTTTTTTTGCTTTAACTGCAGTCTGGCATAGCTGTTTAAAAGATTAAAGCAAACTAGTCACAAGTTTTTAGAAAAAAAGTGTATTTGAACAACTAAAGTGAACATATGTTGATTTCATACAATGTTTTACTGTACAGTCTATTCATGTTTAATTCACACATAGGTAGTAATTACAAATTTAGCATATAAATAATATTCAAACAATTATTGAAAAGGTCAGTTGAGAAAGACCAGCGTCTTGGAACTTGGTATGGGTTCCTCGCCCCCTAATTAACTTAGCAGGCATCTTAATTTCAGCCAAAGTAAGACTTTTTAACAGTACTACTAGAAAGTGTCAGAAATTCACAGAGTTCTGAGGAATACTAGAAGCTTGACTGCTGCTTTTCATGATCTCGCATTTTACTAAGCAGTAGCCTCCAGTGGTTATTTACAAGGGATATAAAGTTATTCTTTCAAAGACTTGAGTTTCAGGTTCATCTACAAAGTCAATAGCAAGAGGAAATCTAAGTGTTTGGGCAGCTGTTACATAATTAGATATATAGTACAGATTCTCATGGTATTAACCTTTTGTACACTCAATTGTGCACAGGCACCAGGAGATTGAATGACTTTTCCTTCTCGGTTTTAGTCATCATCATTGGCTATCCAAGGACTTCTCGCAGCGTTGTACCTTTGATTCTGTTTTCATTGGTATCGCCCAATTGGCAGAGACTGCAGGCATATGAAACTGTTGGGGTACTGGCTGAGGATGACAGGATTTCCATCCATACGGATCTCGTTCATGTTGGGGCGGATGTAGTAAGTGTCGTTACTTTTGCAGAAGGTGTCCACAGTCACAGATGAAATGTTATTGTTCTGTAAACAAAGCGACAGAAAAGGCAACAGTTCTTTCAAGACATTGTGTGTTTTTTTATATTTACGTTATATACATTTTTTAGTGATTTGTGTGCAGAAGACTTGTTAGTATGCAAAACATGTTCAACTTTATTACCTGAAGGTGAAGTGTGCGGACAGTCTCTGGAATGAGAGGAACGGCCTCCAGTTCATTGTGAGCAAGATACAGATGTATCAATTTGTTTAATTTCTGGAAGCAAAGAAGATCAAATGTTTTGTTCAGAAGTTGAGTGCAAAATGGTAAAACTAACAGATAAATTAGTTTATCCCTTTAAGGAGGACATTTCAGAATATTTAGAAAAGTGGCAAACACAAAAAAACAAAAGGTTGTATGTTGGTAGGTTTCAAACAGGAAGTTGACTGGGTAGTTTGGAACAGTGTTGAACATGTAATTGAAATAGGCGTCTGTAATTCGTGGCTCTTTACCTTGAAAGCATTTGCCTTGACTCCTTTGGTTTTCAGCTTGTTGTGATTAGCGTTAAATGAGATTAATTTTGTTGGTAGCATTGGTAGCTTGACCAGCTGGTTTTCGCCTAGCGAGAGTTCTTCTAGCATGGTGAGCTTAGCAAACGCACCATCTTCAATCTCAGAAATGATGTTTCCAGTGAAGTCGATTCTCTTTAGAGTCACTACAGTAGATGAATGGAAAAGTATTAAATAATAAATTGAGTGTTAAGCATCTCGTTAGACACATAGAAAATTTGACTCTGAAATTAGACTGCGTACATTAGACTGAAATTAGAAATTAGACTGCGTACATATACTGCAATTTTTGCTTTTTAAAATCTTTTTTAAAAAATTGTCCTGTCGAAAGTCACCCTATTAATGAGGGTATAATTAGCATCCACTATGCTTATCCTTTATATGTAACAAATTATCTTCAAAACTTAGAGGATAATAGAGGATTGCACAAGTCTGTTTGTTAGCAAAGGTTGTTTTTTGGTGATTTTGGTTTATGGGCTGATATTATAGTGTTTTGATAGCCTTTGATTCATGGGGTCCCCAAAAGCGCTTTAAACACTGACTGCTCCCTTTAGCTAACTTTTTTTATACCCATGGTGCACTGCTGCAAACAGAGAAGTTTACCACAGGTCCAAGTTTTTGTCAATACACATTCTTTGCAGAACATTGTGGTTCAGAAATGTGATCGATGTCTCTATGCAACGGAAGAGTTTGCAATCTCTTGCGATCACATATGCGGTTCATATATCATGTCCCTTAACATTTGGAAATCTTTTGGATGAAATGGACTAATTTCTGAAAAGCAGCTGTTTGTCTTCTGCTCTCCTTGAGGGTAATCCCTTATCCTGTCCAGAAGAATTGTATTTGTTCTCCCATTAGTAAAAGGCTTTTAAGGAGAATGCCAGAGCAAGTCAAGTCAGGAAGAACTCACCGATATCTCCGAAATCTTTGGCTGTTATCTTTTTTATCTTGTTGTACCGAGCGTAGAGGTAGTTTGTCTCCTTGGGCAGAGCAGGCACTGATGTCATATCTGGGTCGACCTCCTCACAGTAGACAGATCCAGTTAGACACACACACAGTAGACAAGTTGGAAGGTCTGGAACATGTACAAGTTTTTATTCAAAACAGGCAAGTTAATGAAACTGGATGGGCAAACACACATTGCTTCTTTCCTTTACCACTTCCCACCCTCACAGACATAGCTCATGAACAAATAAACCTACATTAAGGGCTCTTGTGAGCTACATGTGGTCTTTTCAAAAGAGCCCATTACTCATTCCTTTCAGACAGTTGACCAGGATTCAGTCGTTCATTACCTGAAGCGTCTCCCCCAGGCGCCATTGGACTGGAGTCATCTGGGGTGTCGGCTGCCGCTCTCTGTAAAATGGCTTTATTGGTTAGTACATTTGGTTGTTTGACAGATTCCACATTCAGGTTAAACAGCAATAGTTAATGTCTTTAGATAATAAATGTTTTTAGGAGCTTCCCAGCCTTTGCGTTTGATGTTCAAGGAAAAGTTTGCTCCAAATTTGTTTTGTTGTCATATCATTCCAAACCTGTATATCTTTCTTCTGTAGAACACAAAAGGAGAAAGTCCTGTGCATTCAGTTACAATGAAGAGTAACTGTACTTCATGCTTCGAAAAACCATAAGTCCATATGACTTTATTCCAAGTCTTCTGAAGCCCTTTTGATAGCTTATGTTATTTACTGACAATATTCTTCTCCAGTGAACCATTGCAACCAGATTATTGAGTCGATGAGTACTCGAAAACGTGGATACTTTTCCAAGTGCCAAAGATAGCTAGGACAAATATCAAGATTTTTTTGAAAAATGACTTGATTTTGGTTCTTTCCATCATGGAAAGCTCTTGTATAGCTTCAGAAAACTTGGGATATTGCACGTCATGAATGGAATACTTATACAACCATTTTAAGGCACATTCGCATCATTTTTTAATCGTGGAAACTTTAATCCCTCTTTTTTTATGATTGCATGAAAAACAGTAGTTTTTTGTCTTTTATAGGCTAAAAAAAGTCACATGGGTTGTTAATAACACGAGGGTAGCATCTTTTAACAAGATCACAATTCTCCCACCATTATGAAAAGACAACTAAACTAAATAACATGTAATTTGTTAATTGCTGCAGACTATTTAAAAAATATTTATTTAGAATGAATTATAAATAAAAAAAATTGGTTTGATGAATGATTCAATGACTTACTCATAAAGACTTCACTTGTTTCATTACTGGATGAATCAGTGTTTTTGAACGAATCTCGACAAAACAAATTTTTTAAAGGGCACTTGTCGCCACCTACTGATGTAACGGTGTTTTTATTTATACAATCTTTTTGAAGTATCAAGTTACTTTCAAAAGGTGAGTTACTCTTTTTTTGATCACTACGTTGACATCAGTGTTCAAATACGAACTATAAAACATTTGAATGATTGTAAACCTTGTCGAAGGTTTAATAGACAGCCTAATTGTTGTCATGTTGGAATAAGATTGCGTGGGTGTTTGAATTGAGATTGCAATCTTTTAATGATTAACTGTGCAGCTCTACATGAGGCGAAGTAAATGATGACTACTTAATTTTGGGTAAACCTCTCCTTTTACATTCTGTTCATGAAAAACTGTTGTCTCCTTTGGATTTTTGGACGATGCTCTTGGATACGAGTGTCTGTCTGGACCTGTTTGCCCTCAGGCGCCTGTTAAATCACCCTGACAGTGTCTGACCCCATGAGTTAGCGTGAAGCTGTGGGTGGGAGAATTTGAGCCTGAAGGAACTCCTCCAGAACAGATTGCTGACTAATCAGAAAGCTTCCACACAGTGCCGGGCAGCTGTTGAGACCATCTCTGATTCGAAGCGAACTCTCAGCTAATCATTTTATTTATTTTAACAAAACTTACTGGTTTCAAAACCATCAGTGTGCGGAAGCAATCTGACTTAATAGTGGACATTTAACAGATGAATCCATGTAAATGTGTGGTATAATTTACTTAAATCTAAATAAAAAACCATGTTAAAAGTGACTTAGCTTAATGGAAAGGTGAATAAAAGTGTTATTTTAAATTATTAGTTACATAGTAGAATATCAATTAATATTTTATATTAATAATAGATTTTTGAAAGTCCATTACAGTGCTGTAAATTCATTCATAATCTTAATTAGTGATCTGTTGTATAAATACATTGTTAGTTTATTAGGGATAATTGTATATTAATTTTATTTTTATATCATGTTATATTATGTTCTCATTTTTATATATAGCTCAAGAATGTGTGTGTGTATATATACAGTGGTCTATTAATCAGTTGTATAAATATATTGGGCAGCTTAAAACACTTATTATAGGTGAAACATTTGTTGTAGCTAATATTTATTTATATATAATTAATTTATATTTCATATATCGCATTACATTTAAATGTGTGCTATATGACTTAAATGTATAATGGTTCAGTGGGAACAAGCAAACTCATTTAAACTGAACCAATAAAATGCATATATAAATTGGACAAATAGTAGACAAAAGCAAAACCCATCTCTAAATATTCAGTTTTGTCAGCCTATGCAGAAGATAACGATTAATCATCAAATAAAAACACACAGTTTACCTTATTCCTCTGTGCTCTTATATCGATTCCCTCAGTAAGTGCTACATCCTCCAGTCTGTGGTGCCTGTGATTGTGGTAGTGTGCACCAGATGCTGAGAGCACCCATGATGCCAATATGACTGCTGAAATAAGCATTCTCAGCCTTGTCCCCATTGTATCTGAAGCCTGGGATGTGTTCTGCCACGTTAAAGAGCAGAAGCGTAGTGTTTGGCTATTTTCTTGGTGCCTGTGAGTAAAATGTGATCTGTCAAATCAGGATTTTAAGCCCCACCACAGGCTGCCAGAGGAGATCCTTAAGTGGGAGTTTATGGAACAGACCTTAACCCTTCGCATTCCCATCTGTGCTGATCAGACCACTGTGTTGCCTGCAGGGTTTGGCCATGTTTGTGGTCTGCTGGAAAGAAGAAAAAAAAACTTTGTAAAAGAGAGCAGAAGGCAACGAGGAATGTTAGTTTTTACTTTGGAGATTTGTAGCTCGGAATTTTATGTATGCTGATCTCTAGGAATATTGAGGCTTGTTTGGCTCTTCTTACCTCTGTACCTAATCTTTACATTTCTCAGATAAGCAAGAAAATGGGAGGACAATGGTAACACAAAAATGTGTCAGGACATTAAGATAGATCAGTTCTAAATTTCCGAATTCTTTGATTATGGTTGTGCATTCTTGATAGCTTTGCTACATTGTTCATTTTTATTTTGCTTGATGTTGGATCTTAAGACTTCTAGTCTTGATAGCATTTTACAGTCAATTTGTCAGAAGAAAAAAAAAAAGAGTAGCTTAATTAGTTTAGCAGGAATTTGCTATGCGTCTCAACTGTGATTCAATATTTTCAGTCTGTTTTGCGTAATTTACAGGTTTGCCTAAATACATTTAATTAAAAACATTAAATAGATTAGAGAAACAGAGAAACCTCTATAAAACAGACACTTGAAGATCAAGGTGAAGAAAAACATGTTTAATAGGAAACATGTTTACACCTTAAGACAAGACGAAAGGCGCCTCTGCCCTTCGAAATAAACATACCGGTATATGGAAATTGAGAGAAAGAGATGGAAGTTGAGAAGGAATAACATTACAGGTGTGTTAGTAATTATACCAACCTGTAAAAGTTTACTGTACTGGGAAAGGGGCCAAATACTTAGAAATGTTTTCACAGTGCTGATCCTCTGTGGGACATTTCTCCGTCAGGGTGGTTTTTTCACCACATGACTTGATTTGGAGGATTCAAAATATTTAAACGTAACCCCTCCACACTAAGAACTGGAGTGTAAGATTGTGCAAAACTAGATATTTTCATTATTGATTGGTCAGTTGGTTGTGAACAGTAGTCGGTCATGGAAGCTCTGTATAATTAGTAGAGAAATTTACCAATAATTTATTTGACCAATGATTTTGATTAATAATTATTTTTTATATTTACACTTTTAATCAGTTATCATTTTATCTACCAATAAATGCCACCATCTGGTGAGACTTTAAAGTATATAGCTCCCAAAAATGGCATTACAGGTGGGGCTAAAAGTATTGTCAGTTGCATACATTTTCGGTTTCTTTGCTGCTTCAGTATTTGTATAGGCTATTATTTTTTCACATGCTTCTATAGTTATGTTTACATGGACACTTTTTGTTTCAATCAGAATTAAATCATTCTGATTAATGAATCTGAACATAGTGTTTACATGAATGCTGAGGTGATCGGGTTGATTTGATTATGTTACAAACTTAAAATCGGAATTGACCTTTTGACATGCACACACTGCACGAATATACATGAGTTCCCGCTGTCTGCACATACTAGCATCCTACCATTGCTTCTTTTCTTTGACTTAATTATCTATTACGGGTCCTGATTAGGAGACAACGAGTACATGAAGCTTTACATGCTGCTCATATTTATCAAGCAGTAAAAAGTTTCCACGGTCAAAACAAAGCATCTGTGGATGAGAGTCCGAAGCAAGGACTGGTGGTCCGTTGTCCTGCACCACTTCACTGACGATGAATGAAAGGAGAATTTAAAATGACACTACAGTCACGACACTTCAACAACAACAGCTCGTTCTGTGCGTCATACGCCATTACGGCATTTCTACGTCGTTGCACATGCACCAAACTTTCCAGTTTCAGTTTTCAATCTACATATTACAACCACTTTCAAACCGAATGAAATTTAAATTGGATTTAGCCAATTCATTCCTATTGACGTGGTTACATGTGACTTTTTTTATTCTGACTGTGCTACTAATATGGTTACAAACGGATTATTAGGGTCCTTGTAAACGCAGCTTATGGTATACTGGAAAACAATGATAAGCATTTCATAAGTTTAAAGGCTTTTATTAGCAAAAACATGAAATAGTATATGCATATAGTCGATATTTATAGTGTTAACTCCTCTTCATAACCTCTGCAATTCGCTCGGGCATGCTGGATATTAGCTTCTGGGCCAAATCCTGACTAATGGCAATCCAATCAGTCGGCTCTTATAATCCAGTCAGAATGATAGAGTGATTTTACCGGATTAGTACTTGTTCTCACACTTTCCCGTGAGCTGATGATATGATTAGTGAAATTATGTTTGGTCAATGCTGGTCATTTTGTGCCAGGGTCGAAAAACAGTGAAATTATTTTTCAAGTATTTTTGTAATAATTATTGTGTATCAATATAAACAATTATTCTAAATGCATCTGATCTGTATTGTTTTCCTTTTTTTTTTGCTTAATGCTGGATGGATCTTACACTTTTTAGCTTCAAAAGCAAGCAGAAAAAGACTAGCTTTGTTGTTTATTATATTTACATGTGTTGCAGCGCAATGCACTAATGTAGATACATGCTTTTTACTGTGTTAATGGAGAGAAAAGTGACATTGTGCAAAACAAAGTAAACTTTGAATCAGAACTTTCCGTAAATAGCTATTATGATTTTGGCCACATGTTATGCTGATTAAGATGCGTCAAAGCATACATGCAGAAAACCAAATAGAACGTTCAAGCAGCAAGGAATGGAATGTTCAAAGTTACTATATGTATAATAATTAATATAATAATTATTTATACTAATAATAATTATTAGTATAATAATATTTAAATCATAATGAATAGTGAATTCATTATGAATAATGAATAGTTTATAGTTCATAGTTTGTTGAAATCAATGTCGATAGGCTTGTTGCCCCCAGGCATTTTTGTTTTTTCATATTTTTTTAGTTCTGAGTCATCTTCATCATCCTTCCTTTGGTTTCCGAAAAATATCATCATCAGCCTTGGGAAACATCTGTAAGCATAGTTGTCCAGTGGTCCTCTTAGTTTATTGTTGTCGAGCTGAATGAAGGTCAGCATGTTAGGGTTGCCAAGGTCCAGTGATGGATACATTAGAGAGATATTCAGATCTGCAAAGAGACTAAGTCATTTTAGCATATGTCGTTATTAGAATGATAAAAGGGGAGAACACTGCAGTGGAGCAGTTCAATCAATTTCTAATGTGTTTTTAGAATAGCATTTTTTTTTTTGTAAAGTAAGGGTATGACTATCATTTCTTGAAGAGACCATCATGCTTTATTCTACATTTGTACCATTAGATTTTAAAGTCATTGTGATTTAGATACAGATGTTCCAATGTCCTGGGAACAAAAAATGGTTTGGAGAGCTGGTTATGGCCCAAATGGAGCTCCATCAGTTTGGACAAGTTGAAGGCAATGTATTTGAGTTTATTGTGTGACATGCGTAGGGACAAGAGATTGGGAGTCTTCATAAAGTAGCCCTCGGGTATGGTGGATATTAAGTTGTTTTCCAGCGATATCTGCTGAATCGATTCTGGAAGGTCTGTTGGCATGGACTTGAGCTTATTGTTGCACATGTTGATTTGCATGAGGCTCTTCGTGCCAGATAGGATATTTCCTTTAATACCTGCATCTGTTGCTGCACAAATCCAGCACTGTAAGTTTTGTAAGCTCTCGTGTAGCTTAAGCCGGTATCTTTGATATTTTATTGAAGCCCAAATTAAGTCTTTTAAGAGCTTTTGGCAAAGGAGAAGGAACGTCTTCCAGATTATTATGCTCAAGGTGTAACTGAATGAGTTCTTTGAGTATATTGAAGACATCTTTATCCACCTTAGATGACTGGAGCTTATTGTAGCTGAGGTTGATTTCCCTCAGGGACGTGGCGTTAATGAAAGGCTTTGAAGTTATCTCTTCTATGTCGTTATGCTGAATGTACAAGTGGCGGACGTGTCTTGGGATGTTGGGAATCGCCTTGAGTTTTCAGTGGTCGCAATACATTGCAAATGAATAGGATGAGGGACAGAAACACTCGCTTATTTGGGCATCGTAATCAGGTTGTTGAGTTACAGATTGTCGAGGAACTTCAGGCGAAGAGTTGTCATCTATGTCGTAGTCGATAAAGTCAATATCTTGAGAAAGTACCAGAGCTCCAGAGAGCAAATACAGACACAATGTTTTCAAGATCCGTGATGATGTCATGGTTTAGTTTGCTTTTCCCTGCGCTCTGTTTGGAACGGTCACAAAAAAATAATTGTATTTTGAAAATTTTAAAAAGGTTATTAGGACTTTGATTGTACTGAAATTATCAATATAATAATGATCATCATCAATAATAAGTTACAATAATATTTAAGTGTGCTAGGCTCCACAAAAAATAGAAATATGAATAGAAATAGAAAGTGACACATAAAATAGACCACAATGAGATTTTGAGTTAAACAAGAACTGAGTTTTTATTCACTTTTTTGGTCTACTTAAAGCGGTTTGGTACTTTTCCAGAAGACTAAACAGCCCTAATTGCACATACTTTGGGCAATATGACATTTTTCTGTAAATGTTGATATTTGTTTAGTGTTCTCTTCTGTTGTGATGTCTGGGATGAATTATCTCAGCAGGGTTTTTACTGTGCGTGTTGAAGGTAAAGTCTATGACTCAGTTGTTGACTGACCTAGTATTAATTGGCATTTATGTTTTAAAACTTCTAAACACAACCATTTTGGAAAGGCAAACACTCCCTTGTAATATAGGAAAGAACTCTTCTTGGATTATTGTTTATATTTGATGTAATATTCTCCTACACTAAAAATATCTAGTTTGGTCATAGTGCTAATATGAGCTGGCAAAGCAGCTAGATAAAGTGATCCAAAAAATACAGTGAGTAGTTAATCTAATTTAACTACTGTAACTGCTCAGTACGACAGTCTCTCTCAAGTCATTTTCTTGTCTTCTGCAGAACTTTGACGTGTTGGCTATGATTTTAATGTTGTTCAGTTAAATAATGACATACTCTTTAAATTTGAAGCTCTTTTTCATTAATCAATCATAGAAATATTTTTCATAGTTGAAAACCGCATATGGAGGAATGTTTCAATTTGAATTGGCCCTTTAACTTGTTTGTCTTGATAAGCTAATTTTTAAAATTCAGAAAATATCTGTTTTTCTATGTATAATTCCTTAACTGCTGATACTAAATTTTAGATATAAAAAGGTTTTCGAAGCATTGCCATTAAATCTTGTGACCTGACTTTTGCATGTGGGATGCTAAAATGTAAGAGGAATAGGAATATACCTCTTTTTATTGTCATGCTCAAAAGCAAATATTTTTGGAGACATCAATGTGATTGATGTATATGTTTGCAAAAAATCTCACACAAATTAGTACAGAATGATTTCATTACTAAGCAGTATATATTGTACTATCTTTTAAAATCATGATATCATACCTGTGGGGTCGGTTTTCTCTCTGTGGGAGGCCGAGTGAAATCGTGAACAACGAGTGCCCAAGATGAAACACAGCAGCCCCTTCAGCTTGAACGATGTTGCCTAAAGCGGGGAAATGTGTTTTCTCCTGGGGCGAGCGTGAAAGATTACCTCTGTGGTTTCCCCCACAGCAGCATTAGACGTGTTGGGAGAGATTGTGATCTGCCTCTTTTCCGTGGAAATGACTCTGGGAGCGTTTGGTTGCATGTGTTCGGTGACCTCAGTAAAGCCTCGTGGTCTCATCTGATTCTTCTTTTCCCCTTTTGTTGAGTTGAGGTGAGGTTGAAGTTTCCAGACATAGTTCTGGAAGGAATGGCCTAGTATCCAGTCCACATTGTTGCATGTGGACAGTAAAACATTTAACCCACAAAATTAAGGCCAGTCTCATAACAGGTGTTGCACTAGTGCAGCTAATGTTATGCAAAAAGATTTAAAGCTATTGAAGGGAGTGGATTCTGGATTCCAGAGATGAAATATGGACTCGTTTTGTTTGAGAAAGGTCTTCAACATATGTTAAGACATATATCTGTTCTATAGCTCACCATGACAACTATAGGTCACAAGGGTCATTGGAACCAACAGTTTAAGTGACCAGTTTAAGAGAAAGAACATGTTATCTGGATGTTTTGGGAAGAGTCTCCTGTTTATCGTTAGAGCCTGACCAAATCCAACCTTGAAGAAGGTGTGTGTGTGTGTGTGTGTGTGTGTGTGTGTGTGTGTGTGTGTGTGTGTGTGTGTGTGTGTGTGTGTGTGTGTGTGTGTGTGTGTGTGTGTGTGTGTGTGTGTGTGTGTGTGTGTGTGTGTGTGTGTGTGTGTGTGTCAGCATTCTTGGTTTCAGGTTAAGGAACAAGTGGCATTATTGGCGATTATTAGAGACTTGTTTTCTTCAACATGTTGTCAGTCTTGTGACGACGGAGGGACACTCGTAACTAACTCAGGGTCCTGGTGGCAGCCGTACACACTATGGAGATGTGTTACTGCCTATCAGTCCATGTGTGGAAATGTTCTATGTTTATCGATTTCTTAGCCAATCAGAATCATTCAACCTGAAGTAATGACACAGCTTAGACCTTGGTGAAGGGTATAACTGATGTGATCTTTGTAAAGGGCGGCCTACGAACTCATTGTGTGTCTTGAAGCTGAATTCTGCTTGATGAAACTGCAAACTATCTTCAGTCTAATTTATTATAATTCCGACTCTTGTCTTAAATTGACTGCACTTCTAACTCCTGGTGTTTATTAATCATATCTGGTCCTTGGGTCTTTAACTGAAAATTCCCTAACACTATATACTAATATAATACTAATCATATTTTTATTATATTATATTTTATTAGAACTAAATGTATACTATTCTATATATGTACAGTAAATTAAAACAAAGTTTTGTTTAGTGAGAAGGAAGATTACAGTTGGCAAATTTAAATGCCTAAAATGCATTGTAACAATTAAGTGGGTTCAATTTAATTGGTTTAGACATTTCTAGCTCACTATATGGAGGCCTTTTTCCAGTGCTTGTACTGTATCAGAGTAAAACCACAGACGGTCTCTCATGACCCGTCTACAGAGTTTCGTTTTTTTTTTTGTTTTTCAGTTTTTTCAGAGTTGGCTAGACAGACCCCTCAGCACTCATTCTGTCAACTGGAAGATTTGTTTTTGCTGCTGCCCACATGGCAGACGCTGAGAAGTCTCCGCAGCATGAATGCTACTGCGGGTTGAAAAAAAAAAACCCCGTCAAGATTGTGATCCCAAGAGGTTCTTTTGGGGCATTTTTTGTAAGGAAGGGGGTGAAAACTTGGCAAGCCATATTTGTTGGTCTTTGATAAACTTCAGCCTGGCTTTTTTTATGGTGGATATGTGACGTTACAATAATATTTAGGCTTGGGAAAGATGAGCAGTTGCTTGCAATCTGCACATGAGCAATGCTCTTTAATAATATTAACATTAAGAGGACTATTGCTTCTGGGGAACATGCAAATGCCCATATGCTTTGCATTTTAATTCTCATACTTCGTCCTTTCACAACTGGGAAACACGAATGGACGTTTGTAGTCCCATTTGAATTTTGAATGCGATATGCTTCTATACTCATTTATCACGATGACAGTTAGTTTATTGTACAGTGCTACTTAAAGACCAATTAGATGACCAATTATTTATATTCAAAGTAAGCTTATAAAGTTAGGGGAGTGAAGAAAGAGACTGTTTATTGTCTTAGGTTTGACATTGTGAATATGGAATAGTTTTTCCAGTTAGATAAAAGTTTAACTGTTGACCAACACAAAAGTCTTGGTGTGAATACCATTGGTCTGCAATTTGAATCTTTTTTTCTTTTCTTTTTTTAAACCAATGAATCCACAAACGTGTGTCTGAACAAAACAGTGTTTTAGAGACTTTATGGAAAATGTTCCGGGAAGGGAAGTGGTCTGGTGGCTCTCTTGAAAGGAGCTGATAAAAACAAGCTGGGTGGTTGTTTTCTGTCTTAGTTCAAAGGTATTTACTCTGGAGGGAAATTGGATGGGGGACATTATGAGGTGTGTGCTGTGCAAGAAAGATTTAAACTAGACCTAGAATCAGTTCTTCATAGCTCTGCTCTCCAATTTTACACAAGTTGACTTATTTGGATTCGCAAGAGTTCAACCTTATGTTCTGTTTGTGATCCAAGAGACCCCAAGGCCATTTAATGGCTAAAAAAAATCCCTGAAATTAACCAGATGCATAAAAGTATATTAATATCTAATCATTTCAGATATTGAATAATGATTGGTTCGTGATACAAGTGGAAAAAATACTGTGCAGGATTGTTCACATATAAGGGTTTACACTGAATATGAGAAGGAAACATATTGGTGTATCTTTAAACAATTTTATTTCTATGTCCGAATCCCTCAGGTGTTTTCTGGGGCTCAAAGATCCTAAATGATCCAAACCTGTTGTGAGTTTTTTTGGAGACGCCGGTATGCAAGACGTGGCAGAAGCAGATCAGGCCAACCTGAAGATTTTTTCCATATGTTTCCTGAATAGAGCCTCTCTCTCTAGCCACCACCCCTCTGTGTTGTTTTTCCCCCCATTTAACCCGTTCAGACCCAAATTATATTACAGGGACACAAAATAAGCTGATTGATCGAAATATAGCTGTTTTGCTGTAGTAAACAATGAGACCCACTATCCACAAATTTTACAATAGCCAACATATTAAATAATATACATTTTGTAAAATGACTTTATCACTCCACTTGTCTGTGCATCAGAGGTGGGGATTTTGTTTTACACTGTTACACCAGTAGGTGGCAGCAAGTGATTGTCTTTATGAGTGAGTTGTACAGTTACAATTGAGCTACAGCGGATGTTTGTGTAATCAAGCTACAGCTTTAATCTCTCTTTAATCTCAGTGCGGAATAGAATAACTGATAAGGACTGGTAGGATACTACCACTTGGGTCTTTTGGAGCAATGCACAAACCAGAGTCCAATTGTAGTCTGAAGTGTATAGACATTCTATGCGAAGCCAAGCTGCAATCGCATTAACCAGGACTGGTACAATTTCTGTGGGACTAAAGTATTTATAGGTTTCCATGCTTCATTACGATGAATTTGCCCCCCCTGGAATGCATCAATCATAACAACAGCATCCAGTTAACCAAAAATGGGGAAAAAGTGAAGTGAAAGTGACATGTGAAAGCCAAGTATGGTAACCCATAATTGGAATTTGTCCTCTGCATTTAACCCATCCAAGTTAGTGCACAGACATTAGAAGTAGTGAGTAGTGAACAGACACACACTGCAAACCGTGGACACACACACTGCAAACCAGTGCAGAGCAGTGGGCAGCCATTTTTGCTGTGGTCATTACCTGACGGTATTAAGAATTGAACCTGCAACCTTCGGATTACCAGTCTGACTCTCTAACCATTAGGCCACGATTACACCAAAGGATGAGTAAATCTTGTAGCAGTAAAATAGTAAAATAGCAGTAACGCAGCATTCAGTTAACCATAAATGGGGAACAAGTTTTCAGTGTGCAAGAATATGCTTTGGAAGGGCTGTTACTTGGAAAGTTCAAATTTATTTGAATGGCATACAATACTGTAATAATGAATTCACCTGATTTAAAAAAAATATGACTATTGCCTATTAAACACAAAGTCCTCTATCCGCATGGATAGCAACTACTGTACTTATGTCCTGAAGAACAGGTCCAATCCTACAGTGAAGTCTCCATCTGCTGGTATTTTGTTTTATTGCAGGACAGATGTACACATTCTGAATCCAACGAGATTTACTCTTTCATTTTTCTTTATTTTTCTACAGAAACAACAATATCTGAATAGGAAACAAAAAACAGCACCACTGACTAAAAAAACACTGGTTGCAATTACAGTTTAACTTTTGTGTAAACTGCAACCAACCAGGTGGTCCATACAGATACATTTTTCAGTATTTCTGTGACCTGACAATAATGTCCTAGTCCAATATTTTGGAGAAAACACTGGCAATGAATAAAATGTTATATAATGAACATTTAGCATGCAATATAATTTTTTTGTTATCACTAAAACTATTAATACGCACCAATGAGTAATGCCCATTCTCTAAAATACAAGTTAAACAATGAACAAACTGGCCTTGTGAATTTTTTACATTTTTCTTTGAGTCTAGACAGTTGTTCTTTTTAAGCTAAAACTTATTTGTTGACCTTCAATACACAAGGGACACATTTACTTAGCACCTGATCTTAAAAAAACTGTTCTCTGGCTTTTATAAAGTCGAAAAGATTTCAATGTAAACATTAACTATGAAAAACTATGTAACTATTGCACACATTGTAGTTGATTCTATCTTTACTGGAATTCAAAGTCTTCGTAATCCTCTCTAAATTCAAGTAATGAGTCTGTAGCCTCTGCGGATGCTCTTGGATTTTGGACAAGTTATGTTCTGTACATCACCATGAGGACATGAAATGATAATTTATAAAATTAGAATGAAGTTCATGACTAGCTATAATTCTGCCCTCCAGTGGCAAGATGGTACACGTTGGTACCGTTTCGCTCACTTTCTGTTGTTACCCAGTTGCACCGAGTTGTGGCTGGATACGCACCGAAAAGTGGGTGGCTGAATCTCCCAGTATTTCACTGGGTTTGCATATAAACTGATCCTAGTGTAGAGGGTTTTCTTAACCCGGGTTCTCGAAGGGCAAAAGTCATTTACTCCAACGTAAGTGATGCTGTTTGAGTGTAAGTACATCACCTAAAAGAAGAAACAAAGTGGATCAGATCTCTAGTCTGTACACATCATGTCTAATTCATGTTTATATTGCATGTGTATTTGTGTTTTACCTGCAAATATTTCAGGTTGTTTAAGCCTGGAGGAACTTTCTTCAGTTTATTGTTGTCCAAATGAATTTCTCTGACTTTGGGAATGCCAGCCAAACTTCCGTTCTCCACATACTTGATTTGATTGAAGTCAAGCCACAACCTGTGAAAGACACGTTAATGTTGTGTTCTGTTTTTATCCACACGAGGGAGTTGGTTTACCTTACCTCTGTAGACTTTTTAATCTCAAAAAATCCTCTGACTCCACTTTGGCGATCTTGTTGTAGTCCAAGTGAAGTTCAGTAAGGGAAGATGGGAGATCTGTGGTGTTTAGATGAATAAAAATCTATATTAGTCAAATTAGTCAAATTTGTAAGCACTTTGTCTTTCGAGACCCCTGTCATCTTTTAGACTTTCTTTCAGGTGTGATAGTCTCTTGACTTTTATAATTCTTACCTTTAGGAACAGCTGTAAGCTTTGCTTCAGCTATTCTCAAGTAGAGAGTCGCCATGTCGTCAAAAGCTCCGGCTTCAATCCCGCTGTTTGCAATTGGATTTGCACTCAGTTCTAGAGATGCAAGAAAAGGGAACATCTTGTGTTTTTTCTTTTTTTCTTCTAAATAAGCATTAAGTTACATATATGCATTTGGCAGAAAAATGTGATACAAAGACTCGTGGATCACACCTTGTTGGGTTTGAACCAGCAACCTTTTGGTTGCCAGCCCTATTTTTAACTACATTACCACAGTGTCATCATAATTCTCAGTTGTTTCTGCCAAATTTATTTAAATTAAATCTGTGAATGCAATCTTAATGTAGACATTATGGAGGCAGAGTTTTTTTTAACTGTACATTACCTGAGAACCATGGAGGTCAGTTGATTGAAGTGAGCTTGTTGTGTCAGATACAAATAGTGTAAGATCATGTATCTGATTATATAACAAGACTTAATGATATCATGATGGAAAAAACACAGGGGAATGGAATCGGGAAATTATGCGAGTCATAACAGCTCAACGTGTTGAAGCAAGTGTACTAACTGCTTAAGCATGACTCTGACCAGTCATGCTTTAAGAACATCACTTAGGAGACCTACCTAAAACATTTAAGCCTTGCATTCCCCTAAATGCTCCTTTTGGAAGTCTGCTGATCTTGTTGTCATGCAGTCGCAATGCCTGAATATTCTTGGGAAGATTCTCGGGGACTTGTGTCAGCAAGTTGTATGACAGGTGGAGAATATTGAGTTTGTCCATGTTGCGAAAGGCCTTTGGGTGAATTTTTGATATCTGGTTGTTGAGCAGAAACAGGGCCTGCAAATACAGAAGGAGAAATAATAAAGGTACAGTGTCCGTGGCTCTAGATAGTCATTACCATTATTGATCACAATTCACTTTTAAAAATACATTTTTGTGAAATTTTGGAAAGCTAAATAGAACTTTGTGTTGTTGTTTTCAAGATCTGGGCTGTTTCTGGCTGTATCTTTTTAATGCCCTTGCTAGTTTATTCCCCTTCTTGCTTTCTTGCACAGCAAGAACTTTAACCATTTTACCACTAATCATGAGCAAATATTTACCACAAGTATGAAACTGTCCACAGTAGATGTGAATATCAATAACACTCAAATATGTGTCCAGAATTCCACATAATTCTGCTACCACTGCATGTCTCCAGATGTCCTTGTGTAAACCCAGTATATAAACACAACTCTTAAAATGCACTAAAAGCATTTAAGGGGGAGAGTTTACGACATACATAGAGATTATCCAAGCCTTTGAAATCGTCTTCCTTGATTTCCGTGATGTCATTGTTTTGGAGATCGACGAGCAACGTGTTTGCAGGAATGTCCTTTGGCACCTTGGTCAGACCTGTGAAGACAACAGAGATGTGAGATTTTATAGACTAGAATGTAGAGATGTTCAAAGCTGCACATTTTAGTGGGTTGCTTGAAAGACTAGTTGACAAATGAGTCTTAAAGAAACCCTATATAATTATTACCCCGATCAGTTGCGTTTCTGAAATGTGATCTTGCATTCAATAACGGCTTGATGGGCTTGATGGAACACAATGGAACATACCAGAGTTATGCATCTTTTTAAATGACAGGCGGCTTTATGTGTGTGCTCCTGGGATAAGCGCACAGAAGACCGTCTCTTAGAGAGCGCGAGGACTATTGAATTCTTTAAAATCACTTGAATGTTTAAATTGACAAGTCGTGCATATAAAAAACTTTAGTAAAGTATTGTATCGCACCGTGCAGCTCGCTTGTATAGATGATGTGGTGCTGTGAAGCCATGCACGCATTTTGAAAGAGAGAGAAGACGCGGTAGCGTTGAATCACTCTCGCTGTTTGTGAAATTATGTCTTGCACAAAGTTTTCAAATTACTGATTTAATCTGATAATCTGTGTAGATTTATTTGCTTATTCAACCAACAAACTAATTGAATAAATGTTTGTGGAAATTTCCTGCATTATAAGTGCGAAACCTGCGGGAATGAGTAATATTATATGCAATCCCACGGCGAAATTCGAGTAGTATAATGCAGTGCTTACCCTGATCTGAGCACTGGAGAACTTTCTTTGAGCACCGACACCCTTCGGGACAGTCCGAAACAACGTTATCATCATAATCGTTGTAATCGTCGTCATCATCGTCGTCATCATCATCATAATCACCCGCATCTTGTTGCATGATGTCATGATGCTTGACGAAATCCATGACATTGATAGGCATGTATGGTTTTGCGTGACATAACGTCAGTAGGGTGAGTAGTAAAAGTACCTTCATGGTGCAGCTTTTGTTTGGATCTTTAGTCATGAATGGCTAGCCCTGTGAACATGAACACAAGCAGTTGTTTAACCTGCACTTTGTCAAATTGAACATGTTACATTGCTTTGTATTATAACACATAGAATTGTTTTACAGAATGAAATAGAAAATCGTGTGAATTGGATCGCAAGGATCCTGATTGGTTTATTAGTTAGCATCACAATGAAATGAGCCAATGGAAACTGATCACAGGTTAAAGAGGCATTCTTATTGAATGACTTTCATTGCACTTTACTGTAAAATACAGATGCTCCTGAAATATCACAACTCTCAATATTTTTGTGGTGATTTGATTTATTTTGTTTTTGCTTTTCTTTACCTGCACAAATTTTGAACCAGATTCAATTCAGTAGCATTAATGAAATAATTGTGAGGAGAAAATGTTAATGATTGCTGTAATTGTTTGTGTAAGAAGTTAAAATGAACTAGCTGTACTTAAAACAATTGTTAATGGAGAAATCTTGTTTATGGAAGCCTTAGTCATCATTGTATGAGAAGGTGGCTCACAGTTTATAGACGTTTAAGAGTTGTTAATGGTGCCCTTTTTTCTGACATGACATTTAATGGTAAATCTAACTCATGATTTGGTTTTTGATTTTTGCAAAAAAAAATTATTTCAATCAAGCTGTTAAGAATTCACCTGCTGTCAGTAATAAATATTACAACTTTAATATTTATGCTTTAAAACAATTTAAAATACCTGCTTAGAGAAATATGCATTGTTATTAGACCGCTCAGCATCACGAATGATGAAGAATTTATCTGTAAATGTTTCACCACAGCACTTTTAAATTAATTTATACTCTCCCAATTAATATAATTAAATGTTGTCTGATTTATTTAGCTGTTCGTTTGAATTCATATGTCTACTTTTCTAAGAAATAGAGCTTCACACAAACTTACTATGGTGGAATCAATTATCTCAAGTCTAGGGACAGATGAAGACAACATACCTGATGAATCTGTGTAATCCTCGTTCAAGTAAGCCTCCAGGGATGAGATTAATATTGTCGTCTGGATTTGTTGAGACACAGGTCCTTAAATGCAGCATGCACGAAAGCCCGAAAGGTGGAGATCACGCTCGTCAAAGCATGAGATCCTTGAATGAATGGGGATGGAAAAGATACTGCTGGTTCAAGGAGCAGATTCGGAATAAGGGGTAGGAACTGCACGCAGCTCTGCTGGATGCTTAACTAGCACTGAACACTCATTGTTACCAGCCGTATGTTTCTCATCAGCACTTGAAACTTGGCCAATTTTGTGTGCCTAAATCTTCAATGGCCAGTCTGGGATACTCTCATTCTTTACATTGCCAATGGGTGGTCTCTC
The DNA here is from genome assembly GCF_949152265.1 of Phoxinus phoxinus. Taxonomy (NCBI): domain Eukaryota; kingdom Metazoa; phylum Chordata; class Actinopteri; order Cypriniformes; family Leuciscidae; genus Phoxinus; species Phoxinus phoxinus. The sequence goes on along the minus strand of NC_136895.1, from coordinate 21,039,412 downwards.
CTTATCTGACTTTTGACGTATTGAAATATTTCAGAGTGCACAAATTATTGCATATTGCATAATTTGTAGGGCTATTTCTGGGATTCTAGTTTTAGATCAAACACTATTTTTTGTAATGACTGACTGATAGTGATATTCTATTGATAAAATAGCTTTTATATACACTTTATATTGGAAAATAAAAATACATAACATTAAACTCAAATTGTTAGACATTTGCAAATCTTTCTGCTTGACCCAAATCAGACCATGTAGAATGATTTCAATTTACAATTTGGCATCAATGTACTAATAAAATCATTGACTTTAGTCAAGTAAATGCATGTTTCGCATTTCGTGAATAAATCATTCTTCGAATGAATGTTCATGGGACAAAATATGGTAAGTCACAATCCATGGGGGACCTTTAATCTAAAACAAAATTTTGGATAATAACTTTTCCAGACTTTACAGTGCTGTTTGCTTACAGCAGCACAAAACGCGACCCCTCTCTATTCACAGGGCAGTACTGGTGGCGCCACATATGCTTGGGTTTGGCTGGGGGTTTTGAGATGATGGAAGTTCCTATGTCTCATGGTTTCTCCGTTCATTCTCCCGGGTCTCACTGGCCAGCATTCCTTCCGAAATGATAACCAACCTCAAACCAATAAAGGTTTGTGGTATGTCGAGCTGGTGCCGTAAATTAAAAGGATGTAGATACTATTACAGACACAACATGAGGGTGAACTGGTTCAGGAAAGGTAGAAATTTGAACTGGTTCAGGAAAGGTAGAAATTTGTAGATGTGCTTAGATTATTCAGAAAGTACCAGTAATTTCCCTCAACCATTTTCAAATTCTTTTGTCTATCACACCCTCAATCTTATTTGTTGTAATGTTGTGACGTGCAGAACCATGTTGGAAATGTCTCGACCTTGCAAACACTTGCGCAGCCTTGAGATATATTGGCAGTTTTCCACAGCTTTGCTTGTCCCCTAAATATAGAGCAAGATTTAACTGTACCCAGACGTGAGTCAGCTGTTGATTATTTACCCCCCCCCCCCCCCCCCCCCCCCCCCCCCCCAAATAAAAGTAAATAAAAGCCATGTGACTAATATGTGAGTCATTGAATCATGTATAACTTCATGGAAACTTCTGAGATGATCCCCCTTCCAGGCATTTTTTTTTTGTTTATTCTTTCCTCTCATTTTAGTTGTAGTCTGAAATCAGTGAAACCCCAATTCAACCTCAGAGGCATTTTTTTCAGTAATCGTCCACATTTCACTGGCTATGATGTAGTGAGAACTCGGAATCTTAGAAGGAGCGGAAGACTATGATGTCATAGTCAGATCATTTACAGGGGTCATTAATGTGCTTCAGTCTGCAGCGATTCCATTAGCACAGAACTTCTGTTGAACGTTTATAGATCGCAGATGTTTCATACTGAGATATTTTAGCAAAGAAGTACAATAGACATTTTAGGAAATATTTTTATGTGATAGCTTAATTCATCTCACACTTTTGGATACAATTAATGAAAAATACATAGGAAATGTGTTTTTATTGAAGCTGTATTGATTTTCCCACTGAATTCTAAACTAAGCAAATATAAATCTGTGCTCACTTAAATGACTTGAATCATGTAGGTATCTTTCAATTATGCATCACGGTTCTCTCAGTAGTAAACGTCCTTATTGATCCCGTCTTAGTTGAAAAATGCATTATGTGTGCAGGTTTATTTTGGCTGCCTTCTTTTATAAACAAAAAAAAAGCCATGCATCCTGTTTTTCTTCACTACGACAGACAAGCGTAATACTGTTATGACAAGAATAAGATACATCTCAACATAGAATACAAAGTTATACTCTGCTACTTTTTTCCTCTTCGAGCATTGTACAGTTGATCCATGCATCCTACAAAGACACGTCTAGACAGGCGCGAACAACGGCAGCATTCTGCCATGATTCTCCAGGCTGTGATCATGTCTCATCTTATCTTGACTAATAAATGGAAGCTTATAAAAACCTAATAAAACAAGACAGAAAATAAACATGCCAAACAGAGATTCAATGCAAGAATTTTCTCTGTCAGCAATTTTTGGAGTAAAAAGAAAAGGTTATATTTTCATGATAATTGTACGTTTCACAGGAATCAAATTAGTTTTATGTTTACGGCCTTTAGTGGTTTATAATAACAGTGGACAAGATTACAGTTACTTAATCCTCTGAGGCTTTAAAACAACACTTGAGTAGGAGCGGACACAGGAGAAAGCCGTGGGTGGGATTTTCCGTGGGTCAAGGAAATTGTTCTCGAGGCGAAGGGCAACTAGATGAGAGTCATCGTCATCCAAGGGGTCGCAGATGGCGTCTTCTGAAACATGCCTGTTGGATGAAAAATTTGACAATCTCAAAGTTCTCCTTATGTTGCAAAGAATCACTTTGGCAATATGTCTGGAATAATATATTTTTTTTATATCTTACATAAATGTATCTTGTTTTTGTTGTGTATGTATGTATGTGTCCCAGGAAATTGTGACAAACTAGACTTGCAGGAGGCTAGCACTATACCTTATTTTGTTGTTGTTAAGTCGTAGGAAATGTAAAGTTGTCATCTCATTAATTCCCATTGGAATAGACGTAAGCTGGTTATGGTCTAGACAGAGTTCAGTCATAGTGTTGAAGGTGCCAAAAAATGACTCTGGCTCCACAGCGTCACCGTCCAGCTTGTTGTAAGAGAGGTAGAGGTACTCAAGGCCAGGCTCCATGTGTGCGAACACGTATCCTGGAATGCGTTCGATCTGATTCCCGACCAAAACCAGATGAACCAGTGACTTTGGCAGGAAGGATGGAACCAGGTAGAAGTTGTTGTGCGAGAGATCTATAGATTCCAGGTTCCTTTTAGATAGAAAAGTAGAATTAGTGTTCATGCGTTTAAAAAAAAAAACAGAAACGTTTTTTCACTTCTAGATACTTTTCCATTTTTCAGTTCTTCCAAAGGACTATTGCACGAAACTCTTTCGCCACTTTAGCATGCAATATTTCAGTGCAAAAGTGTATTAAATAACCACCCACAATTCAGTGTAACCAGAGGCTAAAATGTTCTATTTATTTTGAAAATTAGGCTTATAATAGAACAAATGTAACCGCATTTGCCTAAATATTGGTTTGATTGTTAACCTTGTTGAAGACACGCACCTGTGATTGATCCAGGAGAAAGGTGCAATACTTGACTCATCTAATTTATTATGTCGTAGCACAACTACGTTGATGTTTGTGGTGTGGTTGAATGCTGTTTCAGAGATGTCTTCAATCAGATTGTTTTCAAGGTACAACTCCTAAACGTCAAAGAGAATATAAAGTAACTTATACAGTTTGCTTCATTGAATAAATAAACAGAAGCAGTTGTTACTTGACAATGCAATTAAGGTTGACTTGAGCAGCTTTCAATTACTCTGTGGTAAAGTTTTGGTTTTGGTTTGCCATAATTGCTGTTTTAGTGCCACTGGTTTCCCACAGGTACTGTAGAACCAAGGCTGATTTGTAGCCCACAAATTTGTGTGCAATTAAATGAAGTCGTGGTTTCTATATATCTTGATGTTCCTTGATTGCAGAATAGTTCTCCATTTTCAAAACTTACCAGTAGAGATGCAGGTAGGCCCTGAGGAATGGTACGGAAATGGTTTCTGCTTAGCCGAAGGTAAGTCAGCTCTTTGAGGGGCTTAAAGGCCTGTGGATTCACATGACCTTCACTGAGCAAGTTCCCTTCCATTTCCAAAGTAACCAGACTGCTGAGACCTTCCAGGAATTATGAAGCAATTTGTGAAAATATTGTGTTTTCTTTGTACAACATTAGGTAAGGAACATGTCATGCTAGTATTAGCTGATTAACTGTCAGTGTTTTTGTATAGATGTTCTAATTATGCTAACCTTTATACATGGCAATTTTGTGCAACTGTTTTACCTTCAAAGCTGTTTTCCTCAAGTTCTTTTAGATTGTTCTCATTTATCTTAAGCTCCTGGAGTGTTGGTGGGAGCTCAGAGGGAATTTGTTCCAGAAGGTTTCCATCCATATACAGGCGAGACAGGAATTTAAGACCCTTGAAAGAAAGTTACATAAAAATCACGTCATTAATCTTTAGGTGCGAAAAAAAAAGGTCATATACAATATACTTTGGAAATCCTTCAGTGAAAGTTTTCCACTTTGGTTTTCTCGCAATGCTTTGGATACTTATTAGTTATGCTGACGTGTATGTTTTTGTTTGCCACATATGTTTTCATGGTTATCAATCCCTAAGCTAACTAAACAACCAGTTGTTTGGACTCCATATGCCATATCGCTATCATATACTGTATTTCTGATTGTAACACCAAGCTTTCTGATGAATTGACACACTCTGGGTATATACGAAACACACCACATATGTATATATACTATATAGTATATACAAACTTCACTATTTGTTTCAGATGATGGGCATATTTCTACTGGTTAGAACCCAGTGAAAATATGAAAAGACTAGCGTAGCATACCCTCTGTTGTTTCACTTGAACATGTGCCATGGAATTTTGTTTTTATTTGAAAGGCTGTGCAAAAAAAGCATGGCTACAAGTGTCAAGTACAAGTGGGTATAGTGTTTGTATAAGAGCAAGATTTGTGAAACTTCTGTAAAAGCCATATGGTTATGAACAGAGCAAAATATTGGAGAAAAGTGTAGTTCAGTTCTGTCAGGTTTGCAAGTGGTACTGTTTTTGCACGGCTTTAAACCGTTATGGAAGAAACATTTGCTTCTCTAATTCAACTAAAGTTCAGCTGGAAGACATGAAGAAATGTTCATATGAATTTCTGAACAAGAGGCAGCAATGGAAAGGAACATTATCTCAATTGCCAGAATGCTGTACTTTTAAAAAATTCCAACAACTTTATGCCTTGCAGATTGTCAAAATCACATTATTGGCAACAGACAAGGCTTTTTTGGTCTGATGCAACTAAATGGCGTGAACGTACAATATTTGCACAATTCTTTGCACCACATCTCTTCAGTCTTGTAACAAATGTGTGGCGTTAACATGTGAAACTTAAATGTTTTGTCATCCAAACAATTGCAAATATGACTAGGCAAGAAATTTGCAGTTAGATTATTTCAGAGGTCAAAATGTTTTTCTCACCAAAAGAAAAAGATTGTGTTTATTGCTGATGCAGTAAACGTGTATTTTTAACTTACTTTAAAAGCTTGTGGGTCTATGCCAGAGGACAAGATCTTGTTTTTCGTCAAGTCAATCCATTCTAGGTTGGGAATGCCATTGAATGCTCCAGCAGGGATGGTTTTGATTTCATTGCCTGTAATTTCATAATGAATGACAAGTTATCAAAATCAGCCTCACTGGGATCTGTATACATGGACTGTGTAAACACTGGCATATGTGCTGATTTAATTTCTTGCATGTATCGTAGGTAATGATCTAAGTTGAATTTCAGTGCCTGTATCTCGTTACGACCTGTAAAGGTGTTATGCGGAGATGTGGCCTTCCTCACCCTGTAGGCTGAGTGATTTGAGCTCAGGAATGGACAGTGGAGGAATACCCGTCAGTTTAGCACTTTCACAGGAGATAGTGACATCAGAGATTGAACAACCTTGTGGCAGCAATGTGGTTACCATCTCAGACTCCTCCTCGACTACTTCCGGTTCCTCTTCGCCTGGTTCAGTGTCCTCCTCATCTGGTTCGGTTGACTCTTGGAGACCTAAGAGAGGAGGACCTGCTGCTCGCGTTGGTGCCACGGGTGGCATTTGAAAAACGTCTCCCCTCAACCAGACCACGTCCTCGTCTTCAGTGGCCTCGTCCCCATTGAGTCCTTCCTGGGCACGTTCGGCTGCTTCCTCCAGAGCTCTCATCATCTCTTTTTGCTCCATCTCTAGCCGACGAGCCCTGTCCTCCTCGGCCTTCCGCTGTTCTTCCATCCTTCTCTTCCTCTCCTCTGCCGCCGCTCTCTCCTCTTCCTCCTCTCGTAGCCTCCTTTGCTCCTCCTCTTTTTCTCTGGCATCTTTGGCTTCTTTTAACTTTCTCTGTCTCTCGGCTTCCTCTTTCTTCTGCTTCTTTCTCTGCTTGCGATCAGCATCTTTTTTGCGAATGCGTTCTTGTTCATCCTTTTTTTGTCTGTCTTTCTGGCTTTGTGATATATAGGGCTCGGCGAGATCGTTGGGAACGGGAGAGTCGCCTGAATACTCCGGGGCGTCGACAACTGAGACCGTTGCAATAGTTCATTTATAAGACAAGGAAAGATCAAACACAACCATTAATATATAAAATATGCTGGCAGGCAGTGATAATGCCATGCTTTATCCAAACCTGGGTCAATGCAAATTGGGCAGCATTCTCCGATTCGTTGAAATTTACGTTGGCACCGTAGGGCCGGACACAGTATTTGGTCGCAGACCACCTCACCGCTGGAACACAAGCAATTCACGCATGGCTTCGGCGACCACACCGTTTTATCATACATGGTGATGCCTCGAAATACACAGTGCTCTGATTTTCCTGGAATAATTATATAAACAAGAAAGAAACTTAGAAATGTGATTGATTGCCAAATGTTGCAGTGAAATAATTGCAAAAGAATCAGTTAAAAACAATTAATCTCTTTAGCCTGGAAATCCAGACCTAAATCTGAAAGATTTATGGTCTGGTGTCGATTAATGAAAATCGGCCAGCTCAAGGGGCGGCACCAAGCATGCATTTAAAAATCTCACAGCACGCAATTGGCTAACTCTACGACCAATCACAACAATACATGGGGTGACGTATCACTAAGCCCCATACGCTTAGCTACCAAAAGAGCTAACTGGTAGATAAGACTCTTGCCGTATCCGGTCGGCAAAACAGCAAAAACATCCTTTTGCAAATAAACGATTCGAGCGCCGTCTTCTGTTCCTCTTTTAGAGAAAAAGCCAACTCCAAATCTTTCAATGTAGCGTCCAAAGCCATTTCAAACAACTAGTGGTCATCCATAGCCATCTTGCAATGTTTACTAATGACTTCAACGTCGCAGCGCTGTCGTCATCTCGCCTCTGGCCTGCCTATATCAGATAACCCGATGTGATTGGTGCAGCTCAGATAGAAGGGCATATTTAATGAGCATTACTACTCGACACCAGAGCTACTCGCTGAGCAAATTCAAATTGTGCTCTCGCGAGAACTCTGGATTTCCAGGGTAGAATCTCTTATGAATCAGTCTGATTCATTTTAATTTTTGGTTTTCCTAGGGTACTTTGAAAATGCTCAAGGCATCAACTTTAATCATGTTGATTTGATTAATTATTTATTTAAAATGTGATTAATAAAAATATAATTCACTTAAAAAATTGCAGTGATTGGCAACAGAAGCCACATTATGCATGTACAGGGCTGTTAGACGATTTTGGATGCTAACATGCCTGTTAAAGCCCATCTGGCCCAATGTTTTCATCCAATGCATATAATCTGGCTGTAGAATGGCTATACATGTAGGTGAAACTCGAAAAATTTGAATATTTTGCACAAGTTTTGCACATTTATTTCAGTAATTCAACTTAAAAGGTAAAATTAATATATTATATAGACTCATTACATGCAAAGTGAGATATTTCAAGGCTTCATTTGTTATCATTTTGATGATTATGTCTTATAGCTATGAAAACCTTTTCACAATATTCTAATTTTGAATTTGGGGTTTTCATAAGCTGTAAGCCATAATCATAAAAATTATAACAAATAAAGACTTAAATATTATATCTCACTTTGCATGTAATGAGTCTATATATATTAATTTCACCTTTTAAGGTGAATTACTAAAATAAATGAACTTTTGCAAAATATTCAAATTTTTCGAGTTTCGAGTTTCACCTACATGTATAGCCATTCTACAGCCAGATTATATGCATGTGCAATATATGCAAAGATAGCAGATGGCTATCTACATTCTCATGTACAGAGATCTTTGCAGTTTAAAATGGTGCACACATGCTAGCAATACAGTAGTAAAATGTGTCTACTGGGAAGTAGTTTTTTTTTTTTTCTGTTGTTTTAATGGAGTCTTACTGACCACATTTGCACTGTTTTCTGTCACATGTTGCCAGTGTATAATCATGTGGTCAGTGTTCAGTCCTGACTATTACCACCCTGGGCAAAATGGTCATGTACTAAACCATGTAAACTAACCACTCTGTTCCAAAACCCTATAGGACAATTTGAAGACTCTCAATGTATTCTTTTTTTTTTTTTTTTTTATGGCTTTTTTTTAACCTGTCAAAGGAACGGAGATGCATTCATCACAACATTAACTATATCTAAAAAATAACCATATTTCACTGTTTAAACGTGGTCACCTGGTTACTTTTATTCGCTTACCATAAACTTGCCGCTATTTCATAATTTTCCCATGGTACTGTAGCGAAGTTTATGGTTTGTTTATGAACAGTAAAAGTTGCCATCAGCTATTGTCAAAGTTAAGTTATACACAGTACATCTGTATATAAGAAAAACAACTGTCTTAATTATCTAATTTAAATGGCAAGTAGTTTATAGCTTGACAAACTACAGTCTCAAAGTAGCTTTCCCAACACTGACCTGCAGTCGCTTCGAAGTTTGGCTTTGACTCTTTTGTGTTCTTGTGAGATTCAATAAAAATAGATCCATCTTGTCCATTGCTTTCTGGCAATCTTCCCTGCTGCAAGGTGGTAATAGACGTCTGTTTTCTTGCTCGTTTTGGTCCAACACCTCGTCTTCTACCTCGTGCCAAGGGATGACTCTGATCTTTTGCGAGGCTGAAGGTCATACAGACGAAGAGTGACAGTGCCAGAATCAGTTTTAGCCTCATGGCTGAAACCTGTGGGATAAAACACAGAGGCATCTCAGCCCTACGTGTTCCTCATATAACTCTGTTAATGTATACTGTCTGCGTTCACATTTCCATAATGATAAGTTACGGCATCACAGGTGATCCAGCCTCTTAACAGTTTGACCCTGGAAAGCCAGACAGCTTTGAAGGAATAGTTGGCCTGTAACACCTTTACTGTAAAAGAGTAAAACTGTTATTTAGGTTTGCGATGAGTGGTGTTTAGAGAACTGCAAGGGGTTTTAAGTATTATGTTCAAATGTAACAAGCATAGCACAGATATTAAGTAAGAACAGACTTGGTCTCGATGAAACTCTCAGGTTGTAGTTATGGGAAGTACGACTCGTTTACGCAAATTGGTTCTTTCGATAAATTTGTATAAATTATGTCATCACGTTAGTGGCTCCAGATATTCCAATGTGCCATATTCAATTATCTAAAACGTTCCAGTGAAGCCATATGTGCGCACATATTGCTATTTATTATGATTTGCGAGTTTTATTAATAGTTTGGTCAATTCAATCAGTTCAGTTTGTTGCAGCCTCAATTCAGCTCATGAAAATAGTCTTTTAGAACCTAATTAGGATTTGCATGAAATACACACACACACACACACGTATATATATAGAGAGAGAGGGTATTTGCTAGTACATTTCACAAATAATTACAAAGAAATAACTAACAATTTTTTCAGTATATATATATGTATGTGTGTGTATATTATGTGGAATGGTTACGGAAACGTTACGCTGTAACGTTATAAGCAGAATGGTTATTAGTTTAAGTTTAAATTAAAATTATTTGAGTAATGGAAACTTTTTACACTTTAAACCGAGTAGCAATTTCAGCATGGCGAACAAATTTTTAGTTTAAAATGGATTATTTCAGTGATTGCGTCATTTCAAAAGACTAAAACTACCATTTTATTAGTGATTATGGTTATGGTTATGGGTTTTTTTAACACTTGCATGTCTCAAAGTTCGAAGTGCTTGCAGAAGAAAAGCCGAGGCAGAAAAGGAAAAGATGACAACACAGATTATTACCCAGACTTACAGTAATGGGAAACACGAATAAAAGCAACAGCTGAGCACTGCTGATATGTGTGCAGAGGGCGTCTACAAACGTCAATCCGACCCTCAGGCAAAGTCATACGGTTAGCATTAAATCAGAGCTGCGGTGAGATGGAGGAAAAAAAGAAATGTAGACGAGGGGGAAAAGTGTTTTAATTAAGCTCTTTAGGATGACCAGGCTCAGATGGAAAAAAATCAATAAAACTTACAGCTTAGACAGAGAACGAAAGGGGCGAAATATACTGCCATGAGTAAAAACATCCTGGAGGGGCGTGCATAATACTGGGTCCCCCTCTCTCTCGGCGCTGTAATGAAAACCAGGTACAGTAAAACTATACGTTTTTTTACAGTCCTGCAGCTGTCTTTGTGCTTCAGCGATGAGACAGACCTATTTCACAAGACGGTTGTCGTCACTCCAGATGCTTTCAATGTTTAGTGGAGATGTTCCAAACTACATGCAAAGAAAAGTTTTCATCTATACACCCATATAAATGTGACATGCTCCCCGCAGACGGAAGAAGAAAACAATTAGTGTTGCACAAAAAGTGTTTTACGACATTACTGAGGGTGAGAGCTGAAAGAGAGGAGAGAGTCGTTTGTACGTTACCACTGGTTTCGGGCGGTTTTGTGAGGCCAAATATTTCCGCTCTTTTCCCCAAAAGCTGTGGGATTTGCCAGCAACGCAAGAAGTGTGTGTGCGTCTGCTCCGCAGCAAGAAGGCTGATAAATGTCAAAAACAGACAGGGGCTGCTCTAGCGTTTAGTCGGGACTCGCTCGGGCAGAACTTCTCCAGTTCTGTCTCTGCAAGATTCAGCAAAATGAGGGTCGTGACAAGATACTGCCTCTCTCAGGCGAAAGAACTTGGTGATTTTGTGTGTCCTAATTACTAGGCAAGCACGGGTACTGTGCTCAAACAGAGAGGTGGCATCTGGCTTGTCATTACCACCTCTGTAAAAGCATTGTGTGAGTGCAGAAAATGGGGTAAACATTTTAGCTTGAGTGAGCTGATCAAGGGGTGTCTGGACTGGTTTTCAGGCGTCTTTGGACGGGTTTTCAAGCTGTATTGGTCGACCCCCTACTGCCCTGTGAGACCGTCCCATCTCACGTTTCAGAGGGTGGGAACACTGAGCTGAAAACAAAGCTCTCAACTTTCCTTCCAGTTTTGTACACGAAGGGTCGTGGTCAAGTTGTGTGCTATAATTAGATTGGAGCTCAAACATTTCCCTGTAAATCACATCTAATGTCCATTATTTCATGTATATGCCTCAAAAGAAGGATATATTGAGACAATTAGTATCTTTAGAATGTATGATTGCAAGATTAATATGGCTGTGATTCACACAAGGCTGTTATCAAATATTAGACCAAATTTGGCCAGATTGTTTGTATATCTTTTGTCTGCCAATTAAAATATTTCCAAGGGAAGCTAATCAAGCTTTGCGTGTCACTAACTAACTGTTGTATAATAAGATTAATGAATATAAAATGTATTTGGCAGACTGTGTTCTGGACTGCTTAGTGTAGTTGCACTGTTAGAAGTATTAAACTCTCACAACAGGTTCACCATTGTTCTTTATAAATCATTTTAGTCGTTTTTCACAACATTTTATATTCAAGATCTTTTGACTTTAAACAAATATAATGCAATTTTAGGCTGTAAAGGTTTTTTATTTTCTCTGTAGGCAAATAGTTATATCTAAATATATCTTAAGAAATTATTTTTGTCATTATTTTACTAATTTATCACAATAACATTTAAAATCTTTTAACATTAAACAAAGATAATGCAACTTTATACAGTAAAAATGCTGTTCGTTTGCTGTGACTTAAAGATTAGGTAGACAAATAAATAACATATTTTGTACACATCTTGTGTAGTTTAATAGCAATTCATTGTGAAGATGATGCCTGAAGATTTGGAAAAACAGACAGCTGATTAATTTTGATCTGATGTTTATGAATTAAACAGTTGACATTTATGAAAAAGGTTGTGAAAAAACTCTTTATGCTTCGACATTTTTGTAAAGAACTTTGAATGAACTCCGTATAGCCTTTAATGAGTGGAAATTACACCGTACTTATTTTTTCAGGTCAAGTGCTAACAAACTAGCAGATAGATTTTAACAAAGAGCAGAGTTTGAGACATTATGCCAGAGCTTTCAGAATAAAACAATCTTCAGAAATACATAGCAGTTAGGATTTTTTTTTTTTTTTTTTTTGATCTCATGAGAATCTAAATTGAAAACGTATCCAAAACGTATCCATTGAAGCTGATATCACTCACCTTGCAACATCTCATCCAAAAGATTAGGGTTATAAGGGATCTAAGAGTTGTAAAAGTATGTGGGATCATTGTTGAACAATATACAAATGTGCTTTTACAGTATAGTCTTCGTAGATCCTACGTAGATGAGTTTTAACAGATGTAGATCAAAAGAGTGTTTAACTGTAGTGTGAAATTAACGGTGTAAGATGTTTCAGCGCTTTAGGATGTTTTGACTTGCCATCAGGTAATGGCCGGAGATTTGTGACTCAACCAACTGGAATGAACAGCTGCGACTGTTCACTGTCCGTAACAACTCTGCACGTACTTTCTTTATACATGTTTCTGGTCTTAATTGTGAATTATTCATTGGCTTACATGATTTCAAAGGAAAACGTCTTTAAAGGGGTGGTATAATGTCCTTTTCACAAGATGTAAAATAAGTCTTTAATGTCCCCAGAGTGTGTATGAAATACCCCACAGATATTTTTATATAGCATGTTAAAATTGTCACTTTTTGAGGGTGAGCAAAAACGCATAGTTTATAACTTTTAACAAAAAATATCTCCTTTTGCCTTGAACTTTCAGCGTTGTAACTTTGCAGATGTTGTTTATGCTCAAACAGAAACATTACACACTAAAGTTAGAAAAGTGAAATCATACTCATCCATACCTTTAATACTTTTTAATCGAAATAAAGTCAGTTGCTCCACCTCTGAAATGGCTTCTGATTTCAGCTTACGTCAACAAGTAATCTTATTTTTCAATTCCATCCCTTGAAAATATATATCCTACAGAAACCACTTTTCGGCATCAAGTCCCTCCCTTCATGTTCTTTCAATATCCTGTTTCATCATGGAAGTAAAATGGTTTGTGAATGCTACTTCATGTTGGATTCCTCATGCATTGCCACACTTACTGGTCACATCTTAAGTTATGAGGGTTGGACGTTCTTCTAGTTCTGTTTGGATGTTGACTCAACCAACATGGCGCTCTTTCCTTGAAGCAGCTCACTCGAGGATGTTGAATTTAGGATGTCTTTTAAAAAATCCCTCTTTCCACAAGAGAATTCCATTGGTGAGAATGGTCTGTATAATGTCACGGACCATTTGAAAAGTACTTTGAGACCCAGAAGACTCTTTCACACACATGCCTAGCACCATGATAATGTCTGTCAAAAGGTTGGACTGTATTTTTTACATTCAGACGTCTTTTTCCACTGTGGTAATGTCGGTTTGCTTTAGCATCTGGTTCACTATATTTCCTTATGGAACTTTTAACATAATGGAATATTTTACGTTGCGCCAGAGAGCTTAAGTACTCAGCAGTGGCATGTGTGTAGTCAGCGGTTTCATGTTTCTTTCCTTTTAGCTGGGTACCTCAAAATCGCCCTTGAGGCACTCAGATTAACGTTTCAGTTTTGGGTCATCCACTCTTAACAAACCTTGGTGGAAATTAAATAATGTTTTGTGTTTCTGAAACTAAACCTGCTGAAAATTCACTTGCAAGAATCTCACAATGAAGTTATCAGATGGAATCCCAAAATTTCAGATTTTCTGATTTCTCAGCTCAATTCTTTTTAAACATTTATTGGGTAGAAGATCCCAAACATCCAGTAAGTATTGGCTTCTGAACAAGCCCAGAGACTCAGGTTGTTCTGTCTGGTGTTTTAATAACTGTTGACAGGGATCCGTGGGGAGTATAACATGTCGTTCCAGGATCAGACAATAGAGGCATAGAGTTCAAATAATGGTTGGGTTGTTTAAAGGATGCTAAATTAATGGCTTAGTTCAAGGAAGCCTTGAAGCCTTTTGGTCAGACCTGTGTCACATTTACCGAAAACCAGTGATGTCTTTTTTAATAATTGTTTAACTTTTTAAGTTGACAACTAGACTGAAATTTCTTCATGAAGTTATTAAAGGGCACCTATTATGACATTTAAAATGTTCCTAATGTTGTTTAGGGAGTCACCAACAACAGTTTTACGTGCATGCAATGTCAAAAAACACTTTTGTTTTCGTATAATATGCATTTATTTTTACCTGATTTGCTCACCGACTCCCAAATGATTCGTTCAACGACTCGTTTTTCCAAACCCCTCCTTTGCGCGACGCTAATCTGCGATTGGTCAGATGACCCAGCAGTGTTTACAGAGATAATACTAATTGTTTAACACGGAGTACAATGATGCTTTTATCAATTAAATCGTGTTATAATAATGATTATAGTCCACTGCTTTGTAGTTTGTAGTAAAAAACTAAAAATAAGATAAAGAATTTAATGTTACGTTAGCGAGCATAGCCCAGAGTTCATATTGTAAAAGCACAATCAGTCTTTGTTTGCATTAGCCCGATGCATAAACATAACGTTTTTACAAAAAAAAAAAAAAAATGCAGTTACGTTACTCTATTCATTAAGACAACTCCGAAAACAACGCCAAACACTTCACATATCTCAATACGCCATTGAAGACCTAGAAGCTAAACGGTGCTTACACAACAAACAAAATAATTATTAAGACATAAAAGCAACAATTATTAATAACACTTACAGGTTGTGATACGGAGGAGGAAGCTGATGCAAATACACTTGGAACTGAACCTTCCTTCAATATCAGCCGGCTCGCGAATCCAAGTTTGATTGCATTTTAAAAAGCAATCGTCTTCAAAATGGTGCGAACAAAGCAAAAGGCTCGGACTATACTTCTGTGGTATAGTTATATGAATTGTAGCCACTTAGTCTTCAAATGCTCCTCCTTGGGCAGATGGAAAAAAGTTGGCTTTTGAGTCGCACTTCAGAACATAGCGTCTCGTCGCCATGATGTTTTCCCTGGGCTTGGAGAGCAATAAGTGGGCGTGTCATATTCAAATAACTTGACAAGTTGACGTCATCTAGTCAGAGAAAAAGCTTCGGTCTTCTAACGATTCATAAAAATGACTCAGAGTCGACTCTAACTTTTGAAAGACAATAACTTTATATACGGTGCACTTTCATATTTCAAACTTTGCAGGATGTTTTTGTTCACTTAGATCTATGTTACACACTACATGAAAGGTAAATTTCAAAATTCCATAATAGGTGCCCTTTAAAATATTTATGGGGAGGTAAAAGTCTTGGCAAATTCAATGATGATATTCTAGTTAAACGCTAGTTTACCAAATAGATTCAAAATCTTTAATGTAAGAAATAAAATTTATAAGAAAAGATTTGTAAAAGCATACACCAATTTGTAAGTTTAAAAAAAGATTTGCATAATTTTAATGTTTTCCATAAGTTCTGTTAAATCTTTAACTCTTAATATTTTAACTAAATAAATTAGATATTCTTCCAGATTGTTTTTTGCACACTTGTTGGTTTTAAAGTTTGTTATCAGTGATTTGCAAAGAAAGGGTGCAATGAATTACATAACTCATTGATGACCAAAGTCAATGTGTACGTGTAAAAATAAACATTTGCAAAAATTGTAAATAGCTCGCTTTGAGAACGTAACAGTGTTTAGTCTCTTCACAGTCTTCACAATCACAAATCTAGACAGGTTTCAAGATACTTGTTAGAGAAAGTCTTAGTGTTTACCAGAGGAAACATCAAGTTAATGGTGTAACTGACAGCATTTCCCAACTGTGTAATGTGGGAAAAAATTCTGGAAAGTGTTGATGTCTAATGGGAAAGTCTGATGGATTTGTTTAAGGGATTTGTGATGCTCATGTCGGTTTGTGCGCTAGGCTGGTTATGGGAATTATCATGTGTTTTTAATTAGCTAGTTGAAATACGGCCAAATTGAGGGGTTACATTTAAGAGCAGTTTAATTAGACGTCTTAATTACTTATTAAAGCAGTTTCTCCATTTGCTTTAATACATAATTAAGTGTAAGTAAGCCTAAAATTTCTAACTGTATTTAGTGGTTTCTGCAAAAGACAGAGAGAGATGGAAACATATTTCTTCATTTATTTTATTATTTACTGTCAGCATTAAATGGTTCTGTGTATTCGATTTTCTCTTCTGTGGTTCAAAGTCCTGAAGGCATGACTATTAAATATCTTCAACTAACTCTATTTATTAAAAAACACTTGGAATATTAAAGGGATAGTTAACCTAAAAAGACATTTTTTATTATTTGCTCACCCTCATTTAATTCAAAACATGTATAACTCTTTTTTTAATTGAGTACGATCTTTGCAATGCATCAGTGGATCCAGTTTACAAAACTGGTCTAAATGATTTGTTAATGAATTAGGCAGATTCGGTTCTCAAGTTACTGTCTCAATGATCCAGTCACAACAGTTAACAGCTCCCAGCAGTGAAAAACCCTGTGGTTTTTTTCGAACAAAAGGATGATGCAGGGCTTGACCTTAACTTGTTTGCTCACCATCCACTGTGGCTAGTGGTTTTCCAAAGTTACTAGCCACTCCTCTCCCTATGGAGGATCCCTTTACCACTCTACAGATAAAGCAGTGTGGGAAATTCGCGTATCTTCCCCGTAGTGATAAAATAAAATACAATTCTGTCTCAAATTTATAGGCAGGACAAGTAGTTTTAGGCTTGGTTTGTAGAAAATTACAAACATGCGCACATATATTCAAACGCACATAACTATAGAATTAATTCTTGATGCGCACGTGAGCGCCATCAGTGTTTATCACAGGTTCACGTTTAAAGTCTGTGTAGAGAGAACGGTGTCGTCTTAGCGGCCCCTAATTTAATAACAAATTATCCTTTCGACGGAAGTGAATCAATCAAAACTAACTTTAGCTGGAAAATAACATTATTCAAGAACCGCTATAAAGCCAAAACAATCTGTTACCTTAAATTATACGTTTATCTCTGTAAAGCAGCTTTGAAACAATCTACATTGTTAAAAGCGCTATATAAATGAAGATGACTTGACTTAGCATTTTCACTGGCCACTTATATATCGGTACCATGAGGAAAACTCCCATTTTTTATGTTATCTCATAATTTGGCAGCAGGTATATTAGGCTACTGTCACTTTAAGACCTGACGTACGGATCCATTATACTGTTACACATCCGTTTTCTTTCTCAACTGTTCACATAAAACATAACTGATTGTGTTTATGTGAATACTTGCGAAGTCTGGCATTTTTACATTATTATTTGTGTATTTGACTGTTTAAGCGCAATCAAGCAGCGAAAAATAACTCAATTTAGAGGCGGGTTTGTGTGTCACCAGCTCTCGGAGAGAGAGCGAAAAAGCAGAGCTGGTATTGTGTATCTGAGGAAAATAAGTATTGGAAGCGTTTCATATTTCAGGATCGATATGTATTGAAAAAGCAATATTTTTGACAGCACTACATTGCACTTAGTTTATTTTTTCAGATGCCTTTTTAAAAGACTACAATTGAAAATTTGTATATGTTATATAATATTCAACCCGCCCAAGTGGCTAGTACGCCACTGCTGAAATCCAGCCGCATTTGGCGAGTTGGCGGGTGTTAATGTCAAGCCCTAGTCCTATATTTGAATATTTAATTAAACAGTAGTCTGAAAATTTACATTTTGTGTTGCAAACAAGCAAGAAAAAAGGCCAAACTGGTTTGGGGGGTAAATAATGACAGTTTTGGTCGATCTATTTCTTTAAAAAATCAACATTTTGTCCTCAATGCAGAAAGTCTCAGACTGTGACATGATGTAATCTTGCCTTGTTAAGGAGCAAATGGCGTAATTCAATTTATAATTACGTAATCCTTTAATATGTAAATTCCTTTGTATTTTGTTGATTTGTTCGGATCCGTTTTGTTATCGGCCAGTGTTTTGGAACCAGGTTGCTGTGGGTCAGATGGAATCTGTCAGGACTTCTAATTCCTTTAACACATGAGCGTTTGTTTTGGCAGGACAAGTACCCAGACGTGGTCAGCCTTCCAGAGGGATGCAGATCGGAGCTCATGATTATACGAAGTCCTCAACTTCCCGGGTAGGTTGCATCAGCTGAGAAAATTGAATGGAAACTGCAGTCCGTAACTTTAGCTGTTTGCCTTCCGTTGGCGGCACATGTGGCATCAAGCGACTACAAGGTTCATGTACATTTATATGGTTACCATGACTGATATCTCCAGATTACATGCTTGAAATATGGTAAATAATGGCTTTATGTTTTTCAGGATCTCCATGACCATATTCTGGAAGATTGATGTGTCTAAGGAAGGAGTGGTAAAACCAACACTTGAGCTCTTGCTGAAAATGCCAGATCAGGGTAAGACGAGTGAAATATAGATTAAGGGACAATTTTGTGTCAGGGTTGACTATCTGAATTGATACTATTCTGCTTAAACAGATTAAAAGTCCTCACTGGGCATATTTACTAGTCTAAAACTAGCCATTTTGATTACCAAGATGTCTCCAATAAGCTTTTTTAACTTGCATTTTTGGAATAAAAAAGAAAATTCTCATGGACAACGGTCAAATAAATATTTCTGCAGTTGTTATACAAAATTATTTGACTACTATATGGTGCAGTGGATCAGAATCAACCATGTTCTTATTTTATACTTGTACAATTCATAATTCCTATAAAAATGTTTTATTTTGTTTTCATCTGAACAGCTCGAGAGTTGGACACCAAAAAAGTGATGGAAAACGGCTCGGATTACTTTCAGAGCCTGCTGCGGATTCTCGGGGTGGAAGCGTCAATTGAGGCCTTGATAAGAACCGTGTGTTTGTGAGAAGTCATAAAACAAGCCAACATTCCTGTAATCAGAACTTCATATCTAATCATTTTATTTGATATAAACACCTGTACAATCACCCGTTAGGTACTACATATTGATGCCATCTGTAAGTGTCAATCATTTTTACTCATGATATGCCCACACTGTATGGAAATATACATCATTAGACAAGAGCTAGAAAAATAAATAATTTTAAATACAAAATGTCTGACAGCAAAATCCACTTTGTATTTTCAAATAGTTAAATTTTAACATTAGATTCCATCACAGAAACTGTGATATTCCTTTCTCTTCTTGCTTATTAACAGAATTAATGTCCATTCCTACCTACATAGTGATTACAGATCTTTATTTCATTAGAATAACGCAATATCATCACCTCAGACTCATATCTCTGGTTCATTGGTTCATAAGAGGGAAGATGGTGTTAAAACTAAGGCAAAAACAGCAATGTCTGGTGTGAAGAAACTGCACTTAATCATACATCATAACACATTAAAACTGAGCAACATGACAGTCAAACAAATGCCATTGGTTGGACAACGAAAGTGTGTTCGCTCACAGGTAAGGCGTATAATACTTCTCTTGACACCAGTTCACATTAAGACAAAAGGGAGTGTCAACACAGTTTGGCAATGTTGAATGTTCATCCATGTAAAACTCAAAACACTATTCACCTGATGAGAACTGCATTGGTGGCTTTGAGTTGATCAAGCCGACGCAGTCAACATCACAGTAAAAGAGGTAAACGGAAGCATGAGTATCAGTCACACCACAGTATTTTGTAACAGTAATATTTCCCATGACAAGAAAATGGCAACCTTGAGGTGCCATCTTTAGTGTTGAAGTCGCACAGTAAAATTTGCATAAACCGTCATTGATTTTTCGGTAAAAGGCGCTAAACTTGCACACAATGTTAAATCAACACTGCCATTTCTGTGGCACAATATACTGCTATTCTGAAAAACTGCTGGATCAACTCCTGTATAGTGCTAACAATAACTGCCATGCTGTCCATCTCTGGCCGACTTATGAAATTCGTCTTGCTCTGCAAACAATTACAGCCAATAAAACTCAAGCCAAACGTAGTTATAGTAGCGTTTAAGCTGTTGGGAATTCATTCCTGTAGTTGTTTTCAAAACAGATGACTAAGTGTATTAATGTCGAACTTAGCAGTTGTAGATGGACAGGCACAGTTGATTTTGCTTTTTTACAGCAGTTTTTCTCGGGAGGGGGGGGGGAAGAAAAATGGCGTTTGAGATGACAGACTAGCTTTAAAGAAGTAGTTTATCCAAAAAAGAAAATTCAATCATCATTTACACACCTTCATGTCGGTATATTCAGGTTTTTTCACATATTTGAAGGTCCAATAAAAAGCACCATAAATGTAGTCCATACAACTTAAATTTTAAGTGTGTTCTTCACTCAAAACTGAAGTAGTTATTCACGGATGATCTTGCGTTCATTCACTTACTACTACATGCTCAACACCCAGCAGCGTTTTGTCCAATTCGGACAAAATGCCTGGTTAGAATGAACTGCCGAGCTACATAAAAATGATTCAGCCATTTTGATTAGATTAGCAATTACATGAGGGTGAGTAAACAATGGCTAAATGTTTATGTAGTGCAAACTATTCTTTAATAAGACACTTCGATTTGTATATGGCGGTAGACGGTTATGCCAGGCAAGCGTGCGTTATAAAAATACACTTTCATTAGAGAGTAATATCATTAGACTTATCTTCAAATTCATAAAATCTAATTATGGATAGTGACAGTGTTAGCGCAACCTCATTCGCTAGCATGCAACAGGTCTGTGCTTGTCAGTATAACTTCTGCTACTGTAGCTCGCCGTGGGTCAGTGGTTTCAGGAGCTCTAGGGATGTAGTCTTGCTAAAAACTCAAGAACTTGTCTGCTTTTGAACTCCAAACTGCCTGTACAGCGACTGCTGACACGGCCAAGTTGATGCATGGTAAAACGTTCATTAGGGAAAATCGCTGTAAGCCACTTTTTGGCACTTGGAAACCACAGTAGCGCTGCTGCGTGAGAGAAACACCCAACAGCACTGCACAAAAACACACACGCACACACAACCTCCTTGTCCTCCTTTTTATAGCCAATGACTGACTCGTTCAGGTATTCTGTGCTTTAGGAGACCAGCCCCAGTGAGAACATCACCCTCTAAAAATAAAAACAAAAGGTCGTCCCAGCAACAGCCCACAGATGCCGCCTTCGCTGCCAACTTCACGTCGCAGAACATGCTGGGAGGGCAAACAGCTAGACAGACTAGCAAACAAAAATAACAAAACTATATCACTATTTCAATTTCACTTCTACGCATTTCCCAAGCAGCACTTGTGGAGGTGTCTCATACAGCATGGAAGAGCAGCGTGCACTCCTGCCTTTCCTTATATAGGCTGGAGGGGGGCGGAGCTTGCGTGCTCCGCAGGTAGTAGTTGACGATTTTGGTGTCCAGCTTGTACTGGTGAGGGATGCCTTCGTACGGTTTGGGGTCCAGATCCAGGATGGAAACGGAATACGTAAAACGAGGCTTCTCCAAATTCAACTGGTGTCTGTAAACGCAAAGCAAATGGAAGGTAAAATGGCCGCAAACGTCGAGGTGAATCTTTAATTAAAAAAGTGAAAACAAACTTACTCCTCGTCTTCTTCGCAAGGTGCAAACGTGATCATGATTGAGCAGTCTTTGGCGGTCATTGCAACTCTATACTGGTGAACCTGGAAAGATGCAAGGAGAAATTAAAATCTGTATTGTACCTCAGAATGAATCTCACTTTGAATTTTGTCCTAAAATATTATTTACAATACTATTCGTTTTATATACAAATATACCTGTATTTTAATTCAATACCAAAAAATCTTTTTTTTTTAAATGCCCAATTTTGTGGGAAAATACAACCTGTGAATTTCTTATGAGATTCACACCTAAACTTGGAAGCATCACATGTTCACAGTCTTACCTTCCCAACAGCATATTCTACAGAGCCGTCATCCTCAGTGGGACAGTTTTTAACTGTGTCCATGAAACTCTCATTATAAGGCCCATCTATCTGCAGTCGGTTTCTGTGGATATAAACAAGTGTTGATGAGATGTTTAAGTGCTTTTAAGCATGTTTATTCATAAAGATGATGTGGCTTTGCATGGAATTCACCAATGACCACACTGCACAGGACCACCATGTGGCCACAGTGCCTCATTACTAGATAAAGTACCACATCCACACAGTCTTTTGCACCACCTAGTGTTTTCAATATGTCTTCCAGGAGACCGCAATAAGACTTAAAATTGTTTGAAAATAAAGTATATTAATACTTCTATTAGTGAAACTTATATACTAACATTTTTACATAAAATGATGCCAGTACAGGTGAACACTGCACAGATAAGGTATGGCCTTAAATATCCGCCCAATAGAAACTTTGCTCAGCAAGAACAAACCGTTGTTGCACTGGAATATTGATCTGATAGATCAGTAACGAAGCACTCAATATCCCAGCTTAAACATTCACCTTTCTTTCGGGAACTCCTCTAGATACTGCTCTACACGTTTGTACAGAGGGTAGATTCCTTCGATATCCAGGTTATCCAGCATCTGCACTTGGAGGATTTTTGAAAGGACGCTGTCTTTAGGGAGGCCATGGTTACCTGTGAAGATATGAAAATGAGCTCAACATGTACTCCTGGACTTGCATAACAGATTTACGATTACCGTCATGTATATATGCAGCAATAATCCGCCCCTTAATGTGTCTTTTAAAATGCACAATACGTTTCGTTCCAGTTATATTGTGACTCAACAGTAAAGTGATTTCTATTGGAACTAATATAACAATATTTTGGCCAAACAAACCATCATTTGCCCGTCCAAATATTCATTAGTTAGCAGTTGGTAAAGGCCTCACCGTTGCGGAGCAGGTCTCTTGGGAAGGGACTGGCTTCACAGTGCGGCCTGCTTTCGGACAGGTGCATCTTCCTGGGCTCCCCCGAGCGATTCGAGTCCCCGCCGCTGAGCAGGGAGGAGCAGATCACCTGAATGAACTCGTTGAGGACGGCTTTGCCAGGCTGGTGGCCGTTATAAAGGCCGTTACTATGGGGGAAATAAGGCCAAAGGTGCTGAATGAGATCATTCAAGTCGGGTTGCTGCTTGGCGTCGTCTTTACAGCTAAATATCAACTCTCCGCCCTGAAAAAAAGATAGGAGAAACAATTCATTAAAGCAACTTTTCTTTAATAACAGTTTCTAATGAATCAAACCAATATACAATCAGTAGCTATATTTAATGATATTCTTTCTTTCTTTCTTTTTAACCACGCTTAAATTCTAAACCAGCTGGTTTGCTGGTCTTAGGTGGTTTAAGCTAGTCACACATCCGGACCTATATATGATTATCAGCAAGCTTAATCTAAAACAACTTGTCTCTCAGCCAAATCTGGTTAAGACCAGTAAACCAGTTTAAGCTGTTTTTAGAAGTATCGGTACTACTTCCAAGTTCCACCATAACTTAAGATTTACTCAGTAATTAAAACTGAGACCTACTGCAAATCAGTATGCATGACATCATCGCTGACTGTTACTTTTCGAATGCTGAACATTCTATAAATGGAATGCTGAACATTCTATAAAATGG
This sequence comes from Phoxinus phoxinus, assembly GCF_949152265.1. Classification (NCBI taxonomy): domain Eukaryota; kingdom Metazoa; phylum Chordata; class Actinopteri; order Cypriniformes; family Leuciscidae; genus Phoxinus; species Phoxinus phoxinus. The sequence goes on along the minus strand of NC_136895.1, from coordinate 21,015,900 downwards.
AAGTCGAAGAAAAGTTTTAAAACTTAGACTTCGGCCCCAAACACCAGACGCTGCGTTTTTTATGTTGCTAGGCAACCACCGAAACAGCTGCCCTGTCAGTCAAGTAACCGTCAAATCAGCCTTTTATAAATTTGATTTAGTTTCTGTTAACAATGTGGTAGTTACGCTCCGTGAAGTCGTTAGCTCCTGGTAACCCGCGAGAGCACCACAAGTTTATCCTCCATCATCGCACTCTCCAGGCGTTCAAAGCAACTGTATCTTTCATCACTACAACAGAAGGCCCGCCTCTCCATTCATTCGATTGGACAGTGGAAAAAAAACGTGATGACGTCGGGCGCTTTTTCCGCTCGGAGTTGATTTTTTTTTTTTTAACTGCAAAAACACGACGTGCAGCAGGCGGTAAAACGCGAGGCGCATAAACAGCTCGCAGAACGCTCACTGCCTTAGGAAAACATTTGAAAAAATCTACTTCATATTGTCGGAAGTTTTTGTCTAATGAAATTTCTTGGAAAGATATTTTTGCAGTGTTTCACCAGCAGAACAATCCAAAAACAAATTAAATAACAATTTAACCCACCGAAGAGATTCCCGTTAAAAATCAAAAATGGCACTGATGTGAATAAGGTCTATAGACAGCAGGCTGAAATTAGCTACAAAAAGTTTGTTTGGAGACGTTAAACGGTTCGAGAATTAATCAATTACGGAAGTTTATATTTACCTTAAAGATTTTCAAGTTGTTTTGTGGTTCCTCTAACAGATTCTTCAATGCAACGTACATTCGCTGTTTGCTCCTGGAATACAAGTTATTCAATAACATTCAGGTTAGTAAAATAAGACACATTTTTTCAAACAATGAAGGAAAGAGTAGGGAGAAAAAAAATGATTTGCCATGACAAGAATTAACATGTTAAGGGATTATATGGATTGTCACATCTGATTCTAAACCTTCTGTTTTCCTTAGCGTCAAGTAGCATTATAAAGGCTTCATGCATGATAGGTTATAGGACTGGTTTCACAGTGGAAAGGTGAGTCACAAAAAAAAAAGGTGGTTTCTCAGTGGAAAATTCTGTTTTAACAAAGGTCAGTTGGCTTGGTGAATCTCTTTGCCACAGTCAGTTAGATTTGTTAACAATGCTGGCTAAAGGTCGTACCATCAGCGAAAGATATAAATCCAGCTCTGATTTCCTGACTGAAGCGGTGACTCACCCTGAAAAGAGATCCAGGGGGCAATATCTGCTCAATCGCTTCCACTTCCCATTGGCTAACTGTAAGAGAATAATGTTAGGAATTTTACTGTAATCTTTGCTAACAGTTTCCATCAAGTACACCAACTTCAGTGACAGTCACTTGATACACTCTCCAGTTTCCGTGTTGCCTCTACTTTGGGACTGAAACTGATTTTTGTACATCTTCTGCGGCCAAACCCCCAAAGGACTGATTGTATGATAGCGCACAGCACAAACAGACAGCAGGATGTTTACACTACACTGAACCATCCTCTTTTTCTTTTCTTTATTTTGTTAAAGCAGAAGTTCACGTTTAGAAATCTGGCTTCACTTTAATGAACCATGACTTACTTTCGTAACGACGAGGCCTTTGTAAGATTCTTAATTAGTACTTACCTTGTAATGCTGATGCATGCAGAATCTGCAAACTTTGCGTTTGCATTCCTTAGTTATGTGTCTTGAAAAGGGTAGAAATCCACATTTTGGCTAGAGGGGAAAAAGGTAAAATATGTAGTTATATCTCTGCATCTCGATGAAGTTACACAATGAAGTTTTGTAATCAAGCTTAATGCGCAGAAGGTTTTGTTGTTTTTCTGAACACACAAACAAGCCTTTCAGATCGGATTGACGCCACCTTCCCCTGCTTGTTTGACTGACCATGTGATTAAATTCCACACAAATAGTTTCAATGAGTCATTCAGCTACTGTGGTTTACTTCCCCAGGAACGGGCGTTTATAATAAACTGACCCCTAAAAAAATAGTTCTTGTTTTATTTGTAATTCGAAGCTTTCAATTTAAAACAGAGCGTCTCCACCCTAATGGCATGAAGATATAGAAAACCCCATCAACAACTGTCAGCAAGTTCAATGACCGGACGCGATAAGACATGCGTCACTAAATCAACACATTAAAGGCGAGGTTTTTGGCACACTTTTACGTCTCGAAATGCGGGTATAAAAATGATACCAGTGTCATTTTGAGTGCAAATCCCCCCTTGAAGTAAACACAAACATAACGGTAGTGACGTGTTGTGGCTATGCCCAGCTGAAAGTGGAGCTCACCTTGATTTCGACGCATATCGGAGGTCTGTGGTCTCTGAGGTGGTGGAGGGGGAGTTGGGTCAGGTTAGGAAGGCATAAACCACACCCGCTGAATGTGTCCATGACCTTGTCACAGCGCAGTTCTGCATGAAGGAAAGATCACAACACTGTTACGCAACATCAAATCCAGTCTACAAAAGTGACTGCATCTCGCATGCATAATGTTTGCAATGAAGAACAAACTAAATTTTTTAGTGGGTGAAACTCCGGAAAACATACAAGTTGTTTGAACCAAAAGTTTGAAAATTATGCTTATTTTAGGACATTGTCCACATTGCAATTAAGCATATTTTTCTCTAAATTGTCATTACCGTAATGTACCAAAATGTTTTACTTTGAAGTATAGTGTAATGCCCAATAATCTCGAAGGATTTTGCCATTAAAATACAACAAATACTAACATAAAGTACGAATACTACACTGTTGGTTTTAGTGGGGCATTACAGCAACGACATTTTTGTGGAAATGTGATAAGAATGTGTTCTGGATGCGTACCAGGTCGTTCTTGTTGGACCTTCAGCGACAGCTGTCTCACAAAGTCCAGCGGTAGTTTGACAACCTCCTGTAAACAATCAAACCATTATTTTCATCTTATTCGCTAGGTCACGGCTTATGTTAACGCAACATGATGTATTAATGTACACAAACTTCTTGAACTGTAACTTACTCCACTGTGAATGTATTTCTCCCCCAACAAAGGCTTCATGACATATTTACTATAATCCACAATGTTGAGGATGTGTCGAAAAGCTTGTTCTGCGGTCTGTTAGGAAAGAAGGACAAATGAGCTGATACTACACTGTATGACATGCAAACGTTGCAGATGCCCTTTGAACCAAAAGAGACACTTTACGTACAATGCAGTACAGTACATGAAAAAAACACACAACTATTGTAAACTCAAATGTGACTATTTACAAGTTTTACAAACAATTTATCATCACATTTATATTGTACGAAAAGGCAATACTACGATGGCCGAGAGAGCTCAACGTACTGCAACTGAATGAGTATTTGCAGCACATTTCTGTATTTGGTTGAGTTGTGAGTATTCGCAGTGTGTTTCTGTATTTGGTTGCGTTGTGAGTATTCACAGTGTTTCTATATTCGGTTGCGTTGTGAGTATTCAGTGTTTTTCTATATTTGGTTGCGTTGTGAGTATTCAGTGTGTTTCTGTATTTGGTTGAGTTGTGAGTATAAGTAGTGTGTTTCTATATTTGGTTGCGTTGTGAGTATTCGCAGTGTGTTTCTGTATTTGGTTGAGTTGTGAGTATTTGCAGTGTGTTTCTATATTTGGTTGAGTTGTGAGTATACGTAGTGTGTTTCTATATTTGGTTGCGTTGTGAGTATTCATAGTGTGTTTCTGTATTTGGTTGCGTTGTGAGTATTCGCAGTGTGTTTCTGTATTTGGTTGAGTTGTGAGTATTTGCAGTGTGTTTCTATATTTGGTTGAGTTGTGAGTATACGTAGTGTGTTTCTATATTTGGTTGCGTTGTGAGTATTCGCAGTGTGTTTCTGTATTTGGTTGAGTTGTGAGTATTTGCAGTGTGTTTCTATATTTGGTTGAGTTGTGAGTATTTGCAGTGTGTTTCTATATTTGGTTGAGTTGTGAGTATACGTAGTGTGTTTCTATATTTGGTTGCGTTGTGAGTATTCATAGTGTGTTTCTGTATTTGGTTGTGTTGTGAGTATTTTCAGTGTGTTTCTGTATTTGGTTGAGTTGTGAGTATTTGCAGTGTGTTTCTATATTTGGTTGAGTTGTGAGTATTTGCAGTGTGTTTCTATATTTGGTTGAGTTGTGAGTATACGTAGTGTGTTTCTATATTTGGTTGCGTTGTGAGTATTCATAGTGTGTTTCTGTATTTGGTTGTGTTGTGAGTATTTTCAGTGTGTTTCTGTATTTGGTTGAGTTGTGAGTATTCAGCGTGTTTCTGTATTTGGTTGCGTTGTGAGTATACGTAGTGTGTTTCTATATTTGGTTGCGTTGTGAGTATTCACAGTGTGTTTCTGTATTTGGTTGAGTTGTGAGTATACGTAGTGTGTTTCTGTATTTGGTTGCGTTGTGAATATTCAGTGTGTTTCTGTATTTGGTTGAGTTGGCATTTCTGTATTCGATTGCGTTGTGAGTATTTGCAGCACGTGTTGTCAAACTGATGACAATGTTTTCTTCATTTGCTGGTGTTTTTACTATTGGCATGTGTTTCAATGCATCGAGCTCTCTCAGCCACCATACTATTCTGCTTTATGGTGCATGTTTGGGAAGTACTATTGTTTAGTAATATCAATTTGGGGAAGTGTTACCTGTCGTGTATGTGCGGAGTCTTCAGAGGGAAACTTTAACAGACGGAGAACTCGACAGTGCTGTAGGAGAAGTAACGTGTTTGAAAACAAATTTTGCATTCAACTCATTTCACACAGACTTTGACCACTGTAAGTATCCTAGTGAACAAACGGTCTTATTAGGTTGAAAAAAACAAGGGAATCCTATGAAACAGGTTTGCCTGTGAGTGACTGTGCTTGTGTAAACAACAAATACTCCATCCACTCATTACGTTTTTGCACTTGTACATAAAGGTCCACAAAGTCAAAGATGACATCATCGCATTGACGATAAACTAACTCACTGGCTGGAGGTTTGTTTTATGGACTGATGTAACTGATGGCCACTTAAACGCAAATGCAGTTTCTAAACACACTTGCTCAACAACGTTACAAAACCTACTTCTGCCTCACAAAATGTCAGACTTAAAAAGCTAATGTTCATGAAGAAATTATGTATAACTCACTTCAAAATTAAAAGAAAAATACATTTTAGTCAAATTTTCATAACAGTAGAGTACAATTTCTTAAATTGTCATCAACGTAATAAAAAACTATATTCTCATAACTGTAATACAATGAAAATAATCCTATCCAGACACAATCCTTTTTTGGAATAATGAGTATTATTAAAATGAGTATGAATCAAAATCTCATTACAGCAATGATAATTTCTTCTATTCTAATGAGAATTTTTGATTGTATTTAATTGTCATGAAATTAATGTCATAAGAACATATTCATGAACCAAGCCATTGTCAGAAATTTACCCCAAAAAGTTGTTTAAACCACACATCTTATTTCAATGTGCCACTGAGATGCCTTAAAAATCTTAATAATCTCACTCAACCTTTCAGACAAGATGATGCGGTTTATCTCCTATTCCAAGAATTTAAAACCGGCCAGCTAACGTGACAAAAAACCCACAAGAGTGTGTGGGAACATGAAAGAATGTCTGTAAACAGCAAATAGATATGGACAAGCCCTTGCAGGACTCCAGGAGTACTTGGAAATCTGCATCAAAGCGTCACCCGTTTTCTCCACACCCAGTTTGACATGATTGCAATACATATTGGCCAATGTTGTATCGGGCTGCTGCCTTTGATTGGATACACACTCTTGTGTTGTAATCTGTAATACAAATCCAACCAGTGTATGACTCCCGAAGGTTTGATCCAGTGTTTTTTTCCTTTATTTATCGTATGAGACGCACAAATGAGCTGGAAAATCAGGCAAAGGTTAAGCTGTTCCCGTTTTACAGGAACATATCCTTGATCTTAACAAAACAGGGCCTTGATATTGCAATCCTGGTGCAAAAAGGAGTCAACTACATGCTGAATGGAACTGATAAACGAATCTTTTACATAGTTTCCATAACTTTTTCATTAGTCATATTAAGACAAATCTCAAATGCAGTTGATTTTATTCATTTCAATCCGTTGTCCAAATAAAGAGGGTTCTGGTTGTTACATGCAATAACCCAAGTAGCCTAATATCTTACTTAAAACAATATAACATTGCTGAAAATTCATGTGGCGAGATCTTTTTAATCTTTAAATGTACTTTGGCCAATGCCTAAACACATAAAAGTGATCAACATCAACGTTCCCACCCATCCTAATCAATATTCATACCCATCATCCTGGTTTAAAATCGGTCTAGACCCTCATTATCTTTCACTTTAAACTGTTAAAGGTTTCCTATCTGAACTTTGAATCATGAATGGGGGAAATATTAATTGCATATTATCTCATCTCAAATACTTCCCATTTAAGAGCCATGCCAGATGCACAAAAGCACCCTCACACTACAAGATCACCACTGGCCATTCCTTCAACCGGCCACAGCATTATGTGTCCTACATTAAATGTGCCACTGTATTGGGTTTAATAAACTTTATATCCCATAAAGTGGGTGTGTCATGGATAACACATTGTGTCACATGTTATACATTCACTTTATCAATGAATCCTGATTTAGCCTGCTAGGTGGCTTTAGCTTTAAACCCCTGACAAGACCCCTTTAAGATAAAGAAAGAGTTAATTTCCGTCTAATGGTGGTGTAAAAGTGGTAAACTTAAAGTCTAGGTCCTTTCCAGACAGTTTGACTTGATCTTCCATTGACTGAATAAGAATTGATCGAGTTTTTATGAATCTTGGCTAAGCTAAAAGCTAGTAACTATTGAACACCAACCTGCAAGTGAGACACGACCAGGCTTTTGTTCCCCTCCCCGTGATATTTCCAGTCGTTTTCGTCCATTTTATCCAGTTCCATAACCCAGAATAACCGTAAACTGATGGAGTTTTGGCGCAGATGTGATACTCTGGGCGAGATGATCGGGGTCAGGCGCAAAACTTCTGGTGGATCCGCGTCTGACACACCGACGGGTGTAGCGCTACTACCGCTTTCGTGAGGACACGCCTCCTCTGCGCTCTCATTGGCCAGACGCATAGGTTGAGGGTTTTTCATTGGCCAAAAGTGTTTGACATTGTTATATGCATGCGCTGATTGGATGCTAAAAATGACAATCAAATGTTCGCCCGCTTCTGAATGCAATTTATGGACTGTCTATAAAATGATGTAATGAACGCATGACTTTTTTCTTTCCCTTTTCTGTTTGAAACAGAAAAACAAGAGAAAAATAACACAAAAAAAATACCTAATTGATAAAAAAAAAAAAAAAAAAAAAAAAAAAACTAAAACAATGATATGAGACACTTTTGAAGGTTGAGGTTTGTGTATTCATACCATTAAAACATTTTAAAATAATTAACCAGTCACTAACTGTTACTTATTTATTTACACATTCTTTTAAATTTAAGCCAACTTTGAAAATACTTGATGGCCTAATGAATGAAATTTTGGAATGTATCTTGTAAATATTAAAAATAAAGTTAACTCAGAAAATATTATCAATATTGCTGCCATTTTCTTATTTTGTGACTTACTTCAAGATTATTCTCGAAATGTAGCCTCAGGTAACTTTGTTCAGAATTCTTTTCATTATTTTTTCCAAAGTTTTTCCAACTTTGCTTTTAAGATGGCTTCTATTACATTTAAATGTATTGAATGTCAGTTGTTTAATTAGCTATTTCCAACAGGCAATTGCCAAATAAACAAATATAAGTTTAGGATGAGTAAATCATTACATCAATATGATAAGAAGAAAGGATTAGTTTATAGTTACATGCAGGGGCGTAGTAGGACGCTAGGGACGTGTCCCTACCAATATCCAGTGACATTTGTCCCTAGCAATAGTTTCTAAATTTAAAAAAAAAATTATATATTTAATATAACCACTGTTGTACGGTTGGGTCTTGTGATTTTTATGTATTAGGCTACTTATTTTATTTAACCAGGAAACATCTCATTTAGATTAAAATCTCTTAAAGAGCGTTAAGATTTTTCTGAGAAAAATGGCCAATTACACACACGGTTAATAGATCTGAGTCCCTCCTGTTCAACACACATCGACATCGCTACTGGTTGGCTTTGTGATTTTTCTTTCTAACTTGGGAGAAGCTGTAGCTACATTTGGTTGGCAAAACTCATCCGAAGGAAACCTAGATGTGGTAAGCGAGGGAGAAATCAACATTTGCTCAAGAATACGGGCAAATCGCGTCAAATATTGATTTGGGGACAGCCGTTTTTACAATATACTGTATGACAAACGCGGGATAAGTGGCACGCATAACCGTTTGTGTGTGTGTGAGAGAGAGAGAGAGAGAGAGAGAGAGAGAGAGAGAGAGAGAGAGAGAGAGAGAGAGAGAGAGAGAGAGAGAGAGAGAGAGAGAGAGAGGGTGTGTGTGTTTGTGTGCAACTCTACATTATAGGGACAAAATGTCCCCACAAAGATGCAATATCCGAAATCCTTGGGGATTTTGTTGTTGTTGGGGAAACCAGCTTATAAATCAGACTGATGTTTTTTGAAAATGTAAAAATGCAGAAAGTTTTTTGTGATAGGTAAGATAGTCTAGGGGGGTAGAATACTACAGTTTGTACAGTATAAAGATCAAATCATCCCAGTCTCATCAGCTGGACTGAAAGAAGTTTCAGCGCTCTGAGGACACTGAAAACATGGCTCAGAGCAATGGTCACAAGTGACACTTGACAGTATTGCTGTGTGCCATGTCCAACAGGACATACTGAACAGTATTGATGTTAAACAAATATGCCAAGAGTTAATTTCTGTTAAAGGGATAGTTCACATAGTTAAAATTTTTAATTCTGTCATTATTACTCACTCTCAAGTTGTTTCAAACCAGTTTATTTTGTCTGCTGAACACAAAATAAGATATTTTGAAGAATGTCAGTAACCAAACAGTTGATGACTTCCATAGACTTTTTTCCCATAGCTATGGAAGTCAATATGGTTAATCAATATATGGTTATGAACATTCTTCAAAATATCATCTGTTGTGTTCAGCAGAAGAAAGAAATTCATACAGGATTGAAAGGTGAGGTTTGGTGAAAGGTTTGAGGGTGAGTAAATGATTTTCATTTTTGGGTGAACTATATCCCTTTAATGAAAGATGCAGACATGTGTTTGGCTTCTTCAAAAAGAAAGGAACAAGACAGTATTGCACTATGAAAGGAGTAAAGTTAAGTCTCTGTTAAACTGCCTCGTCTTTATTAGTTACCTGTAACATTACAGAATTAATGTATTGTTAAGGTCAATATAGACTAAAAACCTTAATACATTATGCTATTAATTTCCTGATTCCTCCGCTTCTGGGGATGTTCGCATCAATCTCAAAATCAAACCTACACCCTTTATGTACCAGTAATAACCACAAAATACTTTTTTTTATTTTTTAGAAATTCATAGAAAACCTTTTTAATAGAAATTTAAAAAAACATATTCAACATGACTGTACAGGGAGCTTAAAACATACATTTAATCAAAATACATTTGTTTTCACCATGAGGTCAATAGGATGAAGATTTCACCATTGATTTAAAAAAAAAAAGATTTAAAAAGAAATCAAATGTGAGCAATGCCTGATTTAATGCTCACACACAGCTCATTAGACAGAATCATTCTTCAGCTGGAGCAAGTCATCATCCCGAAGGATTTGGACGGACTCGGCTGTCCGATTCTCAGTTCGTCTTTGCAGCTGTCCTTCTGATTTGTGTCCGGCGGTGGCGTGGACTCGTAGAGGACACATATGGACCCGTCCTCTCCAATCCGGTAGGACACTTCATACGGGTCGACCCACATGGTGAGTTCACTTGGAAGCAGTGAAAAGAGTCGCTCTTTTGTGAGTCCGATCATACAGGCCGCTTTGCCTATCAAAGGGTCCATCTTGTGGTTGATCCGGATGCACCTGTAACCCGAACCTCGGCATGGTGCGTTTGGGAACCAATGGTGCTGATAATGATCTACAATGAAAGAACAAAGTTAGGCCTTGGCACGATCAAACACGGCCTTTGGTTAGCATTACTTGCCAAAGTTTATGGGCTTGGCAGATTGGGGGTTAAAATGGTGCAAGTTTCAATGAATGGACTTTGCTGCTGCAATAAACTGAATCTGATCTTCGGCTGGTTTGTTTGTAACAATACACACTGTTCATTTTTATTACAATATATCATTTGAACAATGGTTTACTTGAATTTACTTTAAACGATGGAAAGATCATGTCCAATCCTGTCTTACCCCCTAAAGATTCTTCCAAAGAGAATCTGAATTGTTGCAGCTGTTCTTCTGAAAGCAGTCCCGTTCCCCTCAACAGACGTGTGACAAAGTTAGCAGCAGTAGATACCTCAGTTTTCATCATGAAGTTTTTGCATGAGCTGAAAGGGAAAACGAGGGAAAATTGTGATACACCATCAAATGTGAGCACGAACGAGTTTTTTTAAGATCGACCAGCTCGAGTACATCTGAACTCAACAGGCCTGGCCAATGTCTTTGGCATATTCCTTTGTTCAAAACAACACGAAAAATCGCGCCTTAAACGCTACTGACCTGCTCCAGTGAATCGGTATAGGGATATAGAGCGTTTCCACAGCTGTTGCGAACGTTTTTATTAACGAAGTTGTAAAAACGGACAAATAATTTTCTGTTTTTGACCGCGAACTTCCTCCTTCGGTGGTGGTTGAGTACGTGCAGCTCCAGTTCTGAGGCTCTGAGCTCAGATGGTAAACACTCTGCAGCCACGCGCCTCCGCCAATCAGAGAGCGAGCTCGAGGTGACGTCACAAACGAGCTATTTCCATAAACAGACGTATCAAACGAGCAAATTGTAGTTGCTACTATGAGTACTTTTATATTCTTATTTATAATAGATGGTGCATGTAATTTATTATGTGCGTTATTTAATTATGTATTTACCCCCGTGTCTGTCTCTCAGTGATTTATTTCGTATTAAACAATTTCACGTAGCCTACACAACTTGAATGCATGTATTGTGAAAGTTTTATGATAAAAAAAAACAGTGTCTTCATTCTTCACACAGCTAAAAAGCTGCATGGTAGTTTTTAGTAGCTTCAATTTGGTTGCAGACCACAACTTTAAAGCAACAAAAACGATTTGTGTTCAATGTTAATGTTTTCACGTTTAACGGTTTTTTGTTGTGTACACATAGCATTTGTAATAGACTTCGATGTTAAGTATATTTAGTACAGCTATAGGGATGTTCGCCGGAGTCAAATGTGACGTCACGATATGGGCGTGGTCGCGAACTGGTTGGCAGAAAGAACCAAAACATGTCGCAGACTCGCAGCACTCTACCTGTGTTTTATCAGCATATGCTAATTATTATTCCGAAGAACCAAAAAAGAGATATAAGGTTAAGCTTTTATATAACCAGGGTTCATGTTCTCTGCCTGATCAATATCACCTGAGTGAGAATTGGAGCAAAAGCCCGGACACATGGCCAGATTTGACATTCGGCGACATCTATCTGTATCTCATCGACACGCCATCTATGTTTACCAGAGAGTCGATGAAGGCGTACAAATCTTTAGATGCCTATAAATTAAGTAATAATTACGAATATTACTTGTTGTAACTAAGGATAACTGGTAAATATGTTACAACTAGAGTAAAAATACAGGTGTAATTTATCCATGGGCTATATTCAAAATTATCTTACCTCATATATAACATTGGTTAACATATACGTAAAATGTATGAATGAAAATACAATAATTTGCCCTTAATTTATAAGGGTATGTCAGTGTTATTATACTTCCATTGCTCAGTCACAGCATGCACAAAAAGTTATGTAAACAAACACTTTGACTCGTCTTCCGCGGTATTTTGTACAGTTATTCATTCATTAATTAACCCATCAATGCGATAGAACCTACTAGTAACATTTATTTACAAAATTATTTTTAATTTTTAACGCAAAATGTAGGTAGCAGACGCGATCGTGGTCCGCTGGCTCCCATTGTTTTCCGCTGGGTATAGACGCCTAATTGCAGAAATTCAAAGCTTTCTTTCTTGATTCAGGCTGTTTAGGTACGCGGTAGAAGCTCTTGGGGTTATTACTCTTATCGAACCTGTTAACACAGCCGATCACAAAGCACGATACAACCATTTTCTTCTGTGTTTGCGCTGCGCTTTAAGCGGTCATTACTTTTCTTCTGCCAACCAGAGCGCGTCGTGACGTCACGGCGAACATCCCTATTACATTAATATACAGTAGGCTAAGTAAAAACAGGCTAAATGCTGAAACAACTTTTATGATGACTTGATTTACGTTTAATGTCTACTAACATTAAAAAAAGGAAACAAATGTTTCCCAACGCACCGTCATACACGTTAAGATAACTTTTAATTTACTTGTTTTAAAAATAAAACTTATTTTATTACGTGTTTTCTAAATGGGGGGGGAATCAAATAGTTCATAACGCGTTTGTACATAACACTTGTCTCATGAATGTCTCCGTAGTACGTTCGTTGGTCAATGGACCAATCATAGCGCACCATAAGACACTGGGGCCACGCGTTAGCCAATCAGGTGAGGTTTTACTACCGCATGCGCTTTCGTCTGGACGCATGATCCTCCCCCACACCGAATGAGAGAGGCAGAGCTCAGAAATGCTTTCAGCTTCACAAGTTTTCTGTTATTTTGTTTATTTAGTCATTTATGTTTATGTTAAGAGCTCAGAGTAGCTCTTTATTAGTGTTTTGTCCAGCATGGGGTGTGTTTGACGAGTCGTAGCAGGTTAATGCAGGAGTCTGAGAGGGACACTGAAGCAAGGTAACTGATAAACCTGAGCACTTTACCACAGTTTTACCATAATAAACCCAGTATGTGACTCTACAAGACGATTGTATGTAGGTTAGGTATTATTTTCCGCCTTTGGATGGAAAATAACTGGATTATTTACTCTGAACATCTAGTATTTACGATTATACATTACATTCAACAGTTTTTTAGTTTGCACTTATGACATTAATGACATTTTACAACGTGCACAAACTGTTATATCGGAAAAGGTTACTTTGCCGCCCAAATTGAATAGTGTGTGTATTATATATATATATATATATATATATATATATATATATATATATATATATATATATGTAGTATATGCATTATATATATATATATATATATATATATACATATATATATAGTTCACTTGTATATGTATTTTATATGTCTATATATGTCTATGTATATATACAGTCCTGTCAAAAGTATAGACGCCTACTTATTTTTTTGTTTAATTGATCATCAATGAATATTAATTATGATTTTTTTATTTCCCTAAAGCACCTCGTTGTCATGGACTTCCCGCCCAGCAAGAGACTGAAAGGTCATCAGGTGTCAGCCTTACCCGACCCGTTTGATGATGACATCGATTTCACCCAGGACGACCTGGACCAGATTGACATCATCGCGTCCCAGGCCGGCACAGGAGACGTCCAGAACAGTGGGTCAAAGAGAGCGTTTGGTTCTGTGTTCGCCTGCGCTGATGAGCAAAGCAAAGCACCTGTGAGATCAGGCCGAAAAACATTTGCCATCGGAGACGGCTGCAGCAGTAGCACATCTAACAATAAAGAACCTGCAAGAAAAGATGTGTTTGGTTAGTATAAGTCTTTTGTTTCCCAAACACTCCCTCTGTCTGCTTTTGGACTGAGCATTTTGTCTTATTCCCCACAGTTCTTTGCATACCTAATTTTTGCATTATATTATGGACTCTTGATGTTATTTTGTGTTTCACAGAGCAGATTTATACTAATAACAACAACAGCTAATGATAATTTATTATTATAATTATTAGTTCATTAATAAGATTTAATTTAATACAACAATCTAATACTATAATATATAATGATGAGTTTTTATTATATATATATTTTTTAATTAAATTATTTGAATTTGAATCACATTTAGTAAGTATTATTATTGTTGAATATTTGAAATAATTATTTTAATTAAAAAAAATATCATTGTATAAAAATGCAATATAACTATTATTATTAATTGGTGTACTATTTTAAGTAAAATAATAAATAATCTAAATATTATATTAATATATAATTAGATTTTTACATAATGCAAAAATTAACTAGGCAAAATACTGTGATACTTTATTATAATAATACATTTAATAAGATTAATATAATAATGCTTATTTAATTTAATAACCCAAAAATCGAATTATGTTATATTGGATTTTTATACAATGCAAACATTAACTAAGCAAAATACTGGGTATTAGACTTTTACAATATTTCAATAATAATAATAATAATAATGTTAATAATAAATATAATTGTTATTGGATTTTTTACAAAGCAAAAATTTAATTAAATTATTAAATCTTATTATCATCAATGATAATAATAATAATTATTACTTTATATTTATTTACAAATAACATAATAAAAATATTTTTAAATTACATTTATTAAATATTATTATGTTCATTATTATAAAGTTAAATGTATTGTAATTATATACATTATTATATATATTCAAATATTTTGAAATATTTATAACTCTTATTCCCACAGTTCTTTGCACAGCTTTTTATAATAAATCTATAATTAAATGTTTCATGTAATTTTTGCATTATATAAACTTTGGATGGGATAATCTAGAAATGTAACCAGTTTGTGTCTCGCACGGCAGATGGAGATGGAGAAGATCTGCACTACAAGCAATTAGAGGAACAGCAAGCAGACCTGAAGAAAAAGGTGTGTTCTTCGTGGGGTCGGTTTGTTGTAGTTAATAGAAAATCACTCTCAAAAGAGACCCCTTTTTTCCTGAACAAGGCTTCTTGCACCAAAACAGCCATCATTTAGTTTCTCCTGATTTAGGCTTTAAAAACCAGTTCTCACGTGTCTGCATTGCTGTTCACACTCAGCTGAAGGAGGTCGAGGAGGAGATCCTGATGAAGAACGGAGAGATCCGAGTCTTGCGGGACTCCCTGAAACTGGCCAATCAGGAGAAGGAACAGCAGCGGCAGACCCAACTCGCCCTGGAGAAAGAGAAAGCTCAGGCTCAGAGCGAACGGGAGAAGGAGCTGTCCAGGAAGGTACGGCACACAAGCTTGACTGGCGTCCGATGAAACGTGTCGTGTGAGCTCATGGAAATGCTGGATTTACCGCAGGTGCAGTCGCTGCAGTCGGAGTTGCACTTTAAAGAAGCCGAGATGAATGAAATGAGAGGGAAACTTCGGAGCGTTGAGCGCGGAGGAAAGCAGCCCGGCACACCTGCGCGAAACATGTAAATACAACTTTGATTTGTGTGTGTCTTTTAGAGGAATTGCTAATGAGAAACAATTGTTTACAGCTTTTGGTCAGCATTTACAGCATTTCTTTCTTTTTTCCTTTTCTTTGTTCACATAAGCATGTCTCTGCATGCACTCCACTCCAGTGTATCATATGTTATACTGGATTTTTTTGTTATTAAATTAAATTGGTAACGCTTTATAATAAGGTCCTATTTGTTAACATTAGTTAATGCGTAAATGAACATAAACTACTACCAATGAACAATATATTTTTACAGCATTTATTAACCTTTGTTATGGTGTATTCACATCTGTCTTGTTTGGTTCGACAGAGAGAGAGAGAGGAGAGCTTCAGACAGCACTCGAACACCGAATTGATTAATCTTTTGCGTTTCCTTGAACAGAATTTAAATTATGTTAAAAAAAACTCGTCTAAATACCCGTCTCGGCAAGTATTCTCTCGGTTATGTCATGGTGTAGAAAGAAACCAGATGTTTGTCATTTTTTTTTCGGTCAGTGCATTTGAGTGACAGCAGACACTAGGGTATAATACGGAATCGTCCCTTATTTGACATTTATAAGTCTTGTTCCGTATTGAACTGATACGGAACGCACTTTGGTCCGTATTTTTGAGAATCAATTCAGTGCAAATCCATGACAGACACACACATAGCTTCTAATATATGTTATACTATGAACGAAGACATTTGTAGGCTATGATAAGAAAAAAAAGAAGAAAAAAACAGACGGTGCGTGCGGTAGATACTAATTTCTCCCTGTTTGTTTATGATCAGCGTAGCGTTTTTAACATCTTGGAACATCATCAGAGAATGCCCTTTTAATTTGTCGTTTCAGTCATTGTGAGTCATGTATCGTAGCAGCGATGACGACAAGTGACAACAGCGGGAAATGTAAAAATTACTACGTCCGAGTAGCCGGCGAAAAAGAAAAGAGCACAAATATATAGAATTGAATGGGAAAATAACTGCACAACGAAGCGCTCACTGTTCCTTATTTCCATTTCAGAAAGTTGGCAACACTAGCAGACACCTTATACTCCACTGTTGTCTGTGTCATGAATGTTAATAAAACAACAAAATACATTTCTACAGTGAACAAAGTGTGTTATTTTACATTTCAGGTTAATTATTAATTTCTGTACCTGAATACTGCTGTTAGACTTTGTAACTTTATTTCGTAGTCATCTCTGCTTGTAATTTGTGTATTTGTTCTTATTTTATTACGGACTCTTCACTTGTTTTTAATAATGTTAGAACTTTATCAGTGAAGAGCATGCTCTCTCCGTCTTGCAGCTCATCTTCGTCTACGCAAAATCCTAATTACAACATCGTATAGATGACATATGATGCTCATAAGTTTCTTCATATTGCGTTAGTAGCTGATAACACCAAATCAGTAAAAGAATAAAAACTGCACTACAAAAGATCTCCATAGATTGCCTGTTTTTGCACTTCCTGGTTTTCCCTGCTTGAGAATTTCTGTCCAATGAATGGCTGACTTTAGCACACATGTGGTTTTGTTTACAAGTTTTGGTTCACTTGCAGAAAGGGAAATGTGAAAGCGAACCACACCAAACCAAAAAAAATCAACATTGTATTTGTTCCGGACCAAAGCAAGTGAACTAGCGGACTTTCCTGGTGTGAATACACCCCTAGTAAATGTTTAGATTAACATTAACAAAGATTAATAAATGTTGTTGAAGTATTGTTCACTGTTAGTTCATGTTAACTAATGTAGTTAACTAATGTTAACTAAAAAAACCTTGTTGAAAAGTGTTAACATTAAATCTTACTAATCATTTCAATAATAATAATTGGTGTATTTTGTTTATCATACGTTATTGTAATAATGTATTGTTGTTGTTGTTTTTAAATAATAATGATATTTATTATTCGTGTTTTTTATAATATTAATTAGTGGTAGTATTATTAAATATTATTATTAATATTATTTTTAAAAGTAATCGTAGCAATTTATTAGTATTGTTGTTATTCTTTATTAATATAATTATTATTTTGGTATTTAATATAGTTATATTTATAATTATTTCAAATAAATAATTGTAATTTATTGTTGTTTTTAATGTCAATGATAATGATGATGATCGTTTTTATCAATTATTTTCAAATAATCAATATCAAAATATGTAATATTAATACTTTTACTATTGTGTTTATTATTATTTAAAAAATATAATATGTATTATTAGTTGTAGTATTAAAGAATACAATGAAATAATATAATAAAAATATCACTATCACTTTTTTTTATAATAATTGTTAATAGTATTATTATAAGTATTGCTGTTAAATAATATATTTATTTAAAAATTATATTAGTGATCATTGTTATTAGTAAATAATAAAATGTTTGTATTAAAAGGTTAGAATGTTATCTGAAAAATCTCTAGACAAATAGTTGAATTGTGTGTTGTTTTTTGTCGTGTTCACACAGTATTCACTCTCCGGCGAGTCGAGCGTTCATGACTAAGGAAAACTTTGCAGCCGAGCTCTCCAAGAAAACGTCTCCTAGCAAAAAAGACCATCTATTAGAGGGTATGGATTATTTCACATTTTATGCACATTTCCTTTCCTGAGGACTTTCCATTATCGTTCAATCCTCAACATCCCATTTTCCAACTCTTATCAGATGGGAAACCAGCGCAGCCCAAACGCTTCCTCACAGAAGAGCCGCAGTCAGACCAAACCCTCAGATCTGGTAACGGCTGATCAAATCTCTAGCGTTTATCTCCAGTCTGTTCTCGGTGTGTTTGCTGTGAGTTTGTGTGTGTTGCTGTAGGCTGTGTGTTGTTGAACCTACTGCTGCAACAACCGCTGGATCCGAGCACTTTGAGTCTGTGTCACCTGCTGTCCATCAGTCCTGCCGCTCTACCAAACGTCCTGTCACAGAACGGCTACGTCAGCTCGTGAGTATCAACATCACTGTCTCCATGTGTTTGTGTGTCTGAAATGTCCTGAAACCTGAGAAATTTACTGTAAACATTGGCTTTTACACATGTTTGTTTTGGGACAACATTGGCCCACTTTCACAACATTAATCACAAAGAATGGAAATTTCCATTGCAACATTTGTAGATGTTGGTAAATTCCATTGGAACATTTGAACAATGGAAACGTTGATCTCATATATTTTAAGTCACATGATCAGAGATATTTTCGGTTCATAAAGCACACTATACAGTTCATTCCAGAGGGGAAAAAAGTACATCACTTTTAAAAGACATTATTTTATTTATTGCATTTTTAAAACAGGACTTATAAAATATTATTGGTTGTATTTTATTATTTATTTAAAAAAAATGATACAATATTGTATTAATAAATAAATAATTCAATAAAATATATATTTGTTTTTACATTGACATGCTTTTTTACTCTGAAACAGTATTATTTGTTGTATATTATTATTTATCATTAAATCATGTATTATATATGAATGTATTCATAATAATATATATAGAATAAAGATTATTGTGTAATGTATCTTCTTATCATTAATCATAATAATATTTTTTGCATCATGTCTTTTTTTTCATTATTCATTATTGAATAAAATAAAAAGTATTATTATTGCTAGTAGTAGTAGAATTATTTTTTGCACCATGACATTTGTTGTTTTTTGCATTTCAAAAACATTATTATAACAATATTTTATTGTTCATTATTAAATTAAACATTATAGAATATTAATCACAACAATAACAATTATTGTTGTTCTTACTAGTAATATTCATATTTACATCATGACATTTTCCTTTTTCTTTTAAAACGACTGTTAAAATATTTGTTGTATTTGAGTATTTATTATGGAATAAAATATGATAGAATAATGTATTCATTATAATAATAAAAAATAAAAATAAAAATTAAATGAAAATATGGGAAAAACCTTTTTTTTATTTTTATTTTTTTTTAGGCCTGAAACTTGTGGAAATGTTTTAGTTATTTATGGAAATATTATGCATGTATGATAAAATAACTTTATTATGTCTTTTAAGTATTACGTAGTAACTGTTTGTTTAATGTTTACTATTGCATTATCTTTAATTATCCGTGTAAAAAGTTTGGACGGTTGTGAATTGTTTTCCCGCTTTACTTCAGGGGATCATTGACGACTTCCAGCTCGTCCTCCACAGATTTCCGATCGATTCATCGCCCTCAAACTCGATTCCACCAGCTGCAGAGTCTCGCTATGTCCGCTCTCACCGCATTAACTCTCCAGCCCTCCACGAGTGTCCCACGTAACCCAGATGCTGCTCTCCAAACCTGCCCGGCCGCGGTGCACTTCCTCCCCCTGCTCGCCTTCCACATCAGCACGTACTGTCAGTCGCTGGAGTCCGTCGAGAGCTCTGCGAAAGCCTCGCTCCATGGCAGCTCCCTGTCGGGATCTTCCGACTCCAGCCTGGCCTCGAGTCTGGAGGAATCTCTCAGCGGTCAGGAGGAGTTCGCCCTGGCAGCCATACAAGCTCTCTATCACATAGTGTGCTACAGCTGTGAGGCTTTGGAGATGGTTCTGTGCCATCAGGACGGAGAGATTTGCCTTAACCGGCCGCAGTGTTCGAAGAGTCTCCTCAGCGCCTCTGAGCATCTCACCAGGGAGGCGCAAACCCAGCTTCCGCTTCTCAGAAGACTCCTACAGTTGGCCGATCCAGCGTTCATTACCGCCGCTGGCCAGAGGGAGGCGCTAGTGAACACTAGTTTGAAGACTCTTAGCATGCTGGCCGAGAGAGCGCAGGAGAACCAGCTCTTGAGGTATAGTATATGTGTCTGTTCTTTTCCCATTTCATAGTCTGATTCTCCCTCTTACTTTACATTTAGAGGACTGAAAGTGGAAAGAAATACTGTGGCAACATCTTAACCCTTTAAAGCCTGACATATGAAATCATGGTCACACTTTGCTTCAGTCACTTTAGAGAATTGGACACTTTAGTTTAATTCTCACTATTAACTAACTATGACTTAAGCCTCCAATAAACTCAGAATTACTGCTTATTAATTAGGGATGCACCGATTGATCGGCTGGTGATCGGAATCGGCCGATTTTCACGTGATCGGCCGTAATCGGTGACCGGCCGATCACTCTGACCAATGCCGATTTTTAAAACCGGTCATAGAGAAGCGCGCGAGCTTCAAGCAGAACCGTCGCGTGAGCAGCAGTGAATCGCGGGTTTCGGCGCCGAGACTTTTGTAGTAGCTGCTGTGACGCTGTACTACAAACGCTTCCAGTAATACTCCGGCGGCTGCAGCTGCTGTGATGCATTTACGCTGACGCGCCACTCACGGTCGTTCACGCGCCTCTCACGTTTGCCATGTGAAACTGTCGTTCACGCGCCGTTCTCGTTTACAGTGTGAATCGCGATTCGCTCGTTCACACGCCGCTCGTTCACGGCACGCCCCGCTCACTTTTGCAGTGTGAAGCGGTCGTTGACGCGCCGCTCACGTTTGCAGTGTGAAACAGTTGTTAACCTGCAACTGGGGACAAAACAGAAATGCTTCTGTTCGCGAAGAAAAACCTGCCATTGATGTACAAGTGATTGCAATAGGCCTGTGTGTGTGTTAGAAATATATTTATACTACAAGGCTATTTATTTTATTTGTTATTTTATAATATTTTATTGCTATTACCTATTTTTCCCTGTTTTTATACAGAAGTGTGTGCTTGTGTGTGTTAGAAATATATTTATACTACAAGGCTATTGGATGTGAAAAGAAGGAAATGTTTTTTTTTTTCATAACACACTTCACTTTAATGTGTGTGAATTTCCCACACCGGGAGTAATTATTTGTTTGAATGTTCTATAGCCTATTCTATGCAAAATGTTCTATTAAAGAAAACATAGACAAAAAACATTTGTGTGTGTTGTAAAGTGGTTAGAAAAAATAAAATCGGAATCAGCTAAAATCGGTATCGGCAGGTCAAACTTGATGAAAAATCGGAATCGGCCTAGAAAATTGAAATCGGTGCATCTCTATTATTAATAGTTAGTAGTTAGGTAGTTATGTTTAGGTATTGTGTAGGATTAAGGGATGTAGAATATGGTCATACAGAAAAAGGGCTTGTTCACACAGAACACATTTTTGCTGTGTTTCCACCAAACGTTTTTTCCCCAAGGCTAGCATATTTTTTCCAATTGTTTTCAATGGGAGCGCCGTGTTTTTAAAAACAGCAGCAGCGTGACCAGCAGCTGAGCGTCTATTTCACACAGAGTGCTAAGTGGTGGACTAGTATTTCATTTCACAGACAGTTTTTCTATATAAAAATGACCGTTGTACAAGCAGGATGTGGCGGTTGGTCGGTGTGGTATTTGTCCCGCCCCTCCTAAAAAGTGACAGTGACCACACTATACAGAACATTCACCACTTTTTATTTACTTTGATTCGGTGACGTCATGCATTGCCGAACTGAATTGTGGGTTCCCTTGCGTCATGTGTGTGTACTATGTGCTTTATAAGTACTAATAAACAGCCAATATCCTACTAATATGCATGCTAATAAGCAACTAGTTAATAGTGAGAACTGGACCTTAAACTAAAGTGTTACTGAAATCATAGAACAATCTGCTTTTTAAAAAACATTTATCAAAACTTTAGACAGACTAAAAAAAAGTTTGCATGCAGAGTTTTTTTGTTGTTTGTTTTTTGAGAGGGGTGGGGGGGTGGGGGGGAATTACCTCAACTTTATCCAGACAGAGCAAAAATATGCAGTTTGGTGAAGGTTTTGGTATTTATATGACCAGAGAGTAAAATGACATAGCTTGTAATCTAAATAAGCATATTATTATAATAATCATCCTCATTTACTTGTATTTACCAATTAAAATGATTTCTGATTTCTCAAATGTAGACTCCGGGCTGTCATGTCGAGTCAAGTTTTGTCCAAATGCATGACTCTGGAGACGTCCTACAGAATAGTCCGTCTGTCTGTGAGATTTCTGTCGTTTATCATCTATAATGAAGAGATGGCCACAAAACTCTGCTCTCATGAATGTAAGTGTCTTTTAGCATTTCGTAAAGTGTCTTTTCGTTGGCTTGAGTTAACACGAACCCTCTGTCTTCCCTCAGATCCATGTCCTTTTCTCAAAATATTCCAGTACGTCACCTCTAGACCGCAGAAACCCGCCTCAGAAGATATGTGGAGTCGTTTTGAACTCGAGGTGATTTGTCTTGCTTTGTTTTGTAATGCGTTGTATTAAACTGTCATGTTAAAAATCCGATTCCTCTGTCAACAGGTCATCCGGTTTTTAACCAAACTGTTCACACAGAAGGCAGAAACATGGACCGCTTTTTGCGAATCATCCTGCCAGTGTATTAATGAGGTTTGATTCAGACAAACACTCCATATCTGTTAGTTTGAAGCAAAACCAACAAAGAATATAATTGACAAAATTGGACAAAATGACGTTGTTCTTGAGTCTTTCACAACTGTAGAGCAAAATGGTCTGGTACTGACTGACCATACTGTATTTTCTTCATCTTCAGGTGGTGCGGACGATCGTTGTGCTTTTACACAGGCAGTGGCTGAAAACAAAAGGCAGAGGAAGTCAAACGCTGAGGAATCGGGCCTGGACGAGTCCTGGATTACAGGTACTGCGAGAAGCTCTGATGTTACTGCACTGGCTGCTGTTGAAGGACTCGTCCTTTTCCGAACACTGTCTGGACGTCCTGCACATGTACGATCAGGTCATTCCCGCCATCAGAGACACCTTCCGTCTGTTCCCAGATCTGTCCGAGAGCGAAGGTGGGTTCACATCTCTGTATTCAGTAAGTTATAGTAATTAATGCCAACATCATTTTGATTGGCTAACTGACTTTTGAGTAGCATCTGATTTATAACATTTACTGTCCTTAAAGATATTTGTTTTAAAATGAGTCCACTGTGATGCATTAAATGCTATTTTATTGTTGTTTCACTCCAGAACTGGCTCTGGAGGAGATCTGCAGATCTGAAACGGAGGACGTTGAAGACATGGATATAGAGACGGGGACATGATTTAATATAAAGTCAAGTTTTGTAATGAAAAATGTTCAGTGTTGTCCCCTCAGAAACATTCTGTTTGTCTCTTGTCCTCAGATTTTGTCATTCTTTTTAAGACTGAGCACTAATGACCCGAATTAAAGAATTAATTCTATGTCACTGAGGTATTTTAATTCTTTATGAATTACAGTTTTTATAAACCGAGGGTCGAGTCAAAATCACTTTTTTTGTGGTAATCAAAAAGTGACAATTGCTATAAATAGAGTAATATTTATTGGGGTTCAACTTTGAGGCAAGGGATAGGCTTTATGTCAAACGTCACATGAACAAACAGGAAACAGGATCATTTCACATCAACTTTTCAGAGAAAGTGTTAACGGCAAGAACTGACGGCAATATATGGACTTTGGTAGCAAGTTATTTTTTATTGCCAGCTCTACATTTAACAATGTACATACAAAAGACCAGAAGCGATGCAACCTGTTTAACAGAATACACCCCCATTATACACGTCTATGATTATTTTGCTTTATTGACCAGCTTATTACATGGCTACTCACTCAAGAAAATAGTTAGGCTATGTCATTTTGATTTGAGTTAAAGGGATCCTATTTTTTCATTACTTACCCTTAAGTTGTTCCAAGCCTTTATGAGTTTCTCCTGTTGAACACAAAGGAAGATATTTTAAAGAATGCTGGTAACCAGTTGACCGCACACATGACCCATTGACTTCCATAGCAGCATTTTTTATTTATTATTAAAGTCAATGGGGCCGTCCACTGTATGGTTACCAACATTGTTTAAAATATCTTCTGTGTTCAACAGAAGAAAAAAAATCATACAGGTTTGGAACAACATGAGGGTGAGTAAGTAATGAACATTTTTTGGATGAACTATAATAATCTCGGTCCCCAAATTTACGCCAGGAAAAAAGTAGTACATTATTATAATGTACAAAACAATTGGGATAGCAACAAAACGAACACAATATTATAGTAAAGTCCTTTGAGGGTCCTTTGATTATTTTTAATTGACAGTCAACAGCTGATGAGCTCACTTCCTGTACACCATTTAATTATAATATGAGGAAATATCTCACAGCTGATTCAGAGACCTGCATAATAAAAGAAGACACAAATGTACTTTAACAGTAGGCTATGTGGCAACCATTGTGTATTTTTAGCATGCTGCTTAAATGTAATTATTTTTAATTGGCACCAACACACGAGTGAGCTCACTTCCTGTACACCATTTAACTTGCCCTGTGTAGGTTTTGAAAAATGGAAAATCTGACTAAAATGATGTTTGTACGCAGAGAACTTGACTTAAACAGTGATTCCAGCTCAATTTATTTTTATTTGCAGTTGCAAACATGGAGATGCTTAAGTATAAACATGTGAACATAAAACACTAGTTAGTTAAACATTAATACAGTGAATAAACCATGAACAAACATCCCAAAAATATGACCCGACACACACCCAACAGGAATCAGTGGAAGATTGTACAGAGAGGGATGATCAAATATCAGTTAACTACATGACACGGAAGAGCCTGTTACAAAAATTTCCATATAACTAGACACACCAGTCAAACAACATCTTACAATTTCACCCTCTTTCTGACCTTGAGTGACTTTTATTGTTTAAAAAAACTGAATTTTACATTATTTAAATTGAAGGCAAAGTCATTTGGCTCAAGGAAAGAGGAAAGGGAAATTTATCAAATGCGTTGACTTCATGGATGCAGAATTTCTGCAACATACAGAACGCAAGTTCCATCAAATTCTTCAAACACACGGAGAGTACTTAAAGTGCCCATGTGTAATTTGCTGCATAAGCTGCGTAAATAAGGCATATTCTGAATCTCTGTGCATGAGAACAGTTACAAACATTCAGATGCTTAAACCTGAATGGTACACAAATTGTGAAAACATCTAAACAGCATGCAGCCGTAATTCCAATTCAACTGATAACATGTCAGTATTTTGTGCAAATTCCCAGGATAAAATTAATCTGGCGATCTTAAAGGCGTGTAACGGCATTTCAAGATGAAAAACAAAGATATTCCCTTTTGCACAAACAAACAAAGTGAAAAAGTAATATGGCTTGGAGTCGCAGAAGATAAAATATATATTTATATAAAATGAAGTGTAAAAGGCGAGTGTAAGGAAAACAATGCTGGCACGCAAGGAGACCTTAAAGCAATCATGATAAACCGATCATTTTATTCCCGACCCGATTGGAATATGCTGTCCACGGTAGCTGTACAATGCACAATTGTAGTTGACCAGGTCATGGAACTGCATAAGCATCAACAATCCAGCTTGTGGTTTAGTACGCGGTCTTTGGCGGCTCCACGTAGGTGGGGTTGTAAGCCGGTTGAGTCGAGCTGTAGTTTGCCGGTGGAGCGAAACCAGGCTGGGCGAAACCAGGCTGAGCTGGGGGTTGTATGGGGTACGCGGCCTGTCCACCGTCATACGCAGCCTGGGTGTAGGGAGCAGGATATCCTGGGCCTCCTGCAAACACACACAGAATCACAGCTCCTCTATGAGTCACGGAGACCCCCAGCCAACACTCTGTTGGCCCTTTTTTCGATGCACAATCGTAGCAAGCTAATTTAACCCTAACTTATTAGGGCTGAGTAAATGCATACTGTTCAAAAGTCTGTAAGATATTAATACTTTTATTCAGCAAGGGTGCATTAAATTGATCTAGAGTGACAAATAAATGCTGTCTGTTTGAACTTTCTATTCATCTTAGAATCCTGGGGGGGGGGGGGACCGCCGTTTCCCCAAAAAATGATAAGCAGCATTTTCAACATTAATGATAAAGTTTTCTTGATCATCAAATCAGCATGTTTTTCTGAAGGACACTGAAGACTGGAGTAATGATGCTGAAAATAGGCTACAGCTTTTTACAAGATATTAAAATGGAAAATAGTTATTTTAAATTGTCAAAATATTTCACAATATTTTAGTTTTACTGTATTTTCTGATCAAATTAACGCAGCCTTGGTGAGCATAAGATACTGCTTTCAAAATCATTTTTAAAAAGTGTACATACCCCAAACTTTTAAACAGCAGTACATCTAAAAAACAAAAATTCTCTTTCGTTTGGCAATATGAGAAATCTTGAAATGGCTTAAAAATACGATTTTGTTTTTCTCAATTCAACATGCCGTTGTTGCCAAATAGATTATAACTTTGTTTAATAAACTGTTTACTTTTAAAGATTTTTTAAATCTAAAATTAATTACCGACCATTTATTTTCCCTAAAACACTGAGTGAAAATGCAAACAAATAATTCTGAATCGATTCACTAAAACATTGACAAAGTACATACAACAAAGTAATGAATCATTTTTGCTACAGACGCTTTTAAACATCGGCCTTGCCTTTCATACTCGTGACTCATGCCAGTCATGAGACAACAAAGGATTGTTGCTAAACTACGCATGAAGAAACGCCACTGGGCCGAAACTTCACCTGTGGTGGTGAGAACAAGAAATAACTTACTTCCTTTTCAAAAACAAATTTTGTGATTGAGCACCTCATTGTGCTGCTTTTCTTTTTTTTTTGCCGGTTATGTGCGCACACATAGTGTCGAATCTTTTTAAAACTACGTAATGACATAAAAAAGCACATTAAAATTTACCAGCAAAATCATCATGAATATTCATACTTCTCACCCAGCCCTACAACTCAAGCTGACTGGACTTTTTGCTGTTCAAGCTCATTATCTTACCAGCCTCCTGATATGGGGGAGGGGGTCCCGCTACGTATGGCGGCCCCTGATATGGTGCATTGGGCATGGGCTGCCCTCCATATCCTGGTGCCCCGCTGTACCCAAACTGAGGTGGTTTTGTGGGCTGGTACGGAGGGAACTGAGTTCCGTGGACAACAGGCTGCTGAGGGTACTGTGTGGATATCACGGTAGTTGTTGTTGCTGCTCCCATAACAGCTGTTGAGCAAATCAAAGGAAAAACAACATGATTAATAAGACTCGCCATATGTCACAACTTCTCTGGAACCTTTCTGTCCTAATTATTATAAATATGGGTCTCAAAGACAACTTTGACACCCTATTTTATTTTTAAACTAAATGAATAAGGACAGCCTGATAACGTCTGCAACCACAATCACAGCTGCAATTCATTTCTGGCGCGGTTAAATGGCTAAATTTAAGATGCACTAGACAGCCACTTCCTTTTGTGTCTTAACCCCTTAAGCAGCACCCCCTTTTTTTTTTATAGACATGAAAATGCACATTCCGAACTTGAATGGTTGTACTTCAAGAATGCTTTGGAATATATAGATGTAAGATTGGTCTTGTTTTAAAGAAGACATTTGGCAGATTTTTGTAGAAGTGAAATAAATTAAGTTAAACGGAAAAAAAGTTATAGAAAAATATATTTTTACAATTTTCATACAATTTATGAAGTAGACATCCTATTCAGAAGTAGTATTGGAAGTTTGGCAGATTTAGAAATTAATTCAACCTCTAAGAAACACAAAAAGAACACGTATGTGCATTATAGCTCGCTGCCACATCACAAATGGTGAATATATTATTATTTTTTTATATTTAAAACATTTTCAGACATTTTTTTCTAAAAGAATTGAATGGATGCTATCTTTTGAACTCTTGGCATGAAAACAAACTGAGGTTTCTACCATTCTTTCATGATTTTTCATGTTCATCACTATTTCAAAATAAAGGCCTGAACACATCTTAGTATGAAAATATACGTGTTGCAAATTGATAAATTACGGCTCCTCTGTAATTTGTAAACTAGAGATTGTAAGCTTCCAAATGATATATAGTTTGACAAGATTAGTTTAGGTTTAGTATAGGATATTACTGTTTTAAATATGTAAAGGCTGTGGGGCCAATATTAGGGGTTAATCAGTAGAAGGCTTTTTAAAACCTTTAAAAGTCAGCAATAAATATATTGACTAGGACGATTACTCAACCAACCAACCATTTGTTTTAATTTTAAATATATATTGTGTAAATATGTTTTTCAGTTTCTACAATTTGGCATGCAAATCCAACCACATCAGCTAACTGTTAAAAATGGTCAATTATATCTCAATTATGAGCAATATAACTTTACAACACTGAATAATGTGCTGACAGAAAAAAAAAAAAATCCAACCGATGAAGAAACGCTGTTCCACAACCTCACATTTTCCCGACAACATACTTCAAACCTGTTAACTAAAACCATAAAAGCTAATCATTAACTGAAATCAAATAAAATGTATAACACTTTTTTTTTTCAAGCTAGTTGCCAAAGCAACATTTTCATTGTACTAAAACAATTAAAACAAATACAAATTTATAAAAATAAACTTTATAGACATTTAAAAAATAAACTAATAATAACAAAAACACAACAAAATTACTAAAACCTTAATTAAAATATAAAAATAATAAATAAATAAAAATTAGACCTGTTAAGGTCTAATTCTGTTTTGGTATCGGTTTCATTCATCGCATGTTCCAGTTTGTTTCCATAGTTAGTCATGAGTTTCACACCTGTTCTTAGCAAGTATGAACGTCAAAACAATGAAATGAAATGCGAATTTTACAAATCCGTTTCGAGCTGCATTCATGTGGTTTGAAATCCTATTCAAATCGCATTTCTTGAAATCCGTTTCAGTCTGACCACTCTAATCAGATTTTGGGCTAGATCAGATCAGACTTTCTCACGCGACGTAAAGCGGAAACGTCAGGCGTTGTTACAGGAAACATTTTGCAGCAGAAACAAGATTGTGTGGTTGCTAAGTGCCAGACGAACAGAATATGACAATATAACGGACACATGTTTTGAGACCTGGAGAGCTTTCAATTCGGGAGAGCTGTGGTTTTTATGTGCACTGTCGCTTTAAGAAGGGTACTACATTCCCAGTTCCCAGAGAAGGAAGGCAAATCTATTCTTTTGAAACAAATGTAATGAAGATGACACTGCAGCGGTCTATGGGTGTCTTGTGACAATTGTTCATCTCTTTCTGTTGCACATGGAAGCTCACTCTTCCTGTTTGTGGTTTGACACAGTGAGTCAGACTGGGTGTGAAATCCCAGAGTGATCCAGTATTCAGTCTTTCCACTCTCAAGTCACATTCCACAATTGTTTCACAGGCTACAAGGTCAGAGAAAGTCTAAACTTGTGGAAAAAAAAAAGTTTAAAACATTTACACACGGGTCAGTCTCACGAAAACACGTCCAGGTCGTCCATATTTCGGCCCATAATTAAACTTATTTTACATAAAAACCTTCACATTAATATTATACATCTAGATTTTGACTTTTGTTTTTTCTATATTATTATATTTCTATAATTTAATGAAAACTATATTTTTTATAACAGACTATATTATTATAGTCTAACTAGTATAGTATACTAGACTAATATGACAGACTATATTATGATCGTGATTTTTTTTAACTGTATTTCAGTAAAAATCATACTGTACTACATTAATTTAAATCAACATAAAAACATGATGTATAAACTATCATGGACACAATGTCACAATGAATATGTCTGTGATGAGTTTCAGTTTGAAAAATTGCCACATTTTCACTGGCTTCACATTTGAATGTGGAATATGATGCCCATCAAAATATTTGGCAAGAAAGACACATCTCAAATTGGAAACATGAACAAGAATGGATACAATTATTAAAAAATATGCAAGTGTAGACACTTACGTCTGGGACTTCTGCACATTTTGTAGATGCAGCAGCAGGGGCAGACGCAGCAGACGATGAACATCACGATGAGGACTACAAGCCCCGCTACCGACACGCCGACGGCGATATACGTACTGTCGTGGCTTTAGGAGAGATCATGAAAAAAATTAATCACATTAGAAACACACTTTATTGTTTCAAATATGACTGGTTGCAGATAGATTTCCCTAAAAAATGTAAATAAAACAAATCTGTGGCATGACTAGCTGTTTAAACAAATAATGGGGATGTGTTTGGGAAGTCATTTTCAAAACCGTGTTTGGGGATGCTAATGGCACAGAAAGAGTTGTAAATGTGAAGCTGGTTTGCTGGTGATATCAGAATAAAACTATGAAAGCCATTATTTTTCATGAGAAATAAGACTGCTCACAAAATGCAGTCATCTTGTTCATCCTCTGATAACTTATTGATTGGATTGATGCAGCAGTATCTGTCATTACACGTCCCACAGCAGAATGTAAACATCACGCAATCAATGGACGGCTTCCACACACCACCGCTGGTCAAGTAGCTTTTGCAGTCATCATCAGCTAGACAAAGCAAAACAGATGAGAGAAATAAGACATATTGGCAAAGAATAGTTGAAAACCTCAGACAAAAGAAAACCTTGCCATCTTTTACTCAACCTATACTTGTTTAAAGTATAGGGAAATACATCACTGTTTAGATGTTTTCAAATCTCTGGAAACATGTTGATTAAACATTCACACAAAATAGTTCCAAAAAATTAGATAATTAGGCTAGGTTAAATAACATCTTTATTTACTATAGACAATATTTGCGAAGACAAAAAAGGAAAACAACAACCACAATTAGCCCATACTTGAAACCATTAAAAAAAAATGACTGGGGAAAAATCATACGTGACACAAAAAAAAGATACATATGATTCAGTTTCCAGATACATCGCGATAATTAATATAAATAAAGTTGACATATCATGTCGTTTGTTTGTCTGTCAGGGTTGATCCAGCTCTATACTTCACAGACATCGGTTTACACGGACAAAACGTCGACAAGAACAAAGATTAAAGGTTAAAAGGCCTTTTCTTTATGTATTTTATACACTCACCGACTGTCGCCGAGAATATTCCCGCAAACAGGAGCAGAAGTACCGAGACGGTGGACGCCATTCTCCTTCAATAGCGTGTTTAGTAGTGCGGATGTTGTAATTTGAGAAGACGCCTACAGCCCTCGATCCTGCCTTTGTGTAAAGGAAGGGAAAAAGCCTAGTCCCGCTAAACTTTCAGGTTTAACTCTAAACCAGGAGACTGCTGACGTCTAGACTATAAACACGGGGTAAAAGATTAACGGTTTCCTGAAAACCATAGCACACAACACACATAGAGACGATGTCCTTCAACAACGAGAATCAATGGGCGAATAACGGACCGGATTTGTACACAACGTGCCAAACGGGATCCTTTTTGTATAAAACGAAAACGAAACGAAGTTAGAGGGTCTGGTGATGTGCTGGTTTTGAATAGTTGGTCGATATACCTTTTTTTTTTTTTTTACAGCTATTTGGGGCTATATAGGCTATATATATATATATATATAAACATTGGATATTACCCCACTATTTATTTTCTTGATATTTCCATAGACCGTATAAGGATATTTCAGGACTATTATTGCCAAGTCACCTTTACATGGCGCTTTACATATTGTTTCAAAGCAGCGTTACAGTGATAAATAAATTATGCATTTCGGCGGTTGTTCAGCTGAAGTCAGTTTAGTGTTGATTCAGATTCGCTGTAAAGATCATCAATTATTAAATTAGTTAATTTCATCTGTAAAGCAGTTCTGCGAAAAATGATGTCATCGTCCAGCTCAGTTCAGTTCTCATACAGCTAAGCAGCGTCTAGTCAGATCAATTGTTGAATATAAAGTGTAAATTACATGACAAAAAATTAGTTAGTAAGGTATTCCATTACACATTTTAGGTGATATAATTTTTTACCTCATTTATCACATTAAATTGAATAGGATAATATTGTAGCCTACCATATTTATATATTGATCTTTATAACGTAATATTTTTTTTTTTTTGGAATCTGCTACATAATCAGTTACTACCCAGCACTGATGCCGAACTTTAAAACTTAAGTTACAGAAGAAAAGATGTCCCTACTTCTTTTACATCACAGCTTTAATTTGTTGCCTTAATTCAGTAGACTACTCCAGTTAATATGCATATTTTCTTCTCAAGCCTCTTGAACCTGCTGAGTGACCCAATGAGATTGTCACTGTCTGATGATCATGCCTTCATTGCGAAATTTCCATAGCGTTGCATTCTTATGGGCATTTCATAATTTTGGACTTTTCAGAGTTTGTTAAATCTCTTCTTTCTTTTTTTGGGCCCTGCATTTAGAATAAACTGCCTAATAAGCTGAATATAATGTGTTTTTCACTGTAAACCACTCATCTCTCATCAAAAAATACAATACTATTAAGAATAATTAAGATTGATAATATAAAAGTAAATATGAGGAGCAAGACCCACTTTGATTTTCCCCACTGATGATTGAAGAAGCCCAGCATATGTCACTAAAGAGATGGACATTTTGAGTGAACATTATGAGGTCAATTTTTTTAAAAGTGAAACACACAACAACAACAAAAAAGTCACTCAACTTAACTTTTTGAGTTATGTTTTTGCTTTGATTTAAGTTGTATGCACTTAGAATATAAAGGATTTCAACTTGACATTTTTTGTTGGCATAATTAATGAATTGACCCAACTATTTATTTCAAGTAACCTAGATTGAAAACATTTTTTTGAAATATTATAAAACATACTTTTTCAAGTTGTCTGTACTATACGCATATAAACGACTTTGTCAACTGTTTCTCTTACGAAATAACACATTTAAAGGCCAAAACAGTCAATTATATAGAAGTTTCAATAGCCATGTTTCTTTGAGAAAAATTATTAAACAGGAAAGAAAGCTGGTCTCTTTTTGTCTAATAAAATGACATTTCAATTGCTCAGTGTTTAAAGGTGACAGTGTACTTAAAACAATGAAAAATAATCAAAATGCAAGATACATTTGGTACTTCACAGAGACTTTTAAGAACGAGGACTTCTTTCAATACGCGGGCTACATCACTGCAGTCACACATAACCGCCACTCTTTGATTGGGTGGGAAAAGAGGAGGAATCAGTTGCAGGAATAACTGATTTATTGAATATCAAAAGGCATACAAAAATAGGAACACATGGAGTAATAATACACTCAATATATTTTAATATATTCAGCATCATATTCCAAACAGTAAAAAAATATCTTGCTACTAATCTGTAAAAATAAGGTCAAAAGTATATACACAGAATTTAGAAATATTCCTTTTTTATCTCACCAGTAGGGGGTCCCATAAATATTCAAGCGGTGTAACTTCACCAAACATTGCATAAAAGTCCAAAATCTTTGCAAAAACCATTGCAAAAAAGTCTTTAGGTGTATTTTTCTCCAGCAGGTTTGCTGTCCGTTGTCAACTTTGTTGAGTTTGACATTTTTTATGTTCTCCTGTAGACCTTTCTTTAAATTCCCTTTTTTTTTAAAGAGACAGTAAGATATTTATTTTAACAATCAAATTTTTCACATTTCTCACACATATAGAAATGCATAAATATAAAACAGCAGTTAAACATTTACTAAATCTATAACAGTTTTAAAAAAATAGGATCCATCTCAAAAAACAATGTAACCCGAAACAACAATCTAAAAAAAAGGAACTGTGAAAGACTGCACAAAAAACATGTGGTTTCCTAATGCTTTAACAAAGGTTCCTTTAATAAAAATACCTTTTCAACTGGTCAAGTCGATGAGACTCGTGACAAAAATATGGAAATTCAGCATCACTCATTGTTATTTAAATGGAACTGCATTTTAGACCCTCAAAGGAAGAACTAAAAATGGAAAACATTGACACTTTCTTTAAATAGAATCACAGATCCTGCTGGCTGAAATGTAAAACATTTAAGACATTCATGTTTCTGTGAGCGTTGTGCTGTTAAAGAAAACGAAACGAAAATACAAAAGCAAAATTGCAAAAATAGATTTAATAAAAATGACCACATTTTATTTTAGATTTTCGTTTTTTTAGCATATCAAATTGTATCAAAAGATATGCAATATATTATACACTTTAATATTAGTATAATACTAGAATAATTAACACCGACAGCTAAAACAAACAAAAAAACTGTGTAGAAACAATTTTCACTCATAAATCGCTAGTAAAACTTTCACAACTACAAAGAAATGTAAAATTGAGTTAAACTTGAAATTTTGAAAAGTAGAATGTTTCGAATGGCATTTTCTTTTAAAACTTACTTCAATAATCTTTGTTTTATTAAAATCTTTACTTTTACAGTGTGTCGCAGAGTGAAACCTAAACTGAAAGGACTGATTGAAAATAAAACTAAAATAACTATAACACATCCACTAGTCTTATATAATCTGCATCGTATCCGGGGCATTCTTACTGCCGAGTGCAAGTGCGTCAAACCTCCACAATCCAACAGTGACTGGTGTGACAGACGCTTGTGGTTTAGTATCCGGTCTTCGGTGGCTGCATGTAGGCGGGGTTATAGGCCGGCTGATCGAATGTCTCAGGGGGCGGATAAGCGATACCGGACTGGGCAGGGGGCGGATAAGCACTACCGGGGTGGGCAGGGTAAGCACTACCGGGGTGGGCAGGGGGCATCATGGGGTACGTGGCCTGACTTCCGTCATATGGAGCCTGACTGCCGGGATATCCAGGGTTTGCTGGAAATGCAAAAAGACAAAAGGAAAATATCAGTACATGGTCTCAATCTGTCCAGTACTAGGTAGGGGTTGCACGACTACTGATTTCTCCTAGTAAAAAAAAACTGTTATTTGAGTACCTGTGGTAAAAAAAAAAAAAAAAAACACAAAAAAAAGTGCCAATAAGTGTTTATTAACTGACAGCCCAACAATCAGAATCAGAAAGAGCTGTATTGCCAAGTGTGCTTGCACACACAAGGAATTTTTCTTGGTACTGAAGCTTCCAGTGCACATACCAATACAAATACAACAAGAAACAAAGTAATACAAAGTGCTCAGTCCAGAAGACCGTAGGATGTCCCATTTGTCATTTAGGTGCTTTTCAGAAGGGTGCTTGCGGAAGACAGAAGACAGTTATAGCAGTGTTACGTCGCAAAAATGCGAACTCGTAGGAAGAGTGCGAGTGTTAAGGGTGCCATTTGGTACAGGGCCATTATAAACAGTGTTGGGGAAGTTACTTTTAAAAAGTAGTATTTGCACGTTACTCGTTACTTCTTAAAAAAGTAATTCGTTACTCTACTTAGTTACCCCCTTTGGAAAGTAACTTTTTACTTTTATGTTGCTTGACTTTTGGCAGAACCCAATATCTGTTCCTAAATGTGTAGGCCTAAAGTTCTACTATGAACTCTACTTTTTGAAAAACTAGAAAAAAAAACTATTGAAATAACGGCTGGAGTGACAGCTGACAGTGCGGAAAGACGGCACCCGGGGCAGTAAGGGTTAGCAGTACCCAAACAAGCTACGAAAAACCCTTCTGAAAAATACCCCCAGGGATTCCCGAGAGGGGGGGAGAATAAGAATACCAACCGGACAGACTTTCCGGAGCCACAGTGCCCGAAACCTCCAAGCAGCACCAGCCTCTTCTCAAAGCAAAAAGCCAGAACAACGCCGGGTGAAGTGGCCAGCCGCCAGCAAGAAGGATTGGCACCAGTTCGAGTCTGAATGTTGCGGGTTCGAGTCTCAATACCAGCAGGAAATGACTGAAGTGCCTTTGAGCGAGGCACCTAACCCCCAATCGCTCCCCGGCTGCTTGTGTCCACAGTTTCCAGTGTGTGTGTGTTTAATACTCACTACTCCTAATTAGGCCGGGACTCGATTAAAAAAATTAATCTAATTAATTAGAGGCTTTGTAATTAATTAATCGAAATTAATCGCATTTTAATCGCATATAAATATTTGACCTGAGAACAGTGAGAAGTAATTTTTTTCACATGGATTTTTAGTATACCATTGAATAATGACTGAATACATAAGCTTAAGCAACAAAATATTGTTTATTTTTAAGTGTAGCAATAGCCGTTCCGAATTCCTTGTTGCATAGCTTGCACACAACCATGCTCTTATCGACGCTTCCATCCGTTCGTTTTTTATAACAAAATGTCCACGGGGCCAACCAAAGTGGTCTCGTCAGCTTCTTTGTTCATGTTCACTGTGGTTTGTTGTTGTCTGAAGTTATCAAGTTATGAAAATGAACGCTATTGGTGCTCCAGTATAATCGGTCCGCCTAAACTCATCCAGTGAGAAACGTTCCGCGGTGCAAAAATAAGTGCGATTAAAATGCGTTAAAAAAAAATGTACGCGTTATTTTTTGTGTAATTAATTAGTCTTAATTAACGCGTTAAAGTCCCGGCTCTACTCCTAATATGTGTGCACTTACTTTGATGGGTTAAATGGAGAGGACATATTCTGAGTATAGGTCTCATACTTCACATGTCACTTTCACTCACTTCATTATGTGATCTACCCTGCCATTCACAAATCCTCTCCCGTGGCCTCATGGGATAGTAAAGTGTCCATTCACACTTCAGAATCTCACTGGAAGTAGAAGGTCATCCGGGTACTTTTTATCTACTCAAATATACTGTGAATTCGGACATACTTCTTTTGTCACATACTGTTTTCTGCCTACTATGGAAGTATGAGATTTCGGACACAGTAAAACTCTTTAAACATTTGCTTTCATGGCTTGCTGGTTTCCTTTTGTTGACTAAAAACAAACGCATTGTTATGGTTATTGTACGCTTAAAGGGATACTTCAGGATTAAGCATTAAGCTTTGTATCAGTAGAAAGCCAGTATTATTTTCAAATTACCGTGCTCCCCCCTGCCTCATATCCCCCTGAGATGAGATTTATGTATTTTTAGTCTGGGAAAAATCCTCATATGACGCAAAAATCGTCATATTGCGTCATATGAGGATTTTTTGGCCAGACGCTTAAAACTACAGCCAGTAGAAGGCGCTGTTCCGCATGTTCTCAGCCCGTCCATAGAGGGTGGGATCTCACTCACAGAATGTATAAATAGTGTCAGCCATCTTTTATTTGGAAGCTAAGCTAACAGGCTCTTATTCTTTGGAGAAAGCTGAGTAGTAGGGGTTACCATCCTCTTTTTCCCGGACATGTCCAGCCGTCGAGATTGTCCAAAATGTGCGGGATTCGGCTTTTGCTTTCTGCAGTCGCCATTCATTGTTTACATGCACACTTTTTGTTTCAATCTAACTGAATTTATTCCGATTGGTGAATCTGAATGTAGTGTTTACATGAACGCTAAACAATCGGTTGATGTGCGTTTTAGCATTGCTAAGAAAATTCCCGCTCCTCCGTGAGAGATACGAGACCGGTGCGTCTCACAGGTGCCGCACGCTCATCAGTAATCACGCCACCGGCCTCGCGTCGTTCTCCCGCGGCCGTCAGTCTCGTTCCTGCTCGTCACAGTAAACATAATGAATGGCGACTGTAGAACGCAAAAGCTGAATCCTGGACATTTTGGGCGACATCAAAATACCGGGCAGACTCACGGAAACTCACTAGTAGTCTAGCCTAACCTTGTTGTTTAACTGCAATCTCTTACCGGTAGGCGTGGCCTCATAGGGCTGGGCAGCGAAGGAATTGCATTCTGGGAGTTGTTGTCTTTCATCCCCATAAGCCAAAAATAAATTTTCTGGCTTTTCTCAGTCTAGAAGGCTCCAAATCCAAAAATAATTTCACATTTCTTCTACATAAATGACCCATTTTAAATACACATTCATCTTTCCAGAGGTGAAGTAAGGCTACTGTTTGAAGTATTCAACTACCCAACCAGTGAATGCAATCTCTAGTCCAGGGGTGCAAAACTCAGCTCTATGCTGCGTGCACGCCATGCCATAATGACCATAAATAAAGCTCTATGCTTTCGAATCTCACTGTATTTTGATGTCATACACCGATCGGTCTGCACAGCGCCACTTTAAGTCAAACACACCTTAAATCTGCAGTGGTCAGGTGGTACAGCGGCCACATGCTACAAGTCGTAGCTCTGAGAAAATGATCAGTTTACACATTGTAATTACAAGTTCTACATGTACGTGAAAGCTTTTTACAGTTCAGAATCATTACGTTAATTACAACATGGCGTGAACGCACCTTTAGCTTCAACCTTTCAGGCATATTTGAAAACTACAGGTATGTGTGTGTTGGAGCAGAGTTGGAAGTTTTTCTCCCCTGCTCTAGTGCTAGGTTTTCTCACCGGCCATGTGGTATGGGGGTGGGGGTCCTGGTGCGTATGGCTGTCCCTGATATGGTCCCGGCTGAGCGCCGTAGCCCGGTTGAGTCGGGACAGGCTGGTATGCTGGATACTGAGCTGGCTGCTGCTGCTGCTGCTGAACGCATTGTGTATTCACGACTGTAGTTACATGCGTTCCTCCTACCACAGCTGTGGGAAAAACAAGACAGAAAAAAATATATAATTCTGATCATTTTACTACCAGCCTAAATAATGTAACATTGCAATGTTCTATTGACACTAAAACACTTACGTCTGGGTTTTCTGCACATGTTATACATACAGCAGCAGGGGCAGCAGCAGCAGATGACGAACACAACGCATGTGATCACAATCACCATTATTCCTGAAATAATGATGGGATTACCACCGCTTTGGCTGCTGGACAGACTATGACAAAATATGAAGCATTATAAATCTATAAAATCGCATTTATCTATTATCATTTTATTTTTAATGATCATTTTGTTTATTTAAATATTATTTATTTTCCTATGTATCTGCAGTTCTTACATTCATGGAAACTTTTCATTGCACAAACGGTTCTTTAGATAATTTTTCTCAGTGTGAAGAATATTTTAATAAAGTTATTTTTAGAGCCGGTCACTGAAAGATTCTTGGGGGAACCGGAAATGGTTCTTCTATGGCATGGTTGCAAAAATCCTCTTTTGGAACCATTATTATTAAGATTGTAGGGGCAGATTTTGAGTAGCCTACCCTAAGATTTTGATTGCAACTTCTAAAATAAAACATTTGCAGCATTAATAATTTAGATGCTTGCAAATTGTAGTAGGTAGTAAATAAAAAGTATCTGTCTATCCATTTCTTACGTTGCTTGAAATGCGTATGACTCTTATCTTGTGGAACACAAAAGGAGTTATTGTCAAAATATAAAAGCTGATCTTTTCCGTATAATAAAAACACATGGTGTTACTGAACAGGGCTGCATTTCCCAAAAGAATCGTAGGCCCGAGTAGATCGTAGAAAAATTGCCACCAATGTGGCAATAAGAGCACTAAGATCAACTTCGCTCATGATACTTTTGAGAATCAAAGCCCTGGATAGGTGCATTGTGCTTGGATTATTAAAAATCTACAATATCAAATGTGCAAATTTAGCCACTAGACTGGCACAAGTAGGCTATATATATATATATATATATATATATATATATATATATATATATATATATATTTTTTTTTTTTTTTTTATAAAACATTTGTTTATACAACAAACAGTTTTTCTTTGGTCCCGCCCTTTCTTGCCTTCGACACCCTGTAAATCCCCTCAACAAAAACTTTAGCATGTTGCATCATGTTCCTTCTCTCTTGTCTTGCCTCATTTTTCTTTCAATTGACTTAATAAATGTGAACGCTACAGTTTTCGCACCCAAAAACATTTCATTCTTTGTTCTTTAAATATCAAGCAAACCATTTCCCCACCTTGCAGTGGTAGTTAAAGTGGAAGTTAAAATTACAACGTGTCAATCTGGGGGATGCAACTTGCAAATTGCAGTTTAGTAAAAACGACCACAACCTCTGTAGGAAACGATGGGTGGAGCGACACACGGAGAGTCAAAACCGGATTACAAAAGTAACAGCATACATCGCAAAAACATTACAAAAAAAGTCAATTTGATTAGGTTACCGGTTTGAGATTAACCTCGGCAATTATACACACCAAATATTTCAGAAAAAATCAATATGGAGTTTACAGTTCACGGATTTATCACTAGTTAACAGTTGGGCTACAGATCACGAGGGAGAAATGAAAGCAATTAAAATGTCTTACACATTGCACACGTTTTGATCGGTTAACTTCAAATAAGCACTGGAGCAGCAGTATCTGTTATTGCAGGTCCCACAGCAGTGCTGCCCATACTGGCATATTATACTCGACTTGTACTCGTTACTGCTGGTGGTGTAGCTTCTACAGTCATCTCCAAAACCTTAAAGAACAGGGTAAATGTGACACATTTTATACAAAACAAACAACCGATAAATTCTAAAGTATCAGAATTGATTTATTTATTGTCTGTAAACCGCCCAAAAACAAGTTAAAAGTGTTTATTTTGATTTTTGTAACAGTATTTCCTTACCGACTGTAAATAAACCCGCAGAAAGGAGCAGAAGAACCGCGACGGTGGAGGCCATAGCTCTTCTTCTGATGAAGTCTGCAGCATTACCATCCAACTGAGGCTCGTGAATATTAATGAAGTAGGTGGGCGTAAAAGGAACCGACAAGATTTCATCAACTGCAACGGTGAAACGAAAGCGAAAGAAGTTGATTGTTTTGTTTTGTTTGTTAATTTGGCCCAGTCATCAACTCCTGAATCAAAAGTCCCAAATTAAGTAAATAAATTGACATTTGTTCAAATTCCCTGCATAGGCTATTTCTGAGTTTATCATGTTGCACCCTTTTCCCCTAGACGGGGTGTAACAGTGATCCAATGAGAGTTTCATTGTCTGATGACCATGCCTTCATTGCGAAATTTCCATAGCGTTGCATCCTGGGTATTTCATAATTTTGGACTTTTCAGAGTCCGTTCAATCTCTTTTTTGGGCCCTGCATTTAGAATAAACTGCCTAATGAGCTGAATATAAGGTGTTTTTCACTGTAAGCCACACATCCCTCTTCAAAAAATACAATAGGCCTACTAAGAATTATTAAGATTGATGATTTGGAATTGGTAAAATGTGCTTGAAAAAACAAATAGGCCTTCAGAATATAAACTATCCTAACAATTGTGCAAGCACTGTACAGAATATAGGTTAGTTTAATAGTTAATAGTTAGATAAAAGTCTATACACTAAACAGACTTTTTTGTGTTAATCGCAGTTCATGAAGGTGTGCACATGGACAGGTTCATGAATGAATCATTCTTTCGCTCTAATTTCTTTTTTTAAGTGAACCTATTCACAAATAGCAATAATCAGGCTTGTTTGAAACGCCTCGCAGTGAAAGTAGACAAGAGTAGGCGGCTGCAGTCAGAAGAGTGAAAGTGTAGTCGATGGACATTCTCACTTCTCGTAGTGAATCAGCCACCTACACCAAAGGCGGCCATTGCACGGATCACATTTTGCTAATACATTTAAATTATGTTGCTTTTAAAAGTAAACATGATGAACAAGACCCATGTTGATTTAACCCACTGATGATTGAAGAAGCCCAGCATATGTCACTAAAGAGATTGACAATTTGAGTGAACATTGTGAGGTAAAAAAAAAATTAAGTGAAACACAAAAAAAAAAAAATTCACTCAACTTAACTTTTTGAGTTATGTTTTGCTTTGATTTAAGTTGTATGCACTTAGAATATTAAGGATTTCATTTCAACTTGAAATGTTTTGTTGGCGTAATTAAACAATTGACCCAACTACTTATTTCAAGTAACCTGGATTATTTTATTTTATTTTTAAATATTATAAAACATACTTTATCAAGTTGTCTGTACTAAACACATATAAACGACTTTGTCAACTGTTCCTCTTACGAATTAACACATTTAAAGGCCAAAACAGTCAATTAGAAGTCTGTTTCTTTGATAAAAAAAATTATTTCTCAAAATAAATGGAAAAAAAAGCAGGTCTCTTTTTGTCAATTTCAATTGCTCAGTGTTTAAAGGTGATAATGTACTTAAAACAATGAAAAATAATTTAAAATGGAAGTTACATTTCGTACTTCACAGAGACGACTCCAATATGAGGGCTACATCACTGCAGTCGCACGTAACCGGCTCCATCACATCATCCACAACTGCAAGGATTCCAACAGTCATGCCACTCTTTGATTGGGTGGGAAAAGAGGAGGAATCAGTTGCAGGAATAACTGATTTATTGAATATCAAAAGTCACACAAAAACAGGAACACAGGGAGGAATAATATACTCAATCTATATTTAGTATAATTGGAAATATTCAGCATCATATTCAAAGGATAAAATAAAATAAAAAATGTTGCTACTTATCTGTAAAAATATGATTAAAAGTATATACACAGAATTTAGAAATATTCCTTTTTTATCTCACCAGTAGGGGGTCCCATAAATATTCAAGCGGTGTAACTTCACCAAACATTGCATAAAAGTCCAAAATCTTTGCAAAAACCTGTGCAAAAAAGTCTTTAGGTGTATTTTTCTCCAGCAGGTTT
Organism: Phoxinus phoxinus; assembly: GCF_949152265.1. NCBI lineage: Eukaryota > Metazoa > Chordata > Actinopteri > Cypriniformes > Leuciscidae > Phoxinus > Phoxinus phoxinus. Next base: position 20,973,275 of record NC_136895.1, on the reverse strand, counting down.
GCTGTCCGTTGTCGACTACGTTGAGTTTGACATTTTTTATGTTCTTCTGTAGACCTTTCTTTAAATTCCCTTTTTTTTAAAGAGACAGTAAGATATTTATTTTACCAATCAAACTTTTCACATTTCTCACACATATAGAATTACATAAATATAAAACAGCAGTTAAACATTTACTAAATCTATAACAGTTTAAGAAAAATAGGCTCCATCTATAAAAACAATGTAACCCGAAACAACAATCTAAAAAAAAGGAACTGTGAAAGACTGCACAAAAAACATGTGGTTTCCTAATGCTGGTCAAAACAGGTGACAACAGACTCGTGACAAAATGATGGAAATTCAGCATCACTCATTGTTATTTAAATGCGACTGCATTTTAGACCCTCAAAGGAAGAACTCAAAATGGAAAACATTGACACTTTCTTAAAATAGAATCACAGATCCTGCTGGCTGAAATGTAAAACATTTAAGACATTCATGTTTCTGTGAGCGTTGTGCTGTTAAAGAAAACGAAAATACAAAAGCAAATTGCAAAAATAAACTAACTTAAAGCTATAGTGTGTAGGATTTTCTCCCATCTAGCGGTCAAATTGTATATGACTACCAACTGAATATTAATTTCAAGCCCCTTCCATTCCGAGGGCATTTTAACTCCTACGGTGGCCGTATTATTCCAAGGTTATGGTCTCTACCACAATATTTATTGTAAAAAATATTTAAATGCAAAAGAAAAGGTATGAGAGATGGCTGTTTTTGTCAATTGTATGTTTTAATTAAAAATGTTTGCAATGATAACATAAGTAGCTACATGTTTAAATGTTTTGTTACTTGCTTGAGCAACTTAATATATAAATCTATATAGACTAGAAGTAATGCATTGAATAATACGTGTTTTAAATCTATGGAGTTTAAACGTGAACATCTGTGAAAGAGTGTAGACCTATAACTGTGTACAAATAGAATCGAAATGCTGAAACTATTTTTTTATATTATTTTATAAAAGATGCTGATAATAAAAATAGTGATTTAAAATAAACAATTGTGAATAAATGTAGTTTTTGGTACAGCCGTGGATCAGTTGCGCACTTTAACGCAGCATATTATGTGAAAGCAAACTAGCGCGTGCTGCTCCTGCCGCATACACACTGCAAACAGAGTGTGTGTGAAACAGATCAGTTGATGCGACGGAGGTGCGAGAATAGGCGTGATCCTCCATCTTCAACAGGCTTTCTGCCGGCAGTCGCGACTCGCGAGTAATCTCCCCTCGCATTCGTCACGGCGTCACTAAGTGTAAAAGCGCAAAAGGCGAAGCTTGAATGAACAGGTATGTCCCTCTTTGGCTAATGTATTTTAGCAACATGGCTGCCGCCATTCGAGCATAGACAGTATATAAAGCATTCGAGCAACTCACGCGTATGTATTCTTAATGCCAGATTCTACGGTTACGAGAATACTTTATTAGTTGATTGAAGTAATTACACATGAATGAGCACATACAGTGCTATGCATAAGTTTAGACACCCATGCTAAAGTTGACTAAAAAGAGGAATAAAAAAGAATATTTTGGAAATTGAACTTAATGCCTTAATTTAAAAAAATAGGAAAAATCCAACCTTTAAGGACACCAATTTTCTTTGTGAATGAATAATGTATCGTAAATAAATAAATGTTCTTCCTTAAAATACAGGGTGCATAAGTTTGGACACCCCTATGTTAAATTCCCATAGAGGCAGGCAGATTTTTATTTTTAAAGGCCAGTTACTATATGGATCCAGGATACTCTGCATCCTGATAAAGTTCCCTTGGCCTTTGGAATTAAAATAGCCCCACATTATCACATACCCTTCACCATACCTAGAGATTGGCATGGTTTTATTTCAGTTTAGCCTAATAGCTGGTTTGATTTGCATTGAGAGATGATCTTATGGAAAGTAGCCCATGCCAATCTCTAGGTATGGTGAAGGGTGTGTGATGATGTGGGGCTATTCTAATTCCAGAGGCCAAGGGAACTTTATCAGGATGCATAGTATCCTGGATCCATGAAGTTACTGGCTTTTAAAAATAAAAATCTGCCTGCCTCTATGGGAATTTAACATAGGGGTGTCCAAACTTATGCACCCTGTATTTTAAGGAAGAACATTTATTTATTTACGATACATTATTCATTCACAAAGAAAATTGGTGTCCTTAAAGGTTGGATTTTTCCTATTTTTTTAAATTAAGGCATTAAGTTCAATTTCCAAAATATGATTTTTTATTCCTCTTTTTAGTCAACTTTAGCATGGGTGTCTAAACTTATGCATAGCACTGTATACTTATGAAGTGTTAAGAATCAACTTAAAAAGTTACACATATAGCTTTAAAAATGACGACGTTTTATTTTAGATTTTCGTTTTTTAGTATATCAAATTATATAAATGAAATGGTATTTTCTTTTAAAATTTACTCCAATAATCTTTGTTTTATGTACAGCCTAATAAAAAATCTTTACTTTTACAGTATGTCGTAGAGTGAAACCTAAACTGAAAGGACTAATTGAAAATAAAAAATAAATAAATCTGACTATAACACATCCACTAGTCTTACATAATCTGCATCGTATCCGGGGCATTCTTACTGCCGAGTGAAAGTGCATCAAACCTCCACAATCCAACAGTGACTGGTGTGACAGACGCTTGTGGTTTAGTATCCGGTCTTCGGTGGCTGCATGTAGGCGGGGTTATAGGCCGGCTGATCGGAGGTCTCTGGGGGCGGATAATCGATACCGGACTGGGCAGGGGGCGGATAGGCACTACCGGGCTGGGCAGGGTAAGCACTACCGGGGTGGGCAGGGGGTGGATAAGCACTACCGGGCTGGGCAGGGGGCATCATGGTGTACGTGGCCTGACTTCCGTCATATGGAGCCTGACTGCTGGGATATCCAGGGTTTGCTGGAAATGTAAAAAGACACTAATTATTTTCAAGGAAAATATCAGTACATGATCTCAATCTGTCCAGTACTAGGTAGGGGTCGCACGACTACTGATTTCTCCTAGTAAAAAAAACAGTTATTTGAGTACCTGTGGTAAAAAAAAAAAAGAAGATAAAAAACAAGTGCCAACAAGTGTTTATTAACTGACAGCCCAACAATTATGTCTGTCTTGTATTGTAAGAAGATGGCACACTTCATTTGCACTAACGGTCTTGTGAACTTCACAAGTGTTCAACACTAGACCACCACAACTGTTCATTTTTACAGTTAGCCTAGCGGTATTAAATTAAACTTACAATGGCCGCCACAAGTGCTCAGTCCAGAAGACTGTGTGTGTGTGTGTGTGTGTGTGTGTGTGTGTGTGTGTGTGTGTGTGTGTGTGTACTACTCACTACTCCAAATATGAGTGCACTTACTTTGATGGGTTAAATGGAGAGGACATATTCTGAGTTTAGGTCTCATACTTCACATGTCACTTTCACTCACTTCTTTATGTGATCTACCCTGCTATTCACAAATCCTCTCCCGTGGCCTCATGGGATAGTAAAGTGTCCATTCACACTTCAGAATCTCACTGGAAGTAGAAGGTAATCCGGGTACTTTTTGCCTACTCAAAAGTACTGTGAATTCGGACATACTTCTTTTGTCACATACTGTTTTCTGCCTACTATGGAAGTGATATTTCAGACACAGTAACTCTCTTTAAACATTTGCGTTCATGGCTTGCTGGTTTGCTTTTAGTGAATAAAAACAAGCGCATCATTATGGTTATTGTACGCTGAAATTCTCGATAGCTTCCGACATCTACGGCTACTGTTTGAAGTATTCAACTACCCAACCAGTGAATGCAATCTCTATTTCAGGGGTGTACGCCATGTCGTAATGACCATAAATAAAGCTCTATGCTTTCGAATCTCACTGTATTTTGATGTCATACACCGATCGGTCTGCACAGCGCCACTTCAAGTCCAACACACCTTAAATCTGCAGTGGTCAGGTGGTACAGCGGCCACATGCTACAAGTCATAGCTCTGAGAAAATGATCAGTTTACACGTTGAAATTACAAGTTCTACATGTACGTGCAAGCTTTTTACAGTTCAGAATCATTACGGTAATTACAACATGGCGTGAACGCACCTTTAGCTTCAACCTTTCAGGCATATTTGAAAACTACAGGTATGTGTGTGTTGGAGCAGAGTTGGAACTAAACTAAAATAAGTTTTTCTCCCCTGCTCTAGTGCTAGGTCTTCTCACCGGCCATGTTGTATGAGGGTGGGGGTCCTGGTGCGTATGGCTGTCCCTGATATGGTCCTGTCTGCATAGGCTGAGCGCCGTAGCCCGGTTGAGTCGGGACAGGCTGGTATGCTGGATACTGAGCTGGCTGCATGACTGGCTGCTGCTGCTGCTGCTGAATTAATTGTGTATTCACGACTGTAGTTACATGCGTTCCTCCTACCACAGCTGTGGGAAAAACAAGACCGAAATTAATATATAATTCTTATAATTTTACTACCAGCCTAAATAATTTAACATTGTAACATTCTATTGACACTAAAACACTTACTTGTGGGTTTTCTGCACATGTTATACAAACAGCAGCAGGAGCAGCGGCGGCAGATGACGAGCACAACGATAATGATCACAATCACCATTATTCCCGAAACAATGGCGGGGCTATCGCCGCTTTGCTTGTTGGACAGACTATGACAAAACATGAAGCAACAAGCATTATAAATCTATAAAATCGTATTTATTTTATAATTTTATTTTTGATCAATGATCATTTTGTTTATAGAAATATTATTTATTTTCCTATGTACCGGTATCTGCAGTTAGTTTGGAGACTGGACATTAAAATTCACTTCTACACTCTTAAAAATAAAGGTTCTTTATTGGCATCTAATTGTTTCATGACGATCCCTTACATTCATGGAAACTTTTCATTGCACAAACGGTTCTTTAGATAATTTTTATCAGTGTGAAGAATATTTTAATAAAGTTATTTTTTAGAGCCGTTCACTGAAAGATTCTTGGGGGAACCGGAAATGGTTCTTCTATGGCATGGTTGCAAAAAGTTTTTTATTAAGATTGTAGGGGCAGATTTTGAGTACCCTAAGATTTTGATTGCAACTTCCAAAATAAAAAATTTGCAGCTTTAATAATTAAGATGACTCTTATGATGTGGTGGAACACAAAAGGAGTTATTGTCAAAATATGAAAGCTGCTCTTTTCCGTATAATAAAGGAATAACACAGGGCTGCATTTCCCAAAAGAATCGTAGGCCCGAGTAGATCGTAGAACAATTGCCACCAATGGGCTCTAAGATCAACTTCGCTCATGATACTTTTGAGAATCAAAGCCCTGAATAGTTGCATTGTGCGATTAGGCCTATTAAAAATGTACAATATAAATTTGCAAACTTAGCCACTAGACTGGCACAAATACATAAAAAAATGTCTTTAACTAAAACATTTGTTTAAATAACAAACAGTTTTTCTTTGGTCGCGCCTTTTCTTGCCTTCGACACCCTGTAAATCCCCTCAACAAAAACTTTTGCATGTTGCATCATGTTCCTTCTCTCTTGCTTAATTTTTCTTTCATTTGACTTTATAAATGTAAACGCTACAGCTTTCGCAGCCAAAAACTTTTCATTCTTTGTTCTTTAAATATCAAGAAAACCATTTTCCCACCTTACACTACACAAAGTGGCAGTTAAAATTGTAACGTGTCCATCTGGCAAACTGCAGTTTAGTAAAAACGACCACAACCTCTAGGAAACGATGGGTGGGGCGACACACGGAGAGTCAAAACCGGATTACAAAAGTAATACATCGCAAAAACATAAAAAAAAGTACATTTGATTAGGTTGCAGGTTTGAGATTAACCTTAGCAATTAAATACACACCAAATATTTCAGTAGAAATAAATATGGACTTAACAGTTCACTGATTTATCATAGATAACAGTAACAGATCATGAGGGAGAAATTAAAGCAATAGCTGACCCAAAAAATTTAAATTATGGGTTTTTTTTTTCTCCTTTAGTGGAAAATTACTTTTTGTGAATTAACACAGAATCGAATTAAAATGTCTTACACATTGCACACGTTTTGATCGGTTAACTTCAAATTAGCACTGGAGCAGCAGTATCTGTTATTGCAGGTCCCACAGCAGTGCTCCCCATACTGGCATGTTATACTCGACTTGTACTCGTTACTGCTGGTGGTGTAGCTTCTACAGTCATCTCCAAAACCTTAAAGAACAGGGTAAATGTGACACATTTTATACAAAACAAACAACCGATAAATTCTAAAGTATCAGAATTTATTTATTTATTGTCTGTAAACCACCCAAAAACAAGTTTAAAGTGTTTCTTTAGATATTTGTAACAGCCCGTAGGCTAAAACAGGCTATAACTTACCGACTGTGAATAAACTCGCAGACAGGAGCAGAAAGACTGTGACGGTGGAGGCCATAGCTCTTCTTCTGATGAAGTCTGCAGCATTACCAAATCCAACAGATGCTCATGATTAAGTAGGTGGGCATAAGGAACTTACAAGAATTCATCAACCGCAACGGTGAAACAAAAGCGAAAGCAGAATAAAAAACTTGTGAAACTTATCTGAATGTGTAAATATGAAAACCACAAAGAATTGAAATTTATCTTTAATTTGGAGCGCCTTATGTCGATCCAGTGTCTGATTTGATACAGAGGAATGTTCAAAGAGGGTGTAAATATATTTTCCCATACGTGGAGATGTTATAATAACTTTTTAGCATAAATTTAGCATAAATTAGTTTAGTTTAAGATGTATGCTATTGACCATTACACAAAAGGCCATAACATGATATGTGTCAAAACAATGGGTCTCAAAGTCTCACAGAACTTCTCACGAAAAAATCTCCCCCTAATTCAGAGCACGTGACGAACTAATGTTCGAGAATTTGGAGTATTCTAAATAGCGGCCGCGTGCACGAGTTTTTCTTTTATTTGCATAAAACACGCCCAATCTCCATATAAGGGGTTTCTTTCCGCACAACCTTTCCTTTAAAGGGTAACTAAACCCTAAAACAACTTTTTTTTAGTTAATGATCTGTAATGGGGTTTTATTAATGCTGTTCATTGATTCAAGTAATTTTTTTGACATTTGGGTATAAAGTGTTTTAATTCTATAATATATGGTGTAAAAATGTCTGAGTGCTGCCCTCTTCAGGTTGAACGGTGGCTCCTGCAGTTGAATTTTCCTATTGGAAGTTGTGGTACTCTGTGATGTAAGAGAGTACCAGCTAACCATGCCCTTGCCTACAGAGGGACACGGTCTCAGGTGCGGTCTCAGGTGGCTGGCCATCATGGTGCCACGAGTAACACTCTGTGCTTGCACAGGGAGATCCTGTGAAACGTCTCCCATAACAGAGGGATAGGTGGAAATGCATATAGTAGGCAGTTGGGACATTCGTGAAAAAGGGGGCTGGACACTTTTGTCCTTGCGAACCATAAGCGACAGTGAGTGTTCATCTCTGAAGCAAAAAGATCCACCTCTGCTCTTCCGAATCGTAGCCAGATCTCCTGCACTGCATCTGCATGAAGCCTCCATTCTCCTGGATGTTTTACTTGAACCCTTGAATATGAGCTGCCCTCAGTGAAGCGAGTCGTGGCTGACACCATGTCAGGATCTCGTGAGTCAGCTGTAGAGACCTGCGGGATCTCGTGCCGCCCTGGTGGTTCAAATGGAACACTGTTGAGGTATTGTCGGACCAATACGAGAACATGGCGGCCTGCCAGGACCGGCATGAAGTACTTTAGAGCCAAAAACACTGGCCTTAGTTCTAGCAGGTTGATATCTTCTGTGGCCTGGGTCGGCGTCCAGCGTCCGCAAATACCCCTTCGATTCCACGTTGCCCCCCATCCTGTGAGGGAAGCATCTGTCGTGACCAACTCCCGACGAGATTAGACAGCACCCAGGGGCACTCCTGCCTTCAGAAACTTTACCTGTCTCCACCGCCTCAGCACACATATGCAACGGTGAGAAATTATAACCAGTCGATGGCGATGTCTGGCGGGATCCAGCCGCAACCTGTTGTTCCATAACTGGAGTGGTCTGAGGTGGAGTAAACCCAGGGGGATCACCACTGTAGCCGCTGTTAACATCCCTATCAGTCGTAGGACCACCTCGTACTACAAAGAAACTTGGCGAAACCGAGCCAAAAGTTACAGAATGTTCATCACACATTCCTGGGACAGGGAGGCAGACATTAGGCAGGAATTTAGGGTCATTCCTATGAACGTAGGGGTCTGTGTTGGAATCAGACAGCTCTTTTTCTCGTTCACAGAAAACCCCAGCTTCAGCAGTCTGGAGTCTTGCACAGCCTACCGCTCTGTGGGGGCACAGAGAAGCCAGTCGCCCAAATAAGGAAGAATACGCACACCTCTCATCCAAAGAGGAGACAGAGCTCCGCTCACACACCTTGTGAAGACGCGAGGAGCAAGGGAAAGGCCGAACGGTAACACTTTGAACTGGTAGGCTTGATTCAGGAAACTGAAATGTAGAAACTTTCTGTGATGTACAGCAATTGGAACTTGAAAGCATGCATCTTTCAGGTCGACACTTACAAACCAATTGTCTGCTGTCACAGACCTGGAGAACATCGCCCGTGCGCAGCATTCGAAAAGGAAGGACCTTTAGGAACAAATTCAGAAGCCTCAAATCGAGAATTGGGCGGAACCCAATGTCCTTCTTCGGAACAAGAAAATATGTTGAATAGAACCGGAGCCGTCGTTCCGACATAGGCAAAAGGCTGCAGTGCATGCACGTGTCCTTGAGAGCCTCTCGCAGATGTTGAACACCCAAACACAACGGGCAGATGTCATGACCGACGTCAGGGAGAAGATTATTAGGGCACAGCTTACAAGTCAGTGTAAAACCAGTGGCAATCGAGCTGTGAGCCATGGTTACTCGCTTATATCACCCTCGGATAGCACCGTAAGGTTACCACCATATGCAGCCTGGCCAAAGGGAACAGGATACCCTGGACCTGCTGGAAAAAACAAATAACATATTTTTGATTGTTCAATAATTAAAGATAGGATCTTTATTATCTCTTCATTTTTCAAATTTAAAGTTTATTGTTTTAAGTTTTCAGCTTTAGTCGGGCTGATTGCAAAACCATTCTCCTGGCCAATTGTTGCCACAATCCCGTTCTCAAGAACTCACACACATAGTTACACAAGACTTTGTTCTTGACATGCACAGACAGCTTTGCGAGCAGTTCTGCACACAACAGAAAAATAAGAAATTTTGGTGTTTTTTTCTTCGCTACTTCCGCTCACATTTTCATGGCTCATTTGTTGCATTTATTGATTTGACTGCACTGACATCATTGGATTATAACAAAACTTAAAGGTACGTTGTGTAGAAATTTCTCCCATCTAGCGGTGAAATTGTATTTTGCATTCAAACGAATAGTGCTCTCTAGCGCCTCTTTTTTTAAATGCGTGTTGGAACTACGGTAGCCGTTATGTACCAAGAAGCTATGACAACATGTCTTCCAATAGCACTTCATCGAGTTTTCTTTCGGGTGATGAGGTTCATTATTTCAAACAAACTGCAACTTGTCTACTGTTATGCTGCCTATATAATAAAGTACACAACCAAGCAATAAAAAAAAGCTTGTAATTTGGACCGTAACATTGACTTTACCTGTCGAGAAGAAAGCAGGTAACTTCAGCGTCCCTTTCAAAGTGTTTCTCCTTCAGCTCTTTCCATCTGGAAAAAAGCTATCCCGACATTAACCCTCTTTTTTTTTTTAAATCGCCGGTCACGTTTCCTTTTACATAAAATTTTTGTTTCGTTTTTTGGCGACGAGGATTCCTTCTCCTGTGCAGTCCAGTCTTTCAAATTTGCCAGGGCAGTGACAAGCGCCTCTCACTGATCTCCTTGTCCGTTTTAGCCATGTGACGCTTGGAAACGCGGTGCGGTAGGCTAATGCTTGGTTAGAATGACATGGAACCCTCCATAAACCTACCCTTCCCATGTACATAAAGATAAGAAATTCTTCGCGGATAAGGCAGAGGTAATTTTACACCAATGAGGACATATTTATGAACAAAGACATTGATTTTAGCTAATATTACTTAAAAAACTACACATTGTACCTTTAAACTGAATTGAGCTGGATGATGCCACCACTGTTTTCTGCTTTACAGCTGTTTTGACTTCGACTTTGATTTCGTGATTTGAAGAATTTTGCAGTTATTGAACTGAACGGATTTACACGACAAGGATTTGCACGAATGTACTAAAAACAGAAAAAGTTTTCCTTTGCATTCGACAACATTGTCAAAACGATCCCTGTTCACACAGATCTGCGAAAATGACTAAAACGCTGTATTATTCATGCCTGGCCAGTAGTTAGCGATGTCACTACACGCCTATAGACGTTATTTGCCAAGTGTGCAGCCATCTCTAGAATTTTGACTTTGAACTTCCATTTTTGCAGTAGCTCTGTATATTTTTATGGCATCGCTGTCGAAGAGTTATTAGCTGTTGAAGAGTTATTAGCTGTTGAAGTTGATTTACATATTGTAGAGTTAAAGAAAGTTATCAGGAGCATTGTGATGTTTGTAGCAAATGTCAAGAAGATTTTAAAACGAGCGGTTCATTCATAAATCGGTGAATAGTGAATAGCCACCAAAGGCGGCTCACGAATCACTTGCTAATACATTTAAATTCTGTTGCTATTATATAAAAGTAAATATGATGAACAAGACCCACTTTGATTTACCCCACTAACAGAGAGACATTTTGAGTGAACATTGTGAGGTCAAAGAAAATTTTTAAAAGTGAAACATACACTATAATTTTTTTTTTTCTCGAGTTATCTTTTTGCTTTGATTTAAGTTGTATGTACTTAGAATATTAAGTATTTCAAATTAAGTATTTCAGTTTTGTTGGCATAATTAAATATTTGACCCAACTATTTATTTCAAGTAAACTGAATAAAAAAATTTGAGTTGAAATATTATAAAAACATACTTTTTCAAGTTATCTACTAAATACATATAAATTACTTTGTCAACTGGTTCCCTTACAAATTAACAAATTTAAAGGTCAAAACAGTCAAATACCCAAGAGTTTCAATAGCCAGCATTTAACATTTAAATAAAATGTCTCTTTTTGTCTAATAAAATAAAATTTCAATTGCTCAGTGTTTAAAGGTGACAATGTACTTAAAACAATGAAAAAGGATCAAATTGGAAGTTAGATTTGATACTTCACAGAGACTTTTAAGAACGAGGACTTCTTCCAATACGCGGCGGGGTACATCACTGTAGTCACACATAACCACCACTCTTTGTCAGGGTGGGAAAAGAGGAGGAATCAGTTGCAGGAATAACTGATTTATTGAATATAAAAAGGCATACAAAAACAGGAACACAGGGAGGAATAATATATTCAATATATTTGAATACAGCGCTGTTCAGAATTATTTGCCTCCTTGGTAAATATGATCAAAGATGGCTGTAAAAAATAAATCTGCATTGTTAATCCTTTTGATATTTTATTTTTTTTAAATGCACAAATCTAACCTTTTATTGAAGTAAAGTAATTGAAAGTGAGAGGGAAATCACATTATGAAATAAATGTTGTTCTCCAAAACACACTGGGAACAATTATTTGCCCCCTTTTATTAAATACTTTTTGCAACCAGTTCTGAGTTTTCTCCTATAATGCCTGATGAGTTTGGAGAACAACTGACAAGAGATCAGAGACCATTCCTCCACACAGAATCTCTCCAGATCCTTCAGATTCCCAGATCCATGTTGGTGCTTCTTCTCTTCAGTTCAGCCCACTCATTTTCTATAGGGTTCAGGCCAGAGACTGGGATGGCCATTGCAGATCTTGGTTTTGTGCTCAGTGACCCATTTCTGATTTCAATCTTTGATTTTTTTGTTTTTGGTTCACTGTCCTTTTGGAAAATCCAAGCATGGCTCGTTATAATATTTCTAGCACAGGCTGTCAGGTGTTGATTTTTTATCTGTTGGTATTTGATAGAATCCATGATGCCATGTATCTGAACAAGATGTCCAGGACCTCTGGCAGAAAATTAGGCCCACAGCATTAAAGACAGAGCAGAGCATTTCATTTTACACATGGGTTACATTTTTATCCCTGTATGAACCAAACCCATATTAACCCTCTGGGGTTCTTCGGACCAAATGGTCCCGAAGCTTTTGAATAAACATTTTTCAAAAATCATAGCTTCATCGGAATGGTCCGAAATTTGTTAACTTTGTTGGTACTTGGTATATGAACACCCAAAAAAATTGGCGACAGGATTTGAATTGTCTAAGTGGTTGTAAAAAAAATAGTCACACTCAAGACCTTCGGGTCCAAATGGTCCCCCATTGGAAATGAATGGGAAATTGGCAAAAATGTGAAAATACAGAGTTTTTTTGCGCGTACAATCTACAAATCAGCCACGATCCAGAAAAAAAGCACACAACAGTGAAGGGGTGAATCTATAAAACATCAAGAGTGCAAAACAGACACATCCACACACACACACACAAACACACTTTTATACACATACACACTAATAAATTCAGATTACATAAATCTATTTTGAATTTTTAAAAATCACAGCTTCTTCGGAATGTTACGAAACTAGGTGACTTTTATGGTATTAGGTATGTGAACACACAAAAAATATTGAAGTCATGATCCAAGCATGCTAAGTGGTCATCACACTTCTGCTCTTTGGTCAAAAATGACCCCCATAGGAAATGAATGGGAAATTGTCAAAAATATGAAAACACAAGAGTTTTTTTGTGCATACAATCTACAAATCAGCCAGGATCCAGAAAAAAAGGACTCAACAGTGAAGGGACGAATCTCTAAAACATCAAGAGTGCAAAACAGACACACACACACACACACACACACACACAAGATGAAAGCTAATTTGACTGTATTATAAAGTAAAACTGGCACTTCAAATTACCATTTAAACCAACCAAACTAACAAAAAAAGACAAAAATAGTCTTTGAGAATCTGTTATTATATTTTAAAATCAATAACCTGAAAAAAAATTGGCAAATATGTGCAAAAATCACTAGAATTTGCAAGCCTTTCTACAGAAATCTGTAAATCTATCTAGTGGTAAAAATGTGCTATTGCGTGATAAAAATGCTCAGTGTATCCACCAGATGGCACCAATCTAATTAAAAAAAATTTTTTCATGAGGCCTAGGCTTGACTCTAAAATGAAATACAGCTTTAATAAAAAAAATAAAAAAATTACATATATATAAAAAATTTATATTATATTCAATGGGGAAAAATGGGTCATAATTATTGCATAAATATTAAACCAACCAAACAAACAAACAAAAAAGACAAAAAATAGTCTTTGAGAAACTGTTATTATATTTTAAAATCAACAACCTGAAAAAAAATTGGCAAATATGTGCAAAAATCACTAGAATTCGCAAGCCTTTCTACAGAAAGCTGTAAATCCATCTAGTGGTAAAAATGTGCTATTGCGTGATAAAAATGCTCAGTGTATCCACCAGATGGCACCAATATAATTTAAAAAATTGTTTTCATGAGGCCAAGGCTTGACTCTAAAATGAAATACAGCTTAAAAAAAAAAAAAAAAAAATTACATATAAATAATTTTTTTATATTATATTCAATGGGAAAAAATGGGTCATAATTATTGCATAAATATTAATTACAAATCATAAAATTATCTCAAAACACCAAAAAAGAAAAGAAAAAATATTATAAAAAACAAGTAAAAAAAAAAATTTGTTACATTTTTTTTAATAAATATTATTCCCACCCTCCCGGACCATTTGGTCCAAATGTTCTATGGACCGGAAAAGGAACTGTGAAAGACTACAAAAACATGTGGTTTCCTAATGCTTTAACAAAGGTTCCTTTAATAAAATACCTTTTCAACTGGTCAAAACAAGTCAGTGAGACTTATGACAAAATTATGGAAATTCAGCATCACTCATTGTTATTCAAATGCAACTGCATTTTAGACCCTCAAAGGAAGAACTCAAAATGGAAAACATTGACACTTTCTTAAAATAAAATCACAGATCCTGCTGGCTGAAATGTAAAAATTCGAAGTCATACATGTGTCTGAGAGCGTTGTGCTGTTAAAGAAAACGAAAATACAAAAGCAAAATTGCAAAAATAAACTAAACTACAACTTAAAAATTAACACGTTTTATTTTAGATTTTAGTTTTTTTGTATATCAAATTGTATCAAAAGATATGCAATATATTATACACTTTAATATTAGTATAATACTATAAAAATAACACTAAAAGCTAAAACAAAACAAAAAAACTGTAGAAAAAATTTTCACTCGTAAATCGCTAGTAAAACTTTCACAATTAATAACAAAGAAATGTCAAATTGAGTTACACTTGAAATTTTGAAAAGTAGAAAGTTTCGAAACGGCATTTTCTTTTAAAACGTACTTCAATAATCTTTGTTTTATTAAAATCTTTACTTTTACAGTGTGTCGCAGAGCGAAACCTAAACTGAAAGGACTGATTGAAAATAAAACAAAAATAACTATAACACATCCACTAGGGGTGGTGATGGTGCAATGGATAAGACACATGCCTTTGGTGTGAGAGACCCGGGTTTGAATCCACTGTGAGACACCAATGTGTCCCTGAGCAAGACACTTAATCCCTAGTTGCTCCAGAGGCGTGCGACCTCTGACATATATAGCAATTGTAAGTCGCTTTGGATAAAAGCGTCAGCTAAATGAATAAATGTAATCACTATAGTCTTATATAATCTGCATCGTATCCGGGGCATTCTTACTGCCGAGTGAAAGTGCGTCAAACCTCCACAATCCAACAGTGACTGGTGTGACAGACGCTTGTGGTTTAGTATCCGGTCTTCGGTGGCTGCATGTAGGCGGGGTTATAGGCCAGCTGATCGGAGGTCTCAGGGGGCGGATAAGCGATACCGGACTGGGCAGGGGGCGGATAGGCACTACCGGGCTGGGCAGGGTAAGCACTACCGGGCTGGGCAGGGGGCATCATGGTGTACGTGTTCTGACTTCTGTCATATAGAGCCTGACTGCTGGGATATCCAGGGTTTGCTGGAAATGCAAAAAGACACTAATTATTTTCAAGGAAAATATCAGTACATGATCTCAATCTGTCCAGTACTAGGTAGGGGTCGCACGGCTACTGATTTCTCAGTTACTAGTTGCAAAACTAGTTATAGTTAAAAATAGTTACTTGAGTACCTGTGGTTTATGTTACGGTTTTTAAAAAAAGACAAAAAATAACAGTATGTGCCAACAAGTGTTTATTAATTGACAGCCCAACAATTATGTCTTAGTTGTATTGTAAAAACTTGTGACTTGCACTTAAAGGGATACTCCACTTTTTTTTGGAAATAGGCTCAATTTACAACTCCCCCAGAGTTAAACAGTTGAGTTTTACCGTTTTCGAATCCATTCAGCCGAACTCCGGGTCTGACGGTCCCACTTTTAGCATAGCTTAGCATAGATCATTGATTCTGATGAGTCCAGTAGCATTTCTTTCAAAATGACCAACGAGTTTCAATATTTTTCCTATTTAAAACTTGACTCTTCTGTAGTTAAACCGTGTACTAAGATCGACGGAAAATGAAAAGTTGCGATTTTCCAAGCCTATATGGCTAGGAACTCTCATTCCGGCGTAAGAATCAAGGAACTGTGCGGCCGTACCATGGGTGCAGCAGGCGTAATGATATGACGAAGCACCTGAAAATAGTCCCCAGCTCGGTAACTTCCAACATGACCGGGACTAAGTTTGTGTAGTTTTTAGGCGGCAAATTAGGTTTCCAAATAAATACGGTTCGGGATCAGCAAGTAAATGTTATCTAAATCGTCTCTCACAAATGTCTCCATGCTACAAGGCACTTTTCACGTTGGTTTGTTGACGGCAAGTGCTTCGTCATATCATTACGCCTGCTGCACCCATGGTACGGCCGCTACTGCTACTGGACTCATCAGAATCAATGATCTGTGCTAAGCTATGCTAAAAGTGGTACCGTCAGACCCGGAGTTCGGCTGAATGGATATGAAAACGGTAAAACTCAACTGTTTAACTCTAGGGGAGTTGTAAAATGAGCCTATTTCCAAAAAAAGTGGAGTATCACTTTAAGGTCTTGTGGACTTCACAAGTGTTCAACACTAGACCGCCACAAGTGTTCATTTTTACAGTTAGCCTAGCGGTATTAAACTACATTCGCATCCTCATATATTGCATCCGGAAAGTATTCACAGTGCTTCACTTTTTCCACATTTTGTTATGTTACAGCCTTACTCCAAAATGGATTCAATTTATTATTTTCCTCAAAATTCTATAAACAATACCCCATAATGACAACGTGAAAGAAGTTTGTTTGATATCTTTGAAAATTTATTCAAAATGAAAAAATAAAAAAATAAAAATAATCACGTGTACATAAGTATTCACAGCCTTTGCTCAATACTTCGTTGAAGCACCTTTGGCACCAATTACAGCCTCAAGTCTTTTTGAGTATGATGCTACAAGCTTGGCACACCTATTTTTGGGCAGTTTCTTAAATTCTCCTTTGCAGAACTTCTCAAGCTCCACCAGGTTGGATGGGGAGCGTCGGTCCACAGCCACTTTCAGTTCTCTCCAGAGATGTTCAAATCAGGTTCAAGTCTGAGCTCTGGCTGGGCCACTCAAGGACATTCACAGAGTTGTCCCGTAGCCACTCCTTTGTTATCTTTGCTGTGTACATTGCTGCATTCATCTTTACTTCGTTCCTGACTAGTCTCCCAGTTCCTGCTGCTGAAAAGCATCCCCACAGCATGATGCTGCCACCACCATGCTTCACTGTAGGGACGGTATTGGAGAGGTGATGAGCGGTGCCAGGTTTCCTCCAGACATGACGCTTGCCATTCAGGTCAAAGAGTTTAATATTTGTTTCTCATGGTCTGAGAGTCCTTCAGGTGCCTTTAGGCAAACTCCAGGCGGGCTCTCATGTGCATTTTACTGAGGAGTGGCTTCCGTCTGGCACCTCGACCATACAGGCCTGATTGGTGGAGTGCTGTAGAGATGTTTGTTCTTCTGGAAGGTTATCCTCTCTCCACAGTGAAACGCTGGAGCTCTGTCAGAGTGACCATCTTGTTCTTGGTCACCTCCCCGACTAATGCCCTTCTCCCCCGATCGCTCAGTTTGGTTGGGTGGCCAGCTGTAGGAAGAGTCCCTGGTGGTTCCCAACTTCTTCCATTTACCGATGATGGAGGCCGCGGTGCTCATTAGGACCTTCAATGCTTCAGAAATGTTTCTGTACCCTTCCCCAGATCTATGCCTTGATACAATCCTGTCTCGGAAGTCTACAGACAATTCCTTGGCCTTCATGGCTTGGTTTCTGACAGGCACTGTTAACTGTGGGACCTTATATAGACAGGTGTGTGCCTTTCCAAATCATTGAAAAAAACTGAATTGATTGAATTTAATTAAATACCACAGGTGGACTCCAATCAAGTTGTAGAAACATCTCAAGAATGATCAGTGGAAACAGGATGCACCTGAGCTCAATTTTGAGTGTCAGACTGTGAATGCTTGTGTATATTTTTTCATTTTTTATTTTTAATAAATTTGCAAAGATTTCAAACAGACTTCTTTCATGTTGTCATTATGGGGTATTATATGTAGAATTTTGAGGAAAATAATGAATTTAATCCAATATTAAATTGGAAAAAGGCTGTAACATAACAAAATGTGGAAAAAGTGAGGCGCTGTGAATACTTTCCGGATGCACTGTATGTAAAAACAATAACTACTTACATCATTTACATCTTTACTCAAAATAAGACAAAATTCATGTAGTCTGTCATCATCCTCCTGCCACATACTGGCTGCGTCTGAAATCGCATACTAGGTACTTATTTTGAATAAGTTCCTATAAAAGTATGCTCTGTATAGTATGAATATGTGTAGTATGAATGTAATCCGGACGTACTACATTCGCCATGTTGTCATTATGCAGTCGTGGCCTAATGGTTAGAGAGTCAGTAACCTGAATGTTGCGAGTTTGAGTCGCAATGCCAGCAGGAAATAACTGAGGTATAGTTTGGTCTGAGTATGGTTTACCAGTTGGCCATTTTTTATATTTCACTTTCACTTCATTGTCATGTGATCTACCAGCATCAGTTGCGTTTTTTACAGTTCAGAATCGTTCCGGTAATTACAACATGGCGTGAACGCACCTTTAGCTTCAACCCTTCAGGCTTATTTTGAAAACTACAGGTATGTGTGTGTTGGAGCAGAGTTGGAAGTTTTTCTTCTCTGCTCTAGTGCTAGGTTTTCTCACCGGCCATGTTATATGAGGGTGGGGGTCCTGGTGTGTATAAGTTTCCCTGATATTGTACCGTCTGCATAGGCTGAGCGCCGTAGCCCGGTTGAGTCGGGACAGGCTGGTATGCTGGATACTGAGCTGGCTGCTGCTGCTGCTGCTGAACGCATTGTGTATTCATGACTGTGGTTATTTGTGCTCCTACCACAGCTGTGGGAAAAACAAGACAGAATTTTTTTTATAAATCTTATCAATTTACTACCAGCCTAAATAATGTAACATTGTAACAGTATTATTATAATAACATTATAATATATAATGTTCTATTGACACTAAAACACTTACGTCTGGGTTTTCTGCACATGTTATACATACAGCAGCAGGGGCTGCAGCAGCAGACGATGACAATAATGAAGAAGACCACAATCCCTATTATTCCTGAAACAATGGCGATGACATCACTGTTTTGGCTGTTGGACAGATTATGAAAAAATAGGAAGCAACTAGCATTATAAACACTCTTTATCATGTTCTAGTAGCCTATATTTCATCTATAAAATCGAGATTATATATTATAATTTTATTTCTTGATCATCATTTTATTAATTTGTTTTATTTATTTACATTTTATTTATTTATTTTTTATTTTCCTATGGACTGGACATTTAAATTCACTTCTACACTCTTAAAAATAAAGATTCTGTATTGGCATCTATTGTTTCATGAAGAACCTTTACATTCATGGAAACTTTTCATTGCACAAACGATTCTTTAGATTATTAAAATATTCTTCACACAACGAATTTTATTTTATTTTAAGAACTGTTCACTGAAAGATTCTTTGGGGAACCGGAAATGGTTCTTCTATGGCATGGTTGCCGAAAATCCTCTTTCGGAACCGTTATTATCAAGATTGTAGGGGCAGATTTTGATTGCAACTATCCTAAGATTTTGATTGCAACTTCTGAAATAAAACATTTGTATCACCATTACTGGGGTAAGAACTTGCATCATGCTCCTTCTCTCTTGCCTCATTTGTCATTAAATTGACTTTATAAATGTAAACGTGAACTATTTATTCTTTGTTCTTTAATAAAGCAAAGCATTTTCCCACCTTGCACTACACAAAGTGGCTGTTGTAACAATGTAACGTGTCAATCTGGGGGATGCATCTTGGAAACTGCCGTTTAGTAAAACAACCACAACCTCTGTAGGAAACGACGAGTCGAACAACAGACGGAAAGACAAAACCTCAAAAACACTTATTATAAACCAAACAATACAAAAATAAATTGAATGATAAGGTTTCAGGTATGAGATTAATCTCAACCATTAGATTAAAAACCACTAACATTTCAGAAGAAATCACCATGACTTTACGCTTCAATGATTTATCACTATTTAACAGTTACAGATTATGAGGGAGAAATGAAAGCAATAGTTGACCCCAAAATTAAAATTATGTTCTTTTTAAACACTTTCAAAATGTCACCCGTTTTGTGTAGAGTGTGGCACAACCTAACGTGGGGCTAGTTGTAACACTTGTTTTAAATACCTCCACACATGCCAGGATGACGAAACTTAGTGTATTTACTAGTTGCCATCAACACTATATAGAGAAAAATTTTTGCACTAATTCCGACATCTTTGGAAGATATTACTGAACATGTATTTAACCATTGCAAAAGTAAATTTCTAACTTATAATAATTTTTTATCTCTGTTTTTTTGTTTATTTAAAATTAGACAAATCTTTATTTTAATCTTATATCTATTTAACAGTTGAGATAGTTATTTAATGCTGCTATAACCAGCAGAAGACACTAGCAGGGTTTAAATCCCAGTTGTGCAGGTGGGGAATGTTGTTACACTGCGTTACAATGAGCCCCTGAACTATGATATTCTATTCAATGCCTTCAAGAATTCATGAGAAAAAGCTGAATAAATACTGAGAGACGATGTTCAGAAATTATTCATTATTATTATGTTTTAAACTATGCTGTTTTTTTCCGATGTGTTTACATTGAAATTACATTGTTTTATATGAAAAAGTTAATAATTGTATTTTAGTGAGAAAATATTTTAGTTTTTCCTGTTTAATATTTGTACTAGATCAGATAACATTTTAAGTGGTCATGTTACAATCTACTGTCTATGGTTACAATGTGCCACACATGATTGGTGTAACATCATGTGTGGCACATTGGGGGTAAATACTCTTAACCCTAAGCTGAGGAAGTCAAAAAGCGTAAAGTACGACATGAGGATGCAAAGGACTTTTTAGTCTAAAAGACATTTGTATTAAGACTGAAACGACTTGAAATTCCTTACATAGTGCACACGTGTTGTTCATACGCGGATAACTTCAATGATTCAAGGGGGCAGCAGTATCTGAAATCGCAGGTCCCACAGCAATGCATGTTATACAACATATTTCTGCAGCTTTTCGACGGCTTGTACTCGCGGTCGCTGGTGATGTAGGCGCTACATTCATCGTCACCAAAACCTTAAAGAACAGGGGATATGTGACACATTTTATACAAATACATACAACTAAAGTAAAAGTGTAAATGCTGAGTCAATTATTAATTTAGTACAAGTCAATTGTTTTATAAGATTTGTGTAACAGGCCGTCTAACTTACCGACTGTGACTGTGAATAAACCCGCAGAAAGGAGCAGAAGAACCGGGACGGTGGAGGCCATAGCTCTTCTTCTGATGAAGTCTGCAGCATTACCATCCAACTGAGGCATGTGCAAAAGGGTGGGCGTAACCGACTAGACTTGATTTTTTCCTGTTCTTGATCATCAAAACCTGCACGGGGAAACGAAAGCGAAAGAAGAAGAAACATGCGAAACTTAGCCTATATGAATGTGTTAAATCTGAAAATCACAAAGAATTTCTTTGATTACTTTTTGTTGTTCGCCTGTAGTAACAAAAATGTTAGAACTAATAAAGAACTAAAAAAAAAAGTCTAATTTAAAGAGAGATAATCTCATTATCATGGTCAGATGAAACAAAAAAAAAGAGCTTTTTGTTTGCAAACAATTACTATGGGTTTGGTTCATACAGGGATAAAAAAAAAAGTAACCCATGTGTAAAATGAAATACTCCTGTGTCTTTAATGCTGTGGGACTCATTTTTTCTGCCAGAGGTCCTGGACATCTTGTTCAGACACATGGCATCATGGATTCGATCAAATACCAACAGATAAAAAATCGAAACCTAACAGCCGGGGCTAGAAATCTTATAACGGGCCATGTTTGGATTTTCCAACAGGACAGTGATCCAAAAACAAACAAATCGAAGATTGAAATCAAAAATGGGTCACTGAGCACAAAACCAAGATCTGCAATGGCCATCCCAGTCCCTGGCCTGAACCCTATAGAAAATGAGCGGGCTGAACTGAAGAGAAGAAGCGCCAACATGGATCTGGGAATCTGCAGGATCTGGAGAGATTCTGTATGGAGGAATGGTCTCTGATCTCTTGTCAGGTGTTCTCCAAACTCATCAGGCATTATAGGAGAAAACTCAGAGCTGTTACTGTGGAAAAAGGAGGTTGCAAAAAGTATTTAATAAAAGGGGCAAATAATTGTTCCCAGTGTGTTTTGGAGAACAACTTTTATTTCATAATGTGATTTCCCCCCAGCTTTCAATCCTTTTACTTCAATGAAAGGTTAGATTTTTTTTAACAGAAAATATCAAAAGGATTAACAATGCAGTTTTATTTTTTACAGCCACCTTTGATCATATTTACCAAGGGGGGCAAATAATTCTGACCAGCACTGTATATTCAGTATATCTGAATATATTCAGCATCATATTCAAAACAGTAAAAAACATTCTTTCTACTAATCTGTACAAATCAGGTTAAAATACATACACATAATTAAAAAATATTTAAATACAGTTGAAGAAAATAAATAAATAAATATATATATAATACAAGCACAACAGTTTATTTTTTATTTCAAGTGGTGTGAAGTGGTGTAACTTCACCAAACATTGCATAAAAAAACAGTCTAAAAACAATCAAGCTTTCTACATTTCTCACACATATAGAAATACATGAATATAAAACAGCAGTTTAACATTTATAAAATCTATACCAGCTAAAATAGGCTCCATCCAAAGAAAAAAAAGTAACCCGACACAATAAAATCTGAAAAGGAACTGTGAAAGACAAAAAACATGTGGTTTCCTAAAATGTAGTATCTTGTGGTCAATTAAAATATTTATTAAACAATCATCAAAGTAAGTTAATGGTGTGTAAATGTTTCTAACCAGATGCAGGTTTTATATTTATGTAATGAAGTTCGTTTATGTTTATGTGTGTTGTAACTTCTATGTAAAAATTGTCTATGTAACTTCAGCTGCCTATCTTGGCCAGGACACTCCCGTAAAAGAGATTTTAATTTCAGTGAGTTTTTCTTTCCTGGTTAAATAAAGGTTTATAATGCTTTAACAAAGATTCCATTAATAAAATACATTTTCAACCGGTCAAAACAAGTCTGTGAGACTTATGACAAAATGATGGAAATTTAGCATCACTCATTGTTATTCAAATGCGACTGCATTTTAGACCCTCAAAGAACTCAAAATAGAAAACATTGAAAAATATACCACGGCAAACAATTTTTTTCTGTGAATTAACGTTAACTTGCACGGATTAATTGTTCACCACAAGACTAGTAATATCCACTAACAAAGTAAATATGGTCAATTTTTATTTCATGCTGACTTTAAAATCCCCACAGCAGATCACCTTCCACACTAACTGTCTCACCATTTCATCCAGCAACTCTAATGACAACTTATTACATGGATTATAAAAGTTGGTATTTCCTTCTGTTAGGGGGTAACAGTTATAAGACCCGAGACCAGATATGATGAAAGAAGACCAGGAGTCGTGAAGTTCAATCAAAAAGATTCATTGCAGTTTCATTGGTAGAGCGAGCGTCAAAGTCTCACGAGGAGGTCGCAAGCCAACTCTACCTTACACAAAATAATACACCAATTATACCATTTTGCAAGGGCAAGCATCGCATCATCATACATCTGATTGGCTAAGAGAACATAAAACCATAAACAATTTCACACATGTGAGCAGATAAAAGGTGCCTATCGCAATTAGTTAGGATAGCTGTCGCCAATCCTTAGATTTAGGTCAGCGTTGACCTAACTGTTAGAGGAGAGCGCCGATGAGGATGAGCGTTGTGTCCCAAATGCCTACGTAGAAAGTCAAACACACACACACAGAACAACACCAAATAACATCGCCAAGGCTGAAGAGTGCTTGAGCTTCATTCCAAAACATAGCTCCTCAGGAAGAAAGGGAGAGAAATGGCATTGCTCTCAAGAGAAAAATATAATTTCACAACCACAAAAGAATATAGAAATGATTATGTGATAATGCATATATATATATATATATGATTAATGATTTGTATAAAAGTAATGTAAGCATTCAAAAGGATATAGAATGAAATGTATATATAACTGACTGAAGAGACAAGGGATTTTGACCGACCCTTCACTTCTCTAGTCCATACTTCAATTATTAAATATTCCAAGTATTTTCCTTTTCCCAAAACTCTATATAGCATTCCTTGTATTATAAATATTATACATCCTCCTCCACTACCCTCCCCTCGGTCTCTACGGATGCTATCATATCCTTTAATAACAAACTCTAATTCTGATTTAAGCCATGTCTCTTGAACACATATGATTCCTGGTTTATTTTTTAAATCTTTAATAAATCCCTTAAACTCCTGATAATTTGCTATTACGCTTCTTGCATTCCATTGTAAAATAATCCGCTTGTCTTATCCCTTGTAGCTTACTAAATATAAATACAAATTTTTTTTATAAAAAAATGTAATGATGTCCGACTCGTTTAAAGAATACATTTTCAAAAAGCATTAGACATATGACCCACTACTGCTTCATAAGTACCATGTTGGCAATATGACATGATGTGATGTAGCCTACCTAAACAATGATTACCAAATTTCACTATATTGCTCCTCATAACCACTGTTTCTGCTTCACATTTTCAGCAGGGGAGCGGCTGTGGGTTGACTCCCCACGGTTCTCATACATAAACAACGATCACCAATATTAGTCCAGGCATTTTAAGCCAAAATGGGGGTCAACCGTGAACAAATTGCAACAGAATCAAACTCAACTGATTTTGTATCCTCAATATGTCCTGAGTAAGGAAAAAAAAGCCCCGAAGAATAGGATAGGGAAAGTTCCGAAAAAGACCCAAATCCATACGCCTTTATTTTTCTCACATGAATAGGGTAAAAAATTTAACCTTTAGAAATCACCATGAAACTGAGTTGATTACTTATATCAAGACAAACAAAAAATGTATAACAAGTTTTTAAAAATTGTTTGCTAACATGGACAAACGGTGCATAATCTAATTACAGATGTGCTAATTTGCATAAATACCACAACAGATCTAACGAGAAAGACTAAAAAATTGAGCGGCGTCTTGCTGCTGCCTGGGGTGGACATCCAACCCGGCCCACATCCAAGTGTGACGTCAGAACAGAAGCCACGCCCATGTCCAAATACGTCACATTCCCATTAGTGTGATTTTTACACACTAGACTCTAGAATCTGCCATCTCTGACCCAGTTTGTTTGCTGGCTGCAATGCGCTGTGTTTCCTGCTAATTGGCATCCCGGGGTGTCGAAATACTATTGGGTGAACTGGCAGTGGGCGAGATCACACAGACCAAAACAAAAACAGACATTCCAACATGGAAGACATTCATACAGCACCTTTAACTTTGAAACGCATCGAGAAAACGTAACCCTCACACCTAATTCTTTCCACCTAACACTCTCTTTTTATGACAGACCGTACTGAAACCCACTTAAAACCTATCATTACGCCTAAAAACCCTTTTAATCTGGAACCTACGTAATAAAGCCCACATTTAAAACCTACCCTTACAGCTAAAACCATTTAAATCAGAAACCCACACACAACAAATCAGGTTTCCGAGGCAGAATGCGATGGGGAGTCACAAGGTGATGTATTGGACACGGGCGTGGCTTCTGAAGTCACTCTTGGATGTGGGCGGGGTTGGATGTCCAGTGCAGGATGCAGCTAGCCCTGCTAAATAAATTTTTTTTAACACCTTATTTTTAGTGATGGCAATTTCAAAACACTGCTTCATGAAGCTCCGAAGCCTTTACGAATCTTTTGTTCCGATTCAATGGTTTGTAGCGTGTATCAAACTGCCAAACTGTTTCGAAACACTTTGAAATTTCAATGACTGGGGGCGATGATCTCTGTCAACCTATGATCATGAGGAGTCACTGAGAACCAATGAACAAGTGTCTTATACTATTAGACATTAGTATAAGTAAAATGAATAATGGTAATTAGAGTCTTTTGGCCTGTTTAGCTGAGCCATTCATAGAACAAACAACAATTGATAAAATAACATACACTTGATAATATTAGATGATTAGATCATTCCAATTGAAAGATTTTACTTTCAATAATTTGTAAAAGGTGTTTTTATGCATGTTTGGCCCGGGTTTTTGTTGCATTTACACTGTTCTGACCACTAGGGGGCACCGTGGAGACGGGTTTCGGAGTGTTTCGAAGCCTCCACATATGCTTCAACTGTTTCAGTGTTTCTCGAAGCCTCTGCCCACCCCTACTTATTTTAGAAGAAATTCGAATAATTTTCGACAATCATTTCTTTCAAAGATTCTAAAAATAATAATAAAAATGTACATAAAATGACATTAAAATTGTATTCTTAAATTTCATATAGGCCTAATGAGCTTGACGTCCAAATGTGACGGTGAGCTGTGTGGCGTGTTTTGTGAACCTGTTCAACTATTCATTGAAAAGAACAGTTCGTTCAAGAATCGAACAACGCTACTTGTATTTAGTAATGCTGACTAGATTAAGCAATATAAACATTTGGCGACAGAGAAACAGTTACAATAACAGAATACAACAAGTACTAGCACACACAAACTAACGCGTGGTGGGAAAGAGCAACGTGCTTCCGATGGCGTGTTAAACGCGCGAAAATGTTGAGAGAAATTACACCCCAAAATAGCTCTTGGAAAAGGTGAAAACACAAAGTGATTATTATTATTAGGATAATTAGCTAATAAATCTTAAAGATCTGCACAGCCTCATACACTTCTAATCAAACATGACATCCCTCCTGGCTGTACTACTTCAAAAACATCGATTTACTCGAAAAACAAGTTTAAACACGTTAAAACGTGTAGACACTTACTGACGATAGTCGTGAATAAAGCCAAGAACATG
This sequence comes from Phoxinus phoxinus, assembly GCF_949152265.1. NCBI lineage: Eukaryota > Metazoa > Chordata > Actinopteri > Cypriniformes > Leuciscidae > Phoxinus > Phoxinus phoxinus. Next base: position 20,946,630 of record NC_136895.1, on the reverse strand, counting down.
AGGAGCATCACCGAGACGCTGGAAGCCATAGCTGCTCTTCGTGCGAAGGTGTTGAGAGTGACGCGTCTCAACCAGGTTCAGGTGAGATTATTATTTTTCTGCAGCTGACTAGACCTATTGAGACTAGTTACTCCGTCCCATGCAAGACACTTCTCAAACTAAAACCAAGACCACCAGTGTAATTCAAAACATTTATTTTAATGTCTAGATCTGACAGTCTTGTTTAGACATAAGATAACACAAATACATATGTACAAACAAACAAATGAGACAAAACCCACTGGTCTATTGCCAACAAAAACAATCTTCAAGACAATGTTGAAGAACAATTATATATAACCAAAACCATATCTTCTTCGACTCTTACAGTGATGATTTCTATGAAATGAAATAAAATACAATTCACAAAACAACTCAAGTTTACAATCTTAAAATATTCCAAAGTGACATTGCCAATCTTGGATCCTTTTTAATCTAATATTCTTATAAACAAAATGACTGAACACTGAATATTTGATCCCAGAACGGCTGTGAACGTATCTCTAGAATTCCATCCAGATTGGCGATTGGTCCATTTGGTAACAATAGACATTCTCAGGGCAAGCACTGTTTGAGTGAATCTGGTGCGCGGTTATCTTTGGTAGCACTTTATTTGGATATTTGGGATGTCTGGAGATTAAGATTCCTTGAAATCTTTGGATTTTAAAGCCTGAATTACTCCAGCCCTGATCCCCAATCTCAAAATATTACCCTAATAATGGCACTAACAGTTGTTTTCCCGATATGGTGCTTCAATGATTGTTGGTTTTATGATTAGCTTGATACAGTACAAAGTAAGGATTTCATATGGCAACATGACAAATGATTCTGTCTCTCTAAACATCTTTTGAGCATCACCAATTTGCTTTGGAAGTGGTGTACTATGGATGTGGGCAGTGTACAATGTGAAACAAACAATTCATAAGGTTAAAAAACAATATTTGAATCAACATCATCACTGACACTGTCAATGAGGTGTTTGTTATTGTTGCTTGTCTTCAGAAATGTGTCAGGACAATGTCTCAGAAAGATTGAGTCATGAAGTTGCCGCCATTCGGTTCTTTTTAGCGTTTATTGGCGCTTGGCTTTGTAAGGCCGTGAGCGTTTCCGCCGGTCGGGTTTGCGTTGTTTGTGGAGCCGGCCAATGCTTACGCCCTGTCGGCGACGCACAGAGATGTTCTGCTCCACCAGACTCGCTAACATGCCTACAAACCACCAAAGGGACATTTGATTAAAATAATAATTTCCAGGCAATTTACTTTCATGTTGTTACAACTCATATGACTTTCGTTCTATCATGGAACGCAAAAGACGACGTTTAGCAGAACATTCGTGCTACTATTTCATGAACATATGAAGATTCTCGACAAAAATGCTTTTTACCTTCTTGTGCCAGCATTGATATGAAGGTGCAGATGAACTCGTCGTAGTTATGAGTCCTCCTCTGGTCATCGATCTGAGAAAGGACAAAAGGCATCACTATAAGCTCTCTGGTAATCATATTTCTTTGTTCACTGGAGCATCAAAGATGAAGTCAAACACTTGCCTTATACTTTTTCCTTTTCTCCACTTCTTCTTTCAGACACACTTCGTAGTTTGTGATGTCCGCTTCCACGTACTTCAACAAGGCTAGCAACTCCTGTAAGACAGAAACCCTCAAGTTCATGTAACTTTACATAACAAACCTGTACCAAACATAACTAATGAGAAACGAAATGATTGCAGAAAGAAAATGGTTGCCATCTCACCTTAGGGGTGTATTTTTCTCCAGAAGGTTTGCTGCTGGTCTCAGTGGTGGCGTCGGTGGACGGCAGGTTCTCCTTGTCTGATTTGTCCACTGACTCTTTGACGTCCTCCTGTTTCATCTCCACCGAAGGTCCCTCCTTGGCTTCCTCCTCTCCTCCTGGACAGGTCGCCTCTTCTTTCTCTTTCTTCTCCACATTACCTGATTTCTTCAACCCCTCCAACGTTTCTGTCAAATGAGACCAAAGTTATCCAAACCAGTACGGGAACGATTGATGAATCCTTCGCAATAGAATCGAGAAAATCTATTACGAATAAAAATAGGGTCCAATTATATATCAAAACGTTCAATCTCATTGTTACCTGTAGGTGGCAGGGCAAACATGACGCCATCCTCTTGCAGTCGCAGCAGTGTGGAGCTCACTAGCGCCCCCAAGTCTCGGACGGCTCGATTGTGTCGGGCATCTAACCGGAGCAGCCCCTCCTCTTCTCCGAACAGCACACGACTCAAGTGGGCCGCCACGGGGCTGGAGGGACGCGTAGCTGCTTGCGATCGCGCAGGTGAGCGCAGCGGTGAGTTGAACGCACTGCCGATCTCAGAGGCCGTGTCCGTGCTTTCGTTACTGGGTGTGGGTGAAGGCTGGCAGGCCGAGGTGATGCTGATCCCACCCGTGCGACCCTCGGTACGAACATTCAAAGGTGTGGATCCTGTTGCGTCCTTCCTCTGGACCTCCTTCTTGAGTTTCTCAGCTAAAACGCTGAGTGCTAGCTGACCCTCCATTGCCGCAACCCCGCTCACTCCAGTACGGCTCATGGTACGTGTGCGTAGACCCACCTTTCTTCGGACCCTGCCAATCAGACACACAAACAATAGAGGTCATATGTACTGTGGTTTGGTATGTACTTTAGATTTTGAAGTAAGCTTTCGGTATGATTTTGGTAAAGCAGTTTGAGAAACAAAACAAATAACTTTTTTTTCTTTATTAAAGGGCTTGCAAGGTGTTTGCATAATTGTTCTTCTTTGGCAAGTTTTCAACTACTTACTAATATCATGGTGAGAATGTTGCTAAGCATGTTAGCTAGCGGTTGTTAAGCATGTCGTTATGTTTATAGTTAGCTAAATAACACCTGCAGGTTAACGGTACAGACATTTGAAGGGACTCTATCGCCCTCTTGAGTTCTGGAGGTTTGGTACCGCTACAAGAACATTTTAAAATTGAGTTTAGAAATGTAACACTTTCTCAAATATCTTATACCTGCTTGTGGCACCTGTAGTGCTGCACTCCTCTTCTTCATCATCATAGTCATCCTCGTCGTCAGAATAAGGGGGCTGAGGGGGGCCAGGTAATCGTGAGCGTCCCACACCCGCAGCGAGATCCTCCTCTTCCTGTCAATCAATCAAAATACTGAGTGAAAACACATATGTTAATGAGTCCAGATATCCTGAAACTTAACTTGATCTTACCTGCATGGGGGACTTGGCGTAGTTGTGGTTGTCCAGGAAGGCTGGCAGACGCTGGACGACAGGGTTGGGACTGGGAACAGGTAGAGGAGCTGGTGGCGGAGCACCCACTGTTGGTAAGGCGGCGGGTTTAGCCATGGGTCTGACTTTTCCAGCGGGACTTGGTAGAGCAGCAGTACCTTCTTGAGTTTCTGTAATGGGACATGTTTTAGGTTCTTATATTCACATAGTTTTGAGGCAAGAATGCTCCCAATTATGACATTCTTATCCTTAAATCAAAAGGCTCTAAATTTAAATACATTTAAAACATTCATATTAAATTATATTCAAATCAAATTGTGTGGGGTACCTGTGGGTGTGGCCTTCTCTGTACCCAAGGTTACTGGTGTGTCTTGCCCTTCCTCCTTTTTAACAGCAGGGGGAGTGTCTTCTGAAGAGGAAGAGTCTTGTTGCTTACGATCTTGGCCTGAATCTTGTTGGGTCACCCGAATGACCTGTAGCATGCACAGTGGTGCACATAAGCATTTACAAATGAGCCCGACTGTACCGTACACAGATAAATCATTCACAGAAAGCTTGATTATCAGGATTTTATTCAAACAAAGAAGAGTTTATACTTACTTTTTTCTCTCTAACCTGCTGGAGCCCTTCTAGAATAATCTGCCTGTTCCGTTTCAGGACGTCCAGCCTAGACTCGTATTTTATTCTGCGATCTGTAACAACCGCCATGAGATTGAAGCGGATGTCATGGTAGGGCTCTCTGAGGGGAGAGAAGACAAATCAGATATGCTAGAAAGAAAATAATACAATTCTTAAATAATAATAATAAAAAGTATACATATATATTTTAATATAATGAATATATAAAAAAAATTGCTTGTTTTTTTAATTAATATATTCATTCAAAAAGATGGAATATGTATTTTTTCCACCTTTCATTTTTTTATATATATATATGTGTGTGTGTGTGACTTAAAGGGTATTACTGTTTTTTTTTTAAATCAGAGAAACCAACTGTTGTAATGTAGATTCAAAATGTTGAATTCAACTACTCCTAATTACGGCTTTTTGATAGTTAGTAAGGGAGTTGTTAAATTTAGGTATTGGGTAGAATCAAGGGATTTAGAATATGATCATGCAGAATAAGGCATTAATATGTGATTTATAAGTACTAATAATCAGCCAATGCTGATAAGCAACTAGTTAATAGTGAGAATTGGACCCTAAACTAAAGTTTTAAAATTACATGCTTAATTTATTTTTTATTTTTACAGAAAATCAGAATAAAAAGTGCATCAAAATATTGCAATATTCTTCATGTTCTATACATAATTTCCTCATCCTGTTGGCTAGAGATGTGAATATTGATCAGTCTGGCTCTTACCCAGCAGTGGCCAGTCCTATTCGCTCCATTATGACCCGTCTGGCTTTATCGGTCCACTCTTCCTCTTCACCCCACGGCCCTGAGAGAGACAGACAGTTTATTATAACCTTGTCCTTCGCCAGACTGTCAGTTAAACTGTCTTTTGTGAGTGAAGTTCTCACCGTGGTCGATGGGATACGCCTTCAGCCCATCCAGTTCAAACAGCCGGTCTTTGATTGGCACGTAACTGACGAAGTGAAACGCCTCCATCGTCCGCACGGCGCTGATGCCGTTCTGCTTCTCCGGCAGGTGCCGCGGCTCCGGTCTCCATGGAAACAAGACAAAAAACAATAACTACAAAACAACAGATTGAGACAACAACTAAGATTGATTGCGTAAAATCTACTTATTCTATGTTAGCGGGAAAGAGTTTGCAGAGTAATATTAAAGCTGAGCCTACCTGGCATGGCTGTTGTGGGCTTTCGCCAGCTCAGGGGCGTTTCCAATGGCGTAACCTTTACTCTAAGAAGTCAAAAAATGCAGAGGTGCTTTAAAACCCAAGCATTGAGAAGATGCAAAAGTGTGCTTATAGTGCAATGACATTCAGACATTTTTAAACATGACTCGGGGATCGTTCACCCAAAAAGTAAAATTGTGTCAAAGTCCTCACCTTCATGTCGTTTCAAACCCGAAAGACTTTTGTTCATCTTCGGAACACAAATGAAGATCTGAGAGCTTTCTGTTGACAGTTACACAACTGACACTTTGATGCTACAAAAAGTTAATATAAAACTAATTCATATGAATTGAGTGGTTTAGTCCAAATTTAGTCCAAAGAGACTTGATCACTTTTATGATGAAAATTGAATTTAGGCTTTTATTCACATTTAAAAATTGATCAGCCAACATGAACAGAAGTTCAACTGAACCTGCTTGACGCGCGAATGAACCTCACTGGTTGTTGCTGAAGCTCAAACGTGCTGCGTAACACGAGAATGAACCTCATTGGTTCTTGCTGAAGCTCAAACGTACTGCGCAACACGAGAATGAACCTCATTGGTTCTTGCAGAAGCTCAAACGTGCTGCGTAACACGAGAATGAACCTCATTGGTTCTTGCTGAAGCTCAAACGTGCTGCGTAACACGAGAATGAACCTCATTGGTTGTTGCTGAAGCTCAAACGTGCTGCGCAACACGAGAATGAACCTCATTGGTTCTTGCTGAAGCTCAAACGTGCTGCGTAACACGAGAATGAGCCTCATTGGTTCTTGCTGAAGCTCAAACGTACTGCGTAACACGAGAATGAGCCTCATTGGTTCTTGCTGAAGCTCAAACGTACTGCGCAACACGAGAATGAACCTCATTGGTTCTTGCAGAAGCTCAAACGTGCTGCGTAACACGAGAATGAACCTCATTGGTTCTTGCAGAAGCTCAAACGTGCTGCGTAACACGAGAATGAACCTCATTGGTTCTTGCAGAAGCTCAAACGTGCTGCGTAACACGAGAATGAACCTCATTGTAAGCTCATGCTTGATCTTCCGTTTACCACAACTGATGTGTGCGTTGATGGATGTGTATTTGTGAATAAAATCCTAAATTCAATCTGTTTATTATATAAAGTGAACGAGTCTTCATATGGATTCGTTTTACGATTGTTTATAAACGTTTTGAAGCGTCAAAGTGGTAGTTCCGAAGATGAACGAAGGTCTTATGGGTTTGGAACGACATGAGGGTGAGGAATTAATGACAGAATTTAAATTTTTGGGTGCACTAACTCTTTAAGTCATGCTTAAAAATGGTGTTCATGTGTGTAACGGACCTCAGGACTGAAGCCCTTGGTGAAAGCTTTCATGCGGCTCAGAGTGTTTCCCAGCTCCACGCCGCTGCAGTTCAGTAGCACACTCAGAAGAGCGTGAGTAGCACAGGAGTTCGGTATCAACTGCACACAACAATCCACAAACAGACAATAGAAAACGGGGATAATAGCGGCAGATTTATTTTGCAAGGCTACCATTATCAGTTAATAAGCAAAGAAATAAACAATCAATACGAACTCACTTGGTGAGCAAAAAACATGTCGTTAACAATATCGTCATCGATAACGGAGGTTTCGTCCACCAGCGTGGAGACTTTACGCCGAGATCTTCGCTCTTCGATCCACTTAAAGAGGAAGATGAAGCCATACACTGGACTGAGGAGAAGAAAAAAGACAGAAGAGATAAATATATATATATATACACACACACACTCACTGGTCACTTTATTAGGTACACCTGTCCTGTTCAACTGCTCATTAATGCATATCTAGAAACCAGCCAATCACATATCTCAGCCAATCACATGGCAGCTACTCAAAGTAGTTAGGCATGTAAACATGGTCAAGATGATCTGCTGAAGTTCAAACTCAGCATCAGAATGAGGAAGAAATCTGATTTAAGAGACTTTGAACGTGACATGGTTGTCTGTGCCAGACGGGCTGGTCTGAGTATTTCAGAAACTGCTGATCCACTGGGATTTTCACACACAACACACAATCTCTAGGGTTCACGGAGAATGATTAAAAAAAAAGAGAAAATATCCAGTGAGCGGCAGTTCTGTGGGTATAAATGCCTTGTTGATGCCAGAGGTCAGAGGAGAATGACCAGACTGGTTCCACAACGCACAACACGCTGAACACACACTGGTGTCACTCCTGTCAGCTGAGAACAGAAACTGAGGCTATAATTCACACAGGCTCATCAAAACTGGACGATAGAAGATTGGAAAAACAATGCCTGGTCTTATGAGTCTCGATTTCTGGTGCAACATTTAGATGGTCGAAGTGAAGTTTATTGAGCATCGTTTAAACGCCACAGTCTACCTGAGTATTGTTGCTGACCATATCCATCTCTTTATGACCAGTGTATCATCTTCTGATGGCTACTTCCAGCAGGAAAACACACCATGTCATAAAGCTCAAATCTTGTCAAACTGGTTTCTTGAACATGAGTTCAATGAGTTCACTAAACTCAAATGACCTTTCAGTCACCAGATCTCAATCCAATAGAGCAGCTTTGGGATGTGCTGGAAACTGCATGATGCTCTTATGTATTTATTGACCAAAATCTCTGAGGAATGTTTCCAGCACCTTGTTGAATTTATGCCATGAAGAATTTAGGCAGTCCTGAAGGTAAAAGCGGGTCAAACCCGGCTCTAGCAAGGTGTAACCAAGTGGCCAGTGAGTGTATATCTTAAATTAATAAATATACAGGCTTAAAAAGTAAAAGTGTTTGATAAATGCACCTTTGACATTTGCTTTGAAGATCATAGATCTCCTCCACCTGAACGCCCTTCACACCTGTGTCCAAACACAAGTCATTTACATGAATCTTCACATATTAATTAAATTACCCAAAGCGTCTAAACTCATTTAATATTCATAAAACTCCATGTTTTATCAATAATTGTTTATCACATTCAAACACCATCACTCATATTTAGACTGTAATTGACCCCATAAACGCAATAAATCGTTTTTGCATGTGTGTCATACAGATCAACTCACCAAAGTCCTCCACCAAGAGTGTGAACAACCCTGCAAGTCGGAACAGCCAATACAATGACGTTAATATGAGATCATATGAGTGTGTTGAATTTTCATATTATGCATTGAATTCACTACTGTTCTACTATATAGCGAGATGACATGTTAACTTACAGCATATTTTATAAATAATAAAATAATGATTGATAAATAATGAATAACCTAACTCCTCCAATATTATATGCATAGATGTTGATTTAGAGACTCACCCGGGTCACTTTCCAACTCCAGCCAACCTTTGTTCATTTTTGCAGAAATCAGAGTCACCAAAACTCCGCTAAATCATCGACCAGTCCATAATATTATAAAGAACTACATCAATCATTTTTTTGTACATATTTAATCCATCTTTAGACGATCTGGACGGCTAGTAAACACAATGAAGAGCAGCGCCGTCGACTGTAGTTGACGTCATCCCGCTGCGCCGTGAGTCAGTAGTGTAATGCGGTGAAGAAGCGCTGCGTGGCGCTGTGCTGTGAAGTTCAATTTACATCTATGACTAAAATGGTTCTAGTTTCGTAGCAGTTTATTTATTCGTTTATTGATTTTTTATTTGATTTTTACGGTGTACTTATATGTGATTTTGCTATATCTCAATCTAAACAATCAATATGGGACATATTCCTTAAGCAATACATAAGTATTTGTTTAAATACATTTCAGCAAAGCTATTTCAACAAGCGATTTGTAGGCTAGTATAGTTTATCATCATGGCCAAGGAAAATTCAATTTGGGGCATTTAGAATCAGTAGTAATAATATGCAACATACATGTATAATAATATTTACAAACAATTTTTTTTTATAAGTTTAAACCTGTACAGTCCTTTTTGTCTAAACTACATTTTAAAAGTCATCTAGTTGGATTATTCTTGAGATTTACACAATAAGAAACCTTTTTGAGAGCATTGCTGTTTCATAACATGCCATAAATGCTTCCTAATTATATAATAAGTTACATAACATGAATAGCATGCACTTTAAATATATGAAATATAAGTTATTCTTACACAACAAAATATTCTACATTTACTATATCAAACAATATTTTTTAATATATAAGAATATCTAAAGATAATATTTAAAATATAAAAATATTATGAAGATATTTATAATATTACGGGCTAAAGTGACATGATAATGAAAAATAAGAAAAAAGAGTACATGATTTGTATCCATAAATGATGATATATTAATTAAAGCCTATTATTACATAAGTTATATTGTTTTATAATTATATAATATATTTATAATAAAACAGGCTTAAGTAAAAAGCCTTCAATATATATTATTTAAAGTATTTACACAACATTTTCTTAAACATTGCTGTTTTATAATATGCTTCCTAATTATATAATTTTTATTATATAATAATTATATACAATTATTTTTATTACTTTATTGCAATCAAATATTTTACATGAATTGTGTAACAATAATGTTTTAAATGATATTAGAATATTTTAATACAATATTTAAAATATATTTAATACAAATATATGTTGCTTCACAAATACGTACATTAGTTACAAGGCTTTATCATTAAAAGTCATCTAGCTTGAATATGTCCGGCATCTACACACAACCTTTCCATGAGCTTTGCTGTTTTATAACAATCTTAAACTGCCAATCTTCAAATGCTTCCTTGTTATATAATAAGTTATATAAAATACCACCTATTAGCCATATAAAATATGTTAAGATATATACTGTTTTATATGTAGCCTATGCAATTATTTCATATAATATTTAAAACATCAAAACGTGTGTATGTATATATATTAGGCTACAAGGATACATGCCAAACTGACAAACAAATGAAAGTAAAAGAATGTCCACTGTGACTGACAGTATCGTCTTAAACTTCCTTTTGTAAGTCATCCAGCTGGATTATTCTAAGCATTTACACAACACCCCACCTTGCTGTATTTACTTTTATGCAACCCTGTAAGTGATTATGAAACACTCAATGACATTCACCCCCCGGACCGTATGAAGAGCGGAACCATTAGACTCCGTCTGTGCGCCTCGACGGGCGTTTGAGGTCGGTGCTCGTGCACAATTGATAGATAAAATAAAAGAATCAGTGAGTATTACTAAAAATAATATTAATTCTTCAATGAATCACAGCACAGCTGCGGGTTCCTAAAAAGGGTGTAAAAAGGTAAGACGTTGATTTAACACCGCACACGCTTGTGTAAGTGGCGATTATCTGTTTTATCAGTTATATGTGAGCAGAGTTAGCGCGGAAGCTAACGTCAACAAAAGAGAGCATCGCGCTTTCGTGCTAACACGCTAATAGCTAGCGCGCCTGTTAGGCTTGAAATAATGTCGTGTTGTACACATAACGCATATAATGCGATGCTAAACATCAAGACGTGTTCGTCTAACGTGGTTTTGTGCTCATATTGTGGATGTTGGGTGAGTTTGCAGGCTGGTTGTTCTTCTGTTAGCGGCGCTGCTGGTCAAGTACAGTTATGTAAATGTGCCTCATTCACTTCAGTCAACGAAAGCGCTTTGAAACACTTTTGTGTGATATATGATTTAAAAATAGGTTAATATACACCTAAAGTTAGTTGTAATGAAATATGATGTGGGTTCGTGGTTTTATATGATGATAGCGGTTTGTGTCAAGCGCAGGTGCAGAATAATCCTCACGAGCTTCAGTTTCATTTTACACAGTCACTCTCATAATGGAATAGATGATGGATTTAAAGGGCTATTTAATCAAGCATGGTTGGGTTGGTTTCTGTGCTCGATTTGTAGATTAGAGAGAGTCGAGATCAGTGGGTCTGCAATGGTGTGTAATTCTATATATAGATGGAGATAGTTAGATGAGATAGATATAGGTAAATACAAATATCTAAAGCTGATTAATACTCAACTGAAAAGCTTCCAGCTGAATTCAACATCTGGTTTCATTGCGTTTCTGCTGATTTTGTTGTTGTTGTTGGAAAAGCTATGCAGAGATTGATCTTAAAGGAATAGTTTAGTTCACCCATAAATTAAATGACAGATCTTTCATCAGTTTCTCTTCCTTATGATGTTTCCCAAACAGTATGACTGTCTGCCTTCTGTGAAGCACAAATTATGTTTTGCAAATACATAAAATAAAGTATCTCTCTTTATGTTTTTACTATTTTTATTAAGATCAAATATATTTGTATAATATAATTATTCATATAATTTTATTGTATGACTTGAAGCATAAATATTTAAAATGTATAAATACTTATAGCACTTTCTTGTACAAATAATGAATTATAATACAATAAAATGCTAAAAGTCCTATAGGCCACTTTATGATGCTTTCATTGTGCCTTTTTGACAGCGTCTGACTTCATTCACTTTCTGTGTACAGACAAAAGCACTTGGAACAATAATCATTTTGTGTTTCATTTAAGGAAAACAGAAAAGTGATATGGTTTATAATGACAGCTGTATTGACACAAGCAAGCAATAATGTCTATTTGAGATTGCTTGATTGAACTGAAGCGAATCAGCGTGTGTGTCTGAAGCTGCAGGTTGTTGTGGAACAGGCTGTGCTTGAGCTGTACGGTGTGTGTGAATGTGTCAGTGTGTCACGGCCAGCGTGGCCTACATTCACACACACCGCTCGCTGCCTTCTCTTATATAACCCTGCTTATGTAAGCAGGCCTGAATCTCTTCCTCCCTTCTGTTTTTTTTCTTCTTCTAGATCTTTCTGTTCCTTCTCTCAACACTTTTTTTTTTTTTTTTTTTTTTGATTGGAGTTCTGGGCTTGCTCTTTGTTCTCCTGTTCCCGAACTGGTTTTTTTTTTTTTGTCTTGATTTTGATTAAAGCTGAGAATCGGCCAGTTTAAAGTGAATTACACAACCCTGAATTCTGTGTTAACTTTGTGTGGTTTCATTTTATGGTTACAATTTTTTGCTTTCATTTACTAGTTTAACTGAAAATGAGCCATCAAGTGTTGTGGGTGACCATCTTTTTTTTTTCTTTTTTCATTCAAAGATTGAAATCCACAAGTTTTGGGCCAGTTCTTCATTGCTTTTGTACTGAATTCTTTTACATTCGTTGATCTGATTTGTCCGTTTTTTGAATGCCTAAACATTTATGACTACTTTTATGTTGTGGTTGTTGCAAATTTAGCTGATTTTATGTTTTGTAGCTTGCAAATAGGGCTGTAAACGATTAATCGCGTAATCACGTTTAATTATACACAACACACACACACATATATTATGTAAACATTTGATTAATATCAAATGTTTACATAATATAGGCTATGTCTCTGTATTGTGTATACCGGTAATTATTTTGTATATAAAAATACACACACATGCATGTATATGTTTAAGAAAAATGTGTTATTTATATATAAAATAGATCTATTTATATATAATATAAATCATATAAAAATCTATATGCAGTATATAAATGCAAATATTTCTCAAATGTATACATGCATGTGTGTGTATTTATATATACAAAATAATTATACACAATGCATACACATATATTATGTAAACACACATTTTTATTTTGGATTAGATTAATCGCGATTAATCGTTTACAGCCCTACTTGTTGCAAACATAGATTTTTGTGCAAGAATGACTTGCAATAGTCTTGAAAGCATCAGTAAGAAAAGAATCACGTGTTGACTTCAAACTTCAAACCTTTTTTTCAAAGGTTTTTTTTTTTTTTTAGATTTACTTCATTCATAGCTGTATAATTTCTAGCTTGTTGAAAATTGAATTTTTCTGCAAAAATAATTGGCTACTTTTGCTGAACAACCATTTTTTTATGTTATTTAACCATATAGGCCTAAATCCATCCAGCAAATATAAAAATACATTGCTAAAAATTAAAACTGATCATTGATTTGTACCCCAGCAACCTTTACTCTTGCCCGTTAAAAAAAAAAAAGAAATTATATGATGAATGATTATATAAGATGATATGATTATAATGAAATTAATAGAATGTTATTTTGCAATAAAAATCTTTTGTAACATTATAAATGTCTTTATTGTCACTTTTGATCAACTTAGCCTAATGCATCCTTGCTGAATACAAATCTCTTTTTTTAAATGGTTCATTCCCCAAACTTTTGAACGGTAGTGTCTAATAATATCATGTGTGTTTGTTGTTCAGGTGGTCTAGATGAAGATGTGTAAGTAATGCTCTTGGAGACCCAGGGGACGCCATGTCAGAAGAGGCGAACTCAGGGAGCGACCTGGAGCCCAGCCTTAACAGCGAGGAGGAAGAGGAGATGGAGGAGGAGGAGGAAGAGGATGGAGAGAATGATGGCGATGATGAGGAAGATGCAGGCGGTGAGCATCTTTTCAATTCATACTGGCTTTTTAACCATTATTTGATCTACCTTTTTGAGTTTGAACTTGCATTGATTAATACATTTAAAAGCATCAAGCTTCTGTCTGGCATCATCATCGCTAATGTGTGCGCTTGGCTTTCTGGCTGTAAATGAATTATTGATCGCTTGGTGTTTCCTCTCAACAGACCAGCCCGAGAGCCCGGAGGCCAAGGATCAAAGAGATCCGACCAGCCCAGCACCTACCTCGCCTATTTCTAGAGACTCAAGCCCTGACGGCTTGTCCCGGCCGCCCTCCCAACCCTCGTCCACCTCACGGACGTCATCGCGGCACGGCTCTCAACCCGCGTCCAGCCCGGACAGCCGCAGCAACACGTCTGCCAACAGCATGAAGAAGCAGTCCAAAACCTCCAAACCTGCTCACTTGAGGAGGAACATCCGGTATTGAGCTTCATTTAAAGCTACACTGTGTCATTTTTTTTAAGTTGATTATTAGCAAAAAACACTTTGTTCTTTCAAAATTATATGTGCTCATTCATGTGTAATTACTTCCACCAACTAATCAAGTATTCTCTTAAGCGTAGAATCTGCCATTCAGAATACATACAAGCGAGTCGCTCGAATGGCAGCAGCCATGTTGCGCCTCCATCTTGAAAATACATTAGCCAAAGAGGGACATACCTGGAAATTCAAGCTTCGCCTTTCACGCTTTTACATGAATTCGAGGGGGAGATTACTGGCGACTGCTGGCAGATTTGAAATAATACGACCACCGTAGGAGTTAAAACGCCCTCGGAATGGGAGGGGCTAGAAAGTAATATTCAGTTGGTAGTCATATACAATTTCACCGCTAGATGGGAGTAAATCCTACACACTGCAGCTTTAATAACAGAGTGCAGGGTCCCAACCTATTTTTATAGTGCCTTTATTTTACGAAAGTAGTTAATTTTCCCAAACACTTTTAAAAATAAAGGTTCCAAAAGGGTTTTCACACACCATAGAAGAACCATTTAAGAACCTTTCAGTGAACAATTCTTAAAAGAACCATTTTTTTCTTAGTGTGAAGTAGTGTTGTCAAAAGTACCGACTTCGGTACCAAGTCGGTACTGAAATTAAAAAAATGTGACGCTTTGAGCGCTGTTGAGTGTAATCATAAACACCTCTGATTGGCCATTGTGTTCAGGAGCTCATCGGATATGTCTGTGATTGGCTACAATGATCAACGCACGGGAGCGTTTGAGAGCACACGGAAGTGTTTGAAAGTGTTTTGAAAGCAAAAGCAGGCGTCTATCAGCGCCAGTGGATCGATCTGCTGATAGACGCCTGCTTTCAAACGCTCCGGGGTGTATCTGTGTAATCGCTCGCTGAAGAGCGTTATTGATGTATATTTACAACATGTTTTTGAAGCGCTGATCATTGTAGCCAATCACAGACATATTTGATGAGCACGTGACAATGGCCGGCCATTCCGAGGTGTTAACGATTCCGCTCAACAGTGCTCAAAGCGTCACATTTTTTAAATTTCAGTACCGGCTTGTGTGCAATTAAAAGGTTCCATGGATGTTAAAAGTTGTTCATGGAAACAACTTTTAGTTGAACGAAATGGAAAAGTTGTTCAACAACCTCATATCACAGGGCTGTCTTGAGGTTTAAAAGTTATGGTTAAAAAAAAAATTTCTTCTGGAACTCAACTGTTGCACTGATAAATCCTGTTTTTAAGTGCCAACCAGACATCACACAACAAGAAATTTTGTCTCTAGTTTTCTATTTTCATATTCTGGGAAGATTCGCCCACACTGAAAATCTCATTGGTCCAAAACCCGCCCTGCATGTTTGTTGATCACCGTTACACTTATAATGACTATAATTTATATTATACACTTCCTGCTAATGTCATCTCTCCCCTCCGGCTTGCAGGAAGCTCCTCACGGAGCATCAGCTGGAAGCGGGAACCAAAGCCGCCCAGCAGGAGGAGCTTGAGAGACGGCGGCGTCTCGAACAGCTGCGGAAAGACTTCCCGCTTCACGCAGGTGAGACTCGCCTGTTCCGCCCGCTCCTCCTCTTTCACTGTTTGCAATGTAATTAGTTAATTGGTTGTGCTGTGTCGCTGCGGCCAGATCTGTCCACTGCAGTGCCGGGTCTCAAACAGGAAGTGATCTGTCTGGACAGCAGCGGAGATGAGGGTGAGCCTAAAGAAGCTCCGCCCCCTCAGCTACCTGTCGTCAGAGATGGTAAACTCAACATAAACACACTGTAATATAAAACAATAAAAGTCCTCTTGTGATGAGGTTTAGGTATCTTGATGTTCCTTTCTGTTCCATTGTTCCAGATGTGATTGAGTTGAGTTCAGGTGATGAAGATGCCATGCGGATAAGCAGCGAGGAGGACAACAACGAAGATCGCTCCGTCACTCCCGGTCCAGAGGAGAGTAGTGGGTCTCATGTGAACGACGCCATCAATCTACCGGACGCCCAGGGAAGGGTGATGGTCAATATCAACCACCCTGGAGAAGAGGAGGACCTGTTCCTCGCCCCGCAGCTCGCCGGCGCTGTTAAACCACACCAGGTTCACACATTTTGCCATTAAATTAAAAAAATTCCAGTAACTTTCCATTTTAGTTGGACATGAAATCCATTTTCAATGTCTCTCCCTTTCTCTGTCAGATCGGTGGCATTCGTTTTCTGTATGATAACCTGGTGGAGTCTCTTGAGCGCTATAAGAGCAGCAGTGGCTTCGGCTGTATTCTGGCTCACAGCATGGGCCTGGGCAAAACCCTACAGGTCATCTCCTTTATCGACATCCTACTGCGCCACACTGGAGCCAAAACTGTCCTCGCCATTGTACCTGTGAGTGGCGTTTCAGTTTCAGAGGGATTAGACGAAATACTTCCGCCTGAGGGGTTTGTGTCTCATCTTTCCTCTCTTCTCCAGGTGAATACACTACAAAACTGGCTGGCTGAGTTTAATCTCTGGCTGCCTGCTGCTGAGTCCCTTCCCCCCGACACAGATCCAGCCCAGGTTTTACCTCGGACCTTTAAGGTTCACATCCTCAATGATGAGCACAAGTACGAACGCCGCACCAGCTTTTGTGCTTCATTGTCATAGTAAATAATGTCACATGGCTATATAGGCTGTATTTTCTTTATGCAAAATATGATACAATAAAAAAAAAGAGATTTACCTGCAAAATTACAAAAAAATCACACTATATGTTTGGGATCTTTGTTGTCAATGATTTTGTGTTTTATGATGATTTAAGTGTTAATGATTATCTGTGGTTTTGCTAAAGTTGCTAGCAACACTAAGGAATACACATAAAATGAGTTGTTGAATGCACTGCAAGTTGCTTGTTGCATCTTCATGTTCATGTATTTTGTTCATTTTGACCAGAACCACAGTGGCCCGGGCCAAGGTGGTGGAGGACTGGACTCGTGGCGGAGGGGTGCTGCTAATGGGCTATGAGATGTACCGCCTGATGTCGCTGAAAAAGAGCTTTGTGACCGGCCGCAAGAGGAAGTCCAAGAAACCCGCGGGTCCTGTAATTATTGACCTGGACGAGGAGGACCGTCAGCAGGAGCTCATGAAAGGTCTGTCGGGGTTCTGCGGTGTGGAAAACACGTGGCATCTGCTTTAGCCGTGGTCTATAACAAATGTTCTTGTCTCGTCTGTGATCTTCAGGGATTGAAAGGGCGATTTCGCGGCCTGGTCCGGATGTCGTCATTTGTGATGAGGGTCACCGCATTAAAAACTGTCACGCCAGCACCTCCCAGGCCCTGAAGAACATCCGGTCACGGCGACGGGTGGTCCTGACCGGATACCCGCTGCAAAACAACCTGATCGAGTACTGGTGCATGGTGGACTTCGTCCGGCCAGATTTCCTCGGTACACGGCAGGAGTTTAGTAACATGTTCGAGCGGCCCATTCTGAACGGTCAGTGTATCGACAGCACGCCACAGGACGTCCAGCTCATGAGATACAGGAGTCACGTCCTGCACAGTCTGCTGGAGGGCTTCGTGCAGAGGTGAGTTGTTGTTGTTGTTATTATTATTAGTAATTAGAATTTATTATTGTTGGTTGAAAATATATTATTATTATTTACTTAATTTTGTTAATATTAGAATATTTTAAAATGTATGATTGTTTATATATAGCTATTATAAGATTTGTTTAGATTTCTTATTCATTAATGGATATTTATTGTTTAATTATTATTACTATTATTATTAATGAACATTAATATTTACATTTATTATTAAATATTTATTGTTTACATGTATTTATTTAATATTTATTGTTTACATATTATTATTATTACATTGAATATCAATGTTTTTTTGTGAATGTATTGTTTATATTTATTTATTATTAATAATAATATATATATTTATTATTGTTTACATAATTATTATTATTAAATGTTTGTTCTTTTAAAAAAAAGTTAAATTTATTTTATTATTGTTATTACATTTATTATAATTTACATGATTATTATTTAATATTTGTTTATATATATATATATATATATATATATATATAATTCTTTTATCACAATTTTTGCTAAATTTTTATTTATTAAATAAAAGTACTCTATTTATTTATCTGCTGTTATATTGGAGACAGTAAGCTATAGGGCACGGGATCAGGAAAGGACCATGAAGCTGTTATATAAGCGCAGCAAGGCTGTGGCTTCGACTCAAACTTTTATTTTTTTGTTGGACCAAAAATCAAGCTAAACTGTTTTCTACATTCACAGACGAGGTCACGATGTTCTCCGGGAGCAGCTGCCGCCGAAAGAGGAGCATGTGATTCTGGTACGACTGTCTCGCCTGCAGAGGGCGCTCTATACGGAGTTCATGAACCGCTTCAGGGAGGCGGGAAACAGCGGATGGCTCGGACTCAACCCGCTTAAAGCTTTCTGTGTTTGCTGCAAGGTACGGAGACTCCAAACACACCGCCTGTTGTTATATAGTGTTTGATGTGCTCACATCTGTATTTTGTGCATCCTGTAGATCTGGAATCATCCGGACGTTTTGTACGAAGCTCTGCAGAAGGAAAATCTGGCCAACGAGCAGGATCTTGACCTGGATGACCTCAACTCCACCGGTGGGACCCGCTGCTCCGGACCGGGAATGAAGGGAAAGTCGTCTGACCCTGCCAACAGCAAGATGGGCATGGGTCTGGGACCCCTGAACCCCTTACAGGAGAAGGCCAACCAAGTCATCACCTATGAATGGGTAAAACCTTCAACTTACAATGTGTTTATTTTTGTGGGAACACAATGAATGTGATGGCTTGGTGCGATTATCAAATCGCAAAGTCTATGATTGAATTAAATAAATATATTTACGCTGCATGATTCTGATGGTTTAACTTTTGAAAATTAAGAAAAGACAGCCATAAATATTAGTTTATTATATGTTATAATATTATTATTAAGTTATTTTTCTAAAATACTTTTTTCAGTGACAATTTCAATTGTAATATTTCTTATTTTGTTTAGTATTTAATTGGTAGTAATAATAATAAAACAATGTATAGTCCTATATATATATATATATATATATATATATATATATATATATATATATATTGTACAGCCCTACAAACAAACACAGCAAACCTGGAGCTTTTCTTCTTTTTTCTAACTCATTTTAAATCACAATATTTTCATCAGAAAAATCACAATTAGATATTTCCCACAAAACTTGCAGCCCTAGAACACATTGTGCACTTTCTCTTTTTTTAAATTTTTTTTTTTTACATATAATATTAGCGAACTTACTACCTTCTTAATCCTCTTCGTCCCAAGTGAGACATAAGGCCGCATAATGAATTTAGTTTTCATGAACATTTTACATCCGGTATATAAATGTTATGGTTGCTCATGTCTTTGCATGTGAAATGAGAAACAATGCTGCCGTGCAAAGCTGCTGAATAGGTTTGAATAAGAATCAAACAGTTGTAAATGTTGGTGGTTATATGTTAATGCGCTCATGGATATGATGTCATTTCGTAATCTATTTGTTTTAGGCAAAAGACATCATGACCAACTACCAGACGGGTGTTCTGGATAACTCGGCCAAGATGGTTCTGCTTTTCCACCTGATTGATGACAGCGTCAGCCGAGGAGATAAAATACTTGTGTTCAGGTGGGAAATCTGTGTTTGTGTGACAGTATACCGATGTTTGCCTTTTTATCTGGAATCTCTTCTTCAGCATCCTGAACTGTCAGTCATGCTGTTATTTTACGGTTACGTCAACGCTTACAGTGGCTCATTTTGTGTGTGATTCTTACAGTCAGAGTTTATCAACGCTCACAGTTATCGAAGATTTCCTGAGTCGGAGGCCCATGCCGATCCAAACAGAAACTGGGGGCCACAACTGGGTCCGGAACATCAATTACTACAGTGAGTTATTAAAGGTTTTGATGCCAAGTACCAGGTAGCTGAGAATATAAAAAAAACGTTTCCGTTACTTAAAATAAAATAAACTTATTTCCGCTAGTTGCCAAGGAAGTACTAAAATAACTAAAACTATGAACAATATTATTTTATAAAAATAAAGAAAATGGGGGGGACTCATTTACATTTAAATACATAATACATTTTTATAAATACATTTTCATTCAAAATATTAACAAAAAAGTAATAGTATATCAGTGATACTAAAATAACACTGCCAAGGACCCCCATATACAATGATCCCCTGCAAAGGACCCTCTTCCGAAAATAAAAAGCCAGCTATGTTTTAAAGCCTCATTGATATACTGTGTGAAAGAAATAAGTGTGCTATCATTTAAAATTTAAATAATTAGTAAAATGGATTTAAGAATTATATTTTATAATTAAAGTGTGATTAATTTATAATGTATAATATCTGGAAATATCTGAGAAAATTATTATTAACAATCTAAACGTGTTGTTAGCAATACATTTCAAAATATTATTTTGTAATAAATATTGGCCCAAATAACTCATATTCTCAGCCTTGTTTTAATTTCTGCGTCCTGTAGATCAACTTTGCCTAAGGTTTGTCATGGTTTAGGGTGTGTGTTCTTTGTAAATTCACCTCGTTTATGTCTCCTGTGCAGGGTTGGATGGGAGCACATCAGCTTCAGAGAGAGAACGACTCATCAACCAGTTTAACGACCCTGCGAACAACCAAGCCTGGGTCTTCCTGCTGTCCACCAGGTGAAGAACTTGCACATTTGTCAGCATGTTACAATATGCCACAGATAATGATGAGCTCTGGAGTCTAGACTAACAGGCTGCTGTGTTTACAGGGCTGGATGTTTGGGGGTGAATCTGATTGGCGCGAATCGCGTGGTGGTTTTCGATGCCTCTTGGAACCCGTGTCACGACGCTCAGGCCGTCTGCCGCGTGTATCGCTACGGCCAGCACAAGCCTTGCCACATCTACAGGCTGGTGTGTGACTTCACACTGGAGAAGAAGATCTATGACCGTCAGGTGTCCAAGCAGGGCATGTCTGGTAAGAGAGGGCGGGAAGGTGTGTTTTGGGTCTCACTGTTGTGAACCGTTCTGACGTTGTGATTGTGCGTTGGCCAGATCGAGTCGTGGACGATTTGAACCCTGTCCTCACCTTCACGCGGAAGGAAGTGGAGTCGCTGTTGCACTTTGTAGAGGAGGAGCCTGATACCAGCCATCCAGAGCTGCTCCCTAGTGAGGAGATGGAGATCGTCATTAAACAAGCCTGTCTGTTTTACCCGGACCTCTTAACCAAGGTAATTTCTCTGTCTGCTTTCCACACCAGCGACTAGTTTTAAAATGTGACTATTCTAAAATATATTCCGCATCAAACGGTGTGAAAGCTTAGCTCATGAATATTAATTGTTTGCAGCTATTTTTCTTTTCTTTTTTGGCAAAAGTAAGTTGTATTGACATAGCTGTCTTTTTTATCTGTAATCAAGGCCAGCTACTGTTGTACAAATTCAGCTATTCTGGGAAAAGTCCTACTATGGTGCAGAATATGGTTTACCAATATGAATTAGGTTGTACTGGCATGGCTTCACAAAACATTTAATCAAATAAGCTTATTTTTGTCTGAATTCCATACCAGTAAACTTTTATCAAGGGAAGTACTCTAGACAAATTCTAAATCCTTCAATGGGAAAGGCTTAGCTCATGAATGCTAATTGTGCTGAAGTTGCTTCGTAACTTCATGGAGTGTCCAGTCATGTGAGCCGATTTCTACACCAGCTGCTTGTCCAAATTAATCTATTCCAGTAAAAATCGAAATCCAACAATGGTGAAGGCTTAGCTCATGAATATTTATTAGAATGTGCCGAAGTTGCTTCGTAACCTTCCTGGAACATCCAGTCACATAAGCTTATTTGAATCTGCAAATGTTTATAAATTGAAATATTGTAGATCCTACTACGGTCTAAGCTTTGCTCATGAATATGAATTGGCTTATGCTTGCGCTTATTCATAATCTTCCTGGAGCGTCCAGTTCCATAAGCTAATTTTTATCTGGATTTCACACCAGCATACATTGATGTATTGAAGTATTTTAGACAAATACAATGTTAAAGGCTTAGCTCATGAATGTTAATTGTATTGTGCTTCGTTTGTCATTCAGTCACCTATACTAATATCTCTGTTTTCCACACCAGCAACCGTTCCATCATGAGTCTCTCCTGATGGACCGCAAGGATTTGAAACTGACCAAAGCAGAAAAGAGAGCAGCCAAGAAAAGCTATGAAGATGAGAAGCGGGCGTCTGTGCCGTATCAGCGGCCCTCTTACGCACATTATTACCCGGCTAGTGACCAGAGACTCACCAATATCCCTGCCTTTAGCCAGAGGAACTGGTGGGTCCGAAACAGAAAAACCTCAAAGTAGTGATGCTCTGTTTTGTTCAAGTCTTAGATGTTTGCTTATCCAAACCTTTTTTTCAGGCGGCCCCCACCTCATTTAGAAGAGAAACCAGTCGCAAGCGTGAGGCCAGTTCAGTCCACGCCCATTCCCATGATGCCCCGCCAGGTACCCATGGGCGTCGCCAGTTCAAGCGCAGGATTCCCCGTTAATTACCTGCAAAAGGCCGGCGTTTACGTACAGCGCGTCGTCACTACCACTGGTACAGACTTTTCACTTGTGGTGCATGCTGCTACTTGCTGTGTTTGAGGTCTCTCAGTTTGTTTCTTCATGGTTTCATGTCTTTGCTTTTCAGATATTGTGATCCCAGGGTCCAACAGCAGCACAGACGTCCAAGCCCGAATCGGTGCAGGGGAGAGTATTCACGTTATCCGAGGATCCAAAGGTACCACAGTGTTAGAAAACTGTTGAGAGCGTTTACTGTTCTGTTAGTTTTTACTGTACTGTACGTAAGGTTTATTTCCTTCATATTCTATCATTTGCGCTGCAGGCACATACATAAGGACCAATGATGGGAGGATATTTGCCATCCGCTCTGGAAAGTCAAGACCGTCTGAAGGAGGAGCCACAGCTTCTAGAGGTGTACTAATTTGTCATTTAGCAATTCTTCTGGCATAACCTAAAGGCTGAAGACCCCATTTTATTGTCTGTTATTGTCGGGGTTTTTTTTAAAGTCAGTTATGGGATGTATCTCTTGCTTTTATTGAACATCCCAGATCTTTACCCATTAGTCTGCATCAACATAAACTAACAAAATCTCTTTCTTTCTCACAGAGGATTCCGGCCCTTCCTTGCATTCTGTCAGTAATGGTTGTGCGTCTCCTCAAGAGCCGAAACGTTTAACTCCTGAAGCTCAGCCTCGCCCTTCGCCCCAAGACAGCCCCGAGCTCCTCCGAGAATACCACAGCAACAAAGAAACAGTTTCTGCAGTAGAGAACTTACCGTCTTCGGGAACACCCGAACCCTCGGGAGCGGACAGACCCATCCAGCACCCAGTTCGCGTCACTGACCAGCACCGGCAGCTCAGCAATGACATTGCATCATCTATGGAGGTTCAAAGTTTAAAGCGGAAGCTTTTGGAAAGTCGGACATCCAAACAGTCTGGTGGCAAACGAACCTCAACGCCAGCCGGTGCACCCGGGAGTTACCCGGGATTTCCTCTAAGCAGCGGGTTTGGGTTCACGCCCATGGGGCTGAACCCTGCCTTGCTGGGCGCCCTAGGTCACATAACTCCACCCTCACTTGGAAGCAGGTCGCACCTCCTACAGCAAGCCGGTCAGGCTCTGGGCGACCTACATGCAATGTTCCCCACTGAACCGCTCGGACTTGGCCCGTCCAACAGCACTCTTTCCTCGAGTTGCTCGACCAACACCACATCCTCAACCCACGCTGGAATGCTGGCCTCTTCTTCATCCTCTGTGCCCTGTTCATCATCGTCCTCCACTTCCTCCTCACTCCCACCCTTCCTGATGAACCCTAGCATGGCAAGCATGCTCTCTAGCTTCCCGGTACCATTTTCACAGCCGCTGTTCGCAGGATCCCTACACCCTAGAGGCCTGTCCTCTACGCCAACCTCTGCCTCCAACTCCTCCAATTTCCTCTCTTCCTCCAGCCTGCTGGGGGCAGCATTCAGCCGCCCGGACACGCACCACTCGCTCGCGGAAAACGGCGGGAGCAGTTCGGATGACGATGTCATAGAGGTGATGGGCCAGTGAGCGCTGTTCGGCTGCTCCAGATTCCGTAGCTCCGAATGGAAGAAACCTATTGGATGGAGCTGAAATTATATAAATCCAAATGCTGAATATGCATGGAGTTAAGAAAGGCGATTATATATTTTTCTTTACCGTAAGGGACCAGAGCACAGGGCTAACTTGAAGAGCCCTAGTCATATCTCTCTCACGAGGGCCTAGACACTGAACTGACGAACTTCCCTCAGAGAGATTACCGAATCAAACTTAAATGTGATTGTCTTTACAGACTGTTTGCATTCGTAAGAGATGACTTTAGAGATACTTAGCCGTTTGCTAGACCTTGTAGCATCACTTGGAATGAAAAACAAAAAAAATATGTGACTTTTTTTTTTTTATTATAACTGTAAGTACTACTATTACTTTTGTAAACGGTGGTCCTACATGAATATTCATAGGCGTTTCGACCATTGAAAATCGCAGACTGGGCAACTGGGGGAATTCGTAACAGTCGAATCGTAGAGCGACAGAAGCCATGCCTAGCATTAGCACCACCGAGACCTTTTTGCTTTCCTTTGAGGAAAAAAAAAAAATAACGACAAGGAAAACCTTACAAACTCGAATGTATTTTCATGTTAGCCTTTAAAATTTGGTGGAGGAGATGTAAGTTTAGTGCGTTTAGTTCGATATTAGCCTTAAAGCAGACAAATGGATCTGTGTTCTTGTTCAATTGCGTAGCAAACAAAATCATTTGTCGTTATCCATTGGGATCATCTTACGAATGTGTAGACTGTTAAGCGAACCCTACTAGCCGTCATTTTCTAAATTTGCGCTTTGCATCATCTGCACGGTCATTCAGTTTCATCCGTGTTGGGGCCACAGTCATGACCAAAGTGTTCGTTCGGCCATTTTTAAAAATCTTGATGTGTTTAACATTTGTGTTAATGTTGACTTGTATGCGCGCTGGTTGACCTGTGACTGATAAATCCCTCAGCCAATAACACTGTTCATTCTCTGTGCCTATTAGAGCTCTTTATTTTGACTCCTCCCACAGTCTGCTTTCTGATTGGCAGATACCCATGTCATGATCTTTGGCCTGAGTCTGCAGACGCTGTTATATATATATACAATGGTGTGCATTTGACATGTGATATCTTTTTTTTTTTGTTATTTGAAACTTTTTGTTACATCTTATGTATGTTGTTTTCTCTTTCAACTATGTACAAATGTACCAGAAATATTTATTTATAATGCTGAAGAGTAATTTTCATTCTTTTTTTTATTTTTTTATACATTTTCAACCTTTTTTTTTTAAGGAGAAAAAAGTCCCTCTATTAGAGAGACGCAGGGTTTCACCCAAAAAACCCACATCCCACCCCCACCCCCTAGATAGGCGAGTTCAAGACCACGATCTGTGAGCGATTAGGCAGTCGGGACCCACAAACACACGTGATCCCATACAGACGCTGTACCAGGAGGTGTCCACACGTCATCTCATGTTCCCAGCAAAGGGAGGAGTAGATTCAAATGACATTGTATTTATTAAACATTGTTTTAACATAAAGAAACTTGACGACTCATGTATTCAGAATAATGGTTCTCGCGGCTTCCAGCAATTTCAGCTCGACTCATGAAAAAAAAGTGCGCGTGTATGCATGTATATATATTAATATATTTACATATAGCCACAATATAAAAATCTATATATGTATACTTTTTTTCATAACAATTAGCCAAATCTAACACTTTATTTGAAAATACTTATTCATATATAGTATTTTTCCATATATAATAGTTGAATTTAAAGTAAATAAGAAATTATAAATGTCTTTAAGCATGATCTGCAAAAAGTTATAGCACAGGGAAATAAATGGTTTTAATTAACAGATACTTGCCCTTAATAAAAAAGTGTACATAATATTCATATTTGTTCATTTATGTACAATATTAATAATGTGAAGTTCAATAATAAATGTAAGTTCATACATGAGGTGAAATTGGTAATTTGAACATAAGATTTTAATAAACCAAATATATGATTTCTGCCATTAATAGTGTATATATAAATTATTAAAATATATTATTATATATTTATTTCTTGATCACATAAATAAGTTTTTTTTAATTAAGGCATATATATTTCCTTTCATGATTGCAATGACAGAAAAAGGCAGACTGGCACTGGTAAATGCAAAAACATTGTTCACAAACACCAAAAGAATGACAAATGATTGAATAAACAAATTATTTTATCCTTGCAATTAAGAAAAATCAGTTGCCTTCAGTCAATTCCAAAGATATTTCCCCCTCCCCCCAAAAAATGCCATCAATACAGCTGAAATGCACTCAATAATATAAAACTGTTATCCAAAAATACATTTGTTTTGGTCAATCTATATAGCAATAATATAAATGTACAAGTATCATCATCTCCGTCATGCAGATGAGCCGCAATATGCAACTGTTGTTCACAATGTCTGTGTACATCAGATGAACCTGTTTAGAAACCGTGAATGTCTGTTTCAGTACTGCATTCGTTTCCGGGCCATGTAAGCGTTCGTCACCTGACTCATAACGACCAGAGCGCACAGAACCGGGCAGAGGACGGCCAGGTACCAGACGTACCCGCTCACACTGTCACTGAACCACGATGAACACAGTCCGAGAAACAAGCTGACGCTGCCCAGCAGGTACGTGAGTAAACCGGAGGTGGCGTGGTAGCGCTTCAGTTTGGCCAGCGACCAGCCTTTGGCCAGTTTGGGATAGAGGAGGGGAAGTCCTCCGAGCGACTGCAGCCCGACGACAGACACCGTTATCACACCGACCAACCCGTGCCACGACGTGAAGTGTGGCTTGTCGTTGAGGTTCTTGTTGTAAAAGATGGCGCACAGGCCCGCGGTCGCGCAACACACGCACAGACACTGCAGGATCCAGTGCAGGCGGCCTTTAGTTTTGTGCTTCAACTTCCTGACGGGAGACGAGTAGGGGTTGAACAGTAGAACGGCTTCGGTCATGAAAAAGGAAAACTGGATGGGAGAAAGACAATCTTGTGAGAGGATAGTATTGCGTGACAAAACGCTAACTTAGAGGGTAACTGTTGCCAAAATTTAACCTAGGCTCTTTTTGTTTATCTACCCGAGTTAAACTTTCGTGTAAAAGCATAATTTGAATGGAAAAGCCACTTTTAAGATTGACCGTATTTTCGCTTTAGGTCAAAATGCCTTTTGAATGGGAGTGCATGGGGCATCGAAGAAGGCTCGACACAACATGAAGCTGCGCTCAAAGTATTACCAGGGGCTCTACACTTGAACTTGAGCATTGACTACATTGTTTGTGTACACAAAGTTTACTAAAAAGAAAGGTTTTGTACGACTCACTTTATCAGGTAGTGTTTCCGGTGGCTGGAATTTTGTCAGTCAAAAGTAGTCGATCTCCGAATGCAACTTAACGGGGAAGAGAGTAAAGATGGAAAGCTCCTAAAGCTTAGTTCCTTATATATTCAAGGATAATATGTTGTTAGTCAAAATCAATATTGACCTTGTATTTGAAAAAGGATCCTCATATAATTATGAAATGATTCAGTGATACAGATTGACTATTTTGGCGGCCATGAAGAACAGCAGCTACAGTGAGTTGTTCAAAACCTTTCTTTTTAGTAAACTTTGTGTACACAAACAATGTTCTCAATGCTCAAGTTCATGTGTAGAGCCCCTGGTGATACTTCGAGCACAGGGTTATGTTGTGTCGAGCCTTCTTAGTGTTTTAAAAACAGCGATTTTGATGCGATCATAGAAGTGCCCCATGCACTCCCATTCAAAAGGCATTTTTGACCTAAAACGAAAATACGGTCAATCTTAAAAGTGGCGTTTCCATTCAAATTATGCTTTTACACGAAAGTTTAACTCGGGTAGATAAACAAAAAGAGCCTAGTTTCAATTTTGGCAACAGTTACCCTTTAAAATTAATTTACATGCAAAACAATCAAGGTCAATATGTTTTGCGTCATACTCACACCAAGAGTCATCAGGAACGGATGCCATGAGAACAGACCTGTGAGCAAACAGAGAGCAGTGTTATTTATATACCACTATAGTATTTATTAATAATTGTATGTGCTTCTTTTAATTACATTAGATTTTTTTTTATATTTCTATTATCTTACATCTAATTATATTTCAGTTACTTAGTTGCCAAGGCAACATTTCTAATTAACAAAGCCCCTGACGCAAGCGGTTCTTACTTCTAGCCCAGCAATGTTTTGGTGCTACTTAAGAACCACTTTTACTGGTTCGGAGCTGGTGCTTTGGTGGTCGAAAAACACCAGGAACGGATAATTAACTAAATCATTAAAATGTGTTTTATTTGGTAATTGAAACAAAGCTGAAATAAAATATCATAAATATTAGAGTAAATATTTATGATATTTTATTTCAGCTTTGTTTCAATTACCAAATAAAACACATTTTAATGATTTTAGTTAACAATAATACACTAAGATACTGTGAGCCAGAAACGAGACATTTATTAATTTATTTTTATTTAGATTCCTCTAACATCATTATAATGTTTGAAGTTTATATTATTTTTAGTTATACATTTAAGATGTTCATTACATGTATTTTTATCTAAAATGTACTACAAGCAAGTGAAAATATCAATATTGTATTTCATAACATTACAATATATATTTATTTTTTATAAAGGATTTATTTTTATTATTACAAAGTGTATTAAATCATATTTGATTTTTACACAAAACACATTTATATATAGTATTGTCAAATCAATGAATCGCATCTAAAAGTTTGTAATATATATATATATAATAAAATATGTACACAAACAACTGAAATATTTGTATAAATTATAGAACCTATATTTTCATTATTATTAATGATGTATTATTATGATGATTTGATAGAATATTTCATATTAAAATATTGTACTATATACAAACTTTTATGTACAAACAATTGAAATATTTGTATAAATTATAGAAACTATATTTTCATTATTATTAATAGTGTATTATTATGATGATGTGATATTATATCAAATAAATAATATACATACATTTTACACATACAATATACATACCAAAGTATCGATTTTTTGCGCATACAACCATTACAACATTTATATTTATTACTTTCATAATTAATAGGATATTTGCACGGTGTTATTTTGTCATTATTACCATGAATATAACTTTTGATTATTATTATAATAACCTTTGTTTTACGTATATTCCTGTCAGAAATAAATGTATAAAGCATTTCAAAATGTCAATATTCTTTATCAATAGTATAAATTCATAACATTTTATACAACATACAAATTCACTACAGGAAGAGGAAACGATAGTTTTCTGACAGTCTACTGACAGCATAGATCAGTGAGAGTCTGAGTACGACTGATCGGTATGTATGATCTTCACTGGTGTTTATTGCATAGACACAGACAGTATATAAGAGGTTTATTGTACTCACTGGATCCAGGTTTGGCGAGGACCGTGATGAAGCCAGTGAACACAGCGCACAGCACATGAGTGGAGACTCCGCACACTATCCTGCTGTAGCGGTACAGTTTAGGCTCCGGCTCGTGATGGACAGTCATATTATACTCTACTACTGGGTCTCTGTCAAATCTATTCCATACAGCTACATACACAAACAGCACACTGAGTCACATACCTCAACCCATTTGAAATGCTCGCAATCTGATCTCAACTACGAACTCTGATCATTCAAGGTTTCCGGTTACACACTAACATGGCATAATAAAAGTCCCATCTCGTTTCGAAGCAAAATCTGATCTGATAAGTTCAGATTTGTCATAAAACAATGTAGATGATTTATATATTTTGAAAACCCACTACGATTAATTGAAATGAATCTTGTTTGCGCCAAAGTCTATTTTCTTCTCTAAATTATATAAATGACTTTTATTTTGACAATAATTGTAACAATTTCTTCCAGATTGCCTCTGTTCTAGAAATCCCTTTGCTCATGCTGACGTGGGATTTTGTCTTTCCGTCGTTTGACCTGCAGGCATCACACTGGATTTTTTTCAGATTCCACAAATAAATAAATGCTTCACAGTTTATTGTTATCTGTGTCTATGCAGAATAAAAAAAAAAACAAAAAAAAACGTGTCCTTAAATACAGAGATCAATGATATGTTTAACTTTAAAAGTATGTTGTTGTTGTTTTTTGTTAAAAAAAAAAATATTAAATTATTTATTTTTTTAATTCCTTTTCACAATGACGTTTTTATCTTTAAAAATAGTGTGTATTTTTGTATTTATATTTGGTTTGTTTGAGGAAATGTCTCAGTTAATTGGGGAATCCGATGACCGTAACAAAATCAGACATTCACAACCAATTACTGTTTATTGTCCTCTATACTGAGCAGGATTTCTTCTGTCCTGTGACCTGCTGGCCCTCATCCAGACTGAACGGAGGACAGAAACCTTCTTATCTCTTCTGGGAGGTCCCAGACCTCCTTCCTGATGATACAAGACATCCGCTATCAGACCAGAGAGAGAGAGAGACTTCAATGTTAAATCAAACCTATGGAGCTCTGCCAACTCCCAGTTTGGAGCAAGTACATTTCTATGCACTGAAAGTTTTACAGGAAAATGGTATCTTCTATGTTCACTTTCTACGTAGGCAAACTTTAAAGGTTATTTATTACACTTATGCATGACTCTGTAGAAACACACTCAGTCTCCTCCCACTATAACTTTAGAAGACTTGAAATGTAGCATATATCATACAAGTTGTGAACCACTTTGTTTGGAAAAGAGCTACGATTCTCGAGTAAAGAATGACATCTGGGCGAGTAGATACTAATTTTGAGAGCGCTGTCCCTTTAAGAATGAGTTTAATTTTAAACGAGGTCATTGTAAATAGACCCGCAGGCGTGGGTTCAGAGTATAAAACCCGAGGGTCCACCAAATGCTTCAGGAAATGATGTCTGCTCTGCATTCGCCGCTCTCAAGTAGGACAGATCGTGCTGGATTAAGCGTTAATCTGAGTCTGCGGCGCATGCGCACTGACGCGCGCTAGCGGTCGCGCTGTACAAGGTGCGCGTTCTGACAGGAGAAATTCATAATCGACCCGGTTTCGAGCTGCGACCGCGAATGTCGCCAACAGTGAACCGAAAATCTGAGGAGACAGCTGCCTGCCAGTGCCAGAGGAGCATCATTTCCACTTTAGTTAGGGTGTAATGGAAGATGTTGCGTTATCTCCTCTCAAACACGCGATGCGCGCGCAGATTACGCGCTGTTTGAGACTTCAAAAGCGGATTTGAGGAAACTGACCCGTTTACTGTCCAGTCTGAGGCTCTTCTGACGATAAAAGTGTCTTGTTTTTGGTTTAAGGTAGGCTGGTCTTTTTAAGCAGTTTCTACAAAAGGTTAAAAAACAAGTAGTCTAAAACTATAATCTGACACTAACCATCAAATTTTATTTGTGTAACCTAGTTTCTGCAGTTTATTTCACGTCCAAATCAATTGCGTCGAATTGCTAATCTGTGAGAGATTATTTTGTTCTGTGTTATTTGTTTGGAATGAATAGGCTACTACAACACATTTTCACAAGTAAATTTGTAAAAAAAAAAAAAAAAAGCTATGTATATGCATTATTTCTTATTCTGTTTGTTATTCATTTTCTTTATTTTCTATAGGCCTATTGTATTCTATACTCTCTTGGTTTGTTTATTTATGCATGTCTCATTTTGTGTAGCCTATGTTCTTTAATTGGATTTTAAATCAAAGACATTTTGACATCTAATCTCTATTAATTAATGTATTTGTTTTAATAAAATGAATTAATTCGAACACAAATTAATTTAGTAATTATATATTTGATGCTTTTATTTAAAGATGTACATTTAAGAATGTACGTATTTTACATGAATTATTGCAATTTATTTTATTATTCTCTTATAGTTAAATGTTAGCATCATTTGCCCAAATCAGTTGTTCTATTCTATTTGTCCATTCTTTATTAGTCTATATTTTGTGCTTTTTATTTGCTATGCTTTTGTGACCCAGTTTTACACCTCTTTCTATTCTGGTTGGTTGTTCGGGCCTTTGGGCTTCTCAGGATTAGGACAGTCGCCAAAAGAGGTTCCATACAACAAAAATGGTCCAAAAACACCCTTGAGTGAATTGTCCTTCTCACGCATACTGATCAGCCTCCATATAGATGTTGTCAAGTGGATTTGTAAAGGACAGATTAGTTTGCACAAACCCGCTGGAATGTTAAAACCCCGTAATTTCCTGTCTATGGACTTTCTGTCTGATGTTTAAAGAAGCTTTTACCCTATACAGACTAAATATTTAATTCTGTTCAACAAATATCAAAGGTCTCTCTTTTATTAAATATACCCTATATACCCTATCGTTTAAAGCCACACACACACACACACACACACACACACACACACACACACACATATTAGGGCTGGGCAAAAAAAAATCTATTTTTCGATTCATCGATTTTTAAAATCGATTCTCTAAGGCCAAAAATCTATTTTTTCCCATATTTATTTATACCCATCACCCAAAAGCCAGTATTAGTTTTCCTACAGTGTTCATAGGCTTGCAGCCTCCATGTTACAGATAATGCTGTGAGATTTGATGTTAGTTTTATCTTAAACATAAAATAACCTTATCCTGATTGATCAAGGCATGCGACTGTTCTGACTTGTCTAATTTTCAGCATTAATTTTTCATCTTGCATCAAAATCCTGTCTATTCATTGTATGCATTTGAAGGTGGGTTTTAATGTACCCAAGAGTACCTAAAATAAAAAGAGTTTAATATACAGGTTTGTGGCTCTATTTCTTTTTATTAATTAACCACTCGTAAACTTATGTTCACCATTTAAAAATAAATAAATATAGGATTTGTATTAAATCTATATTCATTGAGTCGAATCGGGAATCGAAATCGAATTTAGAATCGGAATTGAATCGAGAATCGAAATCGAATCGAATGGGAACATCTGAATCGATACCCAGCCCTATATATATATATACAATTTGATATTATTTATATATAATGATAGTAAAACAAATGAATGGAGGAGAGATTATAACTGTCCACATTTTATCTCACAATATATCGTAATCTAATCTAATCTCTGTTGTTTTTCCTCAGATTGAGCCAGATGCTGCTGAAAACTGAATCAAGAGGACATCTCGCTGAAAACATCATCATCTCTTTTGTATTAATATTGTACGATCGACAAAGTGATCCATGTATGTTCTCAGCCTGGATGTGCAAGCGCATCAGAACCAGACGCGAAGTCCGTCGAGCCGGTTCGGAGTAAACCGGGTCGCTTCGAAGTGATCTACTGAGCCATGCTTTTTAGCCTCCCGCATCCCCAAGATGGCAAAATGTGAACTCATCGAATTACAGGACCTGACTCCGGACGACCGCATCGAGTTAGCGCCCCCTAGCGGCCCTCCGCCCGCTCCGGAGAGGTGGAGCAAAGAGAAGGCGGTGCGGATGGTGGGGGAGCGCGTGCGTCTGGAGGACCCCGACTGGCTGACGTGTAAACCCGGACGGGGTCACGACTTCCAGCCCTGCAGCCAGACGCAGCTCAGCTGGTGCGACCTCTGCGGGGAGTTTATATGGGGCCTGTACAGGCAGAGTCTCCGCTGCACACGTGAGTCTTTTACACAGATAATCCACAACGTTTCCACAGGGATATTTGTGTTCTGCTGTGTAAATGTTTCTGTCAAGACAATCTGGCCCTCAGAGACTGAGAGCAAATAGGAAAAGGATGTTTAGGTAGGGATTCGTAACTACAGTGTCTTATGTTGGATAGAGATTGTGTGGGTGTGTGTTTGTTACGAAATTTAAGAATTCAAACAGCAAATCAATCAGTAATGTTATTAGTTTATTTATGGACAGTAAGAGTATACAGCAAATAAATAAGACAGAATAACAGAATAGAATAGAATAGAATAGAATAACCGTATAAAAATTAGATTGATTTTAATTTAAAAAATAATGCAAATGGAATTAAAAAATGCTCTAATAAATGTATAATACACACACGCTTAAATAAATTTGCATGCTGTATACATTTTAAAGCTGTATAACTTTGAGTTAAAGGACATAAATATATAAACAATTGAATTATACATGAATTATGCGTTTGATTGATTTAATTCAGGTAAAATAAACAAGTTAGGTTATAGCATGCAGATTAGATGTTAAAATATGTGCAACTGATTTTAAATGAAAATGAAATAACATAGAATAAATGACCAACAGAATAGAGTACAATATATACAATGAAGAACATGAATAACAGAGCGAGCACATTTAATGCATAACTGCATTATTACATAAATAAATGCCTGAACCAGCCAGAACACCTTGGCAAATCCCTGGCAACCTTCCAGAATATCTTGTAACGGTGAGATTTGCAAGTTCAGCCAACATTTATGTCATGAAATTAAACATAGTTTTCTCTATTTGCCAAAAAGATCACTTTAAAACATTTATTACCAGCTTGTTTTTAACTTCGTAAAGCTTTTAAAGTGGCTCAGTCAAACAGACCACAGATGAATGATTTATTCACCATGACCACCAGGTGGCGCTGTAGACTCATTCATGAGCAAAGCTTGACCCCTCTGTCATATGTTCAGCTTGTGCTGCTCTGTTCAACTGTAGTGCTGAGATCTATATTTAACTCTTGAAACAAATACTGGATGTGTGGTTTGGTTTCTGAAGGAATGTTTGTGTCTCTTCAGACTGTAATTACACTTGTCACTACCGCTGTCAACCCTTCATTCAACTGGACTGCAGCTCCAGCGGCGACGCCATCTGTGAACAAACCAACTACTGCGAGGACACGATCGAGACGGACACCAATGTGGTGAGAGACCGCCTGCTAGAGAGCACACGTCACACGTAAATGACATGTAAATCTTGAGGAAGTTGTTTATAGTGATGGGCGCTTTCGTATGGGAATCCATAAGGAAACAATCATGTTCTGGTAAGTCATTATGACAAAAAGTCAAAATTATGACTTAAAAAGTTGCAATTTTTAAGAATAGAAATGATGACTTTGTCACAATTATACACTTTATCGAAATTATGACAAAAAATCATGAGATACAAAGTCGAAATTATGACTACTAAATCATAATTATGAGATCAAACGTTTAAATGATGACATAGAAAGTCATAATTATGAGATAAAATGTTGAAATGATGACATAGAAAGTCATAATTATGAGATAAAACGTTGAAATTATGACTGTCGCAATTATGACATAAGTCAAAATTAAGACTTAAAAAGTCATTATGAGATAAAGAGTCAAAATGATGACAAAAAAATCATAAGATAAAAAGTCAAAATTATGACAAGAAATCATAAGATAAAGTCAAAATTATGACAAAATCATAGGATAAAAAGACACACTAAATGAAATGATGACTTTGTTACAATTATAACAATCAAAATTATGGCTTCGAAAAGTCATAATTATGATAGAAAATCATGAGATAAAAAGGTAAATTTGTGACAGAAAATAATTCCTGCCTGACATAAGTTAAAATTGACATACTAAATCAAAATGATAATGAGATAGAACCTTAACATTATGACTTTGTCACAATTATGACATAACTTGAAATTATGAATAATTATTAGATAAAAAGTTTAAATTATGACGTCACAATCTCGATTATTATCTTTTTATCTGTCATAATTTCGATTATTTCGATAATCAATTCACCCATCACTAGCATGTGCGCATAAAATCAACGTAAAACATAATTGAAGTCGGTCTGAGTGTCGACTCGCCATATGCCACCAGAGCTGATTTTATTACGTCGCAATTTACGACAACCGCACAATAAAGCAGCTGCTCACTTTTTAACATTTCAGATGTGACAAATAAATTTGTCACTTTTGAAACATTCTGGACGTTTATTGACCAAATCTGTCTATGTAGAGCTGCATGGAAGGTTTTAGTTGATCATTCCCGATGGTAATCTCCGAGATGATCTGCGAAGGACAGATCTGCCATTGATTTGTCCATGTGAGTGAGTCTCGAGTGCTGAGGTGAAAGTGATATGGGGGAGGGTGGAGGACGGGACAGCTGGAGGAATGAACTAATCACGCTTCACAATGGACCTTTTACCTAATTACAAATGTGCAAAGCATCTTAACCTCTCATTTGGCCGTGCAACATTTGTGCGAAGGTCTTTCTACTTGTACTTTTTTTATTATTACACAATATAAGACTTTACCCAGCGGCACCATATGAAACATTTATATACATATATTTATATATATCCTCCTGAGACCCAGCGATGCTTTTCTGTTCACTATGTTATTTTCTGCACTTCTTTTCTTTAATTATAAATTATTTTGTTACTTGGTAATATTGGATATAATAATAATAATAATAATCATTATAATTATTATGATTTAATATACATTTGTAAAAATAGATGTATATACTATTATTTACTAATATAAGTATACTATTTAAAATACATTTTAGGTTTTATATATAACAAACATTGCATATTATTATATGTAATTATTTAAAGTAATTAGGCCTATTATATAATTATATGTATTATATTTTTCTTTGTCAACTGTAGTGATTGTTATATTGTTTCACAGATTTTCTGTAATACCAAATACTAATATTATATATATATTAAATAATATTATAATAATATTAAAATATATATATATATATATATGTGTGTGTGTATATATATATACATAATAGTATAAATGTATTCAAAATATATTTATAAAGTTATTTACTATTATAAATGTACTATTTAAAAAAAACATATTTCTATATGTAATTTTCACAATTATTGTATAATTATTTGTAGATGTGATTTATATTTGTATTTGTCAACTGTAATAATGATTGATCCATTTTAATACATAATAGTATAAATGTATTTAAAATACTATTATTTATTTTAAATAAATATGTGTATATTTTTTTTATAATTGTTATACCATTAAATGTATACTTATATTTTTTATAGTTAGAAATTGTATTGTTCTGCTGGGTCTCAGGGGGAGGGGCCAGGATTGAATGGAGGGAGGAGCCTAGGTGCAGTAAATTCAATCCGGGGGCGGGGCAAAGCGGAAGGGTGGGGTTTCAAATCACGCCTAACGGTTACATTGCATCCCGGTTGCACGAGGTCAGTCAGTCAGACAGCCACATCATCATCTTCCTCACTCAGACACAGCGGAAGCTCTTATACAGTCCCGGTCCGGTCGGTTTCGGTGAGATAATGACGGATTGTGAGTGGTTCGACATGACGTGGGGCAGCGGCGCGAGCAGCGGATACTGCAGCCAGAGCGACTCCGAGCACGAGCACGAGCTCGAGCAGTTCTACACCGCGCGCACCTCACTCAGAAAGACCAAAAAACGCAAAGACAAAGTAAGACAGTGATACATGATCATGCAAAATACTATATTAAGCTTAAATGTATATTATTTAGGCGTTTTGGTTGGGCTTTGCTATTTTTACAGTCCATTTGGAACTGGAGAAACTAAACTTACGGATATCTTCGGGTCGGTGTGCCAACAGTACATGTGCGCAATCTGCGCATGCGTGGTTATTTTAAATGATGCTTGCTTTTACTTTCAAACTGTACAATAACGATTTAGTCATTTATATTATTATTAAAAATCGCAACATAATTTAATTATTCATTTAAAAAAATATATTTATTGTATTTGTTATATTTTAGATTTAGTTAATTGTGTGTGTGGTGTGTGTGTGTGTGTGTGGGGGGGTTGTTTCCTCTTAAAATGATGTCATGCTGAAACAAAAAAAAAGCATCTGCAGTCTGTCCATCTCTCATTACATAGCCCATGATCAGTGTAAAGACTCTTAATTAAACCTTCATTAATATTTATGAAGCCAGCAATTTTATTAAAAGATAAAAGTGGACCAGGTTTGTTTTTATTTACGTGACATCACTGAAACATATGGCTTGCTTATTTATTTAGTAGTATTTTTTACACACAAAAGAGAGCCATAATGCCCCAAATTGTACTTTATTGTTGGAGTCTGTCTTATGAATTTATAATTTGTAAATTAATTTTTAAAATATGCATTACTATTTAGATAAAAAGCAGTAATTTTATTTATTATCTTACATATTTATTAACTACTTAAATGAACCAGTTAGTTGTTATTATAAGTATTTAACTCAATTTATATGGTACTTTTAACAGCACTTATTGTTCTGTAGATTTACAGAAAAAAGTAGAAAACTTGGGATGAGGCGGTCTCGATTGTAGGAAACTAATTTTCCCACAAATTTGGGAAGAAATCATACTTGTTGTGAAGTATTAGAGTTAATGGGGCTGTGTGTGTGTGTTCCCACTTCCTGTCGGCTATTTCTGGATGAGGGAGGGTGTTTTCCTGTGTCCCGTGTCGGTCTGTGTAAGTTGTGGGTAAATCACAAATAAAGGGAATCCAGCTCGATCTGACTGTCTTTGAAACTCACTTTCTGTCCCAGACTGCGATTGTTCTTCTGTACAAACACAACCAGCTGATGTTGTTAAATATAGTTTCTCAGTCACATAAAGTCAAGCTGTTTTTTGTTGTTGGTCAAAGTACTTATAAATCTGATTCTTATTGGTTTGTATCTCAGGAAAACCCATAAAATCAGTGTTTAGGATGAACTTTATAGTTCTTATTAACCTAGGGTGTATACGTCAGCCAGTCTGAGTCGCTTGAGCTTTGTTTGTCTCCCCCTCGTGGTCACGTGATGCATTACACACTGTCCTGTCCTGTCCTCTGTCCTGCAGGATGAGCCGGTCGACTGCAGGAAACAGGAGCTGTCTGTCACTGAAATACAACAGAAAGTGAAAGAATACAACGCTCAGGTCAACAGCAACCTCTTCATGGTTCTGGTAAGGATACCTGTCAGTCTTGATTTATGTAAATCTATCAAATCGGTCTTTTGCTGTCAAAAGACCGATTTATTATATTATCAAATGTATATATCTTTATGTGTGTGTGTGTATATATATTTATATAAATCAAATAAAATTGTATACGTTATTTTATTAAACATTTGTACGATATAGTAATATAGAATGTTATAACGTTCTATATCATTTATATTAAAATATATAATTTAATTGAATCAATAGTGTTATATATATATATATATATATATATATAGATAATTTATACTGTGTAATAATGTTAATAATTCATATATAAAAACTGAATGGATAAAAAAAAAAAATTTAATTGTATAATATAAAAATATTTTTTGTTTTGTTATTCTATATCTATATATGTATTGCTCTTTATATCATAATAATATACATACACATTATATTATATATCTATAAATGTATTAGTGGTTCTTGCAAAACATAATAAATATAATCATATACATTATAATATTATGATATATCTTTATGCTTATCAGAGGTGCTTGCATTAAAGTAATTTTAATATCATATATTATTATTATATAATTACATTTATGTTATTGTATTATATTTTTTTGTAGTACTTGCATTTGGACAAACCCCTAACCATAACTATCAACTTCAATGTGTAACTCAGTGTGATTCTTTTCTTGTCCTGGTCATCAGAACCGTGACGGATCTTACACTGGCTTCATAAAGGTCCAGTTTAAGCTGGCCCGGCCCGTGTCTCTCCCTCCTTCACGGAGCACGTCCTCCTCCTCGGGATGGGACGGCACGGAAGCACTGCAGCATCGCACCTCTTTCTACCTGCCCAGAGACACAGTCAAACACCTGCACATCAGCTCCAGCACACGGGCCAGAGAGGTCATCGAAGCCCTGCTGAAGAAGTTCACCGTGGTGGACAACCCGGCCAAGTTCTCTCTGTTCGAACGCAGCGAACAGCAGAATCAAGGTGGGGAGAACAACATATATACTTTATATACCTTACTTGCATTTATTCTTATAATAAACAGAATATCAATTGTATGCAAGTATCAAAATTCCTATCATCTTTTTTTTTTCTCAGTGTACTTAAAGAAGATTGCGGATGATGAGTGTCCGCTTTTCTTGCGTCTGTGTGCTGGACCCAACGAGAAAGTCCTCAGTTTAGTTCTTAAAGAGAATGAAACGGGAGAAGTTAATGTGAGTAAACGCCCTTCTGACAGTCCGCCGTCTGTACGTGGTCATCAGAAATAATAAAAATGTTCAAATATGCTAAAAGGTATATTTGAGGTACAAGTGTTCACGGTATTGTTGGCTTCTTCTCGCAGTGGGATGCTTTCAGTTTTCCCGAACTCCGGAACTTCCTGCGCATTCTGCAGCGGGAGGAGGAGGATCACGTCCGGCAGATCGTGCGGCGCTACGCCTCGACGCGAGACCGGATGAAAGAGGCTATGAAGAACTTCAGTACGCCTGGCTGAGACGAGCTGCTTTTTATACCTCAGAAACAAGAGAAAAGGAGAAGAAAACGTACTAAGTACGCAGCTTATTACTGTTTGAATCCAAAGAGTGTGTGGAAGAGCCCTTTGAGACATGAGAGGGTTGTAAATGAAAGAGAAATGCAGTGAGAGAGGAGTAGCGTGTGTTTGAGCGTGACTGATGAGCGTGAGAGGAGTGTGACGTTACACTGGAAGAAACGCTGCGGTCGTAGCCGTAGATCCAGTTGTGGAGCAACGTCTTTCCAGTGTGAGCGACAGATTATTGGTCTGTGGTGATTGCATATATCAATGCAGATTTAAGAGTATTTTAATCACCATTTGAACTTGTAATAGGATTTTTTTATTATTATTTTAAAGTCTATATTAATATACCACCATTTAGTGATGCAATACTTGTGAGATATTGAAGGACCCATGTATATATTGGATATTTGTTGTCAATTTCTTTGAAATTAAATAAAAGTCAAATATTTTTCCCCTTTAAAATGACTGTTTTTGTTGTGTGCAAGAATCATTAATGACAAAAACACATTTCATTGTTTGAAATATGTAATATGCAGTATTCAATTTATTATTAATAATAATTCTATTTTAAATATATAAGAAGTTAAGTGAAAAGGAGAGCATTTAGTTTACAAGATAAAACTTTTTTAAATAACGTACTCTATTTGATAGTTTACAATATGACCAACATGTAATTTAGAAAATACAGATTTTTCTCTAGAGGTCAAATTATTTGTGCTTGCATGTTTACTAAATTATATGCACAACCCTTTTTTAGTTATTTAGTTTGCTTTTTGACAAAAATGCAAACCATAAATGACAAATTTTGATTAATGACTTTATTCAAATAAAATAACAATTATTGAAATTCAAAAAATAAAAAATCTAGTAAAGACTTTTATTCTATAAAAAAAAAACTTTTATTCTATCCATTTTCCTCACCGAAGCAGTTCTATGTGTTTCCGGTTTTAGCAGGAGCGGCTGAGAGTGTCTTGATTCACTCTCTGATCTGCAGCGGTTCGTTTCTGACTTTACACACTCAATAAATCTGTTCAAAGCCGCATTAATTCGCATTATATCCACTCCTCTGCTTCATTTAACATCAAGAGAAATTATTCAAGTAAGTGTCATCATTATACATATGAATAATATTGTGTTATAGACACAAACGTTGTAGGACATTATGGTGATGTTAGCCGTATTAGCACGAAAGCAACATCAATTTAGACAATTGGAAAATAAAATAATTAAACCGAATGTTATTTATTGATAATAATACTTATGTAAAATCTTTTTAGTGAATAATTCTAATACATTTGACTCTTGTTTTTGCTCATTTTTTGCTGTCAAACACAATCTGTCTTGTTTTAAGATGCTACATGCTAATGCTGAGGTGAAAATCTCTGTTACATAAAATATTGTTCAAAATGTCAATTTATTAAGAACGTAAAATACATTTTATATGGATTTTACTATAAAGGAGTGTTTGACTTTGGTGGGAAAGCACAGGTCACAGGTTTCCCATGTCATAAAAAGTAGCCATATTTTATCAACATTGACATTATCAGCTTCATGGTATCAATATGTCAATATTTAACAGTATGAGTCAAATAACAGAGTATTCTTTCTTCCTCCAGAGCTGTACGTCTGTCCCAAGTGTGACCCGACCAGGAGGAGAATGTTCTGCGGCCCATGATGGGTGGCAGCGGGTCTAAAGGTAAAGGGTACTGGCCGTTCTCTGGTTCGGTTGGTGGGGATGAACCTGCCAAAGACGGCCAAGAGCAGAGCCTGGCCAGGGTCCGGAGCATCCGAAATGCGACGCCTTTCGTGTTTACCAGGAGGAGGTAAATATAGCCACAGATCCTGGCATGCGACTTTATTTCAGACAGCATAACTGAACCGCTGTGCCAGTTACACTAAGAGAAGGAGCTCTCTTTTACTAAGAGAAGGTGCTCAGAAAAACACATTTTCTTGAGTTTCATTGCAGATTTCGAAAGTAATGTTTTCAAAGTATTTGAGTCATTGATGTAATTTTACCTTAGATGTACAGTCAATACGCTACATAAAATATATACATAAATATAAACATATTTGTTCACAGAATGCCAAAAGTGACCAATCAGAATCATATGGAAGCTTGTTTCCGCCACAGAATAAAAAATGTAATCTAATTGCAACATTTTATCTCACAATTCAGACTTTTTTCCCTCAGAATCACGAATTTCGCAATCTCAATTCTTTATAAGAACACTTTATAACACGCAATTGCGACTTTATATCTCAATTCTGATAAAAGAAGTCAGAATATAGGATATAAGC
Source organism: Phoxinus phoxinus (assembly GCF_949152265.1). NCBI lineage: Eukaryota > Metazoa > Chordata > Actinopteri > Cypriniformes > Leuciscidae > Phoxinus > Phoxinus phoxinus. Next base: position 20,903,777 of record NC_136895.1, on the reverse strand, counting down.
TAACAATTGCAAGAATAAGAGTAGAACTGTGAGATAAAAATGTCGTAATTACCTTTTCTATTCAGCGGGGGAAACAAGCTTCCATAGAATCAAGTGTTCCATTCACACAGAATGTTTTCTTTTAAAAACACGAGACGCAGGGTATTGAAATGAAAAAAGAACATCTAGGGCCGCCCGTAACATCATCTTGTTACGGTTAATCACGTCTATCTAGTGAATGTTTACATAGAGAAACAATGCTTTCTTTGTAAACACCAAAAGTGTTTTGGCAACACTTTCTTTTCTTGAATTTTAAGATTTTCTTGTTTCACACCAAGAACGATAACTAAAGTTTTAATAATTAGGAATAAAGGAATTCTACACCGCAACTAAAAGAATAATCGGAATCTATCCTGCTTTAATGCGTTTGAGCATTTAAAGCTGCAGACAACAAAACTGCTGAGCGCGCTTGTAATAAACAGAACTTATCGTGCGTTGTTGTGGATGCTAATATAGTTATCGTTATACTGTAGTTCCCGTTCTTGGTGTGACTTTGTAAAAAGATTTTGATTGTTGCATGTATGTGTTTTTCACATTTGTATTTATGTTGTGAAGCTCTTTGTACTACGATGAGGACGGCGACCTGGCCCACGAGTTTTACGAAGAAACGGTAGTAACGAAAAACGGCCGAAAGAAAGCCAAACTAAAACGAATCCACAAGAATCTCATACCTCAGGTTAGTCAGCATAGGAATGTTTTGCTAACATTTTCTACATGTTGTCATTAGATTGAATTATAATAAGTCTTTGAATATTCATGATTACTAGAACGTTACTATTGGGAATTTTTTCCGTAGGGAGTCGTCAAGTTGAATCACCCTCGTATCCACGTCGATTTTCCGGTCGTCATCTGTGAAGCTTGATGCCGTCGGTGACCTCCTGTGAAGATTCCGTCCTCCCTCATTTTCCTCCCGACCGCTGGATCCTGGACACGCTTGCTGTGTAGCGCCCCCGTGAGTTTGGGAGGGCTCGACGCGTGTATGTTGAATCCCGGCAAACGGGCCGCGAGATGCTCTGGCCGTCTACCTGAGAAGAGGCTGAGGCCTGACAATGATGTTCTGACTCTTTTCGTTTTCTTGTAATCCTCCACATGTACGTCTTGAAGACTATTATGGGCTGTATGGCCAAGACACTTAAGTGTGGTTTGTATGAGTGAATGGCTGTTTGTTTGTTAGTGTATGACCATAGAAATCGAGAATATTTAGCGATGTTTGACTTTTATCAGGAGCACATCACGAAGGACTCTGGAGAACCTTCTAGAACGTTCTGTTTAGAATTCTGAAGATGTTCTAGAAGCTCTCAGAAAGATCAGGTTGCATTTGAACGCTTTAATCGACGGGCATTGTATTCGTAGAGGTAATGCAGTTAGGGTTAGTACAAAATAAGCAAGTAAAACTACAGCCTGAATTTTGCATGTAGTTCATATAGACCTGATTCTGCTTTCTTTCCAGCCAGTAGGAGAGAATCAATGGCTGTTTACTGCGCTGTGATTTGTTTGTATGCTGATTGGATGATGGAATTGCTGCCGCTCCTTGATTGGACGGTTGAGGCACTGACTGACACAGTGCTGCCAGTCATTGTGAGAAGCCCGGCCCCCTCTCACTGTTTTGGGAGTCTTTATTTATTACAGTTGAAATGACCAGATGGCATTAAAGAAAATACCACGAATAAATGCATATCAGAGTGTGTTTGTCTGTTAATTCGATATTAAAACTGAATATTTAGTGGGACACTGAACTGATTTTATCCATGTGGTTTTGATTGAAAATGAGGGTTATGATTTGTTTTGCTGTTGTTGTTCATCATGATCTTTTAAATTGATATATCATTAATATATATTCATTGTCTAAAAAATTGTTTTATGATTTATTTCTACTGTTGAATATTCCAAAAAATGCGATACACAGGAAGTGATATCAGTTGGACCGTTCTGCAGCAAAAAAGTACTTTTTTTTTTTCTACACACATTTTTGACCGTATTTTTTGAGACTGATCATTCAACCCTGTTACTGAAGTTATTGCAAGATGACCATAACTACAAAACAACATTTGATTTTATTATTTAAAAAATAAAAACAGCTAATTAGGTTGCAGGTTTTGCATACATTTTGTAAATTGAAATCTGAATTAAAGGGTAGTTCACCCAAAAATGAAAATTAGCCCATGATTTACTCACCCTAAAGCCGTCCTAGGTGTATATAACATTCGTTCTTACAGACGAATACAATCAGAGTAATATTAAAAAATGTCTTGGCTCTTCCAAGCTTTATAATGGCAGTGAATGGTTGTTTCTGTTTTGAAGTCCCAAAGTGCAACTATCCATGATAAAAGTGCTCCACACTGCTCTGGGGGGTTATTAAAGGCCTTCTGAAATGAAGCAATGCGTGTGTGTAAGAACAATATCCATATTTAAAACTTTATTGACTAAAATAGCTTCCAGCAGACGGCCGTATGCATACTACGCAAGTCGACTTGCGCCACAAGAGTAACTTGTGATGTATGTAGGATGTTGGAGTATCGTAAGTTAATACAAACAAATAGGGCTGGGCAACAAATCCAAGCTCCTCCGACATTTCTCTTTAAAAATTGACTTCTAATTAGTGACTGGTGTTTTGTTTAGCTTTATCCTCTGCGCTTCCGCGTTTGTCATTACATCAGGTCATGGGTCACACTGCCACCGTAAATTGATGCGGCCGTCTGCCGGTAGCTAGTTATTTTAGTCGATAAAGTTTTAAATATGGATATTGTTCTTACACGAACACATCGCTTCACTTCAGAAGGCCTCTATTAACCCCCCAGAGCCGTGTGGAGCACTTTTATCATGAATGGATGCACAACCATTTACTGCCATTATAAAGCCTGGAAGAGCCAGGACATTTTTTAATATTACTCCGATTGTATTTGCCTGAAAGAAGAATGTCAGATACACCTAGGATGACTTGAGGGTGAGTAAATCATGGGGTAATTTTCATTTTTAGGTAAACTAACCTTTTAAAGCTGCAGTACTTAACTTATGGCGCTCTAGCTGTTAATTTACAGAACTGAATGCGTCTTGCGGAAGAACATTGTAGCCAGAGCTACTTCTCTCTGTTTATTTCTATGAGGAGTCACGCAGGGACTGGGCTACTCCACAGTGGTACGACCCGTACCAGTCTAAAATAGTCAGAATATAAACACTTAGGATAAGGATAAGACAAAAACACAGTTTGAAAAATGGAATAATGATTATCGCTTATTTATATACATTTTGAACACAAAAACAGTTACAGACTGCAGCTTTAAATCTAAATCTTTGTACATTTAGCTGTCTAGAAAGTAAATGGGGTTCATGTTGATTTAATGTGGTCGTCTAGATTTTGACATTATACCTCTGTTTAGTTTAATCAAGTTCCATCCACAACAGGACAACATCAAATACTTTAAGCCATTTTGTCTCTTAAGTTGACCGTCTTTCCCTCCTGCAGTCTGTCCTCTAGTTGAACTCTTGTTCTTTCCACAGATCTGAACTCCACCGTTGCTTTGGTTCCTTCATCTTCCATCCACAAACAAATGACCAGACAATGTTATCTTCTACTGTTGGAATCATTTATCATTACAAGGAGCGTTTTCCAGCGACGCTAATCTCTGACCTGGACAAAGGCACTTGAAGAAACACAGGACATTCTTCTGAGCTTGAGTGATGCTGAATTATAAGGATGTTTACCAAGTCAAACATTACTATTATGGTTTATGATTTGAACATAATCATAAAAACTTTGCAGTGCAAATCGTCTACCACCATTTGTGCTACAAATTATTTTTTTTAAGTGGTCTAACTTGCAGATGATAAAATAAGCAAATACCGGTAAATACAGTATAGGCTTGTGGGAGGGATTTATTGAGTCAGGCCAGAAAACAACCATTCGGAACCAGCTAGTTACCGCATAGCATTGTGCTAATAACCCCTCATAACACAACCAAATAGCAAGTTTAGCCCTTCTTCAGAAATTGTGAATATCTTGTTGACCAGATTGTGTATGACCGAGATGTCATGATTGTAGGAATCTGCATTCCATATCCATGATGCCGTCTTTAAGGAACCACTGTCTCACACCCACCCAGAGTCCTAATTGGGGCTTTTATTCCCGCTTGGTTTTTTGAAGACTAGCTGTGATTTCCTTGGAGAGGCCAAAATGAGCTGTGATCGTTTTAGCTGGTGTGCCTGGAGACTCGTAATCTTTATCATATGAGTTCCTCAAACTGCTTCAGTGCATATGAAACAATTTTATATCCCAAATCCCCAATCAAAACTCCCACGTTAAAGTAGACTCATCACTCATTTCAGCCGTGCAGCTGCATTTAGCATTAGCAGAAAGTTCCAATGGCTTCTAGGTGTAGTGTGCGCAATACTTGCTGTTATGTACACTGGGTATCTTTGTAGTTGAATACTAGCATACTATTCATGATATTTTGTAGTATATGTTTGTTTACAGTATGCTAATTATATCATAATTGCCGTAATTCGGCACATATATTGGGTGGAAATGGATTGAAATATGGTAAAATGTGTTAAATTAAGCTAAGAGTGCTACATTTTTATTGGTATATGAAAGCATCATTATATACAGTATAGCCTACACTGTGTAGTGTGCCAAACTGTTCTGACAAGAACATTTATTTGACAAAAGTTGCAATTACTTACAAATTCGTATGGCGTGATTCGTAAGAAAACGGTTTGTAATACAACGTTATAAAGCTGCACCCATTTGTTACCAATTTGCCTACATGTAAAACAATTATGAATTGTCATGAGACTGTGTTGAGCGTGTAGTATGCTAGTATTTAATTCTTTAATTAAAAACTGCAGTATGCTATCCTTCCATTTTGCAAAATTACTGGACTGTATTAAACTTGCAATGTAGCGAAGTCATGTAACAACGGTGTAGTATACTACTATTTGGAGTGTCCATTGCTGAATTCATAATCGCATACTAGCATACTAATATTTCTGCCATAGAAAGACTACGGTTCTGAATTCAGACTCTACAACACGGCTACTGTATCCCACAATGCAATGTGGTTGATTTGACATTTGATGGGATATATCAACCTCTTTGACTTGGGCTTATTAAGTAGACCACTATCAGTGAAGACCTTTTTACACTAAAGTGGATTTAAGATGCATAAAAAAGTTATGAACAGTCTTGACGAAACAAATGTGATGACTAATCAGTCTTGATGACTAGTCTAAGCAGTTTATGCAACAGTATGCCATTGCGGACATATAGCCATTGAGAGTGTATGCAGGGTTGATCCATCAATGCGGGCTGGTCCTCTATTTAATTGCTTTCAGATGATTCCCAATAATCTAAACCTCAGGCTCATTAGGCAACAGCGTTCATGTATTTCAAATATTTACCCATTTGAACAGGAATGTTCCAAACTCTCAGTTGTGCCGTAAATGTTCCTTTAGCCTATAAATTTCGCTTAATGGCGAGTAACAGAAAACAAACATCCCCCAAATGCCTCTTTTTTTTCGTAATGGTTTTGTTTAGAAAATTTCACGCAAACCCTTTTCAATGACATGTCCTTGGGCACCATGACGGTTCTCCCGCGGTATTGACGCACGGCAGCCGAATTCTTGCTGTGCCAGGAGTGACCTTCCTTCCCTTTCGAACAGTCCCGTGTCCTGACCAACAGCATAGGCTGATTAAGAGGAAATACCCATCCCGTTCACTGACACAGGAAACACAGGTCAGTGAAAGTGCGTGTGACTTTAATTAAAGAGATATATCGCTCAAAACTCATATTTTAGGGCAGAAATGTTTGGCCAGTGCATTACAATCAAGAAGTATTGTGTTTACATACTTGATTTTGGGTTTATTTGTATAGGATTAGTTTAGTTGACTGAAATGCATCCCTTTTTTCATAGAAACTCAAAGGGAGTTGTTTAGCCGAATGTCCAGGCTGCTTTTCTCCATACTAAAACAAGATGATAAATAATTTAAATCAATAAATCTCAATAATAATTAATTATTATAAGTAATTGTTGGGTGCACTATTACTTTAAGAAACTAAAGATGACCAGTGGTTCTTATATGTCAGTTTCTGGACAGCATGTAATCAGATTTCACTGTTGCCTTATCCATTTTTCAATAAAGCTCCATGTTATTGCTGAGCTCTGGGGTTTTTCGGGCTCAATCTCTCTTGTTTTTACTTACAGGTCTCTGTTCTTTGCTTTCTCTGCGAAATACGCAGAAAGTCGTTCCTGAGTCAGCAGAGAAGAGGAAACAAGAGAAAGGCAGTTCAGCTGTGTTTACTGGCTTCGTCAAACATGATGATCGCTTCGCTCAGACATTGGAGGTCAGTTATTGATCTTCTCATTAGCGAAGACAGAGCTGATTGATTTGTACTCTGGGATTTATCACTCTAAACAAGCCTTTCAGACTCCACTGATGTCATTGTTTTAGCAGCGAGCTAAAATTTGTTTTGGAGCTTTTGTGCTATGGACATGAATGATACTTCAAACTGTGTGGCCTGATAGTTTTCTTCTTGACTTTAAATTTTTGTAATGCAGCAATTGATAAAATTTGTGTTTTAGTGAACTCCAAGCACCCTAGCAATCACATACACGCTAATAACCTCTCAGAACACCCTAACAACTCCATAGCAATGAGCTAAATTCACCCATAAATGCAACACCCTGGCATTGTGTTTTTGGTAAAACTAGTCATGTCAGTGAAATTTCTGTGGGCAAAGAAGGTCTGTTGTCAGTAGCGTGGCGATTGAATGAAGCACAAACCAAGCAGCTTTCTCTTGGCAAAACCGTGTAAAAAACTTGAACCCGTTGCGAAATTCGCCCAGGAAAATCTTTCGCACTCACGCAAAAATTTTTAAGTTGATTATTATTGAAATTTCTTGATTTCGTCTCAAAAATTTGCAGAACAACGGTAAATGTGCCTTACTTTTGCTGTCTCCATTCGTTTTCCTAAGTGGTTTTGGACTTATATACTGACACCTAATGGTGTGGGTGCATTGTTTTTACTGTAATAATTCATCTATTTTTCTATTTTTTTACTATTTTCTTACCTTTATCAGACACTTTTATCTAGAGTGCATTGAATGTACATGTTTTTTTCATTATTTGTGCCCCCTGGGAATGAGACCCATAACTTTGCTAGTGTCATGGCAAATGGTAAATGGATGAAATGGATAACGCATTTATAAAAAGTGCTTTACATGTTGCCTCATATTCACCCATTCATACACCGATGATTCATGTTCAACTAAAGTACTATTCATTTCTTTAGCTATAAAACTTTTTAATTAGCATTCTTGCCTCTATCTCCTCCACCATCTCCCATTTCATCACTTTCGCAGTGATTTATTACTCTTGTAACTTCAGTTCTGCTTGGAGTCTTCTAGATCACCATGGCAACCAGAACCAGGGGCTGCCTGGGGTTTCCTGCAGGGGCTGATCTGAGACCAGTCTAAACCACTCAAATCCAATCCTTTATGACGATAGGATCAAAAGTCTGGCCGGGCGCCTGGGAGGGGGGCTGGTGACGGATGGGTGAGACCGGGCAGGAATGTAGGAGGTACAGGGGTGTGGGCTCGCCAAGATCAAAACTGAATACACAGCTGCTTTAAGAGAGACTGGCAGTGACAGGCGAGCTGAAGCAGGTGTACATCTACATAGAGGGACAACTGAGGACGTCTGTCTGCTGAGAGAGAGAGAGAAAATCTTTAAGTACGGTGAGTAGGAGCAAGTGCCATAGAAAGTGTTAATTTAAACAACTTTTCTGAAGACATTTTTTAAATATTAATGCAAGTTGTGTTTTTGGAGTAAACTAGATTTAAAAAGAATATATGAATGCAGTGCAGTACAGTAATATGGATATGGTCAAATATGGACATGGTACGAATATACAAATCCGGTCTTCATTTACTCACCCTCTTGTCATTCCATATGATTGTCCTTCTTTCATGGAACGCAAAAGGAGATGTTTGGCAGAACGTCCAGGCTGCTCATGCCCTTATTGAGTGAATTGAGACTTGAGACAAAAAAATGTATATGAAAATACCATCAAAAGTCTTTTAAAGTCTTATGATGAACTTGTGTGAGATTTTGTGTGTGTGTGTGTGTGTGTGTGTGTGTGTGTGTGTGTGTGTGTGTGTGTGTGTGTGTGTGTGTGTGTGTGTGTGTGTGTGTGTGTGTGTGTGTGTGTGTGTGTGTGTGTGTGTGTGTGTGTGTGTGCGTGCGCGCGAGTCATTTTAATTGACTGGATTTTCCGTCATCATAGTTGTGAAAACCATTTACGCATAGGCATTTTTCCATCATGTTGCACTGAGTTTAATATCAATGATGTAAAGGTTACCATATGGCTTCAGAAGACTTGAAATATAGATCACATGTTGTACGGATTACTTTTATGTATAGTTTTTAGACCTCCAGTCCCCATTCACTTTCATTGTACACTAGAAAATATTGACCAGTTCAGTTTTTGGGTGAATGGTTCCTTTAAGCCATGACCAGTGTTATTTTTTGTATCATTACTGTACTTTATTGTTTATTAATATTTTGAATTCGTTTTATATTTGTTAAAGTTTCGATAATTTTATTGTTTTAACTTTTTTTTGTCTATTCGTTTTTTTTTCAGTTTTAGTAATTTTACTTCAACTTAAAATAAATGAAAATGTGAAATTTTGCCTTCGCAATTAACTGAAAATACATTTGTTTTATATATTAGATTTTTTCTGTTAATTTAAATAATTGTAAATAGATTTTTTGTATTTTTAGTTTTAGTTAACAATAACAGCAGTGGCCATGACAAGATGCGAAAGAAAGTATTTAAACATTAAGGAACAAACACCTGTCAAAGTCAGATGGTGAGGTTTTTTTTTTACCTCATGCAATTAGACATTAGCGGTGAAAATCACTCACAGCTGTAAGATCTGCCCTCTGTTTATAAGAGGCTGTAAGGATCTGTGTTGGCTCTTACAGTCCTTTTATTAGTACAAGATGTGTTTTAGGATTGAGGTATTCCGCCCGGAGCGGGGACACAGAATATCTGCCTCCTGCTGTGGTCAGAAGCAAACAAACACGCGGCATTCGTCATTTGAGGGACAAATGCACACAAAGTACTCGCCAGTGCACGTACATGAATATTTTTCATTCTCAACAAAGTACTGAAACTGTCCTAATACCAATTGTGATGTTTTCGTGACATCTGCCCATTAAAAGAGACATCAAAGGTGACCCCTTTGGTCTCCATCTGTGGGTGGTTTTCCTTCTATCCGCCCCCTTCACTTTTCCTGCTAATGCAGACCTCAGAACTCCTATAGAAGTGACCGCAACTTGTCATTACACCCATCTTCACTGTAACGCATGGAAACGAGGTCTTTCTGGGAGGCCTTTATGTTCTGTAGGCGTCCTATAGGGAAGCCTGAATAAGCTTTTGTTCTCGCCTGTGACCCCAGATTCCTACAAACATTAGCATCCGTAAAGAGCAAGTGGGTTACTCACAGTGAAATGTGTGTGCACGCAGAGGACTGTGGGATATTATGAGGTGCTAAGGTTGTTGCATCCTTCCGTTCAGTTGGTTCATTCGTGTGTACGTCATCAGTTTCAGGTGAGTCAGCACACAGGATGCTCCCCAATGCCACAGGAAACAGCTCTTCCCTGCAGTCTGCTGACTTCCTGCCTAACAAAGGATAATGACAGACAGTTCCACCAACACTACGGTGTTGTGCAATGCCATTTTTTGGCTTATTTACGGGTTTAATGTACTGTTTAAAAGTGAATGTTTTAAATCTAATCTAGTTCATTCCCACTAATTGACTCAATTTACCAATGTAGTGTATTAAGATCTATCAGAATTTATCAGTGTAATGGAATTCAAAAAGTACCATGGTATTGCCATGGTACATGATCAAAAACATGGTACTAACATGATACAAATGTCAAAAACCAGGTACTAACCAACCTGGCCGTGTTAAAAAGCAACGCAATTACCTCAGATTTTTTTTGCTAGACACAGTCTCTATTTTCATACTGTAACTTAGTTACGCCATGTCATGATAGGGCAAATAATAAATAAAACAAAGGAAGGAAAAGGCTGAAAAGAGAAAATCTCATTCTTCGCAATGATTTCCAAGTGAAATGTGATCTGTGTGTAATGGCTCTCGACTCCTGTAGGGCTCTCGACTCCTGTCTCTCAATCTCAGCTCGGTTGAATCGGTTCAGTAGAAAAGCTTCTTCATCCCCAGCGGAGAAATACGGACGAAACCAACTCGCCATGTAGGGGGGGACCAGAGGGCATATTGTCGAGAACTCTTGGTTGTACACCCAAAACAACGACCTCGGCACCTTATATATATATTTTAAAAAATATGTCGTATCATATTGAGTGGTCGGAAAACTTCACATTAAATAATAGCGATTTGCGTCATTTATAACAACTCGCACCCCTCTACCCACAGCTATATGCATCAATCTGAGGGCCGAAATCCGCACACATTCAATCATTGATCCAGATGAGCCAGCTGAGCACGAGCGATACTCTCAGAACGCGTACGGGGCGTTTTAAGGCGTTGAAACAATGATAATATACTGTTTTGTTTCGAAATAGCGATTGGGAGTTTATAGTTATGAGGTGTTGGGATCCGCTGGATAGATGGACGCTGCGTGGTAGTTTATGAGTGATCAGACCGGTGTGTTGAACGGGTTCAGTTCGATCTATATACAGGTCAGTGTTTCCTTTAATAGATCACAGTTAGTTTGTGTAACAGTTCCTAGAAATAAAAGAGGAAGCGATTTCGTAACGTACAACTGTAACAATGAACCGAATCGACTGTTTAAATTTAAGTCAAAGTTTGAATGTTCCATAGAATGTTCAAAATATGATTGTTTATTCTTTCCTTTCTTCTAGTTCGAATGCCAGAGCAGCGTTCTAATAATGCCGATGGCATGGGTTCGATTCCGAGGAAACACATAGGCTACTGTTAAAATTTATATTTTAGAAGTATTTGATTAAAATACTTAATAGAAGTATTAAAAGTGTGGTGAAATGTAAATTATCTAGTTTATTTCTATAAGTATAATGAAACAATGAATTAAACATGGCTATTTTAATGGTTCTAGTTGGATGTGATTATTTAGCGTTGTTGTATTAATAGATACATTCCTTCCTTCCTCTGAAAGTTCCTGCTAAACTTTCTTTTAAACTTTGTTATTGTATCTCAACTGGTGGAGCATGACACGAATAAAGCCAATATTTTGGGTTTGATTCCCAGGCAACACCTGTTGTGATAAAATGTGTATTATAAATGTATAGTCAATTGTGTTGTGATAAAAGTTAGCAAAATTCATAACTGATAATGTACTTAGTTACGTGTGTAAATGCATGTATAATGTAACAGTATTTGAACATACTTTAGGATATATGTAGTATTTTATTAATTTTATTGATTTTGTGTATTTTTAGGTCTGAAATGAGGAACATCACCCATCTCTTTGGGACGACCCGACCTGAATGGGTCTCCTGTCTGCAACTATTGTTTTTCATGACCTTTTGGACCTGTTTAAAAGCACAACAGTTAAAAAACACTAGATGGCCACTGTATTCTGGTAAGCCTTTGCTGTTGGCCTGGAACGCTCCTACTGAAGACTGTAGACCTCGACATGACGTCAAATTCCAGTTGGATCAGTTCCAAATAGTGGCGTCACCAAATGAGGGCTTCACCAAGCAAAATCTCACCATCTTCTATCATGGTCGTTTGGGATTGTACCCATACTTTAAGGCAGACGGCACTGCGGTCTACGGTGGCCTACCGCAGAACGCCAGTCTCACGCAACACCTAGAACGGATGTCGGAAGGGCTCAATAAGTATATCAAGGACCCGACAGCCAAAGGTCTCGCTGTGATCGACTGGGAAGAGTGGCGGCCCCTCTGGAAACGTAACTGGGGCCCTAAAGACATTTACCGTGAGCGTTCACAGCGGTTTGTCAGTGAGAAAAACCCAACTTGGACTCCAGATCAGGTGGCCAAAGTGGCCCAGCAAGAGTTTGAGCTCTCTGCAAGCAAGTTCATGTTGGAGACTCTTCGATTGGCTAAGAGCTCACGGTCCCAGCAGCTTTGGGGGTTCTACCTCTTTCCTGACTGTTACAACCACAATTACGAAAATAACCAGAACTACACGGGACGCTGTCCGGATGTGGAGGTCACCAGGAACAACGAACTGAAGTGGCTGTGGACGGAAAGTACAGCTTTGTTTCCTTCCATATACATGGGAAAACCACTGAAGGACAAACCGTCCGCACGGCAGTTCGTAAGGAACCGGGTCAACGAGGGCATCAGGTTGGCGTCTGTTGGGAACGGGTCAGCCAGACCTGTGTTTGTCTACACACGGCCCACTTACCTAAGTACTCCAACTTCTAACGGCAACTCTCCTGAACTCCTGCTGCTGACAGAGGTGAGACTCCTGTAAGGGTGTGTTTCTCTCTGTGTGGCAGTATGATTTTCTTAAAAAAGGAGTGTTAATACTGGACCACTGTGGGCTCCTCTTTGTTGAAGTTGACCTGCACCATAAGTAGGCTTGCACGACATATTGGTATGGTATTAGTTTTTTGTTTTTAATTTATTGGTATTGGCTGATATTGGACATATAATTGTTGCTTATGTTAATTTCCTCTGTTTTTACATTTAGATTACCTCATTGAATGCTCACTGAATGCAAAGGTAACAATGTAAGAGGAAATGAGCATAAACAATATCCAATGAAAGATTTTCTAATATTAGCCAATATGGTACCGATATACAGTGCCTAGAATAAGTGAACACACCCATGCTAAAGTTCACTAAAAAGAGGAATAAAAAAATCTTTTGGAAATTGATCTTTATGCCTTAATTAAAAAAATGAGGACCTTTAAGGACACCAATTTTCTTTGTGAATGAATAATGTATCATAAATAAATAAACGTTCTTCCTTAAAATACAGGGTGCATAAGTCAGGACACCCCTATTTTAAATTCCCATAGAGGCAGGTAGATTTTTATTTTTAAAGGTCAGTTATTTCATGGATCGAGGATACTATGCATCCTGATAAAGTTCCCTTGGCCTTTGGAATTAAAATAGCCCCACATTATCACACACCATTCACCATACCTAGAGATTGGCATGGTTTTATTTCAGTTTAGCCTAATAGCTGGTTTGATTTGCATTGAGAGATGATCTTATGGTAAGTACCCCATGCCAATCTCTAGGTATTAAGGCATTTATGATCAATTTCCAAAATATTATTTTTTTATTCAACTTTAGTATGGGTGTGTTCACTTATTCTAGGCACTATATACCTCGCAATCTAGTGTAGTCATTTAGTTTACTTTTAAATCAAAAGGGAAATTACTTATTCTAGGTTCATCCCCTGAAGTAACCTGAGGTAAATTTTTGTAGAATTCGACTGTACGGCACCAAAATATCTGAGGCAATTCCTGCAGAAGCAAAAACACATTGAATGCCAAAACTTGAGCTGCATGTGACCAGCTGAACAGATCTTTGTGATGGTCTGTTGGCCTCTGAGACCGTGAAGGAAGTTCAGCTGCTTCTGAGATGGTCATATTTCAGGAGTGCAATGTCATGGTTTGTTTTTCTTGCCGTTGAGCAACGTTCCCAATGGGGGATATAGGTGCAGAGAACTTAAGCATACTGATATATGTCACAGCTTGTCCTAAATATAGCATGCAGAATCTTCTCCGCTTTCTGGAGACAAAGACTCATCTGTGTTCCTCATCGAGTCTCGTTGGCTCTGTAGAACAAATACCACAATGCCATCAGCAGCTCAGATGACACGTGAGGCCCTGAGGTTTACGGAGTCGGGTGTATGTATTCAACACCCTGGTTTGCTTGTTCTGATTGAAAAACAACTTTTAATCTGTTTCAGAGCATAAGCATAAATAATGTGAAAAATATTGACTTATTTTGCAGTCTTAGTACGAATGCCTCAACATCGATTTACTCAACGATGCTTATTGATGAATCATATCATGCCTAGTTACCTTAACAGCTCAGCAGATCACATGACGCGTCACATGGTTTGCTGCCACACTGAGACATCAGTAAAGCTGTTCTTGAAATCTAGACTAATTCTGGTCTGTCTAGAGACTGAAGATCACATGACGTCTACTGGACGTGTCTGTGCTTCGGTGTGTTTGTATTTTGTCTACCGAATGCCTGTATGTGAGCGAGTGTTTGTGTTCTTAGAGGAATGACTGAGGTTTGGCCTCCGGTAGCGTTTGGGGTTCGTCAGACATGTGTGGAGAGTCTGACCGCTGCCAGGTATAAAAGTACAAGCCAAGCCACTTTTACAGCGTGTCTCTGAGAGAAACGCCACGCTTTAGCTGTAACAAACTCTTTGTGGAAGACATTTCTCCTTGAGACATTTGAGTCTTAATTCATCATCACATGACTTAAAATAACATCCTTATATAAGACAGATTCGTGTGAATAAACTGCGCTATTAAAACGTCACACTATTAAAAACGACGCAAATGGAACCGAATATGTTTTACGGCACTGCAAGTTCAACAAATCACCTCAACACAGGGGTATAGTTTGTTTAATTACATGAAAATTAAAAAAACTGGCAGTGTAATTTTAAACAGAAACAGAATCACAAACCGGAAGTAGTGGATTCTATACTGAACACTTTAATTGACGAATAAGACCAATGTTTTGACTTCTGATCTCTCAATTAGGGCTGGGTATTGTTCGAAAAAAATTTGATACCGGTTCCTGAACGATACTTTTTTCGATGCCAATTTTATTAAATCCGGTTTAACAACATTACCTCCAAAAAAAACTTTGGTTTTATTTTGTCTTTTTTTTTTTTTACACATATTTTGAGTCTGTAAAAAAGCACCCATGCTAAAGTTTTCTTTGTATCCTAATAATTTAACATGTATGAGCTCGTTGTTTCTGCCTTAAAGCTGCACCGTGTAATTTTTCCAGTTGATTCTTAGCAAAAAACACTTTGTTCTGTCAAAATTATATGTGCTCATTCATGTGTAATTACTTCCAACTAATCAAGTATTCTCGTAAGCACAGAATTTGCCATTTATAATACATACGAGCGAGTCTCTCGAATGGCGGCAGCCATGTTGCGCCTCCATCTTAAAAATACATTAGCCAAAGAGGGACATACCTGGAAATTCAAGCTTCGTCTTTCGCGGTTTTACACTCCGTGGCACCGTGACGAATGTGAGGGGGAGATTACTAGCGACTGCCGGCAGATTTGAAATAATACGGCCACCGTAGGAGTTTAAACGCCCTCGGAATGGGAGGGGCTAGAAAGTAATATTCAGTTGGTAGTCGTATACAATTTCCCCGCTAGATGGGAGAAAATCCTACACAGTGCAGCTTTAACTTGATGCATCAATGAAACTGAATACAAATATAATTGAAATGCATTACTTAGTCACCTCTGATAACAGATCACTCTAAATTGTAATGCATTGTCTGTAAAGCTGCTTTGAAACAATGTATTGTGAAAAATGCTATACAAATAAATGTGATTTTAATTAAATATAGGCTACTGGGGGGCGGGATATATGCCTCGCGCTCAGTACACAAAGCTTGCCGCAAAGCACTGGCAAAGTAGACACAAACGTACATTAGAGGAACTGTTTTACGCTGTTTTAAAAAAAAGAAAGAAGCCATATCATAGATGCCTTATCAGATTTGACATTAACCGCAGGTGTGTGCCGAATTGTGAACATTATGGTTCGATTTCTTTTTTCCCCAAGTGTAGTTACACCCCTAGTATCACAGAAGTCATTTATTTATCAAGAGTTTAGATCAGTGTCTGTGGTACGAGAGGTGAAGTATTTCAACACAAGCCAATGACTGAAAGAGTGATTGTCATTTATCTGTGACTAATGAAAGGGTCAAGAAAGAGAAGAATAAAGTCTTTGTCGTTCTTCGCTGATGTCACTTGCCACAAATATACAAATAGCAGAACGATTAACAAATACGCACACAGACAAACTATTCACAAACACTCTCAAGAACCTCAGTGCTTGGAGTTTATTTTGCTGATGGATTATTTGTCTTTTTCCATTTCTGAAAGCCACACGTTCAGTGACGCATGAAGTGTTTTGTGTTTTGTTTCCTGATCAGATCATAATATTTGCGTTCAGATGAACTGATTTCTTTCTGTCTTCTCTTTGCGCAGATGGATCTGGTGTCGACTATCGGCGAGAGCGTGGCGTTGGGTGTAGCGGGCGTGATCCTCTGGGGTGACTCCAACTATGCTAGCAGTCAAGTACGTTTGTGCCCTAATCAGGGCGTTTACTCACCATCTTCACATAAATTTACTTTAGGGATCGACCGATGATGATAATTCAAATTCAGGGTGAAATATAAGGAAGGGATCATGTACAACGAGTCGATTATCCCCAAATATACCCACGTACAGGTGGATAGGTCTTGTATGATCTTAGTGGGGTTTATATATATTCCCTATATATATATTTTTTAATATTAAAATAATTATATATATGTGTGTGTGTATATAATATGCATATATATAATATGTATATCTATGTATTAGTGTTGTCAAAAGGACAGACGACTTTACCAATTCGGTACTAAAATAAAAAAAATGTGACGATACCAGCATTTCCCTCTAGCATTTTGAGCGCCGTTGAACGGATTCTTAAACACCTCTGATTGGTCATTGCATTCACGCGCTTGTGATTGGCTACAATGATCAAGCGTGTGAATGCAATGGCCAATCAGAGACGTACATGTTGAGTGCGTGAACGCAATGGCCAATCAGAGACATATATGTTGTGCGTGAACGCAATGGCTAAACAGAGACATATACGTTAAGTGCGTGAACCCAATGGCCAATCAGAGACATGTATGTTAAGTGCGTGAACGCAATGGCCAATCAGAGGTGATTAAGAATCCGTTCAACAGCGGTCAAAATGCTAGAGGGAAATGCTGGTATCGTCACATTTGTTAAATTTCTGAAGTCGGTACTTTTGACAACACCAGTGTGTGTGTGTGTGTGTGTGTGTATGTGTATATATATATATATATATATATATATATATATATATATATATATATATATATATATTATATATTAAATTAATTATATTAATATAAAATTACATATTAAATAAAAATAAATAATTAAAAACAGAAAATTACATTATAAGCTATAAGTGGATTCCTTTTATTATGCCAATGTAAAAGTTGGCACGAAATGATAAAAAATTGGCCATTTAATCGTCCTAGCAGTTACTGATTGCAATAGATATTGGTCTAATTTACAACGTAGTGTACACAAATCCTGAAAGTCGTAATTGATTTCTCCTCACACCTTCCAGGCGGCTTGTTCTAAGCTTAATGAATACCTGCGAGGGCCGTTGGGTAGTTACCTGCTTAACGTGACGTCGGCCGCCGAGCAGTGCAGCCGAAACCTCTGTGGATTCCGCGGTCGCTGCCTTCGCAAACACCCCGACACGGACACCTACCTGCATCTCAGTCCAAACACACACAGCATAGAGCGCCAAGGAAACACGCTAAAGGTTTTGGGCCGGATGGGACCAGAGGAACTGAGCCGCTTACAGGACGAGTTCCAGTGTCAGTGTTACAACGGCTTCTTGGGCGACGACTGTGGGCGAAGTGTGACTGGGAACAGAGCGACTGTGGTCTGGACCACCTTTATGCAAGTTCTGCTGTTACCGCTTTTCTTGATGGGGTTCCTACACTGAGGAGTTGGATAAAACCGATTTGAGAACAAATGCCGGACCTTCTCTTAACGAGATGCGCGATGTTGACGCCAGGAAGGCCCTTCGTTCGCTGGAATTCGAAAGAGGACACGATTAGAGCAGTTGAAAACACACAAGCGAACTCTGTGGACTAAATGTGCAGCACAGTGGCAGCTCAGTGTGGTTCTGTTCGAGTAGATCGCCCCCTGCTGCATGGGAGGCTGAACTGCGGCAGATGAAATTATGTGTTTTTTTTAGCTAGAAATTATGTTTGTGTGTGAAAATCTTATCTTGTTTGTGTGCTTTTTTCATAAAAAAATATTGATGTGGTGGATTCAGCTGTATGGAGCCCCGCACATGACATGCGGGGGGAAAAATATGTATATAGTGGCACAAATGAACACTTAACTTACCAACTAATACATCAGCACGTTTTACTAATTTGTTCCCTCATTTGAAGTAAATCGTGCGCACAATATAATAATTCACTCCATCGTTTTACTAAATCGTGGCAACGTTGTAATTATTTGTTCCCTTGTTTTAGTTAGATCAAAACAAGATAAATAATTAGTTAAACTAAAACAAGAGAACGGATTCTTAACTTGTGGCCACGATATATATATATATTTTTTTTGTCTGCATGTCCTGTGCTGGGTTCTGTATAGCTGTCATTCGAGACATTTGACTTCTTTGCCGCCTTTATACCTGCACAAAACCAGTTGTGACCTTATTTCTGTTGTGCGTCACATGACCAGCTCCTTAAAAGGGACAAATGTTGCTACTTGCAACGCTGCTGCCTCCATTAAAACCTCATTTGGACTCAATGTCATGAAACCTGTTTCCTGTCTCACATTTCACTCCGAAATTAAACGAAACTAGAGAAATTACATTTTGCATAAGGAAAAATAAACCTGATTTGGGATTTTTGTTTTATTTTCTTGAAAGTTGTGCATTTTTCTCCCAGAAATACTTATGCGTTCAGACGGATTTGTTTTTAGTTCTCACTATTCTCAATGTGATTCTCATTATACAGTAATAATGCATTAGTTTTATTACAGTAAATAGAAAATCATGATGTTTTTTATTTATCTAATTAAATCAAAATAGATTAAAGGCAATACAACAAATAATACCGTAATAAGGGATACAATCACAATTTATTATATATAATTAAAAAAATTAATTATAAATCATTAATACATTTTAATGCATTTTTACAGTAATAAAAAGATTAGAAATCATTGCATTATGCGAATGTAATTAATTATCAAGACAATAATGTCAAAAAAGATCTTGGTCCTAAAAATAGGTTTACTTCATGCTAAATAAAAGTTTTTGTCATTTATTTGATTTTGGGGTGAAATATGACCTCGGACATGATCTTAACAGGTTTTCTTAGACTGTTGGATAGTGAGGGATTTTAAAAAATCTTCTGCCAAAAAACATTGATGTAAATGTCCAGCATACGGTGGTTCACAGAAGCTTAGATGCCTTTTATTTTTTCTGCCTTAGGTTGCACAAAACTATTTTCAGACCGTATTTTCCCCCTTAACTGCTGAACTTTGCATTTCTGTTCTTTATTTGTGTGGGATAAATTGGAATGGCTTTATTTGCGTATTTTCAATATGACTTTGTTTCATCACAAGCAAAACAACCAAGACATAAAACTGTAGATCTCTTCTTTCTTCTTTCTTCTTCTTTTTCTTCTTTCTTCTTTCTTCTTCTTCTTCTTCTTCTTCTTTCTTCTTTCTTCTTCTTCTTCTTCTTCTTCTTTCTTCTTTCTTTCTTCTTCTTCTTCTTCTTTCTTCTTCTTTCTTCTTTCTTCTTCTTTCTTCTTCTTCTTCTTCTTCTTCCTTCTTCTTCTTCTTTCTTCCTTCTTCCTTCTTCTTCTTCTTTCTTCCTTCTTCCTTCTTCCTTCTTCTTTCTTCTTCTTCTTCTTCTTCTTCTTTCTTCTTTCTTCCTTCTTCTTCTTCTTCTTCTTCTTCTTCTTCTTCTTCTTCTTCTTCTTCTTCTTCTTCTTCTTCTTCTTCTTCTTCTTCTTCTTCTTCTTCTTCTTCTTCTTCTTCTTCTTCTGTTAGTGCCTTTAAAGGCATAGTTCATCCCCAAAATTAAAATTCTGTTCTAAAATTAAAAATTAAAAATCTATTCACCGTTATGTTATTTCCAAACCTCTTTGACTTGCTTTCTTGTCCGGATAAGTAAATATTGACAGAATTGTAATTTTTGGGTTGAACAATCCCTTTAATTGATTGTGTTAATTGAAAGGAACCTCACTGAAACATTTTTATTTTTCATACCAAAATTACCAAATTTTGATACCAAATTCTTCTTGTGCCGTCTAGTTTGTTTGGTGACTGAGTCAAGTGAAATGTGTGTTTGAAGTGTTTGTTTTATATTTTTACAATAAATCTTATATTTAAAAGCTTGAATTTGTCATTTACTTTTGGAAAGTAACTCCAGAGAGTCTAAAATCATGTTGAAAATATTGTCTAATTTAAACTGAAGTTTTAGGATCTTTTAGGAAAAGGGCCTTTAAATTTAGGAAAAAAATAAAAAACTAACAAGCAAACCCAGCCCAGATGAGAAAAAGAAACAAAATGTAATGCATTACATAGAAAAAGTAACTTTTTTTAGGGAGTAATGCAATATTGTATTACAAAGTAGCTTTCCCCAACACTGGCCATTTTGCCCTCACCCTCACTAGCTAGTTCACTTTTCCTCTAGTTTCTTTCCACCCCTTGGTTTCTTGTTTTCTAGGTCCCGTTCCACTTCTAAGGGGTCTGTCGAACGGTGCCAGAGGAAACATTATGGGCTGGCAGCACAGAGAATGCCTTGTGTTATAACTCGAACCAGACATCCAGTCTCCTTGTAGTCTCTCCTCCGACCCCCAGTGGGGCTTTCCGTTTGGATCTTCCGTGTGTTTTGTGGTATGTGTGAATAATACTGGAATCTGTGGCTCAGACTGTTGGGAATCACACTGCAATATGGAATCCACATGTCTTAGTGAATACGTCATCGGTGCGATATTATGTAAGTCTCGGTTTAAAGAATGGCATGTTTTTTTATTTGACTAGAAATTAAAACACTGACTATGCAATTTTTTTGTTTTCTATTATAGTCAAATTAGACGGTTCTTGTGAACATTTTGCCAAAGTTGTTCCATAGTATATGTGGTGGATATGGTGATGCAAGGAAAATTTATATTTTTAAATGCTTTTGCAATCGCTTGCAATCTTTTACGTTTCCCCTTGCTTGCAAAAGCATTGAAATATTACCCCCCCCCCCTCCCCTCATATTATTTCCATCAAAAAGTGAACGCAAAGTAAATGCAAAGGTATTGAATTATAATTTTTCCTCCCTTCTCATTTTCTGCCCACCATTACTGTGTCCCTTAGGGGCCCCATACATTTCCAAATGTGTAGTTACATGCCATAATATTATGAAATATAATTTCGCAACAACTCTGAAAGATGTCCAAGTTTTCCTTGCTTTTAAGTTTTTACTTTTTGATATTGTTTCCAAATATGTTTTAACATGAGTTTTATATTGTTCGAAATTTCCCTTTTTTTAATCCCATTTGATTTTATGAATAATAGTAACCGGCAATCATAATAATTAAATCAAATATAAACATAAGATTTTTATCACCATCAAATAAAAAACATTTTAGCATAACATCAGCTTCCACTAACAAGATTCATAGCTTTTCTTTCTAAGTAATTATTGAGTTCTTTCCAAAACATTTGTGTCTTGGACGCTCCCAAAATAAATGATTAAAAGTTTTACAAAAAACAACAACAAAACAAACCAAATATCTTCCATGTTCACTTTAAACATGCCACAAGTGATTTAACTGGGTCAATTTTAACTTCACTTTATGAGGTGTGTCATCCAAATTTTACTCCAATCAAGATGTTTTTTTAAAATAGAGAGAATTCCAGTGACTAGTAACAGCAAGCATACTTGACTTAGTTTGAAGAAGGGAACGCAAGAAAATATTATTACATCTGAACTTGTGAAATCCTTGCCCTGCAACTTGATACAAGAAGTAAAAACTGTTTGAAAAGTAAAATTATTCTTACATTCTAATAGCCTCAAATGCATGTAAAACCAAAATATATTGGATGGGATACTGAAAAGTTATAAATATGGGGGGAAAAGCAAATAATTACCTTTTTTTTAAATTCTCAAAAAATATTGATTCGCTTCTTACCCTTATATATCTATTATTCCAAATGGTACATTTATGGGGGAAGAAGTTATGGAAAGACAAACTTACAACCACAGGACTGAACACAACATTCAAACGGAACCATCGCACACGTTCACGTGTTTCCACACGGAACTATTATTGTGTGTGACGCATTAACGCTGCTCTGCTCACTACGTGCGAATAATGATCTATCTCAAACTTTCAGGCAGTCATCAATTATTGGATATTTACATTATTTCTTAATTTTTTTAGGTACGTACTGAACGCGCGACACAGCTCTTATGTTTTGTATTCATCGGCAGGTTGGTTAGAGCTGCAGTACGTCTGCGCACTTTATATGATTGACGCTATTTAGATGTAGACTTTTATGCATTAACTACAAATTACAAATATGCATGCTTTATTTTAATATGCAAGTATTTTATATATTCGAATTTTGCATTTAAGGTATTGTCATGTATTTGATTCATATATATTTATGTCCACCGGTTAAAATGGAGTCTGGGGGTTTAATCTGCTGTGATTAATGAGATTAATGTGTCTTCCTCGTGTCATCTTGTTAAACCGACGGTGTATGTTGTAATTAAATGGGTTTCCATGCAGATGATGAATTTCTTCCGCAACCGTCTGGTGGTTTTGGGGCTGGTGTTACTGGCCACGGTGCTGCTGTATCTGCTGCTGCCCTCCATCCGGCAGGGGAGCATGGAGCCGTCTCTGGAGGTGCAGCAGCGGATGGGTCTGGTCCCCGCCTCTCCTCCTCCGCCGTCCGGCATCAACATCACGGTCAGGACCGGGCAGCTGCCCGGGGACCCGCCGCTCTTCTTCCGGGAGGCTCTACCCGTGGACAGCGCCGGACGACAGATACTGCCCAGGTCAGATTATAGTTAAAATTTAAATTCCACAGTTATATAATAGCGTGTAAACTGCCCAAATAAACTGCATTTTTGGCACGTTTCTACGTGTACAAATTGACGTAAAAATTTAAAAGCTCTATAGAAAAGAATATTAACTGAATCGTTCCTCAGTTTGTGACAAATACAAATCGAATGGCATTGTACCAGAATAAAAACTTTAAAGTTACACTATGTGTTACAGTGTAATTATACATTTAAGTACTGAGTAACAATAATTAACTACCGCCTGGTTTCACAGACAGGGCTTAGATTAAGCCAGGATTAGGATTTAGTTTTAATCAGGACATTTAAGTAGCTTTAATAAACGTGCCTTATATAAAAACATTACTGGTGTCAGATGCATCTTGAGGTAAATCAATGGCACTGACATATTTTAGGATCTGTCAAGTCAAGTTGCTTTTAGTTTAAAGTAAACATGCATTTTAGTCTGGGACTAGGTTTAAGCCTGGTCTGTGAAACTGATGGCTAAACGTGCAATTGTGAGAAAAAAAGCCAGAATTGTGACAAGAAAAGTCATTTTCTTTTTTTTATTCTGTGCTGGAAACTTCCATACCTTGCCCCTTAGACTTCCTTTATAAAAGTGTTTCACAATAGTGATATTTTGCATGCAAAAAAGCTTTATTATTTATTGTCAATAGCATAGAGATGTATGTAGCACAGCTCACAGAGTGCAGTAAAATCAGCATGAAATGGAAATTCACCTAATTTATTTTCTAAACGCATGTTATTGATCTTATTCTGAACGATTCATCCATGCATGTTCTTTTTTTTTTAAATGGGAATTTTTCATCAAAAATGTTACATGCTGTCCTGGTGAATTGTCAGACTTCTCTCAGGTGACGTATGCCCGATTTCTTCAATCATTTAGTCCACATAAACCTGCCCCTTTCTTACAATCGACTGCAAGCTCGCATTCAGATCCATCCAATCAACTAATGGATGCAACCAAGTCCCCTTTTTTTCCCCCCGATAATTTTTGATAATCCTTTTGTCACAATACATAAGAAAAGATCTGTCGCTATTGACTGGTATTTTATTGGAAACTGTGGTAACCATGGTAATTTCCAAACTTGCTAAATTCTGCAATTAAATATTTTGATACCATTTTACATATTGTTATGCTGAGTTTCGTATCTTCTCATCCCCAGGCTGCAGATGGTGCTGCTTCATGGCCAGGCCTTCACTTCTAAGACCTGGGAGGAGTTGGGCACCCTCAGCCTACTGGCGTCCAACGGGTACCAGGCGCTCGCGCTCGACCTGCCCGGTATGAGCTCTGCAAACTTATAAGTAGGGCTGCCCCATAATGTTCAACTAAACATTAGTCGACAAGAAGAGGCTTAGTCCACCAATATTTTATCAGTCAGTTCCTTGTGGTAATTACAGTAGGACGGGCGGGAAATCAAAACGTTCGCTTATCATCCATCAACCTCAAATATGGCTTATCATTTGAAACTTGTAAGAAGCAACTTTACATGTCCGCTCGCTCTAACGTTAACCTAGATAAATGTGCGTTATTATTAGGCTCATATCCAAGTGTTGGTGCGGAAGCTAAAGTATAGCGCGCTTTGCTGCATGACATGGAGGCGCTGGCGCGTCACTCTTTTTGACTGACTTTTTTCCAGGTTTTTTTCCTGATCACAGCAGAAACAACTTGAAATTCTCTGTAATTTTTGTTCATAAAGATAAGAGTAATGCATCATTCGAAACTAAACTTTTATTCGTGTAAACTCACAATAACAACAAAACGTTGTGCTTTTGTAAAATAAAGAAAAGAAACAGGATGCGCTTTCTGTCGTCTCAGTCTCCGTGAACTGGAGCGCGTCACAAAAATGAACTGAAACTCAACGTATAGGCTACTTGCCTCACAGACATGAGAAATATATCTATAGAAAGCTCAAAATATCAAAAACAAATACTCTCTGATTATATAATCTATATTAAGGGGCATTTCTCTCGAAAGGCGCATTCACTAGGCTGCTGCGGAGAAGGCGAGTCAGCATCGTCAACTTCATATTTGCAGCCGACACTAATTGTTTATTAATAAATGATTCAAATGTCTCCTTGCAATTTTTTCCCGACACATTCATAATCATTACTTATGCCAGTGCTTTGTGGAAAGCTTAATGCGTGCACTTGAGCGCGGAATATATTACTTCTCTATTAAATATTCATAATGGTTTAGCATTCCCCAGTATAAATTTAAGTAATTAAATTAATATAAACGTGCGATTAGTCGCCTAATAGCTTAAATGGATGACTACTAGTCGACTAGAAAAATCTTTAGTCATTACATTATTAATGTTCTTCATATGTTGCATATTGCTCATTTATTGAATAGATATAAAGCTGATCACTTAACCGACTCGCTCCTCCTCAGGTTTCGGGAATTCTCCAGATTCAGAGTCGGTAAAGTCGGATCAGAGTCGCGTGGACTTGCTAAAGCGTTTTCTGGAAGCTCTGGGCGTGCGAGCGCCGGTGTTACTGAGCCCGTCTATGAGCGGCCATTACGCCCTGCCGTTCCTCCAGAAACACAGCGCCCAGCTGCACGGCTTTGTGCCCATCGCCCCCGTGGGCACCCGCGGCATCACCCCACAGCAGTACCGCGACATCCAGGTGCCGTGTTTCTTTCCAATCATCTCACACTTAGGAGTTCCTTGACTTGTTTTAACTCTCACTTCCTGTATGTATGACAGACTCCAACGCTGATCGTATATGGGGAGTTAGACACCAACCTGGGCGCCCAGTCGCATAAGAACCTGATTCAGCTGCCCCATCACACCGCGGTGAAGCTGGCGGGAGCACGACACGCCTGTTACATGGACAAACCCCGCGAGTTCCACCGCGCTCTGCTCGACTTCCTCAGCAAGCTCGACTGAGGGACGGAACGAGTCAAACGATTGTGTGGGAAAGACTACTAGAAGAAAAAGAGAGACGCGAGAAAAGAAAATGATGAACAGGGCTGTGGTGTAGCTGTAAATCCAGTCCTGAAACCTAAAACAACACCGGAACGTTCTATCACGCATCTGTCCATCCACATCAACTCACTCCTTATTATTTCCCTTTTGTTAATATATATAAAACAAACAAATCTTCTGCAGGATTACTATAGGACAGCTTCTTTTGTAGATTGTAAACATCTTCTTTTATAGGTTTCTACACTGTTGCCATGGATCCCTCTTGTTTTTACTGTTGTTACTGTAACAGCCTGCCTAAAGGTTGTTATGGTTTCCAGTCTGAGGGTTTTTCTGTAATGCAGCTGCCATGGTTTCCAGTCTGAGGGTTGTTCTTTAATGCAGTTGCCATGGTTTCCAGTCTGAGGGATGTTCCTGTAACACAATCATCATGATTTCCAGTCTGAGATTTATTCCATAACACTATCGCCATGGTTTCTGGTCTGACGGATGTTCCTGTAACACAGTTGACATGGGTTCCTTTCTGAGGGTCTGATGGTTTCTAGTCTGACAGTTGCTCCAATAACATGGTTGCCATGTTTTCTAGACTGAGAAGTGTTCTTGTAAATCAGTTGCCATGGTTTACAGTCAGACAGTTGTTCTTGTAATATGGTTGCCATGGTTTCCGGGCTGAGAAATATTCCTGTAAATCAGTTGCCATGGTTTACAGTCAGACAGTTGTTCTTGTAATATGGTTGCCATGGTTTCCAGACTGAGAAATGTTCTTGTAAATCAGTTGCCATGGTTTACAGTCAGACAGTTGTTCTTGTAATATGGTTGCCATGGTTTCCAGGCTGAGAAATATTCCTGTAAATCAGTTGCCATGGTTTCCATTCAGACAGTTGTTCCTGTAACATGGTTGCCATGGTTTCCGGGCTGAGACATGTTCCTGTAAATCACTTGACATGGTTTCCAGTCTGACAGTTGTTCCTATAACACAGTTGCCATGGTTTCCAGTCTGACAGTTTCTCCAATAACATGGTTTCCAGTCTGACAGGTGTTCCTATAACACAGTTACCATGGTTTCCAGGCTGACAGTTGTTCCTATAACCCAGTTGCTATGGTTTCCAGTATGACAGTTGTTCCTATAACACAGTTGCCATGGTTTCTAGTCTGACAGTTGTTCCTATAACACAGTTGCCATGGTTTCCAATCTGACAGTGGCTCCAATAACATGGTTCCCATGGTTTCCACCCTGAGGATTGTTCCTGTAACTGAGCTGCCATGTTTTCTGGTCTTGGACTGTTCCTATTGTAATGTTGCCATGGTTTCCTGTCTGAGGGTTGTTCTTATAATATGACTGCTATGGTTTTCTGTAACAGCAAGGGTCACATAATGCCAAAAATCATTGTCATATATAACCCTCCATCTCAAATTCGCTTGACAGGAAACTGGAGTCTTCAATCCCACAAGAACATCTCAGAGAAGAAAACGGTATTTGTCATTTTCGGTTCGTATATGTATGTTTTATCGTTGAGTGAAGTCCAGAGTGTTCACACCAGCAGTTGGCACATACGTTATCACTGAATGTAGCATGTTTTTGTGTGGATGATTCACTATACGGTTTTAGATGCTCAAAAACAGAGAGAAAGGTTGCAGTATTGGATGCTTGTAAATTTAATTTTTCATTATCAGTAGTTGCCAGATTTGAACTGGCAGTAGTTTAATCCTCGCAATAAAAGAAAATTTCCTGAGACTGCAGAGAAGAAAAATGTTCATTAAATGATAGCGGTATTACATTACTAGACCTAAAAAATGTAGGTTATCATTACATATTTATTATTTATTGCTTAAAGCTTCTACATGACAGAAACTGTATTGTGTGTGGTATTTATGTGCTGTGGTCTGTTGTTTTTTTGTTTTTTGTTTTATAGCTTGTAAATATGAAAATGTTGTAGAGGACAGTGAGGCACATTTGACCTGTGAATATTTCTGATATCCCAAATCTTCAACCTGAAGGGATTTGTCATTGGGACTGAATTCAGATTCCTGTGTGCATGGTACTGCAGAACCATCAAACATGCTTTTGTTCAATGCAAAATAAAATTCTTTAACATTGACGTTTTGCGTTTGTGATTTAATGGACATGCACACGAGATACGTCCAAAATTTTTAAGTGGTTTGTCATCTGTAATGTAGTTAAAACCACTCCATTTTAACTGGCTTATTCATGAACACCCTATTAGGGCTTCAATGTTCAAGTGTACTAAATCAAGTCAAGCCCTGCACCTACTATATAGTATGTGAAAAACAGTACGCCAACAGTGTAGTCTGTGTGTCTGACAGCTAAGTATTCGAAAAAGAACCTCATCCAGGTACGTGCCATCCAGTACTTGAAATTCTGACAAACTTATTTAGTCACATACTGTTTTTTGTCTACTATATAGTATGGAAGTGTGCGATTTTGGATGCAGCCAGTGACACTGGTAGGTCACATCATTACAGTAACAACATGGAGGATTAAGTACGTCCAGACTACGATACTGCCCATATCCATTCTATAGAAGTACATTCAAATTCAAATGTAGTAACTATTCAGTATGCGATTTTTGATGCAGGGAAAGTTTATCAAATAAGTAAATAAATAAGACATGCAGTAGTGATTTCTGGTTAAACTAAAAATATATTAAATATTATAATAATATTATTGTTAGTGTTTTTTCCCGTGAACTTCAAATAAAATAGAAAAATCATAAAAATTAAGCTTTGAAGCTAAAGTGAAAATAGTTTATATAATAAATATAGGTCATAATTAAATGTAATTTCAAATATACTGGCTTTTGTTGCTTTTTACCTGCTGTTTACTCGTATATTGGTGTTTTGACCACGTGTGCGGGCGTGTCCAGGCGGAATCGAATGATGCCGACGTCATCACGCACACCATGCGTCTCTCTTCGGGAAGATGGCTGCTGCTGTGTACATGATGCCAAACTGAATGGACGGAAAACAAACCGATATTCCTATAATTCCCCCCTCTTCCCTCCTCTACATCCCGCTCCGCATCCATGCGCAAGCGTTCACGTTAAAAATAACCCGATTTTAACCTAGTGTGAAGAACTAGGATGATAATATGACCCAGAAAAAGAAGAAGCGAGTGAATCGCAGTTTGTTACTGGCGAAGAAAATCATCATCAAGGATGGAGGAACGGTGAGTGTTCAGATTTAACCACAATAAACTCTTAGACACGACGGTTTAGGTATTAAGTAGACGTGTACATAATTATTGTGTTAATGTTGTAACGAAAAAATGCTTTGAAAATGTATTGAAGGAGTGTAACTTCAAATCTTGTCATTCATCATGGCTGTAAACATCAGCATTTACTTCCTGTAATTACCAATAAATCATACTAGCACGCATATATTTCAAGATTAACGATTTAAATCACTACATGCGTTATTATATTAATGTTCAGATGTTTTGATTACACATTAGTGGGGGTTAAAGATGTCAAGCTTATCTGTCATTACTCATGGCTGGCTGTAATATTTTTTATTTTTTATTATAAATTATATTATAAACACATAAAACGGCTTAACAAGACTTAAATTGTTATATGGTTCTCTATTATGATGACGTTTAAACAAAATATCAATAATATTGCTAGGCATAAAGTTACCATGTTTTGTGCGTGATAACATGGTAGATCAGTATTATGCTATATTGTTATTGTTATAGTATAGCAGTATAATTTGTATAGATAGATATGTGAAACTTGTCTATATCTATTGGATATGAATGTATTTGTCATGAAATGTAGGCCTATCTCTTGAAAGTATTATTTATAAAAATGTAATTTTCGTTTGTTTTAGTAATTTTGCTATGTGCTTTTGTTATTTTTTTAAATTATTATCTCAAATTGATTTAATAAGCTAGCTTTATTTCAGGTAGTTATCAAAGCAATATTTCTATTGCTAATATCTAATCTAATATATATATATTATATTTTTGTGGAATGTTTTCATCAAATATTGTTTTTTTTTAGCTTTATCTATTACTGAAAACATTTTTTAATCGTTTTTCAACTAAAAATAGAATTAATTTACACATTTACGACAGCGTTTTGGGGGCCTGAATATGCAAACTTTTTGAAAAAAAAAAAAAAAAACAGGTGCAAGTTTTTGAAAATGATACCGTTATTGTCTCCGTGTATTGTCCTGTTCACTGACTGGCAAGATCAGTTACACTTTTGTTTGGGTTTTGTTATCAAAATTGTAATCTATATATGGTCAAAATTTGAATCTAGTTCCTTTTTATGTTTATTGTTCCTTTTTTAATAAGTTTTATCTTGCCTACAGTACCTAATAAGCCAGAATCAGCACAGGTTAACTTGGCACCTTAAAAAATATTGCATCTCTTATATTGCATTGTAAATATTGGTCTCTTAACCTCTCGTTGGAAGGATTAGGCCACACGCAGACCTTATCTGTTGTGAAAACCAAACCGAAGCTTTATGGATGTGTAATAATGCCGGTTGGTTTCCTGATGTTCTTGACCGTCTCTGGTTCTTCTCTCTCCAGCCTCAGGGCTTCGGCGCTCCCAGCGTTTATCATGCTGTCATCGTCATATTTCTGGAGTTCTTCGCTTGGGGTTTGCTGACAGCACCTACTTTGGGAGTAAGTTGTGGTTGTTTGAACCAGAAATAAGCTTGTTTCGCATGAAGAAAAAACATCGTAATGGAAGCGAGATTTTATTTTCATATCAAGTGTCGTGTTTAGAAACCCTTTGTATGCCCTTGTTATTATATTGAGTAATATGATCATGTAAAAAAAGTTCAAAATACACTTGCATTGCACGTCATAACCGATGCGCTTTTGTGTGTCATGTGACTGCAGGCTCTTCACGAAACATTCCCGAAACACACGTTTCTCATGAATGGCTTGATTCAGGGGGTTAAGGTATCATCTTTAACTTCTTCCTGTAAAATGTCTATTATTGAGTCGAGTTCATAATTCATCAACTGCATGCTTTTGTTCACAGGGCCTGCTGTCGTTTCTAAGCGCTCCTCTGATTGGTGCTCTGTCAGACGTGTGGGGAAGGAAGTCCTTTCTTTTGCTCACTGTGTTCTTCACGTGTGCTCCAATTCCTTTAATGAAGATAAGCCCGTGGTATGTTACTTACTAAATATTTTGTATATCTATTTGGAAAAAAACAATACAATAAGGTCTCATTTGTTAACTGTAGTTAATGCATAGCTAATATGATCTAGCAGTGAACAATATATATTTTTAAGCATTTATTAATCTTTGTTTGTTAGAATATAACTGTTTATTGTTTGTTCATGTTAGTTCACAGTGCATTAAGTAATGTTAACAACAACTTTTGATTTTATTAATGTATTAATAAATGTTGACTAAGATTAATGCTGTAGAAGTATTGTTTATTCTTAGTCCATGTTAACTAATGAAACCTCATTTTAAAGTGTCAACATTTATTTTTGTGTATACATAAATAAATAAAAAACATATACCGGTACTTTTAATTTAATTTTAGAATAAAAAAATAATAATTAGACATGGAAATGAATAATTTTTTTTACATTTTTATGTTTAAGTTTAGCAGGTTTTTGTATTTTCTCTGAAAACAGTGATCATTAAGTATGATTTATCTACTATGATAATATTTATTCATACTTTTAATTAGACTTTATTTTCAGTTTCAAAATAAAGTAGTTTAGTAACATGCTTTTGTCATTTTTATTAGTTTTAAAAATTTCAGTTTAGCTTTAATTTAATTTTATTTAATTTTTACTTTGAGTGATTTCAGTATTTAATTTTAAATCTATTTAATATTTAACTAATTTGAAACTCATCTTAATTTTGTAATTATTTTAGCTTTTAAATAAATCTTAAAAGTAGTAAACGAAATATACACAAAATTAGGGATGCATGATTTATTTGGCTGATATATTTTGAAGCCTATAAATAATGTATAATTTCCTTCATCTGAGAACTTCAGATGCGCATGGGTCGCCATGATGGTTTTAAATGGCTTGAAATATGATTGGAATCATAATGGAAAGGAAAATGGTTATATGCAACATAACATATGCAGCTTTACTCTGTCATTTAGGCTACATAAAATTATAATGAGAACACTACTGTAAAAATTTTGTGAATTCTTATTATATCATATAAAATTATAATAAAATGTGGATTTATATTTATCAGCCAATGTATCGGTTATCGGCTTTCAAATATAAGCAATTATCGGTTATTGGTATCGGCCCAAATTTTCATATTACTACACAAAATGTATTAAATTAAATGAACATTTATCTGCAAACATTCTTTATTTGTCATATTAGTTTCTGTTTAAAATTCACAATTTGTATTGTAATATACAATATATTGATTGTATTATGGTATTAATAAGGTTAATATCATAAGATATCCTGATAAGCCAATATGGGTCATCTCAAAGAACCCAAATATCTGTGTGTTTTGTATTTGTATCTTAAATCACATGCACAGAAAGATTTGAAAGCGTTCTTGTTGTTTTTCAGGTGGTACTTTGCCGTTATCTCTGTATCTGGAGTGTTTGCCGTTACCTTCTCGGTTATATTCGCCTATGTGGCCGACATCACTCAAGAGCATGAGCGCAGTATGGCTTACGGCATGGTGCGTTTACTCCTCATCATCATCATCATCATCTCTCTTTATGCCCCTCTTTTTTTCGCATTAACTTGTCTGTGCTTTTTCTAAAAGGTCTCTGCCACGTTTGCGGCGAGTCTCGTGATCAGCCCGGCCATCGGCGCGTATCTGAGTCAGGTTTATGGAGACAGTCTGGTGGTGGTTCTGGCTTCTGCCATCGCTATGCTGGACATCTGCTTCATCCTGGTGGCCGTGCCCGAGTCACTTCCGGAGAAGATGAGGCCGGCGTCCTGGGGCGCCCCCATCTCGTGGGAACAAGCTGACCCTTTTGCTGTAAGTAGATTTGACCTCTTTGAACTTGCTCGGTGCAATAATATTACAATCCACTTTTCACAGTCCAGTCAAGTCCCGAACCGGTTCCTACCGAATAATGGAATTTATTACAGATGTTAAATGCACTGCAGATGCAGAACCTTCAGCTTGTTGAGTGTGGCTGGAAACATGTATTGTATATTTTAAAAAGAGCACAACACCGCTCATATCCTGTGTGGTTTTCAATAGGGAAGTATTTTACGCCCATTCGGCCCTCGACAGTTTGAGATGTTGACATCATGGAGTTTTTAAAGCTGTACGCTGCTTACGCATGTCATATAGGGCAGTTTTCACATGTGGTTTGCTCTGAAGAGTTTCTGCGAAGCCTGTTACAGTTTTCCACCACAGTGTTCTTGGTTTTGATTGGTTAATGTGTTCCTGTCAATTTTGGAAGACACAGGTCTGTTAAACTTGTGGTCTTGAAACTTAAATTAATTTAAAATTGAACCATCTCAACGTATCATGGTTGCGATACTTTAACAAATAGGGATACATCAATATTAAAATGGCACCCTGATAATTTTTTGTATTACATCGGCCAATAAACTGATAAATGGCTGATATTAAACACTAAAACTAAAATCTGTGATTTTAAATGCATTATAATAGTATTTTAAAGGATTACTTTTACAGTGTTAAATTATTTAATTATAATGTATTCATATTATTTTTAAATGGGTAAAAAAAGAGTAATGAGCATGTACAATTAATCCATTTTTTATATATATTAAAGTGTTACATTGGCACGCAGTTTGGTTCTAACCGGGAATGTGTTTGTCTCTACAGTCTCTGAGGAAGGTGGGTCAAGACTCGACGGTTCTGCTCATCTGTATAACAGTGTTCCTGTCGTATCTGCCTGAAGCTGGCCAATACTCGAGCTTCTTCCTGTATCTGCAACAGGTTCGTCAGCGGACAGATTTGGTTTATCTCTGTGGTTAATCTTTAACTCGGTTTTTAATTGTGTTTAGTGGGTCAGGTCGAGACTTGTTTAAAATCCCGATAACAAACGGAACTGTAAAGTTTTATTGTTTTACCCTCTTATCCAGATAATGGGATTTTCCCCTGAAAGTGTCGCAGCGTTCATCGCTGTTCTAGGACTGCTGTCTATTGTGGCTCAGGTCAGTAAGATACATAAAGGATTTTTACTTCATTCTTTTATAATAGGGATGATGTTGAATGTGACTTCTTCTTTTTTTCACCTACAGACTGTAGTGTTAAGTTTACTCATGCGTTCCATCGGGAACAAGAACACAATTTTGCTGGGCCTGGGATTTCAGATTCTGCAACTCGCCTGGTACGGGTTCGGATCTGAGCCATGGTAAGACCAAAAGCCTCAGTGTTAAATAAGTCATGAAAAAAATAATAATAATGGCATAAATTATGGCCTTTTTCTTTTTCAGTTGAACTGTTGCTTTAAGAATAATGTAAACAGTTATGAGTTTACTAGTGACATTTTTCCTAACTTCCAGGATGATGTGGGCGGCCGGAGCCGTTGCCGCCATGTCTAGTATCACTTTCCCTGCTGTTAGCGCCCTGATTTCCCGCACAGCTGATCCGGATCAACAAGGTAGGTTTTCTTGAAGTGAAGTTACATTTTCTTTGAGGCCGACTGCTAAAGCTCATGTTTCTGCAGGCGTGGGTCAGGGTATGGTTACGGGAATCCGTGGGCTGTGTAACGGTTTGGGTCCGGCCCTCTACGGTTTCATCTTCTACATCTTTCACGTCGAGTTGGACCAAGTTCCAGAGAAAGACAAGGATATACCGCATCACCATGATCCCCACCAACAGGTAAGCTACCGCACATCGTTGCATTAACTGAACTATGTTGAATGATGTTTATGTTGGTTTTAGGTTTGTTTTAATAGTTACATGTTTTAAAAAAAAATAATAGTTGCTAAAGTTAAAGTGCTGAAGTCCAATGCAGCTAAACAACACAAGTATAAAATACTTGCAAACTATTTTTCATAGCATTGCATTGCATAATTCTTTTGAAAAAAGTTGGATACCTGAATTAATTTGCAATTACAAACAAAACCTAGCCTCCACAAATCAAACAGAATAAATTTGTTTTAATTGATTCTTAAACCATTTGCAAATATTCAAGCAGAACGTGTTTGTTGATAATTGCTCGTAGAATCATTCATAAATGTATTTTGTTTGTAAATAAAATATGATTTGTGTCATTTTTGTTATTCTCTGAAAAAGTTATATACCTGAAAAAATGGTTGAATACCTTAAGTTATTTGGTACTAATTTGTGTAAATTGCTTGTAAAAGTATTTGTAAAAATTCAAGCAGATTGAGTTCGTTGTTAATTGTTCGTAAAACCATTCGTTCGAATTTGAGTAGAACCAAATTGTTTGTAAAATTTGCAGATTTGTCATTATTCTTTGAAAATATTTGGATACTTGAAGGAATTGTGCAGCAGTATCTATTTGTGTACATCGCTCATTAAACTATTCTTAAGAAGTCAAGAAGAATAAGTAGTTTGCAAAGCCGAGCAAATTTATGTAAATTGTTCATAAAACTAATTTGAGCAGAAACATTTTGTGTAAATTGTAAAATTGCACATTTTTCATTATTCTCTAAAAAAATTATATTTGGATACGTGAAGGAATTGTGGAGTACCAATTTGTGTAAACCATTCTTAGGAAGTAAATAGTTTGTAAAACTATTTGCAAGAATTTAAGCCGAACAAATCTCTGTAAATCGTCAGTAAAATATTTATCTAAGCGATTAAAAACTCATTCCTGCCTCCACGTGTGAAAATGAGTGAATCGTGACTGTACGGAATTTCACGCACAGTG
Organism: Phoxinus phoxinus; assembly: GCF_949152265.1. NCBI lineage: Eukaryota > Metazoa > Chordata > Actinopteri > Cypriniformes > Leuciscidae > Phoxinus > Phoxinus phoxinus. The sequence goes on along the minus strand of NC_136895.1, from coordinate 20,868,134 downwards.
TGAAGGAGTTCATAGAGATGCATTTTAAAAAGTAATTGCGCATATTCACGTTACGAACATTTGGGTGTAGATACGCCTTCATCATAGACTGTTTTTGGAAGAGGTCTTGCCATTGTGTTAACCGTGTTCCCGCCTCATGTGTTCCCCTCACAGAGTTCAATAATCCCAGGACCGCCGTTCCTCTTCGGCGCATGTTCTGTGCTGCTGGCGCTCCTGGTGGCTCTTTTTATTCCCGAACACCCCCATATGGGCACTCGTGCGGGCAGCTGGAAGAAGCCCACATCACCCCACGGGCACTCGCACAGTCCCCACCCGCCCGGAGAGGCCAAAGAGCCCCTCCTACAGGACACTAACGTGTGATCGGGTGTTTCCATGTGGCGGTATTGGCCACACCCCCTAACCGTTGAGAAACGAACTGCGCATGGAGGCTGTTGTCATTTATTGAAACGTAAAGCTATATCGAAGGCATGCACAGTCTTGCACCTAGAGCTCTACCTTCCTGCAGAGTTTTGAACTTGCTAATTAAGCATGACAATTACGGACAGGTGTGTGAACTCTGCAAGAAGGAAAGTCTCTGATTAAGACTAGGCGTCCCTATTGTATCATGAATAGAGCACCACTTTTTAAAAGAAATGTATATAGAAGAACATATATTTAACGATGGTTCTGTCCAAAGGCACTATTGCATTGGCTTGTATTTATTCTTTTTTTTTGCCTTTTTCTTTTTTTTACGTTGCTCTTTTTTTTGTTGATTTATATAGTTCTTCATTTACCATAGCTCACTCAGGGACATTAACCCGGTCAGGAATGTTTCCGGACACAAGGTGTTCTCCTTATCAGAAGGGCCTAGCGAGAACACGCATACATACAACAGGCGTCATTCATGAAACGCAAGTAGAACGAATTTGTGAAATTCACATAGAACAAACGTATCTAACTCGTTCGTAAAAACATTCGTAAAATTTTGAAATGGAAAAAAAAAAGGTTGTTTTCTAAAACTATTTGCAAGAATTTGCGTAGAACAAATTTTTCCAAATCATTCGTAAAACCATTCGTAAGAATTTCAGCCAAACGAGTTTTTGAGTGGAACAGATTGGTGTAAACCATTCATAAAACCAATTACAAAATTTGAGTAAAACAATTTGTAAGAATTCATGACGAAATAATTTCTGTTTGTAAAAACATTCATACGAATTCAAGTTGAATGATTTATGTAAATTGTTTGCAAAACTCTCGAGTTTGAAATTGTTCGTATAAGAATTTAAGCTAAGCGAATTTCTGTAAATCACTTTCGTTGGAATTCATGAAATTCGCTTCTTGAGGCCCAGTGACCTTTTTTTAGGGAGTGTAATTGTACGGATTTCCACGTGAATGGCCTTAACGGAGTTCAGTTTCAGACTTTGACAAACAAACATTGCATTGGAATGATTGTGGTACAGCTTTAAAGTTTCTTTTTTTTTTGTCGTTTGTTTAAGCTGACGCCTGTTTTCTTTATACCACTTAGAATCAATGGTGCCTTCCCCAGCTTAAATTGTTTTGACGGAAACTGGTGAATTTAAGTGATGCGTGTGTAACTTCCGATCAGCCTCAGCCTTTCTTATACAACTGAAGTTGAGTTTCGTAAAACAGCGGTAGAGCTGACTCTAAACCAGTAGTGAAACTGAAATACATGGCGCGTCATTTGTCTGGATTCGCTTTGGCCTTGTGTAGAAACATTACATTCTTTTACGAAAAATATGTACGTTTACGCAAAACACTTCCTAAATGCCAACTGACAAAGTAACATTTGAGAAAAAGGTGAGATTTGCCAGTGGCCTTTCTATATTTTTTGGTTTTCATAGACAGATGAATGGCTTGTTTTAAGATACATTTGACCAAATTTATATTTTATTGACATAAGACAGATGAGTTCATCTGTAATATTAGTTGTGTGCTTTGGATATTTATGAGATGATTTCCTGTAATATATTCTCTTCGTCTCAGAATACAGTGTGCTTTTTTTTTTATGTTCTGTTTGTTGTGCCGTCTTCATTATAAATTTTAACATGGTGTATTGTTTTTTTTTTTGACCGACCAATGTAAATATGTCAAAGTATCTAAACACGCATTTCAATAAAAGTTGAATATTTTTGCTGTATGTGCGATTGCTGTCTGTTTTTATACTTCAGTTCCATAGTAAAAACACAAACAATTTTTCTAACTGCATATTAGAATTTATTCACTTGTCCTAAAATTTCACTACCGATGAACAAGCAGCCAAACTGCAATCCATGATAAACAGATTACAAAGTTCACTATATTAAACCATAAATACAATAATATAAATGTACACACAATGATATATATATACAGCTTTACACAGCAAACCACAGTCAAGTTTGTCATCAACCAGTCAAGTACTTTAAATCTTTATACCTTGAACGAATAGCACTATTTGAGAATACAAATCGGCAGCTCTGACAGTTTGGCAAAAGGTGAGTTCATTCTTTCAGAGACAGTTCATGTATGGCACAAACAAGTTTAAGACACTGAAAAGAGGTTTTTAGGCACCATAGACTTAAAGGACCAAAAACAGCACCATTATAGTTTGATATAATTGGTCCCATGTTTAGGGTTATCATTCAAAGAATCTCTTCATAAACAGATTGAGAAATGGGTTTAAAAATAAATCCGTTTTAATAAGTTATTGAAAATATTTGAAACAAACAAGACCATCATATGCATGGATACTTTGCAATGCCTTCGCATCTTAGTAGCGGCGTTCACATAAACTGTAGTGATGAATCGAGGTCCGTATAAACGTGCTGTCCGTCATCCTGGGAAATACGCAGAAGCTGCGGCCGGTGTCGGTTTTGCTCCAGCCGTGTTCAAAGGCTTAGGGACTTCTGCAGGTAGAAGGCATTTATATTCAATATAACATTTACTCAATCTCCTCAAAAGTATAGCAATTAGGAATAACTGGGTAAAATCTTTTTGTCGCTTGCCTCGGTTTAGATGCATGCTGGGTAGGAGACCGCGGAGAGGAATGCTGTCGTCTCGTCTCTCGAAGTACTTGGAGTCCAGACCTGCAGGCTCTCCGCTGTTCAGATCAGAGACACAGCTCAGACACAAGGCTATGTTAGAGATCAGGAGTAACTGCATTAAAGAGGAACTCACTTCTCTTTATTGGAAGGCTGGGCGAGCGCAGAGGGACTCACTTCTGCTGCTGAAGGTTTGCCGCTCATAGGGTTAAACTGGACCTAAAATTTAGGTTTAGAGCATTATTTATTTGAAAAAAGAATTCAACACTGCCACTGAAAACAAAGTTTTTGATCACAATGATGGCTACAATCTGATTTTTAGGAAGTCAAAATTTTATAACAATATTTTATAAAAAATTATATATATTATACTAGTATATATATATATATATATATATATATATATATATATATATATATATATATATATATTGTAATATTGTTAATCATTTTATTTTATGATGCTACAATCTGATTTTTAGGAAGTCAAAATTGTATATCTTATAAAAATTATATATATATATATATATATATATTATATTGTTCATTTTAACAACAATAAATTCTAACAATATTTTATACAAATTATATATATATATAAATGTGTGTATATATATATATATATATATATATAAAAATATATATATAGAGAGACAGAGAGAGAGAGAGAGAGAGAGAGTAATATTGTTGATAATTTTATTTCTTTTTACCAATTATATATTTTATGCTATTTAAAAAATAATATTTAATTTTTTTATATAAATCTTTTTTTGCGTGCGTGTTAAAATAAATGTTATACAATTGTTCAAAAATATGATAAAAGTAAATTTTTATAAAACATTTTTTTTAACAAAATATGTAATTGGTGAAATAAACGTTATAAAATGTTGGAACGCTGCAATATTTGCTCAAATATGCATCAAGAAGATTTTTCTGTCATTTGGGATGCTACTCATACATCTTGTTCAGCTCCACATCGAGACGCCAAAATGGCAGTTTTCTGTTCTCTGTTGCTATAATAAATATGCTACTTTCTAACATCATTATTGTAGCAACCCATGCAGATAAAACACTAGGACGGAGTGTCCAATTTATTGTTGTCAAATAAAGTTAAAAAAAATAAAACAAAGCAAAACAATCAGAATTGTGTGCAGTGTGAACAGAGACTATAATAGAGACAAGCAAACCACAGAAAAACAGGAGATGCATGAAGGAAAAGATGGTATGAGAGAGAAGAGGAGACGAGGCCTGCCTTTAGTCCAGACGTCTGATTGTGCAGTGTCAGGACAGAGCGAGCTCCTGAGCTCACACAGGAAAGAGGAAGAGGATATTTGGAGTTTATCGTAGAGGTGATGGGGAAACCCTGTCCCAAAGACGAGGGGAAACCTTTGCTATCAAGCTAGAGAAGAGAAGAACGGCTACATCATTTCAAAGACAAGTCCAATCTGACATGCAAACTGATTTCCAGCTACATCAAGCAGACAAAAAACCCTATGGTGGAGTTTATGCTACATTTCAGTGATGCGCGATTACCATATTGTGAGAGACACTTCCTGTTCTCAGCCCTGCGGCGGGCGTCTCGAACATTCCCAAAGTTTCCTGCTTCCGAGAGAGCTGGTTCTCATTCAGCTGCTTGTTCAGCCAAGTTATCACTACATGAATGCATAAGGATACGAAAGAAGAAAAATACACTGAAAATTAGATAGTATATAATAATTCAGTAAATAAAACTAGAATACAAATTTTTATACTTAATAAAATAGATAAATAAATGTAAAATACATACATTTAAAACATTTACACATCTATATATATATATATATATATATATATTGAACTAACCGTTCTCATTGGTTTTTAACACTTCTCTGCTCTCGTCCAGTTTCTGAATTGTAGCTTCCAACTGCTCCTTTAATCTTGTTGCCTAAAAACGACAAAGCCTGTTGGTGAAAAGAAATGTTCTGGAACATGTTGGCGGCACATGTGGGGTTGATACGGTACCTCTTCCTCTTTCTGTCGGAGCCGTTGCTGGGCGTCCTGCAGTTCTCGCTGCTCCCGTTGCAGTTTCTCCGTAGTTTCCTGCAGGATCTTTTCTTGAGACACGGTCACTGTGTTCTTCACCTTGATCTTCCCCACCAGAGCCTTCAGATCCCCCTGGAGCTTCTTGATGATGCCGTTCGCCTGCGGTGGGAATTCAGGATTAATCCGACTGTATGCAGGGTTTCTGCAGGGTTCATGAAGGTACATTTGAGACCTTTTTAAGACCAAGTAAAGAAAATGTAAGTAATAAATTGAAGGGAACATAATATGTCAACATGCTCTCTAAATGAGAAACACAAGGAGCTGTATTAGCAACACTTAAGAGTTTGAAAATTAAACTTCTAAGAGATATTTATTCATTTTTAATTCATTTTACAAAAAAGTAGCTTGAGTAGCTCTGAATATGGCACTATATCCCCTTTCACACAGCACGTTGATCCCGGGAAATTGCCAGAGTGCCTTCTGTGTGAACGCAAACACGTCCCGGGATCGATGCCGGGCTGGGGACCTAGTAACATTGCCGGTATCAGTCCCGGAACGCGCTCTGTGTGAACAAAAGCCGTAATCAATGCCGTAAGGTGTGTGTCGTTGTGTTGACGCTGAAGATGGGATCGTTCGCCAGCTAGTGAAACGGTAAGTAATGCGCTAGTTTATGATCAAATCAGAGAAAATAAATAAATAAAATGCACTAGCGAGAGAGAAATCACAGCTCATAAGCAAACTTAAGACGCTGGAGACATTACATGTCACATCGATGTCACGTGTCTTTACGGGATATTTACGGGTTGTGTGTGAAGTGAACGCACGCACAGATTCCGGAAAATTACTGCCAGTGTGAATGAACCAAAATCAAACAATTCCGGGACAAATCCCGGGCAACATTATCCGTGTATTTTTCAGAATCTCTGTGGTAAAGGGACTTCCTCAGTATTTCTGTCTTGTTTTCAAATGTCTAAAGATTCTCATATCAAGATGCATTTACTGCAGATGACATACAACACGAAGTCTTGTTTTCTGTGAAATTGATCAAAATGAAGTGAGAACAAATAACTGCCAATGGGCTCAGAAAAAAATAATTTTGATAATTCATTGACAGATATTTGTTCTTGTTTTAAACAAACTCACTTACTTCAGTCCAGTTTTTCAAGACTTAATTTTACATTTGCATCTCAAGTGTATCTTGATTTAAAATTGTTTAAATATTTGCATTTGAAAACGGGACAAATGCAAATTTCATGCCATGACTTTCAGCTCTGATTTAAGACCTTTTTAAGGTAGTAATTTTGTGTAACTTTTTTTTAGCACCTGCAGAAACCCTGATATGAGTAATTCACAGTTAAATCCAGACGCAAACCTTGATGAGCTCCTCCGACAGGGATTTTACCGTGGCCTCCAGCTTGCCGATCTGAAGTTGCTTGCTCTCTGCATTTCCTTCAACAGAGTTCTAGCAAACAAACAAATAAAATCAATATAGAATGAACGAATACAAGGATCCGTTCCCGTCAGATTTGATCTCCGCAGAAATGTGCTGACCTTCTGCTGCTGTGTGGCTTCCAGCACCTCTCTGGTGCGCATCACGAGCTGGTCTTTATCTTTGATCTCCTGCTCTACGACAGCCACTCGCGTCTGCAGCTGGTTGACCAGACGCTCTCTCTCGTGGCATTCGGTGTCGAGGCTGCTGTTCTCCCTCCTCAGCGACAGAACCTGCTGCTTTGACCTCTGGCACTCCTGGACAAACAACACAGAGTTATGCCATCAGATTTTCTTGTGATTGTCAGACCATATCCTTCTAGATAAATATTGCACCTCTTCCAGACTGGCCAGTTTGGCTTTGAGGTCTCGAATGGAGGAGTCGCTCTTGTATTTCTTGTCGGTGAGCTCCCTGTTGGCCGTTTCCAGCTCAGAGACTTTGGTTTGGAGCTGCTGGGTGCTTCTGTGGTGAGACGACTCAAGTTCCTGTCGCAGCTGCTCGTTCTGCTGCTGCAGACGCGCTTGAGTCTAATAACACAATCCAAAAATACGTTTTTAGCTTTCTGATAGAAACTGGACTTTACATTACTATATATACTATTAATATATCTACACAAAGTATTACTCTATGTTCAAGCATTTTATATACATATAAAAACATTTTTTTTCGCAACTTATTGAAATGTTTTCCCCCATATCAAGTGCATGTCAGATCACCTCCAGAGCATTTTCACGCTCAGCTGTGAGGTCCTGCATGTGTCTGCTGGACAGAGACGTCGTTTGGGACGTCCATTCAGACCGCAGTTTGTCCAACTCTCGACTTTTCTCAGACAGGGTCTGGAGGATGAATAATAATAAAGAAAAATCATAATTACGTAATGAATAATTAAATTAATCAATATAATTACTATAAAAGCAAAATGGTTAATACATCATTATAATATAATTAATACGAATACGACATACACAGGTATATAGCAGCTATATAGAAAATCATATTGATGATTTTTATATATCTTCATGCCTTTAAGTAGATTAGATAGTGATAATATTGTTACATTTTGCGACAAAATAAAAGTCAAGCATTTGAGATTTGTTACATGTACCGTTTTACGTGAATATACTGTAATATATGCAGGTAAAGTAGGATTTTAATTTATTGCTGGGCAATAATACAGTTTAAGTTTTTTGACGAAATATAACAATCAAGGCGACTGATAATATAGTTTAAGTTTTTTGACGAAATATTACAATCAAGCTGGGCAATATTATGGTTTATATTTTTGCCCTTTTTATCAAAAAACTTAGCTTATGTTTTTTGATGAAATATAACAATCAAGCTGGGCGATACAGTTTATGTTTTTTGACAATATAGGAGATAATACAGTTTATGTTTTTTGACAAAATAGGTGATATACAGTTTATGTTTTTTGATGAAATATAACAATCAAGCTGGGCGATAATACCGGTATAGTTTTTTTGACGATATAGACAAAAAAAACAAAAAAAAACGGCTACGTTTTTTGATTAAAAAGGGCGATGATATAGTATGTTTTTTGGCTAAATATAACATATTAAGCTGGGCGATAATATATTTGACGCTTTATGACAAAATAGGTGATGATATGGTTTAAAAAAATTACAAAATAGGCAATAATATTACGTTTTTTGACAAAAAGAGCAATAATATAGTTTAATTTTTTTTTACTAAATATAACTATCAAGCTGGGCAATAATATAGCTTATGTTTTTTTGATGAAATATTACAATCAAGCTGGGCGATAACGGTTTACGTTTTTTGCCAATATAACAATCAAGCAGCTGAGATTTTATATAGTACACACCGCTTACCGTGAGTCTACTGTATTTATCCGGGTAAGGTTGGATATACTTATAGTAGTTGTACAATTCATTTTTGTGAATATTCATTTATTTGGTGATACTGACAACTATCAAGCCTGTGAGGTTTTGCTAAATTTATAACAATTTGATGGTTATATTATAAATAATACATATATTAAATTAACTTTAAAGAAACCATCTTGAATCGGACTTACTTGCTGTGCATAATTTAGCTGTCTTGTCAGATCTTCCTCAGTCTTTCTCAACTTCTGTTCCAACTGCTGCTTTTCTTCCTGTAAAACATATATATTAAAGATGCGTTCATCCAAGCAAGCAGGATAAAAACACAGTCAAAGTCCATGATGATGAGTTGCACCTTTACAGTAGACAGACAGGTGGCCAGATACTTCTTAATATCCGTGTCAGATCCCGGCAGCAGTTTCAGAGAGAGATGTGTGAGGTGTTTAAAAGCGTTTGTCTCCACAATATTAAGGTTTGAAGGACCGTGGTCGAACGCCGATGAAGCTGACGTGAGCTGCAACAGGAACCTGAAAAGAAACAGTTCTTACAACCAATACACATTAAGAAAAGATTTATAAGAGATAATATTCAGATAATCTCTCACCGTGGGTTTTCTCTGTCCTGTTCAGAGATGCACTGCTCAAGCAAGTCTATGAATTTCTGTGGGAATGATGTGAAGTCTATTAAAAGCCCTTGTTGTACTTTTAAGCTGTGAAGGAAAGTAAATAATGATTATTACACTGAAAATATCACATTAGTCAGATATTAGTCAGATATTACTGTGCTGACAATAGGTATGGATGATTATTTTATAAAAAGATCAGATCAGATCAGATCACTAACGTTATACCTCTGAAAATCCTCCTCTGATATCACAAGATTGTATAAAAAGTAAAGATCAGTATCATCCGTCAGCCGTACAATCAAATCCTGTTGATAAAACAAAAAGAAAGACATAAGACCAAATGCTTTACATTCATAAGTAATGATGTATAAATGATAATTTCTCACCTTCCTATGGACAGGATTTGTTAATAGCTGCAGTTCAATACTGATGCGAATGACTGAACGTCTGTAATTTAAAACAGCATCATTTATAAACACATTTAGACCCTTAATAGCCTCCAAAACACAATACTATAACATACATGACAGTTAAAGAAAAATAAACCCAAACACTCATTTTTGTTAACATATGTTCAAAAACACAATCACTATTACCTCTCATCGGTCTCTCTATTCTTCACCTGCACCTGTAACCTCTTGTTAAAAAGTAGTTCCGTCATTTTGAGTTCATGTAATAACACAAAAAGCGATAATAATCATTAAAAAAATCGCAGTTTATTCGTGTTTTTAAGTTATTGAACGAGTCATTTGTTTTTTCGCGCTTCGCTCCCGCGTTTGTCCGTTTTTCACCGGATGTGCTGAGCGCCTCAACCTAATCACGCGTATTATCGTATTTCAGCATATTTATTTTTTAACAATCGTAAAAGAATAATAAAAACAATTGAAGCTGTGTTTGATATATTTGTGGGTGTTTAAGGCTAACAAAATTAAAAAATCGTTTCTGTCGGAGCTCACCGGCGCGTGTTGTGATTGGTCGAGAGGCAGACGTCAAACGTAACGTCAAGTGGGCGGGGCGTAGAGGAGTTTTGAACATGGCGGTGAGTAGCGCTAACGTTTCCACACCGTTCACTTTATAAACGCTTGTATGGTCGCATGGGTTTTTATAAATAAAATGTAAGCACATAAATGTCTTGTGAACTCTGAAAGTTCAAATTGTGCTCTCTAGAGCCCTCTGGTTATTGTACATTTGATGTGTTGTGTATTATTGAGGAGCTAAGCTACATAATAAGACACGGTCTGATATATATTATACACAGCCCTGTTATATAATATGTGCTTTTAATTTGTAGGATAAAGATAAGAAAAAGAAGGAGAGTATTTTTGATTTGTCGAAATACATCGACAAACATATAAGAGTGAAGTTCCAAGGAGGTCGTGAAGGTGAGAGTTGCTTCATAAGATACAATATGGGGTTTAAATAATTCATATATTATGCTTAACTAAATATCTTTGAATTTAACATGAATTGTTTCCTATTTTCAGCAAGTGGTGTCTTAAAAGGCTTCGACCCGTTGTTGAATCTTGTGTTGGATGGCACCATTGAATACATGCGAGGTAAAATCTCTTCATTTATTTCGTCTGCCTTCTTCCTTTCTTCTTCCTTCCTTCCTTCAAACTGGGATCTGTGTAAAAATATATTATACCAAATTTGATTAACAAAAGTAAAATAAAAAATATTTAAAATTTCTCTGTAATAAGTAATGTAACATAATTGAAGCTAAGTATTTCCCCAATTATATTTTACACACAATTTTTCATAGTATAAATTGGGTCATTATACAGTTAACATTTGAAGTAGATCAAAAAAGTTCATCAAAGTTCGGGTTTTGTTCAAAATTCATAAATAACTTCAAATCTACTTCAAATGTTGACTACTGTACATGAAAAAATATATAGTTTAAAATATAGCTACTGTATATATTTTCAAGGCACATGTTCATGGAGGGATCATGAATATTCAATAGAGGATCATATTTGGTTCATGGCATCTAAGACTATGGTCACACACTGAGCCTTTGTGCTCAATTCTGATTTATTGCTCGGATCTTTTTCTTTTTTTGTATAGCTGTTCACATTGTTGTTTAAATATGGCCAATATCAGATTCCAGTGTGAACAGATCATGGGTCCTGGACTGACCCTGTATGCGCAAAAGAACAATAAAAAGACGACACGCAGCATGCTGTCATACGCATAGTTTTGCGTAAAAAAAAAGTTTACGCATTTATTTATAGTGTGCTGCAGAAGCCAGCAAATTTATGCGCAGATGATATAAAAAACAAAGAAGAGGATTGTAAAAAATATTAGCAGAGTTTTTAAACCGTTATGATACAAGCTCTTGTGTTTTGCTTGTATATAGAGCTGTTACTGTAATACTTGTGAGCTCTGACACATTACTCTCCTTAACTGACTACTTTCACGACTGTCTTGATAACAGCAGGTATGTCAAATCTTTTAAACGACCCCCATGAGTGCCGAATTGTGACGAATGTTGCTAGTCTAGAGCGACGTAAAAGTCGCATGAATTCCGCATTGCAAAACATCCGAGCTGTATCGGAGTTAGTGGCCCAAATCAGAATTGAAAAGATCATGAGAAAAACAGATCCGAGTCCCGTATGAGCACGGATTTGGGCCACATTTACCTGGAGTCTGAATGTAGCCTAAAAGATTGAAAACCCTTGCTCTACCTGAGCGTTTTTTTTTTTTTTTTAATTAAGCTTTTTATTCAGGATCGTTGTATATGATTTCTACTCACATCCTGATGATTCTGAACAGATCCGGATGATCAGTACAAGCTGACCGAAGACACCAGACAGCTCGGGCTGGTGGTTTGTCGAGGGACGTCCGTCGTGCTCATCTGTCCACAGGACGGGATGGAGGCCATTCCAAACCCTTTCATTCAACAGCAGGATGGATGATAATATTCAGATAATATGCATTTTGTAGATGTCTGGTGAAGGAAGCGGATAGTTTTTGTTAGGTCTGAAATCATGAAAAATGTAACATTTTGTATTTAGACTCAGGATAAATGTGTTTTGGTTAGTTTTGTTTCGGTTTATGAAACTCATGTTTTTTTTTTGTGTGTGTGTGTTAATAATGGTTTTGAATTATAAGGCATGTTTTCTGTTCATGAAAATAGGTGCGTAATACTGCCCTGGTTCTTTCAGTGTTGTTTTGCTACTGACGTTCATTTGGACCATAATAAACATCTGGGATTTAACCATTTCTAATTCAAGCAAAAACAAAGACTATTCCTGTACCTCAAAGGGTGGATCCCGCAGCTTTACCTATCCAGAAAGCTTTTGTACACACACACACACACACACAAACAGTTGGACATTGTCAGCAAGCTTTCACAGAACATCATTTGTATAATATTTTAAAGGCCTTCGGTTTCAAAACGCCTTGAGAAAACATTCTTGTTTACTTTTGTGGTGTCCTCTACTCTGTTTTACATTTGCAAAACTAATTCCTTAGATTAAAGACTCAGTCATGGACCCTTCCCTATTTGTGAGATTTTTTTCCTTTACTTTTGTTAAATTAATGCATACAATTTGTTACTGGGTATAACAGTAGAACTACTTTCACATACAGGTGATCATGCAAGTTCCTAAACTCTTGCGAGGAAACGAGGGTTTTTCCACCCTTTTTGATGGCTATCAGATTGAGATGAGCTATTCATGCTTCTTAGCACAGCCACAAAGACCTGCCTGTAACCTTTCTAGATTTACTTTAGGTGGGAAACAGTATGTACATCAATATAGTCACTAGTTACAGTATAGTTTTCACTCTGATATTTAACGCAATACGTGTGAGGCTAATCGAGTTTTGTTGGTCCCTTTATTTGTGATGGTGGTTTTCTAGCAGTTATGAATGAAAGGCTGTGTGTCTTGCCTTGCTGGTGCTCTTTTGAACAGCAGGACTTTCCAGATTTTATCAGTGCGCACTGGCACCCAAGTCTGGGCTTTATTGGGTAACACAGTTATAGTGGTTCAGGGTCTGTTAACTGATGGTTAACTTTAGAGGGGTCTGTAAGAGGAGCTGCTGTCTGAAGACGGGCCAACTCTTAATACTATTCCAGGTCAGTAGAAGTCTGAGGAGAGGTGGTCTAGTAAGCAACGTTGCAGCAGAATAAACCTGAGGTAAAAAAAAAAAAAAAAAAGATTATGTAAATATATATTCAATAAATAAAAAATACATCACATTCAATACATAAAAAAATATGAACATGTATAAATGTAAAAAATGAGTAGCTACAAAAATACATATATAGGAAAATATATAGATACATAAAATATAAAAAGAAGAAACAACTAATTTGTTTTTATTTATTGGAGAGGGAAAATACAGAATAACATTACTGCACAGCACTTGCTCTCTCTCTCTATACATACGCTTTTAGCTCATTTGCAGCATTTGTCGCTGGATAGGCTTTTAAGAAATTTGAAACTATTTGCAGGTTAAGCTTTTGGATTTAGTTTTTTTAACCCCTCCCAGGAACAACAGTCTATTGTTTCTTTAAATCCCTTAAATGTCTTAAAATGGTATTGTGAAAAATAGAGGATTTAAGAAAAAAGAAAAGAAAAAAAGTATATATATATTGTAGCACCGGCCAATCAAAGACAAGCCCCCGCCCTCACCTGTATAAAGCCACGCCCACATGTAAACCCCTAGCGCATAACAGCGCTGCAGTCTATGCAATCTCAAAACGTGTCGTGCGGTTTATTCGGACGTCAATGTAAAGATCAGATGCATCAGTGAACAAATGCTGTCTGAAACGGTGAGTAAACATATTCTATTCTATTCTTCCTTGAATCGTGCCAGAAGTTATTACACCCACAGTTTTAATGCTCTTTGTATTTGTTTCTAGCTCCTCAGAAAAGTATTTGAACAGTTAGAATTTATTTTTGATTGTTTAAAACGAAAATAATATTTTCTTGCATTATTTAACAGTAGGCTATTATAGCCATTTTATATTAGATTTGTTGCATTGGATTTGTGCATGCATAAACCAAAATTATTTAGCTATGTACATTTGAATTGGCATAGGCTATATAGTCAGTATACTACCACTGTTTTTAGTATGCTTGTTTGTAATGCGTTTTTGTGACCTGACATAACATTTATTTATTATATATGATTTTTAATGGAAATATATTGTTTTGTTGTGTCAAAATATGCCCAAAACTGCCATGTGATACCTTTGCATTGTTGTTGGCAAGCCTTTAAATAATAGTTTTGCACTTTGTATGGTTTGTTTGTATTTTTTTATGTGCATATACGAGAGTTGTTGTTGCCTTTACAAGCCTGATGTGAAAAGTAACTTTATCCATACTCTCTGGAACATCAGGCTTCATATTTCTGCGATATAACATCTAAGAATCGACAGAGGTTTGTTTTGGCTTCTCTGAACCACTCCTAGTATTGTCTCGTTCTATGGCCGATGAAATAATACTTTGTCATCCCACGAGATGATTTTCACTCTCGGTACCCAAGGGAAATGCTAATACTTTTGATATCATAAAAACCCAATCCTGTTTTTACCTGGTCACCTGTCTGTATTTCTTACCTCCATGTGTTCTTGTGTTTTACAGTTTGAATGTCCAGGTTGTGTTGCAGGTCTTTGTATAGACTGAAATGGAGAAGAAAGACTTGAATAAGTGGCCCGAGGGTGACTCACGGCCGGCTTACCTCTCTGCTTCCAAATGTATAACATTAGCCGCAATACTGATTCTTCTCATCATCGGGGCTGCTGTGGGTTTTATGACAGGTTAATGGATTATCTCCATCTGAGTAATTTGTCCACAGAATCAAAATGTTATGATATTGTTGGACACTTATACCAACCTTGTTTTTCCTGTTTAGCCTACTTAATACAAGAGGAACATTATTTCATGGAGACAGTGGAATTGCAAGGACTCAGTTATGATTCAGACCTGCTAGATAAAACATCAGGATTCTCTGTAGTTCTGACCTCGACTCTGAAAACAAAAGTATGACCAATAGCTTGCACGGAAATCTTCACACTGCAGATGTAAACTTGGTTTTAACAAACAGTCTTCTCTATTTTACAGATCAAGAATATCTTTAGTGCCTCTGCAGTGGCAAATCATTTTACTGACTGTCAGATAGTTGCGTATGGGTAGGTACACTGCTTACATGCCATGTTTTAACTCTATAAAACAAGGTGGGGAATTATGTCTGTATACATTTTGGTGTTTGATTAAGAGTCTGTGATGTCGTTCAGGAATATCAACTCAAATGTGATGACCACTCTTCGTTTGGTCTTCCGGATTTCTCAAGTCCAGGGGTACACGGAGAACTTCGTTCAAGACCTCCTTCGCACTGGATTTAAGGCCATGTTGAACGGGAAACCTATCATTGTCCCAGAATATGGAGAGATCAGTAGCATAATCCTTCTTGGTATGCCAGATTCCTATAACAAAAATGTCTAAGTCAATAATAGTGTCATTATGACCATTTTTTGTTTTATTTTTTCAGGGGCAAGTGGAAAGTCCTTCTATGAAATTGGCAATGACATAAGTAAGCAGAATTTGATAATATTGTTGATCATATAAAGGTTAATTGAAGATGCTCAGATGTCTTTGTCTTTTACTGCAGGTAAATGTCCTGAGAAGACGTTCACTTGTGACAGTGGCGAATGCATCACGAAGCCAAATCCAGAATGCGACTTTATAATCGATTGTGTTGATGGTTCAGATGAAGCCTTTTGCTGTAAGTGTCACCATCTTGCTATAATGAGTTATTATGCTAACACTATATTTAGCTGTTAGTTTCCTTTTTGTAAGTTTAAGAAGTCATTTTGGCCTATGGTAAAAGATAATTGATTACATTTGACATATTAGTATCAAAATAGTTTAAAGGTTTTAAGGGAGGAACATGTATTTTTAGTGGTGCTTGTTAAGGCAAACATCACAATTACTTAGGGTTTGTGATTTAAATAACTTTGCATAATATTCCTACAGACATGAATGATACCTCTTAGGACTATTGCCTGACGGACAACAATACTAGCAAGAAAATCAATAGACTTTTATTAAAGAAGTACACAAGCTATATCTAGGGACAAGAATATCCGCAGCCAGCTATAAACCAGCCAGAACAACTTAGAAACCACCTTGCAAGTACCTTGAATACCCTTGCAAATGAATAGAAACATGGTAACAGCACTAAAACAATCACAGAACCCTAGCATTGTGGTGGCAAGCTGTGCAGTCATATTTTCTTTAGCAAAAACAGGCTTCATTTATGTTCTTTGATTGTTAACCATTGTTTCTCTTATAGCCTGTGGAACACGTCCCGTCATGGCTAACCGTGTTGTGGGTGGTGAAAACACCCGTCACGGGGAGCTACCCTGGCAGGTCAGTCTCAGACTACGTGGCCGTCATACATGTGGCGCATCCATAGTCAACGATCGCTGGCTTGTCAGTGCCGCTCATTGTTTTGAAACGTGAGGAAGCATTTCTTTAAGATCTTCATCAGTTCCTTATTAGGCACCAATGTATATCTAAATATGTCTTCCTTATATACCAAAGAGAAAACAACCCGAAAGATTGGACGGCTCTTGTGGGAGCTAATCTAGTCAGTGGGGAGGAGGGAGAAGCCACCATAGTAAACATCAAGTCCCTGGTTGTCTCTCCGGCCTATGATCCCATGACCACTGACAGTGATGTGACGGTACTTGAATTGGAAACGCCCTTGACGTTTAGCCATTATGTTCAGCCAGTCTGTATCCCATCACCCTCTCATATTTTCAGTCCTGGGCAGAACTGCATCGTCTCTGGTTGGGGAGCTCTTAATCAGTTCACCAGTGAGTATGTTTGATGTTGTGTGAAGCATCAGAATATACTTAAGCTTGAGTTTGATTAGTTTAACTCACCCCTAGTCTCATGTAGCCAGACCTTCAGACTGACAGCAGAAGGTCTGGACTCTATAGCAGCTTTCATTGGACAAGGACTGCCCAAGAGGATGTTTGACCAATCACAGTTTGTTTTGTTCCCCGTAATGTTTGGGGGCTTGAAAATGTAAAGTCGATGTCCCTACAATAACAGACCAGCGTGCATCTAATAAATTCTTAATTCAAGAACATTGTGCAAGTTTACTGTAAAACTGGAGCCGCGAACTTCACATACTTTTGAAAATCCAGTGTTTAGTTGATCCTGATAAGGGCTCATTGTACCAGTTGTAAACACGACGGCGTTCTTCTACTATAAGGGGGTTTGGCGTCACGGCACTTTTGTTTCTAGGTGGACCGTTAAAGAATGAGACACACACGTCTCCTGGACATCCTGTAGAATTAAACCAATCAGATAATGATTTTGAAAATCCTGTGCCACATGCATTAGACATTCAGCCAGTGGTTCGTGGGTTTGACGTATGAGGCTGAGACTACGTCACCCCTAAACTGCACAAAACTCAAAACAAACTGTGGTTGGTCACTTTAAATGTCAATCAGGTGCTATTTTCCTGTTTAAGTTGGTTGTTCTACTCGAGACAACCCCTTTTAAGACGACACCTCTTTTACCGAGCAGATGAGGTGCCTTCTACATTACAGAAGGCAATCGTGAAGATCATTGACTCGAAAGACTGCAACAAGACAACTGTATACAGAGGTGCACTCACCCAAAATATGATGTGTGCTGGTTTTCTTCAAGGGAAGGTGGACTCTTGTCAGGTAAGGGTTTTAGCAATAATGCCTGATGCCCTGAAAAGTGTTTTCACAATTGAATGTTTTAAATGTGTTTTTTGGCCTTCAGGGAGACTCTGGGGGCCCTCTGGTATGTGAGGTGGCCCCTGGGCGCTTTTTCCTAGCAGGCGTGGTGAGCTGGGGAGTGGGATGCGCACAGATCAACAAGCCTGGGGTCTATTCCCGCGTCACCAAACTCCGCAACTGGATTCTGGGCTACATCAAGATCGCACCAACAGTCCAAGTCGCCCCCACAGACCCTAGTGTCACAACCACTGACCCTAGTGTCACAACCACTGCGGTTCACATTGTCAAAGCTATGAACCCATCCTCTCAGCTCGCCAGTAATGAATATAATCCTGCTCCTGGGAACTGCAGTGATAATTATAACTGTGGCGGAGACAAGTGCATCAGCAAGATAAACCCAGAATGTGACAGAGTCGTTGACTGCCCCAATGAGGTTGATGAGAAAAACTGTGGTAAATAATCGTAATAATCTCGATCTCTACAACAGGGGTGCCCAATCCTGTTCCTGGAGGTCTACCTTCCCAGACAATTTGGCTCCAAACCTAATCAAAAACACAGCAACCAGATAGTTAATATTTTCAAAACACATAATAATTACAAAGAGGTGTGTTGGAGCAGGGTTGAAACTGTTCTCTGCTGGACGGCGCATCCAGGGTTGTTTCTAGGATTGGATACCCCTGTTTACCAACAATCCATTTGGTTTGCACCCACATTAATCAAGTGTGGTTAACTAGCTAGTGTAGACCTTAGTCAGAGTAGGTGCCATATTTAACTTTACACAAAAGAAACATGGGTGGTCGTGAATGGTAAATGTACGGGTCCGTTCAATAGTTTGCACTGTCGCCAATTTTCAGATCCCATTTCTTTTGTCCACTGGAAGAAAAGCATATTTTCAATGTTGCGTTGACTAATAGACACCAATGTGCACAACTGTACAACTTATTGAACAGACCATACATGCATCACTTACAGCCTCGTCTTCATTAGGTCCATTAAAGTAGACTGAGGAACAAGAATATAAGGGTCACCTGTTTACTTTGTAGACTGTGGGAATCGTCCAGCCGTGGGACAAGGGAGGATTATCGGTGGCGTCTCTGCCCGGAGAGGTGAATGGCCATGGGTGGGCAGTCTGCAGTACCAACGCACCCACCGCTGTGGAGCTACGCTCATCCACTGCAAATGGCTCCTGACTGCTGCTCACTGCTTCAGAGGGTAGTGTACCACTGACTGCCGACTTCCCAACATGCTCTAGTCTTAAAAGAGTTGAACAGAAAAAGATTGTGTTTATTTTGTGTTTTCATCAATAGTGAGCTGAACACTGCCAGTTGGACAGTAAGTCTTGGGTCAGTCATTTGGTCTGGAGTGGGTGCTCTGGTTATTCCAGCGCAAAGGATCATCTCTCATCCTGCTTTCAATAGCAGCACCATGGACTTTGATGTGGCCTTGGTGGAACTCTCCATCCCCGCCCCCAAGTCCTACACCATCCAGACTGTGTGTTTGCCTTCTCCCTGGCATAGCTTTATCAAAACTATGGAATGCTACATCATTGGATGGGGCGCTGTGAAGGAGGATGGTGAGTTTGGGGTTGGTCATGGTGACAAGATAAAACCTAGACAAGTAGTTTTTGATATCGTTTTCACACTAGATGTTCTGGTGTGGACCCAGGTTCGATTGAACTTAGTTATGTGAAAGCTGTCTTTCGAACTGAAGTGTCCATCCACCAAGGAGCACGCGTTCTGTCTTTTTAGGAAGGGGTCTGGGATTTGACTCACATGAACTGTAATACATTTAGTGATTAATGTAAATGCAATCCGAAAATGAAATGCTGTTATGAATATTTTGCGGAAATTATCAGCCTATGAATTCTGACCATTCCCAGCATGGGCATGGAGAGACAACTAAATTAGGATACAACGTACCAAGTGTGAAAACGACATATAAAAAATGTCTTCCAGACTTCATCTACATTAAACCTTGATTCCAAAAAGATATGGACATATTTGTGGACTGCATTTCATTAATAGGATCCATTATGATGTATGGTCTGTTTATTCCATGTAGGTATGATAACCAATTTTCTGCAAAAAGCAAAGGTTAGTGTCTTTGATCAGTGGGACTGCCAGCGAGCTTATGGTGGTGGACTTACCGACAACATGATGTGTGCTGGCTCTGTGGAGGGGAACAGGGACACATGTTTGGTGAGTTTGTGAGAATATTAAGGGTTTCTGAATGCTACTGTACGAAAAGAAAAAAATCAGCAGTTGCACAGGAGTAGGATACATCTGAATGACTTCTTCTGAAGCACTGCTGCACTTACCTGATGATACTTAATGCTCTAAGTCTTTTTTTTTTTTTTACCTTAAAACATCCAGCGTGCCTCTTAAGCTTATTACGTAACATAGCCCAATGTAATTCAACCATATCCTTGAGTTTTCAGCAGACTTCTTTAAATGTCATTCCTTCCACAAAAACACAAGTGAACGCAGTGGTCTTCTCTTCTTCTGCAGGGAGATTCAGGGGGCCCTCTGGTGTGCCGGGAACCCCAGGGCCGTTGGTTCCTGGCCGGGGTGACCAGCTGGGGTCACGGCTGTGGTCGAATTGGCTTCCCGGGAGTTTACATGCAGGTCACGTCTGTCAGAGAGTGGATATCTCTATACCTCCCTTTTTAAAAATATGATCCAGAAATATCCTCCAGCACAATCACAAGTGATGTGCAAACGTGTCTCTCAACTGAAGATGCATGAAACTCAAACGGATGACTTTAACAACATGTTCACTCTACTGTCAAAATATTTATTTGTGGTATTTATTAACATTGCATTCTGGTGTACGATGCACTAGCCCTTGAAATGGTTTTTGCCATTTAGAAAAACAACAACATAAGGTCTCCATGAAATCTGCAGATTTTTATGCAATTCTGGCCTGATTTTGAGAGGAAAATGCTCCAATTTAGCAGGTTGCAGATCCCGTGTGGGCCTACGCATAACCAATATGGCTTAGAAACATGTACAAATAATGATCAATGAGAAGTGGTTTTAACTTCAGGTGGAAGATAATAAAATATGGTGACATATGCTTTAAGTGTTCTTGATAAATTCTGATTTAAATCCCCTTCTCATTTCACCAGCAGAATTTATATTCCAGTAATGGAAAATGTAGGAAATTTGCTTTGAGTTGGTTGATGCATTAAGGCCAGAAACATTCTTTGCAAACACACAAACCACATATCGCAACCACATGGTCCATTTGAACATAAGTGTATTCTTGTGTTACTAAGACAGAACCAAACCTCAGTACAAAGTCTGTGCCATTAAACAAGATTCATTTCAAACTGTTGCTCCGCCATGCCAGTACTTGACCAGGCTGTAGAATAAGAGTTTGTGAAAATGCATGCTATAACGCAGCTTATGACAATGCTGAGAAAGCAAAATGTAAGTCCATGTACTTGATTAGTGTGTTTCAGGCCTAATGTGTACAAATGGTGCTTAATCTGTTAACCTGTTATTTCATCAATGCAACAAAAACATCAATAAAAATGGATTGACTTGATGGTATTTATTTGCATTCCATAAAAACAGCACAACATCTGTCTGGACATGTCTTGGTGGAGTTTGCATCTCTATCCAAGCCTTTACAAAACTCAATGAAGCAAAGGTAATTGGGAACTTTGACACGCTTGTACACAAAGGGAACTGCTTTTACAAGGGTTTGTAGTTTGAGTGTCTAAACAACCCTACTACTGTACTTAACAGACAATGAGACAAATGACACTCCAGTGTCGACAATTGCAGTCTGTTCTTCAGAGGTAAGTTAGAAGCACTTTTCGGACGATCCTGGTGAAGAAGTGACAATTATTGCAACAAAGACGCCCCTGAATTCTTCCCCTGTGGGAGAAGAGCTAGGTTTGCGGAACAGAGGTGGTAAAGTGAGCCGTTCCCTCAGGGAATGGAGTAACATCCACCCAATGACAAAAGGCAGACAGATGGCACATTGAATTTTGATTGGCTGCTTGATGAATGGATAACAGCATAAGGGGAGGTGTCCGATTTTTAGCATTGTTTTTAAACATAGTGAAACCTGCGAGCAGGAACTGGATATCAAAATCCTGACCCGTCCTCTTGTTATCCCAATTCTGCTCATTACTTTAAGCATGAGAACTGCTACTACAATTATCAATCCTTTAATTTGAAAATTATTAAACAGCTATGTCTTGTATTATCATTTTAACATGGTTTGAAAACAAAACTTAATGAAAAATGTCCATGTAGAGTCTAAATCCAGCCACCTGGTTCCTTCTGTATCCATCAGTTGTTGTTGCGTGGTAAGCGTGCCAAGTCTATACACTCGTCGTGCATTTGGAGACCAGGCATCTCGACCTGAGGACTCAGGTGATACCGAGGTAGTACCGGCCGCCATCTGCACATCAAATACGTGCCCGTTCCCTCTGTAATCTGGAATTATACGCGCGGGAGACCGTGTTCCATGCATCCATGTAGCGGTCCATGCACATGGCAATGCATTTCTGGGGAAAAACGAAAGGGTTATGCATGGGTCTAGATGTTATTTCCTCAAAGAAACATGGACAGCGGTATAGGATGTCCTGCTCATACCTGTTCAGAGTTGTCCAATGTGCTTCCTGGCTTGCCAATGCATTTCTTGAAGCATTTATCAGTCATTCTCTGCAATGAACGACAAATGGCATTAGGAATGCATGGAATAATTCTAGTATGCTAGTACTATAGTACATTTTGTAACTGGATACCTTATAAATAGGTACTGTGGCAGTAACATAATGAAAAGGACTTTGAAACAATTAATTGCTAGAAAATTGGACAAATAGTTACACAGAAACAGCAAACAACACAATGGATTAAACAAGTCATTTTAAGAAGAAAAACTGAAATAGTATTTTCAAATAAAATGTCATATTTACAACTGGATTTTTTAAAAATAGTACAATACATGATAATGTTGAAAATTCTTTGCCATACCATGCATCACTGTACTTTCTTAAAGGGTACCATGCTCCTATACCATGGTATATCATTGTACCTTTATCACTTCCTTTATCGTGGTACATACTCAAAAATACAGTTTTTGTATTTGTACAGAGACAAAGCTTTACAAACATGGTCTGTGGAGGTACCATGGTACAAGTTTAAAATACCAAGGTAATACTACAAGGTAAGTGTATAGAGTGATAACAGATAATATTAATGTACTTTTGCAATAAAACTGTGCTTACTGGTCACCGCCATGAAATTTACATGATACACCAAAGCATAGCCTAACGTTACCATGGTAAAGTCATATAAGAGTAATCCATTTATTCAGCATCATGTAATGACAAAATCTATCCAACACAAGCCCCTTGTGTTGTTTTACTTATTAATTTTAGGAAGCACAATGAAATTATAATGTAAGGGTATTTATATAGGGATAATTTAAAACAGCATATAACATCTTAAGAGTTAAAGTCACTAACCTGCAGCAGCTCTTGCGCGTTCGCAACGGCAATCTGAACTTTGACCTGCTCCATTATAGTGCCAGTGTCCATTTTACCAGAAGATGAGCCCGAAGAGAAATCAGAACCAAAACTGTCCATTTTACACAATTATAGATCTAATAACAGTGACACACCGGATTAAAGTCTGTGTCGCTTCTGTACATGTGATAATTTTGCCCTTGAGATGAACCGGAAGCGCTGTGGAAAACATCCTGACTGTTGACTTCTGGGAAATGTAGTTTTAAATGACAGCAAAAACAAATAAGATCGTAACGTGATAATTTTTAAACAACATCAAGAACAACAATATTAGCCTATCATAATGTTGCCTGTCATTAGCATAAATTCAGATTTTACAAGGATTTATCGCTTTTGATTTAACACACCATTTTGCCGTTTTAAAAGGTCAACAAAATGACATTAATATGGGACATATTTTTTTGTAAATTTCCAATTCCCCGTCTGCTATAAATTCTCTCTCTTTTTAAAAAAAATAACGATTTGTGTTTTTTATAGGTTCAGCTTTATTGCAACATGAGTTTTGTCCAGTAGGTGCCGCTACATTACACCAGATATTGCTGTACACAAATTAGTTTATCGTTTGTTCTTCAGTTTTTTAAATCAATCAATCAATACATCAATAAATACATTATAATATAATATATAATATAATATAATACTATAATATAATATAGGCCTACCATTGTGGAAGTTAAAATGTCAAACCAGCCAGAATGATTTTGTTTTGAAAGTCAGATAATTGGTAATGAGGACTGTGTAAACAGGGCATTGACACAGTAACGGCTGTTTAAGCTCTAATAACTCTATTAGATATGAACAAGTTTTGGCTGAGTGAAGATGAATGAGTGTTGGCAGGGGGTCTGACAGTAATTAACAGTCACACAGTACAGTAATTCTTCACTCACAGTAATACACTGGTGATGTTTGTACAACAACCGTTCTGGACAAATGAAACATGCAAAGAAAAACATCATGCGCTCCTGTTGGCATAACTGTGTTGGAATGAAAACATTGTGGATTGATACTAAATACCTCAATGAAAGAGCCTCAATAAGCAGTAATCTGGAGGTATCATGGTACAGCAATGGTATAAAGTGGTAAAGCCAACAAACACTGCTGATTTTTTTTTACAACTTTTTTTTAAGTAAACATTGCTATTGTAATTATTTTAGCCTACCTTGTAGTTGTATGATACTGTAGGCTATTTAAAATCTCATTTGCTAGTTTTTGGAGTTATTTTTGACCAAAAAAAAGGGTGACTGTAAATAGTGACCGTAAATAGTTTATGCATAACTGCAATATGACCTTCTTAAGAAGAAAGAGATAGTGTTCTTGCTATCTGTGGAGGCTTACACATTCTTACATGAGACGTTCCTATTCACAATCTCAAACATGAAAAACATGTGTCTCAATACCAGTGCATCACATTCATACACACCAAATGCTCACTGATTATCCAAAACACTTCTCATTGCTAGAAATAAAACATGTCCTAAGATCACCTCCTCCGCCAGGATTGGATATTTAACATGCGGGAAGAGGAGGAGCGACTGAGATCCACACTACACTCACTCACCGATTCTCGAGTCACAGTAGTAATGTTCCCCAGCGTGTAACAGGCGGATCTCACAGACTTCAGACTGATCCCATCAAGAGAAATGTTACTACTGAAATCTTTCAAGACATCTTAAAGTAACACGTGTTTTTAAAAGTCGAATGCATACTGTTCAAGTCCGCCCGACGAAAGCAAATAAGGTAAAATTCATGCTACTTTTTTCATACTTGGTTATACGACACAAACTATATTCAAGCGTGTAGTTGCTTATACATGGATTGTTTTGGACCGCTCAGTAGATTTGTCTGTCGAAAACCTGTCACTTTAACATTAAATATTTAAATATGCTACTGTAAACGTCATACCTCATCATGTAAAGTTGTTTTTGTTTTGTTTTACGGAAAAGAAAACTATATAGAATATATTTGTATTAAAGTTTAAACGGCAAAAAAATGCGTATATTGTCGTAGTTGACCACATAGTCACTGCAGTTATCGCTACTGTAAACCATGGTACATTCATACGGAATTTTCATATATTCATATTTTCTCATGACTGTAACGTATTTTTTGTAACAAAAACAATGTATATGCTTTTTTTATAACTAGCATAGTAAACAAAGTCATTGGTATCTTGGGTTATCTATTTTGGAAAAATAACATTTTGGTGTCTATTTAAAGCCTTTTTAAAGATTTGGTCGCTGGCCTTATTATGCGACCAGTATTTAAAATACAACAAACACATGGAAATGTTATTTATTTAATAGTGGTGTAGTAGTCATTTTAGTTCACTGTTGTACTATTGTTAGACAATTAAGTTTCATAGTCCTATCCAATTTACTTTGTTTCATGCATAATGGAAATTATGAAATGATAGCTAAGAGCAGTAACTTTATCAGAGATCAAAGCGGAAGGCGATGATTCATTTCCCATAAATCATTAACCCTTGTACTGAACAATCTCAAGGTAAACGAAATGCTGTTTAACAAACGATTATGGGTTTACTGCCGTCCAAGGATATGGTTCCAAGAGTAATTGCCCTAACTATGATGTATCCACCGTCTAATTATATGTTAAGGATTTTTAAACACTGCTGAACAATAGGCCTTCTGAGTAATATCAAATGAATGTCCATGGATGATTTGAGATGATAATGGGAATCTGAAAGGAAATGGTTTTAATTGTTGTTTTTTCTTTCTTTTATCCAGTTCAAAGATGTCTGTCAGTAATCACGAGAACCGAAAGTCAAGGTCAAGCTCTGGGTCCATGAACATCCATCTGTTCCACAAAACGTCACATCCCGACAGCCTGCTTACCCACCTCAATCTCCTCCGCAAGCGCCATGTCTTCACAGATGTAGTCCTGCGTGCTGGACATCGAGCATTCCCATGCCACCGGGTGGTTCTGGCATCATGTAGCCGCTATTTTGAGGCCATGTTTAGCGGTGGCCTGAAGGAGAGCCGAGACGCCGAGGTCAACTTCCACGACTCTTTGCACCCGGAGGTTCTGGAGCTCCTGCTTGACTATGCCTACTCCGCCCGTGTGATCATCAACGAGGAAAACGCAGAGTCTTTGCTGGAGGCTGGCGACATGCTCCAGTTCCATGACATCCGCGATGCCTCTGCAGAATTCCTGGAGAAGAACCTGCATCCGTCCAACTGTCTTGGGATGATGCTTCTGTCCGATGCTCATCAGTGCCAGAGGTTGTATGAACTTTCTTGGCGGATGTGCCTGGCAAATTTCGCTAATCTCTACCACACTGAGGACTTCTTAAGCCTGCCCAAAGATAAAGTTCAGGAGCTTGTTTTTAGCGAGGAGTTGGAGGTTGAGGATGAAAGCATTGTGTACGAGGCTGTTATTGATTGGGTTAGAGCAGACATTGGGAGAAGACATCTGGATCTTCCCGACCTTCTGCGCTGTGTTCGCCTCGCTCTACTTCCGGAGTCCTACCTGCTAAAGAATGTCGCGTCCGAGGAGCTCGTCATGGGACACAAGGTGGGCCGTGAGATTGTAGAAGACGCTGTCCGCTGCAAAATGAAGATCCTGCAGAACGACGGAGTTGTCACGGGTTTCTGCGCCCAACCCCGGAAGGTCAGCCAAGCCCTCCTGCTTCTAGGAGGCCAAACGTTCATGTGTGACAAAGTATACATGATTGACCACAAGGCGAAAGAGATCAACCCCAAAACGGACATTCCTAGCCCTCGCAAAGAGTGTAGTGCTTGCGCAATCGGCTGTAAAGTGTATGTCACGGGTGGTCGAGGGTCTGAAAACGGGTCTTCAAAAGACGTTTGGGTCTATGACACCTTGCACGACGAATGGTCCAAAGCTGCACCGATGCTCGTCGCTAGATTTGGACATGGTTCAGCAGAACTTGACCACATCCTGTATGTAGTAGGTGGACACACATCCCTTGCAGGGTCGTTCCCTGCATCCCCGTCTGTGTCCCTGAAACAAGTGGAGCAGTACAACCCCCAATCCAACAAGTGGACACTGGTAGCTCCTCTTCGAGAGGGTGTGAGCAATGCTGCTGTCGTAGGGGCCAAAAACAAACTCTTTGCTTTCGGAGGGACTAGTGTCAACAGGGACAAGTATCCTAAGGTTCAGTGCTTCGACCCCTGTGAGAACAGGTGGACTGTCCCGGCCACTTGTCCTCAGCTTTGGCGTTACACAGCGGCCGCAGTTGTTGGGAACCATGTTGTGGTCATCGGTGGAGATACTGAGTTCTCGGCGAGCTCCGCGTACCGCTTCAATAGCGAGACGTTCCAGTGGACCAAGTTTGGTGACGTGACTTCAAGGAGAATCAGCTGTCATGCAGTGGCGTCGGGGAATCGCCTGTATGTGGTCGGGGGATACTTTGGAGCACAGAGGTGTAAAACCTTGGACTGCTATGACCCCTCAACGGACTCATGGGATAGCATAACAAGCATACCGTATTCGCTTATCCCAACAGCATTTGTCAGCACCTGGAAGTACCTCCCATCTTGAAGAAAAATACAACTCTTATTTGGTGAGTATTGTCCAATGTCACTGTCCTGGACCAACTGACAACATTTGCTTTGTATACATCTGCCCTCTGAGATGTATAAAGCAGTCATTTTGTTTGTGGATGAGAAATGTCTAACCGTAATTAGTGCTTTTGGATGTCAAATAAAGATTAAATGTTTCTTAATAGTTTTAAGGAATGTGGCAGCACAAATTACTGAGTAAACGCGTCTCTCTGGGGCGTACAAGCTTTCCTAAATGGTTCCAGCAAAAACAGGATCAGGTTCATTCTTGCAGTTCTGCCAATGGCGAGGCCTGTACCATTTTTTTTGCACATTGCTCCACTGAAAAAGTGTATGGTCTTGCTTCCCTGGATTGTTTACAAATCTTCTGTCTTTTCTTTTATATAGATGTCAGGGCTTATTGTTCTCACAAGTGTACACAGTAGCCAGACAGATAACAAACTCAAATAATGGTTTCCCACAGATCATCGATGTTTAGAGAAGGCGTGTTTATTTGAGATTGATGCGTAATGTTTGGCAGGGAGATTCAAGGATGGGAAACAGGAGCCTTTCAACTTGTCAGGTGACCCTGCTCTTTATTTGTTGTAAGACATCAAGAATTTTTGTAGCGCTAAAAACTCGCACTAGTTCAACTTCTAAAACACATCGTCTTGTTTAGCACTCGCAGCTTGTTGAGCTCAGCGCTCACGCCTAGAGGAACTGCTGTTTGCCCTTCCTCAATAATAAACAGATGGTTTGGGTGGAGACGGGCAGAAGAGCCTCAGATCTGCACGGCTGCAGCTGACAAGTCTCTTTTATCCTTCTTTGAGTGCAAACGTTGCAGTTCCAGCTCTTTTGAATATCACTAATTCGCCATTGAATTTTGCACAGAATAGCCTTGTCAGAAATGCTGGAGTGAGGCATGTGGAATAGGGTGCAGCTATATTTTGCACCATTTGGCAGCCAGCAGCTTAAAACTAAAAATACACGTTGCTTTAGAAGTCGTCATCTTGTAAAGGGCGAGGAAAACAAACAGAGATGATGTTCTTTTCTTTGATGTTCATATTTGCCACAAACCAACGTGCATTTGAGTACATCGAAGATGCATCGCACTAAAGGTGTAGACAGACTCTCAGACAATTTCTCACCAGCCAGTCACGCAGATAAGTTTCTTTCCTATTGTCATTGCATATCATCACAGTGAGTCACTGTTTGACTTTGAGTTGGTACAGAATACTTTGGAACGCAGTTCACTCAACATACTTGGTATGCTTTTTCTAACCCAACATTATCCTTACATGCATTGTTTATTTACTTGAACAACCCCATGAACTGATTTGACAAGCACAGATCTATTTCCTGTCAACGTACAGTAAGGCTAAAAGGAATACCTGACAAAAAACTGCTTAGATTGTGGTTTAACTCGGGATGTTTGAAATAGCATGCTAGTATACTTTTCTAATATAGTATGCCTACTGTGCACAGTATGCTGACTTTCTATTATACAATATGTATGACCTACAACTGTAGGCATACAGTGCTGAATACTATACTGTGCTTGATTATACTTCCTTTTCCTGTACTGGCAATGATCTGGATGAAATATCAGATATTTACTTTTTGAGTCTTGTCTTAGTACCAAAATAAGACCTTTACACAAATTTGAATGCAAAATAAAAAAAATGTGTTACTATAGGCCCTTTGTGATGAGGTTATTTGCATGCTACAGTTTAAAACGTTTTGTTCCATAATGCCTACCGTTTCACTTACTACTAATAGAGTGTACCATGCGTTACTCAGAGATAGAATGTAGCTGGTTACAGATGAATTATATTTCCAGTCTTCAGGCAACTTTAATGTTGCCTAGTTGGCATTGTAATCCGAACTGTAACATGAGCACCATGGAGGAAGTTATCAAGATCCTCTCATTCTTTGGTCTTGCAGAGCAGGCTGTAGTAACTGGCACTTCTCCAATACACACCATATGAGTCTCTGTTTGTTGTATGACACACCTGATCTAGGTCAAGGGTCAGTTCCTGACTGTTTTATTATTCACGGAGGCGGACCAGAGTGACCGTCACGGTCAATACTAATGT
This sequence comes from Phoxinus phoxinus, assembly GCF_949152265.1. Taxonomy (NCBI): domain Eukaryota; kingdom Metazoa; phylum Chordata; class Actinopteri; order Cypriniformes; family Leuciscidae; genus Phoxinus; species Phoxinus phoxinus. The sequence continues at coordinate 20,838,221 of NC_136895.1, read as the reverse complement.
TTTATTAATGCTAGCTTTAAAAAAAAAACAAAAAAAAAAAACAGAAAGATCCTTTATTTTGGCAGCTGAGTCCAGCCTTTACCGACACGCGCGTGGACTCTCCGCGTCTCTCGAGCCCCGCGGCGCGGCTGGATCTGCATAAAGTTAATGGACATTTTTCACTTCTTTGTCCGTGGAAGCAGCACCCGCGGAAAGAAATTGAATAATACAAAGGCCTCAAATTGGTTACCAGCCGTAAATAGATCAAACAGGTCATTCAGCCGCGAACTCGCTTGATGTAATTAATCAGAATAGCAAAATATTCATACATGAGATGAGGTGAAAAGGCTGCGATTTAGCATACAAACTGCCTTTGTTTTTCAAGCCGGGGGCGCAAAGACCGAAAAGAGCCGGTATTCTTGGTCACTTATGGATCAATTAGAACTCGTAAACACAATCAAATGTGAAAAAGAAAATGCCAGGAAGATTTAAACTGCCGGCCTGTCACCATATGATTTAGCCTATAAACTAATCCGCAAGATCTGCTCTCAGCTAAACAGTGCCAGAATATCGAGAGGCGGTTCATAATGCAAAGCAAAGGGCGTTTCCTAATAAATAAGGTGCTGACTCGGGATTGATCCGAGCACTGATAAATTCACACAGTAGTTTACACAGCTGTCATTAATTCAGCCCTGTGTGACCCTCATTATACTGAAGCCATCGGGAAAGAGCTGGAGCCAAACCACTAGCTAGCCTATACTTTCAGTTCAAGATAGGCCTATTTATTTATTAGTTAGGCCTAGCCTATTGTTTCATTTGTATTAAGGGTTATCATAGGCCTATATACATAAATAAATGTGGCTAATATTTATTATTCAAGTTTATTTATTTTCGTATTTATTTCAAGTTTTATTAATTATAAAAAACAATTAGCCTATAAATAAAGTAAAAAATAAATGTATTTGTTTTTTATGACTTAATTATTTGTATTTATTTAAAATCCATATTATTAATGTATTTGGGTGATAAATATTTATTTCAAGGTTGTTTTTTTTCATTAAAAAAAAATCTATTAATTTGATTAATAAATATTACCATTTTTTTATTTTATTTTAGTCTTACTAATTAAAATGAAAAATTTCTGTTTCACCATTTATATAAAAAAATAAATAAATTTGATTTGGGTGATAAATCATTTATTTAGTACCCAAATAAATAAGTTTAAAAAAAATAGTAACTTGCAAACGCTTAAGTGCTTTACAAATGAATAAAAAATGTTAATGCAATAAATAAATAAATAAATAAATAAATAATACTCCGAATACAAAGACCTTAAAAGCTGAAATGTGTGTTTTAGCATGTAGTTGACATGCCTAATAAAACCTGGTAGTGAATTCCAGAGTTTGGAAGAATAAAGTAGATGTAGCCTAATGAACTCCAGTTTAAGGCTATGCCAGGTGATGAAAACAAGCCTATACAATCTATTAAACACAAGCTGATTGAATCCCAGGCATGCGTTCGGGTCTTTAGACTTGCTTTAATGGAATTTCCAAGGGCTTCAAACTGGGTCAAAGGTCACTTGGTCTGCTGCTGGTTTGGGAAGGGTGAGACCACTGACGCTGATGGATAAGCGCTGCTCGAGCGTTAGTTACGCAACGCTGAAGCGCTGTTCACTTCGCCCAAGCGTTTGTGCAGCATCGCTTCTCATGTCTTAAATTAAAGTGTCTGCCATGTCCCAGAAATAACACAATGGAATGAAATACGGGACGCTGATGTTTAAATATATCTCTGAAGCTGCTGTACTTGTGAAAGGGTGATAGCTCATTCTCAGGTAGTATTTTTAATGCTGCTGCTGGAGTGTTGATCGTCTCAACAACGGAAAAACAGGCATCAGCAATATTGGGAGAAACGTCCATGCATGACTTTTCACATCCAAACAGTATTTTAATTTACTGTTTTTTTTCTGTCCACAACTGAACTGTGACCCTCATGTCCAGAACAGTATTGATTAGAAAAAAGGGTTCAGGCCTTTAATTACACCACCAGACACACTTGTGGTGTCAAGAGACACGGTGGGGTGCAAAAGGATCAGCTGGATAGTTTTAGCGGTTATTCACAGTATTATCTAGACTTTACAGCGCTGTTAACCTTGTTAGACTCTAAATCAGCTTCAGTGGTGTCAATCGGAGACTCCTTAAGAGAGAGCTAAAAATATGTTTTTAGTTTTTTTGTCTTTAATAGGAATTTTAATATGATTTTTTTATGTCATTTTTTTCAGCATCTTTGTGTATAAATATATATATTTGCTAGCATTCAATTTTGGTTAAAAATATGTATTGTATATCTGCATTTTATATCCCATGTTGCTCTGTTGGTTTTGCCTTAGTCAAAACGGTTTACACGTTCCTAATGCAACCACAAAGACAAAATACACTCTTTAAAAAGTAAAATGATCAAAAACTCATCTAAAGGAACAGCTCGTTTTATAGGTTGTGGAAAAACATGTTGTAAATGCTGAAATTAGGCACAAGTGAACTTCATGATCTCATTACCTACATGTTTCAGTGGATGAAACACGTTTAACAGGGCAAGAACAATTTTATAGTACAAGTTTTAAAGCTCTTTTGAAATGAAAAGCAGCTTAACATACCGAATGTGATCTCATTAGTAGGTGTTTGTATACATATACATTGATACCATGAAGCAAATGCTACTTTTGTCATGCACTCAGTTTTTTTAAACTAATGTGAAGGATTGTAGGTGAACTATGTAAAGTTCAACATGTGTAACTCATTCCCTGTTTTTCCGTCCTCAGATCTTTCAGCGTTCTCTGGAATGCAGCCGAGTACCCCCCCTACGAGGCTTGGGAATGCCGGGGGAGGGGGAGGCGCTTTTCCTCCTTCACATTCACATGGACCTTTCACTGGAAACCAAGCCCTAGGTCAGTCGGGATGGTAACCATGGCAACCCATCCCAGGTCACTGCGGTTCTGATGGCAGGACGCGACCCACACAAGATGCAGATAGCATTGTGAACACTTGTACATAAACTTACTAGACTTCACTAGGCTATTTTTAGCCCGAGGTTACACGCTTCAACGTCTCGCTCACTCACACGGATCTTCTGCGGTCATTATTTAAGTAATTATTAACTCTTGCCTCTGGTTACTCACCTTCATGCATGAAACGGGGCTCATTGTGTTCTTGGTAAAATTCGGGTGACCTTTGAAAGAGGAAATGAACCCAAAACAGTTGAATAACTAGTTAGGCTGTGCTGCCTTTTTTTATATCAATTGTTTTCACATTCTACATTCTAAAAAAAATTCTGATCAGCACTGTATTCGCGTGTTATAACAGTACTAGATGAATAGCCAGGCTGAGCTAATAGACAAGTTTGGGTCATATTTCACCCCAAAATAATAAAAAAAGTATATTTTGCATACAGAAAATGAAGCCTGTTTTTAGGATGTTTGCATTGCAGGATTATTTTTAGGGCAATTAAAACACATTTTCCCTCCAAATTCTCATTACCGTAATGCAAAAAGTCATTACCGTAATGGAAAAACAAGAATGTATTATTATTTTTTTAAATAATACTTAAATCCTGGACAAATTACAGTAAGGTGTAAATGTAATCCTAATTGTCATAAAATAATGTTACAATGCAAAATAAGAAGAACCAAATAAGATATTATATTTTGCTTGAAGACACTGAAGCCTGTTTTTAGATTGTTTGCATTGATATTTTCAAGGCAATTCAAGCAGATTTTTCCTCGAAATTCCGAACATTACCGTAATGGAAAAACCCCAAGAATGTATTATTTAAAGGGCACCTATTATGACATTTAAAATGTTCCTAATGTTGTTTAGGGAGTCCCCAACAACAGTTTTACATGCATGCAATGACAAAAAACACTTTTGTTGTCGTATAATATGCATTTATTTTTACCTGATTTGCTCACCGACTCCCAAATGAATCGTTCAACGACTCATTTTTCAAACCCCTCCTTTGCGCGACGCTAATCTGCGTTGATTGGTCAGATGACCCAGCAGTGTTTACATAGATAATACTTATTGTTTAACACGGAGTACAATGATGCTTTTATCAATTAAATTGTGTTATAATAATTATTATAGTCCACTGCTTTGTAGTTTGTAGTAAAAAACTAAAAATAAGATAAATAATGTAATGTTATGTTATCGAGCATAGCCCAGAGTTCATATTGTAAAAGCACAATCAGTCTTTGTTTGCGTTAGCCCGATGCATAAACATAACGTTTTTACAAAAATAAAAAAAATAAAATGTAGTTACGTTACTACGAGGTATTACTCTATTCTTTAAGACAACTCCGAAAACAACGACAAACACTTCACATAGCTATCTCAATACAATTGTTATTGAAGACCTAGAAGCTAAACGGTGCTTACACAACAAACAAAATAATTATTAAGCATGCTACATAAAACATAAAAGCAACAATTATTAATAACACTTACAGGATGTGATACGGAGGAGGAAGCTGATGCAAATACACTTGGAACTGAACCTTCCTTCAATATCAGCCGGCTCGCGAATCCAAGTTTGAGTGCATTAAGTTGGTAAAGCAATCGTCTTCAAAATGGCGCGAGCAAAGCACAAGGCTCGGACTATACTTCTGTGGTATAGTTGTATGAATTGTAGCCACTTAGTCTTCAAATGCTCCTCCTTGGGCAGATCGCACTTCAGAACACAGCGTCTCATCGCCGTGATATTTTCCCTGCTGGCCTTGGAGCGCAATAAGTGGGCGTATCGTATTCAAATAACTTGACAAGTTGACGTCATCTAGTCAGAGAAAAAGCTTCGGTCTTCTAACGATTCATAAAAATGACTCAGAGTCGACTCTTACTTTTGAAAGACAATAACTTTATATACGGTGCAGTTTCATATTTCAAACTTTGCAGGATGTTTTTGTTCACTTAGATCTATGTTACACACTACATGAAAGGTAAATTTCAAAATTCCATAATAGGTGCCCTTTAAATAATAAAAACAAAAAAAAATAATACTTAACTCTCCAAATTCTCATTACTGTAATGCAAAAAAAGTGGTTACCATAATGGAAAAGAACAAGAATACATTATTTAAATATGTGTATGCTGATAAAAAAACTAAAAAAAAACTTAAGTCTGGACAAATTGCGGTAATGACGAATTTTTTTCTTAATTGGCATTAAATGAATGATACTATGCAAAAAAAAACAAAAAAAACAACAACTCTTAATGGTCCTAAAACAGGCTTTATTTTCTTTACTCATAATAGTAGTTTTCACTCAACTTTGGAATGTGTAGTTTACAATGTGAATAACAGGTGGTTAAACTACTAAAGCGGTGGATTTCTTCCTTAATGGTTTCGTGCCAATGGTTCAATTTTTTCCACTCTTTTCAAAGTGAACAAAAACAACAAACGTCTTAAATGTTGCTGTACACGTAGTAGCCTTGATTGTTCTTTTGTGAAGTATATTGTATTTTTTTAAAGTAGATTTTGCACATTGTATTAAGTCGCTGTCCCACTGTTGAACGGTCATCTACACTCAAGGGTGTTTTTCTTAAACGTAAAACGTAAGAATGTGTTGCCTGAGGCCAAAGAAAGCAGCACAGATAGAGACATGTTACCAGCTAAATGTTGTGTTTGCGAACTGTTTTGCATTGAAATATGTTGTGTTGTGAAATGTCTTAATTTGTGTACAATTTTTTGATATCACTGATACTTGTTTGTTTTGGACATTTATTGCCAAATATTGTTTCTAACATCTGTCAGTGTGTGTTAAAGACTTTTTTTAAAATAAAATGTCAGTGAAAATGCTAAGCAAGCGTTTTTATTGTAGCACCAGGATTGGATTTTTTGGATTAGCATGACTATGATCCGCTGAATGACAAGGAATGTCTCCACCTTTCATAACTCACTAGATGCACTGGATTTTTAAAATTGCCAGTCACACCCAGTTGATTTCAACCACAGAGATTTCTGTGCACAAACTTTACGACTTCACATTGCTATTTTCGCTCAAGAGATGGTCGTCTTCAGACACGACTCTTGAAAGGGTGTGTGGGTACATGTCATGGCACCAGCCTCATTCCACTCATTCCTGGGCAGGTGTGATCAGTGGAAATGCCAACGAATGGCACGAGACTTCAGACTGCGTTCCTTTGCCAAGACTGTAGGGGAAGAGATCTGGCTGTTGAAAGAGACAAGACAAATAAATGAAGCCAATACTGTTTATCTTAATAGGGAAACCATATTACAAAAGTATAACATTTCTCTCAAACGAACTGTTGAGAAACTAACCAGATGTCCTTATGAGTCATCCAGAAGCAAAATCCAGAAGTCACTTCAGACGGTTGTAGGACCACTAATAAAATATCAACGGCTTGTTCTCAAGGCAGATAACTTTCATGTAGTGTGTAATATAGCTGTTTGTGAATGTTGTAAGTTGTCAGTAATTCCAGTCTTCCTGCACAAACCAATATAGGTTTGTAACAAATTAGCATAATGGCGCTGGCTGCCTGTGAACAACGTCTACTTTGACCCTCAAACACTGTAGTTGTGGCTGAGACTGGAGGAGTTTGGTTCATGTTGTCGACATGTCCAGAAGATGCTGTTTTCTGAAGCAAATTTCCATTGCATCACTTCCAAAGGATGATGTTCGTATCACTGTGTATATCAAGTCCTGAGGAAGACGTGGAGCTGAAATCCAGATATGGTAATGGCTGCTTCGCTTGCACTGTAAGCGGAAAAGACTGGACGATCAGAGAAGACCAATCACAACAGACTGGACCATCTGACCAATCAGAGCAGAGTAGACCAATCACAACAGACTGGACCATCTGACCAATCAGAGCAGAGTAGACCAATCACAACTGACTGATAAGTCTGACCAATCAGAGCAGAGTAGACCAATTACAACTGACTGATCCGTCTGACCAATCAGAGCAGAGTAGCTCTCGAAAGAAGGGGTTTAGGGAGACTGAATCATTTATCAAGCCGTTTCAGACACTGTAAGAAAAGATGTGATGCTGCAACATATATTATGAGAAGAAAAAAAAAGTTTTACCTTGGATGCATGTAAACCAATTGCAGGAGACCTCCAAAACAAAATCAGGAGCCTTTAATCTAGCATAACAGGGTGACTAAGACATCAACATTAATGAAATCAAACATTCCTCTATTACATCTTAACCAATGCAGTCATTTCCAAACCAAATCCATGGCTGAGCTCCAGGAGACTGATTGAAAAAGACATTGATACCGAAAGTAAGAGCTGGCCTGATGCCCGCCAGACACTCTTGAATAAGTTATGCATGTGGAGGTCAAAAGCCACGGGTCCGTGCACTAATAGAGCCGATCAGAGATGCCAGATGGGAGAAATCCCTAAAAGCAGCTGGGCGCGCTCCCATGGGGAAGAAAACTGGGTTTTCCAGACAGATGTCTTCAAAAAAATTATTTTGCAACCACTGAAGCCTTTGCAATAAATAGGATGACATTTGAATCTAGCAAAGTTCCTTTGAAGCTTGAAGGTTATTGAGGCCTTAGGTAATTTACTTTAAGGTCTACTAATGTTGGCACACCTGGTAAAAATGAACAAAATGGGCTTTGAAAAAGTCTCTTTCCTTTGTATCCTCCTAGTTTTAGTTGGCAGAGGTTATAGTTTATAGTTGTGACACTCATTTGTAAACAAAAGTTTTATGATAGAAATCAATTATTTAACTTGAAAATGATCTTGCATTGCTGACGGAGTAGCTGTGGTGAATGAACGGCGGCAAAAACAAACTTCATTCATCACCAGCAACGTATTCCAGCTGAGCATGTTGACCCGCTAAGTGCTTCAGGTGTGAGCGCAGATGGGGAACAGCTTCTGAATGAATGCGGCGAGAAACACAAAAAGGCACGGGATACGAGACATCTTCCTTTCAAACGGATCTTGGCAGGGTGTGTGTGCGTCAGCCTGTTTTTGTAAGACTGCTCAAAAGCACCATTGTCATGCAAAATGCAAAACCGACAAACTCAAAAAGATTCTGCCGCCGACGCAATTAATGCAGCGCGCATAAATAGACGGTTGAATCTTGGCAGAAGACAAAAGGACTATCCAACAGGGTCTGGAAATGAACGAACCGCCACAGCGTGGACTGAAAGAAGGGGCGGTTGGCGTAGGCGGTTTCAGTGAGGGTAGTTGGTTAATGCTTGTCGTAACCCTGAGCAGAAAGAGCGCAATAGGGTGGAACGGACACTGGGGACAGAGGCAGGGAGTCGGGTGCCCCCCTTCACCTAAATACTGGCGTGTGTCTGCCAGGCGGATGCGTGCAGCTGGGGGCCACCAGGAACACAAAGATCCGGCATTAGTGGAAAAACAGCTTCCAATGGTTGCCCCCCCATGGGGATTTTACCTCTAGGGTCCGGGCCAGAAGCGTCCTTTCCAACCGTCCACCTCGTGTAATTGCAACTAAATCAATGCACTAACGAAAATGTTATTCTGCCCTGCAGGAACCTCCGGCAAAGCTCATCTAGTTTATTATGCTCAGAAAAAATTAGGATCCTCGGGCACTGTTCAAACTGAGGTTTATTTCCCAACCAACACAGCAACTCCCATTCCTTAAGAAATGCAAGAAATGTGTTGTTGTCGACACGGCCAGACAAGTCAAAGCAACTTGTAGGTGAAAAGTGGCCACAGAAATATGCAATTTCGGGTCGTCTTTGACCACAGGCAGCTCAAAGTGCTGATGTGTAGGGGCGTCTGTGGCGTCTGGGCGCAGGTAATTTTCCTTTAGTCGAGTCGAGATGTGATCTGTCAGGAACGTTAATGTTTCTAGTGGTTCCTCAAAGTCCTGTGGTTTAACTGGAGGGAGCCACCACACTATGGCATACACAGCATTTACCCAGACCTCAAGGTGTGTTAAGCAACATCGAGAAGCTTAGTGAGATGATATGAAATGATAACCTTAACAAAAACATGTAGCATGTAGCAGGACAGACAGGCAATGATAGATAGATAGATGGATAGATAGATAGATAGATAAGAACAGTCTTCATTGCAAAGTAAAACAGTGAAGAACTTCATCTTATCTGTATCTCTGTTGCCATAAACAGAACCCAGAATGTGGACCCAGAACCCAGTAACCCTGAATGTTCAAAAATTCCTAAATGAGTTCTTGCCAATTTTAATGTACGATGAGAACCAGGGACAGGAAGCATAACTGACACGCTTTAACACGCGTCGCAGGTTCTCCTGGAGCACATAAATCTTCCCTCAGTAAAAACGCACATCACTCGGCATTCAACACAAAGAGCTGGGCGCCTCCACCCGCCTGGCCAAAACATCTCTTTGTCTAGACGCCATAAAAGAAGCCGCTTATTTGGGAAAACAATTGTGCACAGAAATCGGAGTCTCTAAATTTGAGACGAGAGACTTCTGAGAGCGTTCCGACAGAAACGGGCAGCGGAGAGGAACAGCGTTTAGGGGAAGGAGGGGGGACAGTAATCACTGTTTACACAATGGAGTAATTACGCCGAACAGTAGGGGGGCGGCTGGGCAGCCTGGACAGAAGCTTCGCTGACAGATCTAGCGGCGCTCTGATTAACACTGAATGTTATTATGCGATGCCGAGCTTTGATGCTCTGCCTTGTGCGATCCATGGCCTCGGGTCGAGGCGTAGCAGCAAACTCAAAACATTTCTCGACTCGCAGTAGGTGAACAAAGGGAAAAAAAATAAAAACAAAAATGTTCCTCTAAGCTCAGCGAAGAAGAATGTTGATATTTGCAATAGTTTGCACAGATTTAATTGTCTTCCAATGTGGGAAGTGGATTCTTTACCTCGAATGGTGACAAAGATACATGCCACAGAACTTATTCACATGCATTCCACGGACGCTTCACGTGTTTGGATGCTTGAAATAGTTCCTCGTCACCATAATGCCCCTTGTTTGTTTGGGATGAGTGGGATTCAGGGAAATTTCCTGGATTAAAGAAAAAAAATAACGAGAAGGAATGAGAGTGAATCGTATCTCTAGGACAGGACAGAGCCGTAATTGGACCTTTGTGTCATTCAGACGGGGTGGGGCAGATGGTCTCTTCTCCAGCCTGCCCATCCCGATATGGGCCCGGTGGATAATTACGGGCCACTTGAACTGAAAAGGCACTCGAAAAGTGACATCAGGATGAATAATACAACAAAAGGAAGTGAGGCGTCTGTCTGCGCCCGTCTCTAGGGTGTTGGGGTGTCAGTCTCTGTAACTCACAAGGTTAATGAAGCAGCTGCGGGCAAGGACGTACCTTGGCTTTTTGTGTGTGGCACCATATGATGCACATCTAACGTTCTGTGGATTGTATTTCAGGTTAGTTGAAATTGAAGCAAAATTCTTTGATGAGGCAAATATGTTATGGTGATTTTGAAATCCAAGTCAATAAAAGGTCAGAATTACTAAGTTCGATCAGTTCTTCATAATGTCACAATCCAATTCCGACTACCTCTTCCCAACAATTTCCAGTCTACACTCTGCCTATCAATACAATTTGCTAAGAACAAGCCCAAAAAAGGAAGCATAACATCAACAGGCTCCATTCCTTATTTCATCAAATTATTTTTAATGATAAAAATATACTGTAAGACAGTGAACATCACTAATTGTTACATTTATATTTTAATACACCATGCACAAACTGGGCCTCATTTGATAATTTTTTGGGAAATTAATTGTGAAACTTATGATGTTACCAAAAATAGAAGGCCCGTTCGCACCAAGGACGATGACTATAAAGATAACGATAAAGATATAGTTGTAAAAATCGTCCTTAATATTAAATGGCGGAGTTTACACAACAGCTATAATTATATCGTTGGAATCACTTTCAGAACGATTTTATGAGAACGATTTTTATTTAGCTGATAAACGCTAAAAACAGCCAATCAGAATCCATACCGCTTTAAAGAGCTTGAGCATTTAAAGTGACAGACAAGCACGCAATTAGAATAAACCGAATGTGTGGACGGAATTATAGTTATCTTTATAGTTAACGTTCTTGGTGTAAGTGGGCCTTTACACAAAAATTGGAGCTCATATGGGTGATGCAGGTTTGAATCTAGTTAGTCATACGCTCAACAAAACGCTTTTTCCTAAAGCATATTTGCTTTTATTCTAAGCACGTGGTGCAGTTTTATAGTCTGCCGCTTTAAATGCTCGAGCTCTTTAAAGCAGGATTAATTCTGATTGGCTGTCAATGTTTTAACCATTCATTAACTGAAAAAAAAAAAAAACTTGTGAAAGGTGTGAACGGGCCTTAATAGTTTGTGTAAGAATGTTTTTACAAAAGATAACATCTTTCGTAATAGCATAAATTTACGCAACAATTGGTTTGCAAACTTTTGCACACAAATATATCGGAACTTTTATACTTCATTAACAAGACCCAATGCATAGCATTGCTTATCCTTTTAATCAAATCAAACAATTGACAGATTTATCATCAAGTCATCAAACTAAACAGCAGTAAAAGCGCTTCATGAGGTTGGACGAAAAAATAAACAGCTAACGCTAACAGGCCATTGACATTTATAGATCATTCAGCTTGGCAAGAATCTTACTCTCTTTTTTCAAACTATTTGGCACAGGACCTACAGAGTACTTTTTTTTTATCACAGATTGCCATCCAACACACACACACACACACACACACACACACACACACACACACACACACACACACACACACACACACACACACACACACACACACACACACACACACACACACACACACACACACACACACACACACACACAAATAAAAACTTTTGGCCTGTAACTAAATACACAAAGATTTTACTATGGCAGCAGATTCTTTGCAGGACACTTTATTGGATTACACCTCTACAAACTTATGAATAAACACAGTGTGTGTTGTGGCATACTATCAGTTCGCAGTAACCTTATCTTCCTGGACATATTTCGCTTTTCATGATGATAAACAAAGAACAATAACTTCATTCATCACCCTTTGTACATTTATATCGGTCACTTTACAACAGGTGGTCTTTAAACACTAAAAAAGTATTACGAAAAAAGCAATAAAGTCATAGTCATTAAAATAGTTTCCATGGTCACAGAAAAATACACAAAATGCATTTATTTTTATGAGGCCAGGACAGGAAGTTATATGGCCTGCATGGGACATGATCACTGGTCTAGACTTGGCAGAGCTGCTATGCAACTGAGTGAGAGATAAAGAGAGAGAGAGAGAGAGAGAGAGAGAGAGAGAGAGAGAGAGAGAGAGAGAGAGAGAGAGAGAGAGAGAGAGAGAGAGAGAGAGAGAGAGAGAGAGAGAGAGAGAGAGAGAGAGAGAGAGATAAAGAGAGAGAGAGAGATAAAGAGAGAGAGAGAGAGAATATTACACTACACAGTTGAGTATATAGTGCACAAGTGCATAGTGTGTCATTTGGGATGCAACTGACTCATTGAACAATAAGTCATTTTTCGGTCATGTTTGATTCAAAATTAAGCCATACGATAACTGATGTGGTAAGTTTGTGAGAAGAAAAAACAAAAACAAAGAAAAAGTTCATGAGACTTACTGGTAGTTCATATGACATGTCAATAACGTGTCAATACATGTCAATAACGATGCAAATATATTCAGAGGTATAATAATAATGGTATTCTAAGAAATAATATATCCAGAAGTCCATATAACCAACACAACATATGCTATCAAACAAGTAAAAATATTCTTACAGAATGGCACAAATACAGTGATATAATCAAACTGGAACAAATTTATACTAAACAATATATGTTATCATATACTACCAACACTACCAAGTATATTATTTAGTGTGACTAATTCTTCAAGCGAATTTCTGTCTTCTTTACAGCCGAGACGAGTCGACAAATCAACAGCATGAGGTTTGTTTTCGTTTGCGGACAGAGTCTTTGCACAAAATAACTACAATTAAAAAAGAGTGACGTGCCTAAAGACACTTGTGAACCAGACAGGGTTTGTCTCGCAGAATAACATAAAAAAAATGAGCAAAGCACAAGACACAGACGGACAGAAAACCATTACAAAAGCAAGAGACATCATCTGGTAAAGAACTACTCAGGAACTGGACACGCGGCTGTAAGATCCGGATTGGATAAAAGGAAAACCACAACACCTGAAAATAGCTTTGTTCCGCCACAGCTCTACAATTAGCATGGCCTGAGAGACACGGCCACCAGGTCCTGTTAAGTTGGGCTCCGGCTCTTTTCCTGTGAGAACCGGGCCAGAATCAACAGACGCGCGCGGCCAGTGGGGTCACGCGCTCACATGAGCGTAGAGTGACGGAAATAAAACCATATTGTCCGTACTCAGCACGGAAGATACTTCACAACATAAGCACTGTTATACTTACGTTTGAGTTTCCTTTGCGGTCAAGTTCAATTGGCCAGTCAAAACCATGGGCAAGACACGTACAGTCTGTGTTCAAAACGTAATAGTTGCGTGCACAGTATAGCCTAGGCCTACTACTGTATATGCAAATCCAGATATGTGCGCTTTGTTCATTGATCACACGGAAAGTGAAAGGTCAAGTTGGGCGCATTGCATTATGGGATACGGTATTCTACAAAGTGTGCTGTGTTTTATACACAATTTCTTTTTACATAGACACAAAGACACTGAGGTTTGAATAAGAGTGAAGCATGAAGCAGATTTTTTTCACATATTTTATTACTAAAATGTCTCTAAAGGCAGCAGTTTTAAGTGTTTACAAGTATTTCTATTTTTCTTCGGCAGAGGGAGTAAAATGGTGTGGTAAGAAAAAAAATTCACACTGGCCTTGCGTGCTAAATCCTTAAGACAAGAAACATCAGTAACATTAACACTTGAGGTCTCAAAGTTAGCTGGTATTGAAAAGTGGCTAGTGTAACTGGAAACAGAAAAAACATATTTTTTTGGACATATCTGAAATAATCTGACAACAACACAAAGGAATAACACCGTACAATAATGTCGTACAATCACAGACACCAAGAAGCTACAGTCACAATGTGGCGCCGGATCAAGTGACAATTTAGAGCGACATGATGGATTTTTTTTTAAGCTCACATTTGTAGAAATACAAAAAAATCAAAGAGAACAATTCATTGGGAAGTAAAGTGCGCTGCAGCTAAAGAGGTGAGACGAACAGTATCATTGACTTCATTAAAACATCACATGATTCATTTACGCTTCATTGACGGTCAGAACCGATCTGCTACGGTGTGAATATCCCTTCACTTGCTCCACTGAAAAGCACCAGACCTAGAAACTAACATGTAGGAGTAACATCAAGCCGTTTTATAAACGATAACATCAAAAATAAGCTGAAACGTGATCCAAAAGCAATGCATTATGGGTAGTTTTTAAACTAAAATAAAAACACTAAGACTTCTTTTTTTTTTCAAGAAAAAAGTGCCTACAAAATGAAATAAAATTACATCCAGGTTGAGCGCTATAACCATCTGTAATTCCAGTGGTCACATGACATCCTTGCATAATATCTACATCTCATCTATGTTAGAAGGAAACTATGTACAACATATACATACAAATCATACAGAGATCGTTCAGTGACTTGATACTCGTAGCTCATGAAACAGAGTGGTTTAAGTCCTAGTCTTTGGTGGCATTACTCTGAGATCCAAAGTAAGTATTACATCACACGTGCCGTTTCTGTGGTCAAATCGAGAACAGAAAAAATACTTGACAGCTTTAGGGACTTCAATTAGACATGGAATGAAATGAATTTGGGTCAAAAGACAGGAGGAAATGCGAAAAGTCAATCTGTTTACAGGAAATGATGTTAAAAATGTTCCTTCTTGAATATGGAAATAACTGGGATGGGTAAGAAAACCAAGTTAACTTTGCTAAAAACTAGAAATCTACCACAATATTTGACAAAAAAAGGCAACCTACTATTATGCCAAAATAAAATGATCTGTTTGGCACTAATATTAAATGGAGCAGTTCATATTTTACCCAAATACATTTTTTAAATAGATGACAAATCCTATTTTAGGATGATTTCAATTTTGCATTGAAAATCTGTAATTAAACATTTCCCCCCAAAGTTCTCATTAACATAATGCAAAATCTCAAAAGATAATTTTACTGGACAACCATTTTTTGCCCATTTGATAAAAATAGCATAAATTAAAAACAGCAAATCAAATACTACCATGTTGTCTACTTACAATTGTATTTTATTTATTTATAAAAAATAAATAAAAAAAATCACATCACGGTAATGAGAATGAGATTGTTTCTGCATTATAGTAATGACAATCTGAGGGTTAAATGTAATAAAAATGACATCACAAAAATTGTAATGATCCTCATCTCTTAATTATTTTCCTCTTGATTTTTTTTTGGGGGGGGCGGGTGAGATTCAATTGCTTATATTTAAACAAATTTTAACTTTTTGATTATTTGGAAAGCTAAATATATGGCTTATATAACATTTGCGTCCTTCAACTTATTTTAATTTGAATGTAGCCTCAAAATATCGAGAACATTTGCTCCCTTCTCTTTGAAGACCTACTAATATAAAAATTAAAAACAGAATATTGGTTAATAAAATCTTGGTTTCTCTTCATGTTCGCTGCTTATTTTTTTTAATGATCGTTTGGAAGAAATCTTTAAAAAGACGGGACGACACGAATAAAAACGACCACTGAAATGGATTGAATATTAATGATCAAATAAAAATGATGTATACAGTGTACGGTCAAAAATAGAATATCTTGGACAGAATAAACCAGCATGTGAACAAACTGTTACTTAAATGTCAAAACTTTCAATCTATTTGTCTTTTTCCACAAGCAATGACTTTCCAGAGTGACCACTAACTATAATTGAAACTGTCCCAAATACAGTGTTTTAAAATGAAATAGGACATTGACGCTGTGCAAATTAGCTCACCACAACAATACGCGACCAACAACATCCATTTATCCTTCATATCGCGCGTTCGGAGCGCATGCTACAGAATTGTCCACGTTACTTAACTTCACTTGAAGCTGTCCGTCAAAGTCTTTGGGTGTTCTGGACCTGCTTCTTTTATTTTTTTCCGCACAGACTAAAACCCTTTTCCTGTTGTTTTCAAAGGCTGCAATAAAACTTGTTAGTAGTTAAGACAGGATTAAAATGTGTTCGTTAAGTATCAAGACCGGCCGAAACGTCAATGCAAAGTCTTTCCGGAGCTCAGAAAAAGATAACATCCTCCTTCACGGCTTCATCATTAACAGTGTGCTGGGAGGTCTGGTTGTGGGTTTTGAGAGCGGTGGGCGCGAGGCTGGACTGGGCGTCTGTATAAGCGTCTGGAGGGATGAGGGAATCTGCAGGGGTGAGCAAACCAGACAACAGGCCTGTCAGCTGGGCCTAATAACTGTTTACACAGCGGGATGCGGCCCGTTCGGGCTGAGCCGGGAATGTCGGGTGCGGTTGTTTGTCTTACCTGAGTGTGAATGTTGTGGTTGGTGGGGGCTGATGGGCCGGCGCGCTTTGTGACCTCCATCCGAATCCCTCGCTGACAGCTTGATGGGCAGCATCTGCTTCATGTCAATAGAAGCTGTGAAAAAGTGAAGACGGATTTAGGAATTGGCAAATTCGCTCCCAAAGAACATTGTTAGGTGGCCGCAAACTGACCCAAAAACATCATCTATGACAATGTTTGACAACAAAAGAGACAAACCACCTTCATGCCACAATGATCTGCTGTTTGGCACTAATCTTAAAATGGAACTGTCAATATTTTACCCCAAATAAAAGATTTTATTTTTAGGTTTTACCTTAAACAATTGCCTTTACTATTAAACATTTTCCCCCATTCCTCACTACCGTAATGAAAAAAATAATAAAACTAAGGTAAGGTTGGTTGCATTTAATTATGCATAATTTACTGTTATTACTACAGTATAAGTACAGGTAATATGTATATCAAGGAAACTGCAAAATAAAGTGTTACCAAAAACAAGATCAAATAGAATTCTCATTGCTGTAATAAAATAACAATCTTATTTGTTTAGACAACTATTTCCCACCTTTTTATAAATAAAAAAAAGTACTTTTTTTTGTTGAAAAATAAATAAAGTTAAATTCTCATTACTGGAATACAGTAGCAAAAAAACAATTTGTCCATTTTATATATAAAAAAAAAAGAGCATAAATTAAAACCATTTTAAGTAGTTACAATTATATTTTATTTAAATGTAATCAAATAAGTAAAGAAAAAAAATTAAAACTGTTTTTCTTTGCATCTCGGTAATGAGAATGAGTTATGGTAACGACAATTTCGGAGTTAAATGTAATAAAAAAAATGGCATCACAATGCAAAATTCTTAAAGTGTGTAGGCTTACGAGAATACTTGATTAGTTGGTGGAAATAATTACACATGAATGAGCACATATCATTTTGAAAGAACAGTGTTTTTTGCTAAGAATCGACTTAAAAAATGACAGTGTAGCTTTAATGTTCCTCTCAAAGCAGCATCCGCTTTCATGTCAACAGAAGCTGCGAAACCGTGAAGACTGATTTAGGAATCAGCAAATTGGCTCCCAAATTCTTGTCATTAGGTGTTCTGAAACAGATCGGGGTGGTACTGACCCAAACTCTCGGTGCGGAGCGAACTCTTGCCCTTCCCGCTCTTCTCCTTGCCCTTGCTGAGGGCGGCGAGTTTGGTCGGTATCTGCTGCTGGACGCTGCCCTGCTTGTGCAGCTGGTTGGTGGTGCTGATGAGATGGATGGGAACCTCAGTCTTGGCGGGCAGGGTGTTACAGGAGCTCTCTCGCCGCGAGTGCACTTCAGGACGCTCAGGGTAGTCGGCGGGGGATGCAGAGAGAGTGGCCCGCAGGAGAGACTTTTGAGGAAGCGTCTGGTCCCCTGCCCCGCCGAACAGCAGCTCGCCGTTGAAGCTGGAGGAAACTGAAAGCTAAAACACAAAAGTGAAACGCAAACGTAAGCAATTTCAGGCAAAGGGGTTGATTAACATCTTAATTCATCGGATGCATTAGTACGAGGACAATTTTGCTAAGAGAGAATGCACAAAAATGTTAGACCTCTTCGGTTACAATCACAGAGAATCGTGAAACACAAGCAGGAGTCATTTGTATAAATTTGTACGACTACGTAATGTGACATTTTTTGCAAGAATGGGACCATAAATCGTTGAACTGAATGCAACAATTTACACTAATAGATTTACAAACGATGGAGTTGAACGCAACAATATACACAATAGATTTACGACAAATTAAACGAAATGCAACAATATATAAGCAAGAATGGATTTATGAACGATTATATTGAACGCAACCAATTATATAAGTATGTAATTACGAACAATTGAATGGAATACAACAATTTACACAAGAACGGATTCATGAATGATTGAATGTTATACAAGTTATAGAATTTATACAAGAATGTATTTATAAAAAAAACTAATTTAAATGCAACAATTTATTTGTTACAATGAATGTAACAAACCAATTACATGAGAATGAACTATTTACATTGAAATTAGCACTTAACTTCAAACAATACAGCCGAAATTGTTGAGATAAATCACATGTCTTCAACTATTCCTCACTTGTTACTTTGAATCTAATACATGAATAAAGTGTAAAGTAAATATTAAGGACCAAAAAGTTGGTTGAGACTGTATTTAAACTCAGCTTCTGAAGAGCAACGTCCATGTTTAAGCACAGGAAATACCGAGCTAATGTGCAATGTAGGAAATCCAGTACGAAGAGTTTGGGATTTACAGGACAAAGCTAAATTTAAAACAGATGCTGCTTTGCGTGCAGAACAAAGACGTTTGATGCGCAGTCAACACGGGCATAAAATGTAACACAAATTGAAGACAGCTCCACATGAAAGGTCAAAGTTAAGCATGAGGTGAAGATTATTAACGCACAACAGCCACTAACGGTTAGCGAGCGACTCCCTCCAAGTCCTTTTCATCCAAAGGACATCGTGTACAGTCTTTGGACGGATTGTCCACCTGGTGTAAACAAGACTTGCTCAAGGGCCCACCAGTGATTATGCAATTCCTGGGAAGTACCTAGAAGCAGTAAACCTTAAAAATGTGTGCAAGGAGTTCAAATAATTAACCGTGACGTTATCAACACACTTGGAAAAGATTGAATAATGTCCTGTTCTACTTGAAGGTGTGGAGACGATGGCCAATCTTCTTCACACCTTAAGATGTGATGGAAACTAGTGCCGCCCTCCTGAATCGGTTCATCATGCTTCAGAAAGTCACAATTCCACCCTCCAATTTCCATAATTTCACAAAAAAGGGACAAAAACGCTGTTTAGGAGAACATCCAAACATTTCCCTCTGGAATTGTCAATCATCTAGAGGTTGGAAAAGCCTGACCTTCTCCAACTTGCCCAAGGCGACATCATCTTGAACCATGTTAGTTTTCCCAAACGCTGGGATCCCAACACAGATGCTCCATTGTTTCCAGTCCTTAAGGTGCCTTCAGTAAATATAAGGTTTCCAGAGCGTAAAAATGTGCGAGGTTCTCGGCACAAAGACTTGACTGACATCACATAAACAATTAGGATTGGCTGCATTCCAGCGCTGGTATTAATGAAAGGGTGCTAGCAGGTAATTATACGTTGCGGTTTTCCCAACTCAAGACTTCCCTGGATACTTGACACAAATATTCATTTGGAGCAACTCTGCTGTGCACGGGCTGGTCGGAAGGGCTCGCTGCTGGAAACGTGGCTCTTAAATCATGGTGCTAAATACCTGTTTCTGAAGGGTTGTGTTGGGTGTTTTTACTTCACGATGAAGCATCAAAAAGACAGACTCCTTGGAAACAGGAACGGGGAATATAAATCTTACAAAAGCAAAATATACTCAGCCATATTTAAGTTGCCTCCTTTGAAAAGCTGGACGTCAAATTTGAGTGAATACACTACCGGTCAAAGAAAGAAGTCACCAACTCACCAAGGCTGCATTTATTTCAATAAAAAAATACAGTAAAAACAGTAATATTGTGAAATACTATTACAAATTACAATAACTTTTGTATTGGAATATACTGTATTTTCATCAACATTACTGCAGTCTTCAGTGTCACATGATCCTTCAGAAATCATTCTATTATGATGATGATTTGCTGCTTAAGGAACATTATTATTATTATTAACAATTTTGAAAACAGTTGAGCTACTTCATATTTTAGTTGAAACTGATATACAGTACCATTAAAAAATTTGGTTTAAAAATGTTTTCTTTTGAGCAATAATGCATAATGCAAGTTCATCAAAAGTGACAGTAAAGACATTTATAACTTTACAAAAGATTTCTATTTGAAATAAATGCTGTTCATTTGAACTTTCTATTCAAGGAATCGTAAAAAAATTATCATGATTTCCACAAAAATATTTAGCAGCAATAATAATAATAATAAGGACCATTGATAAAAAAAAATTAGTACCAATTAAGCAGCAAATCATCATATTATTTTGATTTCTAAAGGATCATGTGACTCTAAAGATTGGAGAAATAATGCTGAAAATACAGCTTTGATCATAGGAATAAATTAAAATTTTAAAATACATAAAAAAAAAAGCTTTTTTACATTGTAAAAATGTTTCACAATATTACTGTTTTTACTGTATTTTAGATCAAATAAATGCAGCCTTGATGAGCAGAAGAGACATTAAAAAAACATTAAAAACTCTTAATCGTTTCAAACTTTTGACCTGCACTGTATGAGCGAGGGAGAGAGAGAGAGATAAGATAGATAAGCAGCACATGAAAGACCAAAATTCGACGTTATCTTAAGAGTTGAGCCCTGGTTTAACAAAAGGAAGTGACTAAGGCAGTAACAAAAGAACAGGTCTCATCCAGGTCAAACAACCCCCAATATATCCGACATGACAGCCGACACTGAGACGGATAATAAAACAATACAGCGGATAATAAAACTAGTTCAGGATACGGTTGAAACTCAAAACAAAGACGATCGACACAATTAGGAAACCATAAAATCGTACTGAAATCGTAAAAACATGTTGTCCATGTGCTTAATCTGATTCATTCGAATGTTTTTAGGTCATAACAAATTCAATGAGGCGCTCATATGAAACTAGAACATTCTAAATGAACACTTTGTCGTGATAAATCTCTACTATAGGCAGAGGTGGAAAGAGTAATAAAATATTGTACTCAAGTAAAAGTACTACTACTTCAATGAAATTTTACTTAAGTACAAGTAAAAGTACCGGTCTAAAAATCGACTCAAGTAAAAGTAAAAAGTAGCTCATTTAAAATTTACTCAGAGTAAAAGTTACTTAGTTACTTTTTTAACAGCGGGGGTGGGGTGGGGTGGGGGGCTCTCCCGTGTAGGGTTGTAACGGTATGAGATTTGCACAGTATGGCAATGTCTCCGAAAATATTACTGTTAAAGGGATAGTTCACCCAAAAATGAAAATAAGCCCATGATTTATTGACCCTCAAGTCATCCTAGGTGTATATGACATTCTTCTTTCAGAGTTATATTTAAAAAGTCCATTAAAGTGCCTCTATTCACCATAAAAGTGCTCCATACAGGGTTAATATAGGCCTTCTAAAGCAAAGCAATGAGTTTAAGAAAAAAAATCCATATTTAACGTTACAAAGTAAAATTCTAGCTTCCGGCCAAACGCAGTCTACTTGCGTCTATAGCACAACTTACGCAATTTATGACGTCGAAGTAGCGTAGTGCGTCATGGCATAGCGTAAATATCAGCAGTACGTCGCATTCCTCGCATAAATTGCGCTTTAGACTTAAAGGGCACCTATTATGCCCCTTTTCACAAGATGTAAGTTAAGTCCAACACACATTTATGTTCAAACATCATGTAAAAGTGAATTTTGCATAATAGGTGCCCTTTAAGTGGAATCTGTATGTTCGTGTGGCTGGAACCTAGTTATTTTACTTTGTAAAGTTTTAAATATGGATATTTTTCTAACACAAATTCATCGCTCTGGTTCAGAAGGTCTTTATTAACCCCCCGGAGCCGTGAGGAGCACTTTAATGATGGATAGATGCACTTTTATGGACTTCAAAACAGAAACGGCCATTCACTGCAGGATATTTGTTAATATAACTCCGATATTTGTTTGAAAGAAGAATTTCACATACACCTAGGATGACTTGAGGATGAATAAATCATGGGCTAATTTTAATTTTTGGGTGAACTATCCCTTTAATCAATTAATAAATAAATAAACGGTATCATTAAATTATTGTTATTATTATTATCATCAGTTAAAAAAATGACAGTTAAATGAATGAAAACAGTTTTTTGGTTTAACAAATGCTTTTATTATAACAAACTTAAAATTATTTGTTTGTTTTGTTTAATAAAATTTCAATAAAATATGTCTAATTAACTAAATTCAATAACTGACCAATGACCATTAGATTAACTATTTTTAACATTAATAATATATTAAAATGTTTAAGAATAATCCTATGAAATGTATTTTATTCAGAAAATGAATGTTTCTTTTTATGATTTAATACAAATAAATGTAAACTTTATCCTTTTATTTTTTGGGAAAGTTCTGCCGAACAGATTTATTAAATTAAACCATGGACCCAAAAAAAGATATTCCTTAAATAATGTTACATTTTTTTAAATTCAAATTATTATTGTTATTATTTTGAGAAGTATGTTCTATTGTAGGCATACAATAGTAATAAACCGGTAGGCTATTTCTATCATAATTTCTCCTAGTAACACTAAACTTTTATTTTGACGGGTTCTTGTGAAGACCTGTTTTAGAGTGTATTTGACAATGGTTTTTCTCAAATAAAATGATGAAAATGCTCATTAGGCGTTCTCTCAGAGCAGCTCTCTAAATGTTCATGTAGCCTATTTCATGTCCTCATATTGTTTGTGAGACGCTGAAAACACAATGAGCATCAGGCATACTTGAGTATGTAGTAGGCTACAGACGCGACGCAGCTCATTCACACAGGCACGCAGAACAAGCATATTTACATAGCAGTCTTTTTGCGCTTTAATATTCAGAGACCATGTCGCGATTTATTGCACAGCTCTACTTTCAATTTATTCATATAGCCTACATCATTGCGTGTTTTACGTGGAACCTGCGTTATGTAAATTTAATTTTCATTTGGATTTTGAATTCGGGGATTCACTCTGCAAACGGGACATACCTTTATCTGCACAGATGGATGGTGTTCTATGTTTCCTCCTTTTGCAGCCACATTGCGTCCACATTTTTTGCAAATTGGATATCTATCCTCGAGGACAACCACGCGTTTTTCCTACATCTAAAGTATTCACATACTGCCCATATGGTTCGCTTCATAAGAATTCGACAGCGTTTCACTTTTAGCTGGGTCTGCATCACCTTTTTTGCGCGTTTGTTCTCGCCATAGACGGTTCTCCCGCCCTTCAATCAATGTAGTAGTTTCCGGAGCGCGATTTTATTTTTCCCTTGTAAATTATTATTTTATTTATTTTTTACTCAGTAACGGATATGATTTAAAAATGGAGCGAATTACAATACTTCAAACAAAACGTACTTAAGTAAAAGTAAAATTACAGATTTTAAAAACTACTTAAAAAAGTAGAAGTACACAAAAAAACTACTCAATTACAGTAACGCGAGTAAATGTAATCCGTTACTTTCCACCTCTGACTATAGGCATATGTTTAAACAAGGTCTGTAGCCTGGCACCATGGACAGACGGTTACTATGGACTCATAGCCGTACTAACCTGAGATAAGCCGAGATCACAGGAAATCTGACAAGGCCAGGCATGACCGGACATGCCTGCGTGACCTCAAAAACATACAATGAACAGCAGATCGGCGGCAACTTACTGTCAGAGGGCTGTTTGTGACCACACTTGACTTCCATAGTAGGAAAAATATATATAATATGGAAGTCAATTGTCTGGTTACCAACATTCACAAACTTTAAAATGTATTTTGTGTTAAACCGAAGAAAGAAACTCATACAGGTTTGAAACTACATAAGGAATTTATCTTAATTTTTGGGTGAACTATCCCTTTAAGAAACCGCATGACTAAATAAATAGTCATTTTGACAACTCGATGACTAGTTGATTTTGAAAATAAGCTTTTTCCTCACATCCCTTCATTCATTCGTCACCGCTAAAGCACTGATTCACGCTCATCTGTAACCCAGCAGTGCAAACACACGCCCGGCTGTGGCCGTTTGATTTCGGACCATAAACTTTAAAAGCGCATTCCTCCTTAACGCTATAAAATGGCTAAACGCTGATTGTAATTGATCCTGGCTGGATTGCATTTCGTATGGTCACTGCCTATTAAAATCGCTAACGTCAAAGCATTACGGCCCATTAGGAAAGTTCCCCGTTTCTGGAGGTTCCACGGCCACGTTTAAATGGAGGCTGAAAGACGCCTTGTCCGGCGTTCATTTCTGAGGAATCTGTCAAAATGAAAGAGGCTAGTCATCAAGTATGCACACGCAAACGGACAGACTCATATCAGTTTAATGTGACTGAAGCAGATCACGAAGAATTCCTGAGTTTGACCACAAACAGATGGAGTTAGTCAAACTGCTGAACAAAAATGCACGGGATGGTTTCAGTACCGAGACCTGGAAATCACACAATATGTGGCTTTTGTTCTACGCTGTTTACAGAGGCTTTTCTGTGAGCCGGATAAGACTGTTCAAACAACGCTTGACCGAGTGTCTGCTTTTTTTTCCCAGAGAGCTTCTTGGGTAATCTCGCAGGCTCATCAGCAAACAGGTAGGGCAGGGTGGCAGGTCGATCAGCAAAGCCACTGCTATGAAACCACACAGTGCCACATTGTTCCCATGGATTGTCCTGTACAGAGAAGCTGAAAGGAGACCGTGGGAAAGGCAGATGCTCTCAGCTGGCACACCTACACCTTGTTTTTATAACAACGTGTGGCACTGAAAGAGAGCGGAGAGGTGACATCATGCTAATTTCATGTATAATGCCAGCTCCCATTTCCCTGAATAGCTGGGCCATATATCAAATATTCATGACAGATTCGAGTTAGACTTCAACTTCAGTGTTGCTCAGTTTGATTGCAGTTTCATAAGGTATTGCTAAAAATGTGAATATAAATTAATATGAATATTTATTCTTAAGTATTGTTATATTGGTACATAAAAACATTTATTTAAAAAACATTTGTAAAAATTGTTGATTTTTTTATTATTATTACATTTTACTGTATTTTTAACAACAATGGCTGTTTGTTTGAATTTATGGTGATCATTTCTGAATTAAAAAATAATTCAAGCCATTAATAGATAAATATTGAATATCATTTAAAGGCTTTAAATATCAAGATTTTTTTAGCTACACTACAGTTCAAAAGTTTGTGGTCAGTAATCATAAATTGTGATCATCGATTCTTTTAAAGAAATTATTACTTTTATCCAAAAAAAAAAGCATTACATTTATCAAAAGTGAAAGTAAATAAATTTTAAATGTTACAAAATGTTCCTATTTCATTTAAATGCTGCTCCTCTTGAACTTTTTGTTCATCAAAGAAATCACGTTTTCCACAAAAATATGAAGCAGCACAACTGTTTTGACCACTGATATTGGCAAAAAAAAAAATCTTGCGCAGTAAATCTTTGATTTCTCAACGATCATGTGACACTGAAAACTGGAAATTCAGATTTGCATCACAGGAATAAATTATATTTTAAAATATATTGCAATAGAAATCAGTTATTTTAAACTGTAATACTATTTCAGAATATTCCTGTTTATTGTATTTTTGATCAATTAAATGCAGCCAGGTGAGATTAAGAGACTTAATTATAAACATTACAGACCCCAAACTTCTGAACAGTAGGCCTAGATATGCAAATAAACCCAGGTCCAAACTTTCTGGAAACACATCCAACAAAGATTTCAAATTGTTTGGATGATTAATTATTCATTCAAGGGTGACTTTTTGGAAACTTTTTTGGAGAGCGACAAGTTTTGTCCTGAATATTTTGCGTGTAATCTTAAATTTTTGTGTCAACTAGTCGAACTGGTATGATGATTAGGAAGTATTTAGAAACCTGTCTAAAGTAACTTAGGATTGTTAAGTAGTTTTAGATTTTGTGGCCAACCAAGATTCTTGTGGAGACAAGAGTAAGTATAGAAACAACTCGAGTCAGGTGGCATCTCACCTGTCCAACTTCCTGTGCGTACAGAACTGCAGTATTCGGCACTGTGTTGTGCTTCTTCAGCTTCCTCTGTTGCTCAAACCGCTCCCTCTCTTTCTCCACTGCACGCGTGGACTCTCTCAGCCTCTCCAGGTCTTGCTGGTATGTCTGTCTTTGCCTCTCCAGTTCCTGTCTGTCCTCGGCCAAACGCACCTCGAGCCAGCGACACTCGTCCTCCTTCTCCTTCAGCCGCTGCTGGTCTGCCTCCGCCTGCCGCCGCTGCTTCTCCCGCTCCCGTTCCCAGCGCGCTAGCTCCTGCCGATGCTGGCTCTGCAGCCGCTGGAAGTTGGCGAGCTCCTCGCGGTGCTTCTCCAGGTTGCGCTGCTTCTCCTGCTCCAGGAGCACGTCGGTGCCGCGGTTCCGGCTGCCGGGACGGTCCCGCTCGGCGGTGAGGAAAGAGGCCCGCTGGAGCTCAATGTGGCTGTCCTGCTGAGAAACTATGGCCTGAGGGGGAAGGAGACAGAAGAGACTTGATGTTTGGATAGTTGTTGAGAGCTTCCTGGTAACTAAGGCTTAGTTAAGCAAGCGTTATGTTCTCTCAGCTGCCTGTTTCCTTGTATTTGCTCAAACATGATTTGTGCACTGTATTGGAAAGCGCTTTGGTAAGAAAGTGTCTGGTAAGAATGTAAATTCAATGCAATGAAAACAGAATGAAATAAAGAAAAAGAAAGAAAGAAGGCAATTAAAGGGACAACTGAAGGGAAAAAAATGAGAACAAATAAAAGCATGAAAAAAACCCCAGAAACAAAGAAACGAAAAGAACGAAATTTAAAGGACATACAAAAAAATTAACTAAAGAGCAAGAAAGAACAGACTATCATAATAACAATCAAAACAGCAAATGAATAAAAAAACAGAACAAACAAAAAGAGAAAAAAAAATCTAAATCAAATCAGAAACTGTAAACAAAAAAAATAAGAGCAACGAACAAAAACAGATGAAAGACAAAAAACTGAAGAATGAAAGACAATATAGGACACAAGGACACAAGAAAGAAACAAACAAACAAAATAATTAACAAAAGGCTAGAAACAACTGACTGGCATAAAAAGAAACAAATAAAAGAACCGATAAAAGTAAGAAAAAACTAAGTACAAATACAGAAAGAGCAGACAAACCAGCAAATGAGTAACAGAAAAAAACCCAGATAAACTAAACAAAAAGCAAAAATCAAAACACACAAAATAAAAGAACACACATATACATATATATATATATATATAAAGTAAACAAAAGAATAGAAGAAAACTGAATGAAAGGAGGAATAAATAAACAAAACAAAATAAACAAAACAACAAATCGAAAGAGAACAAATGGAAATCAAAAGAACACAGAAAGAACAAAGAAATCAACAAATCAAAACAAATAATTTGAATGAACAAATGAGCAAATGATTGAATAAACAAATGAAAGAACAAACCAAATAAACAATTAACAAACAAACGAAAAATTAAAGAACAGACAAATGTAAGATAGGCAGCTGTTGAACTTTAATATTCCAGATGTTGTGAACATCTGAACACCCTACAGATAAATGTGGCCACAGCATGAGAAAGCTGATGGAGGAAATTCCTATAAACAAGATTTTATCTGTCATGATTACAGTATGTGTTTGTCTGACGTGGTGAGTGAGACAGTGTGTTGAACCTGTAAACTGTAGAGCCTCTGGGACAGCAGCAGCACTCGCTCATAGAACTGGTCAAACAGGAAAACAAGGGCAACATTACTGGCAGGATGATTCAATATTCAGAGACATTATTCTCATGAGACACAATGCCACATTCCTGCCAAGTGAAGTATCGCTACATTAACTGCCGATTAGGTGCGGTGAACGCAAAGGTTCCCATCTCAGATACTGTATGTACTGGGAGGTGTGTGAGAAACGATGTGTGCCTTTTATCTCATGGGAAACAAAGGGAGACATAATCTTCTCAATTTTAAATTGATGTGCACTCTCACCTCTGATTCTGGAAATTTACAGCTGGACCACATTTTGTGGCAGCCGGGTGAGGACGCCTCGTCCTGAGAGAGATGACAGATTAAAATGAATGAAAAATTATATAATGCATATCAATATTTGCTGAAAAATAAATAATTCAAAGACATTATCATGGTAGACGAGTAATGTATTACTTTATTAAAGTAACAAACATTTATTTTCACATATTACTGAACCTTGGATTCTTTGATTAATATTTTTTATTGTATTTAATTTCCTTTAAATTAATCCACTATAACATTAAAATGCCAGCATAAATAAACGGTGATAAAATGTTTCAAATATTATATATATATATATGCACTATTATATATATTTTTTAATTACTTATTTATTATAGTTACTATATTCTATAACTTTATTATTATATATTAACTATTATAATATACTAAATAATTTAATATCTATATTTTATATATATCATATACTTAATTTAATCATCGAATCTATAGCCTGACAGTTATATATTGACATCTTGACTGGTATGACAGTTCAAAACTGACATAATTTTGTCAATTTTCCTGCCCAAATCTACTGATGTCACTCTCCTGGTTTAGCAAACATGGGCCTGTTCCTGTGATGTGTTGAGCAAACGGCTGCATGTTGGTTCTCTCACCGGCTCATGCTGGTCCTGACACGTGTAGACCTCTTTGAGCAGCGGATCCGAGCTGGCCCTCTGACTCCTGTCCCTGGACCTGCCGGACGCTCCGGGAACCTTCTTCTTAATACTGCCGTCTGATTCAACACACAAATACACCTGTTTACAAACTTACACTGGGAAGGTACATAATAGGATTGCACATTAACACCATAAACATGTCATTCATAGAGATTGTGGGTAATTAGGCCTCAAAAGATTGCACGCAGGCATATTTGAAGAGCATCCGGGAACATTCAAAGCACTATTTTCAATATATTATGATGAGAGACATATCTTACCAACTGTATTGCACAGATATTACGCGAATTGGGATGCACAGCCTTTCAAATATGCAATTAACATAGATATCTAAAAAACAATAATGAGTCTTAACTTAATCCCCATTAATGCAACATGTATAATCAGTGTCTAATCATATATGGCTCTTACTCTTAGGAAGTATGGTAGCAATGCTGTCGTATCCGCCGAAGGTGTCTGCTCTGCGTGGCAGCAAACTCAAGGACGGACTCTGGTTGCCCTCAGTCTGCGGAGAAGTTTCCCGAGTTCCAGATGTCAGGAGGTTCTGAAGGTTCTCCACTGCAGAAAGACAGATACGCTTCATTAACTACATTTAGCTCTTAAACAATCATCATAGTGCATGATTAATCACAAACAAGAATCATAACGCCAGTGCTAAAGACGTTTAATAACTGATAGAGTTATTATATTATAATTCAGGCCCTGAACCTGTGTGAGCTGCTCAGATGTGTTACCTTCAGTAATGGCTCCTTTGAGCAGCTGCTCCCCCTGCTGGAGGTCGGAGGCGTCGCCTCGCAGAAGCAGACGGGAGCGAGATCTGGTGTCTTCTAGACCAGCCACAGATTCTGCAAGCTCTGCAAACAACTGCAGCTTCTCTGTGAGGCTCTGGGCGATCTGAGCGTCCTTCAACGTCAGGCGATCTACAGATAATGAGAGTAAAATATGTTAAAAAAAATATTGAAATCTTTAAAGCAATGTCCTTACTGTCAGTTTTGCACACACAAACACACACACACACTAATTTATTTAATTTTTCTCTCGTTTTTGAGAAAAGATATAGGATTTGCAAGATTTCAATAGGAAAATGCAGGTGCGCCGTCTAGTGACATAAAAAATCATAAAAAGCCATCACACAACATCAAAATGAGCAGAAAAACTAAACAAATGTCATGATTTACGAAGCAAACATTGTGCATGTGGCATTTACCTTGAAACTCTCTGAACCGTGTGACTCTGGCTTCCTCTTCCTCACTGAACAATCTCTCTTCTGTATGTGGACAGCTGATGGACAAGAACCGAGGAAGTACATTTTAAAAAAAAAATGCTGATAGAAGTAAATACTGACACTAATATGTGGCGACAGATGGACACAGACCTCTCCACGGCCTGACGGATGTGGGTGATCCACGCGTTGCGGTCTTCTTTCGAGGCCGTGTGGATTTCGTACATCTCGGGTTCGTTCGAGGAGGCGCAGATGAGGAACATGGCCCGCTCCTCGTGAGCCACCTCTCGCACGATCAACTTCTGCAGTGAAATAACTGATGGCTTGTTGTCCTAGCAGAAAAACAACACAGATGAGTGCATTAAGATTACATTTCTCATCCTGTATGAACCAAAAACAAAGTGCATACTGCACTCACCACGGTTGAGAACACGTATCTCTGATCCTTTTCTTGCAACAAGACGAGAACATCGGTGAGAAGTATAGCTAGAATATCTGCAACGGAAGCAAAGAAGAATGTCAATTGTGAAGTACACAGACTTATATATGCAGTTGCGTTCCCACCAAGAAACCTTGCGTTTGCTTGGAAAACGTTTCCGTAAAAAGTATTGTATTCCCCGGAGAAACTTTGCGTTAACTCGCAAAACATTTGAATTCTCTTGCTAAACTAAAGTATTGCGTTCCATGACAAAACATTTGCGTTCTCTTGGAAAAAGTATTGCAATCCCCCGAGAAACTTGGCATTCTCTCGCAAATCATTTGCGTTCTCTCACAAAACTATTGTGTTCCCTCAAGAAACATTGGAATTATATGCGGTGGGAGGAAAAACTATCAGAAAAGATTTGCGAGCAACGCCAAAGTTTCTCAAAAGAGAGAATGTAAAAGCATTTTCCTCCCATCTTATTTTTTTACCAGCATCACCCATGGCTTTGTACCTATGTATGCAAATTATCATTCTCATAATACCTTTGAGGCGACCAGAAGCGGCTTTCCAGTTTACCAAGCCCTCGTACAAGAGCTTGCGGCGGCCCTGAGAAAGGTCCTCCTTACGAAAGACACGTCCATCTTTGATTTTCCCGTGAGACTTGGGCTCCATCTTGGAAGCGATTTCTCTTAGCCGTGCTTCCTTCTCGTAGAGATTGACATGGCTGTCCACCTGAACTATGGTGTCTTTGATTAGACCGAGAGCTTGTGCTAATCCTTCATGTTCCTCTGTCCCGGCTGGAGTGAGAAGAAAGTGTTTATAACTTTGCCCATTCATAATATCTGGCACAGATATATTTACGGCACAGTAACAACCAACCTTCAGTGTTTTGCAGGATGCGCTCCACAAGAACAGGATACTTGGTGATTCGTTGTGTCACCAGCAAGATGCACTCTGGAACACCTAACCGCCGCACTATTGACAGATTACTTATTTTCTGAAAAACAATTAGGTGAGAAAATGATTCAAAGCAGTGCTGAGGACAACCTAGCAAATGTTAGCAACATTGAGACGTATACGATCTCAACATACCCTCATGAGGTTCTGGAACTTCTTGTTGCTCTGCAGCTGCTCTTTGTAGTAGTTGACCGCTTCAGTGTGCCGACTGCAGAAATCCCCATAACTCTCCTTCATTCGCTCTCCAAGCTCTCCAGAAAACTAAAACCAGATGCACACAAAGTCACTTCCTGTTTGACATGTGCTGTTTGTCACACTTCCTGCTTTACCCTTCTTTCCCAATGTTTTCTTCTTCACACCTCCTGTTGTCACACTTCCTGTCCAACTCTTCCTGCTTTCCCACTTGTGACAACAGCATGTGTGAAGCAGAGAGTGTAGGGCAGGAAGTGTAAAAACAATATGTAAAGCAGGAAGTGTAAAGCAGGAAAGGCGACAAGAGAATATATGACGCAGGAAGCAAAAGCACAAAAGTGTAACAACAGTAATGAAGCAGAAAGTGTAAGGCAGGAAATATTACAGGATGTTTGAAGCAGGAGGCGAAATACATGAAATATGAAGTGGGAAGTGTAGCGCAGGAAGTGTAAGACGGGAAACATGAAGCTGGAAATGTAGGACAGAAGTTGTGAAGCAGAAAGTATTGCAAAAGCAGGAAGACTGGGGCAAAAGTCTGAAAAGAAGATGCGTGAACCTGGAAGCAAAGTCAGGAAGTGTGAAATGTTGGCTTTTACAGCAGCAGGAATTGTGGGAATAAGTGTGGGGTGAGAGCATGACAACAGGATGTGTAAGCAAGGAAGTGTAGGACAGAAAAAGCGAAGCTTCAAGTTTAGGAAATGTAGACCAGGTGTGAAGCAGGAAGTGTGACAACAGCAGGAAGAGTGGGGCAAAAGTGTGACAACAAGATGTGTGAAGCTGGAAGCGAAAGTCAGGAAATGTGAAATGTTAGGCTTTACAACAGCAGGAATTGTGGGAGTAAGCATGGGGTGAAAGCATGACAACAGGATGTGTAAGCAAAGAAGTGCATAAAACATCCTATTGTTACAGGAAATGTAACGAGGATGTTTGAGGCAGGAAAGGCGAAGCTGGAAGTTTAGGAAATGTAGGCCAGGAAGTGTAAAGCAGGAAGTATGACAACATCTGGAAGCGTGGGGCAAAAGTGTGAAAACAGGATGCGTAAAGCAGGAAGCAAAAGACAGGAAATGTGAAATGGGAAGCATAGGGCAAAAGGGTGACAACAGGAATAATAAAGCGGGAAATAGAGAGCAGAAGGTGTGATCAACGGCACTAAATTAAGAGCATGTACCTGGGATATAAGAATATCTGCGAGTTTATGGATGGCATAGTTGTGCTCGCTGCCCGGCTGCACAGACTCTGCGCGCCGCTCCCTGAGGCGGGACAGGAAGTGGTTGTGCAGCTCCAGCAGGCTGTCCAGCTGGGGAAACAGACAGTCCAGCTTCCTGTCGTCCAGCTGTAGCGTCTCCCGCAGCTCTCGAGCATAAACGCGGAGCATGATCTTGAGCGTCCGCACGTGGTGGATCTCCGTCTGGATGAGCTCTGGAGGAGACAGGAAAAGCTTTAGAGAAGATCTTACAGAGATAAAAATGCACAAGTTAAAAAAAAAAATCACTGCGAATTTGACGCTCTATTCGCGTTTGGTGTGATCGCAGCATTAGAGCAGCGCGGGTAACACTAACCATATATAACATCCTGTCTCTTCATCATTTCCTTCGAATATTTCTTCAAGAAGTGCTGATCCACAGCCAGACTCCAGGACTCCACCTCGAAGTCTTGCGCGATGGCTTCCAGCTCCCCTCGCACTGTGGTGTAATAAGCATCTGCACACACACAGATCAACATTCATTCAGATCCTGAATTACAAAGTGTTGCTCAATGCTTTACAAAACCCCCGTTGTAAATTACACACATGACCCTTTATCTCACGTTCTGGGGGTTCTCAGTGTTGTTGGGCTTTAAAAATCAACCCCTCACCTTCAACGATGAGCGAATCGGGCACAGTGGAGGCGAGAGATAGTGTGTCGTCAGCGGGGCGCTTCAGCCTCAACCCGTCAACCTCGTCCATCTCTCCTGCGATAGAGCTGCCAGAAAACATGACTATGTAAACGCTGCATTAATTATGAAAGCACGTTCTTCATTTTATTATTGATACATAAGCCTCACACTACACATGTATATATAAAAAGTAATATAAACACTAAAGCACAGAAATGCGTCATAGATGTTACATTATATTATGCAAATGAGATTTGTGCTTAAGGTGCCTTTGTCATAAATCGCTTTTTGATGATAACGTAATTATCTTCCTTTCTAAAGTAATTAATGTTGGTGGAGTAATGAGAATGTATAACTGCAGACACACAGGACTCACCCGCTGATGCTGTTGTTGCTGACTGTAGGGTTGCTGGAGGCGGCAGGTTGGGCGCTGTGTCCTTTGGGCGGAACGGTCATACCTGAAGCACAGCGTGACGTTCGGGACGGGCCATTGATGGGAGTGAGGGCAGAGCTGGGGTCCCGCAGAGCTGCAGAGAAACGAGACGGGTCAGTGCGGTAGCAGTGCCTCAAAAAAACCGAGCGAGGCATGGAGTCGAGGAAACGGCAGGTGAGGAAGTCTCGATGGAGGAGGACTCGAACCCCGAGCCTGCGGGACAGACCCGAGGACGCCGGGAGTCGTGAACCGCTCTTCCTCTGAGAAGCTCGGACTCTGGGTAAAGCCAGTGCCATGATGTCTGACTAACTGAGAGGACGGTTGGTCTTATAAAGAGGAGAGTGTGTTCTAGAAATCACGCCTCCCTCCCACCCATCGCTCCCCTGTTGTGACGGAGGAAGTTTTAATGAAACAGCTGAGAGTCTAAGTCTCACAATCAGATTAGTGTGAGCACGTAAACCATCAAGCTCCACTACCATCTCCAGGGAGAACCTGACAGATAATACATAATAATATGGTGCTTTTCCATTACCAGTACCAGCTCAACTCGACACGCTTTCCATTGCAGATAGTACCTCCACAATAGTACCTGGTCGTCATAGCGACGCGACACACACCCGCTACCCACACACACAGGACAATGGAGGAAATTGAGTGTATGCTGTTTTACCGGTACATAATATTAGTAATGGGTATATCAAACAATCTCTAGCCAAACTATTTAAAAATATCGGGGTTATTCAGGATACTCCGTCTGGCGCGTGCAATGATGAGTGAATAGTGACGATTCTCTCTGACCAATCAGCAGTCTGCCGTGTTCTCACGTCACATTTCAGTATCGCCTCAGCTCGCTCAGAACCTCGCCGGAGGTGATACGGAAAAAAGTATCTGGAAGCAGGTACAGGCACAACTTTTACACAGTGGAAAACCAAACAAAGGTGAGTCGAGGCGAGCTGGTACTGTGTAGTGGAAAAGCGCCTAATAATATATTCTTATTGAACAGGTTTTAATTTATTTTAAAAAAAAACTAAAATTGTTGCATCTATATATCTGTCTAAAAATGTCAATACATATTTTTATTAATAATAAATTATAATTTTATATCATTCATAAATATTATTCAATTCTAAGCCCCATCAAGCCCCACATTTAACAAATAATTACAAAAAATGACAATAATAATATATTCTTATTAGGGCTGTCAAAAGATTAATCGTGATTAATCACATCCAAAATAATAGTTTGTGTTTACATAATATATGTGTGTATACTGTGTATAATTATTATGTATAAATACACACACACTCATGTATATATTTAAGGAATAATTGCATTTATATACTGTATATACATTTATATTATATATAAATATTTGATATATAAATATAACCCAATTTTTCTTAAATATATACATGATTGTGTGTTTTTATATATATAAATAATTATACACAGTACACACACATATATTATGTAAACACAAACTTTTATTTTGGATGCGATTAATCTTTTGACAGCCCTAATTCTTATCTAAATGTTATATATTTTTTAAATAAAAATATCTACAAATATATTTACATTATAACTAAATGACACTTGTTTTTTATATATGAATGAATTCAACTTTATTAGCCGATGCAGCAGAATAAACATTCAAATTAAATAAAATTACAATAAAAATAATTAATATTTTTTTAAATATACAAATATGCAATGTCAATCAATCGCGAGCTTACATTGAATGCAATAAAACCAGATTCATTCTCAGCCAAAATGTTTTGGTGGCCGAAGTTTTGGTGTTTTCCTTTGTTATTTTTTGTAATTGTAATTTGGTGCTTGTTCTCTTCAGTTCAGTCCACTCATTTTCTATAGGGTTCAGGCCAGGGACTGGGATGGCCATTGCAGATCTTGGTTTTGTGCTCAGTGACCCATTTTTGTTTTGATTTTGATATTTGTTTTTGGATCACTGTCCTGTTGGAAGATCCAAACATGGCCCGTTATAAGATTTCTAGCCCCGGCTGTTAGGTTTCGATTTTTTATCTGTTGGTATTTGATCCAATCCATGATGCCATGTATCTGAACAAGATGTCCAGGACCTCTGGCAGAAAATTAGGCCCACAGCAGTAAAGATACAGCAGAGTATTTCATTTTACACATGGGGTACTTTTTTATCCCTGTGTGCACCAAACCCATCTTAAGTGTTTGCTGCCAAAAAAAGCTATTTTTTTGGTTCCTCTGTCCATAGAACGTTTGAAAAGTACCTGACACGACTGGCACTTCAAACGGGACGGGTTCTATGGTCAGATGAAACAAAAAAATAGCTTTTTTGGCAGCAAACACTTAAGATGGGTTTAGTGCACACAGGGATAAAAAAGTACCCCATGTGTAAAATGAAATACTCTGCTGTATCTTTACTGCTGTGGGCCTAATTTTATGCCAGAGGTCCTGGACATCTTGTTCAGATACATGGCATCATGGATTGGATCAAATACCAACAGATAAAAAATCGAAACCTAACAGCCGGGGCTATAAATCTTATAACGGGCCATGTTTGGATCTTCCAACAGGACAGTGATCCAAAAACAAATATCAAAATCAAAACAAAAATGGGTCACTGAGCACAAAACCAAGATCTGCAATGGCCATCCCAGTCCCTGGCCTGAACCCTATAGAAAATGAGTGGACTGAACTGAAGAGAAGAAGCACCAACATGGATCTGGGAATCTGAAGGATCTGGAGAGATTCTGTATGGAGGAATGGTCTCTGATCTCTTGTCAGGTGTTCTCCAAACTCATCAGGCATTATAGGAGAAAACTCAGAGCTGTTATCTTGGCAAAAGGAGGTTGCAAAAAGTATTTAATAAAAGGGTGCCAATAATTGTGGCCAACGTGTTTTGGAGAAAAACATTTATTTCATAATGTGATTTAGCCCCACTTTCAATTCTCTTGCTTCAATGAAAGGTTAGAATTTTGGCAATTTTTTGAATGAAAGATCAAAAGGATAAACAATGCAGATTTATTTTTTACAGCCAGTTTTGATCATATTTACCAGGGGTGCCAACAATTTTGGCCATGACTGTATAAAATACAGGTAATGTGTAATTAGACCAAAGGTTCATTTTGCGCTGGAGTTCTCCTTTAATTATTATTTTTTTACATCAAAAAAGAGATGTATTGGTCTATCTAATTATTAAATGGATTTGCTGACAATCTCATCAGTAAGATTAACGACTGCAGCCCCTTTATGCATTTACAAGATGTTCTTCCAGAAGTCTCTGGGTGAAGGATGACATTTCCAGATGTTTTCCCCTGGGGAGTGAAGCATTACAGGCTTCATCCGCACTTCTTAAAGCAATTCCCACCTCGGCCGCGGTCACAGTGGGGGGTGTTTAACGAGATGCCCAGAGCTCAGGAGTAATAATCGCACTGGCAAACTGAACGCCTTCTGTCTACAGAAGGATCCTCCGGTTTGATTTCATGTCAAAATCTTACGAAACAAGAGGTAAAGAGAGGCAAGGCAGGAGGAAGCCACCAACAGTGTACATGAAATGCTATTCTACTAGATTTGACTTGCTTTCTCAATCAGTTTGATCACTGCCTGAATGTGTTGCGTTAACCAATCAGCATCCAGGACTTGCAAGTGCCACTATTATGCTATTTCAAAGGTTCTTAATGTTGTTTTGAAGTCTCCTACAACAGGTTTACATGCATCAAAAGTCAAAAAACACTTTCATGTTCTCATAATATACATTTGCACATCACCACATTTTCAATGATTCTCAAACGATTCACAGTCTCTCTAAATCCCTCCTTTCCGCAAACTACTCTGCTCTGATTGGCCAGATGGCACAGTCTGTTGTGATTGGTCTACCGTGTACAGCGCGTGTTTCGGAAGCTAAACGCTCATTACCATAACTGAACTGCAGCTCCGTCTGAAGGGTTCCTCGGTGATACACACTGTAAAGACAGTAACAATGATGTCGAGCTCAATTTGAGCGCACGTCTGATGATGCGAACCTCCATCGCAAGGTCGACTTGAGCAGGACGTTTAGGTACATTA
Source organism: Phoxinus phoxinus (assembly GCF_949152265.1). Lineage (NCBI taxonomy): Eukaryota > Metazoa > Chordata > Actinopteri > Cypriniformes > Leuciscidae > Phoxinus > Phoxinus phoxinus. The sequence goes on along the minus strand of NC_136895.1, from coordinate 20,800,131 downwards.
TATGAGACGTTTCAACTGGGATTAGCAGAATTATTTCAGTAAGTAATAACGTGAGTTAGCCGGTTAGTGAGAAACGTACACAATACAAAGCACAAAAAATACGTATTTTTAACACCCGGTAAAAATATATATTCATCAATAATTATTCATACCTACAGGTTGCGATTCGGAGGAGAAAGTTGGTCCAGATAAACTGGGTACTGTCCCATCTTTCAAAAGCAGGCGTTTTGCGAATCCCTCGCTGAACTCCGAGATTTGAGAAGCAGTCGTACAACGTTATGCAAATGTATCTTCTAGTGACGTAGAACCGTAAAGCTGTAGGAATTGAATGAAAAACGACTCGTATTGGCGGTTCAGAGTCGATTCTTTCTTTTGGGACACAATAACTTTATTTATCCTGCACTTTCCACTTTACAGAACGTTTACATTCACAAACAGCTATATTACACACTGCATGAAAGGGAATATTCGAAAAAACTTAATGGGACACTTTAATATCGGTTTATTAACAAAACTGTGTCCAACCTACAGCAGGAACAGTAAGTCCTGATCAGATTTGTGGGGTAATTAATTGTAGAACCGTGATTAACCTCTTAAGTGCTTCTCTGGTGATGGCAAATGCAGGAAAAAACAGCCAGATGACCTTAATTTGCTATCAGGGGACTCAGCATGTGCAGGCCCAGAGTCCATTAAACAGACCATCACACACACACACGAGAGGACAGCAAAACAAGCTCCTCATGCAGCTGCACGTGTGAACTAAACCGAGCAGATTACAAGTGGGAAAACGCCTATTTACCAGACACGTCTTGCAGCAAATAATGAGATGGATTACATTACTAAATTAAAATATTACGTGAAAAATTTAACTTAATTCTAAAGGTTAATTTTTGCCTTTGCAACTAACAGGAATAAAATAAAGTAATAAAATGACAAACTAAAACTGAAATACAATTGTGACAATTGAAGGTGATTTTATTGCAATTTTTTTTATAAAATGATATTGATTTGATATATGTACTAATCGTTTTTTGAGGCTGTCAAACGATTAAAATATTTAATCGCGATTAATCGCATTAATGTCATAGTTAACTCGCGATTAATCGCACATTTTTATCTATTCTAAATGTCTCTTGATTTCTTTTTGTCCCATTATTTTTTTCTCATTTTAATGCTCTTATCAACATGGAAAAGTGGATCGGCTTGCTTTGTGCAAATGTTGTTGTTGTTTTTTAAACAACATTGGCATACTGTGTTCAATTTCACACTAACATTCTCACTTGGAGCAAATAATCTCTCACACAATGTGACACTGTCCATCAATAAAAGAGTGAAAGAAATACTGACGAGGTAACGTTACTAATATTGACGAGTGGCCGTAGAAACGCATCAGCTGAGTGTGTGTGTGTGTGTGTGCGCTTGACTATCAAGTGGGACGTGCTGCGATGATAGCTCAGTTCACAACGACAACACACAGATCACTTTGGTCTTGTCAATTGAACCATTTGGCAACTTTTTAAAAGTAAACTTTCCATTCAGAATCTTTATTGGCATCCATTTCGGCGTCTCGCGCTCATCATTCATCCTCTCAAAACGTAACGTTCAGACGAGAAGCGCCGCGTCGCGCAGCGGCTCGTATTTAAAATTCGAACACATTATTCTCTATGGGTGTACACACACCGGCGGCGCCATTCAGCGTTTTTATTGCTGGCCATAAACTGAGAAAGTGCGCGTCCGATGTGCTAGACGCGCTCAGTTGTCCTAGACGCGGCTCGGCGCTGCGCTTCTCGTCCACTCTTTGGCCGGTTCGCAAGCCCAAACAGGTGTGTGCGGCGTGCCTGTTGTTTTGTTTCTGGTCTAGCTAGATCCGGTGTGGTGTTGTAGTTTTAATAACGTTACTAGTTGTTGCAAAAGCATGTGAAAAAAACTACAAAGTTTGCTAGGCGTTAATCTCGCGATAAAAAAATTGACGCCGTTAAAATGGGTTTGCGTTAACGCCGTTAATAACGCGTTTAACGGACAGCCCTAATCGTTTTACAAAATAACCTTTTTTTCTAGTTCTCCCATTCATCAATATCTTATAGATTTATTGGTGATATTTAGTGTAAATGTCTAACCCTGATATGATTTAAAATCATTTGACCCCATAAATAAAATAAATATTGACCCCATGACTTGCACCTTGTATTGTCACCAACTTAATTTTAGGGTAGTTTGACTAGTTTAATCAATTAAAAAAAGCAAAATATTTTTAGCATTTACTGCAAAACATTTACAGTTTCACAAGTAGCGACACGCCATTGGTTTAGCGATATGATCCAAACACATCATCTAATCACTGATCAAATATAATGCTAAAAACGTGGTAATTAGTCTGCAAATGTGCTTACCTGGACTATACGCCTGAGCTGCGGTGTGTGGCGGCTTTTGCACCCAGTCTTTTGTCTGCATAGAGCAAAAAACACAGACACAAACACACTTAAGTTTATCATTCACAACAAACCGCACAATGACACAACCTGCCACTCCTCTGACCAAAGATAAAGCCTTTTATTGTCTTTAGGAAGCTAAATTTGATCCAAACTAATACGAAGTGAAGCTTATTCAATTTTTTTCAATATTTCATGTGAAATATATAATATATAAAAGTGCATGAATCTTACCTTGCTTTTACTGCTACACTCGGGCAGCAGGTTCTTGCAGCTCTTGTGGACGTTCACGGCGCAGTCTGTCGGTCCGAACAGAGGCGGTGGTAGAGAGAGACACAGGTTAACACTTTACTTATCAGAACCAACATGTAGGCTTTCCCGTAAACTGAAATTACATGGAAAGGGAGGACTCGAAGAACTGGGGCTGATTGTACCGCTACGAGACCGCTATGTTTCGCAATATACTGCTTTCATTTTGAAAGAACAGCAAAGAAATAATGCACTAAGAAATCTGCACAGGTTTATTGGGGGTAAAGAGCTTTCAGAAGTGCTCATTATCCATTCAAAAAGTCTCTGTCCTGTCCCTGCGGGCCATTTTCCACTTTTCACCCCACAAAGTGACTGATTCAATCCATTTAGCTACAAACCTAATTAGAAACAACAAACTGAGAGTCTGATCAATGCCACCGTCACAGGACATTACGGCAGAAAACACTGATATCTGATGAACTTATACAGCATAATAAATCTAAAAGTGTGGCTTCTAGTTCATTTCTATTGGTTTTGAGGACATTTATAGGCTTCACTGGTCCAAAAACCCAGGGTCCAAACCGAGAGGGTTCAGGACAGGTCCAAAACTTTGACTAGTGCCTCGGGCACGGGTTCTGATATTAGCAGCATCAGGTCTCGGGAAATTTTAAATAAATGTGTTTTTACCGAACGGACCTGAGAAGAATTATTTTAAAATGTGCCAACTTTCCACTGTACGTTTCAGGTGTTTAACAGGTATATGTATTATTTAAAACAAATAAACATTAAATGATTATGACAACGAGGTTATTATCTCCCATCTTCTCTGTCAATACACACTTTCAGGGCTCCAGACTAACATTTGAGAGCAGTAGCACCGGTGCCACTAAGTTCTACAGATAGGGGCGGAAATTTAATCATGAAATTACTATTGTTTTGCATTCATAAATGCAGTTACTAATAATATTACATGTTTGTTTACTGAAAAATTGACAGTAAAGCATTGAGCTTGAATTGAGATGCAGATAAAATGAACTTTTATTAACAGCAACGTGAAAAAGCCTCATTTTATAGGCACATTTTTTAAATATTGTACTCTTATTAATTGTACCATTGTTCTTCTATAGTAGGCTATATACTTCTATTCTGACCGACAGCTTCAGTGATTATAAAAGGAGCGCTCTTTACTTTCTTTGTGTAAGTCAGTCGCAATTTAAAGAAAGAGTTTTTGGTTAGTAAATACTAAGAAACTAAAGAACAATAAATAATATAATAAACAACATAATTTTTCATCATGAAAAATAATATTGAAAAGTGCTGTCAATGCGATTAATCACATCTAACACATAAAAGTTTGTAAATATAAATTTGTGTATATAAAAAAACATCTGTTCTCTATAATATCAGTTATCGGACACATAAAAATTACCGGTAACAATTTGGTTAACATGAACTAACATAAACAATACTTCTACATCATTTATTAATGTTAATCTCAACATTTACTAATTTACTTTTAAGATCAAAAAGGAATATTTTTATTAAGTAACCATTGCTTTAAAAAACATATTTACTCAATTTATTTGATACATATACATTAAGTAAGGGATTATGTACATCCGCTCCACTTCACGTTGGGGTCCTCATCACCCTGTCGGGGTTTATTCTGAGATAACAACCGGCTGCATGTACATTATCCCGCTTATAATAATTAAAGGGACAATAAGTAGGAATTACTCCCATCTAGTGGTGAATTTGTATTTTGCATTCAAACTAATTTTGCTCTGCAGCGCCTTGCTTTTTCAAATGCGCGTTGCATCTACGGTAGGCGATATGTACCAAAAAGCTTTGACAGGATGTCTTCTAATAGCGCTTCGTCGAGTTTTCCTTCATGTGAACAGGTGTGTTATTTCAAACAAACTGCAACATGACAACAAACAAACGAATGTTACAGTATGAATTACTGACTGTGAAAAACATTAAATATTGTAATTAGTAGTTATGCCTTCTTTATTCGTTATATTTTCGGAATTATGTTCATTGTTAGATATCATCATCAGATGATTCAACAATAGGGAGAGGAAGAGGTAGAGGACAGAGAGGCAGTGGATCAGTGGGATCTAGGCGAGGAGGTGGACGACGAGGAAGAGGAGGAGAGCGAGAGTCAATACCACGACAAAGATGCCCGGCAGCTACGAGAGACGATCTTGATAGAATTGAAAGTTTACAAAGGCAGAGAAGAGAAGCGACCGAGGTTTGTACAATTTATGTCTAGCAATAGCAATGAATTTTCATTGTCTGTACAGTTCTATGCACGTAGCAAAATATTCACAACTTGAGCTAATGGATTGTTTTTGAAAAAGGGTTGGCTTTAACATTACATTAACTCTTGTTTTCTGTAATCTACGGTCACGTTTACTTTTACGTTCTATTTTTGACGACGATGTTTTCTTCTCCTGTGGCATATGTATGGTCCATAATAACAATGCAGTCCAGACTTTTAAACTTGCCGGTGCATTTTAAGCGCCTCTCACTGCTCTGCACCTGCGTTTCTGCTGGCTCTGAACGAAAACGCGTTGTGGAAACGCGTTGGCTAAGTACTTTTTGTCCCTCTCTGCTATTATAGTTTTGCAAGATGGCGGAACTACATGGAAGCCTCCGTGGACCTACCCGTCCCATGTATATAAAGATAATAAATTCTTCATTTATAAGGATAAGTCAGATAATTGGCCGAGGTATTTGTACACCATTGAGGACATATTTATGAATAAAAATATTGATTTTAGATAATAAAATACCCAAAAAGATACATATTGTCCCTTTAAGACACAAAATATTGATTGAGTATTTTATTAGGTCTATAAACGCAAAGCTTCCGCGGAGAGAGCAGTTGCTAGCGCGGCAACTTCAAACTAGACGGATATTTAAGAAATACAGTCATACTTATTACACAGCATTTCGCCACATAAATAATTATGGAGATAAGAGATTAAACTTCAGATTAAACTGTTTTAAAATCATACCCATTTGTATCTTACAATCCAGCAGTGTACAAAACAACAGTCACAAAATGGCAGCAGCTGCGTTTGTACGAACCAAAAGAGAGCTACTCCACGATACTAGAAGGCATAATTAAATAACTGTATACAAAATATTGATTTGACAGTTTTAATATTTTATTAGCTCACCAAATGCAAAACTTCCACGATGAAAAAAAACGCTCCTAGCAAGTGTATAGCGCTGCTGACTTTGATCTGTGTTATCAGATGTTATCGGTGTTATCTGTTTTCAGTGGTTGTTATCTGGGAATAACATATACCGCTGGATGGCACGATTGACCAATCAGAATCAAGTATTCCACAGAGCCGTGTAATAACTACTGTTAACAAATGAGACCTTATTGTAAAGTGTTACCAAATTGTTTGTATCATTTATGCCATTAAAAGTAATATCAGTTGCTCTTTAGTTAGCAATTTTTTATTTAAAATAAAAAAAGTAATTTCTTCATGAGAAACATAAAAACAACCTATATTATAAAATATAGCTCAAATAATGGATCCAGACCTACATAAATTGCCAGAGGCAGAATTCCAGAAGCAATTTAACTGTTTAATTTAGCAAATCTGTTTAATTCTTTTAGCAATAAATGACTGTCTATGATCAACATTAAGGAGGCTTTATTCAAAAACACATTGAGCTCAGCGTCAACATCAAGAGAGCATCTAATGACTTGAAAACGGAACAGGAACTAGAACTCCACGAGGATCAATCATAATCCTGTTATCACATCACATGATCCGCTCGCCGGAATGTGAACGTGGGCCGAGCGCAGACAGTGTTTTTAAGAAGAACCACACGTGGTTATTTATCTCACGCTCTGACAAAGACATAAAACGAGCTTGTGTGACAAAAGCGAGGTGAACCAGAGGCATGCGGAGGGGGAGAATCCCTGAACTTACTGCCAAACGCAATTAAAGCATGTGACCGTGCAGAAAAACCCCAGAGAAACCAGCTTAAGAAGGGCTGCATGAGGACAGAAGGAACCGAAACATCATCGCTCCTCCAAAAAGTGCTTAGATAGGACAAGAATCAAAACCACAAGAAATCAACTGTCAAGAATACTAAAAGTATTATTAGTTTACTAATAATACACGTCACTGCACAAAAATAATCTGCTTCATATCAGCCATAAAAACCAACATTGGCGGATCTTTAATCTTTAATAATAAGTGTTTTTGGTTAATAAATAGACACTCAAAAATAATAAATAATATAATAAACGTTTTTCCTCATGAAAGATAATAGAAAATCAAATCGATTAATCGCTGTTAATCGCATCTAACATAAAGGTTTGTAATATATATATATATATTTATTTACAAACTTAAATCGATATGACCGCACTAAAATAAAATAATCTAATAAATTCTTCAGCCAAACCCTTACCAAGCTAAGATTGCAAGACTGAATAATTCATAATTATAAGACAGGATGTAATATTCAAACACTGTCACATTAAAAAAAGATCAGATCAGATCAAAGCAAAGATCAAAAAGTTAGATCAGATCAAAATGATCATATTATCAAATATTAAAATATTTACATTACAAATGAAATGTCTATTGTTGTTATAATATAATTAATCGTTTAGTTGTTGTCAAAAAAGCATAAATGAACAACAAAATGGCAACATTGGTAACATTTTTGTTTTTAATAATTGGTTAATAAATAGAAACTCAAATTTATAATAATACTTAATGCCTAATTTTGTCTTTTTTATAGCAATGATTTAAAAAAAAATCTAAACTAAGACTGAAAAAAATCAAAAACTGAATTATAATGACACAGAATGTAATATTAAAAACATTTTTTTAATGTTAAACCAGAACCAAAACATATTAATACAATTATATGATTAAGTTACTACAATTCACTTTTATCATTCAAGTTGTTACGTTAACCTATGTTTCTAACTTGTCAGACTTCTATAGAGGGTTGGAGGTTGAGGCAACCACTCAGAACAAACACCCAGAAGACCCTAGCAACCACAGAACAACCATCCAGAAGACCCTAGCAACCACAGAACAACTATCCAGAAGACCCTAGCAACCACAGAACAACCATCCAGAAGACCCTAGCAACTCGTTTTGGTGGGAACCTGACGTCATTTTTGATTATTCGGGTCTTGTATTGTATGTAAATATGTTAAATCTTTATGCTGAACACAAAAATCAATGAATTACAATCAGCCAAATGCACGAGTATGAACAAAAGCCGTCTGAATAAAACGCAACTGTAAGCGTTTGAAGTCCTGCGTAACACGGACCTGCTTGACTAGCCAATGAAACTAAACACAGCGGACAGCTGACCTCTCAGCAAACTCCGCAAACTTTCAACTGTTTTAACGCGACTGTCATTTAAAAAGTTTAAAAAGAGCCACCTGTAGCTAAACAATCACCCGCGTGAAGTAAAAAACAGACGTTTGTAAAGAATTTGAACGTGTTTTAGCTGCTGTGTGTTTATTAGCTCTGTTAGCAAACACCTGTTGCGCTGAACAAACTCACCGTTTATGACGCCGTCACGCGCGTTGCGATCGCATCACCTCAAACATCACTCAGGTTACTATGACAGCCACACAAAAGCACACAACACATCACTTGGCAACCTAAAAAAAAGCAGCGCCAATCGCGACTGCTGTATGTAGATTGACTGTCCCTGCACTGCGCCGCGCGGCATTATGGGACAGGAGGCGCATTCCACAGGCTGAGTCCCACATTTAAAGGGACAGGCGCGAGTTTCACTGGGGGCTTCACTAATGGAGTGGAAAGTGTCTATGGGTTGATGAATAATGAATTATTCTACAATATATATTTGTTTAGATATAAATGTATAAAAAATGCTTTTATAAAATATTACCATTTATATCTTCTATATATATATTCACATATTTCCACGTATAATGAAATAATAAGGTTTTAAAAACCATGTACGGTTAAATTTATAATATATATATATATATATATATATATAAATTCTATCCTTCAAACCACTCATCCATCATTTTATGATTCACCAAAAGATAAATATGGAAATACATGAAAAAATACATAAACACAGAAATTGTTTATTTGTGTGTAAATAAATAATATATTTTAAGTATTTTAAATATGCTACTAACAATACTTTTATTTGAGAATCGATTCATTGCGATCAATTTGACCGCACTAATATATATATATATATATATATATATATATATATATATATATATATATATATATATATACATTACACACACACAACCCTCAAACCACACTATAGTAGTTTTTGTAACTGTAATTATATAATTTTTTTTAATTCAACCATACATCCAACAATTTAAAGAAAGCATATTAATTATATTTATATTTATATAGTGGTGTAATATAAATGTGCAGTAAACATCATTTTAATTTATATCAACATAATTTCACATATTTCCTTAAAAAAATAAAACCCTATATGAAATTTAGTTTCTAAAATAAATTAGGGTGAATACTGGCAAAGTGGGACAATGGGTAAAGTGGGACAGTTAAGCTTCTTAATTTCTATCTTTACATGTAAATGATTCCATTACTAAAAATCAACACTGAGCTCATCATAAGCAAGTATGTGATAAAAATATATAGATTCTGTGGCTATGACATCACTTCCGGCACACTATATTCAACAACCTTACAGTGAACCGTGATGGTAGAGTAAAATTACATAGCATTCTGAGGTGAATAATGTTAAGATTATAAAAATGAAAACACTCATGGATCATCATGGATGTAATAGTGAATCAGAATTAGTAAAAATCACATTCATATGAATCTTTTTTTTTTTTTGTGTGTGTGTGATTTTGACACTGTCCCAGTTTGCCAATAGCGTATTGTTAAACTGGGACAGGGTATTACTGGTAAAATGGGACAGCCATTTAAGTAATTCTAATGGGGAATTGAGTTCCCTTTTTGTATGCCCCTCATAAATTTAGTTAGCTAACTAGATATTTTAACACAGATTGTAAACTGATTTTAAAAAACGGCCAATTCCAAAAAAAAAAAAGAAAAGAAAAAGAAAAAAGAAAGAATGATGGAGGGTACAAGCTTGGATGCCGGGGACATTTGCAATATTTGCAAAAAACTTTTCAACAAAAAGAAATGAAACTTAGCCTGTGTGGAATAAAATTAGCCTATAAGATGAAATGTTTATGAAGATTTCTATTTTTTAAATTTACATGAAATAAACTAAACCCAATACAAAGTATTGTGGACAGGCGAGGGAGGGAGGGGTGGAAAGAATCTGCTGTACCTGCACCCCTCCTTAAAGAAAGTGATTTTTATTATTTCTGTTGTTGTTGTTTATATTGTTATTGTGTATTTAATTCATTGGGCCTACATTTGAATTTACATGTGTTTGAAGTGTCCCAGTTTGCCAATAAAGGAGTCCCAGTTTGACAGTAGCGCCTGGAAAAACGTGGTTTGGGGTCCATGTGTGTTTGAGGAAGAGTCATCCATCCTGTGTTTAATGTTTCTTTCTTTTTTATTCTGTATAGTAGAGTAGAGCACTTAAGCTATTTAGAATAGTATCATATGAGGGGCTACGACATTTGGATCATAATAAAACATTATGCAGAAGGTAAATTATCAGAAAGTGTCCCACTTTACCAAAATTCATCCTATATTTATATAGTGGTGGTGTAATATAAATGTGCAGTAAACATATTTTTAATTTATATCTACATAATTTCACATATTTCCTTAAATAAAACCTTATATGGAATTTAGTTTCTAAAATAAATATACAAATACGTGATATATATACACCGGTATTATTTTATAACATTTTTTTCCTCCCCATATTTTCAAATAACCATGGAAATGTTACTAGCCCTGATCTCCATACCATCCATAATTTCATCTCATTAATCCATCTATCTGTGAATCCATAATTTGCAAATCCATCAAAAGTCTGTTGTAGATGATGGGATATGATGCCGCATCAGTGATAGTGTAATATTTCAGCGTCACACTAGTGATTATTACTTTATGTCTGCTGTAATAAAGCTGTACTGGGGAACGGTCATGACTGGTTCAAATTAATTGAACGCTGGACAGAGAGGGCCCTTCCTCTCAATCCTCAAGTCTGAAGAAATACATCAGCATGACTTGTTTAATAAGCAGTGCATGCAAAGAGTCATACGTAATATTTCCCAGTCGCTACCAAATGACTTTTACATTTACAGCTGGTACTGGGTGATCGTGCTTTTGTCACTCTGAATATAAACACACGCGTCACTCTGGACATGCACACTGGATGGCAGTGGAGGATATTTAAATATATATTCTCCACTGCCATCCAGTGTGCATGTCCAGAGTGACTCGTGTGTTTATATGTGTGTGTGTGTGTGTGTGTGTGTGTGTGTGTGTGTGTTTCATTTTATAAATTAATTTTAATGCAAATATTTAATGAAATATTAATATATTTAATTATACTGTTTATTAAAATAAATTTTTATTCAAGTAGTTTAGTTTTAAGAAAATAAAAATAAAGATATTGCTTTATCATGTGAAGATGTTTTTATTTATTTATGTAGGCTACCCAAAAGTGCATACATCTATTTTTAAAACATTCTTATTTGATAGAATATGAGGGGATTTCCCGTGCCGTTAAGGACTTCAGAGTTACGGACCGTAACAAACAAATGAGTTACAGCAACACTTTTGTTTCTCCTTTTCTGTAAGCGCCGACATTGACAAAGCATTAAATATAAAAAGGTTTCCCAAAATAGGGAAACAAACAGTCAACAAATTAACTCATAGTTTCTAAACGAACATCATCTGGGAAACAACTTTACTTGTGACTTACTTGAAGGGACTTCAGTCATTAAACAACACGGTGCTGAAGTAATGACCCATCATCTTACAACTTAGTGATTCTTAAAGGGACAGAGTACCTACAAAATTTAAAAAAGTCACTATTTATCAACCTCATGTCATTTAAAACCCATGCAACTTACTTTCTTGAGTGGGAGACAAAAGGAGAATTTCTGAAGAATATTCAGGCTGCTGTTTTCCATACAATGACAGTGAATGGGGACTGCGGCTATCAAGCTCCAAAACAACAACACAAATACCAGCAAAGAAGTCTGATTTTACTAAATCTTGATCTGTTTCTCACACAATTATTATTATGAATTCCAAAGACTTGGGATATAGTTTTTGGAGTATTTCTGAAGAATACCCAGGCCGCTGTTTTCCACATAATGATAGTGAATGGGGACTGCAGCTGTCAAGCTCCAAAACAACAAAACAACACCTGCAAAGTAGTCTGATTTTCTTAAAACTGGATCTGTTCCTCACTTAACTTTTCATTTGACATCCAAAGACTTGTGATATAGTAATTTAGACTATGTTTATTACACATTTATGCTTGTTTTGGAGATGGATAGCTCCAGTCCCTATCCGCTTTCATTATAAGAATTAGTGCGGTCTGAATATCCAATTTTAAAAAAAAAAATCACCAAAGTAAGAACGAAAGAAAGAAAGTCACAGAGGTTTGGATCCACATGAGAGTAAATAAATAAGGACCATTTTAATTGTGGGTGAAGCCACAAGAACATCCTCTTTTAAACTCCCTGTCACTAGAAACCTGATAATATCAAACTAGCCTGCACGCAAACCTGTAGTTTTCCGAGGCACAAAGCTGGTTGCAAAACAGCCGAAGCACAAGCAACGCTGCATCATGTGACTGAACGAGTCAGTAGGTCAAGCGTCTGCTGCTTTATCAGTCCTTATGATCTAACGAAAACCCATGAAAGATGCAAAAGCCTCATCAAAATAAGCAAGCCTGGGGTTTACTGTGACATGCGCTGTGATGTGTGATGTGCGCAGCGCGTGTCGCATGAGTAGCGGAGCAGATGGGCGCGCGTGTGCGCAGGTGTGTGTTTGTGTTACTCACTCAAACACTGCAGGCCATGCTTCCTCTGCAGGGTCTTGCTGCACAGTGAACATGTCGCCCAGCTGGAAAATGAGCCAGGCACGAGCTGGTGGCCGCTCACACTGCGGCGCCGCACTTTCTCACGCTCTCTCAGCTCTTTCTCTTTCTCCTTCTCTCTCTCTCTGCTTTTCTCTTTGTGCTGCTCTTTCTCTCGAACCTTACCCTGAAAACAGAGAAATCAAGAAACGTGTAGTGTTATCTTCTGATAGTAACAAAAGTAACTAGTTTTTGTCTATAACGTGTCCAGGTCATATTTCAGAACACATAAATATAACCTTTAAATATCTAAATCTATTATGTCGACATGACATATATATTTATAGCTAAAAAAAATTTATAGATAGATAGATAGACCGACAGATAGATAGACCGACAGATAGATAGACCGACCGACCGACCGACCGACCGACCGACCGACCGACCGACCGACCGACCGACCGACCGACCGACCGACCGACCGACCGACCGACCGACCGACCGACCGACCGACCGACCGACCGACCGACCGACCGACCGACCGACCGACCGACCGACCGACCGACCGACCGACCGACCGACCGACCGACCGACCGACCGACCGACCGACCGACCGACCGACCGACCGACAGACAGACAGACAGACAGACAGACAGACAGACAGACAGACAGACAGACAGACAGACAGACAGACAGACAGACAGACAGACAGACAGACAGACAGACAGACAGACAGACAGACAGACAGACAGACAGATAGATAGATAGATAGATAGATAGATAGATAGATAGATAGATAGATAGATAGATAGATAGATAGATAGATAGATAGATAGATAGATAGATAGATAGATAGATAGATAGATAGATAGAATCTTGTGTTTTATTTTAAAAAAGATAATATATAATTGGCACATTGTCCGGTTTAAAGATCAGGTTAAAACTTCCCCATAGTCAGCATGAGCAAGTTTATTGTCGTTCTACAGTACATTCAAGAAAAGGAGGAAGTTGCAAGGACACAGAAGTTGCAGTAAAGTTCTGCAGAAATGAACATGATTGTATCCCACGGCAGAAAAACAGACATAGCATGAGTGATGTCAGCGTGTGTTTGATTACTTTGTCTTTGTTGAAGGATCCAGTCATGCGGTTCCTCAGTGAGCTCAGAGTCCGCTTGACTTTGGTGCCTTTTTCCGGAAGCTCCGGTCTTTCCTCCTCTCCCTCGTCATCTCTACAAAAACACACATCAAACCCAATTAAAATTGAAGCAAACAAGTATTTGCAGTACAATTAGGTCAAAGAAGGTCAAAGACTTACCCAATGGCGAGAAACTCGTACCACGTGACACTCCCCGTCACCTGTTTTCTTTCTATGCTTGAATTTCTGCGTTTAGCTCTGAGGAAAAATCCATTAAATTAATTCAGTATAAGACTCTCCATTGGTAACATATGTATGCTTACTACAAGAAAACTATGTTCGGAATGGCATACTACCATACTAGTCCAACAAATTTTGCAGTATGGAGTATATGCATAACCTACAAATTTGACAAATTGTACAGTATACAACAAACCCAACCGTCCATATTTCCAAACTGCAATTTTACTGATTATACTGTAAAAAAAAAAAAATGATAACATGTTTTTACATTGCCTTAACTCATCAAAATAGGTTAAGTAATTTTCTACTTTTTTATCTTATACGAGATTCAACTCATTTTTAAAAAAGTCAGTTTAATGTCATTTAAGTTGAAGTGACTTTTTTTTTACAGTGGACTTATTTAATTGTACCATAAAATATATATTTTTACAACAATTTAACAAACAGTTTGAATACTTTTTGGGGGGAAAAAACAAAAAGATTGCAAGATGATAAGTAACCATAATTACCGAATTATACACAACACATGAGGTCATGTGACAATGTGCATACTACATACATATCACGTAGTATATATAATTTTTATGTTCGAAATAGTATACTACAATAATATTTTTTTTCAAATGCACATTTTTTGCATCCCACAATGCAACATGCTTGAAAACTCAACCTCAATTTTGACCATCTCTTTGTCTCATTATTTTACCCAGACTGCCGGTACACACAATGTAGCACACATATTTTTTAAATTATTTCTTATGCTCTTTTTGAAAAAATAAATAAATAGTACAGAAGTATGGAGTGTGTACGGCGCAGTATGCAGTGCGCTAGTTTTCCATTCCGAACACAGCTTCTTGCTAGCCTGCTGTTAGAAGCGTCAGTTACTATACAAAGGTTTCATGACCCTGTTTAAAGCACGCTCTGGTTTCTCATGCAGGTTTTTGAGATAAAACAAGGACGTCTCAACCAGGAAAAGCATTACCAGGTTTAGAAATACAGCAAGAGTGGTAAACACAAAAGATAAATTACGTCATACACATGCAAACGTACACAAAATTTTCAAGACAGGCGAGTGACAAACAATGCTTTCTATTTTGGGCCTGCAAACCAAACGTGGGCCAGTGGCACTCATGTTAATGTTGTTAGTTTGTAGGAGGGTACGACAGGCTCCTTCACACTGTTTACTTACCCATGATACTGCTTAAGCTCCTGTAGAACTTTCTGTACCATCAGCCTGAGACAAACAAGACACTGAGGCTAAGTATGTGTGGCAGTGGGAGGGCACACGGCGGGCCGCTGTCCAAATAAAACCATCAGCACAAAATCTACTGCCTTGCTCACACATACAGGGGCAGACCACATCAACGGTGGTAGATCAACAGCTTTCATTTAGCATAACTAAAAAAAAAATCCCCAAAAAGTTTTTTATTTACTTTATTACTTTATCTACTGTAGCTTTTTCCCCCTTTACTTTCATGTCTATTAGCTTTGATGCTAATCTATATGCTAGTGGGCTTCTAAAAGCTGATATTCATTCAATGATCTTTATATAACCTTCTAGGGTCATAGGGCTGGAGCTTATCCCAGTTTTTAGGCCAGAGGCAAGGGAAAGCACCCTGAACCTGAACCGATGCCAAGTCTATCGCAGGGCTCTCACACATACACACATTAACACATCTACAGGCAATTTTGACTCTCCAATTCACCTAACCTGCATGTCTTTGGACTATGGGGGAAACCGGAGCACCTGGAGGAAACTCATTCTGACACGGCATGCAAGGCAGGGCTCAGCCGGGGCTAAAACCGGGGACCTTTTTGCTATGAGGCAAAAGCGCTAACCACTGAGCCACTGTGCTTCACTGACTCAAAATAATCTTGTGGTAGCAACTATGGTGCTCTTCAGCAAAACATAAATGTGGAAACTTACACATGACTTTGTCCCACCACAGACTGCAGTCCCTCTTCCGACTCCTGCTCTTCTGAAATTCCAAACCAACACAAAGTCAGGACCATGCATACTATGAAAAATAAAGGTTCTTTGCAACACTTCAGTTCAGTCTTCTAAGTAACAACAATATATGGTTGTATAGGTCCCTTGAGTTTCTATATGGTTCCCTGGAGGCTCAAAAAGATCAGTTACATAACAGGTTCTTCAGATTAGTGTTTCAGTATCTTGGTTATTGAAAGCACCATAACATGGTTTATCTGTAGAACTACAGAATAAAGAAGGTATTTGTGGAAGATGGTAACATGGTAAATAATTCTGTTTTGATCCTAGAATTCACCCGGACAGAAATACCATTGCATTTATCTGATTGCTTCAAAGCTAGAGCCCGCGAGATCCTGATTCATTCAGACTGGATTTATCTGCCTAATTGGAGAATCATTTTACTAACCTCTGGCCTCTCTGGCAGCCTGCTTCGAAGTCTCCAGTATGCGGGA
The DNA here is from genome assembly GCF_949152265.1 of Phoxinus phoxinus. Classification (NCBI taxonomy): domain Eukaryota; kingdom Metazoa; phylum Chordata; class Actinopteri; order Cypriniformes; family Leuciscidae; genus Phoxinus; species Phoxinus phoxinus. The sequence goes on along the minus strand of NC_136895.1, from coordinate 20,783,638 downwards.
GACTTTGTCAGCTTGTACTTTTTCATCAGTCGCGAGAATTTCAGATCGGGAATACACTGTCCTTGCTGGTGAGGGCGGCTGCAGTCATGGTCAAAAACAAACAGTGGGAAAACATTATCAATAAGAGTTATGGCAGGAGTAGCCAACCCAGCTCCCGGAGGACTGCCTTCCTGCAGAATTCAGTTCCTGGCCTGATCCAACACTCCTGCCTGCTATTTTCAAGTATTCTTGAAAACCTTGATTGGCTACAGTAGTTCAGGTGCGTTAGGGTTGATGTTAAACTCTGCAGAATGGTAGCCCTCCAGGAGCAGGAGCATTTATAGAGTTATGTGAATGTCTTGCTCTGTTCATACTAAGACACTGATTTCAGAAGGGACAGTTACTGTTATTTGGGGGCTTTCACTGTCCACAGCACCGGTTGTTTCTTCCACTGAGCTTTCGGAGAAGGAGGAAGATGGTAAATGGGAACTTTTGTTCAAACACTGGTCCTCTCTTTCCCCATCACTGTCAATGTCGGTGGTGTCTAGACTGAATCTACAAACATAAAACAGTGTTTTCATACATGTATACAACAGTGTCACTATGTCACTTAGCAAACAGAAGACATGTACTTCTCAGACATTTGCAGGAAATAACATCGCATTTGGCTCTGGAAGTGACATTAATACATTGGGACCAGTGAAAATGTGTGTCTTACCTTCTGCCCAGGTCAATTGGCGACACTGGCACTTCCCAGCTGTGTCTACGTGACGTGGACATAGATCTAACCAATGTAGGAAAGTTATCTGTGTCCGAGTCCTCATCTTGTTCGGATTCCGGATAGTTCTGGAACTCTGAAGATCTGATAGCAACCAAGCGATCCATGGCTTCCCTTCCAGCAAAATTCAGAGAGTGGTCTATCTGGACAAGTTGATGAGTGTGGAACTCTGTGAAATCCTGCCGTGATCCACTCTCTGTTGTGGACACAGGAGGTACCAAAGGGTTAAGACCCTTGTCAGAAACAGGTGCAGTTAAGACAGGAAGTCGCACGTCTGGTTCGTCGGTGGATCCGAGCTGCAAGTCTCTGTAATATTCAGAATCTCTCAGAGAAGAGCAGAGCTCTAATAGGTCCTCCTCGCTGCTGCACTCGTCGCTCTCAGCCAAGAAGTACCTCTGAAAACGGGAAACCCCAACAAGGTCAAGTCTATGTGAGTCTCCTGCTAGTGTCATTCATGGACTGAAAGTGGAAGTAGTCAGCTGAACTTCTTGTGTGATGAAAAAAAGCACATAATCAATTATAGCCAGCCACATGTATCCAATACTGTTACAAGGACAATCCCCATGGAGGAACAAAGGCATTGATCTACACTACTCTTTTAACTTCAGTTTCAGTCTGATCCTCTCAGAAATCTATTCAGAAGTCTTATACGTAGTGCACAAATCATATAGACTCTTTTTGGTGAAACTGATTTTGCTGGGTCAACATCCTTGATGATCCTGGAACAACATTCCTGGCAACCAATCAGTTTGAGGATTTAGGGCTAATGATGTGGTTAAGACTGGGTTAGGGACTGATGCATTATTCTTATCAACCAATCATTTCCCCTAGTTTAATGGTTAGGTTATGTTTAGGGTCTTACCTTGTCCTCAGGAGAACTGCTGAAGAAGACATCTTCTGGGATGGAAGCCGGGGACAAGGAAGAGGAGGAACTGGGTGCTGAGACCGGGGCACAAATTTGAGTGCATGGTTTGCAGTCTGAAGCTGAAACACAAACAGTTCCACCATGAATTTTGCTAGGAATATTATCCGCAACTGTGAGAACTCTTGTGCTTTTAATGAGGTGCCTTATCAAACATATTGTTGTTGTCACTTTCTGTGCACCAGACAAAACAAATGAAGAGTGGTCTGGTGTGACATTCTGGATATCTAATTACATCATATCTCGTTTATTTGTGAGGATTGTGACAATAATAGAGATATGGTTCTGGATAGCCAGTGTGACGGCATACCCTGAATAAAAACCTTCTAACTTCAAGCATCTACTGTCAGAACTTATCAGTGGCTTCCATTAACGCTAGCATATTACATCAACACACAGCTAGAGTTAGTAGAAGCTGGAAGCATTTCCCTGTAAACAGAAGATCTTAATCTGATGTGAAATGGAAGCACTAGTTTACAGAGGCAAAACTCTGTGTTGTGTTTGATAGCAAATATATAATAGCTGAGAGCCTGATGTCATAGGAGAACCTATGGTTCTTCAAAAAGCCATCTAAATACTTATGCTTCCAGAGAACCAAGAAATGCATGACTTTTCCTTTACTTGGAACCAATCCGCTGAGGAAATATGAATTTGAAAATGAACTTGCTTATTCTCCAAAATAGCCATATAACCAACTGTAGAAGCCCAAAGACCCTGTATTTTCGAATATAGTCACAATGTTGACCATCTTTTGAGATTTGCAAAGATTTGGGATCACCATCATTTGAGATTTGCTAAATTTCCCCTCAACTCTTAAGAAATTATCTTGGGTTAAATTAAGGCTCATCAGAACTGGAGCATTGCTGAAGTGACCTTTCCATATTTCAGAGTACCTGTTGATTTAATAACGATATGATATGGACTATGACAAAACCCAGACACCAAAGTCCAAACCAGAACCTTTCTCCTTCACCGACTGCATGTCCTTAAACGATGGATGAATGAAGCCTACAGTACTTTCTGGCGTAAATCATCTCGGCCCTAGACGAATGACAGAGTCTGAGTGCGGTGAGGTGGTTTGTATCTGAATCAGACACGTGATATGTAAACTATAAGAGCACCATGATGCTTGTCATGTTCAAATATCCTTTTATGGCTGCCCCCTTCTTACTATATGCTCCAACATGAATACTTAAAGGGGCCTCCCAGCTTTTACAAGGGTTACTGTAGGTCTACCGCAGAAAACTTCTGTTTTTCACACACTCCAATGCACACATCAACATGCAAAGTTGTATTTTGGTCTAAATAAAATCAAACAGGCTCTAAATAGCTCACCCGTGCCATGCAATTGAGTAGCCGAATCCGTGGAGGAAGCTAAATGTTTGCCAATGGCAATTTGCAGAATAATGTTATGCGAGTCTTGAGCTTTTCCAAGAGGATTACGGGGACAACCCCAAAGCTGTAAAGCAATGCAGAGCTCCATGAAGTTACCTTCTCTAAAAATGCACACAATATTTTGAGCTTCATTAACAGATGCTTTCCATCAAAAGCAACCCGAGTACACTAATTTGAACTGGTGTGACTTCTGTTAGAACTACTTCTGTTTTTTGAGTCTGTCCGACTGTCTAACTAGAACTATAAAGAAGCTCAATGTTTTGGAGCAATCAATGTTTTGGAGCAAATGTGCTAATGGCTAACAGCTAAAAGCATGGTTGGTTTATTTTTATTTTGTTTCCGTCGTTATCTCTTGTATCCGTGTCAGAATTTAAACTTACTTCACTTGATGAGCTCATGGCTCAGAGTATTATGCACTGTCCACTAGGCTTGTGATATATTTGAATAGCTTTGGAGTCCAGTGATTTCCAATTACAGCTCAATTTACTGCAATAACACAAACCCACACAACTGTCAAGAGTGTGAAATGTGGTTTTGTCTGTGCTAACACACAGTCAGGTGATGAGAGCAGCATGCAAGATCTTGTGCATCCCGTTTGCAGTGTGACCGGTCCTCTTGAGATGCAGTGGTCTGACAGACCACAAACTCATATACCATCACATCAGTGACATACTCAACCACATACAAACAATGCAACTCTCAACTATTTATAGTTCAAGGATGAAACGAAACGACGACCACACCACTGCACAACTCGAGATACACATGGCTGATTTTGTTCACTTCAAAAAGCCAACACAAAACAACATACCATAGTTCAACATAAGCATTCACTTTATATATTAAAATATGTAGGTACTGCCATGTTTTTTGGTCAGAAATAGCAAAGAAAGAGTGGAAAAGAAAGATGCCAGAGATCCAGAAAGACACAATCATCCTCTCTACCTCTTTTGAAGGACCATCGTTTCATCCATGAGAACGAGGGCCAGGAGTTGTGGAGAGGTGGATCTGCCATGTGGACGGTGCGGGTCTCTCCCAGAGGAGTTAGTGAGCGAGATATCAGGAAAACTAGAGTCCCACAGCAGGATCAGAGGAGAGAACCGCCGGGGATTAACTAACATATGATTTAAAGTCAAGAGGCACGGCAGCGGGGGCTCACAGCGAGAGAGTGGGAGGGATGAAAGAGAGAAAGGAAGCACCACTGGATATGAACAGGACGGAATTCATTTTAACGGTACAAAAAAATGGTACCATGGTACATTGATGGTATCAGGTGGTAAATACCATGGTATTGTCCCTTCAAAGATTATTTGGATACTTTAAGTACACTTATTTCATATTTATTGTTTTGTTTAGCAAACATTCATCTTTTCTGCTGACATCATCAAGTCCAGTTCTCTTTAGACTCCTCCCCTTCAATATCCTGCCCTATAGAAATACTTTTCACCATCCAATCGAGTCCTGGTGGATGAAGTCCTTCCCAATATAATTTCTTCTTTTAGATGACCTTGTTTTAATCCGAAATATCCCAAATTATGGCAGTAAAATGTACAAATGTTAATTTTAAGTGTGGCCTAAATGCCCAAATACGTCTGGGGATAATGTATAAACTAACATAAAGAAATGCAAATACCAAAAGTACTATGGGAATACCATGGCATTCTTTGAAGTAGCATGCCATGGAGTACCATATAAAAATCATGGTGCAAAAATAAATTTCAAAGTACTGTAGTATTGCCATCTTATGTCATCACCCATAAAAAAAACACACAGTAAAACCATGGCAATTTCTTTTTTGCAAAATGGACGGAAATGAAATGTACAACTGTGTGCGATCTGGTGTACAAGACTGAAAGTGGAAAACACGATCCGCGAAGCAGCAAAGAGCGCAATGATGGTCGCTCTTGAAAAATGACCTTTCTTTTCAACTAACGTCAAGTATGATTTTCTACACTTTGTCATGCTGTTGCACCACACTGATCTGCACTATGCCACAGCATTTCTGCCTAGACAGTTCCTTAAATGAAACCAATGAAGCAATAATGGCAGAAAGCACCAGTGAAATCCATCAAGTTGAGATAATGTTGGGTTCTTGTAGGTCAAAATACCCCAAATACATTCAAAACTCGAGGTTAAACCCATTAGCTAAAGGTCGCATGATAGCATCTCAGCTTATCTGGAACTGAATAAGATAATGAATTACCAGGCGCAGATTCAGTTTAAAATGAGCACTTCTTGTGTGTAAACTAAAAACCCAATGTTTTTTATGTACTCACCCCAATCCAAAGAGATAAACGGCAATCCACAACTAGCAAAACGTCCTCGTCTGAGACTCACACAACCGACTTTCTTCCAGCTGAAACGTCTGAAAAGAGCAGAGAGGCTGCGTTAACCACAGCCTAAAACACACAACACTGCTACAACTTCCTCTTCACACTGACATCTAGCACAGGCACATGGCTTTTACATGAACACTCATACGGGGCCCTTCTATTCGGACGTGATAGCATCAAAACCTGTTGATGCGGGACGTTAGAATTCAAACTGTAGGAAAACCAATGTCTTTTGCATGTGCATGTGATGAAGTGATAGTTGCAGCATTCTCACACGAATGAGTGCATGGTTTGGAAAAGATAAGCGGAACTCAAACACTGGTGGTTAACGTGGTAAACTAACCCCTTTTGAAGAGTTTGTTTTGCCTAAACTAGCTGCTCTTCACACTTAACACTGACTACTGACTTTCCTACATATGATCGCAGTACCTCTCTTTTGACGAACCAATATAGAGAGCTTTTTTTAAATATCAGCACTGAGCATCTTTTTATGGTTTTTAATCGAGTATCATGTAAATATGAATATGGTAACCATCCATATGAGTGTTTAAAAAAATATATAAATAAAAACTAATAAAATGACCTTCTTCAACTTTGGACACTGTGTTGGACAATAAACTCTAAAACAGTGTTGTTATAGTTAACTAAAATTCAAGATAGTGTCCGGTAATGGTAATAAAGCTGAAATAAATAATACAACTGTAAATAATGAGGATAAACTTAAACAGAAATTACAAATGTTGTCTAGCCAACTAAGTAACTAGGTAACTAACTAACTAAGCACTAACTAAGTAACTCATTTAAAGCTTGATTACTAAAATTTCTAAAACTTCTCTGAAAATAAATTAAAGCTGTATACAAATAATTTGAAAAAACTGATAAAAAGACAAAACCAAAAATGAAAATGAAAACACTTTTTACTCTCTCACTAGCTGATTAATTCATAACACTTTACAATAAAAAGTTAACGTTAGTTAACTACATTAGTTAACATGAAACTATGGAAAACAACAATGAAAAAAATCTTAATTAAATATAATTTCATCATTTAATAATAAATGATTAAAATCAAAAGTTGTATTTGTTAACAACAGACTTTACATTAAGAATTATTATTATTTTTTTTACCGTTTAATAAATACTGTAACAAATGTATTTTTTTATTGTCAGTTATACAAGTTGAATGCTTGAATCTGATTGGTTGATGAAATTATTTCAGTTAGCCTATTTCAAAAGGTCCTTACAGCCTACAACAGCAAAAGAACCAAAACCTACAACGACACAGACCAAGCAAATAAATATAATAAACAATAGTACAAAAACAACTAATTATTTCCATGTTTTTAACCAAAAAATTATATTTTATTTTTTACAGAAAGCTCATACTCTGTTTCCCACTCAAATACACACATACATACAGAACGGACACAGACACACACTTGCACAGAAAGGTGTTGGTCTGACAATTTTATCTGTGAAATAGTTTAGCAACTTAAAAGCTAGGCCTACATGACATAACTAGCGAGGTAATAACAGCACTGTTCTTGAAGCAGATAAACTTGCAGTTTCGCTATTAGTAGAGACACTGCTGCCGAACACTGTTTAGACTCCAAGACTCAGTAATTCATACACGCTTAATCTCTCGCTCTATCTAATAACTGCATTAGTTTGCTATCAATGGCTCAAGTCTCCGTTACTAGCTCTAAAATGAAGTTTTGGAATCAGCAACGGAGGCTTGAAGATGAGATGCGTAAGAAATTAGTCCCGCACACAAGTGCATTTTAAGAACAAAAAGCTGAAAATGTCTTGAAATACAACATTTAGATTTATGGCTTTGATTTTCTTACAGTTTTAGAGTAAAACATGTTTTGGAAAATATAAAATTTAAAGAAAGTGTCCTTTTTAAAAAGAGACAAAACTTAAAAAGCTTAAATATGTATTTTTCTTCGCCGCTAGGGGTCGCTAACCTCTTACAATAACAAAGGCGTGACGAGCTGAATGCTGGGACTTGCTGTCAAGCTGATGGATCTAATAATATTAATGGATGAGTAAAAACATTCATGTTTTTTTAACATCACAGTGGTATGAAGCAGGTCGCGATTGCAAATAATAGACAGATATCACACGCGAGTCCCGCAGAAATAAAGGAAAAATTATTAATTCTACCGAACTAACGTTAACGTTACCCGCAACTGCTGAATACTTCTCACACAGGTCAGTTTATTTGACGAATTAAACTTGTGAGGTAAAGCAGCGCTGTTTCACTTGGTCTAACATTACACTATCATACTAAACAGCAGATGTTGAAAGTTATAATGTTATTCTATGTGTTAGTTCGTTTGCTATGAAACTAGACTTAGGTAAAGTTGGTTTTATATTCGCATATTCGCACATTCGCGGACTTCCGCGTTCAATAACTCGTGAACTAAACGTTGTTGCTACACAAAACACCTATCACATATAACTACACATATAACACCAGAAGCTACAACGTATTTTTCCTCAAAACGATCTTTCCTTCGCAGTGGACAAAATACATTGATCTCTATGCGCAGGCTTCTAAGAAGGGACCATCTGCAAAGTGCAAACCTGAAGGAAAGCTCGTTTTGAGGAAGATTAAAATATTGAAACAATGTTATTTGTGTATGAACAATATTCAGCTCACGAGATATTAAATATCTCGGTGAATATCTGAATATAAAACCAAATTTACCCAAGGTTCAGACTGGATCATGACCTTCAGTACCACATACGTGGACAGCGCCACGAACATAGTCAAGTTTTCAAAAAAAAAGTTGCCAAACAGGGTAAATATAGTTTTAGGTTTGATATTTGATGCGTATTCACCTAGACTGCTTTAGTTTACTTTTTGTGTATTCTACATACAGTACGCAAATATTTTTATGTAAAACTTACAGTAATTCACCAAATGGATTTTTTCATGTTTCAAAGGTTGTAGTACTTTCCTAGTGACCAGACTGACTTACTACAGGTCAAATTGTGACAACAACTCCCTTACTGTACGTACAATTGACAAATATGTTTATGAAAAAATTACTGTAATTCGTTGTAAGTATTTTTTCGTGTTCCTAAGGGCGTAGTGCTTTCCTAATGACCCGACTGACTTACTACAGGTGAAATTTTGCCAATAACTCCCTTACTGTACATACAGTACACAAACACTCAGGCTAACCATAAGCTACATTAGCATTAAGCTAATTTAGCTTGCTAATCTGGTTAACATGCTTTGGTGTTCTCATTCTTACATTGAAGCCTCTCCTCGGCAGTTTAGTAAGACAGTGTCAACTGAGTGGCACAAGCTGCTAAACCACGTATCACGAGCCCCGAACCATTCCGGTCGTGGGTTCGAATCCTGTGTGGCACATGCCCAGACCGCAAGAGGTACTGTGGCCTTAAGTGGTGGAAAAGTTGCTTCTTTTCCAGATATGGTGTCTATATGTGAAGGAACTCAATAAATTCCAACATGCAGCAAATGTATATAAACAATTATAATTTTGAGTTGATTCTTACTTGAAGTATGGACCTTATGCACAAAAACACAACTTCCCAGTGGCGCAATGAGATGAGAGTCAGGCATCTCACCCAGAGATAGTGGGTTCAAGCCCGTGTAAAACGACTTTATAAAATTGTGTGTAATGTTGTGTCATATCGATTCCTTTATTATTTAACATTGTACTAATCTTTCTTCCTCTTGGGTTAGAAAGTTTGTCTTGTTCATTATGTGTTCATTCTCATCTGAACTTCTGTTCATTTTGAGTTAATTTTCACCTGTACTTCTGAACCAGCTGTTTTTTCATGTATGTTCAATTTCTGCTGTTTTTATTCTTCCTGCTCTTGCTGCTGCTTCAGGGGCTTGGCCCCGTATCGCTGCTTGCAGCTATATTTCCACTTGTTCCTTAACCTGTAACCAAGAATACTAACACACACAGACACAGTTTCTTCAAGATTGGATTTGGCCAGGCTTTAACAATAAACAGGAGAGTATTCTCAAAACATCAAGATTCTTTAAATCAACTGTAAAGTAAAGACTTTAACTAAGAAATGGTCTCTCAACTATAGACTTCAATGACCCCTGCTGAGACCATTGCTATCAGGGTACCCTAGAAAAGCAGATGGATGTAGCAACACCTGTTAAAGAAGTCCATATTTCATCTCTGGAAGCCGGGCTAAATGAGCAAGCACTGTTACTGCATTCCTGGCATGGGCCAGACCCTTCAGTCACACCTCAGATATCAAATACAGACATTTAAAGGATACATTAAATAACATTTTCGATAATCACACTGGTAATTTCTATAACAAAGTAAAATCTCATAAGCCTATAGAAGTCATTCAACTCATTTGATATTTAGTCAACTCATTTGACTTCATAACAAAAACTAAACTTGAATCATTACAATAAGGGTGTTGCTTATTTATAATGTTGAAAATATGCTTAAGCTAAAATCTTTACCGATATTTTAATCAATGAAATAAATGTGTTGTACAAGGAACAGCAGTTCTAATACTTACTTTTATCGAAAACATTTATCAAAATGAATTGAGTAGAGTGATCACTAGGAACATACTATAACCTTTGGAACATGGAACAAGCTGAAATTACAGTATTTTTTTCATAATAATATGTATGTACTGTACTTACAGTAAGGTCGATATTGGCAATATTTAAACCGTAGTAAGTCAGTCTAATCACTAGGAAAGTACTACAACCTTTGGAATATAAAAAAAAAAAACATTATAGGTGAATTACAGTTTATTACATAAACATATGTAATAAACATGTAATAATGTGTATTACATAAACATATTTGATGATTGTACAGTAAGGGTGGTATTGTCAAAATGTCACCTGTAGTAAGTCAGTCTGGTCACTAGGAAAGTACTACAACCTTTGGAACATGAAAAAATACTTACAGTGAATTACAGTAATTTTTTCATAAACTTATTTGTCAATTGTACGTACAGTAAGGGTGGTATTGTCACAATTTGACCTGTAGTAAGTCAGTCTGGTCACTAGGAAAGTACTACAACCTTTGAAACACGAAAAAATACTTACAGTGAATTACAGTAATTTTTTCATAAACTTATTTGTCAATTGTACATACAGTAAGCGAGGTATTGTCACAATGTCACCTGTAGTAAGTCAGTCGGGTCACTAGGAAAGTACTACAACCTTTGGTACATGAAAAAATACTTACGGTGAATTACAGTAATTCTTTCATAAACATATTTGATAATTGTACGTACAGTAAGCGAGGTATTGTCACAATTTCACCTGTAGTAAGTCAGTCCTTTCACTAGAAAAGTACTACAACCTTTGGAATATTAAAATAAAATCACTATAGGTGAATTACAGTTTATTTCACAAACATATGCAATAAAAATATGTAATAATATATGTAATAATATGTTTATTACATAAACATATTTGATAATTGTACAGTAAGGGAGGTATTGTCAAAAATTCACCTGTAGTAAGTCAGTCTGGTCCATAGGAAAGCACTACAGCCTTTTGAACACGAAAAAAAACTTACTGTGAATTACTGTAATTTTTTTAAAAACATATTTGTCAACTGTACGTACAGTAAGGGAGTTTTTGTAAAAAATCTCACCTGTAGTAAGTCAGACTGGTTACTGGGAACATGCTACAACCTTCGGATAGTAAAAAATCCCTTTGGTGAATTAATGTAATTTTATTCTAAAAAGTACTTATGTAAATTATGTACAGTGAGGCAGGTTTCCTAAATACAATCATTATAATGCACTTTTTATTGTTGCTAAAGTACAATCAATAGCATTAGAATACATAATGTGAGAGATTTTTGCTGGTACATCTGTAGTTTGCAAAAATGTAGTTGTCTGTTTGCACACAATGAAAAAAAAGACAACTTTTTAGACGGTCCCTATCTTGTTCACCGCTCTACATTGGACATTCAGTGAACATTCGCAAGTTTGTATGCCATTAAAACAATACTTGCCCATTTTGATCGATTGTGGAAAATGTTGTAGTTCACCATCCTTGTCCTAAAGATCATGTAGCTGCTTTTATTTTGCAAAAATATGCTTTATTGCATATGTTATTGAGACACTTTTTAAGCAAAAAAGTGTGAATGTGCGAATATAAAACCAACTTTACCTAAGTTGAAACTAGCAGCTTTCTAGTAAGCTAGATCAACATTAGAATAACATACAGATCATATTCTAACATTTCATCATGTTTAGCTATATCATTGATTTGTTTTATGTACATTTGCTCACCTGTCTAATAATGTTCAAGAGCGGTGTCGCAGTCGTGACTCGTGAAGCTCTGTCAAATCAAATCCAAGTTTGTCACGGACGTGGAGCTTTCGGCATCTCGAAAACACCACGCTGATATTGAGCCTCATTTTAGTTCTCCTTTTTTGTCCCAAAGTCTGCTTGCTATGGTCCATAATGTTTGAACGAAATAAGAACAGCGTGCCGCTAAACGTTACGCACTAAGCAGTCGTCCACGTCTGTCGCTATGGTTACGTCATGGCCATGGCAGCACGAGCGGAAACCGAGGATAGCGCGGATATTGCGTCATTGACAGGCGACATTTTTTTCCTGGACGGGCCTATTTCTCTGAAATAAAAAAAATCTTTGGAGACTTTTGGGATATTGTAAGTACACAACTGCACACTGTGCAAGTGATTTTTTTGATATTTTATTACAAAATTCGTACATATTGTACCTTTAAGTCTGTGCTCCAAAGCATTTAAGATTTACAATAGTTCATTCTCAGGTCGATGCTCAAAATTATGAACAGGTAATAAATGGATCATAACTATACCATAAATACAATTTAGTACCATAAAATACCCTAGAAATGCAAAATATTAAATTAAAACATTATCGAACCAAAATATAGTACATTCATTTCATTAAGTGTAAAAAAAAAAAAAAAAAAAAATAGCACTAAAGAGTTAAAATAATTGACTCACCCTTATGTCGTCCCAAACCTGTATGATTTTCTGTCTTCTGTGGAGCATAAAAGGAGAAATTTTCTTCTTGGTTCTTTTCCATTTAATGAAAGTGAACTAAATATAACATAATAACACTGTCAGGAACAGTTGTTAATGTTAATGTTCACATTAACAGATAATGATATTGGGAACAGACACAACTGAGAGCCATTTTTTCCCAATAATTTTTAATTCATAAATTTAATATAAACAGTTAATTGTTGAATAATTTACACACAGCAAGATTCATTTTCATTTCATTCCAACATTTACTGTACACGTCAATGCTTGGCTCTCCTTGAAAAACGAAAACTGTCGATCCGTACTAGTTAATCATGGCACAGTTTGATCCTGGTCAGACGAATTCATTGTTTTGTTTAAATAAGTGACGGTGGTTTTTCCATACGCTCGTGTACCGCAACGTAAATGGCACAATTTCAACCAGTGAAGGGAAAGTTGAGGGGAAAGTGTGTGTTGATTAAATAACATTTACAGGTGAAACTACAATACAGATGAATGACAGGACTGAGAAATAAAAACCGCTGTGGGGATCGTCTATGTGCACAGAGGAAAAATAAAACAACAAGGAAACAAGGAACAGCAGGGATAAACGAAACGAACAAAATGATGAAACTTTCAACCAAAGAGAAAACAGTTGAAACAAAATACACAATTTTCTGATCATTTGATGTTTAAACAGGCCAGACCATTTATCCGTCTATCATATATAAGCCCCAAAAGATGTCAGATTTACATAAGAAATAAACATTTAACACATTCAATATTAACAAAACTTGCTGAAGTAACTGGGGCCAACATGGTTTAAAATCCGGATTTGCTCACTGTATGTGTAAGTTGTCAATGGTTTCAGATGTCAATCATACCTTTATTTGTGCATGATTGTAGCTTATAATAAAGTCTGCAGTGGTCTTTTCCAGTTTTTCACATTGAAAAACAATTGTTTATTCAAACGGTCACCTTTATGAATCGCCATGTCGAGGAATTTTCCGTATAGTACAAAGAAAAGGGTAACAATTTACAAATACAAAATGCTGACAAAAGGATATGCAATCATTTCTTGGATGGCAAACAAGTAGTTGTACATGAAATAAAAGAATTAAACAACAATGCAACGTCGTACAAAGAAGAACATTGTAGGCCAAAACCCTGAACGGGATTGTCATCCGATCAGTTTGGAGAGTAAAATCCATGTCGTTTATATCTCTGAATCACAGTGTAATGCCATGAACAAAAGACATCACACTTTCATTGAAAAGAAAGCTATATACATTGATAATGTTAATTCCGTAATGTACATGAATAGTAAAAGTTTTACAGTCAGTCAAAAAAAGTTATTGAATTTGCCCTCCCTATTTTGACTAAAAAAATAGAAATTAATATCTCTACGTGTAATACTTTTTCCTTTTAAAAACAATAAAATACATACAATGCCTTGCGCTCGACCTGTTTTGCTCTTCTAGCTTGCTGTAGAAAACCGCATTTGGGTTGATGTGAAAATGTGAGGTCGTTTATCAAAATTATATTCTCTTAATTTAGGATTTACACTGGGAGCTGCCAAAGTTGTTGTTTGGTGAATCTACCGTACGACGTTGGGCAGTTTGTCAAGCGCACAAAACAAGCCGTAGCATTTCCAGGAAGAGACAAGCTCAGCTTAATTCAAAATAAAAAGAAAAGAATATCATTCACATATACCAATACAGTAAAACCGAGCCAAGCGTTGAGCCAAAGATGTGCTGACCTGTGACCTAGAAATCTGTACAATAGGCTCCAGTATTTTGAGGATGTTGGGTGAAAAACAATCCGGTCCAGGGAGTTTGCTGGCCAGGTTTGGCTTGGAGGATACTTAGGTTTGTGCAAGGCACTACGGATCCACCAGGGGGCGCTCAATTTATTCCCCGATACACAATGGAGAGGCAACGAAATATGCTAAATGCTTTAGAGATGCACGACAGGCATCCAAAGGCATCGTTTTTGCAGTTGTCCATCCTTATATTTTCTCGTACGATTAAGCTAGCAGTGGATAATTAACGCTCCTCCGATAAACAAAACCCAACGTTCACATCTCCCTGAGGAAAAAAAAAAAAAGTTTCTATGGCACATAGGATTGTCCGCAAGAATATTTATGAACGCACGTGTAAGGAGAGGCAGAGGTGAAGTCCGTGTTTACTATAAACTATGGCATTGATAGAATTTTTTTTCACAGTAGAAAAACACAATGATAAAAAAAAGACAATCACATTTTGAGCAAACAAACAAAAAAGAAACAGTGAACGATTTTTTTATGTACGAACTCGGGGGCATCAGAAAGTTTGTTCGGTAAGATATCGTTGCGAGCAAAGAAGCTGTTTCCACAAACGGTGAAACACCCACTGTAACTACGTAGCCAATTTTCAAAAATCGTGGGTATTTTTTTGCGCAACAAACTGTGATTCAGTAGTCATCCACTCTTAGGAAGTGACTTGAAGCTTAAATTCACCTTAAATCGCAGACACAAAAATTGCGGACTAAAGTGTTCGTGGCGTAACGACAAGTGGCTTAAAGAAAATGTTCGTATCATTCAAATAAGTGCTTTATGTAATAGTTGATATAAAACTCCTAGCGTTACAGAGCCAAACGGTGTACCGTACTATAATAGCTAGTTTTTCCCACACACCTCACAGTATTTTTTTACGTTGTACCTTTGTAATACTCAATGTTCAAACTTTTGAAATGATCATTTTTATCTCATTGTTGCGCAACTGGCTCTGCGTAATTCAAACGACTCGAAAGAAAGACGCAACCCTTTAAAAAGTGACTCTTTGGGTTCAAAGCTTTCTCCAATATCAAAATATCGCCAAAGGGAAATAATAATCGCAATTGCGAGAGAGAACCCCTCTAGTGGCCGAATTAGGGATTGTGGACATGGTGTTCGCTGCCCCGAAACAAGCCTGTTAAAGAAATTCAAACAACTAAAGAGAGATGCATGTGGCTCTAATACATTTTCTAACAACATACTGAGGTAGACTGTGTCCAAACAACCAACAGAAAGACTTTAGCGCTAGTAAACCCACTGCGTTCTCGACCTCACCAGCTGTATCTCTCTTTAAACAAAACAAATAAACACGTAAAAGACTAGTTTTACCCGCCTTAAGAGTATTGTAATAAAAGCTAGCAGGGATTTACATAATTATGAGGATCATTAAATAAATAAAAATATCAACATTTGCCTTTTCAAAGATATGGTAATCTTGTAATTTAGAAAAAAAAATGTCTGCTCACTGCTACAGCAAAAAAAAAAAAAAAAAGGTGAAAACTTTGACTTTCTTTGTAATGGTGTACGAAGAGCTACAAGCAAGTTTGATTTCTTTGATTCTGCTATGTACATCTGAAATAAAGCCAATAAGGTCGAGAAAGGGAAAAATTTTTCTATCAGGCTACGGTAAAAAACATGAGGATTATGGTGAGGAAATGGCGAAAAAGTTTTCAAAAGCTCACGTGTGAATTCGAGCCTCGTTCTGCCGTTTCACTCCCAAACACCCACAAATAAATATACATACACAAATATACACGCACATATATGAATGTGCACATTTTTGATGACGACAAGTAAGATCCAGTAAAAATGCCATCTCTCTTGCCTCTGGCGATGGGAGAAGGCACAAAGTTGAGGAATTTGAGCGTCTGCATACGAAAGCTGTCTGCCATGAAGGTCAACTGCTTTTCTCTTCTTTAAGGGGTTCATTGGGGGGAAAAGCGGCATCGTTCTGACAGAGAGAAGGCAGCTTACTTTCCCATTGGTCTTCTAAGACTTCCCTTTCTCAGAACTACAGAGTAAACGCCGTTGTTACGTGACGCCGTGCGAGAACTACACTCACATTTGGATACTTTCACAGGTACCGGAGCCTGACAACTTACAGGAATGCTTTATTGATCCGATTCGAATATTGCCATGTCGAATTGGTATATTTCCACTGTCAAAAAACTTCTCAGTGTCCCTCTGTATATTAGTTTATCTATCTTTTTTTGTCATCATTTACACTGAAAAATCAGGTAAATAGCAAATCGAGCCAAAAACAATCTTTCATATCCCGCTGAAGACAACGCTCCAAAACATTCCCAAAAGCATTCTCCATAACGGCACTCGGAAGCCCAAAATTAAACTCAGGGATATCCTACAACAACTCGATTTATGACAGGAAATATGAACGTTTATTCTCTTCAGTTGAGCAATCAAATTTGTGTTTTTTAACTAAATAATAATAATTATTACTATTATTAATTCTATAATTATTGTTAATTATCCCAAAATTAAAATTTTGATATTTTAAACTAAACCAAAAAATGCTCCCCTCTGTACACTGGAATATCACTGTGAGTCGACCTGCACGTTAATTAATGCGATTGTTTTTGGTTAGACATAAAAAAAAAAAACAGCTCACAAAAAAATATTATTTTCCAAAAAAAATATTGTATAAGCAAAGCTGATGAAGACATTAGAAAAAGACATTAGAATTATGTACAAAAGTTCAGATGTTGTGGATAGTATATTTAAAATACTGATACCAATATATATATATATATATATATATATATATATATATATATATATATATATATATATATATATATATATATATAAAATAAAATACCCACTTTATATCAGAGCAGCATCTATTGGTCAGTCTGAGTAACTCTTTTGTCCAATTCATAACTGTTAAATATCCTTCAGCCGGTAAAAAGGACGCAGGAGTAAAAAGCTCAGAGGAAAATAAAATAATAAAAGCAAATAAATTAAACCTCATTCACCAGAAAGCCACGTGAAAATCATCTATGTGAATTCAGGAATTCTCCAGGACAAAATAAAAAGTCATTCCTCTAGAAAACAAACGTTTGTTCTAAAAGAATATAAGCCATCCCATAGTTCCACACTGTAAAGTCATTGTTCTAAAGAAATTAACACAAGCATTGATAGACACTTCTCTTTTTTTATAGGCCACATAATAAAAGGCCACTATCTCAAAAGATTTCCACTTAAAAAAAAAAAAACAGAAAAAAGACAGACAGGAAATAAGCATCCAGGGGAAAGGAAGTGGACTTTGAGGTGATGTAGCTGAAGCAGCTTTTCTGGTTGATTTAGTCATGTTCACAGTTTGCCCAACCAAACTGTCTTGGAAACTTGGCAAAAGTGTAAAAGTGTCAGAAAGCGAATGGTGTGCCGGATGATAAAACGTCCATTTTCGTTGTAACCATACTAGTGTATCGTGAGACAGAAACGACGACAACAAAAAAGACCTGAGATCTGTGTATCTTTAAGGGCCTCTGCAAAAATAACGCATTTAAAAACTTTTATTTAAAAAAAAAAAAAAAAACGAGAGAGGAAAAGCCGAGGCAAAATGTTAGGACGGACTAGATCTGGGTAAAGACAGAATTCTGCCGTTTTTCTTTCCACCGTTCATATGCGTATAGGGCACGTGCTCCTCGTAATTGCCCCGTAGGCCCACCGAGGGGCCGTTGTCTCTACTGAGGCTCTCCTCGCGTTGGGAATAGGATGAGGGGTCCAGTGGTATGCTCTCCATGTTCTCGAAGTCCATATCGAAATCCTCGCTCTCAGGCAATTTGTTCTCCTCGCTGTAGAAGAAGGAGACCTCTTGGTAAGTGGGATGCAGGTCCTCCTTGATCATCTCGATGATCTCGTGGAAGGTGGGCCGCATCTTCGGGTTGTACTGCCAACACATCTGCATGAGGCTGTGTCTGGGAGAAGAGTTAGAGAGAGAGAAGACAATCTTACTACTTAAATCTCCATCTCCAGGCCAAGGGTGTCTCCTTGATGGGTGTGCGACATTGGAAAAAGAAATTCTCTGATCTTGTCAGTGACGATAATTAGACAACATTTTGCAGAGTGTTTTTGAGCTGTTACCTTGGCTGGTTTAAACTTGCTGACTCCCAAAGTGTTCAAAGCAGTGATTAAGTTTTTTCACAGTGAGGGAATATTTGCCCCCTCCAAAAGATTTTAAAGGAATTTTCATCTTTATAAGGGCATTTTCTCTAAGCTTATTAGATGTATGCATCATCTTTTGACAAAACTGTAACATTTAATACAAT
This sequence comes from Phoxinus phoxinus, assembly GCF_949152265.1. Taxonomy (NCBI): domain Eukaryota; kingdom Metazoa; phylum Chordata; class Actinopteri; order Cypriniformes; family Leuciscidae; genus Phoxinus; species Phoxinus phoxinus. Next base: position 20,765,125 of record NC_136895.1, on the reverse strand, counting down.
TAAATTAGATAATAAGACGCTGTAACCAATCGAAATAAATCTGTATTAACAAAATCCATCTTTGGACTGCAGAAGTTGCACAGATACTGCATCTGAAGTGGCATTTAGCTGTATTTACACAGACTGTTTAATGCAGCTCAGATGTGGCTTGAGAGCGAATGACATACTCGGTACGGTCAGTTTGCACATTGTTAAACAATTCTCATATTATCATAGCCGATATATATTGCACACCCATAACTTGGGTGTTTGAATTCAAGAAAACTAAGGATAAGAATCAGGTTCAGAATATATAGCCTTTTGGATAGAGATTCAACGTTATTTTGGAAACAGCTAAAAAGTAAGTTTTTCAGTTTCCGACGAAATATTTTTGCAAGCCGAAATCATTGACTGAAACAATGCTGGTTTATCACCTGTAAACATGAAATCCTGAACAGCATAATAAGTTAAAACTTTTAGTTTTCTTCTAAATTAAAACACTTTAAAAAAAAAAAATGTATTCTCTAGTTTTGGATATTGGGAATGTCAACAGATTTATTTCACCAGCAGAATATCATGATGGTCTAATGCTGCGTTCACACCAAACACGAATAGAGCATCTGGCGCGAGTTATTTCCATTATAAGTCAATGTAAAGACGCGTTTATGCGCGTCTGGAGGTCTTGCGGCGCGAATGACGCGTTTAGCGCGGTGGACGCCAATTCGCCTAATTCGCGCGAATGAAGCGAATTGAGCGTCTGGCACGATACGCGCGAGTGATTTTATTTGGTGCTTTTTGTACTTTCACGCGTCTGACGCCCGAGTTGAAAAATCTGAACTTTGGCGTCAGTTCACGCCACGTTAACCTTGCTGCTGTCACGTGGTGAAATGACGTGATAAACGGGGGCAGGCCCGCTTTTCAGTTTGTAATGTTATTTTATATGTTTGGCCTCAATACATTTTTTTGTAATATGGCTAAATGCCTAGTGTGGTTCTAATGTACAACAAAGCAAATCGCCTCGGACGCGCGCAATTTTGCTTCAAACGTCCTTTTCGCTTTGGACGCGCGAATGGATTTAAAATGTTCAAGCGTCCAACTAGACGCGCAATTTTGCTTCAAACGTCCTTTTCGCTTTGGACGCGCGAATGGATTTAAAATGTTCAAGCGTCCAACTAGACGCGAATTTGACACTCTATTCGCGTTTGGTGTGAACGTAGCATTAGATGGTCTTTTCCGTCGGTACTTACATTCTCTCCAGACAGTTCTCCGGTTTGTCCAGGCATCCTCCATCCATGACAAACTTGAGCACTTGCTCGTTGGACAGTCCCTGGTAAGGCTGCTCGGCAAGCGTGCTGATCTCCCATAATACCACTCCAAAAGACCTGAAAGTGGACAGACTTTTAATTACAGTACTGCGAACTCAATAAGCTGGGATTGTCCACATATCCGTTCATTTTGGTGGAACCTCTGTTCCCTAACCCAGGAGTGTCCAATCCTACTCCTGGAGGGACAGTATCCAGCAGACTTCAGCTCAATCCTGCTCCAACACCCTTGTCTGGGAGTTTCTAGTAAACTCAAAGACATTAATTAGATGGTTTAGGCATGTTAAATTGGGATCGGCGCTAAACTCTGAAGGATAGTGGCACTCCAGGAACAGAATTGGACACCCAACCATTTCTAGACTAGTTCTAAATGTACTTCTAGAAAACTGGTTAGCAAAAAAAATCCCACACAAACCCAAAGAAATACCCACCAGCAGTCAGAGTGAGCGGTGAAAACGCCATCTTTTAGAGATTCTGGCGCCATCCATCTGACGGGCAGCAAGCCTTTCCCGCCCTTGCGATAATAATCAGTCTCATAGATATCCCGCGTCATTCCGAAATCTGCAAAACAAACCGAAATCATGATCTTTTGCCCTTCCAACCCCATGTTTGACTCTGAATATGCTAAATTCTGGTCTGCTTACCTCCAATTTTCACAGTGTAATCTTCAGCCACCATGCAGTTTCTGGCAGCAAGGTCCCTGTGGACGAACTTTTTAGCGTTGAGGTATGCCATACCGTCTGCTATCTCCGCTGCCATTTGGATTATCTCCTTCAGGGTTGGTGGTGGACGGCCTGGGTTATTCTGTAAAAGAAAAAAAAACCTAAATCAATGGTCACTGGTCAATGGTCAATGATCAATGGTGATGTTTCGTGGACTCATATAGCCATTAAAGCTGAAGGGAAAATGGGTTATTTAGCATCAAAATGGCACCATTTAATTCATTTTAGGGTTAACAAAATTGGGGGCTCGTCCGGGATATGACAATTGGGGATAAGGGGTCGTTCTACAACAGAAACAGGAAGTCTTACTTCAGAATCAGGTCTCAGGCTACGCAGGTAGCTTTTCAAATCTCCGTGCGTCATCAATTCCATGACGACCAACGACGGTTGCCCCTTAGATACCACACCGAGCAAGCGGACCTAGGCGAACACGTCAAACATTTAGACAAGGTCGCTTTTGCCCTGATTATTTCGGTTCTCGAGGACATCCACACTCACCACATGATGGCAGCTAAATGCTTTCATAACTGAAGCCTCGTTGAGGAACTCGATCCTCTCGCGCAGACTTGCAGACTCGTTGACGGTTTTTACGGCCACTCGCGTCTCCGGCTCGCCCTTCACGATGTCTTTAGCGATGCCTTCGTACACCATTCCGAACGACCCCTGACCGAGCTCTTTAAAAACGTTGATCTTCTCCCGAGGCACCTCCCAGTCGTCTGGGATGTACACTGCGAACACACAAACTCAGAGTATTACCTTCACAAAGCAGAGGTGGCACATTTGATCTGACAATCACAACTATTTTGGATGTTTAGTTTATTTCTTCAATTAATTGAAGCAAAATGTTAATTGCTGCATTATATTTTGTTTTGCTTACCAAAAAAGAAAGCGATAAATTAAAAAACAAAAATAAGTAAAATGTACACTATTTTTTATTATATTGCTGCATCTAACAACTACTCTGGTAACCATTAGTCAGTTGATTATTTCTTTGATTGATTGGATAAAAACTAAAATCTTGGAAATAAAGTTTTGCTCTGCGTGAAATGTAAAAACAATGTAAATATATATGTTTCATTAGAGTGATTTGGTCAAAGATGCCAAATTTTATTTATGCTTATTTTATTCGTACTTGTTTAGTCATTTTTTTAAAATTAATTTAAAAAAGTGGATAAGATATAAACATAATATACAGTATAAGCACACATTTATCAATAACATTTGTTGACAATCTTTTTATTATCGATTTTATTAATTGGGTTAAATCTAAAATTCTATCTTACCATCATTTGCACTTAAATATTCTGGGTTTGAGGAGGCAATTAATGGGCCAGTCGGTCCTTCAGTTTGCCTGCGTGCGGGAGAAAAAAAATTATACATGAGAGCACTGTCTATATGACAAATAAGGGCTTAATTTAAGAGTGTCTTTTACATACTTCTTCTTAAGGACAATAAAGACTGTACTGGCCAGCAACAGCAGTATAATGAAGCAGACGACTGGGCCAATGATGATTTTCATGTTCATTTCCCCTGCAAAACATGTTTATTAGAGATCATAGTGGCCAAATTAACAGTAAAAAAAATATAAACGCAATAACGCTTACTGTCTTGAACAGAGAAGTACACAGGCTCCGTCCAGGAACCGTTGCCGGCCAGCGAGGTGGCGCGGATTCTCACACTGTAATTCCCAGGATGCCCTACTCTTAATCGACAGCCATGGTTTTTCTCATAAGTGATTCTGGACACACAGATTTGATCCTCCTGAGGGACAAGAAAGAAAAAAAAATGTGTTTAAAAAAAGACACAAAATGATTTACTTAGATTTACTTCCCCTAGAAACAGGGAAGTTGCCGTGTATTACCAAAAATGTATTATACAATATATATATATATAAAATATTTATTTAATATGTATACCGTATGTATGCATGCATATATATATATATAAATCGGTCATTCACTTGTCTGAATAAAAAAAGTTGCTTGTCTGGAAAATGTTTGATTTTTTTTTAGGTGTAAATATAACTTATTCTGAAGTATTATTCTCATCAGTCTTGTATATGTATATGTATTTTTGAAATGTAGAAATATTGACGTTCTTTAGAATGAACTAAACACCTACATAGCTATCTGACATCCTCAGGAACTTGACTTCATATAGTATGATCAAGCCGTTGGGTGCTCTCGGTTCGTGCCATTTGATGGAGACGAATTCCGGTTCATCGGGAATAAATTCATGAGTCACTGGCCCGACAACGTTGTCCGATTTTACTAGGAACACAAATGGGAAGTGGACACATTACAACACGAATCCAGAGCTTTCTGTATCCTGTGTTATGAGAAAGATGCGGTCTTACGTTCAGGCAGCGTGCGGGCATTGACGTATGTAGGCATGCTGCAGCGGCTCTGGTCTGTGGGGTGGTTGCAGGCCTGGATCTCGATCTGGTAGCTGGTGAAGTGGAGCAGGTCGGAGATGACCGTGGACTCTTTGGAGCTGGCTTTGAACACCATCTTCCGGCTCTTGTCCTCCTCTGGGATTGAAGTGGTGGCAAAGTTGGGCAGGCTGGACGGTGTGATCGCAAAATTCGGCAACGTAGCATTGGCTACGCCCACTGAGCGGCGCCGTCGGTGGGGCCTGCGGGTTGACAGTGAAAAATTAGTTTCAGTAACTGTTTTAGCTCGAACGCTACACAATGAAGAGTTAGTTGTGTTTTCTGGCCAGCTTTAAAAAACTAAATTGTACTGCCAATATTCATTGTAAAATCAGTAATTCACATGGGCACTTGCTGTCTAAATGGGCATTTCTTGAGCAGAATAATCTGCAATGTGGCTATAAACCAGTAGATGGCGCTATAGACCCTTGATGTTCAACAGAACAGTAAGGACCCATTTAATACTACAGCGATCTATTCATGGGACTCTGCACAGGATTAACCCACAGCAAGATACCAGTCCTCATGGCTGCTTTCCAGACTGGCACATACGAAAATACGTCCCTACGGGATGGTGCTTACAGGGAAGAATGGACAGGAACCATTAAACGCTTCAGAGAGGAAGTGCACAAGGTGCACCATGTACAAAGTGACCAATGTGGCGGATGGATAGAGCATATCATGCTTTGTGTTTCTGCATTAAAGTTGGGTTACAAAATGGTTATAAATGGGAGCAATTGTGTAGTCATCTGCGTTTAACTACATTTAAAATAGTGATTAATTGTAATAAACACGTTTAATACAGGTTGCAAAAAATATTTTCATAATAATTTTTAATACAAATTATAATATAATCACTTACAATTGTATTAAGAATACAAATAATAAATATTAAATAGCTGTACCTGGATTCAAACACTTCATTGTGGAGGTAGTTCTCAAAGGTCTTGCGGAAGTCAGACTCTTCGGCTTCTTTCTTCAGCTGCATCTCTGTTTTGGGGCAGGCGCAGCAGCGCCCCTGCTCGTCGGGCTCCTCCGTTTGGTTCCACTTCTGGTCTTCTTCAATGTCATGGTGTGTCGGCGTATGGGACGGCACTTTCATCCCTGTATAGTGGACACAAAGAACATAATGAGCAAGTGTGGTGATGACGTCTGACCGTAAAGGCGGATCCATTGGTCGCTGCTTGAAGGCGCACACACACACACACACACAGGTCATCTACTGTACCTTGCTGGCAGTAGTCGAACTTGTAGTGCGTGATGTCCTCGTTCTGCTTCTGGCAGAAGACGATGTAGTGGGTGATGTTTCCGTTGGGATCGGAGGGCGGCTTCCACTTCAGAATGATCTGCGAGGAGGAGTTGGACCTGGAAATGGGGTCCAGTGGCACTGAGGGTCCTGTTACACATTAGAAACAGAGCAGCTTCAGCTTTCGGTTCTCAGATGACAAGCTTTCACGAGTCATTTCATTCACATCACGCCACAGGGCTGATGGACTGAGAAGAAACTGTTGCGTATATACACACACACATTGACATTTTTAACTAATTTAGATAAAATGTTTATATTTATTATAATTACAATTATATTAATATGCATTTATATACATATTTATGAATATATATGTATGTATGTGTGTATATATATATATATATATATATATATATACACACATACACATATACACGTGTTAATTATAGTTAGCATAATTTACTATTTATTCATATTTAAATTGTTTGCATTACATTTTTTATTTTGTAATAAATTATGTGTTTTAAATACAATTATACATATGTGTATAAGAGCAAAGACAAATACGTATGTATTTATTATTATTCATTCTATTAATTTATATATTTATTTACTATATTAAAATTCTAATTTCATTATATAATTATAGTACGATTACAATTTATTTTAAAATATAAATATATCTAAAAATGTATTTGCATTTTTAACCTGTATTAAATGTTTTTAAATTTTTTACAGTTTATTAATTTACTTCATATTATTAAAGTTTAGATTTCTATATAATTATATTACAATAACAACCTATTTAAAAATATAAATAAATGTATAAAACTAATATGCAGTTTTTCAACCTGTATATGTATTCATTACAATTTACATATTCATAAAAAAATATATAAATATATGCATTTTAAACCTGTATAATATGTATTGTGTCTTGTGTGCATATATCTTATTGTTGCCTGAGAGCCAAAATAATGTCCCAGGCGGCTGCTATAACTTACGCGTGGCGTTGGTGCGGACGTAGATGATCTCGCTCTTGGCCCCGCGGACCAGGTGGTCATCAGAGGCGGCAAGTTGGGTTTTGACCATGATGGCGTACTGGGTCCAGGGCTTCAGAGGCATGATGATGTGACCCGGCTCATTCTGGTTGCCCTCGGTGACGCGCTTCGGCGGCTCCACGTCAGCAATCGCCCAACTGTTCGAGCCACAGGCGTCCTGTCCGTCATATTCAGTCACGTTCCTATAGGGACTGAATGGAAAAAGAGACTATATATTTTCATGCTTTCATAGATGATCTAATTTATACACATAGCACTTGGAGGCTTTTTTTAATGAACTAAAAATTATGAAATATAATAATATACAATTATGAAGACAATTATTTTTATTAACTAATAATGAAAGATACAAAAATGTTATTAATTTAAGTAATTAAATTTACTAAATTTATTCATTGATTATTATTAAATTATTACTTTTATTAAGTATTCAAATAGTTAGGTTTTTACATTCTTTCAATGGTTAATTGAATTATTAATAATCTTGAATTTACTCAAGATTAAATATTAAATAATATTGGATTTTTATATTATTTTTTTTATAATGTATAATTAGATATTTTACTAAGTACTCAGAATTATAATTAAAACGTGTTTTAATGTTTTCAAGCTTTAAATCATTTAAAAAATAAATATTTTTTATGAATCATAATTAAATATATAATAATAGCCAATTCTAAACCATTTATTAAAAATAGCAATCTCATGGTTTCAATGTTTAAAGCAGTTTACAAAAGCGGGACATGGAACAACATTTTTATTAGCAAATTCAAATTAAATATAATATTATATACTTTTAATACTAATTCATAATAATGAATATTTTTATAATTAAAATAATAGATATTTAATTGTAATATTAAATTATTTCAATTTCCAAGCAATTAAAAAAAATGTGAATGGCATAAAATAACATTTATATTATTTAACAATAGTTAAATAAATAATATATAAATAGTATTTTAATAATACTTTTGAAATAAAACATAAGTAAATTAAACTAAAACTAGGCTATAACTAGTCATCTCCCAAACACACACACAAAATAATTCTATGTATAAATACAAGTAACAATTACAACCAAACTGAAAATCAAAATACAAGCTCAATTAAAAATAAAAATGTGTGACATTTTCAAAACTATAACACAATTGTTTCTAATATAGGGTCGGTTTATGGTTAAGTTAACAGTCCAGGAACCACACAGGACGGCTTCAGGTGGTTCAGATGGGACACCTTTTAAACTTCAGGCTTCATTTGGGTCAGATCAAGGCAATATCCGTGAAGTATAAAAGAGATGAAAAAACTCACGCTTCCTTATAGAAGACCATGAATCCCAGCAGGTCTCGGAAGTCTGAGGGCCAGAACGGCACCCACCTGATGAGGATCTTGTCGTGGGATGTGCGGATTTGTGAAAATTTCAGAACTTGGTTTTCACCTGTAAGAGAGGTTCGATAAGAGGTCTGGTTTGACAAAGCTCAAGCTCCAGTGAAACCAAAAGCACTGTGGGTCTTACAGAAGGCCTGGTCTCCATAAGCTGGGATGCTGATATCGTTTTTAGGGATCCTGTCCTTGGTCCCGGTCACCTCTTCCATACGGAGAATCTCAGACTTGCAGAGTTTGGTGTTGTGGAGGAAGAACATCCTGCTGTTGAGGATGGTGAGGTTGTGTTTGGACCAGTCCCACAGTTGACGCAAGTTCTGGTTGTCCATGGCGTAGAACGAATAGTTCCTAGAAAGAATGACGGTAAACAATACAAATTACTAGTGGTCGACCAATTTTTTAATCGTCAATGTCGCGTTCTCAGCGCTGTCAAAATAAAAGTCCTGCACGCTGTCAAAATAAACGTTATGAGACATGGGCCAAAAAAAAAACGTACTGGGCAATACCAATAATAAAAAATAAAAAAGCGATTTTTTTTTTTTTTTTGCTCAGTACGTTTTTTTTGTTTGGCCGATAATTGCCAATTTATTACAATAATAATAATAATAAAAAGCGATATATATATATATATATATATATATATATATATATATATAAATCGCTTTTATTTTATTTGCTTATTGATATTGCCTAATACGTTTTTTTTGTTTGGCCGATGTCTCAGAGCATTTATTTTGACAGCGTGCAAGACTTTTATTTTGACAGCAATGAGAACGTGACATTGGCAATGAAAAAATAAAAATCAATCACTACAAATGACAAAGTCACACTTGTAACCCCAACAATGCGTCTTACATACCCGGCTTCCAGCGCTTCCCCGCGAATAACACGCAGCTTGCGGAAGAAGGAGAGGGAGACGAGAGCGTAGGCTCTGCGGATGCTGAGGTAACCCGTGATCTCCTCCAGCTGACCCAGACTGGACTCCAGCTCCACCGCGATATTATCTGAGGGACAGAACATGCGTTTTCATATGCATGAAACTTCACACTATTTCATTTCACACATTCTGCTATAGATGCATATTACTCTATGCAAAAACAAACTACTTACACGGCTATCTGAAATACTGGACTCTAATTGGTCAATCATAGCAATCAGAAATTTAAAACAGTTTTGTATAATGATGCTCAATTGAATGATTGACTTGGGTATTTCTAAATACTTAGATTTTAGACTTTATTTTTTTATAAAGTTTTTTTTTTTTAGTTCAAATAATTGGCCCAATAAGCATTTTTAATGGTTTTATATAAATATAACAATACAATTCTTAGTATTCGGAAAACTGCCAAAAAATTTTTTGGCAAAAAGGATAAAACAGGCTAAAATAAACATTACAAAATATGTAATAATAATATAACAAACCGACAAATAAAATCTTGTTTTTATCCATTACAACCCGTTTTTATATATTTATAAATAAATAATATTATAAATAATTGTATTTTAGTATTTGGATTTAATTTTTTACATTTATTTAATTTTATTTTCAGCTGTAGTTATTTAGGATACTTTTTTATATATTTTTTTTATGTTTTTATAATTAATGTTATGTTACATTATATCATTATAAATATATACATTTATAAATAAACTGCATTTTTATTTTAAAATTGCATTTTTATTTTAAAATATTTTTGTATTTGGATTCCTTATTATTCGTTATACAAATTATTATACAAAAAATATAATAATAATTAGCCATTCATTTTTATACTCTGTTGTCGGATTTATATATTTAATTTATTTAAAATTGTATATTATTCTTTATTAATTGCTATTTTTTGTTATTTAAAAAATAAATAATGAATAATAAATTAAAACTAACAGACAAAAAGTGCAAAGGATTTTGAAGAAACGGACAAAATTCATGTGCGTAAATGCAATGCATATGCTTACGAAGACCCCTAAAAGTGTCCAATACTCACTTCCTCCGCTGATCTTGATGATCAGACTGCCGTTGAGGACCGTACAGCCCCGCAGAGCCTGAGCGGCGGTGACCGAGTCCACCGTCTTCACCCCCGTACACAGTTTGGGACATCGGCCGGCACATGGCGTGCAGTTCAACCTGAAAGCATGACAGCCATGTTTTTAATAAAGAGCAAAGACACGTCTGGCTGTTGCTTTAAAAATACATTCGCGATGATGTCATCAGCTGCCACGACTTTTCACGATTGCCCGAACATATTGTTCCCTCATGTCACCTGCGCTGTTGTTGTGTTTGGGACGATCCCAAATACTGTGTAACGGTCTCGTGTTCTCAATTCAAGCTGTGCATCTGAATGGAAATGACCACTGACGGCAAACATGAAAACACAATCCCACTGAGACAAAACAAAATACCACAGATAGTTGTGTTGGCCTTGAAGTATGCAAGCTCCGCATCACGGCAAACACCCGCTCTGTCTGTCCCATATAAAGAGACTCTGAAGACCAGGCCTTTTGACGCAAGAATCGGCAATTGCACTGAAAGATACAGCGGAAAGAAATAATCGCGTAATGAATCCCTGCGACGCAGCTGATCTGTATAATTCTGTGGCTTAATTTGATCACTTTTTGACAAAACAAGAGAGTAACGTTATGTAATCTCACTCAAATCTTGCTGAAATGCAGCAATGGGTGGGAGAGGAATTCACTGCTATTTTTCCAAATTAATTTGGAGCTTTCATATTCGACTTTACACCAAAAAAAAAACAGGTCAAGAACGCCAGACTTATAAACATAAAACACGTAATAATATATAGGCCTATATATTATTACGTGTGTTTGTGTTTATATGTGTGTATATAAACATGTATGTGTATATACAGTGTATATTATTTATAAACAATAATACAGTGTTTATACACACACACACACACAATGAAAGTGTGTGTGTGTGTGTGTGTGTGTGTATATATATATACACACACACACACACACACACACAATGAAAGTGTGTGTATGTGTGTGTGTATATATATATATATATATATATTTTTTTTTTTATCAAGCCTTTATTTGTTATAATTGTGATGAAAACCCCAAATTCAAAATTAGAATATTGTGAAAAGGTTTTCATAAGCTGTAAGCCATAATCATCAAAATTACAACAAATAAAGGCTTGAAATACCTCACTTTGCATGTAATGAGTCTATATAATATATTAGTTGAAATTACTGAAATAAATGAACTTTTGCACAATATTCAAATTTTTCGAGTTTCACATATATAAACACACACACACACAATATATCATTTACATGTGTATATTTACATATACATATTTTTTAGGTCTATAAATGCAATCAAATAATTGGCCTTAAATATACATTACCCTAAACAAACAAAAATAAAGTTTTTTGAACAAAATTGCATTTAAATAACTACTGATAAAAATATGTATCTTTAACTACACATTGTTATTTGATTAATAAACTGTAAGCTTTTCGATTTGCTTTAAAAACATTCCTTTGAGAATTATATTTTACTGGATGTGCTGTAAGTTTTTGAATCACTAAAAAAAGATTTGAAGTTAAGATTCGTTTGCGAATCAGATTACACTAGTCGCATTGTATGTTTTTGATTCACTAAAAATAATCAGATAATAAGAGTCATTCGTTCAGGAATAGGCCTACACTAGTCGTAGGCCCCGTTTACACCAGGAATGAAGATGCGTTTTGGTCGATCGGATCACAAGTGGACGATGCCAAATACAGGTGTAAACGGGGTGTAAAACGTTTTGAGCTTGTCCACTTTCGACCACTTCCAGAGGTAGTCAAACTCATTTGACCGGATTGTTTTCGTAGTGTAAACGCTCATGTGGTCGAATGCGTTAGATAAGACACAAAAGACCGCCTTGGGCTATGTTCACACTTAGCGTCTTTTTTCAAACTGCCAGCGTCTTTTTTCAAACTGCCAGCGTCTGTTCTACATTAGAACCCTATGGAGTAAACCGTTTTTTCAAAAAAGTCCTGAGCGCTTTTTTAAACGCCACCGCCGGCGTCTTTTTCTGCAGCTCAGAGCGTCTTTTAAAGTTGAAAAAAGTTTAACTTTTCTGAAAAGAACGCCCTACGTCAAGCGCCTTTTTGAACGCTGACCAATGACAAGCGAGTAGCGAGACCTGTCGTTTCCATAACAACAAGAAAAATGGACACAGTGCCGGTAGAAAAACTAATCGTCCTTGTTTCGGAGCACAAGGAGCTGTTTGATATGAGTACACAACTCTATCATAACATACATCACAAAGAGGCTGTGTGGGCACACTACTGTTGCAGCTGTTGTTATAGCAACAAAAGACGCGCTCGGCTGCTATTTGTAACCGAACGCACAGCGTTTTTTTTTTTTTTTTTGCTAAAAAAACGCCGTTGTTAACTTTTTTTTGTCAAAAAAGACGCTAAGTGTGAACGTAGCCTTACTGATCTAATGAGTAAACATCACGGAAAACGTGCTAGCGCTACAGGATTTAAACGTTGTCCGCTGGAGACCCAAGTTTGGTCTGAAGATGAAAAATGTTCCAAGCACAATGTTCTCTCACCATTCCTGATTTCTAACACACTCTCGTGGCTGTCAGAGAAGAAACGAAAGCTGCTGCTCTCCGTGTTTTTCCGTCGTCTCCGGGCGCATTCATATGCAAATGTATCCATTAGATTAAAACACCCATACATTTCCCCGCCCATAGACCCCCCCCCCCCCTCGAAGAAATAGGACAGAAGTGTTGAAAGTAGACAAAAGAGACGGATTTAAACAGGAATGTGTCTCCCTCGTCTACTTGTGATCCGATCGACCAAAAGTAAACAGGGCTGTATATGTTTGGAGTCAAAGAATCGGCTCAGAGTCATTTTGAGGAATCAGATTACACAAATCGCATTGTATGTTTTTGATTCGCTAAAAAGAATCGGCTCATAAGAGTCATTCAGGAATCAGATTACACTAGTCACACTATTTGGATTCAAAGAATCGGCTCATGAGAGTTATTCGCTCAGGATCGCACTCAATGTTAATGTGCAGTATTTTTGTATTGGGACACCATTGAATACTATGGAGGAAATTTTAGTTTTTTGTTTTAGTGCACCGTTTTGTTCGCAACGATGAAATAATCTTCAGAGCAAACTGAGCTAATCTGAGCACATCAGTTCATTCGCAATCGAGTGTTCTTCTCTCTAAGGTTTATAAGCACATAATCCCACTCTTTAATTCCCCTTCCAGTTTTGAGTTCCACACCACGCAGGTTCGCAGTGAACCCGCAGTTTGTGCATTTGAACCCCTTCATATTACATCCAGTTGCCAGTGAATTTTGGTTCCCGCTGCTCCCTCTTCTCATTTGGAAAATAACAGGGAAGGATGGGGCTCGCTGTTATGAAACAGGACTTACCGCCGCATGACTGCCTTCCACAAAGGCGAAAGGTGGCCGGACGAGAAAAACAAGCGAGTGACGTCACTTCAAAACAAAATTCCTGGAAAACCGAGATCTCATCAAGCTTCCACAACTGCAGCGCTCCGACATGGAGACAAAGGAACCCAAAGGCCACCTTTTCAAAGGCCCCCCGAGACCCCAGTGAACGCAAACAAAGGCTGCCATTGTTCCCGCGAGGCTGCGCTTCGGTCCCGTTCGCAGTGTTAATTCTCTGTTTATTTGTGCGTTAATAATTCCCACACATGAAGCTGGACGTGCAAGCCAGCGTGTGCGGGAGCTTCCGGACATTCCCGGGCCAGCCAAACAGACTCAGGCTCAAAATAAAGGCCGCCAATGTCGCTTTCCGACACGCAATGTTGTTTTGGTTTGGCTCATTATACTTCCCCTTGGCTTGACAAATCCCGCCGGATTGCAAATGACTCTGTTGGAATAATCAGGGTGGCATTTTATCACGCTCTTAACACTTGACACCGGCCATTATAATCTGCTCGTTTTCAATTTACCGTGACTGACGAAAAGACTAAACGATGTTATGATACTTCCAGAACAGTTATATCTTCTCCCGGTCAAGTTGAGCGTGACAACCGGTTCGTTAATTTGCTAAACGACCAAAAACAAATCACAGCCTTAACCAGAAACTGCAGCTTCATGCCTGAAGCACATGATTTAGTCATTTATATAAAAGGGGGAAAACAAAATTCTCACAGAATCTGTCAAAACATCAAATTTCAGCAAAAAATATATATTTTTGCTTCATTTTCTTTTAAATTATTTAATATTTTCATGACAATTAAGCGACAATTCATTTTTCTTGTTGTTAATTTTACATTTTAAATATTTTTTTTAATAATTTACTATTTTAATAATTAAATTTTTAATTTAATTGATTCATTAATTAATTATACAGTAATGCAAATCACCATAATAACAATCAAAAAAGTGCATTAATATAGAATATAGAGTAAAAATGTGCTTAATTGTCATAAAAATAATGTAAATGCTAAAAATACTTAAGTCATTTTCTTTAAGATTATTTTATATTGTGACATTTTTTTCACAATTAAAAATAAAATATTTTAAATAAATGAATTATTTTGATTAATAATGATATAACATTATAATTCAATCAATTTTATCAAATTAAATTAACATTCGTTTACTGTTATACATTTAAAAATGTATGCATTACAGTAATAAGAATTACCATTGAGAATAATAATTTTTTTTAAAACTATAAAATAAAATGTCTGGATACTTTATGATAGCAAAAACTGCGGCAATAAAATGTAGATTTATTTTACATAATTATACATTTTAAAGAAAATAAAGACTTACATAATCCTTAAAAATCTTTATTTTCTTTAAAATTCAGAACATTATTTCTGTCTTTTCCTTGCGATTTCCCGGTGAAATGTGACCTGTGAACTTTCGAGACTCGTTTCTGAATGCTACACTGATTCTTGCTGTTAACATTCCCTGATATATTCCCTGCCGTGGACAAAAGCGTCTCCTCGCGACCGCCTCGGCCTTTTAATTCAACTCTGTCTTCTCTTGTGATTTATTCATCTACCTAGGAGCTCCTAAATCTCCTTCTGTGCTACTGAAAAGTCTCTGTTCCTCATCAACTTTCGTCGAAATCGGAGCAAAATCTGATTTGAGTTGATTGTAAAGTGTAATGCTGTGTAACGGTTGGCAGTCTGGCTCCTGTAGTTAAAAATAAAAAAGCCGGTACGTACGTGGTGGAATTCATGGTGGTGTATCCAGACGGGCATTCTGGGATACAGGCCCCGTTGTGGATGACGTACTCGTGGCAGTCGCCGCTCTTGCCCTTGCACTGGTTGTGGAGGTCCTGGCAGAATTTTAAGGACACGCAGCGCCATCCCTTGAAGGTGTAGTATCCCAGCGGGCAGCGCTCCACGCACGCCTCGCCGAACAGGAAGTAGCGACAAGCTACGCATTTGGTTGCGTTCCCTGGCAAAGAGCAGCCGCCCAGACACTGATCGTGACAGCACTCCTTATGGGGGGTACAGGCTCCGTGGGCACATTCGGAAGGACAAACTGTGATGGGAACAAGGGAGAAAAGAACAAGGATAACTTATTAGATTCATTTTACAACAGGCAAAAACATTGCTTTTCATGCACTGGTCAGAGATATTGGGCTTTCCATAACATGTTTAAAACTAGTGGAAAGAAAACATCCAAAATGCACTATTATTGTTTCTTTTATTGCACTTTATCAGTAGATTTGAGCTATAATACATTTGTTTAATGTTGCCTATGCTTTGTCAATCTTTTAATATGCCAATAAAAATACTGCCGATTTCTTCAGGTCTTTATCGCTTCATTAAAATTAAATGAAAGAAACGGAAAAAAATTTACTTTCACGAGCTGCCTCGTATTTGTGAGCTTGCCGCGGGATTCGCGTGAATCTCTTAAGTGAGAACAAGCTTACAGGCTTCCGTACATCGACCGGCCGCAGCGTATATCAAGAACACATCCGGGTACCTTCCATGCGTCCTCTGTACTTGCGTACTAGAGAATTGAAATTCAACTTTGACGGTTGTTGATGACGTGGTACGAGAAGACAAGGAGGCAAGATCGCTTAAGACCGGATATTGAGATACAGCCAGTGTTGTGAGACACGCGCTTAGGACTGCACATGCGCAGTTGCTGGTCCAGCCAGCATGATTTGAGCGTTTAGAAACTAAATTTAAGATCTTTTTTTTTTGTCAGATGTCATTGGGGATTACAAATTGAAGAAATTCAGGAGCTGTACTAGCTTGACTGAAATAGCTACAGTGAGGCATTTCAAAGATGGCCGCTGAGTGAAATGTCTTGCCTTAAAGGGACTGGTTGAGGCGCTGCCAAAATAAAAGTCCCGCCACTGTCAAAATAAAAGCCCACTTCTGACACTTAACGGCCAATGGCAATAATGGCCAAAAAAAGATATCCAAAAATTAGCCATGGCGATATATCGGCTCACCACTAGTGATGACCTCGGTAAAAACCTTTGACTTTTAAGAATTTTGGCTTTACCCAATGTTCAATGTAGAAAATGCCTCATTTGCCAATTTAAAAATTAAAAGTTTTCTGAAATATTAATCAACTGGGGAAGCATGGCAATATCTATAAGTAATATTTGTACCCTATTCACCGGTCTTGCCTTAAGGAAAACATTATTTCTTGATTTTTGGGCTGAAATAAACAACATACGTTGACCGCAACATCACGTTAATGAAATCAAATGTGATCAAATCCAAGTGGATCTGAGGTCAGTTGCATCCTTGTGAGCCTTTAATCAGCAGGAAGGAAGTGATTCAGAGTCGTGTTTGGCCGCAGGGCCATCTGGAAGTGAAGCTTGTGCATCGCAGGGTGCGAAAATAAATGAATACAGCAAGTCTGTAAGTCATCTTCCTCGTCTCACACTCACACTAGCCGCCTGCTAGACCACAACAAAGACACAGCATGTTCCAGAAACATGTCAAGAATAGCACGCAACAACAGTAGCAGAACTACAACAGCGTACACAGAATACGCTGAGACACTACATTTGTAAAAATGTGCAAGATACAAACAGCTCACACGTTTGCTGTTTCCCATAATGCAATGCACTTGACTAGTATGTTGAATCGGACCAGAATACATTTGTTAAAATTGTTACTTACACTATTTTTTAAAGAAAATATTGTCCTGCATACAATACTCTACTTATATACTACCTTTTAGTAGTATATTTAGTATAGTATAGAAATGTTTTTTTTTTTATGTTTTTTAACTTAAATTTATATTTAAAAAAATCTATTTTAAAATGATATAAATAATAAAATGTATTATTATAAAGAATAAAAAATTATATAATGATAAGAAAAATAAATTAAACGTAAAAATGATTTAAAACAACAATACAAAAACAGTGGTCTACACACATTTAAGATGTCATTATCCATAAATGTTTTGTGATTTCTTTTTAACAAATTAAAAAAAGTATATAAAAAATTACTTTACTTTCTACAAGAACACCTTTTAAAATTAGTTATGGTAAATAATACAATCAAACATAACCACATTTATATAAAAGACCTATCTAAGATTGTAAACGCGCAGCACAGTGTGTCATTGCAACCCATCATTAAATTCATCCTGATCAGACACGAGTTCGGCGGAGATGTCGGACACAGCCGGCCTTCCAGGTTACAGCGCAGAGGCAAATCTGTTGGACTTCATTAGTGCCATAAAACCCTCCATCATGTGACACTGGGCCGCCCCACAGGAGCAAAACAACATGGACCCTTCTGCCTGTCAGCGACGGGGCGGACCATATCACTGCCTGACTGAAATATGAAGGGGCACCCGAAAGGTGAAGGGGATTATGGGGGGGTCTAGAATGCATTCAAAACGGATAAGAAACAGAAAAAGGAATAATAAAAGACAGACAAAAGGCAGAATTCCTGAAATTTAGCAAAATATGTAAATCTGGGACGTTAAAAACACCTTAACAAGCATATTAAACCACTGTCTGGCATTATAACCACAAACCAAAATCCTGGCCTTCAGAAATATGTCAGGAAACTTAATGTCAGCAGACTAGGGTCGTGTAGGAATAATTGCACCAACTAATACTGTCTGATTCATCTTGTAAAAAATTATTATAATTTTGTAATGACAAACTCAAAACATCAAGGCATTACACTGGGCCAAATATATTTTTTTCCTCTCAATTTTGCTACCAATATTCATTGTAAATCATATTTAAAAAAGAATGACATAAAAAAATGAAGATCACATGTGGCATTTTTATTTTATATACTTTATACACTGATAATAAAACATTTTTGTGTGTTATTAGTAATCATTATATAGCTGCCTATGAATAAAATATGTATAAATACATAATATTATTTATAATAATAATATATTATGTTACTTAATACTAAACATGATTACTACTTATTATACCTGTATATAATATCAATATAATAATCAATTGGTAATTAATATAATCATTTTGATAGTGATATACAATTTTAATCAGATTTAAAAAAGAATGATGAATAAAGTTGGTCTCCATTTTTTAAATCATGAAAACATAAAAATAATATTTTTATTATTTTTGCCCAATACTATTTATTAGTCAAAATCAAAGACTAATTTTTACTAATAAAACATAAAAAGACCACAGTCTGCTTCCATTGCAAGGCCCAACCACGTTCACGCACGTCAAACCCGTTAATCCGACTCCCGATCCAATCAAAGCTCCAGTCCATGTTTCCCCAGCAGCCTCAGATCCGCCCTCACCCTTAACCAATGTTTTTGCTGTCCGTGGAAGGCAGCCATTCAATGGCCTCTTCCAACAGAGAGAGAGATCCGCCCAGCGTTAACCCCCGACGCGCCGGCAGACAGGCGGCAGACGGATGCAGAGGGAATACACGAGGACAGGCAGGAGCGAGCATGCAGACGGGCGCAGCCTCCACTTTCGCAGCATTCCTCACATACGCCAGCGATTGCGGACCGCGTAACCCTGCACAACCCCCCCGCCCTCCTCCACAGCAGCCTCCCCAAGGTTGATCCCTCTGGAAACACACACATCTTCTCTCTGCGGCCTTTGTAGTCCCTCCTGCTTTCATTCATAAGCATTGTGTGGGATCTGGTGTCTGATCTCGAGCTCTGTCATTGGCTATCAAATAATGTGCTAACACATACGATTAATAATGCTCAACACAATAAGTTTTGTTTATGCATTTCATTTAGCATTATAACGGTTTAATTATGCAACCACACAACCGTCTCTTAAAAATCCTGGCCTTCAAATATGTCACGAAACCTGAGGTCAGCAAACTAGGGATGTGTAGGAATAATCGGTTGCACCAACTAATTTTGTCGAAATTTATTTTATCATATTTTTTTCATGACAATTTCTTTTTATATTTAAGTAGGTGTTATGCTGAGCCAAACATGAATAAATCCCAATATTGCTAGCAATACAACATTTTCATCAGATTAAAAAAAAGAAACAATCAAAAAAAAAAGTAATTAAATTCAATATAAATTTTTTATTTTTTTATTTTTATTAAAATATATTGATATATATGTGCAGGTGTTTTGCTGGGCCAAATTATGATGTTGTCCATGTGGCATTGTTTAATATTATAATACAATATAATATAATACAATAATTATAATTATAACAACAATATAAAATCATATAATTCAATAATATTTTTTTGGCCAACAATAACTAATATTAGTAAAAAAGATACATAATTACACCAGATATATTATTAATTGTACATGAATAATAATAAGAGATTTCATAAATATATTCATTTGTTGCCAAATATTTTAATATTATAATTTCTTTTTGGTCAACAATATTTAACATTAGTAAAAAATACATAGTTACACACATTATATAATTAATAGTATAAATGACTAATAATAAAAGTATATTTTATCATCTTAAATACCATCCTTTGTTTCCAAATAGATTCAAAATATGTAAAGCAAGTAAAGGCTTTTGTTTATTCACTAAATAAAAGGATAAAACTACTACTTGGTCAAAATCCCACTTTTTAAGGCAGAGCAATTACATATCAAGACTGAATATAGCATCAAAAGGCTGAAAAATAGAGACGTAAGCTATATTGCTGAGCCCTAGTGACATCTGTGAGCAACACGAACCATAAACACGCTTCCCTATATTCACTCTGAGGTCACGGGTCAGTGTTCACCGAGAACTCATGCGGATTCCCCATAAAAACACGCTAATGCATTCACACATGCATGCTGGGGCAGTTGGATGGCGTTTTACTATATTTGGCCGCTCTCGCATGTCTCAGGCCTCAAAAGATTTACTGTAAACGCTACTGATGATTTGTTCAGAGGCGTGCGGCTTACGAGAGCCGAGGCAGAGCGAGGAAGTCGGGGGAGGGGAGGCGTAGAAATGTAAACAAAACAAACCCGTAAATACGGGAGGGAAGAAAGCCTCGAGGCGCCGGAGTCACATGGTTAGAAGGAAGGAAGGAAGGAAGGAAAGAAAGCACTGGAACACACACGGCTGAAGGTATATCAACGCAACCTTGCCCTGGAAAACACACATAAATGTGACAAACACGCTGTCCGCGTGACCCGTCATTCAAGGTTCATCGGTCCAAGAGCTCGACAAACAAAAACAAGCTTCAGAAGAGTCGTCGAGGCCGCTGATATCACCAGATTACACAATGCAGGTGAACAGGAAGTGCAAAGGTGATTCGGTATCAGTGTCATAAATTCCAAGGAGTTCACAAGCATAAACAATTAAGGCTAATTTCACATTTGCAGACACACAAGGAAGTCTTGATTCAGCAAGCTCTGAATCAACATGCGCCAATGATACATTTATCGAAACATCCTAATCATTCGTTAACAAACATGTATTCATTACTACAATGAGCTCATTGTTTCTGCCTTAAATGAATACATTGTTAGCTGACTGTGTGATTTGTATATGTACATTTTTGAAATGCATAACTTGGACACCTCTGATAACATATCACTCTAAATTGCAATATAGATTCATTTTCTGTAAAGCTGCTTTTGAAACAATATGCATAGTGAAAAGCGCTAAACAAATACATGTGAAAGTCTTTGAAGAATCCGTGTATGAAGGAACACTTGCAATGGTTCATTGAAACCCAACCGATCGATCGGAGGACATTGTTTCTGCACTTTGAGGGTGCTAGTGTGCGCACTTCAGTGCAGGAGTGAGTTGTGGACCTGCTTGGGCAAGTTGTGGGAGTGTCTGTCATGAACTCGCATCCCACAACACCTGAACGGCAAACACATGAGCAAAGGCAAGAGCGCCCATGTCAATCATAAAGCCACAACACTCCTACTGCCATTTTCTGAACAGGATTGGATATTGAAGGAATGGGATTCACATGGATTATTATTCATTTCTAATTGTGAAGGTCTCCCTGCGTTGGGCGCCAAGATTTGTGTAAAAAAAATACAATATGAAATTAGCAATTTTCACATTTGCATTGCACAGTCTAAAAATTGGTCCAAAGAATTCAACCAAAAAACAAACAAAATGATTTTTTAGCAAAGAGTTTGTTGGTTACCACAAAAAGTAATTTTCACTCGGCCTTTTCTTATGATGAGGCACTTACAATGGAATTTGAATGGGGCCAATCCATAAAATGTTAAAATACACATTGATTAGCCACTAGACAAACAATTGGTTAATATGATTTCAATAAGCAAAAAACGTACTAATCTTTAATGTGTAGTTATAACCAATTTCATAACTTTGTTGCCAGAAAATGGAACCACACAAACACTAAAATGACTGTAAAAATTATGCACATTTGATTGAAATCTTTTTTTCTATCACCAACTCTTATATCAACTGTTTTGCTGTGCCAAATATGAACATGCACAATAATTTTGTAATAAATAAAATTGGAATTGCTATTTTCATATTTTTGGTCGGTAATATTTAATAGAAGTACCTGAATTGAATAGAACAATATTTTTTCAATTTAATTTTATTAATTTTTGATCCGCGTTTTTGAATAATTTTCACCAAAATTGAATGGCCCCCTACTAGAATATTTTGCTGTATGAATATCTGAACATGCTATATATCAAAAGAAAGAACAGACCCTCTGCTTTTAAAACTAGCTTTGTGTACTCTTTTTTTTTCAACACTTGAATGCAAGTTTAATAAAAAAAAAAGCAACATTTTGAACAAAAAGCTGAGAACTCCACGTTTTTTTTCAAAGACTACAATGCTTTTATCGTTTGTGTCTGCTCCTTTTTTGCCTGTGTTTTGATCCGGATATTCAGAACTCTTTCAGGAGTTGTGTAATAGCGCCCTCTACCGTATAACAGTGAAAACATAGAAAGCCGGAAAATTCCGTCAATGGCGGGGAAAAAGTTAATATAACACAATGCCATAAACCCTAAAACAACAGTAAAAATGAGGATTTAAACTTTTTTTTTTTCCGGTTCAACAAATACACAGAAGAATTCATGCGTGTGCTTTTATAAAATTATAAGCTGCATATTTCTGCTTTTAAAATCCTCCAAAAATGCCACTGTAAGTGCATCACTTTAACCTTGATTTTTGGGCAAATTTAAGAGGAGTTGTAGCCAAGAAGCCCACACACTGTGCATAACGCACAAGGAAGTGTTTTGAGAGACATTTCTCATATTGCAACACGGGTTTCCCCCCCCCATATTTGGCATAATTAAACACTAACCAATTGTAAATGTCTAACTATCCTTCACACCCAGACCATTGAACAATTAAATCGCCAATTAACAATTAACTTAATGCATGACTGTCCCAGGCGACCGGCAGTATAGATGCCTTGAGCAGGTGAACTTGAGAACAGGTGAAAAAAACGCAAAAAACAGGCAAAGGTTAGAGTCTCTTCGCAAGCAAAGTGACAAAATCGAATTAGGCCGATCAAAAAAAAAAACATTCTCCTATCGTTAATCTAATGGCGTTTGACACCAGCTTCTGGTCAATGACAAAAATTCGATTAAGGCCGAATAAGCAGGGGACAAAAGGACCATCAAGGCCATGCAGGATGTTCTGTGGCCGAAACATTGATTCGGTTAAAGGTTCCAGCAGAGGAACCGTAAGTCACCTGTTATCTAGACGGTTCTTCCGTGAGGGCATGTGTCTGGAAAAGGTTACTCACAGCAGCTGTTCTTACAGTGAGTCACGGGCTATCGCTCAGTGTCTGTCTGCTCTTCTGAAACGCTTTCTTTTTGCGGGTAGTTTGCACATAGCACCACAAGATTTAGCCAGAGTAAAGAAGCAATATCTTATCCAGTCTAAATTGGGCAACTAAACATCTTTCCATTGAGTTTCACAGGCTGCAACGCGACAAATGTAGTCCGATTCGCGAACAAATGACTCGAGACGATTATTTTAAGTGAATCCAAAACAGTGCAACCAGTGACGTCAAAGTATAAGCTGTGTGTTTTTGATTGACTAACAAAAATGGTCATGGATTAGACTTCACGGGTGAGTTTTATGTTTTTAATTAACTAAAAAGGACCAGTTTGTTCAAGAAATGTATGAACCAGTTCTTTTAATTAATCATTCAAACCCACAAACTCAGGAGTTACTGTTCAAATCCTTCAATTTGTTCAGGAGTTCATTCACTTTTTTGTTCGCCAACCACTGTGGCTAGTGAGACTTTCCAAAGTTACTAGTCATTTAGCATTTTCACTGGCCACAATTTTGACATTGATACCATGGAGAAAACCTGCCATAAAGATATTTTTTATATCATCTCATACTTTGGTAGCAGGAATATTAGGCTCCTGTCACTTTAAGATCTGTGATCTTCTAAGATCTTCTAAGAACTGTTACACATGCATTTTCTTTCTCAACTGTTTATGTTCACTTTAAACATAACTGACTGTGTTTACGAGAATACTTTCCAAGACCGGCCTTTCTGTCAGGACCACTATCGTCAAATACATACAGTTTGGATTGGCGGTATCTTTCCGTTCTGGGCGAGAGCAGCAATAACCCCCCTTGGGGTAAACAGAACAGAACCAACATGAATGTATGCAAATATATTTAATTCAAGATTTTAAAGTACAACATAATTCGAGAATTTATTCTGATTCAAGGGGAATCAGAATGCCAAATCCTGACTGGGCGAGAGGTGGAGCTGGGGATAGAGGAGGGTAATTCGCTCCTGAGAAACGCGATAGCTGCTGATAATACTGAAGGAGCTTATACATGTATACGTTGATAGGCGTCGTATTCCTATAGGTAGATGTGGATCAGCTGAGAGTCACTGATGTGAGCTTGACTAACGTGACCTGGCAGAACTGACGCTACGCTTGATTTTGACAATTTTTAGTGTATTTGACTGTTTAAGCGCAATAAGCAGTGAAAAAGAATTCAATTTAGCACAGACTGCGTTACACGTCACTGGCCCATGAATATCAACTGGGGGAAAGGGAAATTATTAATATTCAACCTGCACAGAGACAGTCCCATCAGGAACGGCACTGTTGAGGAGACGTGAACGTTACAGCAGACGGAAAACGCAAGCGAAATGTGAAATTCAAGAAACGTACAGTTCGTCGGTTGGCTTTGGTTGCCAAACCTTCTGTAAGCGCCCTATGTTAAGGAAACCAACATACTAGCTTGAAATAGCTTAGCCTCTTAACCTACCATAATGCCGTATGAATTGGACTTTGGTGGAAAAAGAAGTATATTAGCTTAATCCATGCAACCAGATCACCTCGGTTTAAAAGAGCCAGTCATGAACAGGGCATATTTTTCAGCCTCAAAGCAAACTGAATACGCCATTATCTTCTCAAATGAACAAACGAAGAGAATCTGAACTCAGGGAATGTCTGGGATTCAGGGTGGCCTTTCTGCAGGTGGAATTGCGGCGTTCCAAGACACCGTGCCAAACGAGGACAGCGGGGAAAACAAATCTCGAGCCTTTGCCTCTTTTTTTTGGGCCGGACTACTCTAGTGGGAAGGTTAACAGAAAATGGAGATAGAATAAATCCAGTGCGAGTGCGTGAGATCCAATCCGATTGGATGCAAGGCAGTGCGGTAAGGAGACTCCAGAGAGCAGCAGCGGAGCGGAGATTAGGGAAAGGTCTGCTGTGTGTGTACATGTGCGGACAGGGGCTGATGGGAAGGGTTGGGCTGACCCTGCTCTAGAAACGGCTGCAGTGCAGATACTGAGCTGCTTCATATTCAGCACAGCGAGCCAGACGCGCTCCGTTCACGGCTTTTCTCTCCCGCAAACCGAGAGCTAGATGGTTTCCAGGGTTACGGTGCTATCCGAATAATCTGGTTTCCTTGTCAGTGACCTCTGGGTGAGCAGGGGAAAGGGTTACGGATTTGATTGCACAGGTGCTGTGATTTCCAGATGGCTGTAGCACTGTAACCAGAGGTGGACAGCGTGAACTTTTCCCCTTGAGGATGTTTCTGGACATTTCTTTCCCCTCATGACTTTTCTAAATCTCAGTCCAGATGCTCATACCTCTCAAAAAAAAAAACATTCATATGTATTCACTTTTATCCAAAGCAACTTAGTCAAAGGTATAAATTATATCATCAATATGTGAAATTACAAAAAAAAAAAAAATGTATTGATAAAAAAAATGCATCACAATGATGAATAAATAATTGTAATGAAAACAGTGTTGATGAAAATATGATGACATTAAACCACCACAAAATATTAACAGTTTAAAATTGTAATTCATAATGAAAAATATTCAGAAATAAATTATTTTAATTAAAACATTGCATTTTTCTCATATTTTTGTTAGCACATTTTTTTATTTCGTCATCGATAATCAAAAATATGCATCACAATGATACATTATTTTAACATAGCCCATTGCTAATATTTTGCAGGGTTTCTTTGCTATATTTTCATCAACACTATTTTTTTTATAATGTTGACATTTATCATTAAAAATACTTATTACAATATATAAATTAGTTTAATTTAAACAGTATTGAAGAATTTGACAAATAAATACTGCAAAATATTATCAATGTAGTTTTTTGGAAAAGAAAAATGTAGGAAGAATATGATCATTTGAAATAATCCAATAGTAGTCAATCATCACAGGTATTTTAGTCAAATGTCCTTAAATTAAACTAAAATCCTTTGACTAAAATTAATATGACACGATAAAATACTGACTAATTTTAAAAGTGATTTTCATCGACAAATCATGACAAACAAAAAACAGTCAAATTTGACAATGTATTGAACCCATTATTTGCCGTCTACAAGCTTAACTACATATCTTCACGTAATTTCGCTTAATAAACACAAAACAACATTTATAACGTTCAAATTAGAGTTTATGCTGCTTTCTTGTTCACGTCTTTTATAATATTTTTGTGTTTATAATATCTCTCGTCTTGTTTCAAGTCGTTCTTAAAAAAAAAAAGTAACAAACAAAAAGAAGTGAGAAAAAGTAGAGGATGGAGTTACAAGGGTTACAATTATAAACGCATAACCTTAAATATTAAAGTTCGGTGTGTAACTTGTTGTAAAAGTAATTGTTAATACTTTTACTCCCAGAAACAAAGCAACAATGTCCTGATTCAATAACACACATTTCCTTCACTCGCAAAATGTAAATTTTGAAGGGCGCGTCCTTCAAATCTAGCGGGTGACTTAATTTCCTGGAAAATTAATAATGAGAGCTGCTCCAAGATTGTCAAATAACGAAAGTAACAAGCTCAGTTGGTGAGCAACCAATGGATACTATGACTCACTAAGAAAAGACAATAGCACAGCAAACGCAGGGAACCAAGGACAAACAGGGAGCGCTTCTGTTACTAGTTCACTAGGAAAAAAACGTCCTAGTAACTTCTTGCATCTGTATATTTAGAGTGCACACCTTCAGCATCTGTGACCTTGATTTTTGAACACAGACTCCAAATATAATGCAACTTAAGATGAGGAAAGTTTTATGCACTATGGTATGAGTGCACCTAATAAAACAGGTGTCGAACCCGAAATAATACAAACAGGAAACAGCCTACAGCCGACCTGGTCTATATATGCCCTCTGCAGACGGCGTGCTGGGATATGAAACACTTCTATAATTAGGAACATGGTGAAGTCTATAACATAAGTCCATAATGTGCAACATATGAAAACATATCAGTGCCGATCCTGCTTACAGTGCAATAAAAGATTGAGACTACTGCTGAGAAAGACTCACAGTTTCTGGCTTATGACTTGTGAAACGATTTCAGAATTATTATTAAAACTAATAATATTAATCATAATCATAAAAGAGAAAAGCTAAAATTTTGGGTAAATATATATAATTTCTATAATAAAAAAATTGGTGAAATTTGACCTGGACATCTTAAAACCTATATATATATATATATATATATATATACTGATGCAAGGTTTTAAGATGTCCAGGTAAAATTTCACCAATTTTTTTAATTATAGAAATAATGTCTTTAACAGATTTGTCGTGAAATATGATTAATTTTCTTTAAGCAACACAACTTATTTCTTTTCTTATTTGTATAATTATTTAAGACAAGCACAATTACCATTACTGTAAATAAAAAAAAACAATTAAATACGTAAATTATTCACACATCATAGTATTTGTTACAACAATTTTATTTTAAAAAGTATCAAATGAAAATATTTTATTTAAAGAAATTACTGTAATGACACCAATGAGAATAAAAAAATATTAATTGCACAATGCGAATATAAAAAAAAAAATATTGTGATGAAAATGTCTTTTTTTTTTCTTTCTTTTTTTTTACAGATAACGATTTTTGGGTGAAAGCAGGACGTTTAATTGAAATTCATCCACAAATTTCATCCAATAAGTTGCCCTGTGAGAGCACAGCCTGCGAGTCGTATGCTTGAATAAAATGTTAAATGCGAAGCTAGGACGACGGTCACTCCCAGCATGCTGTGCACAGCGTTCAGACGAAGGGCAGCGGGCAGCATTCAATGTTAAAGATTAACAGCCGCCCTGGCACCTACAGCAAAGTGATAAACAAGAGCTCCATACGGTCACCTGACCAGACCCGGCCCTGCCCTTCCACAGAAAGAGAGCGACGGAGGGGCACAATGTGAGGAGGAGGAGGAGGGGGCGTGCAGAAGAAAAGGCCACAGCATGGTAGGCGTGATAAAGCTATAAACGGCCATGGCGTGAGGGAGGAGTAGAGACGGAGCACATGGCCTCGCGGAGGAAAACAATTAGCAAAACAAACCTCTTGATGGAGCATGTAGTAGATGACTACTCTCCACACTTATCAAACCAACGAGCAATGACGGACCTATGTTCATATCAAAAACTATTTCGACAACAGAAAAGAAAATCATTCTAGTCTAATATCAATGATACGCAAGCTACACTCTAAAACCTAGTGAGCTGCCTTGCTGACTTCTAAGTAAGCAGCTTTTGAGTTGGTCTGCAAAAACATGAAGAGATTGGATTTAAAAAGAGTTTAGATTGTTGCTTAAGCTGAGACTCACTAATAAGCATAATTTATTATTTTTATATGACTATTCAATCTATTCTTTACAGAATAAAATACAAGTTATAGCAAACATAAGTTTAAAATGGTGGAAAAAAAATGTGATCATACTTTTGGTTGTAATATTTTTCATATTTTAATTATTTTATAAATTAATAACCATAATTTATTAGTTTTATATAACTAGATCATATATATTATGTTCGCAATAAAACAACAAACAGGTTACGTTTATTGCCGTATAATTTGAGCTAGAATTTTTGGTTGTATTTTTGTTTTTGGGTGTATTTAAATTTCAAAAATACATGTAATATAAGTTACATGCACACGTTTATAATTGCCATTTAATCTGAGCCATTATATTGGTTGTAATATTTGTATGATTTTTAAAATTATTACCTTTATCTACACAGTTCAGAATAAAAGATAAGTTAGAGAAGGTCATTATTTTTTGTTTTGTGCATTACATTTTTACAGTATTTTTTTTAAATGCATTTTTTTCTGAAAAACATAGTTGAAATAATTATGTCTATACGTTATAAGTTTATAATTGCAGAGTAATGTGTGAGCTATCATAATTTGTATTCTTTTTACAATAATTTAATAAAAAATAAATACATTTATTTTATAAATAAATATAATAAAATGTATATACACATATGTATACATGTATATATAGGTTTGTGTGCGCTTCCTTGCCACGCCGACAGCACCAGAAGCTCAAATCACTAGAAATCAACAACTCCAGTTAAAAACAATTACTTGTGGTCACTTTGTCACTGCAAACGCTGTACGTGTAAACACCACTTACGTATGAGCATTAGTAATCGTGACGCCTGTCTTAGCAAACACCCCTAATAACCGGACAATCCCCCCCCTTTATAATCACTGTCCACTCTGAGCCGGCCGATAACAGCCAGGAGGTTCCTGCCATGCCTGGCACTGTGTGCTCCCTACTTACACCAATTAGTCTACTGGCAGGACGGCTCATTGTGTCACACTGGCAGGACATTAATGAAAACACGCTCATTCCCAATTAAGGAAGGTCTGTTTTATTCCTAGAGCCAAATGAAGAAGGTCCACAAGGGTTCTGTTGAAAAACAGACTACGCAACGAGGGATTTTCTCACCAATATAATGTAATGGTTTGCGACGGGGGTCTTATGCATTTTGACCTCTGGTGAGGCCAGACAGAAAACATTAAGTCTTGACATACAAAATTTCCAACTGAAAAATCAAAAAAAAAAAAAATCACATTATAAAGTTAAATGCATTGCAAATGTCATTTCATGTTGTATTGTGTTGTATCTATTCTACATTGCATTGAGACAAAGAGTTTTATGGTGCCGTATCCAAACCGCACACCATTAGGACTGTGCGTTCTTGTTCAAACAGGAAAACAGGTATAGATAAAACTGAGACCCACATCAGATCAGATATGACAGAACAGCCCCATTAGTGCGATCTGGCTTATTTCCTGAACCGTCTCTTTTTTACCCCTTTTTAGAGCGACATGTGATGTTGATCTTGTGGACCTCCATCTGATTTGACTAAAGACATTTTCAACCTAATGACTGGACCCACACGGAGCGGTTTCCACATTTTCCGCACAGATTGCACGGAGAAATCTGCAGATGTATGTGGAATAAATTAAATACGGTGAAATGCATTACAGACCAGAGTCCTACATTCTTCCTTGATGGCTAATATCGGTTTATTAGCCAAAAGTTTAATCCTTTACATATTTCACATAATTTCGGAAAACGTGGCATTGGGAGGAAAACGCATCAAATCAATGTATATTTGCAAAGGCCTATACAAATGACACATTACACATGATGCACAAAATGTGTTGGTCTCATTTACATAAACTTCATTAGCACTAAGTTAAGGAAACCCTCGTACGCAGATGCTACGCACACATCAGGCGGCGGTGGTAATCATAGCGCGGGTGCTAATTTTTTTAACGAGATATGATAACCCAAAAATACTCTGCTGTGAACCGCATGGCCCCCGTTTCAAGAAATCTAAAAATATTTGGCCTCCCCGAACAGCTCCGCCAAGCGTTTCTGCGCTCATCCCGCCGCCTATAGTGCTAGTGATTGGGATGTTTACATGTTTTCTTGGAACAACTGCGAACTGGCAAGCTTGCGGAGGCTTAAATTGGATCAGAAGAGCGTGTTTTTTTGGGTCTGACTCACAGTCCAGAGTGGAGTATGGCACGCTGACAGAATCCAGAGCTTTGCTTTGCTTTTCCTTCCCAAACTTGGCTGATTTAGGAGGGAATTCCCCCAGACTTGCTGCAAGGTGACTCTCCACAGCTGCACGAGACGAGGCCAAGCTTGCGCTCTTCACGCCGTCCAGGTGTTTGGGACCGGCTGGCTCCGTAATTACGGTTTAAACGAGCCGGCGCGCTCTTAAATGGAGTGAGGGACTCATAAAACTAGCCGTCGTTTAGGCGATGGCCAAATAGAGTAAACAAAGGAACATCCTGATACGTAACAAATCGAGAGTTCGACAAGTCCCAGACGAGTCTCAGAATGCAGGAATGTGGGCTTTTAGGTTAACGCGCTAAACGAACTCAGTCCCCTCTAAAGCGAATTTAAAGGGATAGTTCATCCAAAGACTAAATTTGAAGCCCTTTATGTGGATACAATGGCAGTCAAAGTGGACCAATAATGACTTCCATTGTATGGACAAAAAAAAAAAAAAACGCGAAGCAACAAAATTACGTCCGAAAAAGGAAACCAAATAATAGTTTAGGCCAAAATAGTTTTGGGTGGCTGCACTTCACCCTGAACAACTACAGTAGTAATATGTAAAATTAGTATATATAAGTATATATACACACTAAACCTATTACTATACAAGTTTATCACCTAAGAACACCCTAAAAAAAAACTCAATTACAAACACTTTTTTCAGTTTAAGTTTTCAGCTAAATTAAAACTTTAATTTCAGTTTTGGTAAAACTAATTATTTCGGTGCATCACAAAAAAAACAAAACAAAAACAGACATTTTTCAAAATATATTCTTTTGTATTCAGAGAAGAAAGTCGTACAGGTTTGGAATGACATGAGGGTGATTAAATGATGAAAGCATTTACAATTTTTCGTAAACCGTTTCTTTAAAACCAGGAAGTGGGTGTGGTTTGCTTATGACATAAATGCCATTTCTTGTAAATGCTAAATTTTAGGTTTTATCCGAACAAAACAAAGAGTTTGACTTCTCTAAGCAGTTTGCAAGAAATTCGGCAAACGTTTACAATGTTTTGCATGTAATGAGTCTATATATATATTAGTTTCACCTTTTAAGTTGAATTACTGAAATAAATAAACTTTTGCATGATATTCAAATTTTTTCGACTTTCAGTTGTATATATGATGACACTATTTTCATTTTTGGGTGAACGGTCCCTTTAAAACCAGGAGGTGGGTGGGGTTCGCTTACAACGTTCTTCAATTGTAGGTGATACCCAAAAAGATTAAAGCTACAAATCTTGTGAGTTTGACTTCGAAGCGGTTTGCAAGCTTAAATGTGAACACTACAAATGAACTCTTCGAACTCAGATCACCCAAGTAGGGTTGGCCTCAAGTTCTTGGTGAGGTTGGCCTTGTAAATGCTAAACCTTGTCTTTTAGCCATCACCCAAATGGTGTAGACTACAGATACAGCTACAAATCACAAGAGTCTGTCATGTTTTGGGGAGAGCGACATTGGAAAGTTTGTGGTGGCTTAGGTCCATTTCTTTGACCCAGAACTTTCTGAGCTGAGTCAGAGCTCGGTGTGGAAGCGTCCACAGCTGGTTCTCGCTCTCGGGGAAGCCTCATGCTTTGATCAAAAGGCTCGTAACCGAAAAGTACCCACCATCCATGGTCCAACATTGGGGGGGACGAGCGTTCGACAAAGCCAGAGCTCTGCGTTCTTCCATTCGTCAATCTCCAGCTGTGGGGTTTTATGATCGAGGCACCAGGCGTCCAGATGTACGGCAAAGTGGAAACGACAACATCAACAACAACAACAGCCTGGGAAAAACAAGCTAGAGGGGGAATCTCTGACAGCAACATGTTGAATTTATTTAACGTTGCCTAATTACGAACGGACAAGCAATATAGTGTCATTTGCAGTAATGGCTGTGTCAACATGTTGCTGGCATCGAGTACAAACATGTTGCTTCATACGGCACGTCGACCACTGGTAACCCAAGAGCCACGGCAAATACGGAAACGCCCTTGTAAATGATCTCAGGGTTAAACAATAGGTAAGTTATGATGGATCACATGACCCCTATAAACGGTTTGATGGTTTTGCTTTTGTGTCGGACCATCGATCAAACTTTGGCCACGACATCAACACAATCTGTAACTGACCGAGTCATTCGCTTGAAAGAGAAGCGACTGACCCATTAGCCAAACGCTACGGGAGTGATCCGACATGGAGAGATGCTTTCTAAATGGGCAACGGAGGACATGTGACACTTCCAAGGGTTGTAAACAATCCTCTCATCACCCACAAGGAGGGAGGGCTTGTTTTGCTCACAAACAAGTTATGCAATGCCACCTCCTCTCCTCAATTCATTAAACTCTTCCCTTCGGGGAGCTTCAAGCTACTTATTTTGCTCTTTGGTCCACACGTGCTTGCGCTTATTAACAATTATAAACTTCCCAATACTCTCATTAAAAGTCTTTTTGTTTTATTTCAATTCTTATCTTTGGCTAGCCGTTGAGCTTATTAGGGCTTATTAATGGCCGACGCCAATGGTGACAAAATTGCTGAAATTTTTTTTTTTTATTTAACTTTTAAAGGAAATGTGCCAATATTTGAACATTTTTGAAATGTAATAGGTTTAATATATAAAAATGAAATAGTTGTATACATTTTAAATAATTGTATATATAATTTACATACATTTTCATATGATAATATATAATGAGCTAAAGTCCTCAAATATTGATAGAAATATTTTTACATAGTTACATTTTTTTCGCCAATATTTAAACCCTTTGTATTTGTAATTAAATATAACGTTCAATTGAGTGCATATTAATTGATATTATTATTTATATATAAATGTGTTATTTAATATAACTAAATATTACTGAACAAAAATACTAATCCAATTGTCCAAAACATTTTATACAAATATATAAAAGGCCAATAATGTTTTAGCCTTTTCGTCAGGAAATGATCCAAAAAGACAAAGAAGCACTGGGAAATGTTGCGAGCCAGATTCAAACCCATGTTGCACGAAGATTTGTAGAAATCTGTGGAAAGGAAAAATGTATGTAACGATTTTAGTATCGTTGAGATTCTATTATATTTATATTTTCTGCTTTCATTTTAATTCTAGTTATATTTTATTAATCTTGTTGAGTGCGTGTTTGTTATTTTATTCGCGTTTGCTTTCTAAATTATGTCTATATAGTTATTTATTTTCATTTCAGTTTCATTACATTTACGTTAAACTAAACTAAAATAAGAAATGTTGCCTTGTAACTATCTGAAATATACTAAGTTTGTTTTTTTGTTGCATCTTATTTTATTTTAATTTAAAGTTTATTTCATTGCTATTTTACGAACGTTTTGGGGGGTTAAATTCCAGTTAACTATAATAACCATGTAGAGAGAAAATGTACACCAGTATTGTCAAATTAGCCAAAATATTTAATAAAATTGGTGAATCACAATCATCCCAATTTGGCAGATTCCATGAACTTAATGACCATCTCACCGTGGAGGACGGGAATGCTCGCCACTTCCACAGATCCCGAGACACTGATAGCTGTTGAAGGGAAAGCAGCCGCACAAAGGCAGGAAACAATTCCAAGAATTTTCAGTGAACTTCAGAAAGACGCCAGACTCCTTCAGTGTGGATCTGGAGTGGTTTCCCCTCATGCAAACTCTTCTGTGGGAGACACCCATGTGAACACACGCATGCCTTCAGACACACTCGCTCTTCATCACAGCTGCTTCACTGTTACCTAGCAACCCCAAAAACAGGAGCAGCCCACGTGTCCTCGACCCCTCCTCAGTTATTAATAAAACCCATCTTTGAGAGCACAGACTTGAGCACTTGAGATAGATGCATTTATTTGGAAATAGTCTTTACCTAATGCGATTCAACTTTATCAGGTTCTCAGATATTAAACAACTTTTCATATCACCAAAAAAAAAAAAAAAATATGGCTTTCAATAAAATCACATAATCAGGATTAATCTGAAGATTTCCAAACGCTCTTTAGAACAGAAATAACAAATCGGTGTGATGTTAAATTATTGCATTAAAACGGTGTTAAACATTTAATTAATATGCTACATTAAAAAAAACGAATTAAAGATACGTTTTACATGCTAAATGTAACAATAATTATGATAATATGTGATGATAATTGATAGCAAATAAATACATACTGTTCAAAAGTAATGCTATTATTCAGCAAGGACAGTGACACATTAATTGACATTAATTATACTATATTCATAATTTCCACTGGATTATCAAAATTAATTAGCATGCAGTTATCCAATAAAAAAAAAGCATATCATGATATAAAAATAATGCTGTATAACATTTTGATGATGGATATATTTTGATTTGTTTGCATTTAACCGTCATTAGCCACATGCAAATCCTTCCCCCGGTTATTTCCCGTGTTTACATGCATGTCAGAAGGATCTAGTTTCTGAAAATGCAGAAAAATTGCAAAATTGCATTTCTCCGAAGGACATGAAACCGCAGGAACGTGCAAGCGCTCAACGGTTTGTCAGAATAGCGCATCAGCTGTGCTAATATGCAAATGCGGGGCGTAGAAACGCTTCCATTGATAACGTCGAGGACACGAGCTCCTCCATCTCCCTCAGGGCTCTTCCTGTTTAGCTAATGAATGGAAGTTGGCGTCGATGATAGCCAGTGGCGCACACACACACACACACACACACGATCATGGAGGAAGTACAGCTGCTAATGTGATTCTTCCGAAACAACTAATCCAACACAATCTGCGCTTCCTAATCCAAACACAAACCACCAGAAATAAAACAAATGGATGTTTTAAATTCCCGTTTAACTATGATCAAAACATGTTGTACATTAAAAATGCAATGCACACACATATATGATGTTCATTTCGACCTGACCCCATGCATCAGTTCGTTGCTTGACTGTCTGTGAGAACCAATCGCTGGCAGCAGCCGGAGGGCCTCATACTTCCTGTGTGCGTGTGGACACAATATCTTTACCTGCAGGCATACGCATACACAAACTGCACAACTAGCAAACACATTTACTTCCCTTTTTCCCATACACAAACACACTTGCGTGCAAATGTGTGTACTGATGGTCCGACGAGCTTACAAGCCTATACTGCGAGAAAGTATCTGTGTGAGAGTTCAAGCAGAGGGGTAACTTAACCCCTGGCGCTCACGAGGAAGGACACGCTGAGCGGTGGGATCGGGGATCAGCTCCTCCATCAAGGGGGTTTTGTGCTAAACCTACAGATTTTACCTTCATAACTAAGATTACAGGTTAAAATTGAAGTGCATACTACACATGTAAGTCATTGCTGGACTGCAAAGTCCAAAGCATGTGAATATAGGCTTATTGTTACTTATTAAAACTAAAGGAGTTAATAAAAATATTAGTCAATTTTAATAATGAATAATCAATCAATAAACACAAATGACAAAAAAAAAGACAAAAAAAATAATATTTTGCTAATATAATATATTTTTGCAATGTTTAAACTCACTGGACATCAGACGAAAAATGTATCAAAATGGGTCTTAATATAGAAAGTCATATTTCAACATTCACTCATTTTACTTTCGCAATCAAACATTTGAGTGAAACAACATTCAAATCGGTCAATGGCAAAAGGCGGGACGTGAAAGGAAAAAATTGCGCACTAAATGGTTTGTTCACACTATGGGCGATAACTTTATATAGTTTTAATCGTGTACGATAATGTAGCTATCATTATAGTTATCGTTCTTGGTGTGAATGGGCCTTAACGATAACTATAATGATAAAATGATCTAAAGTTTTAATAATCTTGGTGTGAATGGGCCTTAACGATAACTATAATACAATTTTTAAGAATCTTGGTGTTAACTGGCATTAACAATAACTATGACTATAAAGTTTTAATCGTTTTAATTCTCTAAGAATTGCATCATCCACACCACAACTATAACGATAATGACAGAAGCACGATATTGTTAGAATCCCTTTCAGAACAACATTTTAACTGATTAACAATAAAAACACTGACAGCCAATCAGAATCCACCCCAGAATTTAAAGCGGCAGTGCTCACTTATAATAAACGTTGGTGTGGATGTTAATATAGTTATCGTTCTTGGTGTGAACAGGCCTTAAGACCAGGAGAGTATAATGAAAAAAGTACTATAAACATCATAAACATTAAAGAAAAAGAGATTAATGAAAGTGTTTTACTATCCATCATACATTTTTTAACATTTTCTGCCTTTTGTGTGTTCGATTGTTAAATATTTAGGCTAACTTGATGATACAAAAAAACCCCCGCAGCCACTTCACCTCAATTGAACACATTTTACCATGTTTTAACTCATTTATGCACAACTCCACAGTTTTGTCCTCAAAAACAGTGCAAAAAAAATAAACCTGCAGATTTCATCTGGGTCTTGATATAAGGCTCTCTGCCTGACAGCAACCATCAGTTTGCCTGCTAAAGAAAATCAAATCAAGTTAACCGACGAGCGACTCCTATTCTGTTAGAAGAGGTGCCTGGAGAGTTTTTTCCCCCTAAATTCTCAGAAGCACTACAAAAAAAGCACCGCTGCTTGCTCAAGCTGTGCAGACGATCCCCCAGCTACTCCACTGTGAAATGAGTGTCGGCTACAGTGGGGAAAAGAGCAGTAAAGTGGGAGAAAGAGAATCCTCCTTATCGGTCATGCTAAGGGCTTCTTTACTCTGAGGTGGGAAGTGAATGACCTACTCTTAGATTGTTATAGGAAAAGTACCCTTACCCTCCGGCACTTCCGAGGTGCTGATACTCGGAAAAGCGTTTCCCCGAACAGCAGACGGAAGCTACAGCACCCACCTGTCGGCGGGCATCACGCGACACCTCGGCTCAACCCACGCAAGGATTTCTGCGCTCCGCCGCCACGGTTATGAATTCCGATGGACAGGACAAACAAGAGTTTAACCGCAAAGCGCTTCTGAAAAACATTATCAGCTGTTAAATCGGATTCAGTCTGATTCATCCACGCACTTCTGGTCTGAACAGTTCCTGCTTGGATGAGATAAAACAAACAAGTATACTAACAACCGTCAAGGTCAAGGGATGCGACATCAGACTTCTTCCCGAATCTTTCACCTGGGCCACGAAAACAAGAAAACCAGCTTCCTTAAACTCACTGAACCATGTGATCTTTTCCAAGCAAATGTGTCAGAGATTTATTACTGGATGTCAGCACTTGTGGAGCTCCGCATTTTTCCTTCTGTTTTTCCTGCTGTTTTTTTTTTCCCCCGTCTCCTTTTCTAAGAAACCAAAACTCAGCTAACAGCTCTTAAGAACATACCAGGGATTTATCTAGGTCCTCCTAAACGCAAAAATTATAGTATTTTTTATGTAATCATTTTTAAATTAAGCAACATTATTATTATTGTGTGTTGTATTATAATATAAAAGAGGTATTTAAAATGTATTACATCTACTACTAATAATACTTTATTTAAAAAGTATTTACTATTATTATTACTACTACTATTATTAGTAGTAGTACTATATTATATTTTATATTTATACATAATAGCACCATCTAAAGAATATTTATACATGTATAATTATTATTATTTATAAATATAAATACATAAAACATAATATTAATACTACTACTACTAACAATAATAATCATAATAAACAATAAAAAAATAAATATATATATATATATTATAATCATCAAATTCTACTAATAATAATGGTAATAATACATTTTAGACCAATAATATTAATTATTCGTATTACTACTACAACTACTACTATTTCTAGAAGTACATGATTTAAAAAAAATAAAATAATAATAGTTATTACTATTATTATTATTGTGTATAAATATAATAAAATATTATAAGTAATATTATATCTACAAATGCTTTTTAGCAGTATAAAATAATCTAATGATAATAAAAAGTGCAATATTAATAACTATTATATATCATTTTATAATAATAATAAGACTATATACATATTACATTATTTGCTTGATTAATTATTGCTCTAATATTGTGTTTAACAAACTGTTTCAATCCCAATAATGAGAACATTAAAACAAACGTACACTAGAAAGCCCTAATTAAAACACATGGTTTGCTATGAAAAAACACACAAAAAAAGACATTGTTGTCAATGTTTGCGTTCGGTTAATCAGGTTAATGTTAAGTCAGGTTAATTAAGAGCGATTTATCCAGACAAAAAAATAAATAAATAAATAAAGTCCACAACGCACAATACTCTGACATCATCAGAGGGGAACAAAATGGCTATGACAACAACAAAAAGCGCAAACCCGCGGCTGCTGAACTTTGACCTGAAAAGGTCCTGGTTGCGCAAGAGCCGCTGTCGGCGCAACAGAACAACGCTCACAACAACAGAACACGATGTGCCAGAGCAAAAGATATCACTGATCTGACAGCAAATCTACTGCTTGTACAGTCTTCTGTCCGACACCCCGCCTCTTCCCATGTTTGCGTTCGTGACGTTTTTATGGAGGAATAAAAGGAACAATTTTAACACCGTTGCTACATCTCTCTGCCTTGAGAGATTCATCAAACATTGCCTGAGATACAGGATGAAGTGTGTCCATGTTTATGCTCAGCTACACTCCAGAAACTACCACAAAATACCAAATAAACCAAACACTAAACATTTCATCCTTCAAGCATGCAGAGCTTTTTTTTTATGTCTAGCTAAGAATGGAAAGCGACGCTTACAGAAGGACCTGCAGAGATTTTATCTTTCCACTCAACCTCACGTCTGCATCCTCTGTCTGAACCGGTTGCTGACACTAAAGGCCTGCTTTCACAGAAAACAGTTTAGTGCATTCATAAACGGATCAAGCACTTCGCCACGTTAATTCATTTGGTAAACATTTATACAGTTGAATCAGTGCATCAAAACTTAAAACTTATCTTTGATCACCAAAGTGACATATTTAAGTGTTATTTCCTTGAAAAACATTTCTTCATATCTCAAAATAGCTTGAATGCAACTACGCCCTTCTCATTTCGTATACGTGTTCTTTGAATATGCAAATGAGCCCCGCCTCCACTCACTCACACCAGCTCAGAGATCCACTGACGATCACACGTTGACGTGATTGGTTACAAGGTAGTTTGTGAAGTCAGAAACACCAGCGATTTCAAACTGTGTTTTTGAGACAGTCTTTGGTTCACTGCAGTTTTTTAAAGAGAAAATACTCCGCAATGGTGTTGACTTATGACTTTGCATATG
Source organism: Phoxinus phoxinus (assembly GCF_949152265.1). Lineage (NCBI taxonomy): Eukaryota > Metazoa > Chordata > Actinopteri > Cypriniformes > Leuciscidae > Phoxinus > Phoxinus phoxinus. Next base: position 20,725,008 of record NC_136895.1, on the reverse strand, counting down.
GTTTGTCTTAAAGCATATTAAAAACACCATATACACAACATTAAAAGCTTGATTTACCACAGGGGGACTTTAAGAATTGATTGGAAAAGTTGTTTGTAGGTGAAGCTTTTGTTTGAATGAAAATGCAAAAGATCATAAAGTAGAGGCTTGGCGTAAAAATTATATATATATATATATATATATTAAATATCAATATAAATATGTATTAAAGTCTGGAAATAAGACGCAAAAGAAAGTTAAAAACCTTCCACCTGGAACACAAACTTTTTCCTCTCATTATTTGTGGAAAAACTGAATTTCTTGGAAGAACAGAAAACATGAATGTCAGGCTAAACAAACAAACACGGACAGGTTATGTTTATTTGGCATGACAGAGAGCGCGTGCTTCTTCGGGGATATGGTATCTTGCTGTAGGGTTACACTCTCGCTCACCCCAGCGCTTGCCCAAATACAGCGCCATTGCATCATACTCCAGAAATGGGGTTTCACTTTGACATTATGCCCGACTAAACTTTCACCTATCACATGACAAAAAGTGGGTTGCTTCATGCATGCATCCCTTTGAAGAGCACGGGACACCTCCCAGTTACCAACGTGAACCTTTATTTGGGCCCGAGCACCGCTGGTCTTATTAAAGAACCTGACCTCATCCATACGGACGCTGTTGTGATATATCACTAATAAGGGACGCACCAATGTACACACTTTTAAACCAACCAGTCACTGTTATTCGCGGCTACTAGCCAGTCTTCCCTTTTGCCCAATAGGTAAGAAAACTTCAACTCCCACAATGCACTGTGCATGTTGCCATCCAAGGCCACTCCCACCAGTACTTTGGTACTCTAATAAATTAGATAAATTTAGCGGAAAAACATATTTGATGAATTTTTATTTCACCCCTTAAGTTTTTAATGCGCTCTTCAATTTTTCAACTGTTCCTGAATGCGTTTAATGCCGAGCGGACTCACCGGGCCCTTACATATAATTTCCCTCCAAAAAGAGGTGGAAGTAAACAAGGTACTTGAGCTGAATCGGGTTGAGAGGGGTGTGAGGTGAATAGCGAGCAGGTGCGGTACACGCTGAACCGGCGGACAAGATTTGTATTGGCACAGACTGTCCTTCAATGTACCAGGCTGGCTTCCTCCAGCCAAACAAGCGCCATCTCGCTCACATACACACAGGCTTTGCTATTGTAGTTTTAAACTTGTAAATCAGCCAAGCTGTCATCCAAGACCTATGTTTACTAGAGTTGGTTAAAAATAAAAAAAAACTTGCAAAATATTGGATTTCTTGATTATCATTTTGAATGAATCCCAAGAATCTGTCTTTTAGGGTGTGTTCACACATGGCGTGTTTGGTTGGATTAAAATGAACCCTGGTGTGTGATTGCTCTTTTTAGTGCGGCTCATTAGAATAAGTGTGAATGCTGCAATCTGAACCCTGGTGCGCACCAAAAAAAGAGGACAGCAGAGACCAATTGAAAAATGAGCACAACATGGACCAAAGACATGTAAACAAACCAAAAACAGGACATTATAATCACAAGATGCGACCCTAAAAAGGACAGAATGTTCCTGGGTCGCGATGTTGCCCATCACCGGCATCAGAACAGCATCTCCTCGCAGTAGATCTAGGTTTGTATGTGTGACGAAGGGATTCCTGCGGCTGTTTTGACACCTTTACACATATTATAAGCTCTTCACGAGTTCTCAGGTACGTTGAAAGATACAGTACAACTTACCAAAATCTGTATGTCACATGTAATTGCTCAGTGTTTCAACAGCGGAAATATATCAATAAAAGAGCTTGTAAAAAAAAAAAAAGACACGTAATGTCACATTTACCTCAGAGAAGCCGTTTAGTGACCATAAACTTCTTAGTCAGCTAGAAAAATTAACTCTTGAGAGCAGCATTTTTGCTAAATTGTATTTTTACTTAACCTGTTCTTTAATGTTTTGTAATGTAGACCTATTTTTGAATAAATCTGTTGCGTTTTTGAAGACCACCATTTAAATGTTTATATTTAAAAAGAAGTAGAAACATTGTCATTAAATAAAAATTTATAAAAACCTTCTTATGTGTCATTTAAATGCAAGTAGCCAACAAATAGGTAACATTTGCTTTGATATTATAGCGATACACTATCACTGGGGTTGCCTGTAAAGTTTACAGCATTAGTAATATTTTTTCCTTGAAGAAATATGCCATGTATTGTACCTGACAGGCCCCAATGAATCAATATCGAATTGCAAGTTTGTGAATTGAAATCAAAACGTGAAATTAGTGTCAATACCAGCCCTAATTTTTACTACAGAAAAAACATTGATACAGATGAAACATTGAATCAGATAGGGTTTTAATTATTCTTATTTCTTTTAATTATTTTAATTTCTTCTATGTAAAGCACTTTGAATTACCACTGCTTAGCTTTGCATTTAGTGAATGAGCACTGTGCCACTGTTCGTCCGACTGTTTGCACTGTATTTTATTTTCTGTTTTATTTATTCTTATTTCTTTTATTATTTATGTAATTATTTTAATTTCTTCTATGTAAAACACTTTGAATTACCACTGTGTATGAAATGTGCTATATAAATAAACTTGCCTTGCCTTGCCTTGATACATTCATATTTTTCAGATAAGTCATATATATATAGTTTTTTTTTTTTTTAAATCAGAGGAACATTATTTTCTACCAAACAGCCATTGTAGGCCAAATAAAAAAGCAAAATCCAACTGCAACCTTCACAATTGTTGCTTAATAAAACAGCAAAATCATCGCAAAAATTTTTTGTATTCGAAATATCATCAAGCTATAGCTCCTATGGCCTTGGAAAGCAGGCATACGACATATTTCAGCACTAATAACAACATCACTGGAAAGACCAAGTAAAAGCATCTATGGTGATTCCAAGAGCCCAACATAAACTTCTGGTTCCTTTTAAGCAAAAACTTATATTGTTTCCAAAGAAATGTTTAACAAATGCCTCACTTTCAGAGTAAATATCAACTGTGGACAATGTTATGCTAAAAAAAAAGCGGCACTGAGAGAACAAATGCAACTTACTTCTCTGGCAATGGTTTTGGTTCCAGCAACGCTCGCCGAAATTCCCGTTGATGGTGGACTGTTTGCAGGTTATCGTTCCCTTGATGGTTCCCGGGCAAATGTCTCCGCACTCCCGGTCATCCTTGTTTGCCACGATGTAGTTGTCCTCCATCGAGTCCGAGATCTTGGACCAGTCGAGAGTGGACAGATAACAGAGGTCGGGGTTCTTCTCGATGCGCACCGCCCCGCGCGTGATGTTGGTCAAGCTGTGGAGGCCGATTTCCTTCAGCTGGATCATTTCGAACATGACCAGGGCATAGTTGAAGAAGAGGTTGTTGCCGCGAATGACGGTGAGGTTCGGGAAGAGGTTGCCGAGACTCTCCAGGCCGTAGACGCGGAAGAGGAGCAGGTAGTCCGTAACCAAGACCAGCTTTGGAAAACTCAAGCCCCGGAAGTCCTCCGGTCTGGTCTTGAACATGAGCAGGATCTTCAGGTGGCCCTCGATCACCGTGCAGTTCTCGAGAACGCGAAGGTTGGTTGCGTTGTTGCGGATGTCCGTGCTGGGGCAAACTGCAACAACAGAAAATACAAAGTTATTAGCATGTGAAAGTGTTTATTTGGACGCAATTGGCAAAATGGCAAAATTATACGTCAAGTCTGATGCAATTTTTATATTGCCGCAATTAGAGATACCTGATTCACTGAGCATTTTAAAAACAACAACTACAAGTTTACAACAAACTACATTTTAACTACAAGTAAAGTCACTTGTAGAGTCCAGTGTTGAAGTAGTTTCTATAAAAGTGGTCTTATGCTTTTTACATTTTCAACTTTTAGTACGTTGCAGTTTGAGCATTAAAAAGTTTGCAAAGTTACAAAGCACAAAGTCACTCATGAGAGAGTTATTCTCTATAAGTGCACACTGTTTCTGAACTCCCTGAAACGCCTCAATTGGAGTCTTGTACTATAAATGTACACATCACAATATTCCTCATTTAAATAATTCCCGCCCCAATTCCCGCATATGCAAAACAAGGGGGCGGGGTCTGCTTGAGTTGAGTTAGGAGTGTATTGAAACTCGTGGTTATGGTAAGGAGCGTGAAAAAAACATGCTCAAAGCCATTGGTCCAGGCGACCAATCAGAGCACATTGAGGTTTTCAGAAGGAGGGGCTTCAGTGACAGAAAGTAACTGATAGACTGGGAAGAGAGGTGCTGCCACAGTGTCAAATATGTGATAGTGTTTTTTGAACATTCAAGCATGAAAACCTATGCTAGGTAAGGCCCAAAAACAAAATCAAGACTTTGAAAAATGGTATAATAGGTTCCTTTTAAAACAAGAAGTTTAGGACATGTCAAAGGGATTGTTTAAATGTTTTGAGCCTTTAACATACAAAGCTAATGAAAAATATCTATAAGAGCTATAAGGAAAATATCAACAAATAGAAACTCATAGGGTCTTTGCTTACATGAAATAGGGGCTTGTAGGTTTAACTGTCAAAATGTCAAAAAAAAAAAAAAAGACCTTCGGAGTTCGGACATATAGTGGGGATCAAAAGTACCACTAAGTCAATAGAAAATAAGGAAAAGTTATATTCTGAAAGATGTCTGAAACTTTGTATTACTAGCACTTATGTTTATTGCTTTAAGATAAATCTCTTGCTGTATTCCTCAATTTTGTAAGTCGCTTAGTATAAAAGCGTCTGCTAAATTAATACAGGTAAAAATGTAAATGTATATACATAACACAAATTAACTGTCTATAATGCAATAATATTAATCGAAATGGGCATAAAAGTATTCATTTATTAACTTTAACAAAATAGTTTAGTAAATAATAAAAAAAACATAAAAATAATAAACTTCATAAATGTTTAATCCACACAATAATTATTTACTGAATTGCAATATTGAATGCATTTTAATAAAAAAGTTAAATACATTATTATTAATGTAATTATTGTTGTTATCTATATTAATGATACTAATACCAATAATAAAAAAATCTAAATATTAAACTAATTTTATAAATATTGCAAAATACATCTGCAACATCATCTTACCCTTAATCAAAATTGTGCACGATTTAGAATATATATAAGTAAATTGGTAAGATTGATATGTATTAAGCTGGGGGGGAAAAAGACAAGTAAATTGCAAAATTAAAAAAATTTGTGTGACAATTAACCGCCCGCCACAATTTCATGTTCACGTAAAAGCGCAGATGAAGGCCATCCTAACAAGAGCATGAAAGATTATCAACACTGAATAATGCATAAAGCGTGTCTCCGAGCGGCTGCTTTTCTTAGTCCATTCATAATCCAAACCCGCACACGCTGAGACGAGGCAGAGAGAATTCATTAGCAAAGCGATTCTCGACAAGAGAGCATCTGCTAATGGATAACATCAAGCAGAATTCCTTTCAGAGCTGCTCCATTGATTCACCATCAAAAGAATTCTCACAGGCCTTTTTCAACGGGTGGGGGTTTCCTCGTTTCGTGTTGGAAATCATCACCAAATATTCACTGCGGCCTATTCATTTTAAACGCTGAAGTGTACTAGAAACACCCATTTTAAGACACTACAAGACTAAATCATTCAAAAGAATGACGTGGAACACGCAATTCAGAGATCACGATGAATTCTCGGCGGCGAAATCTCATCGCTGGAAAACAAAGGGCTTTTTTTGACAAACCGTTTTTTTCTTGAGGAGACAAAGAGCATGTGATTTGTGGTGTGAGCAGGTGTCAAAGTCTGAGAACTTGGCTGATCTCAACCGACTGTTGTTCCTCCATCTTTCGGCAGGTTAATGGGTTTCACATCACAGCCTGAAATGTCAGTTTTACCTCATCTTATCATGATATGTCAGCCTAAGGATAAAACCCAAATAAACCTGCACAAACTTGCTGTTAAGGTTTCACACAGGACAAATTCAGCAAGCAAAACGCAAACTTTGAGTCAAGTAGAAATAGAAAATGCAAATTTTTGAGGTGAATTTCACCAACATAAAAAAACATCTCCAAGTCATATTATAAATAAAAAAAATAAAAAATTTAGAAATTAAATTTCGCATTAAGAAAGTTTTATTTTTTTAACTTTTACCACACACGGTAAAAAAGACAATAATAAAATGGTTTGTTTGAGGTTGAAAATAATATATATTATAAACAGTAAAACAGTAATAGTGAAAATAGTTCCATTATGTCAACAATATTTAAAATTTTATATAATATACAAGTTGTTTTGCATTATAGCAACATAATGAGAATCATTAACATTGAGGTAATGAGAATTGGCGTGGAAAATGTGCTTAATTTTCATGAAAACAATCCTAAAAATAGACCTAAATATATAATGGAAATTGAAATAATTCCTATAGATGTTTGATTATGAGGTATAATATGGCCTCTATATGCGTTTGAATATATGTTCATGAGATCAACGAGCAATTGTGCAAACCTGATTTCCCTAAAATAACGAACTTGCGTAGACGCTAGATAAAACTGACCGCGTTTCAGACTGGCACAGACATCATTGATCTTGTAAGGTCAGTAAAGCAACATTAGGAAAACTGAAGACAAGATCCCGACACAAGTTCCTCATCCAAACTCTAATATTACTGCAGCAAGACTTCACACACATTCGAGAAATTGTTACATCAGGTCCCTAAAGATAATTGAGCAAACATCATAAAATGGCAACATCTCTCCATAGCAACAAGTCCCAGCGTGCACAAACAGAGAGCACTTGCCAGACAAAAATGCACTTCAGCCTGTTTACCTCTGAGGAATAGTCTTTGGGGGGGGGGGGTAAAAACATAACTATAAAACAAATAATATCTTGTTACAATCTGGTGCCAAAGCTAAAGGACTTCCAGCAAATAGTCAGCCAAATTCAACTATTCCACACACACATTTGTTGAAATATTCTACATTTCCCACAAAATCTGATGATGATGTATGAAATGATGTAATGATAAATGAAAGTTTGTCATTACATATTACATGACTGTGTTTTATTTTAAACTGCTTATGTTTTTATTATCTAGCAATTAACATTCAATTTAACAGATTTTTTAAAAAACTAGAATTCGAGTTAAAGGGATACTTCAGCATTTAGCATTAAGCTTGTATCAGTAGAAAACCTGTAGTATTTTTGAATTACCGTGCTTCCCTCCCTCATGTCCCCCTGAGACGAGAGATTTATGTATTTTTTGTCTGGAAGAAATCCTCTGATGACGCAAAATCGTTATTTTGCATCATCTGAAGATTTTTTTGGCCAGAGGCTAGAGACTACAGCCAGTAGAAGGCGCTAGATCCGCATGTTTTCAACCTGCCCATAGTGGGTGGGATCTCACTCACAGAATGTACAAATAGTGTCAGCCATCTTTTTTTGGAAGCTAAGCTAACAGGTTCTTATTCTGTCCGGGATTCGGCTTTTGCTTTCTGCAGTCGCCATTCATTGTTTACATGCACACCTTTTGTTTCAATCTAACTGAATTCATTCTGATTGGTGAATCTGAATGTAGTGTTTACATGAACGCTAAACAAGTGATGGGTTGATGTGTGTTTTAGCATTGCTAAGAAAATTCCCGCTCCTCTCTGAGAGATAGCCTACGAGACCGGTGCGTCTCACAGGTGCCGCTCATCATCAGTAATCACGCCACCGGCCTAGCGCCGTTCTCCCGCGGCCCTCAGCCTTGTCCTGGTAAACAATGAATGGCGACTGTAGAACGCAAAAGCCGAATACCGGACATTTTGGGCGATCTCGAAATCCCGGGCAGACTCGTCACGGAGACTCACGATAAAACGGCGAGCCTAGCCTAGTTGTTTAACTGCGCTTTCTTACCGGTAGGCGTGGCTTGGGAGTGGCCTCGTAGGGCAGCGAAGCAAGTGCATTCTGGGAGTGGTTGTCTTTCATCCACTTGAGCCAAAAATAAATGTTCTGGCTTTGCTCAGTCTAGAAGGCTCCAAATTAAATAATTTCACATTTCTACTACATAAATGCACATTCATCTTTCCAGAGGTGAAGTATCCCTTTAAGAAGAACTGAACAAAATGTTCCACAAATTAAAGAAAAAATATTGAACCCCTTTATCTTCTAATAACTTTACAGGGTCGAATAGTCACCCCTAAAGTTTGGTACAATTTTTGAAAATGGGAATATTTTTATGTCTTCTTATCATGCGGTAAAATGCGGTAACAGGGTTACATGCAAAATGTGGAAAATTTTAATCATTTTAATATTTAAACTTTTTACTACAACAAAAAAGTTTTTTTTAAACAAAATTTTAGCCAAATTGAAGCTTAAATCGAGGAGAGTGGCATTCAATTGTTTTATAGCCCCCACAAATCGCATGCGAAATGTGGGACATACATTTTTTTTTATATTTAAATGAAAACATTTTACTACAAAAACCTGAAAAGTTTTTACACAAAAATCACGCAAAAAAAAGTAACAACTAAATTGTAGCCTAATTTAATCTCTGTTGCACAAAAGCCAGGGCTCCAGACTTTGCAACCTTTTTTTCCTGCTGTTGCGACTAAATTTAGTTAGAGGTTGCACTGGTGCCACCACCACGATGCCATACTGGATGAGCTGCCATTTCTGTTGAATATGAGAAACCTCAAACGAAAAACAAAACCATGTTTCTTGTTAGAGCTACCATTTATTAGCTCTTTGGTCACGTGACAGTTACTAAACAGCGCTGGGGATCCAGTGAGAACACGTTTGAATTCGCCACCGTATTAACATCGCGGCAAGATCTAGTGAGAAGCATTCAAACTTGGCGCAAAATTCTCTGTAATAAACCATATATCAGATCAAATAGCGCTAACATGGAGAGACCAGGAGAAGCATTGTCCCATGAATGAACAAGTTATAGAAGGTTTTCCAATTCACAAATCACCAACATTCACTATAGATTTAATTTAGTAACTCTAACTGTAACCATGGTATTGTGGCAGAAATAGTTGAATGTTTTTACATTATTCATTTCAGGGTTCGTACAACCTTTTGAGAGTGAAATTCAAGCACTTTTCAAGGGCTTTTAAGTGCTTCACACTTTTTCCAGCCCTTTAAAGCTCTAAATAATATGATCAAATTTAAATGTTATTTTTAATGTGATGAAAAAACATTTGTTTATCCTTCATAGATTGTCCCCATCTTTAAAACTTAAAATTTCAATATGTAGAAAAACTAACACTTGTTTGCAAACAAACACTTATTTAAAAATAAAAAACATGAAATTACCACTATCACCAGTAGGTGGGGGCAGAGGCGCACTTATTGGCCATTTCCACTCCCTTTGTTTGGTTTTAAATTTACATTTATTATAAAATCACTATTTAAAAATATGAAATCAAATTTTGTCTAAGCTTGACACTTTTTTGTGCTGAAATATGAAAAACAAACTTTCTTCAAACTCAAGACTGAATTACACAAAGCAAGTAAAGAGCGCTCCTTTCATAATCACTGAAGCTGTCGGTCAGTTCAGTGTGATACTATAGAAGAACAATGGTACATTTAATAAGAGTACAATATTTTTTTTAAATTCCCTATTAAATTAGTTTTCTAGGTTACTGATGTTAATAAAAGTTCATTTTACCTGCATCTTAAAGGTGCTATGTAACTTTTTCACTAAAAATACAATTATAAAAATACCATATGCTTGCATATATTGAGGAAACATGCTAAGTTCACATACTCGTTTCTCTGAAAAACACTTCTACAGCCAGTTATTTTACTTTGAAATGTGCGTTTCCAGGCTGGAATGTTTGTTATTGTTTTTGTCTGAGACATTGCACGTTGCCAATTTGCCAATTTTCATTGTCCAGTTGAGGAGCAGGTGGCGGGAGAAACGACGATCTCCGATATTTTGAATTCGACTGCAGTACCTATTTCGACCACTAGTTGTCATTCTTACATACTGCACCTTAAACTCAAGCTCAATGCTTTACTGTCAAATGTGCGTTTCCAAGAATTACGTAATATTATTAGTAACTGCACTTAATTAATGCAAAACAATTTATTTAAATACCTTTACGATTAAAAATCCCAATAAAGCGCTAACAAATCAGGTGCTGGCACCGCCATCTGTACAACTTAACTTAGCGCTGCTCTCAAATGTTAATCTGGAGCCCTGGAAGCGCTTAGATCTGAATGAGGACAAGGTTACATTTTATTGTGTTGGTCAACATTTCCAAGGTCGGCTGTAAACAGATATGGAGCTTGTTTGTGTAATCGCATGAGACCGCGTGCGCTTGTCTGTTCACACACTTTCCAAACTTCCCCTTTTCTTGTTCGCTAAACAACTTAAGCTGCTCTTCATCCATATGGAGAGAGGGAAGCGTCCTGCCTCAGCCTGACTGAAAGCGGACACCTAGCCGTCATTTAGGACCCAGATTTATAGGTATCACCGCAGTGACGTCAGGTTTTAAGTTGCTGCCTGTTTACGCCACGCTCTGGGAATGAACAGGGGGGCTTTTTAGATGCCGAAAAGAAGCTGCAGCTGGTCTAGTAATGCTTACTGGGGTAATGTGCGACGAAATAATGACAAACTCCATTTAAGCGGTGAAACAGATGGAGCTAATCGACAACAACTCCGAACTGCAAAACAGTTGAGCAAAACTTTATTGCTGTCGTACATGAAATATAAGATCTGCAGTATATACAGGTCAACAGCTAAAATACTTAAACTACAGCGCAGTCATAGAAAGCAAGCAACAACTAGTGCATGAATATCTAGAAAGATCTACAGATAAACAACAGGCAGTGTGTTGAGGTGGCAACTCGGCTTCTGAAACACAACGCTGGTGCTTATCATGAAACCCATCAACCAGGGCGCAGACAACTGTGAAAGTAACAGCTTTGCGTTCAAACGCACGCAGATGAGCTGCACGGCATCTAAACAGCACCTGACTGCAGATATGAGGGTCAACCGACGCTGTCGAACTGCAGAAAATAGACCAGGTGACCTTTTTTTAAACAATGAGGTTTGAGAGGTCGTGCTACAGTTGGAATATATTATTCACAAAATAGCGCAGACTCAAAATGCCTTACTGGTTTTATAAAATTTGGTACTGCACAATTAAAACATTAAGGACACAAATACTGCAAACAAAAAGATGGAAAATGTATCTGAGAAAAACTGAAACTAAACTAAAAATAACTAAAATTGCCCACAAATGAACCTGAATTTTTGATAATAGGCATATATGGTACAGTAAACGATACAACTTTTAAAAAATGCCAGCATTAAACATGAAAACGACACTTGTCGTGTTAAACACATATAAGAGGTTAACAGTTACTGCATTAACTTTTGCCCTAAAATAATAAAACAAGAAAACTCTTGAAAGCCAACCAAAAAAATTATAAATCCTATAATCCAAGCAAAACTAATTTAAATAGCTTAAAATATAAATCAAATAATTTAAAACATCGTAATAAATCATAATAATATACTTACTAACACTATTCCGAAGAAATGGTACCCGACAATTGCAACGACTATAAAACAATTGATCCATATTGTGTATATTAGCATACTTGGACAAGCAGGGTTATTATACTGTAGTTATATATCTACTCAAACTAAAGCATAAATAAAATTAATTTGTTGTTTGAAATAAAAAATAAATAAATAAAAATTCAGCTATAGCCAGTACAGTGTATAAACTTTAGAAACTAAAACAACAAGAGAAATTTTTTTATAAAACAGACATATTTAAAAAATTATAATTAATTACTTGAAAAAAAACAGCTATAGCCAGTACAGTATATTACCTTTATGTACTAAAATAACCAAAAAAAAAAAAAAAAAAGGGTATATAGACATTTAAAAAAAAAAAAAAAAAAAAATTAAGTAAAATGAAAACAGGAAATGTAAACTCATTTAAAATATTTTTTTTTAAAAACTATGAACTATCTTAATGACACTAAAATAACACTGGCCAATCGGCATCCAGGAACTGTTTTAAAACTGCACGTCTGAAGGTTGATTCATTCTGCGATGCTTTTTCTGGTTGAATCAGGTCATCTTTCCAAAATCTTCTCAATAGATCTGGGCCAACTACAAACAGCTTCTGAGACACTATAGCAGGGCCGTTTGTGAGTTTACATAAGGGCCACACCAGAGACGAGGGGCCCATCGAAGGAGCACTGCAGGTTAAAAACATTTTTTTCCCCCCATCGGCACACATCAGGCCGAATAAGAGGGGGACACTTAAGCTGTAACATGAGCCTCGCTATCCATGACGTAAGGCGAGCAGGACGGTTAGCGATCACACGCATGAATAGATGTGCCAATAGCCTCTTATGTGAACACAAACACACACCCAGACAATGCCACTGGAAATGTGACTTCCATAACAGGGCTGGAAATGAGGCTCGAGGGAGGAATCTTGCAAGGCAATCGAGAGGCTTCAACCTTCAACACCCACTCGAGGATTCAATTTCACACTCAAAGTGAGCGGGCAAAACCTTTGCACTTTGGCTTTATTCAGCAAGAAAATGTAGTAGCCGTGGATGAATGTGACGATCGCGATAAACAAGCTCTCAGAAATGACCATCAATGCCTTCGCTTCAATATCCCACTGTTTACATAATGAGATGCTTCCTTATTTTTAGCATCACATTCCCAATAGAGAATTTAATATGCTTCTAGCAATAGTGACTAGCGCTTGGAAATTGGAGCATGATGGCTTTTACACCACATGTCAGGAAGATCATGGACGCTCAGAGAAGCCATTGCTTTAGCTAATCTTCACTTGCATTGCTTTTGTCTTCCCACAAAATGAAAGTAATTAGTTATAAAGTTGAAGTTCATAGCTATGTTACTGGTGTTACACCGTGTTCGGCTGTACACAGATTACATTACTCGCCAATCGCGGCACTGCAGAGTCGAAGTCAGATTTCATTTATTACGTGATGAGCGTAAGGAAAGATGACTGACAGGACAATGGCGGACGATTTGGTGCACAACAGTTCCTGAGAGTGATTAACAAATATGGTCAGTACCGCAGCTCCCCATTCACGGAGTACGTGTGATCGCGAATTCGAAAGTAAAAACTAAGCGAGCGCACATTCAAAAGCGATTTCAGTAAAAGTAAGGAGTGGGTCGCAAAACCGTTTAGAGTGGGTCGTGGAGCGTGCAGTCAAAGAAACAACAATAAACATAATTCTATGTTTTTGTTTTTCTGATGCGAGACTTTTATTATGAAAGACATGAGTGAAAGCTGTTGATTCTTCTGTCAGACGCATTTTAAGACGAGTTTTTCTTTTTTTCTTTTTCCTAAAACAGGTTTAATTTTAATTTTCTAGCAACACAATAATTACTTGTAGAATATTAGATTATACAAGTATATTAATATTACAAATTTCTTTTTGGGGGTGAAATATGAGACATTTCTTGAGATTCATGCATTAGGACAAAATGAAGCAACAGCTTTAAAAGAGGTGCTGAGATTCTGCTTCCCACAATGCAATGCTTCTATTTCCAAACATTCAGTTTAGTTTACATAAGCTATTTCAGAGAATGGTCTGTTAGTTTGTGCACAACTCTGACTGCCTAATCCCTCTGAATACTAAAATGTTGTAAACCGGCCTGTTGGTAGTAGTACTGCTGGTGACAACAAATTAATAAGCAATTAAATGACCAATTTCCAACAAACGGAAGGTACAGAAAATGTCCATTAAATAGCAAAAAGGAGTTCCGAGAACTTAAACTTGAGCTTGAGAACATCATTTTCTGCATCATGCAATCATGTCCCAAGTAGGAGCAATGGAACGAATGGCTTTTATTTAGGCTAGCTTTTGGCCAGTAGAAAATGCTTTTAGCCTAAACAGGAAAAATCAGTCTAGGCCTAAAAAGCCAAAGAATTTCTCTGTCAGGCAGCCAAGTTGCACATGACAAACAAGAACGTGGATTCTGTTCAAAATGCAATTTGTAGCAACATGCTTTTTTTGAGCAAAAATGTATTGTGAAACAGTGACTGCATCAAATATCAATAGCTGTGGGGTAATTACGCTCTCTCTGAAAGGCTTCTGCCCCCATTAACGCTGAAGAGACACTAGAACACATTTCCTAGTGCTTCTAAAAGCAGCTACGAGGCCCTCGGGTCATCAGGGACGCGGCTTCCGACAGCAGAGGTATGTTCCTCATTGCACACTGCCCCAAAACCAGATGGGATCTGGCATCTTGACTATTTGGCTATTTCTTTCAAATCCAGAAGAGGAAGCCACGTTTCTAACACGCCTTGGAAGAGCAATAGATTTGGCGAGCAACAGTTTAATGAGGTCTAGATCTAGGTTTTTAAAATTCTCAGAGAATTTTAAACTAATTTTACGTGAACACGAATTCAATTACGCAAGCACACAACCGATGGTTCGATTGTACATAGTTCTTGCATTACTGAGGAGCTAACAAAAATAATAGACATGCTCAAGATTTCCTTCAAATTGTAGCTTCACCCATTGCCCTCCCAAAAAAAAAAAAAAAAAAAAAAAGGTAATGACAATTTACACAATAAATGTGCCCAAGTATGCAACACAATAAATGTGCCTAAGTATGCAACACAAACATGCACATTTTAAAACAGAATGCATAAAATGTATGTGTAGCTCAAAACATAAATATCTGCGTATTTTTTACATTAGTGTCTGCGCACTAAAACCTTGTCATGAAGTAGTCGGCCTTTACCAATAAAATGTATGAAAATTACAGTCAGACTCCAAATATTTAGCCCGATCTGTGAAATCAAGCTAGCCTAGCTTAAAATATAATCAATCAGATAACTTATAGCTTTATGAGTTCTTTGATTTATGCGGATGAAATTGCGGAATCCAGTCATTAAAGGGGAACTATGCAGGTTTTTTACCTTAACCGAACAGCTCATTGGAATGGTTCTATTACTTTTTTCGGGTTGAATGGTGGTCGACTCGCACCCCCCTATCGCCTGTGAGCGGAAAAAACATACTTGCAACTTTGGGCCGGTGGGCGGCCCGGCCGCAGTGTCAGGAAGTATCGCGTGATATCAGGTCTCGCGATGTAACGAATTGCTTTACGGAAAAAAAAAAAGCAAAAATTCTGTCATTATTGCGCTCCCTCATGCTGTTCGAAACCGAATGAAGAAGACGTTCTAAAGAATGTCCCGTCTGCTTTGATGTCGTTGATCTACTAGCCTCTGGTATCTGAGAGTCGACAACAAGTTTTTCGACAGTGTTGTCAAATATCTATTCCAAAGCTGTAGGGGGAGCTCTATAGAGAAACCTGCAAGCAAAAAGCAAGAATACAGAGAAGAAATTCCCGAAACTGCATAGCTCTGCTTTAAAATAGAATTTACGATGTAACAGAACGTTAGTGAAATTTGGGATGAATAAATCAAAAGTAGGGCAGTACAATTAAACCAATTACTGATCATGTAAATCATAAATCCAGAATTTCTGATTTTATTTTTTTCATAGGACCCTATTACTGTAACAATAATAAAAATAAAAAAATCTAATTGTTTTCAGAATTCGATTGATTTGACATGCTTTTTGATTATTACAATTTAATTATACAATTAAAACAGCAGAACAGAAAGACTAAAACTAATTTTATAGAGCCCTAAAAAATGATTTGTGTTAAACTTTTAATAAATTGATGTTTAATTGCAGAAGTTCCATGGTTTCAATTAATCAGACATGTATTGCTTTTGACTGCTAAAATGTAATTAGATTAAAACAGAATCCAGAAAAATTTATTCATTTAAATTATAAGGGAAAATTATAGTGGATTTTATAGGGTATTATTTATCGTTATTGTTATCATGCTAAATGTCGTGTCTTTGGTAGCAAATCCACCGCTTTCAACATAAAATTTTAAACATTTTTTGTCAGACAAACTGATCACCTAGTTATATTGTTATACTTTGTCGTGCCATGATTGACCAGACGTGCGTTTTGTTTTTTTAAACAATGTTTGCTGTACCCTTTGCAGTAATGCATGTTAATTCCTTATGACGACAAATGCTACCGAACAGACTTACACTACAAGGTGGTGTGTGTAGTTGGGAGGAGAGTATAAAGGATTATAAAAAAAAATTCTACGTCAAACACTAAGCTCCTCACCGCCGTGCCATGTGAAAACTCACAATCTCATCAGCATTTGCTGCTAACGTCGCGTGTTGATTTTTTCTCTACAGCACCTTGAGAGCAGGATGCAGCTAAGGAAGAAAAGCTGCATAGAACCAAGGAGACAAAAGCCAATATTGATCAATTCAGAGTGCTGATGGGCGCTGCGTGTTTGGGTGAGACTGTGCGAGATGAATATGGCCATTGCAGTGCGCCCCTCCCCTGCCGTCTCTGGAATCAGTCCACACAGTTACCGCAGGGAGAGGAGCGGCCGAGCGTCTGCAGGGAGAGACGGGTCAATTTAATGGGCTGTTTGTCTGTTCTGGAGACCACCGGCTCAGACTGACTGCTGCTGGGTAAGCCCACGTCTACCCAGAAACCCACAGACCCTGTCAGACTCCATGGCTCATCATGAAGCAGTTTTGGGTGGTGTGTGATCATTATGGGTAAAGCAAGGACTCCGATTTAAAAACAGATTTAAATGTTTGAACAGAAAAGCATTCAATAAAAACCAAACTGGACATAATAGGAGAGTATCAAACAGACCATAGCAGAACCAAACTGAACAGAAATGGAAAAAAATGAACATTTAACCAAACCAAAATCAAGCAGAGCCAAACAAAACAGAATCTAACATAACCAGAAGGAACCAAACCGAACATAATTGACTAAGATAAAAAATAAACAAAAGAACAGAGGAGAACCGAAAAGAACGGAATCCAACAGACAAACAAAACCAGAACTGAAAAGCTCAGAAGAGCCAAAGGGAACAAACACAAGAAGAACTGGCTAGCAACAAATAGAAATCAATCAAAACTAAAATGGAACCTAACTGAATAGAATCAGGTAGAACAGAATTGAACCTTAAAGAATTTGGATTATTTTCAAAGAAACTAATAGAACAGAAACAGAAGCAGAAAGAACCAAATAGAATCTAATAGATTCGAATAAAGAAAGTAAAGAACAGAAGAGAACTGAAAAGAACAGAATCCAAGACACAAACAAATGCAGAATGAACATAATAAAATAGAAGAGAAATAACCTAATAGAAATCAATGAAAAACAAATAGAACCAAATGTAACCATACTAAATAGAATAAGGTAGAACTGTAAAGTAGTTGGGATTTTTTTTAAAGAAACTAATAAAACTGAATAGAACAGAGTAAAAAAGATACAGAAACAGGAAGAACCACAAAAAAATTAATAGAGTCAAAGAAAAAACGGATTCCAACTGACTCAAACAGAACTGAAATTAACCAAATTGAACCAAACAGAACAAAATTCAACAAACATAAAAAGCACCAAATAGAAACCAAATAGCCTAGATAGAACCAAATGAAACGCAGCTGAATAGAATCAGATAGAACCATAAAGTATTTGGATTATTGTCAAAGAAACTAATAGAATAGAATCCAAAAGATACCGAAACAGAAATAACAAAATAGAACTGAATAGATTCAAATTGAAATAATAAACTAAAGAACCGAGAAGAACTGTAAAGAACAGAATCAAACAAATCCAGACTAAACATAAAACTGAGGAGAACAGAACAAGCAAGCACCAAACAGAAATCAATCAAAAACAAATAGAACCAAATGGAACCCAACTGAATAGAATCAGTTAGAACTGTATAGTAGTTGGATTCATTTGAAAGAAACTAATAGAACAATCCAAAAGATACCAAAACAGAAATAGAAAGAACCTACCAAATAGAGTAAAATAAAAAATTAAAACCAAGAACACAAAAAAAACAAATCCAACAGAAACAAACAACTGATTTGAACCAAACTGAACAAAATTCACCAAACACAAATAGAACTGGCTAGAAGAATCAAACACAAATCAATCAAAAACAAATCAGAACCTAATTGAATACAATCACGCAGAAACCAATAGAATCAGAAAGTGTTTCGATTATTTTCAGAATTCAAAGAAACTGAATCAAGTATAAACAAACAGAATAAAATCAACCAGAATCAAACAGAAACCAAATAAACTGAAAATGAAACGTTTGTTAACAAGTGTTATTGATTTGGCTGCACAATCCTGGCTTAAGCACGAACCTCTCCATACAAAAATTATATTCCATAGCATAGAAGAGCCCCTTCATAAACAATGTCCAATATTCAAGCATTTATGAATATTTTTAAACATGTACCTGCAGAATTAGACAGCAATGAAATATCAATTCATTACGCCGAGTCTAGCAGCTCAACTAATATTTCCACTATTTGTTTTTCCGTTAGACTTCCCTGGACACTAAACAGTTTTCTAAAACACACGTGAGCATGTTGGTTTTTCCATTCTGGATATCCTTAACCCAAGCAAGGTGGGACACGTACAGAACCTGCAGACTCAGAGCAAGTAAACCCACAAATCACTCACTGTCGGCTCAATGGACCTAGCAGACCCAAAAAACAACATTTCATACATTTCAGATTTGGATTTATTTGACAACACAGTAGCAGCATTTGCTACACAATAAAATCCCAATTCGTGGAACATCTCTGCGATGCAATATTAATAAATGGATAGTTTTGGTGTTTCTGCAGTGACGCTATCCTCCAAGCATCCCACCATCTACGCGAGCCTGTTCAAATACCTCACGGGCAGTTGGGCACTTGAAGGACGACTCAAAGTTTTGGGCTTTAAAACAAGACGTTTGCACAGCACATGAAAAGGGAGAAAGGAACTAACCAAAGCAAACAAATAAAGCTTGGCGAGTGTACTTTACTTCATTAACAATAGATACACTGTTTCCTTTGCCACTGTAGTAAACCACGGTTAATTTCTTGCCCTGGTTGGCTGCCAAGTGCAGTATGAGCCGTCGCCTCGGCGCTTGGCTCGCTGTTTGGACACATTTCTGAAGTTTTCCTCTCACGTTGAAGCATCTGACACAAAGACAGACTAAAAATTGTGTGTCAAAATGCGTCTGTCTAAAATGATGCATTATGGGTGCGAACAAGTGATGAATGGTTGGATGCAAAGCTATAAAAGCCTCCAAAAACAAAATATGTGTATCACATCTGACTGGATAAACTCATTTAGTTGTTTTTAATAAAACAAAATTTTGTAAAAAAAATGAATGAGCTGTTATTTATGTTGCATTAATTCCAATAGAACACATTTTTTCAAGAAAGGACCATTTCAGTTGTTACATTTCTAAATGTCAACGTGTTACTCGCCGTTTCTTCGCAATTGTTTGTGAAATTTACTAGCAATTTCTTAGTGAAATTTGTTTCTACACCAACTTTTTTCAGTGCAGATATTTCCAACACATTGTTTTAAAATAAAAATGATGCCATTTAATAATAAAAAAGTACAGTATTAAAAAGTATATACTTTTTTTAAATTTGCAAAAGATGAACCATATCATTGTTCCAAAATGTTATTTTTAAATGAGCATTTGATGGCTGAAAAGTAGAAAACGTAAAAATAGAGAAAATTACCATGCACAGTTATAAATCCAATATTGATCAAAACCAATAAATTAAGAAAATCCAATATGGTATTTTGCAAACTTACAATTTCATGTGTACTTTAAACCTGTAGTCTCCCTTTTTCTCAATTGAAAGTAGGCCAAAACTAGTAGTGTAAACGCTACATCTGAGCTTGACCAATCAAGTTCCCCCTACCAAACATTAGTTATGCATAACCGGATTGGACGAAAACAAGCAGGCGATAAAGGTGAATGGGTTTGCGTTCACACTTACAAACTGTACAGGGCCGGATTATTTTAGACAGGCATTGTTTCTGTGTGTTATCCAGGCAGGACGGCTGCAAATACGTGTTGTATAAGGGGAAAAACAAAACCGTGGATGACAGTGAACTCTCTCACCTCCCCTTAAATGAGAAAAACTCTGGGACGACGTGCCGTCTGACAGCAGCGCTCGGGCACAGAGCCACAGACTCACAAAGACACCCGTGCTTTTGGCCTCGGGTGGGGAACGTGGCCCAGCGACGGGAATGTTCACTTTTGTTACGTGGTCTACGGCATTAGCGGCAGAGAAATTTATATTTACAGCTAAAAATAAACCAAATAACCTCTGATTTCTCATCCCACACCTCTACAAAGAGTAAAGCAGGTGGAGCAATCCAACATAAAGGCTCTAAACTCAATCCAGTTAAAGGAGTAAAGACCTACGCTGCCACACAAGATTACGAGAACAACAAAGGCTTGGAAGGCATCCTGCTGGAGTATGATCTAATTCTTCATCTTCAGCTATGTCTCCTAATGCGGTCAGGCTCAAGGCAATGAGATTTCAAGCTGAGAACAGAGCAAAGCGTACTACGACAGTTCATTTAATGTAAAGTTACTTGACAGGATCTGAGTTGGACTCTTCTGAAAAAGCCTTTAAACATTCAAAGTCTAGATCAAACAGGAAAAAACCCTGAATCAAACAAAACACTCAATTAGTATTCACTCCTAAACCACTTGCTAAATGTCTCCGAAACCTGAGATGTTATTGAAGTCAAAATGAAACAATTGCAACCCTTTTTCCTGAAAATTCAATGAGGGGAAAAAATTAACTTTACAAGTTTTACAAAAAGACAAAACCTTTGTCTTTAAGAATAACATGCAGCAATGAATTGTTCACAATAAGTCAAAAAACATTTAAGAAAGTATTAAAGGATCGGTTTTGAAATCACGTCGACTTGCGTCAAAAAATGTATAAACCCCACATTAAGTAAACTAAATTTTATAAACTCTTGCTTTGTTTCACATACATCTGAGGTTATAATATTAACAACATTGCTAATTATGTTGAACTGAGAAATTATGTACAGTCTAAAAACTAGTAATGCATCGATATAAAAATGAGCCGAAACCGATAATTCCTTATATTTGAAAGTCGATAAAAGATAGGCCTATATATTGGCCAATAAATCTAAATTACAAATTGTATATCATTTTTGAGAGCTTGATTACAAAAACAAAAGTCTCACCATTAAATCCATGTCCCAAGTACACAATAATGATGTTCTCCTTATAATTTTATGTAGACTATGACAGCCAAACTTAACTGTATGTCTCTTTTTTGAAGTGATTCTAATCATATTTCAAGCAATTCAAAACCATCATGGTGAGCAGACCGCATCTGAAGTGTCTTAGCTGAAGGAAATAATAGCCTACATTATTTATCGGCTTTAATATATCGGCCAAATTTTATTTTCAGTCCGATAACATTAAAAATAAACATATCGGGCGATACCGATATGGTGGCCGATATATCGTGCATCCCTTCTAAAAACTATTGGCATCACTTTAGTTTAGGGTCTAATTCTCACTATTGACTAGTTGCTTTATAAGCATCCATATGACTATGATATTGGCTGTTTATTAGTACTTATGTACAACTACCTTACTAACTATTAATAAGCAGTAATTAAGCGTTTGAGAAAAAGCCGTAGTTAATAGTGAGAATTGGACCATAAACATAAAAAGTGTTTTAATTAAACAGAAATATCTGTAAAATAATTAAGTCTGCAAAAACATTCAAGTGCGACAATGTATTTCATAATTTAGACAATTTTTTGCAACTCAGAATTTTCTTAATATGACATAAAATGTAGGGTTTCTTGCAACTTCTCTTTGAATGAAAACCTATCTGATAATATTTACTTGCAGTGAGAAGGGAGAGAAAAAAAAACTAATTTAATTTACCACAAAGTAAAACAAATTAATGTCACCCCCTTAACCTTGTTGAAAGGTTTATTGGCAGAATAAAGATGAGTATCGCTCATATTTACGGCTCTGTAATTGAGGGAATAGCCACACACATCGAGATATGCAGCTCAGAAGAAAAAGGAGCTTGTCTTCACTCATTAAATGATTTTATACAATACTTCCTCTAAAAACCCCAAGCAGTGCTAACCACTGAAGAAAAACAACATCATTCATAAACAACATGATTTACTTTCAATATATTTAACCCACTTATATTTCAGCTACTGTATTTCGACATAGTTATGACCACTTGAAAGTTAAAAAGGTGTAACGCCGGTACACAAAACTGATGATTCGGTAATCGGTACGTACCTCGGTTTTGAAGTGACGGTTCGGTAAGGGTTCGCTGCAGCAGGAGTGAGAAGAAAACTAAATATAAAATTGCTTTATTAAACAGTGGTTTACCGTGTCTCTGTCTTTAAATGAATTCAATTTTAATTAAAAGTTTGAGGATGAAAAATAAAATGTATCTGCTAATGCTGTAAACTATATAGGAACCCCTTACTTGTACATTATAATATTAAAGTTTAACAACAGAGCCCAAACTATTATCCTAAATTCAGTTGCTATTTATTTTTTAGATATAATAATCAACACTGTTTGAATGCAAGCATCTGCACATAAGGCAGTTTTTGCATTAACTTAAATCTAATAAAATGATCTCTTTACTCCAATATAATCATTTACACAGTGGCCGTAATTTTCATGACGGATTTATTTAAACATATGCATTAAATAAACATTTAACTGGTTAAGTAAAATATAATGAATATATAGACTACTATAGTGCATATATTTAGCGAAAGAGTTCATTTCTCCAGCGAACTAACAAACTGTGGACACTGAATGACTTGCCTGAGGTAAATGTAATGCTACGTGGGATATTGTTTACAAGCTGTTCCATTGATGTTTTCCGCCGTTAAACGCTGATTGAACGATTACACGAGATATGATACGTTCCTGTAAGTTGTAGTGTATCTTTCAACATACCTTCAGATGTTTATTCATATTTATTCTGTCACTGGTATTGACGAGGAAGAGCTGATCGCGTTTACTCGTGCGCTGCCGTTTGAACTGAGGCTGTCACGCCCATGATCACGCCACATCTAAGAGTGTCAAAATGCCATTTTTGTTTGCATTTCGTGATAAAATGGACAGAATTTGAAAGATGACACTTTTTTTATTGAAAGAAAAAAACACAGAGCTTATTCCAATTATTGGTGGTTAATGGTGACTGGTTACGCTGTAGGCTATTAGTCGTGTACACAAACATCATTCGAACATTCGCAGGACGAATACTTGTACAGTTACAACTCTAATTACTATTTAATCAAATGTCAAGGAAGAAAAAATTGTTGTATGACATAAGGTGAGGTCAACCTCAGCACGTCACACTTGCTAGGCGACAAAAACAATCATCCGTAGGCTAGATCATCCCATTTACCAACGCTTGATCCGAACTTCACACGGCCTTCGAAGGATGCAGCCTCTGAATTGGGACATACACTGTAAAAAATGTGGCTGCGATTAGTTAAAATTTGTTGAGATAACTTAAATATCCAACTTAACCAAACTAAACTTAAGTTAACTAAACTTAATATTTTAAGTCAAGCTTGAACACATACTTTTTAAAGTTGAAACAATGTTGGATTTTAAGTTGTGCTAAATAATCGCAGCAATTTTTTTTACAGTGTAGCTTATAACTATAATTTTATTAAGCCTGCGTTTATCAAATACAAACTTCGTAGGCAAACTAAATATAGTCTTCTTAACTAATTGCTTTCTTGCACAGTTGATGAAATTGAGGTTAACACATTTTCTAACGAATTGCTGTTGCAAGTGTAGAGTTAGTGCGCCAACATAGCACAACTACGACCCGAGCTCGATTCCCAGCTTGAGGTCTTTTGCCGATCCCGTTCCCCACACTTTCCTGTCAAAATCTCTACTGTCCTATCTAATAAAGGCACACAAAGTGTAGAGATTGGCCTCAAAGCTAATCGACATGGAATAAAAAAAGACTCAAAACTTCCATTTTGATTTCACCCTTGCATTGGGATCTGATTAATAATTAGGTCAAAAGAACCCCATTTAAGGCATATGACAGTCCTCAAAATACATGTAGCCCATCAGGTAGCGTAACAGAGCTGCCAAATTTTTCTAAAGCCCACAAATGCTGGAGACAAGCTGTCTTTCCACCCTCTCATATGTGCTGAAAGGGCCCCAACTCAACGCTTACTGATCCCTGCATTACTAGCATGGTTTGACAGAGACATTATGGCATGAGATCATTGACAGATAAAGCCGGATGGATACAAACAGCAACCGGCTCATCAGATCAGATTTTTCAGGCATGTTGTAAGAGGCATCGACCTCATTTGTGGCCCACAACAACCCAACATGGAGAACTGTGTCAATAAAAGAAACAAGCTGCCTTGAGTCTTTAGTCAATGAATATTGAGCAGAGGCGTGACTACGTTAAGACTGAACAAGTCAACGGGTCAGTCGAATACGTCAATGTGGAAATTACGGCCCCTGCAAGGTGGAATAAGGGCAGGTTGCTCCGTTCACGCCCTGGAACATCTTGACATGGTAAAGCGAGGATACCGAATTAAAACAAAGTGTTCGTAACAAGATCACAAACAGAAATGAGTGTAACATGAGTGGCTTAAAACGGTCTAATCTAGAACACCTACCTTCTACTTCCTTGATTTCTCACCATCATAAAACTTAATGTGAAAAGATATAGGCTATAATCAGTATCAAAAATGTCGCTGCTAATGTTAATTCTTTCTGATATACTTTTTTTATATATATACATATATACAGTACATTATATATATCTGTGTGTATATATATAAATATATATATAGTATATATATGTGTGAGAGTGTGTGTGTGTGTGTGTGTGTGTGTATATATATATATATATACGTGTGTGTGTGTGTGTGTGTGTGTGTATATATATATATATATATATATATACACCCAGTCACCCACACCCACACACTAGGGCTGTAAACGATTAATCGCGATTAATCAAATCCAAAATAAAAGTTTGTGTTTACATAATATGTGTGTGTGTATTGTGTGTGTATAATTATTTTGTATAAATACACACACATGCATGTACATATTTGAGAAATATTTGCATTTATATACTGCATATATATATAAATAACACATTTGTCTTAAATATATACATGCATGTGTGTGTATTTATATATACAAAATAATTATACACAATACACACACACATATTATGTAAACACAAACTTTTATTTTGGATTCGATTAATCGTTTACAGCCCTAATACAACACACACACACACACACACACACACACACACACACACACACACACACACACACACACACACACACACACACACAAATATATATATACACATATATATCTAGGAAAGAAACAGTGCAAAGTAACAGTCGCAGTTTCTTTCGTTTCGTAAAAATGTTTTGCAAGAAAATAAATAAAAATACTATTGCTGTTTATCTTCTGTAAAACAATCACCAAGCACCAGTATATTGGCAAAATTGGTACATTGTTTCTATATTATATGTTCTAAGAAATGTACAATATACATTTAAAATAAGTAAAAAAAATTAATACAAACATTTAATAATTGTATTTAAAAAATGCATGCATTTTAAAGTTTTAAAGTTTGTTCTTGTATGGGAATCAGTTTTGAAGTAACAATCTCGAGAAAATGGCCACACACCAATGAGCCTGCGAGAAAAGCCAGCGAAAATGCTTCGGTTTCCTGGGAAAAGCCCACCCTGGAGATTCGGAGAGCTGAACATAGAGCTCACATGCTACATGGCAAATGTTCAGATACATGACCTGGAAGACAAGAGGTCAGCAGGCACCAGACGCCGAAATGAGTCCCGAAACCCTCAACGGCAAGAGCACCTACAGGGTGGGCCACTTCAAAGACATTCCACACGCTAGGAATTCTGGGAGACATACCAAGGCAAACTGCAGAGTGTCAGAAGATCCCAAACAGGTCCAATGGAGTTAGAGGCCAACGGTAATGTTAAAACTATTCCAACGTATTCTAACATCTTAATATTCGAGAGTTCAACCGTAGATGTTTTCTAAAAGAGTAACAACTACTGGACAGTTTAGTTTAAAAGATTGGCTCAGATTTGGAAGCACAAGGAAAATGGTTTTAGTAGACCAAATTTTCCCAAGTTTCTTTACCTGAAAAACAAACAGATTGCATAAAGGTTTATCAGGTTTCTGATAGAAAAATAATGCCACCTGCAAACACCTCATGTTTTCCCAATCTACGGTTCAAATGGATCGCTGGGATGCAACGGTTACCTATAATAGGGAAGATCCAATTATTTCCAGACCATTATTTATAACACCATGTTACTATTGCAGGCATCAGTCAAGCACTTTCTTGAGACGGCAGCTCTAAAAAAACATTACCAGGCGACGATTCTAAGTGTGCCCATAAAAGTGCCTATCCTAAATTTAAATTGATGTTCAGAAATGGAAAAGCTGAAGGCGTTTAGATATAGTAGCTATATAATATATTTCACAGCAATACAGGATCTCACTAAACGTGTGCTGAAGCTTCTCCATTGAACACATGAATGAAAAATATTGTGTATATAAAAATGCAATTTAGCACAAACCTGACAACACCTTATTATAACTATATGCATTTATACATACAGTGCCGGTCAAAAGTTTGGAAACATTACTATTTTTAATGCTTTTGAAAGAAGTATCTTATGCTCGTCAAGCCTGCATTTATTTGTGAAATATTACTACAATTTAAAATTATTATTTTCTATTTGAATATACTTAAAAATTATTTTTGTGATGAAAAAGCTGAATTTTCATCAGCCATTACTGCAGTCTTCAGTCTCAAATGATCCTTTAGAAATCATTCTAATATGCTGATGATTTATTATCAATGTTGGAAACAGTTGTGCTGTGTGTGTGTGTGTGTGTGTGTGTGTGTGTGTGTGTGTGTGTGTGTGTGTGTGTGTGTGTGTGTGTGTGTGTGTGTGTGTGTGTGGTAGCCAATGGCCAATTATACTAGCAATATATTATATAATGCATTACTTGATAGATGTACCACTGGTCATAGCATGATTGGTTAAAGACAATACAATTACAGCAATAACTAGTATGAATAAATACATTTTCATTTCAATACATATTGATTCAAATATAAACAAACCACTGTTCGATTAAGTGTGATCATGTTTGTTTGAGAATTACACCCACACAACGCTTAAAATATCTTCCAGTAACGTTACAATATTGTGCACGCAAACATTCTTTTACTTCTCATCTGGGAATTATTAATTGATATCACACAGAAGACGAGCACACATCTCTGGAAATATAGATAGAAAGAAAACCAATGTAGGCTAATCCTGCACTTAAGGGATCTGGGAATCTTCTTAAGGCCTCAACTTGTTTACAACACGCTTCCAAATCGAACGTGAAGAACGTGCGTGTGCGTCTCCGTGACTGGAATCCAGGCGTGCGCGCGCTCGCGAATCCCGCCGAGTCCAGTCACGAGCACTAATCTGGCCTTCGGGCTGACGCACAGAACGCCAGGCCTAAAGGAACAGCCCATTTTGAGAGGAAGCGGGGGAACCATGTATGAAACATACGTTTAACAACCAAAACAATAAGATTTCATTTTACAAATGACCTAAATTGTACCTTTAAAAAATATATGACTCATAAAATGGCTTATAAAAAGCCATTTTTAACACAAAAGGTCATTTAAAAACAAACAAATATGTACAACATCCCTCGCTAACACGTCGGAGCAGCTCGAAGTCTACATGAGTGAATTCCACAAGTCCCCTCAGTTGTAAACTAATAGTACACACATAGCGGAATAACACATCTACATTTTGTGAATTAAAGCGTGTTTTTACTCACTTTCTCCATGTAGCGATCCGCAGAGGAACACGATGTAGGCGAAAGTGACCAAAACAACCACAGATGTGTCCAGCCGCATTATGTCTCGCGACACGTTTTAGTTTTCTTGAAAAATTAAATCCACCTCTGGCGTGTTCAAAAAAACAACAGTAAAACAAAATAAAACGTTAATTAGCTTATATCCAGGCTAATGAAGTCTCAACCCCAGCGACAACTTAAATGAGACCCCCCAAGAAGGGGACCCAGGGGTCCACCGTGCTTCAGTTAAAAATAATGTTCAATTTAAATAGTTGTTGCCTACGCAGCACGGGTTGAATTACTATTAAATAACATGATCTTGCACTCTAGTGGGAAAAAAAATTAACAAAAATCATTTTGAACGATTTTTCGGATGCATGTAGATCAAGCATGAAAAATGTCCATGCATTTCTTCCATGGAATCAATCCCACACTTCTAGGAATGAGGTACCCTTAAGGGTACAGTACATTGCAACTTTTTCATATCCCTGTTTTAGTTTGCAAATTCCTGTAAAATAGTATGGTTGCCTTGAAAAAAGAGAAGAAGAAAAATCCACTGTTCACAGAAAAGCTTGCAGATGTTTCCCAATCGTCAAAATGTCCAATAATTTGACAGATTTTAATGTCTCGAGGGCAGAGGCAAAATAAAGGCGTTATTCCACAGGTCGTTTAATGTATTGCCAAATGTTCTTATCAGAAAAATGTCTCAAATCTCCTCATCCCTATATACACATGCATGAACCAAAAATGCTTTTTTTGTTGATGCTATTCCGCTGTCAGATAAGCCACCGTGCACTAAAATTAAATATCCACACACGTTTGTGTATATTCGAAGCGTTGAGATCCCCCAAAAATATGGATATTCCCCTAAAGCCTTTGCTTCTAGCACAATGCTCCCGAAGTGTGTGAGCGTACGCGCGTCACGGCCGCGTTGCGTTTAATCTTCCACGTTTAAACAGACCAGCGTCCAACGCGTGTCCAGACTGCCCACAAAATCACTCAATTCCGTCCACAAGACCCCAGTGTGCGGTTTAGATGAACTCATTGGCGTGGGAATGGGCTGAAAGTGGGTAAAAACTTCTCTCGTGTTGTCGGCGGTATGGTTTTCCCCCTCTCGTCTCTCCCTGTGTACCTCCACCAGTAAACAAGTACTGCCAGTCAGCTGGGGTAGAGCAGCGGCGAGGCGCGACCAAAACACGGAGCGGAACCCAACGCTACTGGAATCGAGTCTGTTACACACCCACATAAAGAGAAAGCAAGAGTCATAAAATAAATAGATTGACGCTTTTCCATGTATATAAGGCCGAAGACTGAGGATTGTGGTGCTTGAAATCTGAATTTTTACACGTAAAATTGATTGATTTCTTTTAAAAATTATATAAAAATGTATTTTCATTCAAAAATTATTTTTTTATTATTAAATCAATTAAAATATAGTTTATATGTATTTTATTTTATATACTATATTATTTTATATTATTATTTGATTTATCAATCAAAATATATGTATTTAATGTTAGTTGACAAATAATATTTAAAAAAATAAACAAAAAATAGG
Organism: Phoxinus phoxinus; assembly: GCF_949152265.1. Lineage (NCBI taxonomy): Eukaryota > Metazoa > Chordata > Actinopteri > Cypriniformes > Leuciscidae > Phoxinus > Phoxinus phoxinus. Next base: position 20,695,613 of record NC_136895.1, on the reverse strand, counting down.
GCAGGGGGTATATAATATAATATAATATAATATAATTATTGCTCTCAAATTGATGAATCATCTAAGATAAAAGTTTGTAAATATATAAAATATATGGAAATATTATTTATAATATAATTCAATTTAATTAAATATATTATATAGGCCTAATACAATATCATATCATATAATATAATTTAATATAATAAAAATAATGAAATATAATCATTGCTCTCAAATTGATGAATCATGTAAGATAAAAGTTTGTAAATATATAAAATATATAGAAATATTATTTATAATATAATATGATAAAATACATCATATTTTTGTGATGTCTTCTGGGATTCATCGCTCATGTGTTACTTTAGTATCACTGATTTACTATCATAATTTTTTGTAATATTTAGAATTATTTTTTATTTTTATAATTTCCGTTTTAATTCTAATTAAAGTTTTAGTAGACCTTTTTTACTTTTTAATGTCTATATAGTTTTTATGCATTTATATTGGGTTTTAGTTTTAATTATTTTAATTATTTATTTATCAAATTAAATTAAATTTTTTAAATGTTTGGCAAAAAAATTTTTTTTTATGTTTTTAGTTTTAGTAACAACCTAAAGTCTCTGGGAGACTGAAATGTGACTTGTTTGAACAGAAATTATGTCTGTTAACGTATTAACATTGAAGGGGATGATTTGCCACTGAAGTCCCTGTGACATGAAGGCGTCTGCCTAAAACATAAATGTAATTTAATTGGACAGTTTAATCTGTGAAAGCACTCAGGAACAGAACATCTTGTTTGCTTTAAAGCTGTGATTAATCTATCTGTTATACAAGAGCTCATATACTGACTGTTCTAACACCAGTAATCCAAAATGATTTCTGTGATCAGATTATTCCCGTCCCCGTTCATCAACACACACACACACGCACACACACACACACACACACACACACACACACACACACACACACACACACACACACACACACACACACACACACACACACACACACACACACACACACACACACACACACACACACACACACACACACACACACACACACACACACACACACACAAACACACACACACCTGTCAGATGATGAACGCGCATGTTATTTCCTGTGCTTTACTGTCACTTTCTGTTCTCACAGCCAATGAGAACTCATGCTCATTACCATACTATTAAAAATCACATTTGTATTTGCATAATGTAAAAAATAAATCATATATTATTCAAATTTTAAAGCATTTATAGATCATATGCTAATGATTTTGATGCTGTGAACCTCAAAATGTTGTCAAGAGATTCACTTTGTCACATATGCGTGATCATTTGAAAAATGTGTAGGTATAGACTGAATTCTGAACATTTGACATAAAACACTAAATTCAAAGTTTAATTTGCAGGAAAATTTGAATACGTTTAAATAAATAATTGTGAGACGGAAATATGTAAGTACAAATGAACAGGAAAAATATGCTATTGATACACCCGGCCACACCTGTGTTGTTTGCATATGGACTTTTAAAAGCCATAATTTAAATAAAAGAAACACACAAGCTGAACAAACATTGATATAGAGCAAATATTGATTTGCTGTTTCATACACCCCTTTGTCAATAACACAAGATTTTTGTCAGTGGCATATTGATATTGTTAGAATAATGAATAGATCTACACTCACCGGCCACTATTTTAGGTACAGCTGTCCAACAACGCAAATATCTAATCAGCCAATCACATGACAGCATCTCAATGTATTTATTTAAGCATGTAGACATGGTCAAGAAGATCTGCTGAAGTTCAAACTGAGCATCAGAAGGAAGAAGAGACTTTGAACGTGTCATGGTTGTTTGTGCCAGACGGGCTGGTCTGAGCATTTCAGAAACTGCTGATCCACTGGGATTTTCATGCATGACCATCTCTAAGGTTCACAGAGAACGGTCAGAAAAAAAAGAGAAAATATTGCAGTTCTGTGGGTTTAAATGCCTTGTTGATGCCATAGTTTAGGGGAGAATGGCCAAACTGGTTCAGCTGATAGAAAGACAACAGTAACTCAAATAAGCACTCATTACAACCAAGGTCTGCAAAGAGCATCTCTGAAGACACAACACGCTGAACATTGAAGCAGAAGAGATGAAACACACAGGTGTCAGTCCTGTCAGCTGAGAACAGAAACTGAGATTACAATTCACACACACTCCCCAAAACTGGACAATAGAAGATTGGAAAAACGATGTCTGGTCTGATGAGTAACATTCAGATGGTCGGGTCAGAATTTGGCATGAATCCATCCTGACATGTACCAACGGTTCAGACTGCTTGCGTAATGGTGTGGCGGGGAATATTTTCTTTGCACACTTTGAGCTCTTTCGATACCAATTGAGCATTGGTTAAACCCCACAGTCTACTGAGTATTGTCACTGACCGTGTCTATCCCTTTATGATCAGTGTATCACCTTCTGATGGATACTTCCGGCAGGAAAACACACCATGTCATAAAGCTCAATTCATGTCAAACTGGTTTCTTTAACATGAGTTCAATGAGTTCACTAAACTCAAACGGCCTCCGCAGTTATCAGATCTCAATCCAATAGAGCAGCTTTGGGATGTCCTGGAACGGGAGAATTCGCATCACGGATGTGCACCCGACAAATCCTATAGATGCTATCATGTCAATATAGACCAAGTTTTTAGCTCCATATTGAATTTATGTCATGAAGAATTAAAGGGATAGTTCACTTTAAAATTAAAATTCTGTCATCATTTACTCACCCTCAAGTTGTTTCAAACCTGTATTAATTTATTTCTTCTGCTGAACACAAAGAAAGATATTTTGAAGAATGTCAGTAACCAAACAGTAGTCTGTACCCATTGACTTCCATAGTAGGAAAAAAAAATACTATGGAAGTCAATGGGTACAGACTACTGTTAGGTTACTGACATTCTTCAAAATATCTTTCTTTGTGTTCAGCAGAAGAAATAAATTAATACAGGTTTGAAACAACTTGAGGGTGAGTAAATGATGACAGAATTTTAATTTTAAAGTGAACTATCCCTTTAAGGCAGTTCGTAAGGCCACTAGTAAGGTGTACCTACACAGTAAAAAGTGATCAGTTGACTCAACTTAAAATTAAGTAAATAAACATGCATAATTGAAAATTTTAAGTTATGTCACACAACTTAATTTTTTCAATTACGCTTTAAGTTTATTTAAAGTGGTGATTGTATCTAAAATGACACACAAACAAAACAGCCGCAAGATACTACTGGATAAGATGAGTAACTTGGCCAGTACAGTTTCAGAACAGAAGAGGTAATTTACCACAACACCGAGGAGGAAAAAAAACGAGAAACCAGGTAACCAAACAGCTTCCTGAACAACTTCCTCTGTGTTGCTCACCATTAGTGTTTACAGGAGGGCAGATTCCCCGTACCACCCATCCTGGAGGACCAACGGCGTAATTATAGCGACTCCTTCTGCGAGGATCAAAGCAGAAGAGCGTTCCCACACTGCACTTCCTGCTGGGACATGTTGCAACAACTTTGTTTTAAACAAGCCCTCCGCCCCCCGCACACCACAGAACTGTCTTTACTTATTCACCGACTTCAAAACTTAACATAAACCCGACATGAAAATGTCTTGCCTCAGTAAATGACTCATAAACAATCGAAAAATCATGGAAAGTTGTGCGCAAACCAGTCCGTAACCATTCGTGGGACAAGTTTGACCTTGATGTTTCAATTGTTAATGTTGCACAAAACATTTGACGTCAGAATCGACCTTGGGAAGATACCACATGCTGGATCAAAACATCGGCTTTGGCAGCGCCAAGCGCGTTTATACAGTCGTGAACCAAAAATGACACAATTTAATCCATTTTTTTCCTTCATATTAATCAAGTAAAAGCTGTTCCATGTTACGGTTAAAGATCTACTGAGAAGGCGGGTTTATTGTGTCTTAATCTCAGTGAACTTGAGCGGTTTCCAGGAACTCTGCAGCACCTGCTGGGTTCCCAGGGGGTTGAGCGGAGGCCCGCGGCCCGGCGGAGGTGTCGCTTCAATCCCTTCGCCTCAGCTAACCCGCGGCCTGGATCAGAGCTTTTCCCTGTCAGGAACCGCAAAATTAAAGCTCACAGCTACTTTATCTGCCCGCTTTACTTCAAAGGTGGATTGACCTGGTTTTGGAAAAATTAGGCCTTTGGGTCCACAGGAGTCTTGTGTCAAAGTAACAATGATTTATGATGCATTAGGGGACTGCTAAGCTAACAACGACAGGGGTCATAAAGAACATTATTCCAAAGTACATAAATTTCCATGTACATCAGCGTTTCTTTCCGAACATAAAATAGTTTTGAAAAGACGTAATATTACCTGATGAAATGCAGATGTGCTGTTCCTATATTGCCTAGCAAAAGAACAGTTGTTATGACTGGGGCAAATTGTCACACTTTTTTACTCAAGTGAATACTTCTCAGGTTAGGTTTATTGAACACCACCTTCTGCATCACAAATCTTAAAGTTTTGACTACAAAATTCTACCATCAGTGGTCAGGGGGGAAAAGATAGTTCCTACAGGTCATTCATTTATTAGCTAAGACATGTTGCCACAATATAATTCAACAAAGTTGAAGGCAGGGCAGGCGATTTCTTCCAGAAACATTTTTGTTATGCTGGTTGAAAATCTCTTCACATCCTAATAGCAATCAATAAGTTTAAATGGTCTTGTATACATATTGTCTGTGGAAGGCGTAGGACCATAAAATGTTCGTCCAATCATTGTAATCGGACCGAATGCAATGATTGGACGAACGTTTTATGGCCCTATTGGTGTCCTACCTGCCCGTCAACGTATTTACATACCTCCGCGCACCTGTTCGCGCAGACATCACACGTCATTAGCGCGTTTCATGTAATGAAGAGTTAGACAGATGTCAGTCACTGAGCACCGCAAACGAAACCGCTGTCACCTTTTATAGTTCCTCCTGAACCAAAACAAGCTTATGCTGCGTTTACGGCATAATTTAGAAGAGATGGAAACCCGTGACATTATACTCGGAGCGCGACTCGAATTTGTTTCAATGGCAACGCTGCCAATGCTGACATTAATCTGCAACAGTCAGGTGGTACAGCTTGAAGTTGTTTATGTTCATTATTAATGTTATGTGCTTTGAGACACAAGGTTTAACGCCGTCTCTGGAGACGCTTTTGTTTGCTCTCCACTGTGCACGTTCATGTGTTTTGAAGGAGACGTGTCTTTGGAGACGCACTGAAGGGAGGGTGGGATCTTATGCTTTTCAAAGCTAGCTCGCTATTGCTAGCCTCTCCGAAAATAGCCTACTCTACCTTTAACGTATAAAAAAGCAAAAACGTGACAAACTATTTAGGCCTAAAAATAATTAATTATGAGAAATAGAAACTATTAAAAAGATAAAACGGCATTCAAAAGGCAAAGCGCCTTTCTATTGGTGGTCAATGCAACGATTTGACATGATCATGTGTGGGAAAACGTGGATTCCTATTGAAATGACTTGCTTTCGCCATACAATGGTAGACCTAATAGCCACAATGTAGGTCTACTTGTGAAAAAAAAAATTTAACATAAAATTAGACACCAAGTATAGTAGGACTGCAAATTGTTTTATTAAAATAATATGCTGTTTTTTCTTCACAGATGAAGAATCAATTAAAGGAGCGAACAGAAGCACAAGGACATAAAAAACGATCAATAACCGTCCGTTTCAGATGAACATTAATAGATCCATTAAAAGAGCTGCACAGTTGAACAAACACGTCTATCGGAGCAATACTTAACACTCCGTGTGCTATATAGGGAACAAGCACAAATAGATCTTTAGCAGCTAAATATGGAGCATGTACACTCTGGGTGGAGAAGACAGTATCCATCTGTGCTTCCGACTAGCAAAAATACTTCCTGCATGCTTGCCAGAACATTTCCTGATTGACACGGCAAGCCTGGACAAGTCGACTGGACCTTAAAACAGCTCGGTTCGTTTTTAGCGTTCGTGCGTGAGAAACGGATTAACGCTGATGAAGCGGTCAGTCAAGCATTTCAAAACGCGATCATATTTGACCATATCTGTATATTAAACAGAACCTTTATGTTGGGAATAGCAACAATTCAGGGAAAACTTTGTAAGCAGCTAAAACGCGTGTCTCAAAATTAGCATAAGAGCTTTATCGTCAGTTTTACCGTTCATTTTAACAATGTTTTTGATGGTAATTTAGAATTAGCTGCGTCACAGGGATTCAACTCGAATTCTTCATGACATGCATGCAGGTAATGTAGATTTTCACTGGAATGACATCGAGAGATTGAGGCTGTCAGTCAACTCTACGACCATTGGCTGGGGTCTACACGTAAACCTGCCGTTACATAGATAAATTAAATCTAGCACATCTAATGATGACGAACATCATCTGAGTCTCGGGAAAAGTCTTATGAACAGGATCATGCTGATGAACGAGAAGGAGACCAAGATCAGCATCAGCCACAGGAACCAGTTGACGGATTTCTTGGCGTGCTGTTCCAGGCGATCCGACTCGGTCTTCAGCTTCTCGAAGTTCATGTCGGCCTGACGCATGGACTGAGTGAGGGTCTAAAAAAGAAGGAGGAGGAGAACATTTTATAGTGTGTTCAATGCTATAGGAGATTCAACTTTTAGGCTATTTTAAGAATGGCAAGGGTTAGTTCATCCAGAACTTCAAGAAGTGAAAATTCTGTCATCATTTAGTTATTTTTTTCTTCTGTTGAACACAAAAGAAGATATTTTGAAGAATGTTGGTAACCGGACAGTTGACGGGACACAATTCCATGGTATTTTTTTTCCTACCATGGAAGTCAACGGCTACCAACATTCTTTAAAATATCTTTTTTAGTGTTCAACAGGAGAAAGAAATTCTTTACAGGGTTGGAACAACTTGAGGGTGAATGAATGACAGAATTGACATTTTTCGGGGAACTATCCCTTTAAAATCTTCAATAGTGAGTGTAAAACTACACTAATATGCTGCTGCCCTCTAGTGGTCACACAACAAAAATTCCACAAATTACCTCTTCAAGCTGCTGCTTCACATTTTATACATGGTCTTTATTATGGTGACTTTCTTTAAAACAATGAATGGCATACAATATTAATCACAATAATAATAACAAGCTTGAATATGTTGATTTAAAACACACACACACACACACTTTTCTATACATAAATTGAAAATGTAAAAATTAAATAAAAAATTTGTCCTACCAACAATATATACTTCTATTATTGAATCATGCTTTTTTTATTCCATTCTTTTGAGCTGGTAATAATTTATTTAAGGGAGATGAGAAAAACGTGAGACCTGGTTGTCCTGCTTTATGATGTTCTGGGCCGCGAGCGAGTTGTTCTTCAGGTTGCGAGCGAGGTTCAGCATGTCATCGGCCAGTTTCTCCTGGAGATTGTTATGATGCTGTAGAATAGCGTCCAGCTCTGTCGCCGACTGTCGCTCGTCTACTGGAAAACTCCTGAGAAACGAGGAGAAATTAACCCAATGCCGGGGATACCAACGACATCCACACATTCAATCAAAGACAGCATAACCTACTTTCTGTGTCTGAGATCCGTCTCCAGTGAACCTAACCATGAAGAACAAAGAAAAATGCATTATCAATATCTGGAATTTACTTTCTTAAAATGTAGCATTTCAATTTAAATGAAAAACACAGCTTACCGGAATTTGACACACCCTGGTAAGAAGAGGAAAGAGAAAAGTCAGTAAAAATATACACTTTTACGTTGTAAAAAAAAGTGCAAAAGAAAACATTTATTTTCTTATTCAGTATTTTTGTCTCAAGTAAATTCCTAGGATATAATATTGTCAAGACCAGGGTTATTACCGTATACAAGCTATATATATATAAAAAAAACATTGCTACTTATAAAATAAGCATTAAATGAAAGAGAAAATAGAAAACAATTAGTTTAACTTAAGGTACTAAAATAAAATAAAAGTTAATCATAATGATAATCAATTAATTATATATATATATATATATATATAGACCTATATATAAAATTTAAATATAATTAAATGCTTGTTTTATGCAAAAGTGCTGTCAGATTGATTATTTGTAATTAATCATATCTAACATAAAAGTTTGTAAATGTGTGTATATGTATATATATATTTACAAACGTTTATGGTATATGTGATTAATTACGATGAATCAGTTTGACAGCACTAGCATGACTATAATGCAATTTATAAATGTAACATTTTGTAAAGTTCTTGTTTGAAGGATGTTTTGGTCGTTTTTGGCTTCATGAAATAATTGTTTTTTATTGTTACAAATTGCTTAATACCATATAACCAAAAAAACTCCATGAATATATAAAAAGTACATTTGTAGTGTAAAGAGGTAAGAGTCGTACGGTGCTCATTAGTTCCTTCCTCATTTCTTCAGCACATCTGGCTTTACTCTGTATGTGCACCGTCTTACTGGCCGGCGTTCTCTCGCTGGATATCGTAGGCGTCCGTCCAGGAGCCAGAAACTGATTCGCTAAAGACTTCTCTGCTGGAGATGGCTAAAAGCAAACAAAACATTTCTTTACTGTACTATGATTAACATTATGCATCCTCTGCCTATTGTCACTGATCACGCAGTGAACAAAAAATATAATGACTGACCAGTTTGTCTGCCTCTAAGAGACCCTTCAGGAAATCCACCTTGCGGTTGTAGTCCGTCAGTATTTCCGGTGTTGGTTTGCTGGGAGAATCAGAAATAAATAGCATAAATAAACCAGCATAAAAAAAATAAAATAAAAAGAGTCATTAATGGTGTATATATATATACATCAGTCTGAGATGTTTCACAAATATAGGAGAAGAACTACTAGCTGTCTGTTTTTTTTAATCTACACATTACCTTGAGGTTCATGTAAACATTGACATAAACATTTTCACACAATAAATGTTGAAATGGTTTATAATTATTTCACTCATTGCTATGATTTGTGACACATTATTGCCTGTAATATTATATAAACATACCTTGAACTCTTTTTAAGGGCTACAAGCATCTCCTCCAGAGCACCAACATACTTGAAAAGACAAAAAAAATACCTGTTAAATGATTTTTTTCATAAAAATGCTGAAAATATTGCATTGATATATACAGTTAAGGCAGAAAGCAAATAAGAAATGAACTAATTCTAGCGTATGCTCCATTAATACGAATGCTTGTATTGTTTATGACACGTAATTCATATATAAATGAGGTTGTTATTATTGCTTGGCTGTTTTCATGCAGAAAATTCTCGTGTAAAATAAAAACATACTCCAAACGCAGATAATTAAACGTAAATGTAATGTTGCTATGAATCACCTTCTCTAGTCTCCATTCTGTCTCGCCTCTTTTCTCTGAAGCCAGAGATTCACAGCGCGATAATAACCTGATGAAATTGATCTCTAGTCTGGACGTGGCCATATTTAACACTCGAAGCGGAAGTCGCGCGAGTTTTACATACAAGGCGGAACCGAGCGACAAATGAAGAGTCCTTCTAGGTGACGCAGGAGGGCTTGATAAGAATTGGCAAATGAAGAGTCTCCTGATGCAATATCTATTGCAAATGTCGACAATAAGCAAACAACAAGGATACAAATGAACTTGCATAATTTCAGTGAGCCATTTGGTTTATTTTATATTTTCTAAAGGTCAACTGAAGCTGTACGCTTCTTCAGATCACGTGAAAAAAATAAAATCCGTTACGAGCCTGAATATAAAACACTGTCAGTTTTGTAAACTTTATTTTTCTGAATGACAAAATCTTATTAATGTCCAAACCGCCTCCTTTTTGAAGGCTTTCTGTAAACGAACTTGCTCTGTTAATGAATTCAGTCACTTAAGGCTGTAAAAAATTTAAAAGGTAGACTACATCTATTGTAACATTTTATGATAGCCTATGTAACAACTTGTGAATGTTTTTTTTATTTCCTATTTGGAGTTACGTAATTTGGTAGGCTACCAAAAAAACACTCCTTCTGATCCTAAAGCAAACAACAAACTGTTACTAATATTAATATACACAGGTTGCGTCTGAAAGCTGTGGAAAAAGTTGATCAAGAAGAACTTACATTTACACACAAACTGACCACCAACTGCAACTTTCAAATGCCTTTTTTACATTTTACATTTTTATAGCTCAACTGTCATGGGCTTCCTGCATCCGAAAGCTTAGGCAGCTGAATTGCCTCCCTGCCCTAAATCTGAAAATAATGGTCTCATAAATTATGTTTTAGTATGGACCAGCCAATGCACATGCGCAGTCATAAGCACGCATCTCAGAAAACACACAGACTGTTTTTTAACCACCGGAGCTTCTAATGGCCTCCGCAGTGGTCCAAAACCAATTGGCGATTGCCTATTTTGTTTAGAAAGCTGGACTTCTTTCGCCAAATTGCTCGTTGTGCTCTTCCCATTCATAGAAATGAGTGCACTGTCGTTGGCCGTGACAGAGCAGTCAGAGTGTTTAAAGATAGAGTGACAGAGTGAGCAGGGACGGCCTCCATGGCCACAACGGGCCTATGTGAAGCAAGACATTCAGAAAGCTCAGAAAATGCCTCTGTGGCCACGATAGGAGGAGCTGCAGGGGACGCTGCTTCCTCGAGCAAAATACAGAGGTGTGTGCGGCCCAAACACTGGAACCCCCCCCCCCCCCCCCCTTAAAGTTCCCACTTTTAAAGTTCTCCTTAGCGACCATATTTAGATTCTCCTTCGCCTCCCCCACTGTGAAGTGGGATCTGCTAAGTTGGAGCGCTTGCTTCAAGGGGTGGTTGATTATGATTTCACTTTTCTAACTTTAGTGTGTAATATTGCTGTTTGAGCATAAACAACATCTGCAAAGTTACAACGCTCAAAGTTCAAAGCAAAGGGAGATATTTTATTTTTTTGAAAGAAATTGCTTTTTAAGACTACAACAAACGGCTGGTAGGGACTACACGGCATTCCTCCCGGGTTAGTGACATCATAAACCCTAAAATTTAAATAAACCCCGCCCCCGGTACACGATTTCTAGATTATTTAAACAGAATATGCTAATCAATGACTAGAAGATAACTACACATAAGCTACATAAATTCATCGACAAACCAGTTTCTAATCAGAAATGTTGTCTACATGTTGTCACTTCTTGAGTCTCTCCATCATTTACATTTATTAATTTAGCAGATGCTTTTATCCAAACCGACTTACAAATGAGGACAATAGAAGCAATTAAACTAGCAGTAGGACAAAAGTATGTAAGTGCTATGACCCTTCGCAGTTCAATCTAACACAGTTCAATCAGTTATTTTTTTTTTAAAGATAGAATAGAGGAGAAAATGTTAATATTACTGGATCAAGTGCTGCCGAAAAAGATACGTCTTCAGCAGTTTCTTAAATATGTCTGACTCCGTCAACACAAGCTGTTGTAGCTCCGCCCACTGCGCTGGGAGCAGTAGCTCATTTGCATTTAAAGGGACAGACACATAAAACGGTGCGTTTTTGCTGACCCTCAAAAAGTGACAATTTTAACGTGCTATATAAAAAATATCTGTGGGGTATTTTGAGCTAAAACTTCACATACACACTCTGGGGACATAAAATAATTATTTTACATCTTGTGAAAAGGGCATTATACCACTTTTTTCACAAATTCACAAACGTCTACCAAGGATCATCAACGTCAATTAGTGCTTTGACATGAGTCCAGAAGAAGACAATGAGTCAGGAAAATGCGTCTAATCGACTAGGTCCAAAAACTCCTGGGTGTGATCCTCAGGGGAATGATTCCCCTGACAGAAGAGAAGGAGACAAGCTCCCGGGGGCACAACTGCTGGATCCATTTGCTTTTGATCTGGCGTGAAAGACGGAGAGTATAAACCCTTACGGAACAACAAAATACTGCAAAATATAATGCGTTATGTTACATAATACATTTCCATATATGGGAAACTAGTGCTTATATTTTTCTGCAATATATGCAGTGACCATGTATGGCTATATATAAATACATATAAAATATTTATAAATGAAGACAATAGCATTACATGTAATATTCAAAAAGTTTTATCCTTTATTGTGTACATATATTGCACATACATGTTCCCATATAAATGTACACTGCAATATATTACACATGCAGTACCATATCTGATCACACATCTATATATGAAGTGTATCACTGAATATAAAATCACATACATTATGATATATTAGTAAATGTATTGTCACATTTTTTAAAATATGAAAAGCACCAATTCCTTATGTATTTTTCAATATATTGTAAGAGGTTCAGGAGGTGGTGAAAAAAGCTAGATCAGCCTCCACTCCAGGGCCTAGTGGAGTTCCATACACTGTGTACAAGCGCTGCCCGCAACTCCTTCGGTACCTGTGGAAGAGTCTGAGGGTGATCTGGCGCAGGGGAACAGTTGCCAAGCAGTGGAGATACGCAGAAGGTGTATGGATCCCCAAGGAAGAAAATTCAAAGAACATCAGCCAGTTTAGAGTCATCTCACTGCTAAGCGTCGAAGGCAAGCTATTCTTCAGTGTCTTGTCCCGACGACTAACTGAGTACCTCTTGAAGAACAACTATATTGACACCTCTGTTCAGAAGGGTGGAATCCCGGGAGTGCCTGGCTGTTTGGAACACGCGGGAGTCATTACACAACTCATTAGGGAGGCTTGTGAAGGAAAAGGAGACCTTTCAATGTTATGGTTGGGCCTTGCTAATGCATATGGCTCCATACCACACAATCTCATTGTGCTTGCCCTCCAGCAACATTATGTTCCCAGCAAAATCATGGACCTTATCCTGGATTATTATTGCAAGTTCAGGTTAAGAGCCACTACTGGGTCAGGTGCATCAGGTTGTACCATCTCAGTCATTCTCTTCGCCCTTGCCATGAACATGATTGTGAAGTCGGCAGAGGTAGAGTGCAGAGGCCCTTTGATGAAATCTGGACTGCGACAGCTACCAATAAGAGCTTTCATGGATGACCTGACAGTCACCACTACATACATACCGGGCAGTAGGTGGATTCTCCAAGGGCTAGAGAAGCTCATCAACTGGGCAAGGATGAGCTTTAAACCAGTAAAATCAAGACCACTAGTGCTCAAAAGGGGGAAAGTAGTGGACAAGTTTCGATTTTCATTGGCCAGAGTCACCATCCCATCCATTACCGAGAAGTCAGTCAAGAGCCTCGGCAAGCTCTTCGACTGTCTGCCTCTATCCAGAAAACCAGCAAAGAGCTTGAGTCTTGGCTTAGCAGGGTGGACAAATCAAGTCTACCTGGAAAGTTTAAGGCCTGAATTTACCAGCACTCTATCCTGCCTCGGAAGTGCCGATAACAACTGTTGAGGCCCTGGAGAGAAAGATCAGCAGTTATCTGCGTAGATGGCTTGGGTTACCTCGAAGTCTGAGCAGTGCTGCTTTGTACGGCACCAGCAATGTCCTGCAAATCCCAATTAACAGCCTTTCTGAGGAGTTCATGGTGTCAAGAACACGGGAAGCATGGCAGTATAGAGAGTCTAGGGATCCAAAGGTGGCAGCAGCTGGCATACAGGTGCGAACAGGCAGGAAATGGAGTGCAGGAAAATCGCTGGAATTGGCTGAGGCAAAAGGCACTGGTGGGGCCCATAGCAACAGGGCATGCAGGCTTTGGCTTCTTCACGGTAACAAGAGTTGACAATGCTCAAGGCAAAGAGCGTCAACACCTTGTTCAGGAGGAAGTGCGGGCAGATGTGGAGGAAGTCAGAGCTAGCAGGATGGTGGGAATGGAACAGCAAGGAGCTTGGACTAAATGGGAAAATGTTCGGCAACGTAAGATCACCTGGGCCGACATCTGGAAAGGAGACTTCCATCGTATCAGGTTCTTAGTCCAAACTGTCTATGATGTCCTACCAAGTCCAGCAAACCTCCACATCTGGGGCAAAATTGAGACACCTTCCTGTCCCCTTTGTCCAGAAAGGGGATCCCTAGAGCACCTCCTTAGTAGCTGTCCAAAAGCCCTTGGAGATGGCATCTGGCGTCACGACCAGGTCCTTTAGGCAGTTGCTGAGAGCATAGCCATAGCCATTAATACCATCAAGGTCCACCACAAATCAAGGACCATCAAGTTTCTCAGAGCCGGAGAGAAAGCCATTCCACGACCCAGAGCAAAGTCTGGCCTCCTCAATACTGCCACCGATTGGCAACTGGAAGTGTATCTTGGAAAACAGCTAAAGATCCCAACCAGAATAATATCCAGGGCTTCGTCCAGACATGACTATTGTCTCAGATTCTACCAAGCAGTTGATCTTGTTGGAGCTCACTGTGCCTTGGGAAGAGAGCATGGACGAGGCCAATGAGAGAAAGCGCGCCAAGTACCAGGAGCTAGTTGAAGAGTGTGGGAAGCAGGGCTGCCAAACCCATTGTGAGCCTCTGGAGGTGGACTGCAGAGGATTTGCAGGGCGATCACTCTGCAACGTGTTTAAATCCCAGGCATCACAGGGGAAGCTAAGAGAAAGGCGATCAGATCTGCAACCGAAGCTGCAGAGAAAGCCACTAGGTGGCTTTGGATTAAGAGGGCAGATCCGTGGGCAATTGCTGCTGGGACACAGGCCGGGGTCTGATCAACTCCGGTCGGGTCGCCTGGGCGAGGGTGTCTGATGTTGAAAGACCCGAAACACCCAATGACCCCAAGATACATCACCAAGGATGTGTCCCAGTGCATCTGCATGGTGTATCCTTTACAACACAATATATTATTCTGTATTTTTTCAAATATACTGTTATATCATTTAATATATTAATCATTCATATATTGGGAAATATATTGTAGACCTTATGCCTTATGCTTCGGACTCCTGGGTCCGTATGAATTAGCTCAAATGATCCATAGGGAATTTTAATAACTAATCATGAATATGATTAATATTTTGCATACTTCAGTTACATTAAATTGTCGAAAGTGAAGGTGGATTATATGAATATATGAATAATCAATCACAACGAATTATAATTCCTCATTCATATATCAATAATCCTACCTAACTTCGATTGCGAGATAATCTTTAAGGGAAATCAATGTAATTATCAAATCGTTGTTCGTCCAGCGACCAACGATTAGATTAAGTGATTAACTTCTCAATAAAGTTATCCTTCCTTATAAACTCCAAGAAACACCAACCTTCTGGCCGTGAACATTAATATTTCTGGTGTTTATGAAATTAAAACTACTTAATGTAGTGAACAGGGAGCGCGGTAGCTATAATCTACCTCATTGACGTTTGTGGTTTTACGAGCGTTTTTCACAGACACAGTCTTGAATACATTGTTTTAATAAATGCAAACTACAGAGTATAACGGATTACACATAGTGATTATAGGTTTTATACGTCTATGTACAGTTACTTACATTAAACAGACAAGACAAAAACGGGTAACAGATGATGAGAGAAAGAAAGAGATAAAGAGAGAGAGAGATTATTCTGCTTTAAGCTGGTGCTATTTAGCAGTAGTAACGCACACCTCGCACGCGCGGGGAGCGATTTACAGAGGTTTTTGGTCGTGCGTTGTAGAGAGAGAGATAAAGAGGGGATGAGAGAGAGAGAGAAAATGGTCACGTGTGACCATAGAACAGCAAACATCACAGACCTTTGAGAGAGACATCAATCAAACACCTTAAAACATTAAAACTCGTTAGAGCTTGATACTTGCAAAAGGTTCGTTTGCGTGCACGAGCTGTGTCCAGCCTGCGCGTGTTCTTGGAGCAGAGTGCGCGCGCTCGTGCTGAGGCGCGCGTGCTTGTTGCCAGAGCAAGCTGTTCGCGGGAGTCTTGAAGAAGGCGCCTCTTTGGAAGGGAAGTTGCTGAAGGAATTCAGGCTTCGTTCGTTTGACTCGTAGGTGGAAACGAACACAGTGGAATTTGAAAATTAAACAAAAGACTGAGATAAAGCAAATAAAAGGAGGGAACTCCTGAAGGAGTTCAGGTCCGAAGATTTCACATGATGAGCAGACGAAGGCAGGACGCGAGAGCAGAAGAGAAGAGAGCAGGGGACAAGAGGGCGTGCAGGAATGTGTGGTGTCCGGTTGCATGTTGGAATGGGAGAACGAGACGAAGACCTCTTGTCTTCAGGCAAATTAATGAAGTGTTCGTGATTCCCTAATTTGACCAGATGGCAGTCAATGTTGCTACAATATTTTCTTGCAACATAATGCAACATAAAATATTTATTAACAAACATAAATGAGTAAATCCAGGCATGGGCGAAGGCAGGAAAATAAAACTAAAGAGTAAATCCAAACATGGGGAATGCAGGCGAAAACAGAACTGAAAACAAATCCAGAGAAACATCCACTAAGGACGTCGTCGTGTAAACGTACCCTAATATAGAAACAAAGTAAAACAGTAACTAAACACAGGATGCGAAGACTGGGAACAGAAAATACACTTTAAAATAAAAGTCCTGACAAACAAGAAACACAAAACCAGGGAACATGTAACAATTAATTTATCTATAAATCACATCTATACATTACATAAAGCAATATGCAGTTAAACACAAATATGAGTCAACAAAGGAATATGATAAAAAAAATCTTTTTTTGTTGTTGAAAAAATCAAGAAGTGCTAAGTTGATAGACTTTTATTCATGATTAAAAGAAGAAAGTGATTGAAATAAAGCTGTTGTTCAGTTTTATTTGTGTCTCTTTATTTGGTCTGTAAAGTAACTGGAACGTTATTCTAAACATCTATAACAAGAACTTGATGAATCTCCAGGAAATGACGCAAACCAACATGATCTCCTCCCATTTCCAAAAAAACCCAAAACTATATTTTAGCAACTTCCCTTATTTTGTATTAGATTTATTAAAATTAAAATAATATTTCAACCGATTTAGCAAGAAATTATAGTAAGATGTATATTTAGGCATATACGTTCTCCAAAAAATTGCATTACTTACACTTTGATCAATGGTTGTTAAAAATCAACTAGAGTACTAATAGTGCAGAGTGAGGTCGGAGTAAATTTCAGTGTAAATTTCATAATTTCTTCTGATATATTTAGTATTTTCTGAAGCTCAGCAGCACTTCCTCTAAGAGATGCTATAAAGTTATACACATAAATCTCCACACAAGTTCAACCTGAACACGTTCAACAAGATCACAGAATGAAGACTCTGCTGCTTTCACTCCTCTGTAAGTTTATTTCATCTCATTTTGTGAGATTCAATGTGATCCTGTCATGATCAGATAATCTGAATGATGTGTTTTCTCTTCGTTCAGGTGTGTTTGTGTGTTCTCAACACACAGAAGGTGTAACTGACCAACAGGTGACTTTAGGACAGAGAGTGACTTTAACTTGTGAGCTTAGATTAAAAGATGTTATTTGGTTTGTGATAAAACCATCAGTTCGTCCAGTGATGATACTGCGTACGTTTGGATCTAATAAGGCTGAATATTACAACAAAGAATTCCGCAAAAAATATTCAAAGGGAAGCAGGAGCAAATTAATTATTAATAATGTCGCTATTGAAGATTTAGGAACTTATTACTGTATAAAACCAGACTGGGATCTACAGATCAGTGACGGTATGAGACTGGACACCGGTAAGCGTTAAACCGCAATACATTTATACAACTGAGAGCTATATTATTATTGTTGTTATTTTAAATAATTGTTTTGCACTACAATTATTCAAACAACAAATGAAATAAGATACTTTGCTTTTTTAAAGATGTATCTCAAGAGGGCAGTCTTCGTACCAAACTGAAAAATACATAATCATACTGGTAATTATGTTTCTAATAATATTGTTTTTAAGCAAAGTTATTTTGCAATCTAAATGGCAAGGATGCATGACAAAAAGTAAAAAAATTATCCAAACTATCCAAATTATCTGTAAAAGATAAAACGTTGTTATTTCAGAAGCCCCCCAAGTTTCCAATGAACCAGAGCAAAAAAATCCCCCACAAGATCAGAGAGCACATCAGATCCTGATTGTCACACTGCTGATGGTTGTGCTGTTTGCTGCAGTGATAGGTGAGTAAAAACAAAAAAATCACAATATATCTAAATCAGGAAAATTTTCTTTCAACTTAAGCTTATTTGACATTTTATTATATAAATTATATGAAATACTTAAATATAAATGTATAATATATTGGTATTATTATATTATAATCAATTTGATTAAAATAAGCTATTTTATGTATAAGTTTGACTGTATTACATTTGTCAATTCATTTTGACAGCATTTAATCAGAGAATATTTTCCGGTTTTAGGTTTATTTATTATGAACCGTAAACTGTCTAGGAAAATTCCTAGATATGCAAATTTTCAGCAGGTAAGACATGTCTTTTTGCTGTTTATATTAATAATTCAGTTCAGTTCAGTTATAAATGGTAATTAGCAGCTAATGTATATTTTTTCTTATCATTCGTTTTAGATTTTAGACAGAAGAATAACATCCACTCAGACCAACGGCACTATTGTCCCTCCTCAGAATCCACTGACCGATCATGAATATCTAGAAGTGCTGCCAAACTCGGCATAACAACATACTGAACGATTTATTGCTGTTTGATTCTAATGATCAGAATTGTGTGCTGATTTTAACATTAAAATATAAATCATGTAACTTTTGACTTAAGAATATATAAACTTTATGATGTTTTTGATTGTTTGTTTATGTCTCTTTCTGAGCAGTGTTAATTTTGGCAGCAAATTTTGATTTAGTTTTAGTCAAAGTCTTTTGACTAAAATGCCATTTTAGTTTTAGTCATCTGAATTGTTTTAGTTTTAGTCTAGTTTTAGTCGACGAAATACAATACGATTTTCTAAGAAATCTACAGTAAAACTTCTCCTAAAGTAGAACAGTCTTTTTTTTCTTCAATGAATGATTATGCAGTCTTTAACTTACATACATCATTCTTTATTCTTTCAAGCAGATATATTTATTTGTATAAATTAAATATAATTAATCCTTATTAAAGCTATTAAAGAGCAGTGAATGCTTTTCTCTTTTTATTTTG
Source organism: Phoxinus phoxinus (assembly GCF_949152265.1). Lineage (NCBI taxonomy): Eukaryota > Metazoa > Chordata > Actinopteri > Cypriniformes > Leuciscidae > Phoxinus > Phoxinus phoxinus. Next base: position 20,676,560 of record NC_136895.1, on the reverse strand, counting down.
TTGTTTGATCAATATTAAGTGTACAGAAGGCATTATGTTTATTACGCACTGTCACTTTAAGACCGAGTGTGCAGGTCCAATTGCACTGCTGATGCACATCCGATATTCTTACAACTGTAGTTGAACAGAGACTGTTCACGTCATGCCCGTCGTGCCAGAGACTGTTCAAGTCATGCCCGCCGAGCCAGAGACTGCTCACGTCATGCCCGCCAAGCCAGAGACTGTTCACGTCATGCCCGCCGAGCCAGAGACTGTTCACGTCATGCCCGCCGAGCTAGAGACTGTTCACGTCATGCCCGCCGAGCCAGAGACTGTTCACGTCATGCCCGCCGAGCCAGAGACTGTTCACGTCATGCCCGCCAAGCCAGAGACTGCTCACGTCATGGCCTGGTCTGTGGATCCCCAGTCTCTGCCTCCGACCTCCGCGACCAGGACTCCGCCTCAGCCCGTCGATCCATTAGCGTCACCTTGGCTCCTACCTCCCTCAGCTCCACCGTGGCCCATCAGTTCACCAGTTCCGCCAGGCTCCCTCATTCCCCCGGATCCACCTTGGTCACTCGTCGACCTTCCCACACCTATAGACTGCACTCTTCTGGCTACGCCTCGTCCCTTTGTCCTCTCCGCTCCATTGGACTCCTCACTCCCTTCAGTTCCTCTTTGGTCCTCACTCCCTCTGTCTCCGCCGTGCCCTTCTGTGTCCCCGCCTGCACCTCAGTCATCAGAGCAAGGCAGCCTCGCCATGTCCTGCCGGATCCTCTGTCGCCTGGGCTCGTCGGCTCTCCGGCTCCACCCTGGTCTCCTCTCCCACCTGCTTCGCCCCCGTCAGTCGGCCCCCTGGAGTCGTCAGCCCTACCCCCACCATGGCTCCTCCCTCCGTCATCTCCGCCCTGGCCGCCTGCATAGCCTGCTCCGCCCTGGTCCTCTTGCCCTCTGTCTGCCCTTCACCTGTTCTTCATCCTCCTCCTGAGTCCCATCCCTCCTTCCGCAGTTGGTCCATCAACGGCGCGAGGTCGCGCCTTGTGGGTAGGGGAGTACTGTCACAGTTGTGTTCTGTTTAGTTGTTTTCATTGAACTTGTCTGCCTGTCATCATGTCATGTGTCATCCTCACTATCATTATCAGTTCATTTGTATCACTGTTTTCAGTTAATCAATGTTCATCAGTGTTTGTATTTAGTTCCTTCAGTTCAGTCATTCCTGTTCCGTTCTCCGTTGTGTATAGTGTGTGTGTACTTTCTGCCCGTCATCTCTGTACCTGTTGGATTATATTATTGTAAGTAAAAGTTTAGGCTATATTGGAACTTTTATTCTCCCTCGTCTTATCACCGCACCGTGACAGGCATCAGTCAATAAATGGGGAAACAACGTTTTTTGAAAAAGTAACTCAGATATTTTGTTGTAAATGTAAAAGTTATGCATTACAGCACTAGTTACAGCACTAGTTACAGCACAAGTTAGGCTACTTGAAAAAAAATTATCGGAATCGTTGCATGTAATGTTTTACCTCAAACACTGGTAGTGACAGTTATTTCTGTCAATTCTGCTTGATTTTTATGTTTGACTTATTAAATTGATAAATTGATTCTCCATTTTATTTTTAAGTGGCACTCCTGGTCCTCCATATCCTGACTGTTCATGTGAAAATGAAACTCATAGCTGAATGTAACAAACAAGATTGATAACTTTTTGTCAGAACTTGCAATCGTAAAACTTAATCATAACCTCAAAATTATCTAAAAAAAAGAAGTAAAATGGCAAAAATAACAATTCTGTCATCCCTCAGCCTTATGTTGACATAGAACCACATGACTGTCATGTGTCAAGATAGTCATTACATTGCACATCTGCATTTATGTTCCGCAAAATAAAGAAATAATGTATTATACACAAGCCAAATCAAATCTATTGTAAACAGACTTATTGGTAACACTTTACAATAAGGTTCATTAGTTAACATTAGTTAACTACATTAGTTAACGTTAACTAATAATGAACTGCACTTATACAGCATTTATTCATCTTTGTTAATGTTAATTTCGACATTTACTAATACTTTACTAAAATCTTGTTAACATGAGTTAATGCACTGTGAACTAACATGAACAAACAATGAACAGCTTTATTCATATTAACTAACATTAACAAAGATTCATAAATACTGTAACAAATGTATTGTTCATGTTAGTTAATACATTAAATAATGTTTAATAAATGAACCTTATTGTAAAGTGTTACCGACTTATTATAGTAGACTTATGATTGCCACCTTAAATCATGATCACCGGAACATTGGGCTGAGTGTGCATTTGACCCGGCACTTTTTATTTGTAAACAAAAAAGTTGATTTTTGAACGAACCGCTGACACGGAAAAGAGAACCAATAAAAACCTCCATTGAGGTGATTTTCAGTGTACTGTTATCATTAAACTTAACACACGTGAATTAACTAATTTTAGATAGTCTAGGCTACTCTAGATAGTCACATTATAGTTTTCATGAGAACTACGTATAGGCCTAAATTACTTACTCAATGACACCCTATAGTTATCTCAGTAGAAAGTATTTTAATATAGTCTTATACCAGCAGGTTGACATGTGGATAGCGCTACCTAAGTTACCTGCTGGTATAAGTAGACAGTTTGACGAGCAGCAGTAAACAGGACATTGCAAGTGGTATATACCAAATAATATATAATTGTATATAATATACCATTAAAATAGAATACCACAAATAATAGTGATTTTCATATACTGTTTTACAGAAAATCTGGTTTTATTAAAAACCCAGAAAATCCAGAAAATCACATTGTATGATTTTTAAATAATTAATTTGCATTTTATTGCATGAAATAGGTATTTGATCACCTACCAACCAGTAAGAATTCTGGCTCTCACAGACCTGTTAGTTTTTCTTTAAGAAGCCCTCCTGTTCTCCACTCATTACCTGTATTAACTGCACCTGTTTGAACTTGTTACCTGTATAAAAGACACCTGTCCACACACAATCAAACAGACTCCAACCTCTCCACAATGGCCAAGACCAGAGAGCTGTGTAAGGACATCAGGGATAAAATGGTAGACCTGCACTAGGCTAGGATGGGCTACAGGACAATAGGCAAGCAGCTTGGTGAGAAGGCAACAACTGTTGGTGCAATTATTAGAAAATGGAAGAAGTTCAAGATGACGGTCAATCACCCTCGTTCTGGGGCACCATTCAAGATCTCACCTTGTGGGGCATCAATGATCATGAGGAAGGTGAGGGATCAGCCCAGAACTACACGGCAGGACCTGGTCAATGACCTGAAGAGAGCTGGGACCACAGTCTCAAAGAAAACCATTAGTAAGAGACTACGCCGTCATGGATTAAAATCCTGCAGCGCACGCAAGGTCCCCGTGCTCAAGCCAGCGCATGTCCAGGCCCGTCTGAAGTTTGTCAATGACCATCTGGATGATCCAGAGGAGGAATGGGAGAAGGTCATGTGGTCTGATGAGACAAAAATAGAGCTTTTTGGTGTAAACTCCACTCGCCGTGTTTGGAGGAAGAAGGATGAGTACAACCCCAAGAACACCATCCCAACCGTGAAGCATGGAGGTGGAAACATCATTCTTTGGGGATGCTTTTCTGCAAAGGGGACAGGACGACTGCACCGTATTGAGGGGAGGATAGATGGGGCCATGTATTGCGAGATCTTGGCCAACAACCTCCTTCCCTCAGTATTGAAGATGGGTCGTGGCCGGGTCTTCCAGCATGACAACGACCCGAAACACACAGCCTGGGCAACTAAGGAGTGGCTCCATAAGAAGCATCTCAAGGTACTGGAGTGGCCTAGCCAATCTCCAGACCTGGACCCAATAGAAAATATTTGGAGGGAGCTGAAAGTCCGTATTGCCCACCGACCGCCCCAAAACCTGAAGGATCTGAAGAAGGTCTGTATGGAGGAGTTGGCCAAAATCCCTGCTGCAGTGTGTGCAAACCTAGTCAAGAACTACAGGAAACGTATGCTCTCTGTAATTGCAAAGGTTTCTGTACCAAATAGTACGTTTTGCTTTTCTGATGTAGCAAATACTTATGCCATGAAATAAAATGCTAATTAATTACTTAAAAATCATACAATGTGATTTTCTGGATTTTTGTTTTAGATTCCGTCTCTCACAGTTGAAGTGTACCTATGATAAAAATAACAGACTTCTACATGATTTGTAACTGGGAAAACCTGCAAAATTGGCAGTCTATCAAATACTTTTTCTCCCCACTGTATATATATATACTTCAATTAGACCGTTTAAAGGGATGTTCTGTGGATTATGTTTGTGGTTTTGCCTTTAGTTTTTGAAAACAAAAAAAAAGTGTTGTTGGTCGGGCGGAACAGACGAAACTCCACTTCAGAAAACTACCAAACAAAAACAAATCAAACAAAACATTCTGAAACCATCATTGAGCTGTAGTTCTACCAGAAAGACTCGGGAGATAAATTGATATAACAGCGTATATTTATTAACAGCCCAGTAAGCATGAATTTAGAAAGTTCTTTGGCGTAGGCCCCGTCCTTAGAGAGCAAGCGAGGGTAGCGGAATCTGCATTTCCTGCCTGAAGACGAAGGCAGGGGCGCAGCCGACCCCCCTGGAGGTAAGGAAGGGACCATCCTGGTGGTGGTGGGGAGGATGAAGGGGAAGGTACCATCTTGGTGGTGGTTGGGGAGGATGGAGGTAATTGGCAGCGTCAGCATCTGCAAACTCAGACGAATGTAAGTACCAATCTTTTATTCTGTGAGTGTTAGCACATGATTGGTTAGAAGTGAAGTGTTATGTGGCGCGCTGATTGAGTCTTCCTGGCAAAACTTACACTGAAGCTTTCATATCTGAGCCTGATTTTGCACAATAATATATTCCTAATTCATCAATATGTTATTAATAAGTAATATACTGAATATCGATGAACATTATTTTGTCTTTGAATCTTTCATAAAGAGCTGATGTTGAATCTGATCCGAAGGTTCGCATTATCAGCACTGGAGTATCTGTCAGTTTCTGGAAAACCCAATAAATCTCTTTTACATCAATCTGACAGTATAGACCCATGCTTTCCCCTAAATACACCTGTTCACCAGTTAAACTCTCTGTAGTTTGACACACCAGCAAAACTGTGACGATAACCAACAGATCATTGAGATTAGACCACAATAAAACACTCTACGCTCATGAGAAGATCACAATAAAATCATGCATGAACAAACTTACAGGAGAGTAAAAGCTGCGCCGTCCTCAATCTGTGTTTTTTGTAACTCGTATTCAGTAAGATTATTTAGGAATCTGAGCAGAAGTGCTAATGCAGAAATTAAGAAGAAACAGTTGAACTCGAACTGTCCAAACTGTCTATTATTGCTAATATTGTCTATTAGTATTTATTAGATCTGTGTTGGTGAAACTGCATTTGGAAAGAGTAAAAATCAATGTCTCACATCAGCCGGTTGAGCGATTAACACTGCAAACTGACAAAAAGGTATATCATTCTTGTTTGTTACATCCAGATATGAGTTTTATTTTCAAATGACCAATAATTTCTGCCACTACATCTCATGATTCTAGCAACTCAGAGAGAGAGAGAGACGAACAAACAGTCAGGTACATTACAAAGATGATTTATTTTGAAAGCAAACGTTATTATAAAACATGATTGACGTTTTAATTTCAGACATATTTTAGTCGGGTTTTTTTTGTTATGAACAGACAAGAGCAAATTATGTTTTAAAGTCGTTGAGAGTTCAATGTTTACATTTAATGTTAAAATCAGCACACAATTCTGATCGTTACAATCAAACAGCAATCAATAAATCTGTAGATATTTCATATGCAGAGTATGGCAGCACTTTTCATGATCGGTCAGTGGATTCTGAGGAGGGTCTGAGTGGATGTTGTTCTTCTGCCACGCTCATGAAACTTCACGTCAGAGCTCTAATGAATAAAAACATACATTATAACATACATTGTAAAAAACTTCTAAATGAATTTTGAAATGAAAATTGCAGTTTAAAACTTACCGGTGTCCAGTCTCATACCGTCACTGATCTGTAGAGCCCAGCCTGGTTTTATACAGTAATAAGTTCCTAAATCATTAATAGCGACATTATTAATAATTAATTTGCTCCTGCTTCCCTCTGAATATTTGTTGCGGAATTCTTCGTTGTAATATTCAGCCTCTTCAGATCCAAACGTACGCAGTATCATCACTGGACGACTTGATGGTTTTATCACAAACCAAATAGCAGCTTTACATTTAAACTCACAAGTTAAAGTCACACTCTGTCCTAAAGTCACCTGTTGGTCAGTTACACCTTCTGTGTGTTGAGAACACACAAACACACCTGAACAAAGAGAAAACACATCATTCAGATTATCTGATCATGACAGGATCACATTGAATCTCACAAAATGAGATGAAATAAACTTACAGAGGAGTGAAAGCAGCAGAGTCTTCATTCTGTGATCTTGTTGAATGTGTTCAGGTTGATGTTGTGGAGATTGATGATGTGTGTAACTTTATAGCATCTCTTAGAGGAAGTGCTGCTGAGCTTCAGAAAATATATCAATGACTAAAATTATGCAACTTAAAGGGTTTGTTCACCCAAGGATGAAAATATTGTCGTCAGTTACTCACCCTCAAGACTTTCGAAACACAGATGAAGACATTTTTGATGACATTTGAACCCTTTCCAGCAGTGACTGTATAATTTTGAGATCTATCAATTGAAGGACTCCTACACAACTATTACAAAAGGTGAAAACTTCTATGGAAAAACACACATAAGAGTCGGGTCATATTTATTAATTTACTGCCTTTCGGAAGCTACAGAATTTCTCCTCTATTTTTTTACTTCAAATTCAAAAAGTGTTCAGACGGGAAAACCAGACACAGGCAGGGAGTCCAGGAACTGAGAAACTAGGAAACACTAAACAAGGAACTGGGAAAACGCTCAGCTTGCAGTATGACACTAACAACACTTAGCAAAGAGACAAAGGAAAACCAAGGCTTAAATCAGAGAAGCTAACAAGCATAATCAAAAACAGGTGAAAGACATAAAGCATAATCAGTCCAAGTAAAACCATAAGGAGGAATGAGAACTAGAGAAGGAGTGCCCCCCAGTGGCTCACGCGGGCACTCCAGCCGCTGATTGTCACATTTGCATAGTGTTCATCTTGACATTGCATTGTATTTGTCAATACCAAGGGACTGTTAACACTGTTTTTAACAAAAAAAAGAAAGAAAAAGTTTTATGACTTTTGGCCATTCATTCATTAATTTTTTAATATGTACATTTTTTAACATATACATTTACATGTAACAGAAAACACGAACAAAAATAAATAAATATATACATTTATAAACTTTTTTTTTTTAAAACCAGCCTCTCAGTATTTTACATTGATATTCTATACCTCTACTTTTCTTAGTCTTTTATTAACACCTTTCCAAGTCCACCACATTTTAAGAACGATCTGAAAGGTCCCCAAACTCCATCAAAAACGGTATATTTGTCCCTTAACATAGAAGTCATCTTTTCCATTGACATATTTGTTACCATTTCTTTTAGCCAACGTCCTATACTTGGTGCACAAATACTCTTCCAATTTAAAGAAATAAGCCGTTTTGCTTGAAGAATGCATATATTTATAAATATATACTCTTTCTTTTTTAACTTGATATCCTTATATAAATGTAATAGAAAAAGTAAAGGTGACAATGGAATGTTAACATCAAGGATATTCTCTATCATTTCTTTCACACCTTTTCAAAATGTTTTGACTTCTTCGCACTCCCATATGCAATTAATATGTATGTATCTATGTATCAAATGTATTAAGATCTAATAAAGCAGGTATTGATGTATCAAGATGTTTTAGAAAAATAATTACATCATCAGCGAATAATGATATTTTACGTTCTATCTGTCTAATCCTAATACCTGTTAATTCCACATGTCTTTTTTCTGCTATTGCAAAAGGCTCGATGGAGATGGCAAAAAGAAGAGGAGAAAGGGGTGAACCTTGTCTGCACCCTCTTGATATGCTAAATGGTTTTGAAACCATATTTTGGCCATTCATTTTAATACGTACGTATATGAAATAACGAAGTGACCAGAGGTTTTTGGCCATTGGTTGCTGTCTTGACTTTTTCCCAGAGCAAATAAACAGTTAGTGTCGAGTTTTTCAATTTAATTTAGATTTTTAACCACTTCTTAACACACTTTATAAAAGAGCACATAAGACATTGAATTTCTTTACATAACATTTTTGTTAAATTTATGTGACAATAAGGTATAATTTTTATTGTGTTCTGATGTTTTGTTGTTAATGGTATATGAGGTTTTATGATACTAAGTGATGATGATGTGTTTAGTTCAGTCGAAGTCATATTTCCTTTTAGGGAAAGTGAGTGATGCAATTCATTTCCAATAAGTAGTGTCTGAAAATAAAGGTTTGGGTGATTCATTTACCCAAAACCTTGGGTGTGTTTCCCAAAAGCATTGTTAGCTAATACGGTCGCAATTTCAATTGTCACTCCTGGTTGTGTAACCAACTTTACACAATCAATACCAAACAAAGACTGACAGAATGCAAGCTCATAATATTAAACCAATCAACAATTAACAGTAGCAGGTGTTCAACTTAAAGGAACACTGTACTTTTTTTTGGAAATAGGCTAATTTTCCAGCTCCCTAGAGTTAAACAGTTGAGTTTTATACCGTTTGCTAATCCAATCAGCCGATCTCCAGGTTTGGCGGTAGCACTTTTAGCATAGCTTAGCATAGATAATTGAATATGATTAGACCGTTAGCATCTCTCAAAAAAAAAAATGACCAAAGAGTTTCGATATTTTTTCTATTTAAACCTTGACTCTTCTGTAGTTACATTGTAAGACCAACAGAAAATGAAAAGTTACAACAACAAATTACAACAACACCAACACCAACAAGGTGAGTTACCGCTTAAATTTCATTTTAGGGTGAACTATCCCTTTAATTTAACAACTACTTACTTAATGGAATTGAATTACATCACTTTCCCTAAAAAGAAATATAATGTATAAACAGGCTGGGCTCTACAGATCAGTGACGGTATGAGACTGGACACCGGTAAGCGTTAAACTGCAATACATTCATACAACTGAGAGCTATATTATTATTATTAATATTAATACTAATATATTTAAGCAAAAGCAATACATTAAGTAAGTTACTTTACCTGTGCTTTTCTAAAGACTTTTCTCAAGAGGACAGTGAGGGATCCGGACTGGACCAGTGTTGATCACAGCGACAAGTTTATACATCTGAGATTTATATATTATTATTATTATTATTGTGATATTATTTTTACATTACAATTTTTTTCTTAAACCATTTTAATCACACAAAAGTCTTTTATCATTTGTTTAGAGGTCTGACGTGAAGTTTCATGAGCGTGACAGAATAACATCCACTCAGACCAACGGCACTGTTGTCCCTCAGAGTCCACTGACCGATCATGAAAAGTGCTGCCATGCTTATGAAATATCAACTGACAGATTGATTGCTGTTTGATTCTAACGATCAGAATTGTGTGCTGATTTTAACATTAAATGTGACCATTGAACTCTCGATTAATTTAAAACATAATTTGCTCACATATCCATATATAAAAAATCAATCTGTCTGCAATTAAAACATCAATCAAGTTTTATAATGTTTGCTTTTGGAATAAATCATCTTTGTTTGTCTCTCTCTGAGTTGCTAAAATCATGGGATGTAGTGACAGTAGGCCTAGTCCTGATTACTCATTTGAAAATAAAAGTAATTTCTTGATGCAACAAACAATGATAATAACGTTGTCAGCTTGTTCGCTCAACATGCTGATGTGAGACATTTGAGTATTAGTGCATTTGTCAACACACCTTTCCAAATGCAGTTTCACCAGCGCAGATCTGAAAGGATTCGTTCACTGCAGAATTAAAATTCCCTGTTATTTTACTCACCCCCACGTCATCCGAGATGTTCGTGTCTTTCTTTATTCAGTCGAAAAGAAATGAAAGTTTTTGAGGAAAACATTCCAGGATTTTTCTCCATATAGTGACTTCAATGGGTTGAAGGTTCAAATTGCAGTTTCAATGCAGCTTCAAAGATCTCTACACGATCCCAGCCGAGGAATACGGGTCTTATCTAGTCAAACCATCTGTCATTTTCTTAAAAATTAAACTTCACGCATTACGAAATCACGTTGAAAGGTCACGTGTGATGTACTGACCTTTGTTTACAAAGCGAACATCCAAAGACTAAGTCAAATGCCCTTTACAAAAAATAATAATAATAAAAGGTAAAACAACGATGTCGGACCATTTTAAAGTTAGAGGAGAAAATTCGATATTTTTCGCCCCTTCCCTACATCAGGTTACCGCCTGACCTTTACAACGGGATTACGTAATGCGTGAAGTCGTGGACGTGCAAGACGAGCATTTATTGTTAAAAAGTATATAAATGTTTTTTTAGGTTTTTTTTTAGAAAATGACAGATCGGTTCGCTGGATAAGACCCGTATTCCTCGGCTGGGATCGTGTAGAGATCTTTGAAGCTGCATTGAAACTGCAATTTGGACCTTCAAACCGTTGTACTCCATTGAAGTCACTGGAGAAAAATCCTGGAATCTTTTCCTCAAAAACCTTCTTTTCGGCTGAAGAAAGAAAGACATGAACATCTCGGATGACGTGGGGGTGAGTAAATTATCAGGTAATCTTAATTCTGAAGTGAACTAATCCTTTAAACATTTAAAGGCCCCTTACATACTTCTGTAAATACTTCAGTTAAGGTGAGATTTCAGGAATCCACATCAGTAATATATAAAATAACATATAAAAGACTTTATTTAAAGCGTTGTGAATGACTTGATACTTTTGTCTCGTTTGGGTGAGGGAAAAGATACCAAACTAAACAGGATTTAAGTGCAGCAGTCCAGTGTTTAATAACAGAAAACAAAGATGACAAAATACTCAGAGAACACTTTAACTAGAGACACGGGAACGGAACAACTAAACTTCATAAGAGGAGATCGGACACAGAACTGAACAAAACTCAGGGCTTAAATAACAGTGAACTAATCAAGCAAAACAACATCAGGTGCAGCTAATCAATCAGTAACCAAGGAGACAAATGACAGGGAAAAAACAACTCATAGTAACACAAATACACATAACCCTGTCAGCTTCATATCAGTCCTTGTGATTAAGTTTATAACGTTTAATCAGAAATGTTGCTGTACTTTAGGTCTAATGCAGATCTGAATCCGTTTTACCACAGAAATGGGCATGAGGTAAAACACATCTCTAATTCGATCAACTGAATGTGTTGACATGATGATAAAATCTTTCTACAGACATTAGAAGCTAATTTAAATATATATTTTTTAAACCATTCTGTGGTTTTCTGAAGTGGATTTCCGTTTCAAAAGCCAAAGACAAAACCATGACATCTTGCCGTGTGTAGTGCTGAGTGCTGTAGTGAGTCTTCTGGTTTAGATGTGTTTATCGTGTCTTCAGTGTCTCACTGCATTCGTCCGCTCTGAGTGTGTTTTCTCACAGCTGTGGGTTAGTCGGCTTCAGCTCTGCTCTGGTTTCATATGTTAAGATCGTGTACAGAGTCACACACTGTGGACAATCTCAACACATCAGCCTCTGATATCTTTCTCTTCATCTCTGATTTACTTCCTCTCAACTTCAAATGGAACATAGCACGATAATATAGCACTAATGTATTTATGAAATGTAAAACTAATTGAAACCTGAAAGTCTAAACAATCTGTATATTTATCTCATGCTTGACCTGTTTAACAGTTTGGTCAGTGCAAGTTCAACTTCTATATCCTCTTTTCAAGGGTGTCTGGTGGTTTCTATAAGTGTGCAGTCTCACGTCCGCTCAGATTCATAGTTAAGTTAACCATCTTACAGCATATGAGCTCAACAAACACAGAATGAGGACGGCGCAGCTTTTACTCTTCTGTAAGTCTCAGTTACTCAATGTACTTTCACTGTGATCTTCACACCACTGGATAGTTTTCAAGGTTGAAGGTATTGTGTGTTTTACTGTGTGTGTGTTTTATCTTCACAGTTCTGCTGGTGTGTCAAACTACAGAGAGTTTAAGAGATGAACGGGTGAATTTAGGAGAAAACGTGACTTTAGACTGTCAGATTGGTGTAAAAGCGATTTATTGGGTTTTCCAGAAACTGACAGATCCTCTAGTGCGGATAATGCGGACTTTCACATCAGAATCTACAGTACCTCAATTCTATGACTATAGATTCAAAGACAAATATTCATCACTAACTTTGAGCCGGTTATTTATTAGTAACATTACTATTGATGAATTAGGAATATATTATTGTATAAAAACAAGCCCAACTCTACAGCTCAGTGATGGCACCAGACTTTACATCACTGGTAAGTGTATACAATTATCTTTGATCTGTTGTTATATCAATAAATGATCTATAATCATGCACATTATGTATCAAATATGTATTTTAACCTTTATTTCTATCAGGTCTGTGTAATATTGATGCATGTTTTACATTTCTAAACACAAAACTCTTGTATTTCTGTTCTTAACAGAAGCTGTTCAAGATCACAATCAGACAGAAGTGAACATTAACTCACAAAGTCCGAATGCACTACAAGCTCTGATGATTTTATACGTCATACTGAACATTGTGATGTTTTTAGAAATAATAGGTGAGATGGTTCTAAAATGTAAAATATAAAATAATAAATCATATAAAATATCTTTCTTTTAAATGCTATTCTACATTCCTTTAGTGATGAATTGTATAATGTTTAATCAGAAATGTTGCTGGTATTTTAGGTCTATTGCAGATCAAACTTCAAGTGTGTAAGAAAACCCACCAACAATGTCAAGATGAGGGACTGGAGCAGCTTTACAGCACAAATGAGGAAGAGGTAAAACACAGCTATAATTCAGCTTTCTTAAAACAAAATATGACATGGACATTAGCAGATAATTATTTATTTGTTTTTTTATTCTGAAGTGGAGTTTCGTCACTTTTGGGAAAAAGCCTAGACAAACATGATCAAGAGTGAATCCTCTCCTACAGTCTAACAGAAATATATCCTGACAAATAATGTGTCAAATATTGTTAGCTTGATTGTTTGTTTTAGGTTGACTGATGTTATAGATTGTTTACTTGTAATGCAAAATTCAGCATTGTTTCTTTTTGTTTTTTTCTTGAGAAGTAAATTCTTATGAATTAAATTTCTGTAATAAGTTGTTTTTGCTTTTTTTGTGTTTTTATGTGAATTCACAATGATGGAAAATGGCAAAAAGCAAAGCCACATATGTGTAGGCCTAGAGTATACACAGCGCTGTAGCCTTTGCTTCACTGACGTGTTATTGGCCTCAGATCTAAATGTATTAGTACACAGAAAAGTGTTGGTTACAATTTTTATTTTCAATAATATATTCCTATTATAAATACACGAGTATACATTAAAGTATTAGTTCATGTATTATTCTAAATAATGACAGTAAAATATTGTTAGCTTGTTGATTGTTGTTTGCTTAAGATTGACTGATGTTTGTTTAATATAATGCAAAATTCTCAATATTTTTTCAGCACAGCCTTTCTTTGCTTTTGTCTTGATCATTTCTTATAAATTAAATATAAATAAAAGTTATATAAGTAGCTTTTGAGTGGCTTCATTCTTAAACTATGGATTTTTATATAAATAGCTGCGAAACACACATGATGTAAAATGGCGAAAAGCAATATACAGTGGCCATCATTGTGCGGACATCATTTTTGGACAGGCTGTCATACAAAAAGTTACGAACACATGCAAATATGAGAGATATAATAATATGATTAATATAATACAATGATATATGAATAACTGATTACGCTGTAGTCAATGTATGTTTTTTCCTGTCAGCTTTTTGTTTTTCTATGCATTTGATCTTGCATAGTTTAGTTAAACCTGTAGCTGTAGTTTGCTAAATTTGGTCAGATAAATACCTTAACCAAGTTTAGTGTTTGTTCTTCCCTCATATTAAAAATATCTAAAAAATATCAAATATTCTCATATATCATATTTTCACGGTTTAAGGGCCATAAAAAAATCCCCTTCCGTACGTCACTTTTGGGTTTATTAACATATTTCAGTGTCAATAAATAGGCCTTCTACTGTAAATAAATCTTGCCGTGTGTAAAGCTGAGTGCGGCAGTGAGTCTTCTGGTTTAGATGTGTTTATCGTGTCTTCATTTTCTCACTGCATTCGTCCGCTCTGAGTGTGTTTTCTCACAGCTGTGGGTTAGTCGGCTTCAGCTCTGCTCTGGTTTATATGTTTGTGTGTAAAAACATCAACGCCTGCCTTTTCTATCTTTGTCTTCGTCTCTGATCTACTTCATCGCTATTAAGTGTGTTTGCTGGTGTCTTATTTTTATTCTGCATTAACACTTCTGCTCAGATTAATAGTAAAATATTTTATTGCATATAAATTAAACACTTACAGAATGAGGACGGCGCAGCTTTTACTCTTCTGTAAGTCTCAGTTACTCAATGTACTTTCACTGTGATCTTCACACCACTGGATAGTTTTGAAGGTTGAAGGTATTGTGTGTTTTACTGTGTGTGTGTTTTATCTTCACAGTTCTGCTGGTGTGTCAAACTACAGAGAGTTTAAGAGATGAACGGGTGAATTTAGGAGAAAACGTGACTTTAGTCTGTCAGATTGGCGTACAAGAGATTTATTGGGTTTTCCAGAAACTGACAGATTCTCCAGTGCTGATAATGCGGACTTTCTCATCACATTCTACATTAGCTCAATTCTATGACACAAGATTCAAAGACAAATATTCATCACTAAATGATAGCCGGTTATTTATTAGTAACATTACTATTGATGAATTAGGAATATATTATTGTTTAAAAACAGGCCCAACTCTACAGCTCAGCAATGGCACCAGACTTTACATCACTGGTAAGTGTATACAATTATCTTTGATCTGTTGTTATATCAATAAATGATCTAAAACCATGCACATTATGTATCAAATATGTATTTTAACCTTTATTTCTATCAGGTCTGTGTAATATTGATGCATGTTTTACATTTCTAAACACAAAACTCTTGTATTTCTGTTCTTAACAGAAGCTGTTCAAGATCAGAATCAGACAGAAGTGAACATTAACTCACAAAGTCCGAATGCACTACAAGCTCTGATGATTTTATACGTCATACTGAACATTGTGATGTTTTTAGAAATAATAGGTGAGATGGTTCTAAAATGTAAAATATAAAATAATAAATCATATAAAATATCTTTCTTTTAAATGCTATTCTACATTCCTTTAGTGATGAATTGTATAATGTTTAATCAGAAATGTTGCTGGTATTTTAGGTCTATTGCAGATCAAACTTCAAGTGTGTAAGAAAACACACCAACAATGTCAAGATGAGGGACTGGAGCAGCTTTACAGCACAAATGAGGAAGAGGTAAAACACAGCTATAATTCAGCTTTCTTAAAACAAAATATGACATGGACATTAGCAGATAATTATTTATTTGTTTTTTTATTCTGTAGTTTTCTGAAGTGGAGTTTCGTCACTTTTGGGAAAAAGCCTAGACAAACATGATCAAGAGTGAATCCTCTCCTACAGTCTAACAGAAATATATCCTGACAAATAATGTGTCAAATATTGTTAGCTTGATTGTTTGTTTTAAGTTGACTGATGTTATAGATTGTTTACTTGTAATGCAAAATTCAGCATTGTTTCTTTTTGTTTTTTTCTTGAGAAGTAAATTCTTATGAATTCAATTTCTGTAATAAGTTGTTTTTGGTTTTTTGAGTGTTTTTATGTGAATTCACAATGATGGAAAATGGCAAAAAGCAAAGCCACATATGTGTAGGCCTAGAGTATACACAGCGCTGTAGCCTTTGCTTCACTGACGTGTTATTGGCCTCAGATCTAAATGTATTAGTACACAGAAAAGTGTTGGTTACATTTTTTATTTTCAATAATATATTCCTATTATAAATACACGACACATTAAAGTATTAGTTCATGTATTATTCTAAATAATGACAGTAAAATATTGTTAGCTTGTTGATTGCTTAAGATTGACTGATGTTTGTTTAATATAATGCAAAATTCTCAATATTTTTTCAGCACAGCCTTTCTTTGCTTTTGTCTTGATCATTTCTTATAAATTAAATATAAATAAAAGTTATATATGTAGCTTTTGAGTGGCTTCATTCTTAAACTATGGATTTTTATTTAAATAGCTGCTAAACACATGATGTAAAATGGCAAAAAGCAATATACAGTGGCCATCATTGTGCGGACATCATTTTTGGACAGGCTGTCATACAAAAAGTTACGAACACATGCAAATATGAGAGATATATTCATATGATTAATATAATACAATGATATATGAATAACTGATTACGCTGTAGTCAATGTATGTTTTTTCCTGTCAGCTTTTTGTTTTTCTATGCATTTGATCTTGCATAGTTTAGTTAAACCTGTAGCTGTAGTTTGCTAAATTTGGTCAGATAAATACCTTAACCAAGTTTAGTGTTTGTTCTTCCCTCATATTAAAAATATTTAAAAAATATAAAATATTCTCATATATCATATTTTCACAGTTTAATGGCCATAAAAAAATCCCCTTCCGTACGTCACTTTTGGGTTTATTAACATATTTCAGTGTCAATAAATAGGCCTTCTACTGTAAATAAATCTTGCCGTGTGTAAAGCTGAGTGCGGCAGTGAGTCTTCTGGTTTAGATGTTTATCGTGTCTTCATTTTCTCACTGCATTCGTCCGCTCTGAGTGTGTTTTCTCACAGCTGTGGGTTAGTCGGCTTCAGCTCTGCTCTGGTTTATATGTTTGTGTGTAAAAACATCAACGCCTGCCTTTTCTATCTTTGTCTTCGTCTCTGATCTACTTCATCGCTATTAAGTGTGTTTGCTGGTGTCTTATTCAGAATCTACAACATCTCAATTCAATGACGCAAGATTTACAGACAAATATTCGTCACTAACTTTGATAACATTACTACAGATGAATTATTGTGCAAAAACAGGCCCAACTCTAGCTCAGTGATGGCACCATGACTTAACATCACTGTAAGTGTATAAAATGATCTTAACAAATCGGTTTGATCAGTTGTTATATCAATAAATGTTCTAAAATCATGCACATTATGTATCAACATGGGCTACATGGACATTAGCAGCTAATTATTATTATTATTATTTTATTCTGTAGTTTTCTGAAGTGGAGTTTCGTCTGTCCCATTCGACCAACAACACTTTTGGGAAAAAGCCTAGACAAACATGATCAAGAGTGAATCCTCTCATACAGTCTAACAGAAATATATTCTGACAAATAATGAGTCAAATATTGTTAGCTTGATTGTTTGTTTTAAGTTGACTGATGTAATATATTGTTTAATTAAACATGAATGTAATGCAAAATTTGAAATAGGTCAATCTTTTCATTGCTGTCATTTTTGTTCAATAACTGTTTTTTGATTATTTTTATGTAAACTTAACTCACAATGATGGAAAATGCCACAAAGCAAACCCATATAAGTATGTTGCTTGGCCTAAGATCAAAATAGGCTTCACACAAAAGTATTGGTTACATTTTTACTTACAGTAGTATATACATTAAAGGATTAGTTCACCTAAAAAAAGAAATCATCATTCACATTCCCTCATGAGTCATGTTGATAAACAGATGCAATGAAATCCAGGCAGACAAACTATGATTACGTCAAAGATCAAATCTGAATAAGGAATAACAAATGTATTAAGTAAAAATGTACAATTATAGAGACAAACAAATGAATCAGGTTAGGCTACATAATAGTTTATAATAAAACCCAATATTGTACATATCACAAGGATTGTGAAGATCAGAGTATAGAGAAAGAAGGACAAAAGAAGTAAGATATTTGCAGAATGAAAGGAGAGGAATAAGTGAAGAGCAAAACAAGAGCAACGAATATATAGCTATATACAGGAAACTTGCATCCTCTTAAAGGGATGGCTCGGAGTAATGTCAACCTAGGGTCCTTTGCACCATGACCTCGAGCCAAACACCAAGACTTTTACGAGTTTAAATAAACTCCTGATGTACTTACAAACTTTCCAATGCCTCGTTAAATGAGTACAGAACCTATTTGCACTACTGTAGAAGTTTGGTACCATTCTGGGCATTATTAGTGGGGTAATTTACGAGATACAACCTTCGGATCCATTACTAAGCCATTCGGCTGATATCTCTAAATAAGCTCTAACTTTAATAATGTTCGACCAAAGGAAAAAAAGCTTGGCTCGAGGTCATGGTGCAAAGGACCAGGTTGAAGTTACTCCATACCATCCCTTCAAACTTATGTTTTAGTCTGATAAGAAAAGGTCAAACAGAGTGATCCATTATGTCAAAGTTGTAACGGCTAGGTCTGCGTGACTGGTGACCAAATGTCAAAGACAGATTGACGAGGTGTTGTTTTGATACTTTTAAGATAATATTGCAGATCTTGCATTAGGCTATCATGTCTGCAGAGATGGAAACAGACATATTTTGATACAAAGGTACATCACCTAATCAATTGTGATGGAAAATACACCCACTCGATCTTACAGCACAGAAGAGACGCCAAAGATCTTACATTTGGAAATAATCAAACATCAGAGCATATAGTAGAAAATATAGGGTATAAATTATTAAGGAAATAAATAACATGTCAAATAATAATATAATCTATAAAGAATATAATTAATAAAAAAAACATTAATCAAAATAATAAATTGAATACAAATAATTTCGCATAGCATACTACACTGTACCGTACACGCATTCCTACCGTCCAACACAAAAGCTGTTCGTGACAAAGAGTCTCAAAGTGAAATCTAGACTCACGCGTCTGCCGCGCGCGCGAGGCTCTCGTCCTCCTCTATCGCTGTCACTTTAATTCTTCTGTAAGTTTTCTTGACTTTCTATATATCTTCTATATGTTTACAATATAAATACAGACAGACAGAGCAATGTTTTATCTCTGCATGTTCAGCAGCATTGCCTTTAAATAGGAACGGCGCCATCTACCTGCTGGTACTGGTATCACAGTCTGACGCGCTGAGGTCAGGCTACTCTAAATAGTTGAACATAGCATACCTTAGTAGTCAGTCAATACTACATTTTATATTATTAGTTAGTTATGAAAATAAAGAAGTTTTAAGGTGTGTTTGGTATCAAAAATAGATTTATAAACAAAGTCCCTCAAACTTGCATACGGACGTAGGGTGAATTAAGGATGATTGGGACATAAGGTCGTATGGGACAGTATAACTATACAGAGTTTATTTTCTACACCTAAAGAGTGAAAAAAAAACTTTTTTTTGCTGAGCCCTAGCTGTGAGACCCATAGGGGTGAGACCACATAATCAAAATTGGGTGCCCTGGTGATGAGACATCCTGGGCGGGGCAGGCGTCAAACAGGAAGTTGACCCAGAAATAGATGGACTGAGGAAAATTACATTAGCTTTTGCTTATTTCATAGTAAGGTCCTAAAATTGTCGTAGCTATATTGCACAAACTTTTGACGGAAACACGAATATGATGCACCACTGATACAAAATCAGTAAAAAAAATGTGTTAATATCATGTTTCTATTTTCAGAATAGGTTGTTTTTATTTTGTCCCATCCACCCAAATTGTGTTTGGGTGGATGGGACAGCATGATTTTGAGTTATTGGGACTGTCTGTGTGTGTGTGTGTGTGTGTGTGTGTGTGTGTGTGTGTGTGTGTGTGTGTGTGTGTGTGTGTGTGTGTGTGTGTGTGTGTGTGTGTGTCTCCATGTTCACCAGGTTCAGAATGTTCCAAAGTTTAGTCCTGAACTAATCAGGCCTCATCCAAAAGCTGGCCCCAAAAAGGCCAATGGTCAACGTTGGGACAAGTTGGGAAAGTTGAGACAAAAAGCACCTTATTTGTATGAGCTAATTGTGGAAAATATAAACTACTTATGGGTATTATTGATAATAGTCTACAAGCTAATGAAACGTCATGTGGCAATTCACTTTTCAGTATTTATTTTTGTGTGAAAAATCAAAACGCAAAAAAAAAAAACACTCACTGGTGCAGATAACACCATCATACATTACAAGTTTGACTTAAGTTAGATTTAGTTAAGGTGATAATATGCATTTATGAAATGTAAAACTAATTGAAACTTGAAACTGATTAGTCTAAACAAAAGATGTATATTTATTTCATGGACTTTGACCTGTTTAACAGTTTGGTCAGTGCAAGTTCAACTTCTACATCCTCTTTTCAAGGGTGTCTGGTGGTTTCCTTTCAGTTTTTTTTTTCTCTGCATACAGTCGCACTTCCTCTCAGATTCATAGTTAAGTTAACCATCTTACAGCATATGAGCTCAACAAACAGAATGAGGACGGCGCAGCTTTTACTTTTCTGTAAGTCTCAGTTACTCAATGTACTTTCACTGTGATCTTCACACCACTGGATAGTTTTGAAGGTTGAAGGTATTGTGTGTTTTACTGTGTGTTTTATCTTCACAGTTCTGCTGGTGTGTCAAACTACAGAGAGTTTAAGAGATGAACGGGTGAATTTAGGGGGAAACGTGACTTTAGTCTGTCAGATTGATGTAAAAGAGATTTATTGGGTTTTCCAGAAACTGACAGATTCTCCAGTGCGGATAATGCGAACTTTCTCATCAGAATCTAAAGCACCTCAATTCTATGACGCAAGATTCAAAGACAAATATTTATCACCAACTTTGAGCCGGTTATTTATTAGTAACATTACTATTGATGAATTAGGAATATATTATTGTATAAAAACAAGCCCAACTCTACAGCTCAGCAATGGCACCAGACTTTACATCACTGGTAAGTATTTCTAAATCACATTTACAACTGACATATAACATGTATATATTTGTAACTATAAAATATCTAAAAACTAATTACTGTCTATGTTACTGCAATAGCCTAAAAGTATGCGCTTAAATATAACTCTATCAGAGGCTTTTAATTTGGCATTAAATCACAAAACTGATACAATTTTTCTATTCAAACAGAATCTGCCCAAGATCACAATCAAACAGAAAACAAAAATCAGTCACAACACTGTGAGAAAACACATATGGACAATACTACGGTTACATCCTTCGTATTGAACATTGTGCTGATTATCGCAATAATAGGTGAGATTTCTGTACAAAAAAGTAGTATAAAAAACATGATAACATGTTCAAAATGAATCTGCCCACTTATTTATAGTCATTTAAATTAAGTTTGGTGTATTCCTTTATGGAGAGTTTCTATGAAATGTACTCAAGTACTGTTTTATAATGTATGACTTCAGGTCTGTTAATACTTAAACTTAAGAAGCCCACAAAAAGTCGTCAAGATCGTCAGAATGTCGAACCAGTGCAGCTCGAAGATTATAACGCCGCACAGGTAAGACTTAAGTTACATTGCTATATGATCCACTTGACATTTTAGTTCATGGAAGACATTTTTTCCAAAATTTCCAGCTAAAAATGAAAAAAAAAGTCAAAGTATTTTATTGTAAACAGGAGATAAGGATAACAAAAGTGATGGCTCTTTGTGTAAAAAATGTCCAGCTAAAATGTCGTCATCCTAGTGTTTCTCTAGTAGCTGAAGATGTTTCGAAACTTGTCAGTTGTGAAATGATGGTGAATTATTTAGTGACTTTGACAATTTGCGAAACATCTATGGCAAACGCAAAACATGCAGTTAGCGAAAATACCTTTCAAAATCAATCAAATGTGTTCACATGTGAGGTGAAAGTGCCTAATTTCCTCTTCATTGTTCTCTAGTATTCTGAAATCGAGTTGCCAACATATTCCAGAGAAGAAAATCCCAAAAAGATCAACGGCACTTACGCGCTTCTCCAGAAGCCAAAGCCACATCATAGAGTTCAACACAACGTGAACCAACAAAGTTGTTGAGGTTGTTTTTTTGTAGGATGTGTAAAGGACAATGGGTTCCGTCACCGTTTGCATTAAATCATATTATTTACTTATTTATAAAATACATATTTTGTTGGATGTTGCTACCAAGTAGCCTAATCTTAGACATGTTAACAGATGAATCTTGACTGATGCGGTTTCAGTTTACAATAAGGTTTGATGCGTTAACATGACAAAACAATGAATGAATATGTATTAATCACTGTAAAAAGCGATCAGCTGACTTAACTTAAAAAAAAGCGAGGAAACCTGTTGCCTTAAAATTCCACACAACTTAATTTTTTCAACTACGCATGGTTTATTTACTTAAATAACGTGATTTACTTAAAAAATGTGAGGCAACGGGTTTCCTCACTTTTTTAACTGATCACTTTTTACAATAATGTTAGCGTATACATTTTTAAACATTTCCAATTGTATGAATTGACATCAACAATATTGCATTTAAACATTAAATACTACTAACTATATAAAATAATAACCTAAACTAATAAATTGTTTGTTAGATCATGACACTTAATGCATTAATTAATGTTAACAACTTGACATTAGTTTTATCACTAAGTTTTCTATAAGCAAAGTTTTTAAATTACTGTAATTGTGTATATTTTCTGTGGTTTATTGTGAGTTTTGAAGAAAACCCGTGTTGGTTTAAGATTATGTAGTTGTTCCCCCAGTCTGGTCAAGTTGGTATTGAACTGGTCTCATAACCTGATCAGCTGATAAATACCCCATCAAACTAGGCCAGAAAACCACTAAAAGTTGAAAAAAGTGCCAAAATGAATCATGAATGTGTCAAACAAAGTAGATGGCGGCAAGAAAAGCACATGCAGGTCTAGACACTGGTGTTTGTGCAGCATTGATGCAAGTTTTATCACGTAAATGTCATGTGAGAACATTGGTGAAAGTCCCACTTCCTGTTTTTGAACAAAGAGAGCAGCAGCAAAATCTCTGCATGCATTAAAGTAAAAAAATTGTTAAAAGGTCTGATTTTTAAAGTAGTGATGCAAACTTGTGTACTTGTGACTCAAAGACATTAAAACTCATTTTAAGTGACGGATGGAGTTTTTATTCGAGATACACTTACATTTGTACATTTTGTATGATAACACAATGTTCCAGGGGTGTTAACAACATCTATACACAAAAAAACAGTCATACTTAATATGTAGTTTTCCACTTTATAGTTATATTCAATGAAAATGACATTTATAGCAAATGACACAAACAAATGTACATAGGAATGGTGTAATTACACTAAATCCAGTATTCAGGAGCACAATCGATTGAACAACAAACAATAAATACAGTTAAATTTCAATTCTTTACATACTAACATCAGATTTTCCTCTTCGGTAGATTCACATTATGCAAATCCCCAAGATACGATGATTAAGAAGCATCACAAGCAATTTTATTTCTCTCTATCTATCAACAGGCATCAATAAATAATTTTATTTGTGTGTTTGATGGTGTCAAAAAGACGAAGCATTTATACAATAAGCAATTCAGTGGTGCACACACACATTAAAAATAAAACACACACACACGCACATTCAAATGCACTTCAATACTCAACACGAAATGGAATGGGGTTTGACGGACTTCATCAGTCCATTCGGATCTTCTGATTGGTCATCCTGTAGATGATGCTGTCGTATCCTGGATCCATGTTCCAGAGGTTGTAGGAAACGGCGATGACGGCTAAAGCTAACACGATCATCATCCACAGGATGATGTTGAAGATCACGGCGTACTCAAAGTTGTACTTGTAGGCCAGGTTGTAGGGGCTTCCTGGGTTACTCTGAAACAACCACACACTAGCATTCAATGTAGGTCAGCGTTCAAAAGTAGGTCAGCTATGGTAGTTTCTACAGTACAGTAACTGTCTTTTTGTTTTGGAACAAAACAAAACAGGTTATGGATTGAAAAGGTGATGGTCACTATAGCTAAAAACAATTGCTAAGGAATTGAAGGAATAAACACGCTAGTGCTAGCTAGCCAACTATGCAACTGCTGCCTACGCAATCAACTTTAAACGTCTTACAGCAGTTGTCCTCAATCGACTCTTTCTTCTCGTACCCTGACGAATAAACACAACGCTGGAAATTTGGACCTCATCCAACATCAGCACAATTTTATGTACACTTCATATCATCGTTTTCCTATGTAGGAATGTTTGGGTTTATACAGAAACTTACGATCTGCTTGGACTCGAGGATGGAGCGTGACTTCCTGGTCAGAGGGGCTTCAAACGTCTTTACAGTCACGACTTCTACAACCGCGTTGTTTCCATAGACGGTGGAGACGTCGTCTGCGAACTTCCGACACACACAAACAAACAGATTGTACTACAAGACTACTAAAAACTTTTAAAAATTAATTTAATAAATAATGAAATTTAATTAATATAATAAATGACAAATAATGATTGTGTGTTCATGACAGAGATGAATCAGATAAATGTGCAAATATCTAAATCTCAATAAATACTTAAATTATCTATTTTAAACATTAAACATCTGATAAACTGCAAATGAACGCATGTCACAAAAATCTTAATGTCATCCTAACATCTTTTAGCATCTTCCATTTAAAAAAATGTTGAATAAAACATGCTTGCAATAAAGGTTCTGAAATAAATTCTGTAATTAATAGTAATTGTAATATTTATTGACATAATGTACTTTATAAGTCTCAGGTGTCCCCAGAATGTGTCTGTGAAGTTTCAGCCTAAACTATCCCACAGATCATGTATTATATTCAAGTCCCAAAATGCCCCTTTTTGGGTGGAAGAAAAAACATGCAGTTTTCATGTGTGTATCTTTAAATGCAAATGAGCCGTTTCCCCCTCCCACTTTCCAGAAGAGGGCGGAGCCTTTTTCTGCTCGTGCCTGGGATACTCCAGCAACAGCAAAACAGGAGAAACCGTATGGAGCCGTTTCCACAGAACATGTTTTTGCATTCCACGGCGCTGCTTTTCCATTATTCTCTATGTAAACAAGCGATAGATGGACCTTGGGTTTTTCTCCCATTCGGGACCATTCACACACACACACAACGCAGTCAACACAGGCAGTGAAAAATGCAGTGTGGAGATGCATTTAACTTCTTTTAACTTGAGAGTTGCGTTTTTAAACCGCTGTAAGACGCGAGACGCGAGCATAGCGGCCAAACACGTCCGTCTAGCGCGGAAAAGTGGAGGACCTGAGATGACAGACACAAGCTCAGTACCTTCTGCAGAGCAGACGTCAGGATCCTGGTAGCGTCCGCGAACTGAGGGGAATCTGTGCCGTAGCGGCGGGCGATCTCCTCCAATCCCGCGAGCTCGAGGGAGTACAGGTCAGGAGCCGGGTCTTTGGCCAGATGCTTGTGTTTCTGCAGCTGTAGCAAACAACAAAGACGCTTCAATAACACAGAATCAAAGTTGCTGAAGAAACTGTCTGCATGAGACAAACAAGCAGATTCAAAGATGGCTAGATAAGCAAAACGACAATTATTCAAACTAAGAAACAAAAATTAACCCATGAAATTGAATGGAAGTGCATCAGAGAAACTGACCAGAGTTGAGATGTCATATAGAACCTGAACCTCAGACAGGAACAGAAGATCAGCCTGAAACACACAAAAACACATGTATATTTAGACCAGTGTCTTGTTTGTGGTGTGAAAAAAACGGCACGCATCTAATGATGTTTCGATACACAACAACTACTTTCACATGTCGATAATTTGAGAAGCCACTTCCTACTTTGGCTGAAAAACTGCTTCAGTAACTGTTAGAGTCCATGTCTGCATAAAGTGTGCATATACTATATACAATAATACATAAATAAACATATAAAAGACACACATACATGTTACATTTATTATATATAGGTATTGATTGATTCA
Source organism: Phoxinus phoxinus (assembly GCF_949152265.1). Taxonomy (NCBI): domain Eukaryota; kingdom Metazoa; phylum Chordata; class Actinopteri; order Cypriniformes; family Leuciscidae; genus Phoxinus; species Phoxinus phoxinus. The sequence goes on along the minus strand of NC_136895.1, from coordinate 20,650,607 downwards.
ATTTATATGCCATTTTCAGACAAAGTAAGCCTCAGTTTTGTGGTTCTTTGAATTATGTATATTTGTGTTTCCGTGCTGGAAGTTCGGTTGTTATGATGGAGAGGGTCATGTGACCGCATCCTCACCTCGTTATTACGGCTGAGAGAGCTGAGAGGAAGGGACGTGAGGACGGATCCGTCCTGGGACAGACGACCACGGATCTGTTGCAGGGTCACGGGCAGATCCTCAAAAACTGTGTTGGCCATTCCCATCATATACAGCCTCTAAAACACACAATATCAAGACATTAGACGCTTATTAAATGAATGATCTGGGTTCAATACATGATTTATTAACAACAACTGTGACATTCTGGTGATTCCCACAAAAACTATTTAGACCCGTCTATCAGTTTAAAAGCTAATTTAATTGAATAATTATAAACAATATCTTATAATAATTATAATTTAGATTTTTAAAAATATAATTATTAAACATAATTAGCCCTTTAGATGACAGTAGGACACTTTTTTTAGTGCCATACCAGCAAATGAGACAATTAAAAAAAGATAAATAATTAGATAAAACAAAGTATAATTTGACAAATTTGTTTCTTACAATAATTATTAATAAAAAAAAAATTCTTAAAATATAATCTAACAATTTAACATTTAATAATTGTACTTTTTTAAAAAATCTGTTAATACTTTCAATAAATAAATAAATGTTGCATGTTGGGAAGTCCAATAATATGTTCTTTATAGTAGGCCTCATTTCATCACATCAAAAGCATTACATAAAGCATTTCTGGCGTGCATCTTTATTTGCAGGGCAGAGAAGAGAACGGTGTGTTTGAGTCATAATGAAGCAGAGAAATCGACGTGGTCGTACCTCCTCACTGGGGGCGAGCTGCAGGACCACAGGGGTGCTGTCAGCAAACAAAGTGTGCACAGTGTTCGCCACACTGTCCAGAGTGAATGGAACCGGCTGGAACGAGATAGACAGATAGATAGATATTTATTTATAGTTTATTTGGTAGGGACAGCTACAGTGAACAGATACAGAATATCTTCTTGAAGCAATCCCATGTCAGTGTCATAGTGTTTATAGCCAAAGCTAATTCACAACACCTGTCCCTAGAAGGGCTTTTTATATAGAATATTACACTAGATGGGTAAAAAAAATAAAATTAAACAGTGAATACATTAAAAGGTCTAAAAACCAAACAGCACAAATAACACGTTTTGACATGTGTGATCACACGATCACACTGTTGTTGCTGTACGAGCCATGATTTTGTCCATTTTTTGAAGGTAGACAGTTTAGTTAAAGCAGAGAATGTCTAATAAGGGGAGAAGTTTCACTCTCGCTACACTTCCGGCTTCTGAACTGGTTGCAGTTCCACTCTGGCTCCACATGAGGGCGCTCACAGGACGAGTGCAGAATGAATGGAGGTCTATGGAGCTATACCCCTTAAAATCCACTTTTCTCAGGATATGATTTTTTGTTTAGTAACTTGAATGTTGTATTCGAAAGGAGATACCAAAAAAATACACATTGCTGGGTGTTAGATTTTTTAGAGTCACTTATTTGCTTTAAAAAGTCTTTTAAAAAGCCAATGACGTCATACACATCGTACGACCAAAGATACTGCTTTACGGCAATCCTTCAGTCACTTTGGTGTTTTCGCGCTCTGCACTTTCTTTTCTCTCGAGGCATCAACAACACAGCTGACACAGGTAAACACACGTGCTAGAGGAGTTTTTGCTAGAAGACATTCTGTTCCCGCTTCGGATGCCACGATGCCATCAAGCGGTATCTCTGGCCATAATCAGTCCTTCACTGACCAATCAGCGTTCATTAGTAAAATGCTAGCGTGTTATGGGCAACAACAACTCAACCTGTAAGAAATCGAAAGGACATAAGTACTCGTTCATTCAACTTTCGACCTATAACCCATGTTGAACTTGCAAAACCTACAATCAAATCTGAGATTTCTCAACGGCAATCGGCTGAAAGAGACAAATTTAGCCGTCTAGCCCCATAGACTCCCATTCATTTTGCACTCGGGCGATCGCCCCCAGTGGAACTCTGGTGGAACTACAACCAAAATTCGGTACAATAGGACTTAATAGGGAGTGGGCAGGCTCTCCGTAGACGGGCTCTGGTTAAAGTCTTCATCTCAGCAGGGAGAGAGTTTCATTGGTTAGCTCCTTTCACAGAAAAAGCAGCCTGAGCAAAAGATGTTTTACAAAATGGAAAACAACTTAGTCTCCACATGTAGCTGCTCTCGTAGATCTAAAACTCTGCAGTCCGTTTACAAAAATACAAAGCGGCTCGGGGGCAAGTCTATTCAAACATTTAAATACAAGCTTTATATGGCTAAAGTTATAAAAAGTCATAAAGCTTAAGATTTTGTGTTTAGTTAAAATAGAATGGTGATGAAATCTTATGGGCTTTTTAATCTAACATTTTAAAGGCACGATTATAAATCCGTTCAAGAGGCTTTAGAGGTTTGGTTGGTCTGAGACCAGACAGTGGTGCAGTACGACAGCTGGGACAAAATCTTTGTATTTAAAAAGACATAAGCACATTTGAATATTAAACAAATCCTGATTGTCCTGAAACGATTTATACTGGCCTTCATTTTTAAAGATTTTGATGTGACTTTTAAAATTTAGCTGAGAGTCTAACATGACTCCTAAATATTCAATTTGTTCAATGATTTCACCTTTCATTTCAATGTTTCATTTGTTTGCTGTTGGTTTCTTTTTTATAGAAAAGCACATGGATTTGGTTTTCTTTGTATTAAGTGTCAAGCAGGAAGGATCCATTTAACCAAATTGACACTTTCTCAAAACTTTGTGTTACAAAGACTTTGCCCACATAAACCACTGTGTCATCGGCATACATCTGAAGGGCAACCTCAGGAAGCTTGTTCATGTACAGGCTAAAGAGAATAGGCCCCAATATAGATCCCTGTCATAATTTTACATTTAGTTTTAAAGATAGATAGATAGATAGATAGATAGATAGATAGATAGATAGATAGATAGATAGATAGATAGATAGATAGATAGATAGATAGATAAAGAAGTGGCATTAGTCTCATGATAGAAAAAAAGAGAAGTCTTGTGGGGAAACTACGCTGCTACTTAATCCTGAAACATCCTGATTTTCTGACACTTACAAATTTAGCTGTTAAACTTTTACCCCTGTTTTCTGGATCTAAAGGGAATTATTTAACCTATTCAACTGACAACCTACACAAAAGCAAGAAGTGAGAGAAAAACACGCACCAGCACAGAGATTAAAATAACTCAAGCTCGTGAGAATGCATCACTCACGTTTTCGAGAGGGTAAGAGGAAATGTTTTTCGGAAAGTCGAGGCTGTCCATGCCGCGCACGACGATCAGAGCGTTTGCGCGCGGGCGTTGGAACAGCGAGCCGGCCGCCAGACCAGGCCAGTCAAGATCCTGCAAACCAAAGCCACAAGTTCACCACAGTGTTTACATGAAGACATCGTACGTGCTATTACACAATTAAACAGACATCATGATACCTCACGAACGGAGAAGCCCATGGTTAGGGCCACTAAATCAGGGATCTTTTCTCCTGATATGGGCCACTGTCCATCCCGGAAGGTCACGTACGGCGGACTGCGCAGAATGGTCAAACTGTCGCCCAAAACACCTGAGGGAAAATAACACAGAAAACAATGTTGATGTATTCTCAGTCACAATGTTTCTTTGCATTAAATGACACTTGCTTTGACATTTATTACATGTTAAATTACATTCAAATAAATTAATAAAACTTGACATAAATTAATACATAAATATACAGTATTACAGTAAGTAGGGGGGGGGGGGGGGATAATGCAACATAATTGAAACTAAATATGTTCCAAATTTTACACATTTTAATTTTAGGATGCACAAACATAGTCATATTTGGGTCTACGTGGCATTTGAAAGACTGTAAATCCGTGTCCTAACACAATTATCAGTATAAACAACTAACATAATCGTAGAATTGATCAATAATAAGTAGGATTTGTACAGTGAACCATGACTGTCACATGACATGCTATTGCTTCCTCATTCACTATCAACATTTAACACCGAAAGCCTTTTTGTTTAACAGCCTAAAGCAATATAATCACAAAATGGTACGAAATTCACATAAATTAATTATATTAAATGAATTCTATTGTATAAACGAGAGATATTTGATCCATTAATATGACTGCGGATTATGGCATCTCACTGCAGCCGCCATTATTTCATTAAACAAACGCTAAAAACACACCGACCTGTCAAAATAAAACCACGTACACGTCAAAGAAGAAGTACAACGCATATTTACCTGATAAAAGTGCTAAAAGCGCAAATACTGTGTTCATAATTGTTCGATTCATCTCCGGAGGATTTTCTGATGCACTGCTCTTCCTCGTAACACCGGTCACATGACCCGGACCAGCAGTGTCGCGTGACGTCGTGCGTCATGACGTCACGGTGAGTCCCACAGCGCTTCAGCTTTCAATGTGTAACTCTTAAAACTTTAATGAATTTGTTCACTAATGTACATTTTCTAAATATATGTTTAAAATAGTATCAAGACAAATTATTAACATAATTGTAGCTTTTAGCAAGAGACAAGTAGGCCTTTTAATGGTTTTGTTGAAATTAAACCATAAAATGGTTTTCTATCTATCTATCTATCTATCTATCTATCTATCTATCTATCTATCTATCTATCTATCTATCTATCTATCCATCCATCCATCCATCCATCCATCCATCCATCTCCCTTTCTATCTATCGCTGAATGACCTTCAAACCAGGACACGTGACAAATATGATTTAATAACCTTTTACGTCCTATAACCATCGATTAACCCATGAGACCCATCAAAATTTGTCAAAAAAACGCAAAAAACATTGTATTGTCACTAATGGTCACTAAACGCGCCGTTATCGCCACGGAGGAGCAGGACAAGCCTGTGTCGTTGCGCGCGTCCGCTTCCAGGAACGTCGCGTGCACAGTGTAAACAAACTGAAAGTACCGGTAGGCCTACTACTGAGCAGCCGGTATCGCAGTCAGTCATGAAACGCCAGCAACAGATGACTTTAATGTCTTCATGGATGAAAAAAAAGAAAGGAGATGTGAGTTGGTTGGTTAGCAGTAATTTAGCTCAGGTCAGGATAATCGTATTTTCTGTCTACACCTGTTGATGCTAGCCTAGCGTTGACTGACTAACGTTAACACATTGTTGCTAGGTAACTTCAGACCGTTAGCTAAACATAATTAGCTAACGGTCTGAAGTGTATATACAATGGTATATACAATGTATAATACATTCTATGTAGTGTACCATGAAAAGCATATTCTGTCAGCAATGACACGCAGACTCTGACTGCTAGTTTATTATAGGCCTCATCTAATCATAGATGCAGAAATATTTGAAATGACCTAAAAATAGATGCAGAAATATTTTTTTAAAGTCTTAATAATAAATGTTTTTCTAAACTTGGGCTATTTTTGTTCACCTACAATATTTGTTAATCTAAACTGTAATTACATTTTTTAATTATTATTAAATTATTATTATTAAAAAATATCTGACGACATTCGGACTGCCAATCACAGCAGAACCATAACACCTCTCACAGGAAGACCTAACTGTGTTTTCATTACTGAATGATTCAGCGTTTTGAACGAATCAGTTGAGTCAAAGATTCAATGACCCGTTAATAAATGCCTAATTCCTGAACGAATTGGCAGTTTGAACGAATCGTTTGAATAAATGACTCAATGACTCACTAATTTAAACGGTCGCATGCCGCCATCTACTGGTGGTTTAGTTTCGTGTTTAAAAGTAGCATTCTTTCCAATATTTTATATTTGCACTTTCAAAAAATATTGTAAACAATCTCATAACATTTAATGCAGTTTTAAATTGTCAGTGTAAATTAGGCTATTTAAGTTGATCGGTAACAGCCATATAGTGTCTTACTATTCTAATTTATTTTATTGATCAAATTGGAGAATTTAAAATGAAAGATGAATTATATAAAACAACTAGGGAAAATGCCCTTAATAAAGGTTAAAATTTCATAAATCTATAGATTTAAATATGTAAAAGCTGACTGAACACTGATGAGAGAATAAATAATATTTTCATAAAAAATGTATGGACAAGCAATTGTGAATGACCAATTTATACTTGTTTGAAAGACAAGCACATGAAAAGGCTTAATGTCAAGCCCTGAGTTAGCCTAGTATTATGGTTATGTGGCGAGCCTGAGTATAGTTTTACACATCAGCCCAGTAAATTCTGTAAAGTTAGTGATACGCAGAGTCAGTGTTTTTTGCACATTAATCTGAAAATAAATGTGGCACTCCCAGTTTTTCTGATGCACATCCAGAGACTTTTTTTGGCTACGCTAGTTGACTCAATATGATCATAACTCGTTTTTATATCAGAGCACAGATGAGGTGGAGCTACTTCAGAACAGAGAGGGTGAGACAGGGAGAAGCAGTATATACTGATTGTCTTGGCTTGCATGCATCCAATATTGTGATGTTATAGGCCTACTACTGCATAGAGAGAAAATTTTGATCGGTTTTGCGCAACAATCGGGAGATGGGGACCGCCACCCAATCCCCCCCCCCCCCCACCCCACTCCACCCCACCCCCTGCCTATAACCTTATACGAGCTATATACAATACATAGGCCTACATAAACATACATAGGCCTGTCTCAGCTTACACAGGCTACTTAAAAACATAATTTACCAAATTATTTAAATATAGCCTATTGTATAGAAATTCTGTAGGAATTAGAGCAATTATTGATAAATTGACATTTGATTGAATCTTTCCTACAAATCAAAGCCTTTCTAAAAGTGTGCACATAATAAAACCAATACCGACGTTAAACTTGTAGGTTTTAGATCTTTTGAAATGTTTCATTTACAAAACATGTATGTATATTTTTCTTTTCTTTTATCATTTGAAAGAAGCAAACAAAACGAGCTTGCAACTCAAGCCCCCTCTTCACCATTGCCGCTTGTGTTGTAATATCATCGTTCTCCGCTTGGAGGAGCTCTTGCTCCGTCACTCATCGCTCGCGTCGATCTCCGCGCAACAGCGATCATTCACCAGCCGGAGCCTGTGAGATTACGTGCATTCAAATCAGACCGTCACCATATGTTCGGCCGAGAAGCCTAAAATGAGTCATGATATACTTCAAAATAAATGTATATTGAGGTAATAAATAAGTGGTGACAAATAATTATTGAATAATAAATTGAAAATAAAGTCTGGGTGGAAAGTGAAGTAAAAAAGCTGAATCTAAATATTAAAATAAAAAATATGCATGTCCAAATGAACTTCAGATTCTACTTATAATGAATCAGACGTTGCTAATGTTGGGTAATGCAATTAAATGTAAAAAAAAGAAAAGAAAAAGAGAGATGACTCAGGCCTAGTAAAACTATGTAGGGCTAACCAATCAAATATGGCGAGTTGATGCCCAACTTTTTTTTAAAACATCAAGAACCTTAAGAAAGTGTGTATTTTAGGTGTTCGTGTGACGACACCATTTTTTAACACTAACATTTCTTTAAACAAATTTCCATGCATATATTTCAGTTTATCAAAATATGTATGCATGAATAAACATTTAAGCTATAGGCTACATTTTTAAAGAACCAGCAAACTGCTGTTTAAAAAGTTTAAGGAGGAGTAGGCTAACATGTTGCACTGCAAGACATGTCAACTAACCGGCAACATATTCAAAACACAACTAAACCTTTACTAAAACCATCCACAGCATAATCCATTTAACATGGACGTTTCGAAAGCAACCCGTTCCCCTTTCTTGCCCGCGGAGTGTGTGTTTAGTATATTCCGTCCCGCATACAGTGTTGTTTGAGGTCCGTTCTCGCCCTGAGCGCGGGACTGGAGCGCGCCGCCGATCTGACTGCTGAGCGCGACCCCGTGACACGCCTCCTCTGATTTTCACATTCCATTAGGTAATTCAATAGCAGACAATTAGACTGACCCAGCCATTGGCCCACCCAACGGGACACTGCCGACACAATGACCCTGATAGGGCAACGTTGCAGAAGTCTGGAGTTCTGTGTCATCCATCTGAGCCTGTCAATTATTAATTAGGCTATAGTTACAGAGAAGCGCAAGTTATTAGATAAATTAATGTTAAAAAAAAAAAGTCATACATATATTTTCAAAAAAGTTTTTTTTAGGTTTATTCAGCTGTGACCTGAACAAAATGCACATTTTCGTAATCATGTGAACACATTTTATTATTATTATTATTATTTAAATTATTTATTTATTATAGGCTAGGTAGGCTAATAATAAAACACCAGTATGCCAGAAATTTTTGTAAAAAAGTTTTTAGTTTATTTATTTTTTCTAGTCATTTTGTATCATTTTTATTTGTTGTTTTAAATATAATTATTATTGTCATTATTATTATTGTTAGCAGACATTTATTTATTTATTTAGCCTATTAATAAAACACTGCTAAGCTAAGTGTGCCAACACTTTTTAAACATTTGTATTTATTTAATTTTTTTCTAGTCATTTTGTATCAGTTTTTTTTTTTAATTGTTGCTTTAAAATATTATTATTATTATTAGGCTACTATTAATATTGACATCATCCTAATTATTTATTTATTTATTTAACAATAAAACATTGTACCAAGCTAAGTATGCCAAAACTTTTTAAAGTATAGTGTTTTTCTAGTTTTAATGATTATTATTGCAATTATTATTATTGGCAGACATTCATTCATTCATTCTTCATTCATTCATTCATTCATTCATTCGGTATATTAATAAGACACTGTACCAAGCTATATATGCCAACACTTCATGATAAGTATTTTTTCTAGTCATATTTGTATTATTGTATAATTTTTTAAAGGACGGACGATGGACTCGGCTCGTTCTCAGCTGGTCTGATGGCTTTGAATGACAGATCACGCCTGCAAGTGACAGTGTCTCGATGAGCGGACATTAACACCGGCGCTGATGGCCCCTCACACTCACTCACACACACACACACACACACACACACACACACACACACACACACACACACACACACACACAGACACGTCTCTTCCCCTTCCTCGGTCTCTTTATTCTGCGAGTAAACGCGAAGCACATCGCCTCGGGCTGTGAACACAATGGAGAGCTGGAGAGGGTGGGACGGAGGGGGAGAGAGACCCCATGCATGTATAAATGAAGGCTGTGTGGGGGAAGGTAGGGGCGGCCTTGACGAGATCAGATTAAACAACAATACAAAAGCCCACCACACTCGCCTCTTATTTATTTACATTCTAATGAATGGGGAGCGTTTGTGTCAGCTGAAGAATTCTAATATCCTATAAGGCCTTCGCCGTGTTAAATCAGGGCTAATGGCCTGTTTATTCCGGGATTTATTTGAGGAGATTCGGGAGTGTTGGGATAATGGCCGTTGTTTAAATATGTATGTCAGGATGAACACATGTCTATAACATACATCGTATATTTCAACCATATATGCTCTTAAAGCTGCGATGTGTCAATGTTTCTTATCAGTAGATAACAGTATCATTTTCTTTTACAATATCTTCAGAATTGTGGCTACATTTATAGTCTTCAGATAGCCTAGTGTCTGTTTTGATTGAATTTGGGCCTAATTTGCTACTGGTTAACACGACAGATTTTGCAACACGATCTCAAGTGCATGCGTTTCGATAGCATTAATTTTATTTATCGTAAATAGGCTACACCCCCCAAAAAAAGTTTTTGTGTGCATGATACCGTATCATTGATACGCACTGTGTACCCCCTTATGTAGGATTAGGGGTGTGGAGTGCGTGCGTATTACACGCCATAAAGTGCGTATCATATGCAGGCGAACACTATTTTTTATGTTGTAATAAATGGCACGAGAAATTAAATTCGTGCTATAGATACGCACTTTCATAAGATCGGGCTGGGTTTTTTCACAATGCAATATCTCAGAGTTTCAAATCAAAAAGATTGCAAACTTACTTTATTTTGTATTTTTTTCTAAAGTATGCTCAAAATATATCCAAAACATACCACAGAAGCTATATTAGACTTTTATTCATTTTATTTGACAAAGAGGCTAAGTTTGACCAAAGCAGCCAGAATTAGGCAATATATATATATATTTAATGTGGCATCAGACTGTAGTTTTTTGGATCATCTGTCTTGATCTCTACCATAAAAGAGATAGAAATAAATAAAAAATCTCAGAGGGACAGTTTTGGGACACTTGCTACCCTTATAATGGGTTTACATTACACTATACCTTCGCGAACCGTTCGCGCCTGTGAATGTAGGACTCTGAGCACGTTCCCGAGCTCTTTAAGCACGTTCCCCAGCGCTGTGACCTCCAGGTCGCCTCCCCCGGGGATGATGCCTGTGTGTGGGGGGAGGGTTTGCCCGTCAGGCTGTGGCCAATACATCCTCCGTCAAAGCCCCGAGCAATCCTGTTATCCTGTCCACACGCAGCTCGCGCGATTATCCTGCTCCTCTTCTCGGGCTCTCGCGCACAGACGACACATCACTCATTACCAATATTTGATTTGAACTAATTCTTATTTAAAACGAAATACACGTCACAATAGCTAACAAATGAATGTTCTAAAAAATTCTGAATTTTCTAATTTTTTTCTAAATGTTCTAAAAATTTAACATGTCCGAACATTTAAGTTTAGTTGTGGGAACTTCATAGCTATAGGCTAATCATTTCAATAGGCTAAGTCGTGTTGTTCGATATAGGCCTGCTGTAAGATAAATAGTTCAATTATTTTTTAACCTTCAGAGCAATTAGGCCTATTTTGTTCCCAGGTTTACAAAAACATCATTAACACTTAAAACATCTTGAGAATTTGACATCTTAAAAATCTAATCTTAAAGGACATTTAAACCCATGTTGAACGTGTTTTGTGGGAACATTCATCAAACATATTTTAGGAAAGTTTGTCCATAACATTAACCCATTTATTTTTAATTGTAGCCTATATGTCTAGACGTTTGGGTTTAGCTTTATAGGCTATCTATAGGGCCCATGCAACAAGGTCAGTGATCTTTTTATTTTATTTTTTATTTGACTTTAGTACAATAAAAGGTCAACCGCAAATATTCTTGTTAAACAAACCTGCAACCATTTAAATTTTTGAGGTAATAGGTCTATATTTTTTTCATCTAAAAACAAAAATCTAATTTTAAAGGACATTTAAACCATGTTGAACGTTTTCTTGTGAGAACTTTCATCAAACATATTTTAAGAAAGTTTATCCATAACATTAATTAACCCATATTTTTTTGTCTTGACATGAAGTTTGGCTTTAGATTTATATTTCTATATGGCCCAACAGGTCAGTGATCTTTACTTTATTTTTTATTTATTTTACTTTTGAACAACAAAAGGTCAACCACAAATTGTTGAACAAAACTGCAACCATTTTAATTTAGTATATATTTTTTAGATAATATAGGCCTATGCGGAAAAATGGGGCTAGGGATTAACGGCGTAAGTGTTAAAACGTGGGATTTTAATGATTGATTTGTTTAATCTATTTCAATGAAAATACACACTTTCTGCTTAAAAAAAAGTTACATTCATATAGCCATTAGCCACTATCTATAAGATTTAAAACACCCCGTACATCAGCCTACCACCTCCTTCTCTCTATATAATATAAGCCAAAAATACCGTTTTGTGGTTTTCCAAAAGCCTCTCAGCGGCACTGCCGATTAATTTTGTTTACGGAGCCCGTGCGCTGTGCGAAACACCCCCTCGCGCTGTATTCTACACGGGCGCATCGAGTCGTACAGAGGGAGCGCAGCCTACTGGGTTTATGGTAATTGCGGTTGTTCCCCCGACTGGCCTTCTGGGTAAGAGAGCGAGAGCGAGCGCGTGAGTGAGAGAGAGAGCGAGTGTGAGAGAGAGAGAGAGAGACAGGCGTCTCGCGCTCAGCTTTCATTCCCCGCTGCACGCGCTTACCGAGAGACACGCATACACAAGCAGCAGTTGCGCGAGCGTTCAGCGCGCCAGAGGGACATCGCGTATCGGAACCGGGACAAAGAGAGACGGGACATTTCCCGCTAACGGTCCGTTATATTAAAGAGAGCGGGGATTTCGTGTGGCAGTTTTGTTGGCCAGTTCTCAGTAAATGTGCGTGTGAGGACCGGGTCCGTGGACACGAGAGCAAACACATTGCTGCCGTTCTCTCGGCGTGGCTCTCGATCGCTCGTTGTCTCGCGAGCCCAACATGGCGCTGCGAGGCGTCATATAGCAGACTGAGTTCAGTTCAGCCGGAGCCCCGGGGATTTTTCGCCACCTGTGCGTTCACGCGGTTCGTGTCGAAGCGATCATCCTCTTCTAAATCAAAGGAATTACGTTCGACTGCTCCTGCATGGATGTATATGGATGGAGCCCCTATACGTGTTAACAGTTTTTCCAGGAGTGGATATTCGGCAAGTCCGGAGATACTTTGAACTTCAGAAGGACTTCCTTTGAAAACAAAGACAAAACCAGGGTTACTAGGTTGACCTAAGTTATAGAGGCTACAGAGTAATGCAGCTTTTAATAGGAGCATCTGATCCTCTTTGTTTTAACGGGAATCTTTGCATATCTTAAAAAACTAAAATCGAGAAAACTTGCATTTAAAGAGGAAACCCCATACGTTCCGTTTGACTCAATGAACAACAGGCATCACTTCATTCAGGTAAGAACATTATAAGCTTTATTGTGTTTTCCATGCCTTATTTGCCTGTTTGTTCCGTTACATTGTCCAGTAGGCAAATGCGTACGATCCGTGTCGTGCGGACCTTTGGCAACGCTAAAGAGGGTTCGTTCTTGATACTATAGAACTATTTTAAACCACGAATACCCATATAATCTTCTGTTTTGACATATTTGACATTTCTGCTTGAAACTTGTGCTTGTTGACAAGTTTTCAAAACATTGTCTCTTGGCTGACTGCATGGTGTCGCGATCTCAATGTTGTTGACATTTCTTGTTGGTTGTTGGTGTTTGTGAAGAAATTGCTCTTAATTTTCCAAATCGAATAATGTGGTGTTCTGTTAGTCAAGGACTCTCACTAGCTAACAAACCATTTCCCACGTTACGGGACTTTCCTTTATAGTAGCTGACCTTTTTTTCACTGTGTATCTATTCAAAGCGAAAACCAATCGTAGATTTTGTGGAACTGTTGGTTTCTGTGAAATTCACGTGTTATTTTTTTTCGTATTGAGTAGCCTAATGAGACGCCAGAAAGCTTGCTAGTGCGCGCTCGCAATGGCGCGTGGACTTTCTTTTTCCGATCGGGATACACCGCGAGCGCTATTGATTTCACGAGCCTCGCCCTTTTATATGACGGTTACCAACCTTATGAAAGTTTTAAGAAATTGTTCCTTGGGGTTCCTTGCAATTCTGTGGAAAACGAGAAGTTGATCTGTCCTCCAAACAAGTAGGCTACGTTTGGAAGTCACCTCCACTTCTTTCTTTTTTTTCTTTCAGTGAGCTTTGTAAGGGGGCCGAAATGACACATTGTGGACAGAAGAAGCCTAAGAAATTATATAAAATGAATTAAAGATTTTCTATGGAGTCTTGTTCCAGACATTGAAGCGAAATGTTTTTCAGAAAAAGCGCTTTGTGGAGACACTGTAAGTCCGTCTTTTGTTAGTAACGAATGTTGATGAGACACTTCGCGACCTCATGCGCTCAAAGTTATTCGCTGTCTGGTTGTGTCCGGGACGGGAGGAAATGACTTGACCAGTTCCTAGAGAAGACATTGACAGTTCTGTGTATAATCAGTCATAGACGGTTTAATTTTTAGTAATCTCTTTGTCCTCGACAGGCGCGGCCGTTTGAACGTTTTGAGATCCATATATTCAGGATATTTTTCTCGACTTGGAATATTTCATCCACTGTCACGCTGTCGTGTGATTCTCTAACAACAGTGCTATATTGTCGCGCCCTGAGGCTTTCTTTGTAGGAAAACCCGCTGTAGGCCAAGTTGTTAAAGAGTGATGGTATCCGAAAGTTATAGGTTTAAATCCCACAAGGGCTGATCAATGAACCATTATCACTGTGCAATGAATAAGACACCTAACACCATATCCAGGTTGACTTAATGAGTGCAGTTTAAAAGCTATTACATTACTAATTAGTACTATTTGTGTGGAGTTTACATAAAATAGACAAACATGGTTTCGATAAAGCGAAGACTTAACATTGCTGGCTGTTGTTACTCTTGCTGAGGCAAATTTAGGCCTCTCTCTCCTGGCCTGTTTTTTTTTTTTTGTCAAACCCGTGGGTTAATTTTTCACAGAAGTCTCGTTTCTAAATGGTTGCGACGTGCTATTCTGCATAATTAAAGCGCTGTGGACGCTATTAATCAAACATGTCATAACGCATTCGTATGAATCCTGGTGGAAAGAAAGCCCTGGATCCATCCATATTTTCATAGGCTTGCCTAAACGGCTACTACAGATTTTTTTGGCATCCTTTTAGCGTGACTCAATCATAAAAGTGCATTTCAACGTGACACGTATTGCTGAACTCTTAAAATGTTGTTCCTCAACATCTCTTGTTACGGATTCCTAATAAGATTCTCTTGACCGTATATTGTTGAGTTGTCCATTGCTTCTTTGGAGAATAGAGTGCTTGATGTCAAGTTCTTTAAATCAACGTGGACTGTTACTTTGAGTTCTTTTAGGCATACAGACCTAGATCTGAAGAAGGCAGTGAAAAATAGTTTGTTGCTTTTAAATCGTCATATGGAATCATATAGGCTTCTTTTACCTTCCAATTTAAACCTTTATTCGTGTCAATTTACACGGTCAATTGAAGTCTTTTTACTTTGTCCCAAATCACACATTGCAAACTTTATAGAGTGGAACTGATGACATTTGATGTGATATAAAACCCAACAATCTGCTCGTTATTAGTCCTAATCTGTCCAATAGCCTACAACCTGAAACGTGTGTAGCGCTTCTGTTTTTGTCTCAAATGCCACACACATTTTTTTATGTCTACATACGCATTCACATTTTATTTGTTTTTGTAAATGACATTAAATATAATGTACAGTGTTTGTACACGAACTGGCACGTATATGGGTTGTTTCCCCCCGTTTATTTGGTCCAGTCCCCCCGGCTCGCCCGACTGAGACCCCCCGCTCTCCGGATTGTCAGCTCGGTGTGAGCTCACGCCTGCATGCTCTCCTCTGTCCTCACCCACGGAGCCTGTCTGCTGGAGACGCACCAGCCTATATTCCGATGTCAGCGTCAGATTTGCAAGAGAGAAAGTGTGACATGTCTGCCCCGTATTGTAATGCTCTATACATACCCGCGGGTGGAATTCAGACCGACAAGTCATGGCCTGAGTTAAACCGGTGCCACAGTTCAGGGAATGTTTGAAGTGATTAATGTTGGCCATGAATCTGACAGAAATCAGACCACCAAAACGATCCACATGACAGAGTTTGGCTGCATTAGAGGTTACGGAGATCTCGTATGATATTACATGTTTTGCCAGCGTTTTTTAGCCTACTACTTTTTTTTTTTTTTTTTTGCTGGATTTCGTTTAACACGGAATATTTTAGTCTGTTTCAATGTGTGCTTCAAACTTTGGTTTGTTCCTGGACCTCAAAGTTTATTGGCTATAGAAAAATGTATCAGAAATGTTAAAATATGCTACTTTGGGACAAAGAGCGTATCATTTTTATTATCTATTTTGGCGGTTTATCTTATTTTATAATGACTTCTGTAGCCTATCATTCTGCTTCCGTTAGTTAGAATTTTAGTTTGTGTTTCAGAAATAAACCTTGATGATCAGTCAATGGATCCTCTTTGCGCATCTGTCTCAACGAATCCATTCCTCCACATGTTCTAGATGTTTGCAAAACATCGGGCTATATCTTCAACTGGCTATTTAACTCCTAAGTATCAGTGAGCAGACATCCTCATAGTTGCTTTCTTTACTAAATAGTATTGCCAAAGTTTGCTTTTGTCTTGGCAACCCGTTTGGGTTTTATTCCCAGCGCTTAGTTCGTGTGAGGGTGGAGGGATGCACTCGGATCGCATTTCGGAGTTTGGCTCCCGCTGGAGACGTCACGGTTTGATTGAAGTTTCTTCTCGGTCCGAGCGGTCCCGCGGGACGGCCCGCGCTGAAACAGGAGAGCTCTTCTCTTCGCTTCGGCAGCTTTTGTGCCGCAGCAGGAGCCCCGCTCCCGGAGCGACGCCTACCCTTGAATACATTGTTTTCTTTTTCTTTGCTCTGTGTTTCTTATTTCTCACACCTTAAAAGCTGAAATTCTTGATTAAATACTGTATTCGAGATAATGGACCATAAAGATATGGTTTGAAAATGCCACTGCCATTTAAGGTTTTATTTATTAATTAGTAAAACGGGGATGAGGTAGGCTAATATATATAGGCTACCCAATTTGCTCGTTATCTTGTGCAGGAGCTAAAACAGCCTTGGCTGTGTCTCGGGAATCGTAAGGAATTGACCCGTTCTGCCTCATTTAACTCTTCACGGACGTTTCTTTTGAGACTTTTGAAATATTTGGGGTGAAAAGAATAGCAGTTCTTACATGTTGTCATATGAACAACCAGTCAATAATAGCCATATACTAATTTAAATCTAACGAGCCTTATGGACAAACATAAGAGATCTTGGTTCGATTGGAACAAACATTAATTAGCTAATTAATTTAGCAACCAATCCGACTGAATAAGTGTTTTTGATTCACTAAAAAGAACCGACTCAATAGTAATTCGGTGGGAAATCGGAGCACGAATTCGACTCAAGAGTCAATCAACCGTGAATCGTAGGCTAGGCCTACACGTTCACTACATTTTCGCGCTGTAAATTCAGTAGGCCTACCAGTGTTTCTGTACCGCTGAATATTGGTGCAAAAAACACCGTGAAAGTATTTTATTGTCGTGTTCGGTCAGCAACGGAACCGGTTCCGAATAAGCACCGGTTCTTCCCGAGACCCCATGCGCTTAAAGTCTCAAACCCAATTCGTATCGATTTGTATGCGCAAGCAAGAGGGGGAAAGACAGACAGAGAGAGGGTTAGCGAGAACAAGCGCTGTATAGTCTCTAGAGAGCACGCACGCAACCCACCATTTCAAAGCAGCGCGGAGCGCACGAGGCAGACGGAGAGGTGAGAGAGAAAGAGAGAGAGAGAAAGAATGGCTGCGGGGGCCGCACGCGGAATGTGTGCGCTGCCAGCGCGTGGGGCTCGCAGCAATTCGTATCGCTTCTCGCAGCTGAATGTCTGCAGGCAAATAATCACTTTTGTACATGTTGTCTTAAATATCCGCGCCCTGCCCGCAGAATGTTTTGCTCGTCATTTTCTAATGAGCCAGACAATGCACAAGCGCTTATAAACAAAAAGTTGTGTTGTGGGATGCGAATGATGCATGTTGTCTGAACCCTTTGACTAAAATCTAGGCCTAATTTTGTCTCGTTTAAATTATAATTTTTGTCTGTGTGTTTTTGCAGGCATTTAGCCTCCGTCTCAGGGGCTGATATATTATATTCGAGATGGATATAAAGATGAAGGTCTTGATAATAATACTATCTTGAGTATTTTTTTCTAATAATTGTATAGCCTACTTTTTATTGTTTTAAAATAGGCCTTAAGTTTTTATCCCTGCCCTGGATTTTGTCTTAAACTATGAGTGAAATAAAATTGAAAAATCAAATTTGCTTCTCCTATTATTTCCCCCATTATGTCATGCGTGAAAATATTATTCAGTTGTGTGTATTTGGGACAATTCTATGTAGTCTTATATGCACTAAATAATATAATCACCGCAAATACCACAAATCACCATGAAAGTGTAAAACGTCCTTTTACATATAATGTGATAGGCCTACATAGCCTACATGATCGTAAATTAGGCTATGTTTGTAACAGGCTATTTCACCTGCAACTTATGACACGTTCACTTTAAGTTAGACATTGGACGCTTTAGGATGAAGGCAATAAAGATAAGTTCTTCCACCGCAGTCCGCAGAGCAGTTCTTTTTGAAATGTGGCGCTTTAATGAAAATATCTTAGTCACATATGTTGAATAGGCCTACCTTCTTTTCATAAGTCATGGACGCATGTGATAGGCTACATTTGAGTATAGGCCTACGTTTGTCTTGAAAAGCTTTTGTCCTTACCCTTGTTGTATTTCCCCTTCATTCGGCTTTGTTTTATCTGCTGCTTACAGATATTCTAAAACATATTACTGCCACTTTAAGAGTTGTATGGAGTGTCTGCGCTGCGGACGATAGACTTGGCGATGTGCCACGGTTTGAGATCTTCTGGCGGGACCTCTGGGGCTTCAGGTGGAGATCTCAGCGGCCCTCCATTCTCTACACTTGAGCCCTTACTGCAAAAACTCACACCTCAGGAGATAAACATTTAACACTCCCTTTCATGCTCCGCACACTTTATAACATCATCTCGTGTTCTTCTGTCAACACCAACCTGAAGCAACGGCTTTCGCGCCTTGTCTCTGTGCCACACTGTTGGGTACGTCGGGTAGGCATTCAAAATAATTAGTTTAGTTTCCAAATAGAAATATACTAAGCGTTATTGTTGTTTTGGTCCTCCTTTTGCATTATTATAATGCCAAATACAAAGAGAACATTTTCTTTCTTTCTATCTTTCTTGACAAAAACAAAAATGTTCTTTCGTTTAATAATTTCGCTCTTTTTGTTTTTATATAGGCTTATTCAGTATTTATATTTGTGTAGCCTATATGCAGATGTTGCATGCGAAAAAAATAAATAAATATATTTATTCAACGTTTATATGCATCAACCTAGGCTACACGATCTATAGCTTTGAAGTGAGCTGAACATCACGCGCTGCAAAATTACAGCCTTTTCCGCGCGCGTTGACAGTATTTAATAATGGTGGGGATATATTTTATATATATATAAACGTAAAATATGTAGCAAAGTTAACCTTTGTGTAGTCTTTTGTTTAGTTTATAAGCCAAGGTGATTAGAAACAAAGTTAAAACAGCTCGCTTCAGTTTTGGCTCACCTGCAGACAAAGCGCCCGGCGCGCTTGGCTTGTGATTGATGTCTTTGAGAGCGGAGGTTTCTTTCCTCCATGGGGGGTGAGTACCCCTCTTACCGAAGCGCCCCTCAAATGCATAATGTCCTCGCCCCCGCTGGCGGAATGAAAGAGAGGGTCACAGAGGGGACGGAAAATGAGAGCGCAGAGAACGTGTCTGAATGGCCAAGGCGAGTGGGTTTCTGCTGCGCTCCCCACGGCAGGGTCGGATTAGGTTTTGAGAGCAGGGGAGGATGGGGGAAGGGAGGCACACGCTCTGGGAACAGGGGCAGAATTTACGTTTATTAAGTTTAATGGCTGCTTAATGCTGGTATAGTTATAGAACAATAATTCAACTTCATGAGTAAATGCAAGAGGTTTACTGTTGGGTGCATGTGCTTAGTGTGAATAAAAATGCATTCTTTACTGTTTTGCATAAATGCATGCAACCACTTTTTGTAATTGTATTTATTAATTTTGTTTGAAAGCATTGAAGCATTTGTGTGACTCGGGTTGCTATGGAAGTGATGCATGCACATCTGTTTGTGTTTGTGTGTAGGTTGGTTTGATTGATGACAGAGGGCAAACTGTCTCACTCCTTCAATAGCAGCGACTGTGGCCATGTCTCTAGATAAGCTCTGGGTCTGCGTTATTGAAATCTGGGGTCTGTAGAGCCATCAATAACAGAGGCGCAGCTCGCCTACTCAACAAAGCACCGCTGTAATGTCTTGCCAAGCTGTGGGGCTGGACAGCAGTATTTGGGGAGGGGTATTTTGATTTTGATCGCTGCTTTCTCTGCTGTAATGACACTCCCCGCTTTGCTTTGCTCGGAACGAGTACAGAATGCAGAGGGATTCCTTATCAGTGCACTTGCTCTGAGATAACAAAGCATGTGGCCCGGTGACCGTTCTTCGAGATGAAGGCATGTGTAGGTGAGAAGCAGGCCAAGGCCTCGCCATGAAGAAGTCCTTTCTCATTTTCCCTCTATCCAGTTAGCAGTACGCCAATTTCTCTGCTTAGTGAACAAGGTTAATTTTCACTCCAGTTCATTGTGTTTACCCGGAACTTAAATGGTATATGAATAAATAATAGAATGTGGTAAATTTTCAGTCTTTTGAGCTGCATGATGCAAATGATTTTTTCCCCCCTCCAACAGAAAATTATCCTTATGGGATGGTGAAGACGAGAGAATCTGTTGAAAACTAACAGAGAAGACAGAGTCCTCATTCAAAGCATGGTAAGCATTTCATACGTGCATATGAATGTAAACCCTTTCAGTTAGTCATGTGTTGGACCTAGTGCAGTATATATAGCAATATACAGCACAAGTGTGTGTGTGTGTTTTCACATATATTATGTAAACACAAACTTTTTTTTAAACTGTCCTCTCTCCCACATTGAAATATATCAATATGTCATGCTTGTAAAGTGCATAATCACCTGTTTTCATGCATTAGAATTCTCCCATTGTTGACAGATGCTTTCTGTCAGAATGTACAAGCCAGGAATGGCATAATTTTAACTCTCAGGTCGCTCTCAGGTATGATGGGAAGACCGATCTTTGCTGTCTACCATACTGCACAAAAACATACATCAAAGCTGCTGCTTTTCCCACACTATAACCTCACTGGAGCTGACATTTAAGAACGATTTCTGCATTCTCCTGTTGTGACCTTGAAAAGTGCAATATATTGTGACGTCCTTGTAATTTTCTAGATTTTTTATAATGGTGGCGTGGGGAAAAACATGAGATTAATGCGTATGAATCAGTTTACGATTAGAGAGTGAGATGACATTTTAATAAGAAAGTCTGATTTTGTATAACATGACCACATGTAATGTCTGCCATGTGCTGTGATTCATTTTTGTGTCTCTTACCACATGCAGTCTCTTATTTCCATGATAAATCTGCCATCTGATTTAGTGAAAGGTGAATGTTATCTCTAGATAAAGATTGCATGAATCGTTCCTGTTTTTAATCTGGATTGGGCTTTTGTTGACTTGTCTGTCCATTGTTTGAGTCTTATTGCTCTTTGTTTGTTGTCTCTCTCTCTCCCTCTCCCCCATCCTTACCACTTTCTGCTCT
Source organism: Phoxinus phoxinus (assembly GCF_949152265.1). NCBI lineage: Eukaryota > Metazoa > Chordata > Actinopteri > Cypriniformes > Leuciscidae > Phoxinus > Phoxinus phoxinus. Next base: position 20,629,404 of record NC_136895.1, on the reverse strand, counting down.
TTTGTCGCAGGTTGATGCGAGTACAACCTGCAGAATGAACCCTCTCAGTGCGCTTGGCATCGATCGGACCAGCTTGATGCGGGAGAGCCTCCGCGTTCATGGAGGGATGGTTTATCCACCTGGAATTCGGACCCTGCCAACAGAAAAGGGCTATGTTGGTGACAGGATCCCCGACTTGCTCTACAAACCAGATGTGTCTCTCGACAGCAGAAAGAACACCAATAGTTATGTTGGACTCTATAAAAGTTCCCCACCTGGGATTCAGAAGTCAATGATGGTGCCTGGGACTGGAGCAGACACTTTAGGGTTGGACAGACGGGTCGTTTCAGGAGATAAGCCCCCAGAACTGAGTCTCAATGGTGGTAGCTATCTGCGGGTTCCCTGGATGAGTCCTTACCATGAAGCTGGAATGTACCCTTTTTTAGACTCTAGTAAATACACTGCTTTGAACATGTATAAAGCATCAATCCTTTCACAACCACCACATTACCTTCCTCAGCATCTGGCCTACCAGTCTCTATGTGCAGGAGGCAGTGCAGCTGGTACAGAGCGCTTGTTTTTCATGCCCCCGTATCCCCCTGCACCTATATCATCACCCCTTCCTCCTCCTCTCAGGATCCCCACTGCAACTGTTGCCCCTACTGCACTATCACCTATGATGCACCACCAGGACAAAACAATACAAAGTATTGGTCCAAGGATTCACCATGAGCCCTCAGCATTTGGGCAGCAGACATTACATCAGCAGACCCAGCCCCACCATCAGTCACCCAGTGATAGGCAACACAGCAGCAGTGGAAACAGTGCCAGCAACAGCAAGTCCATCCGGACCCCATCCAGCAAAAACACAAGCAGCACTAGCAGTAATGTTAGCAGCAGTAGCAGCGTTGGTATTAGCAGCAGCGCCAGTTCCATAGTCTCAGTAGACTCATGTCCTTCCCATGTAATGCAACCACCCCGCCCTACACCACGCCCCCCTCAGCCACCTGCAGCCCCCCCACCCCCTCCACCTCTTGTGGATAGCACTATGGAGTTCCAGAAGCCTCTGTATAGGAGTCCTTCCTCATCCTCGTCATCATCACCATCTGTTGCTCACCCTATCTACATTAGCAGCATGTCCCAAGAGCTTCGCTCTCCAATTCGGCCAACTAGCCAGAAGACTAAAGCCAAAGAGGCAACCATGGAGTCCAGAGGTATAGGGAATGAAAGAAAGGGTAGCAGCTCACCTGTTAAGACCTCTTCTGAGAAACCACCTCAACAGGGGCCTATTACCAAAGACCCAGCAGACAAACCTTTAGACCTGTCTGCCAAAATCATTGACTTTGAAGGACCTACCAATGGGTACCCCCAAAAATTAGAGGCCTTAGCCAAGCTTGGCTATTCCCCCACTGCCCGTTATGGACTTCCCCCAAACAGGGAGCTTTTAAAAGAAACTCTTTCTCCGGCTGTTAGCACTTCTTCTAAAACTCCAGAAAGGCCTGAGATAATTAGCACTTTACCTTCTTCCTGGGTAGTGCCAAGTCCTACCCAGACAATCAGCTCTGAGGCTAGTCAAAACAAAGGCTCCAGCATCATCAAGAATAAGAATCTTGAACATGTGGTGCCACAGTCAAGAAGTTCCTCTTGTTCCAGAATTGATGACCAAAACAATGGCTCAAACCCAAGTTCTGTACCTATTGTCATGACTACAGCATCTCGTCCATCATCTGTTTCACCTTCTCCCAAGATTAATGGTGAATGGCCAAAGTCAGTTCCCACCCCACCAGAGAAGACCCCAACTAATAACCATGGTGGCAGCCACCCCACAGCTACAAAGCCCTCAAAGATGCACAAAAAAAATGAATCACCTGAAATTGGCTTCAAGCCCCAGCAATCACATTTAGATAATGGACATGCTCCAAGCCACCTTTACATGCCTCAGGGTGAAACGTATCTTCCTCCCAGCTTAGCATATTCTAGCAGATATCTCTCATACCCAGTACCTGAGAGTCTTTCCCTTTCCCACTTGCAGTTGTCAGGAAAAGGGCCAGTGTACCCTCATCCAGTTATGCTGGGCACTAACAGTCTGTATTCAGCACGTTTGCCACCCAAGCCTGGCATCCCATATGGCATCCCACCCAGTCATGGAGAATATATGACCTACCACGATTCACAAGAGATGGTCCATCCACTAATGTCTCCCCACCTGCCCCTGGACCACAAAGTCACTGAGCGTCTGGAACTGAGGCACAGACCATTGGACAAGCCTTGGCACCATGACGAGACTCAGTATAAGCGGCAGAGCATCACTGACACAGAACCAAGTTACAAATCTGAGAGGGAGTCAGAGAGGCAAGAAATTTTGGGCTCAAAATCTCAGAGCAAGCCTTACACAGTGAATAAAGAGGAGATTGTCTGCATTGACCTGGTCCAAGATGACACAGATGGCAGTCCAGAGCCAGACAAATATAGTGTTATCGATGTCAAATGCAAAGAGCCAGCTAAGCCAGTCGGCAGTGGGACAGGGATGGCAAATGAAAGTGGCAGTAATTCTGAGGGGAAAGAGCCAGAGCTCATGCAGATCTTGCGCTCCAGCCAGCCTGCCGTATCCTGGCCAACTGATTCAGAGCGACGGACAGAGGTATGTAGTCCACCTCGTCCACAGAAGCAGTCTGACTCTCCTGTGCACAGCCAGACTGAAGACAGCTCCTCTGAGCATAGCCCACTACCTGACATGTTGGAAGAGCAGACACTACGCTGTGCCAGAACCTCCGGCGAAAGGGCTCGAGGTGATGGTGCTGAATTCAAAGTTGATCGGCACCACACTCATCAACAATATGTGGACTTGGGCAAGGATGGACTAGAAGACACAGAATCTCATGAGGAGGAGGAGGATGGACATGGATTGTCTAAAAGCAAGAGATCCAGCTTGGCTAAGAGAATAGCCAACTCCTCAGGCTATGTTGGCGACCGCTTCAAGTGCGTCACCACTGAGCTGTATGCAGACTCCAGCAAATTGAGCCGGGAACAGCGAGCATTGCAGGTCAGTTATGCAATTTTGTATGTTGGTTAGAATGAATAGGGAAGTTTGTGCAATTATGAAGCATGTCACGTATCATTGTCACATTTTCTGTTTGAGAATCATTCAGGTCATGTAAGAGTGTTATAATTTGAGAACACCTCACATTTTCTGTTCCCTGGTCAACTCTTCAAGGACCAGTAGCTGTCATTGAATTAGATAAAGTTTCCCAGCCATCCTGAGATTTACAGATACACTTTAAAAATAGCTCAATGACCTCAGTTTCGGCTTTGAACGAGCACTTGTATCTAACTTCCACACTCGGTTCTATTGAACGCCTTGCTAATTACAGATCTCCGTAACCCACTCTCCCTCTCCTGCTCTCTCTTTCTAGCAGTTTTTGGGCCCCTGCTGTGAATCTGTCAAACAGGCTTTAATGGCAGAAGTTCTACAGTTAGCGTGAGAGAACTTGTGTGTTTGTACAAGAACACACACGCTTGAGTGTGCGGTTCAGTCAGCGGCCGAAAGGGTTAACACAAAGTGCCGTCTGTGGCTGCTTTGCCCAGTCGTGCGGAAGCTCAGCTGCCAAATGTTTGTGTGTGTGCGTACGCGTGCATGCATGCCATGGCCTTGCTAGCACATAATGCTGCAGGCAACTGTTAACCTGCAGGTGAGCTCTGGAGACCAGTGTGTGTGTGTGTGTGTGTGGGGCATACCCAAACATAATCACACACCCTTTCCTACAGGCTTCCATCTTGCACTCCTTTCCTCTCTTTACACACACACACACACACACACACACACACACACAAAAACATGCACACCTCCAGGCCCCCAATAGCCATGTCCGCGGTGGCAGCCCTCCCAGCTTAAGTGAAATCCGGCCCATTCTTTCCTGATGGGGAAGATTAGAGTTCTTACCAGCAGCAGCGAGCAGAGCGCTCGCCGACTGGCAGAGTCATTAGCGCACACACACATAGTCGCGCAGTGGAAGGAGAGTAAGGGAGAGGCTGATGGAAGGCAATGCCCTAATTTCAGATAGCCCACACAATTTTGGAAAGTTATTTTTTTTAAATAAGCCCAGTGTTTTCTATGCATTTCCACATATCCTTTTAAAGTTTGTATGATTTAAACATCAGCTTTTAAAGCCATATCATTCTCAGATATTTCTTGAATTCCCCCATATTTTTTGTGTAATGGTAAGTTAATGTTTGTTTGCAGATGTCTTAAATTTGTGTAAATATTCAATTCAAATCATTGAAAAAGATATTGAGCCCCATTCTGATTGCTTAGATGGAAGGATTATCACAAGAGGACAGTAATTTAAGTCAACCAGCTGCGTTTTGGGAGGTCAGTTCATTTTATTTTTAAACTACTAATCAGTTGAAATGAGTAACACTTAGTTTTGCGCCCACAGGCGGTTGTGAAGTTAGACTTTTTTTCTTCCTTTTCCTCCTATTTTAGGGGTCCTGAAAATTGCATGGTCAAATTTGAGTAAAATGATTCCCCTGACTTCACCTGTATCAGTTAGCTTTTGTTATAAGTTATTGATATGCATTTTCTGAATTGACTCTAATGCACTTTAGCTCCTGTTCTACTCTCACTGCAGATTTATTTTATGCAAGTCTTATTCTGTTTTTTCCCCCTCTATTTTTGTTGTACTGGAGCACATGAGAGACAGGCTTTACAGCTGGTGCTCGTAACACTGGATCTGGTTTCACGATTGTGCTGTGTGTGTGTCTGTGTAGCGTGCGATGATGCGTTTCTCGGAGCTGGAGCTGAAGGAGAAGGAGGGGTGTGTGTCGTCTGCAGCGCCCGGACTGGGAAGAGAGAGGGAGCTGGCAGAAAGCCAGTGCGGAGCGGGAGACTGGGAACTGAGCCAGCCAAGCTCCAGGCCCTCCGCAGCCCTTTCGGCCCTCTCTGATCACACCGAGCAGCACAACGGTAAGACATGCACACACACACGCGCAATCCTTCTCGCGCTGTCTCCCTCTCTAGCGCTCCCTTTTTTTCTTTCTCTTTGCTGGCTATCTTTGTCTCACACTTTCTGTCTTTCTTGTAGCGTCTGTCGTATGCGCTGTCTCTAACTTTTGTCTTGCTTGCAGGCTGCTTTTTTAATGCATTTCACTCATCGTCTCTCCTTTTGTCCTATCTCCTGAAATCTTCCTTAGCCATCCCAGTTTTAAAGGCGCTCCATCTTTCTTCACCCCCCTTACACTTCCTCCCCATGTCACTAGGGACGGTCCCTGCACTGTGGTGCTCCATGCAACAGCGTTAAACCAGCGGAAACGGCGTGGTAAACATGGCTTCCGCCACCGCCACCCTCAAACAGGAAACACACAAATAAACAGGCACATGCTCTGACTCCACATCTCTCTCTTTGTCCCTCTCTCTCTGCTGTTTTGCCTCTTGTTTTTTCCACTTGAGCTTTGGTAATGGCCTAATGCCATCAGATTTCCAAATCAACACTTTGCTGCTATGTGACCTCGCTCTCCCTGGTGGCTTTCACAGAGGCGAGGCGTTTCCTGTGCATGTGGGTCAGAGAGTGTGTGTGTGCGTGCGTGAACACTTGCATGTGTGTCAGCCACACAGACAATTAACAGCGCTCTGGATTACATAAACAGAGTGCGCTCAGCAGACTGGCAGTTCCTGTGAAGCTCCAAGGGTGAAAATGCTACATAAAAACCTTCTACTGTAGTTTTGATCAGAGCTTTAATTTGATCACATATGCCGAATATCGTTCTATTCAACAATTGATACAGTTCAAGTAATTGATTTAAGAAACCAAATTGATTATTTGACTTTGCGTGACCTTTCTGGATGTTTCATGTCCTTCGTTCCTCTCTTGATTTTTATGCCCAGTCTGTCCTTCAACATCTCTCTCTCTCGCTCTCTGGGAATGGCCACATTAACTCTCTCTGGGTGATGTTACCATGGTGATCTGTTTTGGTGCAGAGTTGCTATGGTGCACACATTGCCATGAATTATGGGATGCATGTGGTAGTCACATGCTTTGTGCGTGTCTGTGTGAGCCCGGGGCAGGGTGGGCTGTATTCTTACCCAGGCCAGTATAAAGGTTGCTCTGTTCGGCATGGAGAGCGTGATAATGAAGTCATTTTGGATGTACAATAATGCACTATTGCATAATTTTTGATAGATTTGGTTTTGTGTGACTTATTTCGGCTAGCTGAATATTTTGTGTGTGCATGTTTTTTAGGACGTGCATGTGCCTCAATATACGATGGGAGTGTATGTGTGTGTGTGTGTGAAAGATAGGAGCGGGCGGTATGGAGCGTGAGCCCCTAGCGCCTGTCTTTGATCTACGCTGCTGCTCTTAGCTGCCGGGAGACATTCTCAAGGAGCGCTTTTCACTGCCACACACAGAACGGGAGAAAGCAGGAGAGGGGGGGAGGAGAGTGCGAGGAGAGAGAGGGAGGGGGAGGGAGAGGAGACTTGAGCTGGGTTGCCGCTTGCGCTCTTGGCACGGATGTTTCGGGCTAATTTAAGCTTGCAGAGAGCGCAAGCAAGCGCGTCCCTGTTTGCCGTCTAGCTCCCCATGTGGGATGGGTGTGGTGTAGTTAGCACAAACACGCAACTGTCCAGGGTGGGGTGGTGGGGGGTTTGTTTTTCTGTAGTCTTTTCCTCTCTATATCTCACCATCTGTGGCCTTGTGCTCTACTGGCCCGTCGCAGTTCTTTTGAACTTGGAAAAAGGTCTTTCTTTGCAAGCAGTTGACTAACAGATTTGTTTTTTTGTGGCTATGCAGGTGCGACACCAACATGCGCAAACAACAGAGTTCCCGTGCTCCAGCGGTGCGGCCCACCAGCCGACATCCCGCAGTCCCGGCGAGCGGAGGAGAAGAGAGTGAGGGATGTGAAGGGAGAGGAGGAGGGGTCTGTTGGCACGGCGACGAGCAGGAAACGTGCATTGGGTTTGGAACAGAGCCAAGGCCACCCTGATTGCACACACACCGCAGAAGAAAGAGATGGAGAGAGACGGATGAGAGGAGAGGACGATAATGGCATCGCGGCGAAGAGAGTGAGGCTGATTTCAGGTAGACGTCTCGGCTGTCTGTCTCTCCAATGTCCTTAACGATATCTGTCCTGTTTTCCATCTTTTCATCCCGTTCTTTCTTTGCCAAGTAGTGGATGGTCCGCTCTGTCTTTCATCTTATCGCCAACCTCCTGTCTCGCTTTCTGACACGTCTCACTCTCTCTCCAGGGTTCAGCTGTTCTTTTCCCCTTTCCTCTGCTCGGTCCCGCTTTGATCCTTTCGCTGGCCTTTTCAATTCATCTTGATTTGTGTTTATTGCCATCACATGGTCCAGATAAACACAACTGCCGGGCGTTCTCTGCCTGCTCTTTCTTTGTGCTCAGTCTAAAGGGCGTTTTCAGACATCAAAACAATCTTTGTTTAAACTCGCATCGTTTAAACGTGTCCCAGAAAGCATGTTTTTGTCAGCAAAACTGTGTTTGCATGTGGGTCTCTGTTCAGCTCCGTACTTTCATTTAAAAGCTATCAAACTTGTGGGTGTTTGTGTTCTAGGAGGATACAACTCAATTAACAATTGGAAAGCAATTCCTGCTTTAAGTGTGCAATCCTGTGTTTATACTTTGCATGACCATCTTATGCATTAACACAAGTGGACGGTGCTAAATTCAGCTGTACAGGGTGTACATTGCATTCTGGAGATTTGTTATCCAATTCTGGAGATGCATTGTGATCCGACTAATAAATTCTAGTGGTTAGAGATGTATATGGCACATAGCATTTGTAATGTACAACCTAATGCATCCTAAATGCAACAGCATCTGATTCATATAACCAAATAATTATTGTGCCAGAACAAGGGGTTTTAAACTAGTCCAATTTTTTAAAAAGAAAATAAAAAGCTCATGCATTTACAAGACTTGGGATGCAATATCTGGTATCTTCTGAACAAGTTTGGGCACAGTTTAGTACCTAATATATGTAGTCTCAAAATCAGAAATTTGAGATTCATGTTAAATCCAGTTGTACACAGCAATTCGTCCCAGCTGACCACCTAAAATTGGATCATCCTATCCAGATATTAATACAAGGTATTAACGGATTGCCTCTATCTATCTCCACAGACGTGTGGCCGCAACCCTCCGAGCAGGAGGTGAAGAATCTAAAGGTGTGTATCGAGTTGACGGGTCTTCGGCTCAGTAAGCCCCGCCACCTCCATAATCTTCAGGAACTATGGGATAGACAGGGGCAGCTCAACCATGACAGGCCGCAATTCGGAGCTCCCAACCTGGGTTTGCCTCCCACATCCAAATCCTCTCTTCCACCACTTCAAACCGCCAGGAGGGATAAGCTTGACCCTTGCACCCCAGAGATCCCGAGAGTCGCCCACGGTGTCCCTGCTGTGGATCGAAAGGTCAAAGCAAATGGATTTGAAGACAAGGGGGTGAAGAGGAAAGCAGAAGTGGAGAGAGGTTGGACCAAGGAACAGCTGGAATTCACTGGATCCGACACAGGTACATCTCCCTTTTCTGTCATTTAAATGCATAGTTGTAAGCGGAGAGCAGAGTATTCTGGCTAGAACAGCCTGGCGGTGAAAATAGAGGACACTGTGTCAACAGGACCTTGGACTTAAAATGACAAGGGACTTACTGAGGTGTAAATTGGTTTTGTCATCTGTTATCCTTTTTTATTTGCATGACTAAACGGTTTCCTCGTTTAGTTGTTTAGTCACAAACTGGTCAACTGTTCAGGTAGAGATGTTGACGCAGGTTTCATATGCCTTGGATTACATACTATACCATACACCTACAGCCTACCTCCTACAAATACTTACTACCCTACACACTACATCCTACTACACCCTAAATACTACACTCCTTTTACACCCTATTCCCTACACACTATGCCCTACACCCTAAATAATATGGCCTACACCAGGGGTGTCCAGGGTATTCCTGGAGGGCCACAGTCCTACAGAGTTTAGTTCCAACCCTGCCCTTAACACCCATAACTGTAGTTTTCGAATAAGCTTAAAGGACTTGATTAGCTGGACCATATGTGTTTAATTAAGGTTGAAACTAAACCCTGCAGGGCTGTTTGGAGTTTGACACCCCGGCCTACACCCTTCTCACATCCAATGTAGTTTACGGCCTATACATTGCACCTGACATAGTATATACTACACCCTACTTACTACATAATACTACCTATATACTACAATCTTTACCCCACACATACTTTACCTTTATATACTATACAAACTACATTCTTTCATGCTACATACAATGTTCTACATACTACACCCTGTTTCTTTCGAGTGGCACATCTGTAAATGGTGCTCGAAGCAAAGACTAAGTCTCATTTAGTTATGCAGGTCAGAAAAGGACCCAGAAGATGAGAACTGAGAGGAGACGCAAGCAGTGTGAATGAACGAGACACAAAGAGAGAGGGAGCGAAAAGCTGTTAGAAAGCAGAGAGAAAGGGTGGAAAAGGAGTGAAAGAGATGAAAAGAGGATACGGAGCGCTGAGGGGAGAACTGAGGTGAAAGACGAGAGCGCGGCAGTAGAGAGAGGCAGATTAGAGGAAAGCGGAGCACGTCGCCCTGTGTCTGCGGCTTTGGGATAGCAATAATGATTCTTGTTGATTGACAAGCCGCACTTGCACACGCTCACACGCACTCTCTCAGACGCTTGCGTCCTTGTTGGTATAAAAGCTTCGGCAAAAAAAACGCATGCCGCAGAGTAATGAGCCATGAGATTCCACAACTGTGCAAATAACAACGTGTGTGTGTGTGCGCGTGTGTGTGAGGCTGCCCGTCAGTATCTTGGCTGCTGGATATTGTGCTGGCGTTCTGTCAGGAGGATTAGAGAGCAGCAAGACGAGACTCTTTATCTCGCTGTATCCCTCATTCTGTGCGTGTGTGTGAGTAATATGTACTATACATATGTATCTTGGTTTTACTCAAGCTGAGAGATGGTTTGCTAGTTAATGCCTTATTGTCTGCATGTGTGTGCGTTTGTGTGTGTGTGTGTGTGTGCCCAGTTGCGTGCTAATGGGAGGCTAATATCCCCCAGATGTCCCTGTCAAAATCCGTCTCCCACCGCACACATACATACTCTCGCTCTTCAGACGAGGGAATTCGTACGCACATGCAAGCTAATTTGTGTTGTCTGAGGTGTGAGGGACAAGACACGCATGCCAGTGATGCAAAACTCTCCGCTGTAAGCCCCAGGGTGTGTGTGTGTGTGCGCGCGTTTTAGCACGCTGCTTTTGTTCTGTTGATTTTTAAAGGCATTAAGGTCTTTGCTCCCCTTTTGCTAATTGAGTGATTCACTTAGGTTGCAGAGCACGCACACTTCTGTGCGTGTATGTGTGTGTGTGGGGTAGGTGCGGTGAATCCGGTCTCAAGGGTTCTCGGGGTAGGACTTTAATTAGCCTGTTGAAGGAGAGGAGCACATTACGCAGGCTGGAAAAGTTTGCCCATGAGAATGGGTTCTCAAGCGCATACGCACACACACGCGCACATACGAGCAGTTGCACAGTTGGTGGTCTGCGTGTTGAAGGTTCTCTAAGGTGCTTTTGTCTCGGCCCAATCTATTAGATCCGCCATTTTCGCCTCCAACAAACTAAATCATTGCATTTCTAAGGGGACCGTTGATGTGAAGTGGATCTTTGCGGTGAGGATACGATTTACAAATGTTGGCCTACTGCTTGTGCAAATGTGCGCATGTTTGTGAATATTGTTATAGTGGTCAACTGATGTGTTTTTCAGTTAGACATAATCTAGACTGTTTTTTATGGTTGTATGCAAAATGTCTAATGCTTATTTTAGACAATATTTACAATTTTTTTTAAATACATAATACAAAAATATATTATATTATTACTTAGTGAATGTAAAAACACTTAGACCTACTAAAAAAAATCAGCCAAAATTTTGAACAATGTAACAAAAAAAACCTTATTTTAAGAAAAAACTTCTATCTAATAAGGCTTATATTACTTGGCAAGAATCGGTTATCGTTCAATTCAGATCATTAAGTTGCGAAATATCCAATCAATTGGCCTGCCTGATATCGGTGTTTAGCTAGTCGATAGTGTGTTTTTGTTGGCTATGTGGTCTTCTGTCTTTGGCGTTCTTGCTTGCATACGTGAGAGAGATTTCCTCTGCGCGGTGGGGCTCTCGGGGTGTGTGTGTGCGCGCGACTGAACGGGGAATATGATGAATAATGGAACAGATGTGGAGCGTGCTCGGTTTCTCTCCCTCTCTCGGCCTTGTGCTCACCCTTTCATCGTCTCTTTTCCTCGCTGCTGCTTTCTCTCTCTCTATTCTTCCACTTTTACGTCTGTCCGTCATTTCTCCTTTTCTGTTCGCTGTTTCTTCCCGTTTCATTTGATATCACTCTCTTATCTTGCTGTTCCTTTCATGTTTCTTCTCTTTTCCCTTCCGTCCTTCTCTGCCGGTTGATGTTATCGGTTAAAAAGTGGCTCTTTTGCGCGGGCTCTGGTCACGTGATGCAAAATAGAAAGCAGACGAAGGAAAGGATACATACATTTTTGTAAATCTTTTCGTGCTTTGTCCGTCCCTCGTAAGGCGGTCAGCCTGCTGCCGTTCGTTCTACCGCTGTCAGTCTGATTTACCTAACAAGACCTTAAGGAAGCTTCTGTCGGTTTGATCTGTGTGTTTTGCCCTTGATGAAATCGTAAATCCCAGATTTGTGTTCTTGCCATTTTTTTTGTGTGTTGTTTCTTTCCTGTTATATATTTACAAGTAGAGGCTGATTTTATAAAAGTGCAAATTTTTGCAGTAATATTTGTTTTGGTATTTGTTGTGTAAGATTAATTTCAGAATTTACGCTGAAAAGTTGGCTAATATTTTCATAGAATCTGATACAAAATTCTGCATTTTTTTTATGTTATGTATTTTATTATTAAACTCTCCTGCGCTGTTACATAGTGTCTATCTCCCCACCCTTTGAATGGTCAATTATATATATTTTTTTTCTTTAAACTTATTTTTTCCCCATTTCATTCTACTTGAGTATTCTCAGCAAATTTTTACGCATTTTACCAAATGTTAACATTTTGCAGAATTTGCCCAAAAAAGTTAAATACATCAGATTTTAGCATGAACGATTCACTGTTTTAATCTCTCTCTTTCTCTCTAGCTATTCCTGTTCTCTCTGATGGATTTTGTGGCGATTCCATAAGGAAGTTCTCCTCCGCTATTCCTTCTCACCTTTCTGACAAACGGCGAATCAAGGACCACCGGAAGTCATTGGGATCCTCCTCGCCCTCTCCGGACCCCGACAGCACCTTCCCTTCTCGTTTGCGCCGGCACGGCGACCCTGAAAAGCCAAAGGGCAAGCGGCAGTGTAAGACCAAGCACCTCGGCCAACAGGAGCGTAGGATGCTGTTGCAGTCGACCAATGAGGAGTGTCCTGAACTCAGCCCCGCCCACCAACACAAGGTAAGAGCTGCTGCACATGTCGATGTAATAACAGGTCGAGGTGCTTGTTTATCCGCACAAGAATGTCCTTTCTTTGTCTGTGTGTGCGAGGTTAACCATGCTCTTTGCTTTGGCTCGAAACCCAAGCGTTCTCCCCGGGCTCAGCGAGGAACCATTTAAAAACGTGTCTCCAATCACAACAATGTTAATCATTCCAATTAGGGAAGCACCGCGGCTCTCTGGGACGGCACAACGGACGCGGGAGGGGGTCATAGCGTGTGTGTTTAGAGTGCGGTTGCTTTGACCTCCTCTTGTGCTGAAAGGCAGACTCCCAGCGGAGAGACGCAACCGAGGGGGAGGGGAGGAGTGAAGGCCGGGTCGGAATTCTGGTCTCTTTCTCTCTCCGTCAAGGAAAATGATTCCCCAGTGAACACGCTGTGCATTCTTTAAATAACACAGCCTGCGTTCTCCCTGTTGTGATCTCGCACGCGGATGTAGTGCACACACTCGTAGCCTGCGTTCTGCAGCCGAGCACAAAAACACACCTTGAGTTCACATCGTTTACAGCAGACAAACACACTTGTTTGAAAATATTATGTAGGTGTTTACACAATACAGTGTGTGCGGGTTTACGAGTTTGAGAAGTGAGAGACATTTTCCAAATCATGACATTGGGGACATCAGTACGTCTGTAAAAAAATCAGTAGATTGGAAAAAAATTACTCATATTTTATATGTCTGATTGTTTGCTTATATTTGCAATTAATCAATTTGGCAGTACTAAATAATAATTATATAAATATTTATATATATTTTTTTACATTCTAAAAATGTTTTTTCAGGGGTCGGATTAGGGGTTGAGTTAATCTTGGTCTGTCTAATGTTCTCATTCTGACGACCAAATAAATGTCAGTCGTCAAATTTTTAGACGCTCATTTTCACGGCGCTGTTACAGCCCTGGCAGAGCTCTGTGTGTGTGTGTGTCCGTGCAGTGTGTGTGTTTACTCTGACAGCTGCTGCGCTCTGGAACTCCTCTGGGGTGGGTGGAGTTCCCGCCCCGATCACCCCTCCCTTTTCCCGACCTTCAGTCTGCTCGCATGAACTTGCGGCCTACACACACACACACACACACACAGGGCGCTCATCCGCCGCCCTACTGCGCTCCACAGATAGAGAACTCGCACACGGAAGGTGGGAGAGATAAAGGGAGTGGGGGAGAGATAAAGGGAGTGGGAGGGAGCCAAAGTCTTCCGTTGTTTCCTGTTTAACTTTCCCTGCCGGGGAACAGGATCGTTGACGGATCGGCGTATGCAGCTTTCCATCCAGCTCGCAAGAGAAAACAGAAATGTTCACAGTAGAAGATGCATGTTGTTCTGTTAAAAATGTGTTTATGGGACATTTGTAGTTGTGTAAATAGTCTCGGCCCGTTTAACTGCAGGCCAAAAATAACCTTGCTGACCATGTGGGGTGTGTGAGTGAGGAGCCTTTGTTGACAGTCATACTTTTGTTCTTGGTTTATGGTGGGAAACACTGTTTCCACTACTGCTAAAAAAATCATCCAACTATGTGGGAATAGTTACTTATGGAAGCTCTTTTTATGTTTGTATCTCAGTTGCGAGAAAAAAATCAGAATTGCGAGTTTATATCTTACAATTCTGAGAAAAGAAGTCAGACTTGCGAGAAAAAAGTCAGAATTGCGAGTTTATATCTCAGAATTTTGAGAAATAAAAGTCAGAATTGCAAGTTATAAAGTCAGAATTGCAAGTTATAAAGTCAGAATTGCAAGTTATAAAGTCAGAATTGCAAGTTATAAAGTCAGAATTGTGAGTTTATATCTTGCAATTGTGAGAGGAAAAAATCTAAATTGTGAGTAATTGCAATTATCTTTTAAATCGTTTTATTCCGTGGTGGAAAGTAGCTTCCATAGTTACTTCACATTTGTCAATTTTCACAGCAAATTTTTAAAAATATTTTCAAATTTTAGTCTCTCGCTGATTCTGCCGCAGTGCCGACTATGAACTTGTCGCTGTGATTAATTAGCGCTCCATCCCGCCTGTCTCTTGGCACCAAGCGATTGTAGCTCTGTCACTCTTTTGTCCTCTCTGTCATTGTAGAGCGTCCGCCTTACCCTGTTTGTGGTGCCACATACTGTGACTTTCAAAGCCTGTGTGTGAAATCCGAGGCCTTGTGAGGGTGTTGCGATCTGTCATAAATACTAAAGTGACGCATTTTTATTCCCCCTCTTCAGGTGGTGAAGCGTTCTGCCCAGAAGCGGCCAGCATCTCTTTCCGATTACGAGACTTCTCCGGTCAAACCTTGCCCCCCTTCTCCTGCCTACCAGCCCGCGGCACCCCCGACCCCCCCATGCGCCGTTCCGGATGCACCGGTACCTCCGGTCGCCCCCGCACCTCCAGTGTCAGCGGAGCCGCCAGTCAGCAGGCCCATGCCACCCGAAGCACGCCGACTCATCGTCAACAAGAACGCAGGCGAGACTCTACTACAGCGAGCAGCACGGCTGGGATATGAGGTAAGCGTGCATTTGTGCGTCTCTCTCTCTCTCTCTCTCTCTCTCTGCCCTCTCCTGCTCTCTTCGCATCTCATTATTTCTGCGTGAGACTGAGTCTGACATGCGAGAGCCCCTGACAGGCACAGAGCGATCGCTTGGCGTACGCACACGCGCACACACAGTTTTTTTTTTTTTTCCCTTCTTGCGACGCAGCCTCTCGCTTCCCCGCACACACACACATACGCGCTGTCTCATCCCGTTCTCCTTTCGGCTTTTGCACTCCCACTCAAACCTTTCTCGCTCACATTCATTCCGTGCTTTCACAGGCGCGCTTTCTCGCGCTTGTCCTTGCTCTTTCTCTCTGTCGAACTGGAGAACCTTAACCCTTTGCACTCCGCCTCTGATCTTGTAGTCGGCCTTTTTTGAGTTTAATAAATGTTGGTAGAGTGTTTGATATTTTTGTAACAATGCAGCATTTTTAAAGACAACATGAAACCGCATTTGAAATGCTTTTAAAGACAACATGAAACCGCATTTGAAATGCTTTTACTTTTTGCAACAACTTTTTTTTTTTTTTTTACAGGAAATAGTTAACATTATTTGGGGTTTAATTTGATTAGTTTAATACATTTTTGATTGAAGATTACAAAAACAAACATTCTCTTTAAAATAACGTACACTGATGAATTATGGGTAATAAGACTAGCGACTTTTAATTTTTATTAAAATTCAGATTTCTTGCCTTTAAATATAGTAAAGTTTTATATCTCTGCAACAGTATTTTTTGAATGCAACCGAACATGCATTAGTCTCGTCCGTTAGTAGATTCCCTGCTGTTCTGGAATTCAGTCGTATTCCACAGTTCTGGAATACGGTGGTTCCGCGGGTTCTGGAATGGCGCAGCGTTCCGTGTCCAATTTGTGCAGATTAATGGGGAGCTGGATTAGTTCCGGCAGTGCGTCTGAAAGGACTGGCACGGAGAACAGGAAATGAGCGATTACTGCTGCGAGCGCATGATTTCTCTCCTTCCCCAGCCCTCCCCCCCCTTCCTCTCTCGCTCCGCAGCGGTGCCTTGAATTCCACTGAAAGGGAAAGTTTCTTATTGCATTTTACGGAGCATTTTTATCACCGAGACAGTGGTGCTGTTCCAGAATAGAACACGCTTGTGTGGTGTCGGAATCATCAAGCTAGTTTTACGCTTGGTCTTTTTCCTGTTTTTCCCATTTGCTGCTTTCATCTTTTCTCTCGTTCTGCCTATAACACGCATCCACATGTGTCTGTGGTTTGTTTTCTCACAACTAGGGATGCCACGTTCCGTTGTGTTCCATTCCTTCCATTTTTTGTGTGTGCTTGAAGTGGACACACACATCCTCACACGCACACATACGTTTGCAGTTCCCCTCCCCCTATCTCTTGTTTGCGTTTCTTCACCTCCCCTTAGCTCTCACGCCAAGAGTTTTACTGCAACACACACACTCTTTCATTACACTCCGCCAGTGCTGACGTCTCGCTTGCGTTACGATGCTGCTTATTTACACTTGTGTTTGGTTGTTGCCTCCCTCTTTTATGACTCAGACAAAACTGGCCTTTGTATGCTGATTGAAACCTATCGTTATGTGTGTGTGTGTGCGTGACTGCGTGTATGTGTGAAAGAGCCCTATCAATCTCTCTCTCTCTCTCGCCCTCTCTCTCTCTCTCTCTCTGTCTGATTCTGCTGCGGTTGCTAGACTCTGTCGGTAATTCTGCTCTCAGGCAGAATGGCTCTTTGCCATTAAGGTCCAATCAGCGATCTGACAAGTGCTCTCCGTAATCTCCACGTTAATTAATCATTCGGCTGGAGGTGCTAAACACGCGCTGTTTTAAGCCATTAGCCGCCCGTTCCGCACACCTCCCAATCTCTCGTCGCTCAAACCAACGCCCGCCATTAGCGGCCCTCGGAAAGAGAGGGAGGTTTTTCTGCAATTCTGACCACAAAAAAAGGTTGTTGGTTCTCACAGAAAAGGAAGAATTGGCATTTTCGTATTTTGTTGTTGATTTTAAAGACTAATTTTAGATTTTTATGGTTTTCTTTGACTATTGCTAGTAGCTAATAGCTAAACTGTACTTTTAGTGAAAAACCAAACCTTATGCCCTATAAAAAGCTAAACTGTTGATAAATAGCTAAACATGAACTAATAGCGGTTCTTTACTAATAGATAAACTAATTGTGTTCTAATATCTATTGTTTACGAATAGCTAAAATGTATATGAATAGCTAAACATTGTTTTTGTATAGCTATGTTTCTGTAAAACTGTCTGTACATTCAATTTACACCGCACATCATGAAATCAAAATATACAAAACATTTACATAATATTGCAGTAGGCTATTTGTTAATGATTTGTTCGTTCACATCAGTCTTTTTTAGTTAATTATTTTGTTAATGTGCTCTAATTAGCTTTATTTAAAATAACTTCCCCTCCCTATTGTAAACACATCTCTTCTCTGATGACGTGTTTACCGGCGCGAGGGCGGGAAAAACTGTCACTCATGATGACATCACAGCAATAGCAAGTCCCGCCCTATACATTTATTCTAATCGGAAAAGCTAGCTTCCATTTCATGCCGACTATTATTTCATTACGAACAGCTAAAACTGTTTCATGATTAGCTAAACTGTTCTTTGTTACTAGCTAAACGAATGTTGAACTAAAACTATTTTTTCACTAATAGCTACAACTATTTTAAAAGCATCCATATTTAGATTTTTTTTTTTTTTTTTTTTACCAGCTTTTACCCCCCACCCCCCCGGATTGCAGGGAGCTACAGTGTTCCGCTAGCGGTGGATTTTCTCGAATGCTTGTCGAGAGCGTGGGCTCTCGTTACCGCTGAGTCTCAGGGCTTTGTGATTTTCCCCGCTGGCGCTCGGGGTCTAATTCTGCTCTAATGGCTTTATAAATGCGCCTGGTGACATCGGTTAAAGGCGGCTGTTCTCGCGGGGCTGTGCGTGCGCTACAGATACGGTGGGGGAGCGGCAGAGCGCGCAGCGGAGGGCTCTCGGCGCCGATCCGTGCGGCGTGTGTGTGTGTGTGTCAGAGGAAGCGAGATAAAATGTAATCTTTCCCACTCCGTATTCCTAATTCTCTCTCTCTCTCTCTCTCTCTCTCTCTCCCCCCCCCCCCCCCCCCCCCACGTCGGCCCATAGCAGGTGGGGACAGACCTTCCGTCCGCGTGTGTGTTTTTTCTGTCAGTCGACAGCGGCTTGTTTTTCTAGTCCTCGTTCGTTCCGTCCCCCCTCCTGCTCTCCTGCCTCATACAGGAAGCTGCTCTCTCGCTGTGTGTGTGTGTGTGTGTGTGTGTGTGTGTGTCTGTCTGTGTGTGTGTGTGTGCGCGTGTTTGTGTGTGAGAGAGATAAGCCGCGAGCAGCGCACTGAGCTGCCAGCGCGCTCTGTTTGTGTGTGTGTATGTGTGTTAAGCCACGAGCAGCTCCGCGGCGCTGCCAGAGCTCGGAAATATGACATGACTGCGCGGCCGAACCTTTCAACACAGACCGCGGCAGCTGCTCGCGTGTGTGTGTGTGTGTGTCAGAGCGCGAGAGAACGAGAGTTCACACACTTAAACGTGGCACTCCATCTTAGTCCCAGCGCAACAGCAGTAAACATGCGAAAGGCACGTAGTTTTGCGCGCGCTCTCGTTTCCATTTTCTCATGGGCACGCACCTTCAAAACAAACCATTCTTGGCTTGATGAAACTCCTGGGCGCCTTCAAGCGGTTCTCTGCACGTGTGTGTGATTGAGTCATTTTGGCTTGCATCAACCAAGCGCGAGTGGAAAAACCTGCGTGTTTTCCACAGTTGACTGCGTGAGCGTGTCCGCTGGTCAGGCTGCGTCCGTTCAAGCCCGCATCTTTTGATCTAGACGTCGACCGCAAAACACAGCCTGTGACCTGAAATAACCCCGTGGCATGCATTCTCTCTCTGCATCTTAATCTGATCTAAATTATCTTTCAGATTATTTTAAATTAGCATATTTTAGAATAATAAAAAAAAAACAAGAATGTTTTCCTAATTGAGTAATAGGTATTATTTCATCACTAAAATTCGTTTATTTAAAGGGACAGCTCACTTTAAAAAAAAACGAGTCCTGGTAGAAAATTATCCCCCCCCCCACCCCCACATACAATGGAGGTCAGTGTTATTTTAGACCCTTATTGACTGGACAAAAATAGAAATGCACTACTTTTGTTTTCGACAGAAGTCAGTCATACTGGTTTGTAATGATATGAGGGTCAGCAAATTACACAATTTTAATTTTTGGGTGAAATATCCCTTTAAAAGTGTTAGTGTTCACGTGTGAAGAATGTTTGCAGTTTAGTAACCAGCAGAAAGTGTGTGCGTGTATTCATAGGGTCAGTGAGGAGTGCGTGTGTGTGTCGCACCCTGTTTTGTCACTGTCTGCTAAGCCTGAGCAAATAGCAGGATACAGACCTTCAACTCTCAGAGCGACAGCAGTTATATCTGGCAGTCTCGGCCACAGACGCCTCCGGACCGCACAAAATCTGTCTGATGCATATTTCACACACAAGCATTTTCTTGATTTGGCGAGTGCTAAACTGATTGGCTGACTTTATGCAACTTCCGGGACTAAGGGCACACAGGGATTTTTCAAATCAGTCTGCCTGCTGGGTTTATAGTATCGCTTTTCTGGAAGAACTAGTCACTGGATTTGACTAATTGTCTTTGAGAGTTGTGTGCCCTGTTATTGTGGTATAGTCCATCTCCGGTAAACCCACCCTTAAACGGCATGTTAAAACAAACTGGTTTGCAATCTGCCATTTAGTCAAAGGTCTGGCTGAGCAAGACGATATCGCATGTTTGCGCACGTACGCATTCACACTCGTCCGCACGTTCAGTACCGTCCTGGCCGGCTGTCAGGGAAATTCCTGATCCGTTAATGATGTACTTCTTCTGTGGAGGCCACCTCAACCCTTTTCCCTCTGTTATCACAACTCCCATTCCTGCCATGGCTCTCTCATTTAAAACCACGCTGAGGGAGTTTCGACGCTCCATCTCCCCCCCTCTGCATATCCTGCCCTTTCTTGTCGTCTTTTTTTTTGTCTGTCTCTCTCCCTAGCCGCTCACTTTCCAATGCAACGTGACGCCTGCTCAGTCTGAAAGCTGTTTTTTCCTGAGTTGCGTGTAAAATTAGAACATTCGTCAGCACTGTGCGTAGCCAGAGGATCATTAAGAAGCCGCTACACATTAGACTCTGAAAAACAATTCACACAAAGCTCCCTCAATTCTATAGCAGTTTATCAACTGTCTCAGAGTTTCAAACTCTTTACAAACCGTCTCCAACTTCTATCAGCCAGGATCAGAATTTGACTAGAGCCTAGCAGTGACCCAGACTGGTTTCAGTTCAGGTCTACCTTGTAAAGCTTCCCCTTCTCTTTCCTGTGTGAGCGTCTCTCTTTCTCCCAAAGCGAGCTGTAGTTCTTGCTCTTTTATTTTTTTTATGATGTGGGTTGGGTTGACTAGGCTTTGAGGTTGCGGTGAAATGGTTGCACGTTGGCTTCAGTCTTGAGCTGTCCTGGCGTCTTGTTTTGTGGGATTGCTGTTGTGAAGGGGTTAAGTGTCTTGAGTGATGCATTGATTGCAGTTGTTAGCTGGGAGTCGTTTTAGCAGGGGACAGCGGGGGAGGAAACGCCACAGCAAAGAGCAGTTCTCACGACAAATCTTTTTCTCGCTAGGCTGTGTGTAACACAGCTTTATTGTCTGTTTAATGTAACACTCAGCTCTCCTGCCTGCAAACACTGAGGAACTCCCTGAGGCGGGAGAGAGAGAAAGACTTCGCTGGAAAGGGAATGAGGCGATGGAAACATAAACGGAAATAGAGAAATTCTCTCTTGAACCGCGGCTCGCTTTCAGTAATTGAGCGTGGTTGGGGTGTGTGTGTGTGTTTTACCTTCCATGTGTTTTGGTCCACCTCTCCAGGCTGATGGAAGCGAACATCCGCGCTGGAGCGAGAGCTTCCCGTTTGGGCTCGTTAACGGCTCGGTGCCCCTGCTAACGGCTTGGGCTTTTTTTCAGTCATGCCGGCGGCATGCCGTATCCTGGATACGGAGCCGGCGGGAAGCGCGAGGCAGAGCTGCTGGCAGCAGCGTGGGGCAGGTCGTACCACTGTGCGACTCTGTCGAGGGAGGGGTTGAATGCGCTCTCTGAGAAGCTGCCAGAGTTGAAGTGCGAGCACTACGCCTCCTGAATCCTAATGCCCTCATTCGTCTGAGCGCCGAGCGGACACCGGCCCTCCCCTCTCCAGCCCATCTGTGTGTGTGTGCGCGCGCTTGTTTTTGTTGCCACCATGCATGAGGCTCGCGGTGATGGATGAGGGAGTTCCTTTAAATCCGAGCTTGCGGAAGAACTCTCCAATTAATTCCACGAGGGCTCTTTGTAATTCTGCCCTCTTCCAGACAATGTTTTTAATCAGTGTGTATGCCAATGGCGGGAAGCACAAATGGGACGATCATATTGATATCAGCTGTAATGCCGATATAAATTGCGGAAATCACTGTAATGCTATGGTATTAGGCCGCCTACTTTTATCAACCAAACTTATGACAAAATTGGATCCCAAATCATAGGTTCTAGGAATTGTGCCAGCCCAGAACAACCACATAGTAACATGTTAACGACTGCTCAGGAACTGCATGGCAACATTCTAACCAAAAATCAAAACACCTTAGCAACTGCATATCAACACCCTTAGCATGTTGTTGTTTTTTTTTGGCGTGGGTTGGTGTGCAGAGGCCTCTCCGGTGGGACTCGGTCAGTCCCAGACATTTTTTTAGGCACCAAAATATCTTAGAGGTGTGAAAATATGGAAAAAGTGTTGCCAACACAAACATCCCGGCAGCCGGTTTTGCACGGGCAAGCACCGCTCACATTTCCCCCCACCTTTCAAGTCGCTCCTACACTGCTGCTGCTTGTAGACTCACACACACACATAGTGCCGTCTCAGGCGTCTCGTATAGAAAGTGAACAGCAGGCTTGGGGCAGGATTCGCCTGTAAAACCCCTGATACCTCACACATCAATAATCAGCTCTGGGCAAGAACTGTCTGTCTGCTCTCGGCCTGTCTCGCTCTTTCTCTGCGCTCTTTAATGGTGTTTAATGAATTTCATTCCTCGCTGCACCATAGTAACCACTCGTCCTCTGTCTCTCTCTCTCTCGCTGTAGGAGGTGGTTTTGTACTGTCTGGAGAATAAAGTGTGTGACGTGAATCATCGGGATAATGCGGGTTACTGCGCGCTCCACGAGGCCTGTTCCCGTGGCTGGCTCTCCATCGTACAGCACTTACTGGAGCACGGGGCCGACATCAACTGCAGCGCACAGGACGGCACCAGGTAAACGCATGCATGATGTCACCTAAATAAATGAGCCGAAACAATGCAGGACTGGTTTCCATGACTTCCTGAGCATGTGTGTGCCGCTGCGGCACTGGTAATTACACATGCGCACATGTGCTGACGCGCGCACACTCAATGTCAGTAATTATATGTTTGGTAATAATGGCTTTACAACAACAGAAGAGGCCGAGAATCTTAGCTTGGATAATTACCGCAAGAAGAGCAGATTAGGCGTGTGAGATCCCTGTCTTCGCTATACACTTAAAAATCCAATTTCATTTAGCAGTCCGATTCCTGTCGGAAAGATGAATGACAGTGACAGATTTTAATGACTGTTTTATTGGGCTGATAAAATTAAGGTAATTATGGACAAGTGCAGTAACTGAGGTGTTTAGGCAAAAAAAAAAACTGTTACCAAGAAAGTGAAATTGAAAAATGAAGTTTTGATTAACAAAAAATTGGAATTTAAAACCATCAGCAGGTGGATTGTGTTTAAAAAAACATAATAAATAAAATATTTACCGCGTTTACTTTTTTAATAATAAACTATTTGTCAGTGCACATTATTCTTAAAAAAAAAATATATACCTGTGTGTGTGTGTGTGTGTGTGTGTGTATGTATATATATATGTATGTGTGTACAGTATGTGTGTATATTTAATTTTATGTATTTATTTATGATTAATTATTCACAATTTAATGAGGAAATTCTTTAATCACACACACACACACAATATATATATATATATAAATTCAATGAAAGTTAGAGGTGAACTTTATAAAATAAATAATGTCTACTTTTCATGATCCCATCAAATTCTGATGTATACATTAGATTAATTGCATTATAAATGTATTGTTGTGGTTGTTGTTGTTTGTTTGTGAAGTAAATGATCTGTTCTCTCTTCCAACAGGCCTCTCCATGATGCTGTGGAAAACGATCATCTAGACGTAGTCCGACTGTTGCTGTCATATGGCGCCGATCCGACTTTAGCCACCTACTCGGGCCGCGGTTTGCTAAAGATGACCCACAGCGACATAATGGAGTGTTTTTTGTCTGGTAAGGGAGCGCTGTTCCTCTCTTCCACCTCTATTCCCAGAATTTCCCTCCTGTAGGAGCGGAGGGTTCAGCTCCGCTTGGCTATCTGGTTACTAAGCAACAGCTGGAGCGGAGGAGAAGCCTTTAGCTCCTGCAAATCAGCTTTCCCTGAAAGGAGATTATGTGTGTGTGTGTGTGTGTGTTTGTCCGTGTGCGTGTCTTTATTCGGTCTTGTGTGGCGTGTCTTTTGAAGGGTGTACGGGGCTTGTCTCGCTCAACAATATTTGGAACCATAATCTGGGCCTAATCTGGATCCATACAGCCATCTAAGATTAAAATGGAGTATCATTTTTATGGTTTTAGAACAAAAAAGCTTTTGACATAATTTTGACCCCTTGATTTTAACCGGCTTGACGTGTTGTTTTTCCCACTGGTGGTTGCTGGAAGTTTAAGACCTTTGTAAATCCAATCAAGTTACATTCTTTCAAGAAAACACCTGGAAGCTTGATGGGAGATTTCATTTGTGTATCTGCGACTTTTGGGGGAAAGTGCGGTATGTGAATGGCTTTAAAGATTTAAAGAAATGAAAGTTTTAGAAAACTCGATCTTGCATAAATTATATTTCAAGCTAAAATGTGTCATTTCTGCACTACTAGCAGAACCAAACAGAATTGAAACTTGTTTTAAAACAGTCATTATAGAAAACTCTCCTGCCATTGGTCGGACAAATCCCTCCCCTAACTTGCCAATGGTTGGAACATTGTTCCTATGTCAAGCCACTCGAACAATCAAAGAAATTGCATTTCTGTTTGGTTTCACTAATGGCGTAGAAATACCACAATAAATGCTTTGAATTTAATGCTTTAGGCTAAACGTGTTAATTTCAATTTTAAAGTTGAGAATGACTATTCTTTTAAGAGTTGTTTATCCCAGCAGATTTTATTGTTAGTGGAGCGTTGACCTTGTCATTGCGCTTTTCGTTGCCCGTTGTGCACGGAGGTAAAGTTTTAATGCTCAAGGTTAGACGTTCACATGGAAAGAGACAAGCTGTGCTCCGGGTGCATGTGAAGATGGCATCGCAGGAGACGTGGCATTTAGCGAGACGGCCTTTCCTGTGTTTGTGTTAACACTGACCCCTCTCGCCTGAGCACAGCTGCACTGTGACGGTCTCTCTCTCTTTCAGTGACAGTGGTCGGGGT
Source organism: Phoxinus phoxinus (assembly GCF_949152265.1). NCBI lineage: Eukaryota > Metazoa > Chordata > Actinopteri > Cypriniformes > Leuciscidae > Phoxinus > Phoxinus phoxinus. The sequence continues at coordinate 20,604,839 of NC_136895.1, read as the reverse complement.
TCTTTTGAGGCATGGCTTGATTAATGGTCTGAAAGTTCCTAGCTGAACTAGAGGGCATTGCGAAGCAATTTGTACACAGCCGCCATTTGTTCTTGACGGCAGTCGCAAGTTCACCTCCAAAGCCGTCTTAATACGTACGAGTGTGTGTGTGTGTGTGGATTAGCTTCAGGGCTGCCAGTTAAAGGGCAGCTCAGTCACATGGCGGAGGTTCACACTGACTGGCTGCGTGTGTGTGTTTGATTATGCATGAGTTCGTGAGGCAGGAAAGAGCTCGGCCTGGAAGCGCAGGGCAGAATATTGCGTGTGTGTGTGTGTGTGTGTGTAAATCAGCAGGCTTGTCCCGTTCTGCTGTCTGCGGCACTGATTTAAAGACCCTCCCCAAATTTGTTTTCCCTCTGTGGGAGCCTTCTAATCAACCGCCCTCTCTCGCTCTTTCTCTGGGTGGAATTGTTAATGGCTGCGCTGGCAAACGCGGCTCCCGTCACCGCTGGCTGTGCTTCGCCGTGCCAAGTGGAATCTGACATTCTGCAAGTGTTATGTGGTTGCACGCTCAAAGTCGCTGCATTCTATAGGAGAAAATTGTCATATAGTTGCTTGGTCAATGTGGTCTGTTCAGTATTATTATCAGTCATCATATCGTATCTGCCGAATAGTAGTACTTTTATCTACCGGTGTTCGTTTAGTTATTTGGTAAATGTAGTTTATTTAATGATTTTTAATTTAGTTTTTTTTTTTTTTTTTTACTTATTTCTTTTAAATTAATTATCTAGATTTTTTTTATTCGTTTTACAATATTTATCGTTCGTCAATTGAATTTTTTTCATTAATTTTAATAAACGTCATTTTTATTTGTTTTTATTTGATATATTATTTGTTTAGCACGAATTCTAGATCTGAAGCAGTACCACATAAAGCCGCCTCTGAGTACTAAATTGAGTTATTTTTCTCTGCTTATTGTGCTTAAATGGGCAAATACACATGCCGGTCTTGGCAAGGATTCAAGTAAACAGTCAGTTATATTATAAGTGAAGGTAAACAGTTGAGAAAGAAATCGCATGTGTAACAGTATAATGGATCTGTGTGTCAGGTTTTAAAGTGACAGCAGCCTAATACATGCTGCCAAATTATCACATCATATTAAAATGATCTATATGGCAGTTTTTTCCTATGGTATCAATGTCAATATTGTGGCCAGTAATAATGCGGAGTGGCTAGTCACTTTGGAAAACCACTAGCCACAGTGGCTGCCGAGCAAAAAAGTTAATAAGCCCTGGCATCTGCTTATGCTAATATTAGCTTGAATTTTAGATTGATAATATTATAAATCTATACTACTTGGCATATCTGAAACCATAATGGTTTTTGTCTATTATGTGGTGGTGGGAAAAAAAATCAGCTGTCAGTATCTGCCAAGATTTCTGTATTAGCTGCTTCCTGTTTACATCACTAATGGTCTCATCTCGCTCTCTCTCTTTCTCACTCTAGATTACTTTGCCGACCTGCAGGGCAGAGTGGACGATGACCCCAGTGTGTACTGGGAGTTTTACGGCAGCGCAGTGTGCGGTGAGTACCACTTTCACACTTGAACACACACATTCGCACACTCCCACACTAACAGATGCAAGAAACAATGGAAAAAAGAAAAGAATCATGCAGACAGATAGACAGACAGACAGATAGACAGACAGAGACGGGTAAACACCTGAAGGTAAATCTCTGTGTGAATCATCAATGTTTGTAGACAGTCATTGATCTAAAATTGAAAAAACAGCAGCCATGTGTGCTTCTCCCTCTCTGATGTTCGCTTGAAAGAATTTATATAAAAATCCCCATGCGCTGGGTGGTGGGGTCGGCACCATAGGGGCAAAAATAGATGGCAGCATTTTTTTATTGCTCTTTTTAAAAAAAAATGAATTCTAGCTGCGTAGCGAGAGTTCCCCTGGCTGCCATATATCAGCAGATCGCTCTGTGTGTGTGTGTGTGTGCGTGTGTGTGAGCGGGCCCATCTCCAGCTGGCCGAAAACAAACCCACTGCTACTGCACATTTTCCCTTGGATTCCTGGAATAACAAAGCCGGGAGAGAAGGGGAGGTGTGGAAGGGAGCTGCGCGGCTATTTTTGGGAGCTCCGCGCCGCTTGGAAAAACCCAAAGCGTAACAAAAAGAGGTAGAGGCGCCTGTTTCGCTCCGAGGCGTACGCTGTGCCACTAGCGCGCACAAATGAGTGAAGTGGCTTCACACACGGCTCTTCCCGCAGTGCCGCTTAATGGAAGAGAGTGCAAATAGGAGAGCGCGTTCAGAGAGCAACGCCACAAAAGCATGTCCCGGCGTGAATCCGACAGGGAGAGGGAGGGCGGGAAGGGAAGGGAATTTTAAAGGGATATCATGGGAGTGTAATCCATTGGAAACACTCACAGAGTGCGTGTCGTTCCATAATTCACACCTTGTCTCTCTTACTTACAGAGGCTGCTGACGACTCGTCTGGTTACGATATCCTGGCCAACCCCCCTGGACCCGGCGAAGACGAGGACGAACAGAGAGAAGTTTTCGAATTCGAGTTCTCCGATCGACCGCTGTTGCCGTGCTACAACATCCAAGTGTCTCTCTCACAGGGGTAAGAGCCATAAACTTCTGTCTTGACTGATATTTGTCCGTAACTGCTTTTATTTAGCACAAAAACAGTTCCTTTAATGGTAGATTGTGGGAAAGTGTACATCATTGATCATGTGAGTATCCTGAGAATGGCCAAATATTGGAAATTCTGTCGTAGAGATTTTTATTCCAGGAATAGGTTGGGAAACATTGCATTAGATGATTATTGAATTTGCAAAGCCATCCCAGACAGCAACATAGTGTCGGCCCAGATCCGGATTCAATGTGGATTCAACGCGTTCCAGATGTGAGCCTAATCTGGCCCGACACTGTTGCTGCCGTGGGATTCTTGCAATTCATCAATAGAGATGTTTTTGACAAAATCTGATCGTGACTAGACGATTATTGGCTGCGTAATAGTTGAGTTAGATTTGACCTAGATGACAGGTGTTTCCCTTAAAAGCGCACAACTGCCGGAGCTCGGAGACTGACAGCCAGTGACGACGTTAGTCTAGCGTTAGTGGAGACGTGAGGCCCGTCGCACTTAAACAGAGCGAGGACAGCAAAAGCACGCACGAGAGAGAGACAGTCTAGTGACACGCTGCTAAACAGACACAGCTAATTACCTCCCACACAGGCTCTCGCTCTGCCGTTACCGCGCTCCGCTCTCTCTCACCACCCCTCCTCCGCTCGCCCGCTCGCTCGCTGTCTCGCTCCCAGGCTCAGCTGCCGCGCTCACTGTTGTGTATAATCTTCAGTCTGCGCTTGTCTCTGGCCTTCCCCTCCCCCATTCTCATTCGCCCTCGTTCGCTCGCTCTCCCTCTCTTTCGCTCGGTGCGGCTGGCTGATGCAGTATTAATGGCTTTCTGCTCTCCTCACATTTCCTCCCCCCCCTCTCGCTTGCCCTCTCTCCCTCTCTCTCTTTTCCCTCTCCTACTCCATTCAGCGCTCCGCAAGAGCCACAGACCGCCTCAAGTGCCATCGATTGAGCGCTGCCTGTTACTGCTTTCCCCGCTGTGTATGTGTGTGCGCGTCTGACAGGCACAGTCTATGGTCTTTGTGTGTGTGTGTGTGTGTGTGTAGCCCATTGTGTTTCTGGGCGAGCGAAGGCCTTGAGAATCTTTGTGTAATTTTGTCTAATTATCTGAATGCGTATCTGCGCAGGGGCGAGTGCTTGACAAGGTGTATGTGCGCATACTTTTTTGTGTCTTCCGTTTGCCGTTTCTAACTTTGTGCATGTTTTCTGACACATTCAGCCTTGGCGCTCACGTGGACAACAGCAAGTTTGCGCCTACTTTGAACATTATCAAAAGCATACTAAAAAGAAGATTTTACACAGTCTAAAACATAAAATAAAACTTGCTTTTTTTCATTTTTTTGAAGCGGTTCTGAAGTGAACTAGCGCCACAATGCTAGCATGAAAACCTTGACACTGCATCATTTAGGGTACGTTTAAAGGGAAACGATATGCTTAAAACGGAGTAGTTTTTCTTTTGAATTTTCCGCGTACAGATGACACCATTGTCAAAACGATCCCCATTCACACGGATCCGTGAAAATGACTTTATCTCTTCTTTTTAAGGGCCGTTTACAACACACCATTTTCAACTAAAAACGTAAAACTTTGTATGCGTTTTGGCTGTTCGTTTACATGACAAAGGCGTATTGGGCGCCTAAAAACGCAAAGATTTGAAAGCGGTCTCCATGTAAACAACAAAAAATGGAATCTCTGAAGATGATGACATATTGCACATTCCTATTACTTGTTCAGTCTATAGTGTTTCATCGCCATCTAATGGCCTGACAGCAGAATACAGCGTTTTAATCGTTTTCGCGGATCCATGTGAATGGGGATCGTTTTGACAATGGTGCCGTCTGTACGCGGAAAACTAAAAGTAAAAAGTTATCCGTTTTAATCATATCATTGTACCCTTAGTATGCATTGAATAAAAAGGCCAAAACATCAAACTAAATAAAACCTGATTCTTTCCATTCTCTGAAGTAGCGCTAACTAGCCATCGTAATGCTACCGTGAAAACCTTGACATAACAATTTCGCACATACTTTGCACATCATTTCATCTGTTTGTAATATCCTAGAAATACAAAATACCAAAACATCAAATAAAAACCAATTTTATTTCTTTTCACTGAAGTGGCGCCAAAATAGCCGACACGATGCTCGCATTAAAACCTTGATGCTGAAAGTTCAGACTTAGCGCATCATTTAATCTCTTCTTTTTAGTATGCTTTCAATAAAAAAAGGTCAAAACATAAAAATAAAATCCGATTTTTCGCATTCTCTAAAGTGGCACAAACTTGCCGCCACAATGTTAGGATGAAAACCTTGACAATGCGAGTTTGCGCCTACTTTGTGCATCTATTTTTAGGATATAATATCAAATAAAAAAACAAGTGCAAATTAGCCACTATTGTGGTTAGGGTTGCTCTTTTTCAGCTAATTAATCTCTTTCTCTCATTCCTTTTCTCAGACCTAGAAACTGGTTGCTGCTCTCGGACGTCCTCAAGCGCCTAAAGATGTCTGCCAGAACGTTTCGCGCCACATTCACACACATCGAGGTAGTGACGATAGCCGAGGCGGAATTCTACAAGCAGGCGTCTCTGAGTCAGCTGTTCTCCTGTCCCGAAGAGCTCGAGGGATTCTTGCCAGACAGCAAGGAACTCTTGGATCTGGTGGAAATCAGCGCTGAACTGGTGGCGCTGCTGGGGTCATCGCTCGAATGCCTGGACGACCGCTGGGAGCCAGCATCCAGACTTCGCTCGTGAGCCTCTGCACAAGCTCTCGACTCTCGGACAGACCCTTAGAGAGCCATGGAGAACTCAAAGCAGAGGAAAAGGATATTTGGATGCGGTTCTTGACATTTCAAGGAACTTCTGGACTAGTAGCCAAAGGCGAAATTCGGTCCCTGTGCAGCTGATCTTTCTGTTTGGCTACGAGAAGGTTTTGGAACTTCTCGACATCTCTTACGCCCTGCTCGCATACTAATTCTCCTGGTGACGATGCAAACCTGTACATAGTGTACATTCTGCAGAAATCGAAAGAGAACGGACCTGAGATTTGGACTACTATCGCTGGCTAACTATGAGATATGAAGCCATTCTCGCAACGAGGATCTCTTTCGTTTAAAAGAGATGTTTTCTAAATAGGAATATAAGTATATATACAGTCACTGTATTTTATTTGTGTGTATTATATATAGATATAAATATATATATAAATATAAATAAATATATATATATATGCGCTGCCTTTTTTGTCTTGTTTAGTCAGGTCTTTATTTTATAATTGGAGTTACGATGTTGTAAATACCTAATCTGCTTGGATCGGGGTTTTAATCGTGATGTCAACGTTAGAGGATTTACAGAGGCCGGAAGCCCCTTCGGTTCGTCAAGAGTTCATTAGCGCACTTCGTCAGCGATTTTTCTTGACTGGAGTAGACGTTTTTATAGTGTTGACCAGTAACCAGTGTGGGATTTTTTTGGTCTCCCGTGTTAAACTCTAATCTACAAAGCTGTTTCGTACCCTGTACGCAAGCTGTTGCTTTGACTAAGTCACTTATTTATGAGTAGAAATTAAGATATTTTAATGTGGCTTTTCTTTGTAAAATATTAAAGTAAATGTAAAATACTAATCTGACGCTTTGTTAGGCAGAGACATGCTTGAACTTGTAAATAATGGGTTGACTATTTCAGTAACTTGTTTCTGAAGTGTTGTTGTTTTTTTTTTTGTTTTTTTTTTGGAGAAGTGATCGGACTTTGTAATTACATACGCTATCATTTGTATTTATATTTTACCAAAAAAAGTTCCTTTAAATAAATGGCAATAAAAGATTGTGTACATCTTGTGGTTTTCTTATATTTTTAGTTAATATGACAAAAATCAGCTGTATTTACTTTCTGGTCTTATTGTGTCTGAATTATTAGTGCATGTTATTTAAAAAATCATGTAGAAAACTTTAGTTAATTTAGTTTTATTCTGAAAAATGTCACATTACAGAAGTAAACATTGATTGGGAATGCGTTTCATGTTGTTAGACTGAATTGAGCATGAGATTATAGGGCTGCTCCGATTAATTCATGCACAAACAGATTATTAAACCTCCATGTTTATTACTATAATCAGGGATTAAGGCCTACATTCCATAGCAACGTTTCTGCCATCAGATCAGCCCTTACAACTGGGAGAGAGACGGCCACATCCTGAGCTGCTGGACAAAACAGGAAATGAAGAGTCGCCGGAAATTAGAGGCCTCAGGCAGGAGTGAGGGAGGCTTTTGTTGGTCTGATAGCAATACAGACATTATGTGCTTGGTTAACGTTCCTTAATTTTAATGCACGTGTCACACTTTTTTTTCCACTAAACTTGAATCTCCTGCTTGTTTTTAAACGAATGGTTTACCAAAAGAAGAGGCAAGCGATGCTCAAACTATGACTACAACATATAGCCTACATGCTACTTTGTCTCCTCTCAGTAGCCTACTAAACTGACCAATCAAAATGGATATTAAATTTTTTCATTTGAACCCTAAGCCCTCTCGATCATATTTGCGCATATCTCGCGAGCACCCTTCTGAAACCACGTTACATGAAATTGGCCTTTTCCCGCGTATAATCAAATCTAGCCAATCAGCTTTCAGAAATTCATCAACTGCGCTTGTGGACAGCAGCTGAAGAAGAAAGATGAATATATTGTTCGATGTTCAAATGAATGGATGAAGCATCATCTTCGCTGAGGTAGGTAGGCCTAGATGTTAGGTGGAATGGGGCTCAAAGTGTATCATGGTGGTCATAGCCTACATGCAATTTGTTCCTTTGGTTTGAATTGTGTGTTGTGTTGGTGACCTGAGAGATTATCAAGATTATTCTAAAATGTCAGGGGCAACGTTAGGCTACAATCCGCGGATATCGTTATAATTATCGACGAATATAAAAAAAAATCAATCATGTTGGGTTGCTTATTAGGATCAATATTCGTTCAGCCTCCTTGCTAGGCAACATTTATAACGCTGTCATTTACTCCCTTGTGTAGCTCTTAAACCTTGCTGTTTCTGTGGGCCTCAAAATATGAATCTTGACAAATGTAGTAGGCCTATAGCCTATAAATCAACTAAGACTATGATGACTATATTAACTGTCATTGTATGGATAAGCTCGCTAGATAATTTGAAAATTCTTTTGTTTCCCCCAAAAACATGAGTGATTTTTTTCTTTCTTTTTTCTTGTTTGGGTGAATATTGTTGTGAGGCAGAGGACGGTAACGGAATGGTCTATTTTCTGATGGGATTGTTCAACTGGTTGAACTGAAGAGGTGTTAATTACTCCTGTTAATTATACACAGAGGACTTTATTTTTACTTTCCGCATTTCTAAGTGATCACGATATTTTTTTACACAATCTGATTAAGCGATTAATAATATGGTCAACATGTTTACACTGACTGGACCCGTTTATTTGTTGTGGTTAAGAGCTGGATAGGCTATTTAACACATATGCAACGTGCAGTAGGCTACTTTAACGGGGTAGTGACTAACAGTAGCAAATTAAGGCTATTAAAAACAACAAAACCTTAGGATCATCATCACACAAACAAAAACTGGTGCTGGACTAATAAACTAAAAAAATTGATAGGCTAAACGTTGTGCTTGTAAATGAACACGAAAATAAAAATGACTAACATGTCAGTGACTGGCCATTTCTATATCTCTGGGGGTGTCAAATGTTGCGTGTAACATAATTTGAGGACTGCATGCGGACTGAGCCACATACGGCCGAGCGCTGTGGATGCTGGACCGCAGGAAAGAAATGTGGCCATCTAATTAAAAAACAATTAAATTACATTAGGCTTGGTAATTACACCCTCCCCCTTCCCCGGGTTCCGTGTTACGACGGTTAATCCGCTCTTTATCTATTAGTCAGACTCAGAGCTGTGACATTGACGGAACTCGACTATCAGAGCGCGCGGAGAGAGACAGATGCGTCCTCCTCATCACTCACGCGCACCTCGTCAACACTGACGAGTTGCTTATTTCTTCTTTTCTGATATAACATTATTTTATTCACAAATATTGTGTTTGAATTGTTATGTTATAACCTACGTTTAATTGTATTCGGTTTTTAATATATTTTATTATTTTATATATTTAGTCTGAATTTGAATTGTGTTCTTGTGACAACAAACTTCAGCTAGTTAATATAGGCTAGGCTACAAATAGGTTATATTAAAAATATCGATCATTTAACTTAATTTATATCGCGACGCTCAACAAGATTCTTCAAAATGTTGATCTGCCATGAGATAGTAAACTTGAAAGAGAAAACTGACCGTAGTTTACGCTGTTTACGGTTATAGCGCCTCTTGTGGAAACGTAGCGTAGCCTACTTGCGTTTTGACGCAACCATAATATGCAATCCAATACTAACATCGGGTTTTAATACTAAAACGTGAGAAAAAAATATTTTACAGTTTATACAGCAATTATATAAGACATTTCTATAACTTGTAAAATCGTAAAAAAAAATGTTTTTTTTACTTTTGCTTAAGTCTAGCTTCGAGCTGACATGTTAGGTCCATGATTAAATAATATTCTTATTTGCATATATATTATCAATTGCAGTTATGTGATTGGCAAATTTGTCGCAGTGTTGTTTAGGTGTCCAAAATCACCCGTACTCCATATACTTGCTTCTTGCTTACTTTCAATATTTTAAGTCATCTTTGGCGCTTTTCCACTGCACAGTACCAGCTCGCCTTGGCTCGCCTCGCCTGGACTCGACTAGCCTCTGTTTGGTTTTCCACTGTGTAAAAGTTGTACCGGTACCTGCTTCCAGGTACTTTTTTTCGTATCACCTTCAGCGAGGTTCTAAGCGAGCTGAGGCGATACTAAAACGTGACGTGACACACGGCAGACTGCTGATTGGTCAGCGAGAATCGTCACTATTCACTGCGCCATCATTGCACGCACCAGACGGAGTATCCTGAATAACCCCGACATTTTTAAATAGTTTTGCCAGAGATTGCGTGATATACCCATTACTAATATTATGTAAAACAGCATACACTTGATTTCCTCCATTGTCCTGTGTGTGTGGGTAGCGGGTGTGTGTCGCGTCGCTATGACGACCAGGTACTATTGTGGAAGTACTATATGCAATGGAAAACGGAGCGAAACGCGAGCCGAGATGAGGCGAGGCGAGTCGAGTCGAGCTGGTACTGGTAATGGAAAAGCGCCACTTGAGGCCCCCTAGTGGGCCCCGGCCCCCTGGTTGAGAACCACTGGTTTAGTATGGTCCAGACAAACTACATCCGGATCGCTGTTCCCTGCCATTTATGAACATGATGTCTCATGGCCTCTTAGGATAGTTAAGAGTCCACTGGAATGCACACTTCAGAATCTCAACTGAAGTCATCTGGGTATGTTCACCTGTTGTTTTATATAGGCTATGCACAACGCATTAATATGCTTTTCTGTATACCGTATAGAGGAGGCGGCATATTCAGTGCAATGTAAACGATGTCTGTCAGCCTCAAGCAGAGAGCTGGGAAGGGTGTGTTTAAATCCAGGGGCAGACTGGGCATCCACTTTATTGCAGCTGTCGGAAGGTTTTGTGTGTGTGTGTTCCAAGGGTCAATGCTGTGCCCATCTCTGAGAGGGGTTTGGCGTGGACACGCACATTTCTGGTTTGAGGGCAGGCAGGAAAAACGCTCTCTGGCGGATTAGGTAACCTCTACACTAATTAATTCTGCGAAGGGCCTTTCAGAGCGCCGCATGCAGCTCTCAGAGAGAGAGAGAGAGGGAGCGTGCGAGCGAGAGAGCGAGCGAGGGAGGCAGGCTGAAAGGATTGCATTATTCTGCGCTGCGAAAGGAAATCAGAGAGCGCCGGTCTCTCGGGGCCTCGGCGGCGCGCTCTAATAGCTCAGCGCGATCTCTGCTAGGATATTGCTGCCCTCGAGTGTGTGTGCGTGCCAGCAAGTGGGGGCTGGTGAGTGTGTATGCTGATATTTTTAGGGAATACACAAAGGATACGCATATGAGGATAAGAGAATACGCAAAGAATGAGATACGGTTGACATTTTTGGATGTGGTTTGTAGTGTGAGAAGGGCTGGGAATCGGAATTGGAGAAAATATACTGGAAACGAATGATTTTCATGGCATTCGTTTCTGTTAACGGCTCTTGAACGCCTACGTTTTTTTCCCAGCGGTTATCCACAGCGCAAAGACAAATAAAATGTTTTAGCTCTCAGTTTGAATTGAGTTTGATAAGAGAAAGACAATAAATGGACAATGCACCTTAATGCATTATCCTCGCTGCGCGACCAGTGATTCCCGATTTACTAAACAAACGACTTTTATGAACCTTTTTTTTTTTAGGATTCATGAATCATATCACTTGTCAAACTCAAAACCAAAACTACGATATGTGTATTTAAATATGAATTGTGTAATTGTTGTGCCATTAGCTGTTAAAAAAAAGCTGAACAGCAAAAATATTGACTGATAAACAATATAGTCCTGGCCTAAACTCATGCCATTGGTTCATCTGTTGTTGTGTCAGGCTGGTCAGTTGCATGTCAATGAAATTTTCGATCGTGTAGGAGTTGCGCTCTCCGGTAGGTTACTGTGATCTTGCCATCTGTCTGTGCAGTCAGACGCTGGCAGCAGCCGTGGCTTGAAGGCGTGAGCAGTGGCGAGCTTGAACAAGGACGCGGGCACACGGCCAAAGCGAGAGAGAGAGGGAAAGAGAGAAAGAGAACACGCTATACGAGTCTCAGGTTGCAGGAAACTCTCTGAGCGCTGCGACGCCTCCAGCAGCAGTTATAAATCAGGCCTAGCCACAAACACACTGCAAGATCCACCTGTACGTCATTATAGATCACTCACAACAATTTTCTTACACATGTGGATAGAGACATTCACTGCGTTAATGTGACCTCTTAAATAGAGGATGCATGAAAATGCTTGGATATCAACATAGTTTTATGTCCTGTGTTGATGTACTTCCTGTTGAAACAGGAAGTTTGGGCGGGGCACATCGAAAGGCTCATGACTATTTCCTTTGAATATAAACAGTAGACATAAGTTATTATTTTATTATATATAAATATGTAATATGGGGAGGGGCATTCTCTTTCAAAAGAGCGCTTGATTGGATGAAAATCTGTGTAGTGCAGGATGATGTCATACATTTTTTTTTTTCAAATTTTCCAGGAAGTGAAAGACTATAAATTATAAATGTGTGCAGATTTTTTAAAAACTTTAATAAACTTTAAACTTTATAAAAGTTGTTTTTTGAACCGCACAGTCCAAGCACATTTGACTATCGGCAAATCTGAGCACACAGTCCAATTTCATGCTCTTGCGCACGCACACACTCCATCTAATTACTCCACTGGAATGTTACCCGACCTTTCCGGGCTGCGTCGGTTTAAAAAGATTTGTGTCGTTCTTACATTCATCCCACGAGGGAGAGAAAATCCCGTTTCTGTTTTTGCCCATGCAGTTTTTACTCTCGCTCCCCGAGCGGTTTGTGTGTGCACAGGCGCGTTTACGATTAGTATGTGTGTGAATGTGCGTCAGGGGCAGCAACCTTGAGACCGCGTCTATAAACACGGTCATGTGGGCCGCCTGAAGAAGCCACTGGCGCAATCTCAGCTGCTCTCAGATGAATACAAGCCAGAAGGAGGGGGAGAGGTAGCAGATGTGTATTCCGTCGTCCTCTTGCTATCACAACAACCTCTCATCTCTCCGGCCTTGCTCGCCTTGTATTGCCACGTTAGAGTTTAAAGAGAACTTTGAACTCAAAGTTGTTGTGTTCAAACCATGCTTCTCTGCAACAACAGCCCATGCACAACATCCAAAATAAAGCTATTCAGAATATGTATATATAATATATATATATATATATCAAATATTAAATAAAAAAGGGGTGTTTGCTAAGGCACTAGGCAGTATCACTTACTTTTCTTGTTTTGCCCCCATAACCCCGAAACCACTCAAAACACCATAACAACCACCCTAGATACAATGCCCTAGAAACTATTAAGAACACCTTTTCATACACCTATCAAAAGAAAAATCCCAAAACCACCTACCAATGCCCTAGAAACTAATCTATATGACCGTGTAAACAGGAAAAAAACGCATGCATTCGGATATTTCGAGAAATAAATCAGATATAAATAAAATATGTGCCAATGCGACTGGCAAAAACAGGCAGATTGGATTTTCTGAGGCGGTTAAAATGACGAGAGCAACCCCGGCGCGCATCTGCAAAGGGACGGATGGCCCAACGAAACATCGTAAGAGAGGAATGTGGACAAACGTTGACGCATATCAACATATCAAAGGTTGGATTGCTCATCCTAAAATTTCAGACTCACTGCTCCTCGTTAAAGCCAATATTTAAACACAATATGCTCCCACCAGTCCTGAGATCTCTCTCGAACACAATAACTGAAGCATATGCGCAGGCTGCAATGATTCCACTTTTCGTCCTCCTCCACCTCAATATCGTGGTGATATTTGGCGAACTTTGCATATCGCAGAGCTAGCATCAAGCATATTTCGCGTTCGTCCATCTGTGCAAGAGAATTTAACCCTTTAAGCATGCGCAATGTTTCAGATGGCAAGTGTAACATGAATCGGATACAATTGAAAGAACGTGTTCGGATGGTCAAAAAATCAGATAAAGCCCCACACTTTGAAAACCCCTGCTATAAGCCATTCAGAACATCCTAACTACCACCTAGCAACACTATAGAAATCGCCTAGAACACCCTAACAACCACCTAGAAACACCCTAAAAACCACCCAAAACACACAAGAAACCACCTAGCAGCACCCTGTACACCATTCAGAACATCCTAACAACCACCACCTACTAACTCTGTAGAAACACCACAACTGAGATTCTAAATCTACAGGGTTCCCTTTTCGAGAGCGGTCACTTCGACTCTTCCCCTTCATAGAAATCCTGAAACCTTATAGGATAATGCCAGTGAATGAACTGGCCAATTGTCACGACTATGCAAATACTGATGAGTTTTCGGGCAGTATAAAATGCAGAGGGGCGACAATGACGTCAGAATCTTTTCCTTCACGCTGCCATCGAAGACACACCTGAAGAAACGTATTGACTTCTTCACCGCATCCAATGGCTACTTTCTGCAGGATTTGTGCGGGCCCCCTCGACCCGCTGGACACGCACGAGCACTGCTCGCCTCTCTGGGCCTGGCCCACACTGAGGCTGCCTTCTTGGAGTCCAGCTGCACGCACTGCGCTGACTTGCCGGTGTGCGTTTTGAGATCCAGGGGGGATATTGCTCATGGCATTACGGGGGTAAGGCCGATATTTGATCTGGTGGTCTAAAAGTTATTTTAGCCTTTAAAGTAAAAATGTTCAATTGCTCCAAAGAACCATTTAAGAACCTTTATTTTTAAGAGCACTGGACAGTTCATCATGCTTAATAGTCATTGCAGTGCCAAATCCCAGCTTTAACCCAACAGCCTCAGGGCTGCTATCCACGAGAAAAGATGAATAAAAGCTCTCTTTGTTTAATGCTGAACGCAGGCTGACACTCTGACCTGTCAGGGCCTCCGGGTTCCAAAAAGCTCCATCGTGTTTAGCTCTCCGCGGGGTGTTCCCTTACTCTAAGGAGGGATTTAAAACCTGAATGACATTTGAAATAACACTTTTTCTTTACATTTAAACTCTTTTTAGGCCCAGGTCCATTGTTCCGAACTCTTTATCCGCATCATCAACCTTAGAGGGCCATTTCTGGAAAGATGTTTCATCCACCTCCAGAGCTTTTCCAGAGGTTTACGTAGGATTATAGGCGGACCTGATGCATTATCGTTTGAAGCTTCAAAAACACAGAACCCGGGGCGTTTGTGGGGCATCCGGAGCTTCAAAACACGTGGCCGATGTTATAGGTCCAGCTGTTAGAAAGATCCCCTCAATTCATAGACCATTTTTCTGCTTTCCTGCGTCTCTCTCTCTCACTCTGTGCTCCCAGGAGACTATTTTTCTTGGTCTTGCCTGAGTAGCGCAGCCTGACTGGGGCCCTGTGCGCACACACATTCATCACTCCACCCCTACCCCAGCGAGCAAACACACCGTTCTACGGCTGCAGAGTCAACCGCACAAGGTTTCTCCCTGCTGTGTGTATGCCTCAATGTGGAGTTCAGGTTTTCCAATGAGTGATGGTTACCAAGTGTGTATTCAAACCATGCAAATGTGCATGGTCTGATTTGATTTGAATTAAGAGATAAAATATTGGTAACGCATTAAAATGTCCTTCTTTAATAAAAACTATCTCTACATGACACTCTACCTACACTCTTAAAAATAAAGGATCTTTATTGATGGTTCCATGAGGAACCTTTATCATCCATATAACCTTTCCAATGCACAAAAGGTTCTCTGGATTATTAAAATGTTATTCAGACTAAGAAAAGAAAATGGTTCTTTTAAAGAACTGTACACTAAATGGTTCTTCTATGGCAAAACCTTTATTCTTGAGGGTGTGTTCACACTTGGCATGTTTGGTTGAATTAAAATGAACCCTGGTGCGATTGCTCTGTTAGTGCGGTTCATTTGAATAAGTGTGAACGCTGCCATCTGAACCCTGGTGCGTATCAAACAAGCGGATCGAGACCGCTGAATAGATGGCTCTCGGTTCGCTTCCAAACAAACTCTGGACCAAAGACAGGTAAACGAACAAAAAACGTGAAATTATTTCACATGATATGACCCTAAAAAGGACAGAATGCTCAAGCAAACCTGTTTTTTTCTCGTTATAGTCGCGATGTTGCCCATCACAGTTCGGAACTGTCTCCTCGCAGCAGATCTTCATTTGTGTGTGTGATGCATGTATTCCTACCACTGTTTTGACTCCTTTACACATTTTATAAGCTCTTCACAACTTCTCAGTTGGTCAAAAAACGTATATTAGTGTTGTCAAAAGTACCGACTTCGTTACCAAGTCGGTACTGAAATTAAAAAAATGTGACGCTCTGACGCTTTGGATATTCGGTAAGTTTGGAAATATACGTAATAAAAGCCGACCAATCAGGTTGTGAACATATGCCTTAAGATTCGGTGTTAAAATGCGAATGTGAATGCTAAGCGGACCAGGGCTAAATGTTTTTTGGGTTTTTGGGTACGGACCAAACAGCAAAACGTGATGCAACGTTCAGAGAAGTCAGTCTAGTCCCTTTTAACTTAGTATTTTTATTTTATTTTTTTAAAGCATCAAGCATGCAAGGAAATGCAAAAACATGTTCAGTGTAAAATGGCCCTATGGTCTGTAAAAAAGCTGTTTTTGCGCTCTGAATGCATGTGATTTCGGACACAATGTCATTTGTAGTTTCACACTGCTCAAATGCAGTATTGACCAATCAGAAGCCAATATTAATATTTGTTTTATTCAACTAGTCCGAACTATCACAACACTTTGATTCATAGATATTCATATTTGAATGTATATCAAGTACTGATGGGTTCAGATTGATAAAGTGTTTGTTAATGGCATGTCATTAGAACCTGTCACCACAATATTTCACAGGGCAGCCAGTGTTCTGTATCCAGTGACACCTGGTTCATAACCGAGGCCCATTAATTGTTAATTGCCTTGACATTGTGTGCACAAAACTGGTACCAGAGCTTTTCCCAACCGTTTCGAAAGCCCTGACGCCTCTTGCCCACAGCATGTTTGCGTTACAGGCTACTTGAGCGGCGAGAGCAAAGAGAAGAAGAAAAGCGCTCAGGGGGATGAAGAGGAGGAGGAGGAGGAGGGGCGGTCCGCGTGCTTGGCAGTAAATTCGAGCACTGACATGAATTTTGCGAGGGGCCGGTCCCTCTGGAAACTCCCCTGTGACGGCATTAGAGGCCTCTCTGTGTTATTGCACACACACACACGCACACACGCGCGCGCATCTTCTGCGCCTCTAAAAATCTGCACCCATAAACAATAAGAGTCGACTTGACTGCGCTTGTGTCTTTCTGACCTCTAATGAGACCTAAGATCTAACCTTTTCTAAATTCTACCTTTTAAACACAAAACCCCCCTGATTTTACTATGATACAGTTATAGTATCAGATAGAAATCCCATGGTACTTTATATACTATGGTACTTCACAGTAAGCTAAAGAATAGCATAGTATTATCATAGTAAATGTCAAACAACACTTCTGTTCAAATGTTTGAGGTCAGTTAAAAAAGAAAAACGTATTCCGCATGGAAAGGACACATTACATTTGTACAAAAGTGACAGTATACATTTATAGTGAATTATTTGTATTTCAAATAAATACCGTTCCCTTGAACTTTCTATTCATCGGAGAATCGTGAAAAAATTTATCAAAAATATTAAGCAGCACAACTGTTTTTCTGAAGGATCATGACACTTATGGATCATGTGAAAACACAAAAAAACTAACAATTATTTTAAATGGCATTAATATTTCACAATATTACAGCTTTCTTTTATTAAATACATGCAGCCTTGATGAGCATAAGAGACTTCTTTCAAAAACTAAAAAAAAAAAAAAAAAAACTTTTTATAGCTATTGTACTAAATAAATGTATGGTTTTACCATGGTATTAACGCATACCCAAAAGTATTAGTATGCTACATACTATTTTTTGTTTTGTTGTTGTTGTATTCTTAGAAGTATACTATCTTGGAGCTAGATATGTAGGCCTACACGAGCCAATCATCGACTCGTCCGCCATCTTGGAACGGTCAACATTTCTGATGCTGTCGTCACTCACAATAAAAATCAATGAGTTTTCCAAGATGCCACATCAATTGCGCAGCCTCTGGTTATGAAAAAAGTTTTAACTATGGTGACTTATAGTGTAGAATTAGCTAACGACTTTGTCTTGTCTTTCATCTGCTTAAGTCTATTGCAAATATAGATATTCATACGTGCGTATATTACATAGCCTACGATTGCAATTTGTCAATTTGCTCTTGAGTGTTTTTTGTTGTTGTTGTTGTTGTTGTTGTTGTTGACCGGTCAAATATGGCTTACCTACAGTGAACCCATAGAAATAGCCTAACGGGGCATTCATGCCCTGGAGTACTATGTAAATACCAATAGCCTATCAATGTTTGTAAGGAAAACTGTGGTCACTCACAGCAAAAGATGGTAATGCTGTGTTACATGTTCAAAAACGGGTAAACAAAGTAGCTCAGACTATCGTGGTTTTAAAGTAAAAAATATATAGGCTAAACAAACAAGAGTTGTAGACCGGGTTCTAGTTTGATTCTAGTCTAGAGCGCGCACATGAGCTGATTGCAGTTTGTCGCTCTGGTTTGCTGTGGGGTTTAACGAGCGCAACGTGTCGTTAAAGCGCCGGTTTACGAGGCTCCTTTATCGTCCCACTCACACGCATATACGCGAGCGGCACACAGACTGCAGAACCCCTAAAGACTCAGATTTAATGCTTCCTGCCCGGGCTGATCTCACTCCCACCGCCAGCTGCTGCTTTCAATTTCCCCCTCACGCTCGCTCTCTCTCTTCTTTCTTCAGCGCTTTAACTCGCCGCTGCCTTTGGCGACCAAATGTTTTCAAACCTGAGATGAGAATACAGCACGTACACCCCAGACACCCGTGTATCTAGAGCTACTTGAGACACATCGAGGAGCACAAAAGTGCTAATGTCCAAAAATATGAAAAATGGTCTTTAATTCATGGTGATAATGTGGTACTTTTTAAACTTTGATATAGACCTACGATGTTTCAGAATGGTTTCAAATTCATAGTAGCCTACCATGTTATTTATTTCAAACTACGTCAAAGAAAGAAATGAAAATTGACAACGTTTCGAAGAAATTCAATGTAGGTAATCCATCCTGCTAATGTTATCTATATCTCATGGTATTGCCCTGCTACCATATAGCCTACCCTGGTATTTCAGACATGTACCAGTATACTTCAAAGTACCCTGATGTTATCACCACAGTATTTTATGGGATATCAAAGTACCAACATTTTTTATTTTCCATGAATTTTCCATTTGTTTTTTTATGACAATGAAAACCCTGATAAGACGATTGCAAACCCAAACCATAAAATAAAATATTACTATATATATATATATGTGTACAAAATATAATTAACATTTATTTTTTCTTTTGAGGATGTCCCCAAAATGAGCTTTTCACATTTAGCTAAATTCTGGTGAGATTTTCCAACATTTATAGAAGTAATAATTTATATAGCTCTCTATCTGTCTGCCACACTCACACACACACAAACACGGAGCGCTCACGTTAATCCGTTTGTCACGGTGAGCGTGCTTCCTGAGAGCTGAAAAATTATTCCTCTCCTTTTCCCTGCGCGATGCTCCACGCAAGACACTGTGTGTGTGTGTGTGTGTGTGTGTGTGTGTGAGGGGGAACAGACAGGCAAGCAGCTGCAAATGTTAAATTGTATCCAATTACTGCCCGCACGGCGATACGAGGGGAATAATTCTTTCCGTATGACAGCGCGATTCGATTATTCCGCACACGAGAGACGCTCCTTATAACTGCGTGAAAAACGTCCCCTGCACGCTCACGCTGAAACACACAAGCAGCCCGTGTGTGTGTGTGTGTGTGTGTAATGATGCGTGCCGTGTACTAGTGTTACACTCTTGATTGACAGGGAGGAAGAACTCATTATGGTCCGATGCTTTGAAACACGACGGCCTACGTCAGACGTGTCTCTAAAGGTCGGCGACCTCTGACCTCCACCTATTTCAACACAATTAGACCTTCCAATAACTGTGTAAGTTTTTGAAACGCCTCAGGGTTGAAGAATTTTAAAGGATGGGCTTTCAGGTGTTATCTCAACATTATATTCAAACACATCGGTCACAAGGTACGTGATGACATCACTGACTTCATGAATATGGTCAAGCACAAATGACATAATAGCAACTTTAATTTGGGGCCTATTGTTCATGCAAAGCGATCGTATGACTACAGAAGACTTGGAATATAGTGCACGAGTGGACCACCTTTATGATGTTTTAGTTTGCCATTTTTGAGCAGCTCAGACATTCTGCTAAACATCTTTTGTGTCCTAAAGAAGCTAGTAGGTCATGGGTTGAAAACATATGAGGGTGAATAAATGAGTTTTAATTTTTGGATCAACTGTTCCTTTAATAATTATAGTGAGTTTATATGCTATTTTATGAAAAAAATAGTTTACACTGTTGAAATTAGTATGAAAAAAGCGGCGGCATGTAACATGATAGTACCTTATTGAGTATTGTTGGGTACCATGTAAAAAATGTATACAATTATGAATTATTGTAAAATTATAGCACTACCATGGTACATGTCCCAAAACGTGTTTATTTTTAGTAAGTGCATGTTTTTTTTATACCATGGTGCTTTATTGAAAGGTAAATCTGTAATATTTTGTAAATACCATGGTATATAAACATAGTAATCATATAGAACCATGGTATATCTCAAAATATGGTTTAATGCTTATAAAACACACAGTATTACTGTGGTCATCATCCAAAAACAAGGTTTTACCATGGTACATTTCCACAAAATTGGTATTAACATGGTAGTCACATGGTATAATTGAATTCCAAAGAGCTTACCATAGCACATGTACAAAAAAAACATGGTATTACCATAATGCATATCCAAAAATGACCATATGTAAGGGTATATAATACAGAAATGCCCCAAAATCTTCAGTCACTCAGACAATCTTCCCTCTTTGTAGAGGTCTTGACGTTAAGAGGAGGATATGCCATCACCTGACGTGTCATCTGGCCGAGACATCTGAACGACGGACCCGAATCGCACCTGCTCTGCTCACGGCCTGCTCTCCTTCACTGAGAATAGATGAAGCACTGAGACCACGCTGCAGGCAGGCGGTGGAAACGCGTTCACAAGGTCATCCGTCACGGATGTGACAACGGCGGAGCAGCTTTGGACAAATGAGAGCGGGGAGAAAGATGGAGGGATAATCTCAAGGACACCGGAGCTCCTGGACGAGGATGGAGGCAAGAAAGGAGAAGGTTAAAGGGCTGGGGATGGGAGTTCAGCCAAACAGACAGTGGAGGTGGGCTGTCAACTCCCATTATCTATTCAGACTCTAATGTCTAATATTAAAAACCCGGAGAGAGCGAGGTTAGACGAGGAAAGACGAGCGAGCCACAGGCGCTTCACCTTGCCTTGTTCCCCTGCGCCGCTGCGCACACACATGCGCGGCTGTTTTTTTATGTGATGTAGTGGTTGCCACAGTGGCAGCAGACACCTTGACAACCAGGCGGCCCTCACAGCTGCCGCCTGACTGGCAGCCACTTAGAGACTGCATGAGAGTGTGTGAGTGTGTGTGTGTGTGTGTGTGTGTGTGTGACAGCAAGCCCTTAAACCTGTAGCACACTAGCCTGTGCAGAAATCTTCTGCTGGAGTTTGTGTCAGTTACAGCTGACATACTTCATCCAAGTGTGTTGAGGTACATGCTTGGCACTTCTTGCGCTACACTGGCAGTACTGAAGGGGGCGATATCTAAGAAAAGCTGCAGACTGTAAGTCATTCATTTTTTATGTAGAGTACTATCGGAGCTGCATGGAGTTCCCACCATATACGAATCGGGAAATTTCGGATTCGATTAGCTTTGGCTGCGTTAAAATATTTGTACGTCTCCGGCTATACTGTATGCGTCCGCCCCACCGGATGGTGTATTCTAATCAAAACTATGAGCGTGAGGCGAGAATTACCAGTATTTGTCCACTTAAATTGTATTCTTTAAAAGCTATTTCTGTAAAATTTAGTTTATGGATAATTATTTAATAAATAATTATTTAATTTAATTAATTAATTACATTGTTAATCCCTAGGTTAGCCAAGTTTTTCTTTCAGGCATATTTGGGTTTGTTTTGTGTGGATATAAAAAGATTTCAAGTTCTGTGCGACTGCCACTAGGGGGCGAATTGCGTCAATCGCATGCGAATGTCGGAGATAGTGGAAAGGCAGCTATAAAGTAATTGTACATTTTCAAAAACGATCTACACAAATGTCCGTTATAGTGTCTCAATACCGAGATCACAACATGTACGTTGTGCAATAAATTGTGCTCTGACACATTTTATAACATGTATACACAAGTGTAACACAATTTGTTGTTATGGGAAGGAGGTGGGAACCGGCGAACGTTACAAGACTTTTAATAAATAAATAAACAAATACAAAATGAAAGTAAAGATGGTAGCCCTTCACGGCCAGCTTTCGCATGCAGTCACACACACACACACACACACACACACACACACACACACACACACACACACACACACACATATAAAACATAAACAAAACGTAAAATCCAGGCCTGTCCTCTCTCTTCCTTCACTGTCGTCGCTCCTCCTTTTTTGCTTCTGCATCTTCGTGAGAGATACGAGACCGGTGTACCGCGCGGGTGTCGCTCATCAGTAATCACCCCACCAGCCTCGCGACATTCTCTCACGCCCCCCCGGCCTCGTCCTGCTATATACTATCTATACGTCCTACTCGTCCACATATAGTAGCTGGGAATCTTTTTCAAAGTTCACAAAAAACAAATACGAATTAGGTGCATTTCCATAAAGTTGTTTGAGCGGATGACGGTAATATTGGTAACCTAGTAACCAACAGTAAAAAAAACAACATCAGCGATTAGTCACGTGGATTTAATGTTACGTCAGAATTTATTTGGCAAATGCGTTTCCATCTCCTCTTTTTCGCAAGTCGAAAGCCCCCTCAAGCTAGCGTAAACTTTTTTGCGAATTAAGGGATATGTATAGAAAATTTGCATTTTCATCACTTTGATACTTTAAAATGCGCATAAAAACAGGGTGTTGGAAACAGCTATTGACGTGGGAAAATTAATTTGTGTAGCTAGAAGCGTCTGCGCTCACATAGAGTGTTTAATTCCTTTGTGTCGCAACTAAACAAGATATCAGTAACTTGATCACGACCATTACAATTAGTTTGTTCGGTTGACGGACACGTAATTTGTAATGTACTCTGTATTATTTCCGCTATATATTCTAAATTGAATAAAATAAAAATACAATTTTATTTACAGATTATATTTAGAAATTTTTGCGATACATTTTATTCAGTATATTTCCAAAAACCTGTCCGCTGCGTCAAAGCATTTTTTTTTTTTGCTATTCTAACATGGCCCATGCTAATTTTATTTCATATAAATTTTAACTGTTACATGCGCACTTCATGATAGACGTCTCAATGTACACAACAAACAAACTCACACACTGTCAAGGTGAGGTTAGCCGTGCATTTAAGTATGTGGTCTCATCACACACACTTCATTGCACTCTTAATTTACGCATGACATTTACACATGACGCCTCTACACTCACGGTCATTACCCTGAGAGCTTCAGTTCAAAAATGCTTGAGCCAGCAACCTCACACACACACACGCGCGATTCGTTCAACTCTTGTACACCAGAAAGAGATCACTGTGAGCGCACTTCTATTGTATTTAAATCACAAAGTAAAATTATATTTATTTATTACATTGAAGGCCAAGTGTGCAGTGGTTGTATAAAATGGTTATTTATGCAGTTATTTTTGATAAATTGGTTTTTGAGATCAAATTGTTTTAAATAATACTAATACAATACAACAATAACAGATGCTATATATATATATAATGTATGTATGTGTCATAAAAAAAGCATCTCTAATTATCTGTAATGCCATAGGTAATAATCAGTTCCCATCAATTCGCCAACCTAAAGATGCTGAAGTCATTCTGTTCACGTGAACACGCATACACATCTGTTCTTTAAGATGCCGAGCCAGTGTAAACGTGAAATGAGTCACACACACTCATTTACAGAGAACTGCAGAGGAAACAGTGATGTATGTCAGAGAAACGGAGAAAACATCGAGACAGAGATCTTTGTAAGTCTGTTGCCGTAGTGCTCTGAAAGTGTGTGTGTGTGGGGGCTGATACATCGCCAGCAGGCACAATCTAGCCTGATTATCACACACACACACACACACACGCTCTCTCTTTCTTTTACACACTCACACAGATGAGCCATTTTCAGTAATCAAGGCATCGAATAAGTCCTCACTTTTGAGCTCGGCTGCGACTTGCACGCACACACAAAATCCTGGCATGTGTCCCCAGCACATAAACAGCCATTAATCGTTGCTCACACTGCTGACATTTGGAAGAAAGGTCACACTTTCCTGTCTCTCTCTCAGTCTCCCTCCCTGTCGTTCCGCCCACCCTCTCTGAGAACCAGCAGACAGGCCGCGACTCCTGGTAATTTCCTGCCTCGCGCCCGTAATAGTGCGTTCACTGTGCGTCTACAGTCAGAGAGGAAACGGGGCGTTTAAAGGGTTGCAAACCATGCTGCCTCTTACACGTCTTAACTAGTTTCCAGCGACGTCCACAATGTGAAAATGCTATGTGGCGTGACACAATCACAAGCAATTAGAATATATATTTGATGTTTATTGTACAGTTATGAGGATCAGGATTCTGAACCAATCAGATTTCACAGTGGGCGGGACTACATAGTGTTACGCACACAGCATAAATAAAAACCAAATGATCAAATAAATGTCCTGTTGCTCGTCGTTTATTGCTATTGGTTACGACAAAACTCACAAAATGGTAATAGTTGCAGTGACAAAGCACTTGAAAGTTCTTTAATGACAACAACCGTTAGCGATGTGACAAAGCTGAGTAAAACTGAACTTTATGCAAATGAGCAGAGATGCGATGAGGCAACTACCGATGGTAGTGAAGATAATGATTGTGCTACGTAATCTGACAACCTGTAATATCTGACACCTTAGTAAATCTAATAAGGTAATACACTTTTTAAGCAAAATCAGATTGTTAAAATTTGCGTGGTTTCGCATGATTTGATTATTCACTGAGAGTTAATGATTTGAGGCAAGTGACAACAACCGTCAGCGATGTGACAGCTGGGCAGAACTGAACTTTTTGCAAATGAGCAGCAATGAGATATGGCAACTACCAATGATTGGGAAGATAATGACTAAAACGCATTAACGTGCAAGCTCATGTAAATGGGATAAAGTTTTTGTTTTTTTGTGAAGCAAATAATCTAATAAACTTGAACTCTTTCCCTGCCAGTGTTTTTTTCTCAACTTTCATGGCCCCTAGAATATTTTGTTGTATGAATACTTGAACATAAAATATATCAAAAGACCACAACCAATTATATACTACCCCTAGGTCATATTATCCCTAAACATAGACTCAACTTCCACTGCTACACCGATGACACTCAACTTTATATCAGCACAAACCCCTCCTCACAGCTCCCACCCACACAACTTGTTAACTGTTTGCAGGAACTCAAATCGTGGAGTACCACAAACCTATTCAAACTTAACAGTAATAAGACAGAACTCATGGTGGTGGCCCCTGTACCACTGCTCAGGAAAGTTGTAGACCTGGCCCTGGTTGTGGAGGGCTGCTCCATTTCCCCATCACCTGAGGTGCGCAACCTGGGCGTCATCCTGGACTCCACTCTCTCCTTCCAGTCCCACATCAACAACATCCCCAAGTCTGTCTTCTACCACCTCAGAAACATCTCACGACTCCGGCCTTCACTCACACATTCAGTAACTGAGACACTCATCCATGCCTTCGTCACCTCCCGCCTGGATTACTTCAATGGTGTCCTGTCTGGACTGCCCACCAAGGCCCTTAGCAGACTCCAGTATCATATAGCATATCACTAGCATAGTAGCTTATCACTCCCATTCTCCAACAGCTCCCCTGGTTGCCAGTCAAGTCACGCATCACCTACAAGATCCTTCTGCTCACTTACAAATCTGTCCATGGACTCTCACCAAAATACCTCACAGATCTCCTCCACCCCTACACTCAGTCACGTTCCCTGCGGTCCTCTGACAAGGACCTGCTGGACATCCCCCGCACCAATGCTCCCACACTCTGGAACAGTCTACCCCTACACGTCCGCTCTGTCCCATGTTCAAAATGCACCTCAAAACATTTATTTTCACTAAGTTTTCACTAACACTTCTTTTCCGCTAATTTCATTTCGCTCCTGTAGTTAGTCTGAGATAGCGGCCTATCTTTCAGTTTTCCACCGGCCTTCGGACGGCCGGGCCAATCAACGAACAGAGGGCGGGCTGAGAGCCGTGACGTAGACGCTAAGCGCCGAGTTTTACATTGTAGGTCAGAGAAATCGAAAAGCGAAACGAGACACGGGATGCAATTCGCTCTGTTATGGTGAACCAGTGCCGCCGCTCCCACCACGCGCTGTGCGTAGGGCACCAAGAGCTGAAGGGGCACCAAAAAAATAGCGTTCCGGGAGTCTCCTGCATATTGATAGCGGCTCACTAACGCCCGCGAATTAGTTAAAATCTCCTGAATCTAGAGCGATCGCGCCCGCGAGACAGAGACTGTGCTCTAAACCGCGTAGCGTGTGTACGGCAGAGAGAGTAAAAGACCGCGCGCGTGCCTCATGAAGCTTCTCGGGGTAGAGGGCATCATAAAGGAATTATGCTTAGGGCACCAAAATGGCTAGCAGCGGCACTGGCTGTGTTTAAAAGATCTAATCCTAAATTTGAGAGTTGGCTACAAATATTTTCTTGTTTCACTCTGTCAAAAATAAGTTTAGAGGCCGTGATTGTACCGTTGATGCGTAGATTTAACTTCGCATAATCTGCAAAAGTCGTTTACAGCCATGTTCACTCCGGTATTTCGCTCGCAACATCATGTGTTTATAGCAGGTTTACAGTGGAAGTTCGATCATAGATTTGAGTTCGATGCATGATGTCTGTGGTTCGATGCGGCTGTACAGGTGCATAACATACGTCCTAACTAAACTTATCTGATTGGCTTACGGGTAACCAATGATTTTAAACTTCAGACAAGCGCCCCCTAGCGAGAGAGAAAACACTTCTCTATTATGCCATTCCAGACTCTGTCTACGAAGCAAAGTGAAGTAGCAGAGTCTGGTATTACCAGGCTAGAGATTCAGTACTCTTTTGGAAAATGCATAATAGCTCTACCGTATAACAGTGAAAACATGGATTGCTGGAAAGTTCTGTCAATGGTGGGAAGTGTTTAGCCTGGCTCCGCCCTCCTACGTACTTCCGCTCAATTTTCATTTTCCTTCAGTACTACGTCTGGGATTGAGGTATATTCTTGGGTTTTCTCCGGTCAATTTTTTACCGGTCCAATCAGCAAACAGATGGAGTGGCTGAGAACGATGACGTTGAGTCGTAATACCTGGAAGTTAACGCTTGTCAATGGAGAGAGGCCAGACTCTCTGTTCAAATGAAATGTACGAGAGTCTGGTAGAACCAGGCTAGGAAGTGTTGTCATTAATGAAGGAAAAACCTGTTTGGTGTGCTTTTTTTTTTTTTTTTTGCTCTGCATTTAAAGAGCTCTACGTAAATTCTTCTTTCTTGTGTGCGAGTCTGCTCTGATTTCAAAGCCGTAAAACAGATTTTTTTTTACAATGAGCCAGTTTTTATCAGTGTTTTGTTGTACGTGTAAATGCATTTCATAATAGTAATTTTCAGTATAAAAGCAACTCAAGGTTGTTGTTTTTGGGTGATTTCATGCAACATGAGTGACACCAACTTTTGGCGATGCGACAAAATTTAAAATTTGCAAAGCTACCATTTTGCATCTGCAGTGGAGATAACTTGATCCCTTGCATGATACAGTTAGATACAGCGGTCAAGCAGGAACTCCTACTAGCGTTCAGTAAAGCGACTTAGCGACCACAATTACACTGCAAGCGAAGGCTGTGACAACCATATTACTGACACGCGCAACATTCCGACGCATTTAGACTGTTTCGGCCGTGGTGCAATCCTCAAACCACAGAGAGAAATCATAACTTTGTTCCTTCGGTGCATTTTTGTGGTGGACAAGCCTGGTCAGTTTGTAGGACACGCGCTGATGCGGCCACTTGTGAATGAACCTCGTTGTTTCTCGTTCTCGGCTGCAATCTTCCACCCCTCGTGATTTTTGTCAGTCTGTTAGTGTGAACAATAGCAGCGTTTCATAGTGAGATCAACCAGCACACACACTCAGGCAGTCAGAGGGAAGAGTCGACGGGGACTCTAGTAACAGAGGAACAAATGATGAGGATTACAGACAGAGACGCGCATTATACCGCTGCCCCCTCCGAACCTGTCTCTCTCTCTCCGTGCTCATTCCACATAATCTGATTCCATATCCTCGCTGCTAGTAATCCCTCCAAAACAATTTACACCCCCCAAATGCACTAAATGGTTGCACCACACTTGCATAGAGAATTTAGCATGTAGCGCCTGGTTAAACTGGATTGCTAAAGGTGGTTTTCACACTTGGTCCTAACTCGAATTCAGTTCCTCTTTCTGCACTTTTGGGTCTGAGCATGCATGTTTTCGTCATATACCCAAGGACCACTGCGAGTATTCACAGCAGCTGTTTCCCACTTTCCTTTACCTTAAAATCTTTGCACTAGTCTGGCTGGATCTTTTACAGGAGATGTGAGGAAAAAAATGTGACAAAGACTGTGGAAAGATACTAATTAATCGTCCTCACCTCCAATCACCTTGGGTTAAAAAAAGCTACCCATGTGCAGTTCACTGGTGCACACTCAGGTTTAGACAATACTTTAACACCAATTAAACCAACCAAATTTTAATTTGGCTTTGCACCTAAATTTCTAGTGAGATTTTTTTAGTTTGTTGCTTTTGCATGTTTGTGTTTTTTTTCCTGTGCAAACACTCCACCTTTTGTTTGGAAATTAAGATGATTATACGTTCTTATATTTTTTTATTAACAAATCTAGCTAAAAATCACACTTTATCCTGTTGCGATTATAAGTATACAATAAAGTTTAATTAGCAATGTAAAAAAAATGTCATCCATTTTTAACTACTATTGAAAAGTCAGTAATATTTTTTCTTTTTTCAATATATTTAATAATGCAATTTATTCCTGTGGTGTTAAAGCTGAATTTTCAGCATCTTTACTTGAAGGGATAGTTCACCAAAAAAGGAAATTTCTGTCATTAATTACTCACCCTCATGTCTTCAGTACATCTTCGGAGCACAAATTAAGATATTTTTTATTAAATCTGAGAGGTTTCTGAACCAACCATGAACCTGAACCAACCAGGCCCAGAAAGGTAGTAAAGACATCATTAAAATAGTCCATGTGACTCTAGTGGTTGAAATTCTTCAATTAAGTCGGTATTTTTGTTTGTTTTTTTGCGCACAAAAAGTATTCTTGTCGCTTCGTAACATTAAGGTTGAACCACTGTAGTCACATGGACTATTTTAACTATGTCTTTACACCTTTCTGGGCCTTGAAAGTTGCAATGACGTTATCAATGTTGAAACCGGTTGTCCTAATATTTTTGTAGAAAACACCTAGAAAACTCTCCAGGATTCTTCGATGAATAGAAGGTTCAAGAGACAAGTATTTATTTGAAAATAGAAATATTTTGTATCAGTTTAATGCCTGAATAAAAAATTATTAATTTCTTTAAAAAAAAAATCTTTTGAACGGAAGTGTATGTATTTTCACATCTGTCATTTCAGTCTGTGTAGTCACCCGTTTCTTTACCCGTGTCTAAAAATCACGTTTTCTCCTTCCGCCCAAGAGCGTCACATTCAAACACACGTCAGTCGATTTGTTTGTTCTTGAACGGCAGTTTTCCTGGTTGTGTTTGTTTTGTGCGTCTGCGGTGAGCAGCCCACACACCTCTTGTGTGTTGACACTGCACGCTTGGCCTCAAACTGCAGCAGAGAGAGAGAGAGAGAGAGAGAGAGAGAGAGAGAGAGAGAGAGAGAGAGAGAGACAGCATGTCTGGCTACCAGGTCTTTATCCCAGCGCTCCGCTCCGTGTGCCAGACTTCAGGGCTGGAACGGTTTAATGCCGAGTACAGCTCACGAAACGACTCTCGCCGTGTCTCATTTGATTTAAGGCCCCAGAGGCATCTCTCCATATCGGTCTAAAACTGCGACCACGTGTTGTTTTGCAGCACAGCTTTTGGCGTTTAAAGAGTTAATCCCGCAGACGGCAGCAACATGCAGCGAGCATGTGGGTGTTTGGGTGTGTTCGTGCTGGAGAGAGCGAGAGAAAGAGATGATGTGTGTAAAATGTGTGTGTGTTTCTGGCATGCCATCCCGTCGAAGCGGCAGTAGTTTTCAAGTCACCATGAAATCAAAATTAACAATTTTTAAATAATTTTTCCGTGCACATCATTCTTTTTTTTCTTTTTTATGTATGTGCCCTCTAATCTTTAATCAAAATAACTTCCCCTCCCTGTTACAGCAACGTCTCTTCTCTGGTGACGAATTTACTGGTGTGAGGGCGGGACAACTTGTCACTCACATGAAATCGACCAATAGCAAACCACAACGATCCAATGATCCAATCAATTCCCAAAATCAATCATTGACAAAATCAAGTCCCACCCTACATGTTTACTTGTTCAAGAAGCCGTTTCAATTAGATATAAACCCTACATAGAGAAGAAAAGACTGTTGTAACTTCTGAAAAAAATAATTTAGCTGCAATAGATAGTTAGCTGTAGTTAATCCAGTAACACTCAAAGGATGCATTTCAGCATATCGGTGTTCAAACATAGCCGAATAAACATGGCTTATCTAAGAGTGTGCAATGCAAACATGCGATGAAAAACATGCGTTTTCCCTTCAACCCTTCGCTTTTTTCCCTCCATCACTTCCTCCTGTCCGCCCAGACACTAAGTATGATTAGAGAACGCAAGAAATTAGACTTCCCGAAGGAGAATGAATGTCTAAACAACTCTGGTTGCTTGCACAAACATCCCGTCTCCAGCAATCTGTAAAATAAACCCAAAACACACACACGTGATTTTCCCACAAGGGAAACCCTGGCGTGAATTTCTGTTCCCTACTTGAGACGCAACCCCACAAACACACTGTTTCCCATAGGAAAGAAAATCGCAAATGCAATCCCTTTAATATCTCAGCTGTTTCACCAATGGAGATCAGATGGAGACTGTCATAATTTTTCTCCTGAGTATCTCCAGGTAATCTCACAATGTATTTCTTCTAGAGTTTCATGAGATGTCTCAGTAATGTCTCAAACTGTGCTCAGATACCAAACTCAAACTTTAAACGTTCAATTCTCCCGAGATAAAATGTTTTGATCTATGCTGTCCATTTAATTTTATAGCATTATATATAATTATTTTATTTCAACAATTGTCTAATTTGCGTCTGAGGAATTAAGAAAACAGACGAAGTTGATTCTTTGATGCAAAACGAAACGTAACTGAGAACATCAAAAGAATGAATGATGAAAGTCATATTTGCAGTGACAAAACTATTCTTCTGAGTAGTGTTTAGTGTTAACGGTCACAAGGGGAAAGGCAACATCTGATGCACAGAAGTTCAAACGTTAACTGGGTAAGAGGGACACAAGTATGAGTCAAGAGCGAGAGAAAAAAAAACAAGAGCGAGAGGCTGTGGTGAGTCAGCCTTTGGTCTAAAAGAGATCGAAAAGATCGGACGACAGCCAGAGGCTGCCATGGTTCAGGACACACACACACACAAACACACACACACATCTCAGACAGAGATGTGCTCTTGTTTTTCAACAGTCTCACAAATGAAAGGAACACCTTACAATGAGACGACAAACATTCTCTTTCTATTTCTCTTTTTTTTCTGTGGTTGTCTCTTTCTTGAAGCACTCGACTTGCCTTACCACCAAGTCTTTCTCTCTTTCTGTATCTCGTTTCTCTCTCTCGGCACAGGCAGCGGCATTTAAAAGACCCTTACAGCGCTGCCCTGACATGCTCTTGGCCTCGACTCCGCCGAGAGAACCCGTCGGGTCCTGACAAGGACAGCAGAACGAGCTGCTTTCCCCTCCTCCACACATCTCATTACGTCCTCTCTCATGCCTGACTTCGTTTTCTAGATTTCCTCCACATCCTCTCTACTTTTGTTTTGTTTTCTCTATAATGGTCAAATCGTTTTTGCTGTTTTTCTAGAGTCTATATCTTGTTGCGACTGGTAAAGATGCCAGTTGTGAAATATCTAGACAAGTCACAATATGCCGTGGTGTTCTTAGAAAGATTGGAGAATGACTGGAAACTAATGTGGAGGGAAAATGGTGGATGAGATCGGAGGGCGCACCTCAAAGCTTCTGGTAAAGTTTCTGCATTTACTGTATAAGTGGAAATACCAATATGCTGCATTTTTTTGAAATGCATAATGCAATGTGTTTTTCCAGTTCATTTGTCAGAAACATCGGAGAATGACAAGAAACTAGAAGAGAAAATGAGTGTGCCTATGTTCATTGCAGACCAAACTTAAATGAGCACCAAGGCACAATGGCTATGAACACGTTATTGACAGAAAACTACTGGAGAGGACAAGCAGGAATGGGATTATAACCCATCATGGACCAGACCTGTGAACCAAATTAGTCAAAACTCATTGGATTTAGAGCACTTGGGCTTAACATTTACACATTATCGAAAGCAACTAACGTTGCATTCAAGGTGTGCATTTGATAATTTCCCATTTTCCCTGGGAATCAAACCCCTGACCTTGGTGTTGTTAGCACCATTCTCTACCGTTTGAGCTACAAGAACGAGCCAAACAAGATTTTGAGTTTGAATTAAACTTTTAAAGGCATTGGGCCTCATTCATGAAACATTCGTAAATATACGAGTAAATATGTGAGTGATTTGCGCGTAAAGAGACCTTCACGAAAACTCTTCTCCTGATTCACAAATACTTCGTAAACGTCAGATGTGATAGTGAAACGTGTGTGTGTGTTAATGAATTCCAATCAGTCGTAAATGGGACGCGCGTGCACGCTCATTCTCAATTACCATAAATCCCGCCCGTTAAATCCGACTGACAACTATATATGGGCATCATATTATGACACCAAACGAAGGATTTCAACATGTCTTCTCAAAAGCGAATGAAAAAGAACAATTTCTCAGATGCAGAAATTGAATTTTTATTATCAGATGTTCATTAAAAACGCCACATTTTATTTTCAAGCGTACATAGTGGCGTATCAGGTCCTAAAAAAAGGAAGCTTGGCAGATATTACAGAAGCAGTTAATGGAGTTTCATCTGTTAATCGAACAGTCCCAAGTAGTGAAAAGAAAATGGTTCGACATGAAGCGACTGCAAAAAACGAATTAGTTCACTTCGAAAAAATATAGCCCAGCCCTATTGAAAGCAATTAATTATTTTATTAAAGTGTACTGTTTGCAGATGCTATTACTGGCTCTCATAATAAAAGTAAAAAGAAAAACCATATGTATTGCTATATATAATAATATTTTTTCAAAATGCTGTAAATGTACCCGATTAGGTGAATTAAAATGCAGCCTTATTAATGAGCAAAACGTTCGGAAGTTAAACGCACTATTTACACGTGCTTGGGAGCAGGTGTAGATTTCTTTCGTACCAACTAACATTTGGAAAATACGAACATTTTAATGAATCCGAAAATTTACGCCAGAACCACTTTACACACGATTTACACAAAAATTCGTTCTGCTCGTTTTTCATGAATGAGGCCCAATGTGTGTAATCAATAAGCCCCGCCCCCCAACTTGGACGGACAAACAAACGGAGTTGCTAACGGTCTTACAATGACAGCCGTCATTGTGAAAACCTTGTCTTACGATGTTTTTGATAAATTTTGGAAGGACCACCTCTTGTCGAGGAGCATTCAAGTGGGACTTAAATATGCCATGGTGGGATATATAAAAGATTTTAAAATAAATATGGTGGGTAACAAGATTAATTTGGAAGCGAGGGTTTACAGATCACAATGCAAGAGGGAGAAGCCCTAAAGGTTGTCACGATCGCAGATGACAACATCCAGGATCAACACTGTTCATGTACAACAGTGTAAAATTAAATAAATTTACATTTAACCAGTTCTCATGACATGAGAACAGTTAGCTATTTAGGTTATACGTTAGCATGCGCTCACTAACTTTAATGAGTATGACAACCAGAAAATTAACGTTTTCGTCTTTATTGGGATTGGGGTTCAATCCTTAGGGAACCAGGTTACTGCGCCCACATAATTGATATTAGAAATAAACCGGGCTTCAGTCATATTGCACAGATAATTGGTCTGTTCACGCAAATCTTATCACACCTTTGAAAAGCGCGGACAGTACGGTTATTCAGTACATGAATACCCATGCCCATCGTCTCAGGATACCTGGAATCAGTGTTACAAGTAGTAATTTTGAAACGCCATCAAACCGATGAGAGCTTCAGATCTACTAATGTTTCTCTATGGCGCTGAAACCTAAAGATGTCCCCGTGCAACTGATACTCAACTGCCATAGGCTGATCTACGTTTAAGGGGAGGGGCTTACTGTTAGGTCAATTGTGAGTGGGACCACCAATGATATTCTGAATAATGGCAGACTGGGGTGGGATGGTTGAAGTATTTGGGAAAACAGATGACTGAAAACTATTTTTTGCAATTTGAGGTGCTTCTACTGGTGCAGAAATTATGCACTTCACCTTTAACCTCAGAGCGTGTGTGATGTGTCATTTCCAAAATAACAGTCATTTTCGAATTCATTTCACCCTGGGCAGGTCTGGCAGCTTTGCGTCGAAGTCGAGCGAACACATCCAAATGATGACCCGAGTCTGATCTCGCTCTCTCCTCCATTAAGCAGACGAGCGGTGTAGATGCACAGGAGTCCGTCACGTTGGAGGGGAGGTGATGTTTCTCCATGAGTGTCTGGTCAGACACACTGGCGGCTGCTCAACCACTAAATGGCCCAATCACAAAACCCTATGACTCGTGGAAAACAACAGATCAATAGCGCTTCCTCTGGTTCTCGCCTGCATGCTTGTATATCTGCGTGCGTGAGAGAGAAAGAGAGAGAGTGCAGATGATGGTAGAGCATTTTTCACCCCTATGCCCACTCAAACTGCATTTGAAATCAGGAATATATATATTTTTTTCTTGCACCGCTTTTAAACACACGCGGTCCTGATTACAGCCTCCCTCTTGAGACGGCAGAAATAAAGAATGATCGCCAGGCAGGGAGAGACAAATTTACGCTCGGCGAGCAGCATTCATTACAAACAGGCTGCCGTGTGTGTGTGCTGTGAGGCCGAACTCGACCTCAAGAGTTAGCAGAGTGAAAGCCAAACCCTCCGCCGCTGCCAAACAGATCAGATTAGAAATGCAGTCGAGCGCTCGGCAGCAAGACAACAAGACAGAAGGCAGACAGATAGACGGGTCAAGGGAAAGCTGCAATGATGTAGAATAAACTGGTAGTTTTTTTGGTTTGTGCAACTGTGCTTCGTGTCAGGTGTTTGCAAGGCAAGGGATATGGGGTACAAATTATATGTCTAAATGCAAACAGAGATTAATTTCCCAAACAAATGCAGACTACACAAGCACAAACACTGACGATTAGTTTGTTCTGCTAATAGTGCTCAGCTTGAGGAGGGTTAATTCATAAAGATCTAGATTGAAACATGAAATGTGTTAATCCAGAAGAGCATAATATACATTGAAGCAGAAAGGGAAATCTAGAAACGTGAGATGTTGATGCAGACTTTTTTTTGTGTGTGTAGAGGCAGAAAGTCTGAAAAATCTGGACCTTAAGATGTATGGATTCAGAATGGCAGAAAAGTCCAAGAAGATGAAATGTTCTTTCAGAGGAGTTGAGATAGAAAAATGGAGAAAACTAGAATGCGATATGTATTTAAGTGCCACACAAAATATTTTTTGATTAATTGAATAAGAAAGATGAAGGATCAAGTACTTTACACAAGCCAAGAACTAGAACTCGATCTGTGAAGAAGAAAGATCTATCTTTTTTCTTCAATCCACAGTGAGTTCTAGTTAACTTATATGTTGACGCAAGAGGCATAAATAATCTTTGATTTAAGATTTACTGAAGCAGAAAGGCCTAATGATCCAGGACTAAAGATCTGATTAAGGAAAAAAACGTATGCAGGAAGATCAGAAAAATCTTGAACTTGAGATGTGATGGAGCAAAGCCAAATAATGAGGAGAAAGATCTAAAACCTGAGATATGTTGATGAAAGAGAGCAAAAAAAATCTGCCAGAAGGTGATATTTCCCACGCTGGATATTTTGGCCTTCAACAAATGTGTTGATATACAAAGGCAGAAAAATCTAGAACTTGAGATGCATTGCTGCAGAAAGGCAAGAAAGTTAGACTTTAAGATGGGTTGAACCAGAACGAATGAAGGATCCATAACTTCAGAAAATCCATAAACTAGAACTTTTAAAGCAGAATCTAGATCTAGAACTTGACATATAGTAATGAAAAAAAGGCAGAAAAAGGCGAGTTTCAGCCTCAGAAGCAGACACAGCCGGTTCTGGATGTCAAGCCTCTAGAAAATCATGCAGCCTGATCACGTCACATGGGTAACCAGGCAGTGCCGTTTTTTTCCCTGTGGCATTAAAGCCCGGGATGACCAGGGGTAATATTTTAACACCACGGCTCTTTCCCCCGACATATACACACACACTCGCAATCATAGCGCGGAATAAAACATCCCGCGCCCGCGTGCTTATGTGTGTGTGCAAGAGAAAAACAGCCCTGCCGCTGAACAATCAGCAGTCCTCCGCGTGTCTCTCTCTCTGGGCGGCGTCATGGCAACGGAACAGCTTCAATTAGAGGAGAAGAAAGCGTTTCCCCTCGGCATGGCATTGGAGAGAGAGCCGAGTGTCAACGAGCGCGGAAAGGGAGGGTGTGTGTGTGTGTGTGTGTGTGTGTGTGTGTGTGTGTGTGTGTGTGTGTGTGTGTGTGTGTGTGTGTGTGTGTGTGTGTGTGTGAAAAAGATTGCGAGCAGGAGGGAGGAAGAGAAAACGAGCGCCGGGGAGACGTGTGTGAGGCTGAGATTGCGAGAGAGGGAAAGGGAGCGTGTCTGAGTGCGTGTGTGTGTGTGTATGTGTGTGCGTGCTTGCTACAGATTGCAAGGAAGCAAGCTAGAGAGACAAAGCAAGCAAGTGAGATTGAGAGGGAGGGGAAAGTGTGTGTGTGTGTGTGTGTGTGTGTGTGTGTGTGTGTGTGTGTGTGTGTGTCAGAGCAGCCAGAGACAGACAGTGTTTTGCCTGCGTTAGCGCAGCTAATGAAAAATGAATGAACCCACGGGAGAGAAAGAGAGAGATGCGGAAAGATAGAGCGGGAGTTTAGCGCTCACCAAGTTTCAGCAGTGCCATGTGTTTTAGTGGGATGTTGGCCTTCCTCGGGGTCAAGAGGTTAAGGTCACATACTTGTTGCTTTGGTGGATAACAAGCCTCAGTACTACTCAATATAGCGACAGAGTGTCTGCACCATTTAAACCAGACGCTCACGCTACAAATATATCAACAGTTTACTAACTTAAACTTGCTTGGCAAGATTTTTGTTATCAAACTGTTGTTCCATCATGACCTTTGACCTGAAAGTGAAAACAGACCATACTAGGCAGTTTACACTAATATTGCCAGTGATTATGCTAACTAAAATATTTCCAAGCCAAACCAAATCAATTGTGGTGCTGCTTAATAATTTCTTTAGTCATTTTAATGTAGCCTAATCATTTGAGCAAATGATTCAATGATTCAACTCATAAAGATAGTAATGAAAGTGTTTTTGAACAAAACATTTGAGGGAATAATTCAATGACTCGCAATGTCTCTTGTTTTGTTCCTGAATGAGTCTGTATATTTTAATGAGCCTGTTCAATTAATAATTCACAACTTACTTAAGATAAACTAACTATTTTTTTACATTCAAGCAGCAAGACTTGCCAGACTGCCAGAATGCCCCTGTTCCACTTTTATAGTATTTTTTGGCTTAGAAGTACCCCTTTTTATATCCACAATTTTTGTTGCCTCCTATGGTAAAAAAAATAGTCACAGGAGAATCATATGCGCATATTCAACTATGTTCAAATCAAACCTACATTGTAAAAAAATTATAGTTGGTTTAACTTAAAAAGTAAATAATCTGTTATTGAAATCTGTTATTGAAATTCAAAAAATTAGTTAAAGGACAAGTTCGGTATTTTACACTTAAAGCCCTGTTTACAGATCGTATCTGATGAAATAGAACAGTTAAGATTAAACTTTGGACAGATGCTGCTGTCGCGAGAATTTTAGGTTTATATCGCTTTCCCCCCTCACCCCCACAATGGTTGTCTATGGCCACTGGAAGATTCCTTCCTAAAACACATTAAACTTTCGTTTACAAAGACGTGAAACTCACCGAGTGGTCAGGGGTGTTCACTGATACGGTCCCCAAAAAAATCGCTGAAAAAGATGCATTCCAACAGGTTTTATCGTAGTTTTTGTCCAACTCCATGACTTGTATTGAATGTGCTGTGTGAGGTGCGGTATTACTCCGCCGCTTGAGTGTCTATTATTCAAGCTCTCAACGGAAGAATCACGGGTGTGACACGTTTGGCAAAATAGGTCCTAAATAAACCTAAAATTCTCGCGACAGGAGCATGTGTCCAAATTTTAATCTTAACCGTTCTATTTCATCAGATACGATCTGTAAACAGGGCTTTAAGTGTAAAATACCGAACTTGTCCTTTAATACAATGGAGGAGACTGGTTTAATCAACATTAACTCAAAATATTATGTTACCTGAACCACATAAATGATCAGAGTTGATTTGAGAAAAGAAAAAATGTTGCGATAACAAATCATGAAAATATTTTATTTACAGTGATATGCCACTGCACCCTTGTGCTTTTAGATCTGTCACGCATTTCATACTTTATGTTCACCGTTAAGTTCCACACACTTGCACGCACGCATTGCCATTTGATCTCTCTCGCATGCACACGTTCACTCTCCTCCATTCGTCTTTGTCACCTTTCTCTGACCTTTGCCGCCAACCGGGGGGGCAACATCCACCCGCTGGCTCGCAAACTACCACCTGCTAAAGACAGACCTCTGTTGGAACAAACGCGAGACAGGGAGAGATGACTGACAGGGACTTCATGAGTTAGAGGGCCCCTGTCTCAGAGCAGCTGCGGAGAGATCGAGACTGATAAAGATAGATAGAAGGAGCGATTCTCTCTCGCTCTCTCAAAGACATTCCTCTGGAGAGTTGGCGGTGGTTCTGATATTCCCCACTGCCGCTCTGGTATTCAAGGGTCTGCGTGCCGAGATTGATAGCTGAGCGTTGCTTTTTTTAAAATGTGCTATAGTGTCGACAAGTCGACGCCACCCCACCAACAACAGCAGCGCCACAGCTGGGTACAGTTTTCGCTTGCACTCTCACAACGTGTCCTACACGGCAAGCAAGCGATGCGACAAACAAAATGCTCTAGTTAAAGTGTGTTCACACACTAACAGCAATTAAATCACTGGAGGTCACCAAATCGCTGTCTTGTTGGTTGTTAGGTGCTCTTGCTCGACTAGAGTAACAGACAATACCCAGCAAACATTTGGACGTTTAATGACCATTAAAAAGACGTCCCTCCGACACGTTCCTTCGTGGTTGAAAAATAGTTCGAAAATGAAAGTTGAACGGACGTCTTTGACGTTATCTATTCTGTGTTACATATTTTTACAGATTTAGGCCGTCCTACTGCGGCAATTTTTGGCCAAGGACACGACGTTGCCGTCGAACCAATGTTTGCTGGGTACTGTCTTCTCTCACATTGGTAGTTGCTGGATCATGTTGCTGCTCATTTGCATAAAGTTAAACTCTAATTTCTCGTATATGCGTATAATGGTTGTGTATTTCAACTCTTTGCAATATCGCAGTCAGTGTGAATTACGCCCAACTTGTAGACTGCAAGCCTGTGACTTTGCACGCTGCAGTAAAACTAAAATGTTCCAGGTGCTGCATGATAGCAAAAACGCTACAAGGTTGTGACTTTGCAATTTGCACAATGCAACAAAAAAATGCTGTTGTTTGCATGCACTATTGTATGACAGGACAACTAAATGGTCCAGTTAAAATCAAGGATGCGGTCTAAACTGCAAACACTTGACTGCGTGCAACGTTACTGAAATAAAACACTCCTATGACAAACATGTTGCAATACAATCGCCTAGTTACATGCAGTATAGATGGCTCAAATATTATAATGCGCAAGCAAGAAATGTTCTGACGGAACTAAAATGCGACTATTATATTCTATAAAACTGTCTATTGGCGCTTTTCCACTGCATGGTACGGCTCGGTACGGTTCGTCTCGGCGCGGAACGGTTCGGCTCGCTTCGCTTTTCCACTGCGTGGTACGACTCAACTCGGTACGGCACGGTTCGGTTCGCTTTAGCTCGGTTGCTTTTCCACTGCAGTTAGTACCGCTTCAAAGTGGGTGGGACTGATCGTTATTGTAGGTCCGGTGGTAGCCGTGTGCGGCTAAGAGCTGTGCTACTTCCGCTCCTCGGCAACCAACGAGAGGAACGTCTGCACCTCGTCCACTGACCACGATTCAGCCATTTCTTGTTTGATTTTTTTTTAACTTTTTTTGTCAGGTAAAAACTAAAAAAACAGGTGCTACCGCGTTTGCTGTTGTCTGGCTATTTAAATATAGCGGGTTTAGTGTCTCGTGTAGCAAATACAATGACGCTGAAGTGACGATTCTGTCTGACCAATCAGTGATCTGCAGTGTTTCCACGTCACATTTAGTATCGGTACGGTACGCTTGGAACCTCAACAGAGGTGGTACCATTTAAAGCGAGCCGTACCGTACCGTACTATGCAGTGGAAATACGCCATAAGTGAGCCGTACCGAACCGAGCCGTACCGTACCATGCAGTGGAAAAGCGCCAAAGCGTGCCGTGCCGTACCGAACCGTACCATGCAGTGGAAAAGCGCCATATACTGCAAGCATGCAACTTCGTGCAAAATATGCAAGCTTGTGACAAAGGTGGTCTATGCTACTAGCATTCAACTTTGCATAACACGCCATAACTAAAACATTCATAATCAACGATTCTACAAGTGTGTACATTTGCATGCTTGCAGTATAGACTGTTGTCGATAATAACTGGTATGAGTTTTAGCGCATCCCGCCACTTGCCTGCAGCATCGATGGGATATAATAAACCTCCTACTGAAGATATTAGACAATAGCCCTGTCAGTTTATACCAAACGCATACATATGCATGCGTCCTTTTCCCTGATGGCTGTAACTATCCCTCCATGAGGAATAGTATGTCCTCTAGTCTTGATCACAACAATCTACTGAAAAGCAGAATCTCTTTCTCTCTGGCTTTCACTCTTCTGTAGTAAATGCCAGGGGCTCCAATCACGGACCCCCTGTTGAGCTCCTTGGCTTTGACTGACACAACATTCGGAAACACACTGGGATTTGAGTGCGTGTGTGTGTGTGTGTGTGTTTCTGGCGTTTCCCTAAGTAGCGTTCCACGATCCTCCCACATTTGATCTCTCCGCTTCTCCCTCTCTATCCGGTTCTAATCTGCGTCTCGTTTCTCTCACCCACGATTTCTCACTCCCTAAAGACCGCATCCATTCAGCGTGAGAGAATTTTTTTTCTCACACAGTTTATACTGTAAGCTACAGCTGTATTTATTCTTTTGTTGGCTAACTAGACCAGACAGGTGTGTAACGGTGGCGTGTGTATGTGTTTGTGTGTGGATTTATAGTGTAACCTGTTGTATAATGACTAACTATATTATATCTATCTATCTATCTATCTATCTATACTGTAAAAAATTATTGTGATTTTAACGGTAAAAATGCTATGGTGAAAAACTGTTAATTGGTTAACATAAAGTTTCCGTACTATATACGGTGAACAACTGTAATAGATCTAACCATACATTTAATGTAATTCTACAGTAAAATAACGTTTTTGGAAGTGAAAAAGAACAAGTCGTTGTATAATTTACAGTAAAAAAAAAACGTAAATTGACATTACCACAATTCCCTGCGTGACACTTCACATTTGATGTATTTTTGTTGAAATAACTGTTTCTTTTTTCTAATCAGTTATGTGCATTAGGGTTTATGTTACATTTAATGTTGTTAAATTAATGTTTATTGCATTTTTTAAATTTCATGTGTGTTACCATGGTGGTGTTTAGTGCTTGTGTGAATGACACTCCGCAGCTTATTAATATTAATTCCTCAGCTGGTGATCAGCTTTGATTCATCATGTGACTCTCATCACCACTATGATTGATGGTTGTCAGTGTATTACAATGATACAAAACAGATAGTAGTACTTCTATTGGTCAGTAAGTTAACATGTATCAGATAATGAAATACGATATTTTACTGTAAATTTAAGTCTGTAAAACCGAAAATTTCTGGCAACCACAGCTGACGGGGTTTTTTTACCGTAAATTTAACTGAAATTCTATCTATCTAACCTTTGGTTAAAAATGTTAAATTTAATTTTTAAACCCAACGGTTAAGTTTGTCCACATTTGACCCAAACAACCCAGCGGTTTTTAGAGTGTACTTTGTAGTTAGTCGCTAACACTTCTGTTAAACTACTACCTTAACGTTAAATCTAAAAAACGCACACACATGGCAAATACTCCTCAGCGGAGTGACTGATTTTTCACAGAGGCAGTGAGTTGTGAAAACCAAGAGAGAGAGAGAGAGAGAGAGAGAGAGAGAGAGAGAGAGAGACAGAGACGAGTGATGAACAGAACAGAGAAAAAGCATGCAGGACACAACGCTCCACTCAGCCAGCGAGGCTCCGATGCTCTGCGTGAGTGTGTCACTGTCTCATGTGGGCCCTTCAGTCCTCGAGGCGTTTTGTTCCCCCTCCCTGCGCCGGCCCCCAGCCCTGCTAATCCTTTTGAGACACACACACGCACACACATTTCCCAAGGCTCCGAGGCGCTCTACGCTGCTGCTTATCTTCGCACTCCACCGAGCCACCGACACACACACACACACACACACATACACACACACACACACAGGATCTCAGCTATGGCTAAAACGTCTACACTGCACGTACATAATGTGACGAAACTAGAACATTCCCTTTATAAAACACTGAAGAGGTCTATCACTGAACGTGATTTTGTTTTGTCCACTATAACGTGAGCATTCTATTTTTTGTGCATTTGCAGATCATTTAATTGATTTGAACAATCTTCCGGTCATGCTGCTTTGCTCGGTTGCAGTGTAGACATATTTGTTGATTATCAGTAGCTGCGTTTCCATTAGAGATTTGCGCCAAAAAATTGCGATATTTTCTAAATATCAGATAAAAAACTATTGCGAAATGACGCTGTTTCCATTAACTGATGTTATGCGACTGCAACGTAATTTTTCCTCTCACGATAAGTCATTCCAAAAATCATGGCAACGGTTGTTGGAAGGTTTACTTATATCACAGCCACCGCAGCCATTATTTTTAATCGAAGGAGAAATAGGCTTGTTATTCAAGCTTGTTATCTGGAGCGGCCACGTATGAGGTGTATCTGGGTGTTTTTCCCTCCTATCTGCTTTAAGGTCTTGATAAATTGGGGCATTTTGTTGTTTATAATCAAGTATTCCTGTAAGCCCATCTAGATCGGCCCAATAGCAGCATCCGATTGAACGGGTGAAGTTCTCTGCGTGTTACTGTTTTTCCGCGCGGCAAAGTAATTTAATCCCATTTCAGCTGTTATCTGACTCCATTTTTATCACGACCTCGAATTTAGGTTAGATTGCCAATTGGTTGTTGGTCAATCATATAATAGTTTAACTCCCTACAGTC
Source organism: Phoxinus phoxinus (assembly GCF_949152265.1). NCBI lineage: Eukaryota > Metazoa > Chordata > Actinopteri > Cypriniformes > Leuciscidae > Phoxinus > Phoxinus phoxinus. The sequence goes on along the minus strand of NC_136895.1, from coordinate 20,561,499 downwards.
GCTAATATAACAACTTAGTTAAAGTCCGAAACAATAACCAGAGGTTATGACTAGTACATTAAGATAATGCTGCTTTAACGCTTGCTATTACCTTAATAGTATTTTTTATCTATCCCCCTATTTGCTACTGCATAACTTAGTAAAAATCACGCAATTAGTCAGGAATCTAGAATCCCACCAGATGTGCCTCACGCTTCATCTAAACTACGATCTAGTATGTAGCCTACTTGAGAAAATAATTCAGAATAAAATCAAATGTAACAATTGATTATGTCAGATAAATGTATCATGCCAATTTAATAATTAGTTCAAAGATAATAAATACAAAACATCAAATGCTCTGGAAATAAAGAGAGAATGCGAACCTTACATTATAAAATACATGATGATGCGACATGAGTCCCTGCATACACTCCACATCACGGGCTAATTTGAGTTACAAATCGCGTTGAGCCTCTTCTTGCATTAACTTTAACTCTTTGCATTAACTTCTTTCACATGGAAACATTACAATGGGAATTTGCATTCAGAGTTTACACCTTTTGGGAGCAGAATGCCATTTGCCTGGAAGACACACCATCCTCTGTGTGCAAGTTCTCTTTAAACTCTTAAGAACTGTATTACCTTTTGGTTTACTTATTTGGGAATGAGACATGTGTACCGTCGCACTGAGACATTTTAAATGATACCAAACATGTATAATACTGTATGATAATTATACACAGGGTGCGATTTGCCGGGAGGGATGCGTGGGATTTCCCCCTTTCTGGTCAATGTATCCCTGCCTCTGCTTAATTAGTTTTATCCCCGGTGGAGATAAATTTACCCTCAAAGTGATCATAGTGCTACTACACTAGTGGCGAGATGGATCACAAAACTTATCACGGATCCGTGGTTTGATTAAAGTCAATTTTATTTCAAAATGATTACTCACTCACTCTTGAGCGTCTGGCGCGAGTGATTTAAATGTTAAGTCAATGTAAAGACGCGTTTACATTACACGCGTCTAGAGGTCCTGCGGCACGGTAGACGCGAGCCTCATTCGCGCGTCTAGTTTGCGCGAATGAGGCGAATTGCTAACACAGATAATGTCTTTTCTATCATTTCACTGTAGCTCAGCATCGCGATGTAAGGTTAACGTTATTGCATGATCACAGTTCATATGTGTGGGGAAAGATAGGCTATTAGAGTAAAAATATTGTGTTAGGCTACTTCATGAGTTAATAAGAAAAAAGATTTTACAATTCCTGCAAATGCAGTGATGAAGTTCATGTTCTCATTATTTATTTTTATGAATAAAAATGTTTCAAAACATCCCCTCCCCTGTTTTTTTCACAAATCGCACCCTGATTATACACATTAAACCATATAGATTTTTTTGTGAATCTTGGTGATCTCAGCATGAGAGAGAAGGAGTGAGGGAGGAGGGAAAGAGATGTATTCTGAGGTGAGAGTCACGCAAGTCACTCAAATGGTGATGCTAACTTCACAAGAGAGAGTTCAAATGTTAATTTCCTTTGTTTTCTCAGAGAGTTGCCCTCTCTTCCAGTTCTTCTGGTTTTTCCAGTCTTACATTCCCATGATATTTTTGTCTTTTATGAGTTTAATGAAGAACTGTCTCGTCTTCTGTCCAAACATAAAACTTCTGTCCTCTTTAAAGAAAGATTACGTACACCAGGTGACCTGTAAATGCGAAAAAACTGTTTCCATTGCAGTTTTGCTAAATATTCCTTTTTCAAATTGACAGGAAAACTACCTCATGCGAGCGTAAAAACATATTTGCGATATATGAGAGTTTTTGCGAAATTTACTTGTTTCCATTGGGCATATTTTCAATTTCAATTTGCACAATTTGAAGGGTAATAGAAGCGCGGCTACTGGAGAGTTAGTTGTCGCATTGCTCTACTTGCAGTTTTGTTGACTATAAAATGCTCTAGTTATTTTTTTACATTGCACATTTGTCGTGTAGACAGCTGCACTGATTATCATGAGTTTTATTGCGTTATTGCACTTTAAGTGATGTCTACAATGGTAACGTTCTAGTTTTGTTGCAACACGCATTTGCTGTGTAGATGACTTGGTTGATATAATGGAAGCATCTTAGTTTGTTACATGGCATTCTTGCAGTGTAGACAGCTTTGTTTACTTTAACAGCCATTGTAGTTTTGTCATGTCAGTTCACTCTCTAGCATTCTAGTTTTGTCAGCGTCCTTTGCTTGCTTGCAGTGTCGAAATACAGTTAAATTTATTAATATTAGTTTTGTCGCATTGCTTACTTGCAATATAGGTTTCATCAACCCGATCTCACGGCAATTCGTACATATTTTACGAGTTGGTTAATTCGTACCAATTCGTACGACCTCACTCGTACCAATTCGTACGTTTTTTTGCTAAATCGTGCATATTTTACAAGTTGCCCAATTAGTATGAATTCGTAAGAATTACCCTGACTCCGCCCTTAAACCTTCCCATAACTGGGGTTTAGACAAATCGTACGGAATCATACGAATTGGCCACCTCGTAAAATATGTACGAATTGGTCGTGAGATAGCGTTGGTTTCTTGCAGTATAGTCAGCTTCATTGATTATACTGACAGTGCTCTAGTGTTGTCGCATCATGGCTGACTCTCTACTCCATCCTGTAATTTACCACAGTTTTAACAATTTGTGCAGGGTCGTTTCATTCCTATATAATTAATATTTCATAATTCCGTGACATAAGATGCTTTTAAGAGCCTCACATTTCTTCTGGAGTGTTTACAGAGGGGTCAGCCACGATGCAGATGTCTGACTGTCATTTATGGTTTATGGACACGGAACGTCATCCTTTGTACACATGAAAAATTAGATAAGTTGTATTTTTTTGGAACGCCTTAACCAATGTAAAATCAGTAATAAATACATTCAATAATAATCAAAAAAAATTATTTCTTTGCTAAAGTTTTTATAAGCGTTGCCAATTCTCTTCTCTTGCAGACAATATCCGATGCCTTTTGGAAGAATTTGACTGATAATATGCATTTTGTTAATGCAGGTCTTCAAGTCAGTCTGTTTTCTTCCAACTTTTCTATTTTCTTTTCCAGCACGGACCTTCAGTCGGACTCTTGGCAGACTGTTAGCTGTCCCATAATCCTCTTTGATGCAAGAAGTAGAGGTCAGGGCAGGGTCGTGGTTGCTGCGAGAGCGCACATGCACGCAAACACATGCACCAGGAATTTTATTCTAGGCTGACTTCCTCTGATCACTGCAGATTTTCCCAACAGCACAGTCTCTCTCTCTCTCTCTCTCTCTCTCTCTCTCTCTCTCTCTCTCTCTCTCTCTCTCTCTCTCTCTCTCTCTCTCTCTCTCTCTCTCTCTCTCTCTCTCTCTCTCTCTCTCTCTCTCTCTCTCTCTCTCTCTCTCTCTCTCTCTCTCTCTCTCTCTCTAAACATCTGTGTGTGATCGGAGTCGTGCATAAATTATTCTCCGGCAGCAGCGCCATGTCTACGTCTCTTGCGTCCTCTTACTCTTTCAGATAGCAAACGATTCCGAGTCTCTGTTAGATTGCGATGTCTAGGTAGTGGCACCTACGCGATGGCGCTGCATTATAAAGACAGCGGCCTGTGCCGTCGCCGAGTTTCTTTAACATCACTTTAACAGCAGTCACACAAAAGGACATCCTGTTTCCTGGAACACACACACACACACACACATTTAGTCCATTGTGAGCTTTGAGCACTCTCACTCTCTTGGTTAACCCTTTACAGCATCTCCCTCTGTACACAGACCTATAGAGTTATTTTACTTTTATCTGCCTGACTTTTGCTGGGTTTCTTTCTGTCCTGTTTGTTAGTTTATTATTTTGATATGTATATTGATTTGACTTGTCTTGATTGAGACTTTAACAGTGCGATGGATACTTTTGCGTGACGGCGTAATTATTTTAATTAAGATGGTCACATCTTGTCAAAGACAAGCGGGAGAAGGAGACAATACAGATGAGATGAAAGACAAAGGTAAGAATCTAAAAGCAACAGTTAAGGCAAATAAGAGAGTTTCGACTGGGGAGGAAGATGAGAAAGAGTTGGTGAGACAGGAAAGAGATAGGGAAAAAACATAGATTATTGAGATGTGACAGAAGGAGATGAGAAATAGATGGTACATAGAGGGAGAAAGTCACGAAACAGAGAGTTAGAAAAGATTAGAAAGATATGAGGTAATGATGAGAGAGATGTGAGACAGTACTGAGAAGGAGATGAAACGAAAGGAAAAAGATGAGACAGAATAGAGAAAGGCAGCAATGTGAAAGAAAGAAAAGCGACGGCAATGAGAGAGAAGGGAGAAAGATGTGACAAAAATGAAAAAGAAATGATACAGGGGAAGGACCGTAAGGAGAAGGAGCGGGAAACAGGCAGAAGTGTTGGAGAGACGGCAGTCGTCAGGTGTGGATGAAGCGACGGGCGGGTAGACACCTCTGCAGTATTTAGCAGAGACTGTGTGTGTGCGTCTGTGACAGCTTTTTGCATGACTAATGTGCCAGTGAGAGCCTGAGTCTGCGTTTACTGCCGCCCAGAGCTGCCCAAGACCAACAGCGCCGCCCGACCAATGAATATTTAAAGCCTGTGTGTGTGTGTGTGTGTGGAGCTAGGATCATTTATTAATGCCGGCGGAGGGAGAGAGATGAATAGATTGGCTGTGTACACAGAGTCAGGGCCAGGACGAGGTGAATGGCAGAGCAGTGCGTGTGTGTGTGTCACCCTGCGCTGTCTTCTGTTTGGTCTGAGGGACTGAAGCCCTGCGTCTATTTATAGATCCATTATACATCCATTATTAATCTCTCCATCCAGCCCTGATGAAAAGAGAACCATCACCCGAGCAACCGGACCACAAACGCACACACACACAAAAGCGAAGGCTAGCCGTCGCAGGTCACAATATGATCAAATGTACGCAGATTTCATTTGGTCAACATAAAGATGAATAAAGATGTAGGCCTATATAATGTTTTGATCGCTACCGAATCCGCAGCGAGTTGTATATTTAACTAGGCAAGCATGGGGGCGGAGCCAGCCATATCAATTTTCATATTTATTTTCATTGTTTTTGTTTATCGTTTTAATCAAATCTTTGCGTTAAAATTCTCCTGGATTAATTATTAAAGTCCACACGTGGCTTTGGCAAACTATTTTACTTCCGTAATGTAATGCGTCTTTGTTGTAGGCCCTACATACAATTAATACATAAAAATTAACTGATTACTAGCATCAATGAGGAAAAAGTTGGATACAATTAGTTAGAGATTACAATGATTTTGATGCAAGATTTTTTTCATTCACTAAGTATGAAAAACTTTATGTTTTGACTTTAGGATGTGGTCAGAAGAAGCTTTTTTTTAATTGAGTTTGGTTTGATTTATGGCACATGATCTCAAACATCTTTCTATCTGCCGCCTAATCAAACATCTTGGTTGCTATTAAACTGTGCTTGCATTTTAGGTGAGATCACTGGGATGAATTAATCACATAAAACCATATATTATTTCACTCCCAGGGTTTTACCATACCAGCCCAGTTTAGCTTTCAGCACGAGGAGAAAGAGCCTCAGCCAAAGAGGTGAAAATGGAATAGGCCTAATGCTTTATTTCTCTCAAAAGATGAAAGGAAAAGGTAAGGAGAAATAGACTGAGACAACATGATAAATAAATGGCAAAGTTGCTATTATTTAGTTTCAATAATGTTCTGTATTTAGCCTACTTTAAGATTCCTAACCACCGTTTACCGCTGCTGATGTGCTGAGTTTCTCTGAGGCTAAACGAGCCGTAGGCTGTATGAAAGTTAAGCGTGTAACGGTTGGCTTTTCGACCACAAGCCTTTACAACAGGGTTTTCCCCTATACAGGTGCGTGTACATAGAGGGACGGATTGACTCATATCGAGATTAAGAGCTGACAATGAGCAAGAACGAGAAAACGTGAGTGAGAGTGAAAACACGCAAGCACACACATAGAAACGAACTGACAGATTTCGGTGATACGTGCGAACGAGATGTTTGTCGTTTACGTTGCCTAATGAATAATCACTATCGCTTCGAGACCTCTCTCATTTTTCAAAACATCGCTCTTTTCTGAGGCGCGCGTGTGTGTGTATGCGCACTTCCTGAGAGCCGAGCAGCATTAACTCTGCCTCCGGTTTCCAGCGGCGAGAGGAAGGGAAAATTAATTCTGCACAGAGGAGAAAATGTGCGCCCGGGAGAGGGGACGCTAAAATCTGAGGTGCAACCCAACAGAAGGGGTCTGAATGGGTCAAGAGTGTTCGGCGCGCTCTCGTAAAACACATAGTGCACGTTCACACGCACTCACGCAACATAGGGCCTATTGGATTATGACGGTGAGAGACGGAGCCGAGGATTTCTCATTTTGAACCCCTGACGTCCCTGTAATACATTTCTGATAAATGATTGTGTTTCAAAGTAATGAATTAGCCTCATTAAGCGGATGACTGGATCTCAAGAAAGGCGAGGGAAAAACTCCGAAGGGGGAGGTGCGGGGGGAGAGATTTCATCAGCGAGCGAGCGGAGATAAGAGAGCGCGTGTGTGCGTCGGAAAGCGGGAGGCGGGAGAGAGAGAGCGGGCGTGTGTCTGCGCAGTAGGAGAACAGAGGAGTGACAAGCTTTGTGCGGAGAGATGGAGCGAGCGCAGGAGGGAAGCCGTGGAGGAGGGAAAGAGAGGGGAGGAGGGAACCAGCCTGGTGGGAGATTAAGAAGGGCTGTTTTAGCACAGCGTTCCCGCTGGCTTCTTATCTGGATCTTTGATGCCGCTCGCGAGACTGCGCTGCACAGAGATTCGGCGCGGCTCCGCTGAGGCGTTTTTTCTCTGTGCTTAACTTTCCCCCTCTTCATCTGACTTTTTTCCTGTATGCCTAATGGTGGCAGTATCTCTGCATTGTTTAGGTTTGCACACGTTTCTCTGAGCTTGTTCCCTGTGCAACATAAATAATAAGCTGTAGGCCTATTTTAAAACATAGCCAACTGTTTATGTTGTCTGTATAGTTTGTTGTTGTTGTGTGTGTGTGTTTTAGCTTTGTGTCCTGTCTATTTCACTTCTGTCAGTATTCTATTTTTTTTATGATTCATGTCTGTATTTCTAATATTTGTTTTGTGTCTGTTTCTCTGTGTGTAGGCTACATCTGTGTTTCAGTTCTCTATGTTGTGTCTGTTTCTATATCGTGTCTTTATCGTTCTATATTGTGTGTGTGTGTGTGTGTGTGTGTGTGTGTGTGTATGTTTCAGTTTTGTCTAGTCCACTTACCATCTACAATAACTATTTATAACTCCATGTCAACTACTAGTCACTAGAGTATTATGACTCGTTTCCATCGAGCGGTACGGTACAGTAGAGTATGCTACGCAATTATTTCCGTTTCGATTGTTAGTTGTGAATGGTACCAAAATACCAAAACGTACCATACCACTTTTTATTTGACCCTTACGTTGGGGTACCAGTCTGGTACCTAAAGGGTGGAGCAAGACTTGCTGCAGAACGTTGATTGGTTGACAGAGAATCGTCACTTGCACATTCTACAATAGGAATGACAACATGGCGCCATTTTTTACTATACAGTTGAAATACAATACCGTTGCAACACAATGTATTTGCGCAGAGGTAGCCTATGGCTGACCCAGGAGGTGAATATCCTGGGTATCATTGTTACTGTGCCACTTTCTTCTTCTTACGAGAATGACGTCGATTGCTACTTTTCGGCATACACCATGCCTATCAAGTGACGTCAATCGCTACTTTCCGACATACACCACGCCTATCAAGTATAGAGTTGGTGGTGGAAACACAGGCCGGAGGGTTTACCGTCCCGAATCTCACTGCACTGTACAGTACTGTACTGGTATGCTCGGTGGAAACAAGCCATTAAACTTTGCTTCTGCTATCACTTTTTTGGATGGTCCCCAACTAACAGTCTATACTGACTATAAGTAAATTTGCAACAGATGGGGATGTTTACATGACACCAGTTTCAACCAAAAACGTAAAACTTTTTATGCGTTTTTGCCATTCGTTTTCGCAACAACAGCGTTTTGGGTGCCTGAAAACTGGTTTCACAGTGCAAGTGTACAACAAAAACAAGAATCTCTGAATATGATGACGTCATGCACATGCTTATTACGTGTTCAGTCTATAGTGTTTCATCGCCATAATGGCCTTGCTGCAGAATACAAGGTTTTTAGTCGTTTTCGCGGATCTGTAAGAATGGGGATCGTTTTGAAAATGGTGAAAACGTCTGTACTGGGAAAACTCAAAGGAAAAACTTCTCAGTTTTAAGCATACCATTGCAGTGTAAACGTATCCTAATGTCATCTTATTCTACCCTAACCCTAACAGTCTACAAAGAGTCTATAGTACTAATTCCCTAATGATAGTTAGCTTACATGTAGTTGCAAAGTTACTTAGTAGATTGTCTAAAGTTCACCATCAAAATAAAGTCTGTGTTCTAGTCCCCCCCCCCCCCCCCCCCCCTCCTGTGTTTGTTGGGCTATTCTAATTTTCGTCATGTCTGTTTTTTTTTGTTTTTTTTTGTCATGTCTGTTTAATTTTCCTGTCGTGTCTGTATTCTAGTTTTTTGACGTGTCTGTGACGTGTTCAGTTCTGTCATATAGTAGTTTTCTGTCTTCAGTTCTGTGTCATATGTTCTATCTGTCTCTTGTGTCTGTGTTTTAGTTTTGTGTCCTATCTGTATTCCAGGTGCTTGCTGTGTCCATTTCGTTTCTCTTCTATGTTTTTCAGTTGTCTGTTGTGTCCGTGTCTCAGTTCTGTGTGTCATATACGCATTCCTATTCTCTATCACATCTATATTGCGGGTTGACTATGTTTTGTCTGTCGTTCGCATGTGGCGGTAAAAAGCTGTAAGCCTGTAAGCGTTCACCTCAACACGGCACATATGGAAACAATGGAGCCAACAGCTGTCACGGGGTGTGTTTGAACGGCCTGGGAGATGGAGGAGCTTAGGGGATGTGTGTGTGTGTGTGTGTTTGCCGCGTGCACAAACAAGTGGCCAAAATCAAAACCCCACGATCTGTTGAGTGTGAGTTAGTCTTTGGGGAAAGAGCCCCCTGTTTAGCGAGAACAATGAATTGAATCGGAGGATAAGACAAAGCGGGGCAGGAGGCAAAATGTAGGCAATAAATTTCAATTGCGTGCTTTTCTTCCGCTTCGGGCAGTTAGAGAGACAGAGAGAGGTAGGGAGACGGATGAGAGAATAGGGAAAGCAATCTCTGCCCATCAACCATAAATCACTAACTAGCAAAAAACTGGATATAACAACATTTTTCACTGAGCGCAAAGCGGAGATTAGGAATGCTAAGTCACGGAAAGCATAACATCTTCAAACCTTTTCCTCCCAAAAACACAACCACACACCCCGCCATTTCCATTTTAACATCACACGCTGCACCTTTAATAAATGTCAGTGTTTTAAGGACTCCATAATTATGATTTCAGTGATTTGGATTGACACTTGATGCCAAAACTAAAACCCGCATCCTAAAGCAATTCGCTAACCATCCCGCAAATCTCTGCTCTGCTTGAGAGGCACGATACATCTTTTTATATGAGTTCACACACACATACACACACGCACGCACACATGCAGCCTTCCAGTGCTGATTAGAAAATGCATTATTCATTATAAATCTGCACACGAGTCACACAGACGTGGAAGAATAGAAAGAGATTGAAAGAGAGGGAGAGGTAGGTAGAGGGTGTACCATTTTATCAATTTTCCCTCTCAAGAGGATGGAAAAAGTGTGTAAATGTGTCAGGGAGTGTGTGTGTGTGTGTGTGTGTGTGTGTGTGCACGTGTGGGCGTGGCTGCCCTTTGGGACGCATTGACCCTCTAATTGACCCTGTCCTCATAGTCACCGGCCAACACGCACGGATCCAGCGGGGCTAAACGCTCGCAACACTCCTGCCTGCCAGTCAAATCCACAGGGGGGCTGACACTCTCCAGAGCACACACACACACACACACGCATTAATATTCAGTGTGTGTGCGCGTGTGTACAGACTCCGTCCCTGGTGGCCGCCTGCTACGCCGTTCCACAGTGCAGCGGTCCGTCGAGATTTAGAGACCCGAGACTGCTATTACTCACCAGCTGACAGCACACACAAACGCACACACACACGCACACACACACACACACACGCACACACACACACACACACGGCAGAGCAGCTTGGAACGCCCTCAACAACCGTGGCACGACACGAATACAGCAGTATAGCGAGGCAGCAAATACTGGCTGAGATACCAACATGGAGAATAACAATCCGAACTCTCACTGAAACCTTAACGTCTTTGATTTCAACCGACGCCTGAGCGGTCAAACATTTTTGACCTTGTGAAAACAGAGTTTGTTTGTTTTGCAGAGTGGATAAACAACTGCTATTCATTTGTGAAATTCTCGTGTTTGCCTCAAAAAGTTTCCTTATGAAGAAACACTCCCAATTTTTTTTATCCAAATTACATAAACACAAACACTTTGTAATAATAATCCAAAAAGTTATTTCTTGTGCAAAATGTAATTTATATTGCCAAAAATTTTTTTTTGTTTGCCTCAAAAATATATAAAAATCAGTTTTCTTACGCAGTACAGAATAAGAAACACTCAGATTTTTATCTTATAAACTTATTAAAAAACACATTCAAGTGTCACACTCAAGTTTTTGTTCTTGTGAAAATGTAGGCCTACTACATTTCATGTAGTTTATTTTGATTTGCGAAGAGGATAAATAACAGCTTTTATTCGTAAAATATGTCAAATCTTGTTTGCCTAAAAAAATATAAGCAAAATTGACAGAAATAGCCTGTTTCATGTATTCTTTATGCATTTGACAGACGCTTTTATGCAAAGCGACTTACATTGCATTCAAGGTACATTTACATTGAATCAGTCTTGCTTTCCCTGGGAATCGATTTTTTTAGGGAAATATACAGTGATTGTGTCATTCTTTATGCAAATTTGAGTTTTCACAAACAAAATGCTGTATTCCCTAGCTTTTTGGTTAAAAATAACTATATTTGGCTATTTAAATGCAGTTTTTTTTGTTTGTTTTTTTAACCAAAAAACATGTACACGTTTAGAATATGGAATACTTCAATACGGCGGTGTGGTCATACGATGAATATTGGGCTAAAATTAAGAGTAAAATCAAAAATCCATTTATTCGTGAAACTCTCTGCCTCAAAAATGTACGGAAAAATGCTATTTGTTTACCTACAAGCAACAGAATTAAGAAAACCAGACTTTTTTAAGCCGATCACTCACACATGCACAAGCATCGAGACCGTGGTAAACTCAGACGTTCTGAGAAAGCCCCCAGACAGGAATTTTCCGATAAACAGCCACACACTCGCAAGCATACGGCCGCGCTATGGGGGAAATAATGACATCATGGTCACGGCAGGTCTGCTGGCAGAGCGTAGGCGACTGTGGGCTGGGGAGAGGAAACGCCACTATGTGTGTGTGTGTGTGTGTGTGTTCTGTGCGTGTGTGTTTCCTGAAAAGGCTGGGAAACACTAGCGTCGGCTGGGGGAAAAAAACCTTTGAGGCTGTTCATCAAGCTGTTCATGGAATCCGTGTGTTTCACTAGTGGAGACTTCCAGCGGAGAGAAAGGAAAGGAAGGATTGATGAGGTCCGAAAGACGATAGTAGGTGAGAGGAATGAAAAAATGACAGCGCAATAGCAAACAGGGTCAGACTGCAGGGGAAAAAAGATCCAGAAAAGTGTGAAAAGTGTGACTTTTCCAGATGAGTTTTCCACATGCTTTCAGTGGGAATTCAGGAATATTTAAGCTAAACGTGTCTTAGTGGCATGTGGTCCAAGTAAAGACCATGATTACATGTATTACACTTATTAGTGGAGTTGAGAAACCTAAGGTGGCAGTTTTGACCTTGACTTTTGTCTCTTTCAAGGTCACAGAAACCGAACTAGCATGAAGAGAACGGAGCCGGTGCTCGGTTGGGAGATCTGGTGAACCTCTATAAGAAACTGACTACATTTCAACTGACTTAAAATCTGAACAGTGACGTAACTGACTGTAATCTGCCTTCAAATGTTGCGTTTTGAGTAGTTATTGAAAATAGATTTTTCTTGATATCTCCCTCCTGGTCCCCCCTTTTAACATAGAGATGAAAAAAGCTCCTTTCCGTTGTCTATTTTCCCAGAATCCACCTGAAAGCAGGCGGCACATATTAGTTCATTCTGTATCAAAAGACATCTGCTTACTATCCAATTTTACACTGCAGTGAGAGAAATCAAGGATGAGATGTAACCGCTTGAGTCATCTTTGGCCGGCAGACATTGACATTTTAGACAATCGATTAATACAACCAGACTTCAAGGAGTGTTTGGTCAGGTCTTAAAGATCCGTCCTGCTGAGATCAAACTTGAAGAGAGTCTGTATATATATATATACTACAGATAGTTATGGTTCTGAAATTGGCTTGGATCAGGCATATTAAAAGTATTATACAACCTTGACTGCAGACTGCACATCCTTTAAAATCTATATTAATAGCAAAAACGTTCATTAATATTAATAACAGTATTGCTTATTTTTATTATTATTATATATAAATATGAATATATATAATAAATTTTTTTTTTTTTTTTTTTAATAATTTATTGATCTGTAATTCAATTGCTATTGCTATTATTTATAAAATATTAAGACACTAAAAGCTGTGTGATTTTGTAAGAACTTTAAAGGGATAGTTCACCCAAATATGAAGATCTTTTTGATGAAATCAGAGACATTTCTGTCCATCAATTGACAGCTACACAACTACCAATTTGATGCTTCAAAAAGTTCGTAAAACTAATCCATTTGAATTGAGAGGTTTAGTCCAATTTTTTTGAAGAGACTCGATCACTTGGTATCACTTGATGAATTTAGGCTTTTGTTCACATTTAAACATTCATCTACTCACACATCAGTTGTGGTCGCTTGATGTGTAAAAACCAACGAGGTTCATTCTCGTGTTACGCACCAAGCTTGAGCTTCTGCAACAACCAATGAGGTTCATTCTCGTGTTACGCACCAAGCTTGAGCTTCTGCCAGAACCAATGAGGTTCATTCTCGTGTTACGCACCAAGCTTGAGCTTCTGCAACAACCAATGAGGTTCATTCTCGTGTTACGCACCAAGCTTGAGCTTCTGCAAGAACCAATGAGGTTCATTCTAGTGTTACGCACCAAGCTTGAGCTTCTGCAACAACCAATGAGGTTCATTCTCGTGTTACGCACCAAGCTTGAGCTTCTGCAAGAACCAATGAGGTTCATTCTCGTGTTACGCACCAAGCTTGAGCTTCTGCAAGAACCAATGAGGTTCATTCTCGTGTTACGCACCAAGCTTGAGCTTCTGCAACAACCAATGAGGTTCATTCTCGTGTTACGCACCAAGCTTGAGCTTCTGCAAGAACCAATGAGGTTCATTCTCGTGTTACGCACCAAGCTTGAGCTTCTGCCAGAACCAATGAGGTTCATTCTCGTGTTACGCACCAAGCTTGAGCTTCTGCAAGAACCAATGAGGTTCATTCTCGTGTTACGCACCAAGCTTGAGCTTCTGCAAGAACCAATGAGGTTCATTCTCGTGTTACGCACCAAGCTTGAGCTTCTGCAAGAACCAATGAGGTTCATTCTTGTGCATCAAGCAGGTTCGGTTGAGCTTCTGTTTATGTTCGTTTATGTTCAACCAATATTTAAATGGTTGAAGATGAAGATGAAGAAGGCTTACGGGTTTGGAACAACATGAGGGTAATTAGAGAGTATTAATGACAGAATTAGCATTTTTGGGTGAACTATCCCTTTAAATACTGGTAAAATCCCTCTAGTGGCTTATTTAATAGAAAAAAATGCTTACACGAAAGGAAACTTTTTGATTGTTGTCGTTGAATCAAGCACATGGTTTCGACTCTATCCACACAGGGTTTTCTTTCAGGGTACGGCAGGTCTCAGCTTTCACTCTTTAGTTTTCCCAAACGATTCCAAAGTTTGACAGAGGAACTGTCAACACAAAGTATGTTGTCCGTTAAAACCCATTAAGCTAAAGCATAGCAGAAAGACTCGCCCGAGACCTTTTCAAATAAAAGTGTGTTCCAACTTAAGCGGAGCGGCCGAGACTTCGGAATTTGTTTGCCCAAATACCTTTGTTTACTCCAGGGTTTCTCTGGCAGAACATGCACGCAGAGGCACAAAAACTTGTTTATGTCTGTGTGTTTTCCTACTTGCGTTTACCAGCCAGACCAAAACTACCTCACAAAACCACACATTCATCAGACTTCCGAAAGAATATTCGGAGTTATTTTCTATGGACCACGTTTATACCATGCTGCTGATTACCACAGAGATAAGTGTCCTTGTTCTAACCTAATAGATAACCTTCAAAATGAAGAGTTGCTAAATAAAATAATGATTATTACCAAACAGGTTTACCACGTGAAAACATTTTAATTTATCTGAATTATTTATTAGATATATTAAATCAGAATATATTATTATAATATATTAACACATTATGTTAATATATTAACCTATTATGTTATAAATTATAAATATAATTATTTTACATAATTGAATATAATATAATTAATACATTATAAATGTCTGTAATACATGTAATTATATTTAATATAATTATTAAACATTCAATTATATATTATGTTATAAATTAAATGTATTATTATTATTCATTATTATATATTAATTTATATATACATTTTTATTTAAATTTACTATTATAATATATTAATTACAGCATATATATTTCTTTATTCTTTTTTTTTTTCCGCCCAAGACAAATGTTATGCATGAGCGTGCAGTGTGTGTTTATTAAAAAGCGCTTCTCGTTATGCAAATACTAAGAGTTTTATGTAGCCTACGTTGCAGTGCGCGTATATATGTGTGCCTGTGTCTGTAGGGGAAGCGCGAGCGTTGATCAGCTGGGAACAAGCGTTTGTGTGTGTGTTTGCGTGTCGGGCTCCCCGTGGCGCTGCCTGCCAGGCGCTGTCACCAGCCCGTGATTGACAGCTCTGATAAGCGGTGAGGCAGGCTGCAAATTCTGCCAGTGCACGTCACGCTCAACGTGCGTGTGTGTATGTGAGGCGGCCTGCGAACGCTGCCAATGTACGTCACACTTACCCTGTCTGCCTCATATCAGTCAGAGAGAGAGAGAGAGAGAGAGAGAGAGAGAGAGAGAGAGAGAGAGAGAGAGAGAGAGAGAGAGAGAGAGAGAGAGAGAGAGGCAGTTAGCGGAATGAAAGACTGCCGCAAGCCGGAGAGGGAAGTAGAGTGCGGAAGAGGGGAGAGAGGGAGGGAGACAGACTGTCAGGCGAGAGCAACGGAGAGGAAAAAAAGGACCGTAGAAACAGACACAAGAGACACGGACGGAGGAAACTCGAAGACAGGTGGGATGGTTTCACAAAGAGGAGGAGGATGGTGAGACGAAGAGAGAAAGATTTTATGTGCAGTTCACCTGCAGAAGGAGAGAAACATATTCCCTCGAGTCACAGCAACATCGGCCTGCTGCTTGTGTGTGTGTGTAAACAGCACAAATACACAAAAATAGACATTCACTTTAGAATATTTTTCCACTTATTGTTATGAATTTTGAATAAAAATAAACGGGAAAAACATTTAAGGCCCATTCACCGCTCACAACAAAAACGATAACTATAACGATAACTGATAGCTATTATGGTCCACACCAATAGCGTTCTGTTTATTATGCTCCAGTTTTGTCGTTTACCATTTTAAAGGCCCTGTTTACACCTGGTACAAAGTCTCTTTTGTCCACTTTTAACCACTTCTGTCCTGATTTCTGCGAGGGGAGGGTCTGTAGTCAGGCAAGTGTATGAGCTTTTTCAGATATTTCGATCTATGGAGAAAATAAGCTTGCGCAATATACATATGAACGCGGGACATTTACAAATGACACTACGGGAAAACACACGGAGAGCAGCAGCTTTTGGTTGTGGTGTGACAGCCGCGGCCCCGATCACACCGAGCGAGCAGTGCACTGCGTTTTTTTACCGAAACAGCTGTCATGTCAGTCAAGTTAGTCAAGGTCCGTGAAGTCGTTAGCTCTTGGTAGCCCGCGAGAGCACCACAAGTTTATCCTTCATCATCGCACTCTCCGGGCGTGCAACAAAGCAACTGCAGCTTTCATCATTACAACGGAAAGCCCGCCTCTCCATTCATTTGATTGGACAGTGGGGAAAAACGTGATGACGTCAGGCACTTTTTCCGCTCGGAGTTGATTTTTTTTCAACTTCAAAAACGCGAGGCGCAGCAGGCGGTAAAACGCGAGCCGCCTGGGGCGCATAAACAGCTCGCAGAATACTCACTGCCATAGGAAAACAATTGAAAAAGGCGCCTCTCACTGCAAACGCGTCAGGCCTAATGCTGTGAGTGCGTGTTAAAAATCAGGAATGGTGAGAGAATATTATGCTTGGTACATTTTTCATCTTCAAAACAAATTTGGGTCAACAGGCAAAGTTTAAATCCCGCATGGCTAGCACATTTCCAATAATGTTTACTCATTAGGTCATTAGGTGGAGAGTAGGTGGTATTTTGTGACTGTTCGAACAATTTCAACCACATGAGCATTTACGAAATCAATTCGGTCGAATGCATTTTCGACTACCTCTGGAAGTGGTCGAAAGTGGACTCAAAACATTTTAGATCCCGTTTACACCTGTTCTTAGCGTCATTCTCTTGTGATCCGATTGACCAATATGCATCTTAATACCAGGTGTAAACAGGGCCAAAGTCACCATAAAATCAAAATGGACAATTCATATACTGTATATTGTAATATTTATTAGGCCTATAAATTATTTTACTATTATAAATACTATTTATGTGTACATCATTTGAAAAAAGAATGTGCCCTAATAATCTTTAATCAACATAACTTACCCTCCCTCTTTTTTTTAACGTACCCTCCCTCTTGCAAGGATATCGCTTCTTTTTTCTAATGATGTGTTTTTCGGTGCAAGGGCGGGTCAACCTGTCACTCACATGAGATCATGACAATGGCAAACCACAACGATCCAATCATTTTCGATGGACATCAAGCCCCGTCTTACATGTTCTTTTTCGAGAAGCCGTTTTACTCGGATATACATCACAATAGGGACGAAAAGACTATCACCACTTACATTTCATGTCGACTTTAAATGCTCAAGTTCGTTATAGCAGTATGCATTCTGATTGGCTGTCAGTGTTTTTAGCGTTCAACAGCTGGAAAAAAAAAAGATTTTGATAGTGATTCCAACAATATCATACTTCTGTGTCGGCATCGTTATAGTTGTGGTGTGAAATTATTTTGCTGATTATTAGACCTTTATTAATATTGGAGTGAACGTGCTTTTACAGTCATATTTACAATATAAATGTTGCTTATAAACGAGCATCACAGTGAATGAATGTTTTAAATATGCAATAGATAGTAACATTCAATGTTTACATGCACAACAAAATATTTATAACTATCAAAAAGCTTGTTATAAGAACCTGTAAAAATGTACATGAGATTTTGACATGTATGATCTTATTACCTTACACGTTGTTAAACTGTGTAAGATTGTGACATGTAAACAGGCTGCCTGATTTATAAAACACTTTGTCAGAGTTTATCTTGTGTGAGATGTGTTTTGAGGATGTGAAAAGTGCCAGGCCAGTTTGAAATCAAGTAAACTGGATTACCAAAAGCTCTCTGAAAGTCTCATTGGTCAACAAATGCTTACATACAAGAGTGTTGCAGAAAAAAACAAAACAAATTTTGGTTAGATGCATATGAAAACAGCATCACTCTTATTTTTTTTTCTCCTCTATATTATTTTGACACACTATGCACAATGACATCGACTTCCAGCATTCTCCTAAACATTTAAAATCGTATTATGTCATTTATATTTATATTTGGAAAGCAGAAGTCTTTTCAGTTGTAAAAAAGTATCTGATTTCTGGACATTTTGGATTTGAAACCATGATATAATTAAAATATTTCATTCTAGTGGTCTCTTCAGTTGTAAAAAAGACTCCACTTTCTGGATATTTTGAATTTCAAACCATGATAGAATGAAAATATTTTGTGTTATTTTGTAAAACCCTGGACTGGAGAATGTTTCCTCATGTTCCATCTTCTAAAGACAGACATCCATAAAAATAATTAGATCACAGCAAAAAGATCATAATGGATGTTAAAGTTTTCAAGTTTTCAATGTACCCTAGAGTTCAATTCAGATTAGTGCATACTTGAGGTGTGTGTGTGTGTGTGTGTGTGTGTGTGTGTGCGTGTGTGTGTGTGCGTGTGCGTGTGTGTGTGTGCGTGTGTGTATGTGTGTGTGTGTGTGTGTGTGTGTGTGTGTGTGTGTGTGTGTGTGTGTGTGTGTGGAAATTAACTCACCTCAACTTTTACTTCAGATTTTAACCCAGAGTTCACCTCAGAGAGCTTTAGTGCAGACTTAAGAGTTTACTTTTAACCAAGTGTTTACCTCAGGGCTTACCTTGTTTTTTATTCCTGCTTGTACCATGTCAGATTTCACCTCAGTTTACCACAGAATTTCATCAGTGTTTCTCAACTGATGGGTCGCGGACTCGGAGTGTGTAGCCTAGTCAAAGAAACAACAACAGAAAACGTAATTTTAAATGTTTATCTAATGCGAGACTAATTTTGAATGACGTTTATTCTGTCAAGAGTGCGTGTTGTGTTGCTCCTCCTGGTGTAGTTAGGCTATGTGTCATTAGTCTAATGTTTTTATAGATATACGGAATAAAACGTCTCACCTGAGAAAAACGAACTTCCCTGTCACGTTAAGGCGCGCGCTTTAGGCCTTGATTCATTTCACCGCCAAAGACACAAAATAAATAACGAGCATGCAACGTCGTAGTTACGTTGTCAATATGAAGTTACCAAAAAGTACCAATTATTTACGTAACTGGTACGTCGTGTGTCACTCAGCCAGGAAGGATTTGCATGAAGGTACGTTCATTCTATTCACCAGAAGCCGTTTGCGTCTGATTCATTAACCGTTAAGGCCTTTTTATACTTCTCCGTCAACTCCACGCCGTAGCTACGCCGTCACTCCTACGGCGTCGTGGCCGTTTTATGGTTCTGCGTCGGGTTGTGTTGCATCGCGGTGCATTTCACCGCCAGAACGCTAGGGGGGTGGGGGTGTGACCAATCACAGCCCTTGTGGTCTGCGTCGCCTCGACGCGTAGTTACAATTTTTTGGAGGTGCACGTCGAGCTACGGCGGAGGGGTTCGCGTCGACGCAGAAGGGTCTGCGGGGGTACGCCGTCGATATGACGCAGAAGCATAAAAAGGCCTTTAGTGTGTGTTTACCTTGTGTTACCATGGTTTACCATGTTTCTGTAACATCACTTAAAGGGCATATTGCAGGTTAGAGTACCCAGTGCGCCAATGTATAGAACAATAATGTAGGAACTAGATTTAAATATAAACATATACTTATAAAACGCTATTTAGGCTTCTGGAGTCGTTTTTGTGAGAAAATTTTACTTCCGCATTTGAAAACCGCCAAACCGGAAGTGACGTAGCATGGGGGAGAGCGGTCAAAGTAAACAATAGGAAAGCAATGGATCGCAATGACAGTTCGGACGCTGAGGAAATTGTAGCCTAAATGTTTACTCGTATGACAGACCTCAGCCATATAATTATGAGCCTGATATGAAGCCAAGAGAGTAGACAGGTCAGGATTAGACAAAACAACGGTCAGAGGAGACACAATGAGCTGTGGTCTGAGGAGAACAGGGCAGGAGTCGGGTCTCGATGAGAGAACAGTGTTAGCTTATAGATGTATTCACGTTAGCCGACGATATGTATAACACTATGCTCAGATCACAATATTGTAATTATGTGTCAGGCAATAGCAAAGCTAGTATTTAGACCCTTACCTGCACGTGTATGTCAGCCATTAGGAGACAGTTTCCAGAGAAAGAGGGACATTATAAAGGTTTTGAATGGCCCCACTTGGTGATAATGAATTAAAAAAATGATCACAATCACAACTTTCTTACTGTATAAAATTTTTATATGTAGAAACAGCCAACACAAACATTAAAATTCGGAGTACAGATTGAAAATTAACATTATATTATATAATAATAATAATAAGTGTCGGCTGCAGACTTGCAAGACATTACACGTTTATGGAGGATACGTTAAAGAAATAAATTAAGACAAGGCACATTTTGTAAAACAAATGTACAATAAGTGATCTATGACGGATCCGTGACCGTCATGTTTCCCACCGGTGGCCGACCCACATGCTGACGGCGGACCGGGCGACCCGATGAAGGAGCCGGGACAGTGTGCACATATCGCCGTCATCATATAACGTAACGTTAACTCATCATATCGCCGGGATTATAATCATGCAGTCTATAGTGAACGCTACACACTACCGCGTTTTTCAAAGCAGATGCAGAAGCGAAGTCCCATCTCTTACCCTGCACAAAACGCACACAAACACGGAAGAAAGCACCATCCTTTTTCTTGTTCGGAAACCTGTGGACTCGATGTTCTGACAGGCCATAAT
Source organism: Phoxinus phoxinus (assembly GCF_949152265.1). Taxonomy (NCBI): domain Eukaryota; kingdom Metazoa; phylum Chordata; class Actinopteri; order Cypriniformes; family Leuciscidae; genus Phoxinus; species Phoxinus phoxinus. The sequence goes on along the minus strand of NC_136895.1, from coordinate 20,540,888 downwards.
TCACAGTCATTTATCACGATAAATATTAATTGAAATACAATAACCACCGAAAACACACTGAATCACGACCGCTTCAACATAATACCAGCCTATTCTGCACTGAGCGAAGCAGCGCCCGGCAAACGACTCCCCATTCTGACGTAATATGACGCGGTGGTGAAAAAAAAGCGCTTTTTCAACACGGTCAAGGAAACTGTCACGTTTTCTACTAAATTTGTGCCCTTAGGTCTGGCAAAACAATTTTTAATCATGCATTTACTCTTCATATGTTATTTTCATACAAGGTTATATATTAATTCTGAAAAAAAAAAAAACCTGCAATATGCCCTTTAATTTCTGTAACACTTAATTTTCACTTTGTGTTATTTTGAATATTTTTAAATCTCACCAAACTGCGATTTAGTAGCCTAGGCTAATTATTCAGTCAGTGTATGTAAAGCGGGATGGTGTTAGTGTGTCAACCATTTTTTGTGCCAATAGCAAAACATTTTTAAATTATATATAGGCCTATATTTTTTTTTTAGAAATTAGGTCAAATTCACAAAAAGAAAATTGTGAATGACCATGGGAAATGTGAGTCCTGTGGCCAAACCAGTTGAGAACCAGATCTACTTCAGGAATAACATAAGAGAAAAAAAATCTGATTTTAGATTAAAACTTGAGATTTTACCTCAATTTTTACATTCCCCTTGGAAATGTGGCACATTTTTTTGTTGAAATGGTAAATTAATAATATGTGTGGTTTATATTCGACTTACATGTAAGTCACTGTGGATAAAAGTGTGTGCTAAATGAGTAATTGTTAATGTAATGACATGTTGTATCATCCTGTCTAGGAAGGTCCGTGTCAATGGTCCAGTGATGTAGGATTTAGCTGATATCGGTTACAAGGCGGTCTTGGCAATGTCATTCTCTTCTGGATGGCAGAGAACGTGTTGCCATCAACTCAACCTTTGACACCATCAATATCCTGCCCATTATTGACAAAAAGTCGACCTCGAAGGAACTCAGAGAGGTCATTTACTGCCTGGATTCGGCCTGCGCAGTCCCAGGTAATGACAGCGTCTTGCTGGAGCTGATTAAACGCTGTCAAAGTTCGTAATTTTACCTTCTACATGAGGTCATCTCTTTGTGATGCTTGTCGGAAAGCTTCAACTCATGCGGTTCATGAGTAAGGATGAGTAATGTCTCCTGATCTCAATCATCTTAGGATCATCTTCTCAATTCCTCGAGTCTGAGGGGGAAAATGTGGAGGATTTTGAAGGATAATGGCTGGTCTTCATTTTGCTGGATTTGTGTGTCATCTCAAGGGCTGGTGTATAGATTATTGTTGGGCAGTGCATTCCAAAATCCTTTTATTGTTGTTTTTTATGTCATACACCATCCATGCTAAATCTGAAGATTTGGATCATTGTTGACCTTCAATTTAGTAATTATTGTGGGTGTTTTAGTGGTTGTGATTTCATTCTTTGTCACACCTTCTCCAAAAAAGGGGTAAAAATCCCTTTAGATCAAAATGACTGTACAACTTTCATTTAAAATCAGAGTAGCGACTGCATATTCATAATGTGAGTTCGAGATTCTCCACTGCGTTCGCTGGAGGCCTTTCTGACAGTTTGTAATGCTTCATGGAAATGTGTAAAAGACCTGGTAACCGAATCTCAATAATTAAGATTTACTGGTGGAAATGTGGCCTCTCTGTAGATAAGAGAGCGCTAGTTACGTACAACTCCGTTGAATCACCTGTGAGTTCATACAAACACACACACACACACATAGTATAAATTAAAAAACTGCCTCTGTGTGACTGTAATTTTCTACTCACTTATTACATTACTGCAGTGTAATGTTTTACAGCAATTCAGAATTAAACACCGTAAACATTTTAAAGCGGAGTAAATGAAAAACTGGCAGCTCAATCGTAAATCCTGATCACTGGAAAGAAATTGGAGAAAAACTCTCAAGGTGATATGAGTAGTTTTGTTATTAATATACTTTTCTCCTTGACATTTGTAGGTTGATTCCCTGAAAAGGGGCACCATGAAAATATTGCTTTTGTTTATTTGTGCATCCCAACCAGGCTCAAGCTTCAACCAATGGTGTGTGCTTGGGGCAGGGCTATCAGTTTGTTCGACCAATGACAGAGGGGATACAGCTTATTGGATTTCTGAAAGCACAACTAGACTCACCTGTGTGAAATTCTTATACAGCAAAGGGTAATTTTTTTTTTTTTTTTTTTACAACATTTGGCCCCAATGACAATGTTATTTCCCCTCTATGTCTTTAAAGCAGGTAGCTACCTTGATGTTTGATAATAACTTCTGACTTAAATCTAACAGCATAGATATGTCCCTTTTTGTAATTTACACTAATTACTAAAGTTCTTGTTATTACAATTAAAGCTGTGGTACATTGTTAAGGCCCATTCAAGGACAGTAACTGTAATGATAAACTTAAGTTTTAATAATTGTTCTAATTTTATGAGAATATGGAAGTCAACACCACAACTATAACGATATCGACACAGAGGAACAGTATCATTGGAATCACTTTCAGAACAATTATTTGTTGTTGGTGTGTAGATGATACATCTTTATAAATTAGCTATCGTTCTTGGTGTGAACGGGACTTTCAAACATGCTATTGGTGTAACTAAGGTTGATTCAGTTGTATAAATTAATATTTTTTACTTTAATAACACCAGTTAATTATACAGCTGAAGCACATTTTTTATAAGACAAAGCATTTTAAAATGTATCTATTATTTGCACTTATTACAGGATAGCCTACTAAAGGCTTCTTTATATTTTTACAGTTGCCTATTAATAGCCTACATGGCAATTTAAACTATAGTTATTTTAAACTATGGTTTCCATTGTAAACTTTACTAAGAGTAGGCTAATTCTACCTGAATATTTCTCAAATGTGATAGCCTACAACTCCGCATGCAACGCAATTATCATGGAATAATGTCAAGCTCTACAATCCACCACTGAGCAGATGACAAAAGTTGTTTTTTTGAAGTTAAGATATGAATTATTTTAAGTTCAGGTTGCATCACAACTCTCTCTCTCTATGTGTCGTCCTGTGCTGTGTGTACTCATACGCCAGCTAACGACCCGACAACCGCGAAAACAAACAGCAGTAAGATGGCCGACTCCCGCGCGCTGCATGAATATCTGACATTCGTTTGTTCCGTCGCCGTCGCTCCGAGCGACAGAGGCCAATTACTGCAGCAGCCGCGTGACCTTTCGCATGCAGATGAGCCAGCTCTCGTGTGTGTGTGTGTGTGTGTGTGTGTGTGGCCGGTAAACATTAACGGGAACGGAAGAGCGGAGCCATAATGACGCGCGGATCGTTAGAGGCTCGTTAGGGAGCATGAGACGGCGGATATTAAAGAGCAGTTAAGAGCAAAACGCAGACACACACACGCACACCTTTCTACAGTAGCTATACTCTCACACACACATTTCACCTTACGCACTCCCGTGCGCATATAAAGATCTCTCAATGAAGAACATTTAACATCATATAACCTTTTCATTCCACAAAAGATTCTTTATATTTTTTAAATGTTCTTTAGGCTACATTACGAAAAAAAAAAAGATTTTAAGAACTCTGAAAGATTATTTTTGGAACCTTAAATTGTTATTCAATTGCATCTGTGTGAAACCTACGGAGCCTCTAAAGGGACATGGTGAAGGAAAAAAATATGAGATGGAGGCCAAATTATTTGTCAATGCTTTTGCATTCTTTTGCAAATTTTTTGCACTGCCCTGAGAAAGTTTGCGTTCCCTCGAGTGAACACAAAGTTTCTCGGGGGAACATAAAGGTTTTGCGAGCGAACGCAAAGTTTCTCGGGGGAACGCAAAATATTTGCGAGAGATTGAGAATGCAAAAGCATTGCATTTTCCCTCCCATCTAAAAAAAAATCCACCACCATGTCCCTTTTGGGGCTCTGTAAAAAAAAACAAAAAAAACATTTGGGACCTTTTTTCAAAGAGTGTTAAACACATTTGAGTATAGTGTGAGGACACTTGGGCTACACACATTTCACATTTCTAACATACAACAAAAAAAACAGCTTAATTCATGCATCTAACAATACAACCTGTCTGCTATGGACAAAAAACTTAAACTGTCTGACACATAAATCTTGCACATATAGACACTTTACCTGTCTTTCACACACCCCGCAATTCACCTGTCCAATATACTCAAACTTCCCTGTCTCTCACACACACTTTACCTGTCTAATGCGCACAGACACCCACAATTCACCTGTCCAACACGTGCGCACACACATAGTGCGACGCAAGTTCTGTGTGTGTGAGCGCTGTGCTGCCGGGGTCTTTCAGCACGCTGCCATTAGTATTCACAGACAGCGCTTCCCTTCAGTGCCTGAATTAATTTTCTACCATGCGTATGTGCGTATGTGTGTGTGTGTGTATCGCATCACAGGGAGCGCGAGCGAGAGACAGTGTGTGGTGATCTCCCTGAGTCTCAAGCCTCTTTTCCTGTTATTTTATTGCGATTTAAATACTTCACTTGTCTAATGCATGTAATCTGACTAATCAGTGCAGGAAATTGCCCACAGTCTGTTTCTAGAGAGGAAACCGCTCTGCGCTGAGACCGCCACAGAGAGGGAGGTGGAAAGCAGTGTGTGCGAAGAGCGAAGATTGAGCGAGTTCGCGCGCGCGCGCCTGCGCGTGGGGTATTTGTATTCCTTCCACGTTCTCCGCAGCACACCGGATAATTCCACTTTTTCCTCTTATTTTGATATATGCAGCTCCTGAGTCAGCGTGCGCCTGCGAGGACGTGCTTTTATTGCACGCTATCTCTCTCTCTCTCTCTCTCTCTCTCTCTCTCTCTCTCTCTCTCTCTCTCTCTCTCTCTCTCTCGTCTGTCGGATGAATAATATGCCGTCCAGGGGGCCCTTGTGCCGTACGGACAGGAACGAGAGAGAGAGATTGCCAGTTCGTCGGTTTCCCTGCACTCGTTTTTTTTTTTCTCGCGCGCGCATGTGTGAGTGCATTTGATTGAAGACCTCCAGCGTATCCACACACCGCTGGCTAATTAATTGATCGATTCGGCACGTGCCGAGGGCCTGCCGTCTCGTTCGGCGTGAGCGACGCTCCTGCTAATTGAGATTCCGTGTTCGTGCGTGCTAAACATTTAGAAAGGTCTCTCTCTCTTGTTTATCCCGTAAACATGCAAAACGTTCCTCCTTGTTGCGCTACAAACTAATGAAGTCACGCAAATGCTCTTTTAAAAACGTTCTTTCGGGGAAAGGAAGGGCTTTTTTCTTGTACTTTCTCTGTCTCTCTCTCTCTCTCTTCCAGACTGAGAGCGGTTTCCCGCTGGGATGTTTTTGAGAGAGGCAGAGACGGTAATTTCAGCGCAGCAGACAATGCGATCCGCAGGCGTTTCTCTCCTTCGACACGCGGATTCTGTTCTCTCTTCCTCTCGTGTTTTCCACCTCGTTCTCCCTGCCGTTCCTGTCCATCCTCCTTCCTGCGAATCCCCCCCGCCGTCTCCCTCTCTCTCTCTCTGTCTAGGATGAAAGCTCGGAATCAGAAAAGTGTTTATGCCGCACGGAACACCTGGCCTCAGATCTGCGTTTAAAGTCGCAAAGTGTCTTTCCCACATCACACAGTTGAGATTATCAGTCAGCATGTGCGTGCATTTGGTATGCATGAGTGAGCGGCCTGTCAAAGACGAGCCCCACGTCGCAAGAAACACAAACCATTTATATGACCCCCTGACCTCTGAATACCGCCTCCGAGAGCCACGCGCACACACATACGCGCTCATGCCCCAGGGGAGAAGGTACGTTCATTAAACAGTCTGGTTACGCCAACTGTAATGCGGCGTAGATGGAGAGGAAGGGGGGTTGGGGCGGTAGTTGGGGCAATTAGAAGGAAAATTGAATATGAGTCATGGCGCTGCCACACAGGGGCTTAAACACTTTAACCGTCATATAGGAAATTACCTGTCTGAGAGGGCGTGACTGTTATGTTAATTTGTGTATGATGAGCAAAACCAGATGTATCATGTATAGGCTATTATATTTGTTTCTTATATGCTACATTTTTACATTGTATGTTTCCATTTATTTATTCATGTACATTTATATTTATTTTAAACTTCAATCCAGCACAACTGTTATGCCGACACTATGATGGAACAAAGTTGGCACTCATACGTATATTTTATTGTACTTTTTTTACTGTTAAAAAAAATGTTTTGTTTTTTAAACTTCACAAATATTTTCATTTTTGTTTAACAGACATCTTTTTTCAACGCAGTTTAGTTTATAATTTATTATATAGAATAATTAAACCTAATTAGTAATATTACTCCAAGTTAATATGTAGCTAGCGCTTAATTTTTACACTTTATATTTATTCATTTAGAATTTACATTTAGTAATTCAACTTATTTTTACGCATTTAATGTTGTGTTACTTTTTTCGGGCAAATTATGCACTTATTCAACAAAGTTACTGTATGTTTATTTGTAGCTAGAGCAACCTGTGTATAAAATTAAATGTGAGCGATTGTGTGTGTGAACCGTATACCACAAACTTAAAATCCATGATTTATTTTTATTTTTTTGCATACTTGGTTTATAGAATTTACAGTAACTAGTATATTGCGAATGCATGTTTAATTTTAGCTAGCGCATCCGGTGTTTGAAAAGAAAACATACATGAGAGATTGCATGGCTGTTCAGTTTTAAGTGTATAACAACAAACAGACAAGTTCACATATATTTATTTTTTTACTTGAGTGGCGTTTACATGACAGTATTTCCACACAAAAAAAATCGGAAAACCTTTTATGCGTTTTTGCCATTCATTTACACAATAAGAGCGTTTTGGGGGCCTGAAAATGCAAACTTTTGAAAACATGTTTCAAAGTGCAAGCTTTTGAAAACTACACCGTTATGGTCTCCGTGTAAACTACAAAAACGTGAATTTGTGAAAACGGTGACGTCATGCGCATGCATATTACGTGTTTGAGGCTATCGCCATCTTGATTGTTTGTATGCAGTGTTTCTTTACAAAGTAACATCGCCAACTATTGGCCTGGCATGAATAATACAGTTTTCAGTCATTTTTAGTAATTTTCGCGGATATGTGTGAACAGGGATTGTTTTGACAACTTTATCTTCTGTACGTGAAACTTTAAAAAATTTTTTAAAGAATTTTGTTTTTACTACATCGTTGTCGTGTAAACCTACCCTTATTCATTTTACATTTAAACATTTAACATATTTTTCTTTCAGCATAATATACTATACTCAACTATATTCAACAAAGTTACTGTAGGTTTATTTGTAGCTAGTGCATCCTGTGTATGAAGATGTACGTGAACTGTTTATGTATGATAAACAAAAGTTGACGCATATTATTTTTAAGTTTCTTAAATACTATTAGTACATTTTATAAATGTACCTTTTTTAACAAATCCTTTTAGTTTTTATTCAATCCACTAATATTTACTGTTTCTGTGATACACATTTACTACTATAATCAGCTATATTCAACAAAGCTAGTGGTTGTACGCCTTTTGTACATGTATTTGTAGAAACTTAAAGAAACTTAGCGAAACTTAAAGGATCCTGTCAGGTGCTTTATATATAGAACCTTTTAGGGGTTCCATCATGGGATCATTTTATAGATTTAGTTTTAATTAAATAATTTAGTATTTAATAAAATTGTATTAAACAGCTCATAAACATACTTAATATCTTCTTATGTGTGTGTGTGTGTGTGTGTGTGTGTGTGTGTGTGGAAGTTCTGTCTGCTCTTGCACAGCGAGTTCATGGTGTGTAACACACCCCGGCAACCTCTGCAGTGGCCGCCACACCTCTTTCATCTCCCATAATGCCCCTCTCTGATCCTCTGCCCGCTAGCGCTCACGGGGAGGGGCTGTCAGCCACGGCTGATTAGAGTGTGTATGTGTGTGCGTGTCGGGGAGGGAGGGACTCTATTTTAGACTCCAGAGATCGGCCAATTAATTTCTTCATTCATGTCTGATTGCTTTGCTCTGGCGTAACGTACAATTATTGTATTTGCCACTCAGGAGTAGCGCTCCACGGCCTGGACACACACAGACCTCAATGCAAAGAGGTGTATACATCCACACACACACATACACACACACACACACACATTAAGTAATTTGTGCACGTGGTTTGGCTTTTGATTCACAGCAAAGCAGAGGTGAATACAAACATTATCTACCTGTTTATGTCGTTTATATTATTCATGGACATAAATGAGTTAAATATCCATTATGAAATCACATTTCTCCTGTATTGTTTCAATGAAGAACTTCTGCCACCTTGAATTCGCTTCCCACCTACAGAAATGCTCATTTACATGTACATATTTTTCTAGATGTTACTATAGACAAGAAAATGTAGGCTATGTTAACCTATAGTTTTGTCGCTGTTTTCTCCATTATGCTATTTTAAAGTCTCCTCATTTTATTTTGGAGTTCTCCTACAATAAGTTTACATGCATCCAAGATCAAAAAACACTTTCTTAATTTTCTCATAATATATGTTGCAGCGTCACCTAAATTCTCACAGGGCCTTAAACGGTTCAATAAAGGATTCAGTCTCTCTAAACCCCTATATTCAGAGAGCAGACTCTGCTCTGATTGGTCAGACGTATCAGTCAGTTGTGATTGGTCTACTCTGCTCTGATTGGTTAGATGGCCCAGTCTTTTGTGATTGGTCTACTCTGCTCTGATTGGTCAGATGGCCCAGTCTGTTGTGATTGGTCTACTCTGCTCTTATTGGTCAGATGACCCAGTCTGTTGTGATTGGTCTACTCTGCTCTGATTGGTCAGATGACCCAGTCTGCTGTGATTGGTTTACTCTGCTTTGATTGGTCAGATGGTCCATTCTGTTGTGATTGGCCTATGACCCAGTCTGTTGTGATTGGTCTACTCTTCTCTGATTGGTCAGATGACCCAGTCTGCTGTGATTGGTCTACTCTGCTCTGATTGGTCAGATGACCCAGTCTGTTGTGATTGGTCTACTGCTCTGATTGGTCAGATGGCCCAGTCTGTTGTGATTGGTCTACTCTGCTCTGATTGGTCAGATTACCCAGTCTGTCAGAAGTCTGTTGTGATTGGTCTACTCTGATTTGATTGGTCAGATGGCCCAGTCTGTTGTGATTGGTCTACTCTGCTCTGATTGGTCAGATGACCCAGTCTGTTGTGATTGGTCTACTCTGCTCTGATTGGTCAGATGACCCAGTCTGTTGTGATTGGTCTACTCTGCTCTGATTGGTCAGATGGCCCAGTCTGTTATGATTGGTCTACTCTGTACTGATTGGTCAGACGGCCAAGTCTGTTGTGATTGGTCTTCTACTTACAGTATATGTCAGAAACAAAACGGCCATTGCCATATCGGAATTTCCGCTCTGGATCCTCCTCAGCACTTGATGCACATTGATCGAACAGTTACGATGACGCCGTTGTTTGCGGGCAGCCAATATAGACCATAGGCTGGCATTATGCAAATTTGTTACAAACCTACGTAGGTTAGTACAGGGAGTAAGACTTGATTGACTGACGACTCATTTCAGGCAGTTCAGAATTGTTTCTTTCTTTTGGAAATTTTCACTTTGATTTTTAAAACGGTGCAGACTTTTTACATTCACAAACAGCTGTATTACACGCTACATGATACTCATTATTGTTAATTGTATATTGTGTATTTTATGCAGGAAGTTAGTTTGAAAGTAGCTTTGCCAATACTGGTCATAAAGACAAAGTCAGATGTTCCCTCTTGCAATGAGAGTTTGAACGAGGAATGGAGCAAGATGAGAAACATGCACTTTGAGATAAAAAGGTTAATTTGGGTTCTAAATACAATTTTAGGATTTTTGACTAAATTTGAAAGAACCCTTAATGCCAAAAAAGGTTCTATATAAGGAGTGTCTTAAATTATATATAATACTTTCAAGTTAAACGGGTTATTACTGTTTCAAGCTGTTTAATTCATAAAATGTAATTACAATTAAAATTCAATTAAAACAAAATGAATAAATTAAAACCAAATCCCTAACATACTTGGAACCCCTAAAAGGTTCTATATAGAACCTTTTCTTCTAAGAGTGTAGAGAGAGACGGGAAAGTCTGAAATGGGCCACCTGCCTTTGAAATATGAGGTGTGAGGCAGAAAAAGGCAGAAAATGTCAGGAAAGAGAAGATACAGAGACCATAAAAGAGAAAAAGGCATAAAGAAGCGGGGGGGAAACACGACAGGGGAAAAACATGTGCGATTATGAGAGAACAGGAGAGCCAGATCACAGACGACGAGCCCACTCTACATTCAGCCCGAGCAATTAGAGACCCACGACCACAGACGAGAAAGAGAGAAAATTACACTTCCTCATTATTCAAATCACTTCTTAGAAAATGAGGCACGTCGCTCTCCTTCTCTCTCTCCTTATCTCTTTTCTTCCCTCTCTTCTGAGCACGGCGGTGTTTGCGTTCACTCTCTCTTTCTGCGAAGATAAGCCCTCCGGAAAACGCTGTCATTACGTCCCTCCTTTGCTCCCCCCGTGGGGTTAAATGATTCTCCTCGCTCTGTCACTCCACTCGTTTCTTTATCTATCACTTTACCAAACCCAAGTGGGATCGATACCCCTATCGACTGCAGGATGCTCTCTACACACCCGACTTCCTGCGGCAGAGAGGAAGAGGTGGAGGGAGGGAGAGGAGGTGAAGGGCCTTTTCGGTTTGCGTCACTCAATCGCTCCGTTCTTAGAAATTGGACTTGGAAATGAGGCAGCCAGGAATAATAGCTCTCTTTCCCGGTGCAGTGGCGTATTAGTGGAGTTAGACACTGGAGAAAGCTCTGACAGACGGATGAGATGCGTTTTGAGACCGGGTCAGGTTGAAATCAAGAGAGAATCCGGATTGGCGGATTGGATTGAACCGAACCCCTCTATGGCGTGTTTTTGGTCAAATTTCGAAATTTTAAGATGCATACTAAAGCATTTTTCTTTACACCCTTGCAATGCACCATTTCAATTGAAGTCAAAGGTTTGCAGCATTCTCTGTTTAATTGTTTAAACACCCTAGACGTTTGGCTGTCAACATATCATCTGATCCATATTGCAGCTCATTTTGATCGCCAGCATTGTTATTGTTACTAAAACTCGCTTTTAAATTGCAAATAAAATACAATGCAAATATTAGATGAATTTGAACTTAAAAAATCTTAAACAAAAATTTGACATTTTGTTTTGGCAGCTAACTGAAATAAGTTCAAGTCGAAGTACAAAAATAAATGAATAAATAAAACTGGAAAAAATGTAAAGCTAAATATAAAAACGAATAAAAATTACAAAAGAACATAAAAAAATCAATAAAATAATAATACAAAAAAAATCACTGGAAACTGCCCACTTTGTTTATTAATGCTTCACCAGCAAAGTGTAGATTTACAGTTTGATTTCACCGCTTTGTAAAAGAATGCGTTTATGCACAGGCGCCAACTACTGGCCTGGCAGCAGAATACAGCGTTTTTGGTCGTTTTCGCGGATCCATATGAATGGGGATCGTTTTGACAACGTTGTCGTCTGTACGTGAAACCTTTCAAAAAACACAAAGAAAAAAACGTTTTTGTTTTCAGTACATTGTTGTTGTGTAAACGTAGGCCTACCCTTAGTTACCGATAATAACCCTGGTGTAAATCCAGCCAATCAGATTAGATGTTGCGGTTTTGAGAGAACTCTTGCCTTTATTGTTTTTAATATACATAAGGCGGTTTGAAAAGTCAATTTGACGGACTGGTTTGTAAATATTTTTGTAATGCTTGTATGTTGTAATACTAAATGTTTTTAATGTGACATTGACATCACAATAACTTCAGTAGCAAGAGCTTTTTTACTCTTATCAAGCGCTATGTTGAGGCTTTCTGCCTTTTTCTTTTTCTTCTGCAATCTGGTCACCCGGTTTCTGGTCAGCATCTCATGAATTATTCCACCGGACTACACTTGGAATCTCCCGCCTTGCTCGCCAAATCCTCCCTCACGACTTTCCTTCACGTCTAATCCCTATTAGCCTCATTTTCAGCGGAAACATAGCGAAGCGTAATTTTTTTTTACAAAAGTTTTCAGTTAACACTGGGTGTGCCGTCTGAGATATTTTATTGCCCACACGCACAGAAACCAAACAAACTGTCCACAACAGTCTATAAAAGCGTTAACCCCGAGCAGACAAAGAGAAATGGAGTGTGCAGCAGAGAAGAGAGAAATCATAAGCGTCTGGGAGATTTACTCGGTGTGTTTGGTCAGCTCTCTGGCAGTCCTGTTTGATGTGAATCTCCGATCGGGTTTCTTTTCATGTACACACAAATGCAGCTGGCGCACACACTCGTGCATCACTGAAGCTTTGAAGGCAGCAGGTGTGTAGCCCGTCTCTCTCTCTCTCTCTCTCTCTCTCTCTCTCTCTCTCTCTCTGGCAGTCCCGGGGCAGGTCACTGTAAAGGTCAGCATGCCGGTGATGGAAAGGGACAGCAGCGTCTGTTGCCGTGGGGATGCGGATGGGGGGGGATGTTGCCTCCGTTGCCTTGGGGACAGACCAGACACGTTATCAGGTTAATACCACACACTGGAAGCGCGACCTCATCACACACACACACGCGCACGTGCGGCCTTGTCGTGTTGGACTTGTGAATGTCTTCCATGTTTTTACCTCAAAAGCAGTCTTTGTCTGTCTTTACATGGAAAATCTAAAGTGAAAAAGGGGTGTTTAAATGGCACTAATTTTCCAAAAACCTTGTGAGTCTTTCTAAAAAACTTAATTAGACACATTTTACCTGCACAGCACCCAAATGTTTGAGGCTTCAAGGCCCGGGTATACTTCTTTTTCCACGTTCCACAGTTGAGTGCGCAAGCCTTTCAAAGCATACTCCTTTGGCCGTGAGCGCGGAAAGACGCGTTCGGCACGTGCGCATTAACTACTGGACATTTTTTTAAGTGCTCAAGTCACTTGCACATGTGCTGTTGTACGCGCACCGTCTGCACGGTCACAAAAATTGGGCTGCATACAGTGAACTTTGAGTACTTTTGGCTCTATGGCATCTAGAAACTTAACGCACTTCACTGGTTGGTTTAATTTGTCCATCAGAGAATATACATGCATCACAGGAGAGTTATTTTGTCATTTTATTTCTACCTGAAAGTCATAAAAATTGCCACCACAGTGTCATTTCCATCATATCTCAATGATTCTGTGATGCAAATGATATTTGGTGTGTTTTTGGAATAAAAAATGGCCGACTCTGTCAAGTTTCTAAAGCTTGCATAGGCCTACATCCTAATACACACAGTTGAATAATATATTTAAACTTTCTTTCAATAACTTGACGTTATTCTGCAAATAAATAAATTACAGCTTGAATGGAAATGATGCACAAAAAAAAAAAAAATTATTTAATTATTTACATATATCAAGCTCTTCACTGACACTTAAAATGTATTAATTATTTCATTATTATTATTATTATTATTCACATGATTATTTATTTTTTAAGAGCTTTTTATTTTAAGATTTAAAGTCATTATTACCCAACAAGGGTAAAATAACAAGATCCATACATAAAAGGCATTTAAAAAGTAGAGAATATAAAAGATAAAGGCATGTTAAAAAGTTTCCAAGATTGTTTTAAACTGACAGTCATGTAACAAATAAATTTCTTTTTTCTTTTTAGGTGACCGAAGTTGAACGAAACGACCCTTTTTCCGTGTTCCCAGGCTGATGTAATGAGTGCTACTGTGCAAGAACCAGTCGCTGGATGCAACAAAGTTTGAGGTTGGTGCTTTAAATTGCTGAAAAACATTTGATTTAGTTTAAGACTCTTGGTAACAAGTGATTCTTGACCACACCCCAAAGCAGAATAGACAGTTTGCATTCACATCTATTAGCTGTGAGGCTAATATATATGCTAAACATTAGCTTTTAGTAGATGCATTATGCATGCAATTTAAAGTGTTTTTCTTTCCGCATAATGTCCAAACGTACATTTGTTGTGTCCTTCACCTGAACTATACATTTTAAACACGTTCTGCGTTGACTTGCGTTCCTTCAGTAGTCTTCATGTCAAAGCCATGAATGATAATTTGCTACAACCGTCAGTTGCACGCGTTATTAGTGGGCGGGAGATTCTCATTCAAGAGAGCATTTGATTGGACAAAAATCTGAGTAGTGCATGATGATGTCATCAAGATATTTGTTTCCATCCTCTGTGTTTTGGAAACTTTGTTTAAAAAAAAATCTCACTATTTGTAGCACGGAAAGACTCCAGCTTTTCATTTTATCTCTCTCCCTCTCCATGTTGCTCTCATTTCGTTCTTGCTGAAGCTCTCAGAAGCTTTTGCGCTCTGCCATTTTTCTATTTCTCATTCTCGTGCTAACCCCGTCTTCCTCTCCTAATCGTTACGCTCTTTATTTTCTCTCTCTCTCTCTTTCTCACTCTCTCTCTCTAACTCAAATTACACCCATTACGACCCACTCTAGCTCTCCAGCACCTCTCTCTCTCCCTCTCCACACCTCACTGCAGCAAACACACACACACATACACACACACACACTTTCCGTGCAGCTTTTCAAGAAAGGCATCTATTTGTCAGCGTCTGTGCAAAGCTGAGACTGCAGGAGGCCTCCGTTTATAAAACGCAAAGCTATCTGTTATACCGCGCGTGTGTGTGTGTGTGTGTGTGTGTGTGTGTGTGTGTGTGTGTGTGTGTGTGTGTGTGTGTGTGTGAGAACACAGAAGAAAAACAACATATAAACACTAAGAGATTGAAGCTCATCAAACCTGTCAAGAACATGTCCAACTAAGATAAAAATAATATATCACCTTTTCTCGCATTACGGTTATGAGAATTACTATTTTTTGCATTACGGTAATGAGTTGTTGTTGTTTTTTTAACAGCATTTAAGAGTAGAATATAGATTAGCCTCAAAACTAACAAAATAAACTAAACTAAAAAACTAAAACTCATACTTGCCATGAAAATAATGGCAACAAATCGTAATGCTCCTAAAAATACAATTTATTTTCGTTTTTTCTTTGGGGTGATATGCAATCCAGAAATATTCGTCACAGGTATCGTGAGAGGGTTTGTGAGAAATCACCCAAGCTAACTTTGTGTGTTTCAAAGAACAGAGAGGAAACTTTTGAATGTGTGTTTGAGGGAAAGAGAGAGGAAGATTAATTGGGTGAGCGGTGAAAAGCTTTCAGCAGAGTCTGCCTCCATTAAGCCGCGCCGCCGTCCACCAATTAGACGGCAAAAAGAACGTAAAAAAAGGGACGAGAATAATGACAGAGCGAAAGAGCAGAAAGGATCGGCGGTTTCTTTGTCCTGAGTTTAACCGAATTAAACATCAACAATTATATGAGACAGACAGACTGAGTGGCAGACGTCCCGCTGTGGCCACTGCAACAGTAGTAGCAATCACACAAACGCACACTGAATCACAATGACAACGGAAATATTAGCCAGAACACAGAAAAATTTGGATATGTATGGAAGCCAGTTTCTGCCACAAAGTAAAAAAAAAATTGGATATTGCGAATTGTGTTTCTTGTTATTCTGACTTTATATCTCACAATGCATCTTCATATCTCTCAATGTGAGTTAATATCTCACAATTGCAACTGTATTTCTCATAATTGCAAATTATTTCACAATTGACTTTGTCTCGACAATTATGGCTGTTTCTAGTAACTGGTTTTTTTTCGTCCATGATATGACTATATCTTGCAACTTACAATTATTTCTCGCAATTGAGACTACATTTCACAATGTGACTATATCTTGCAGTTGCAACTTTGTATCACGATTGTGACCTTATTTCGTATAATTGTGACTTTATATTTCATCATTTGACTTTATACCTGTCTCACAACTGCGACATTATTTCCGGTAATTGCAACTATATTTCACGAAATTACTTTTTATCAACTTTGTCTCACATTGGGACCTTGTTTCTCAATTTGACTTTATATCATACAATTGCTTTAAGATAAAAACTTTATTTCAGCCAGTTATGACTATATTTTACAATAGTCCCAAGCTCTGACACACACACACACACACACACACACAAACACACACACACACACACAAACACACATGTTTTGTGGGGACTTTCCATAGACATAATGATTTTCATATGATCCCCTTATACTAACCCTACCCCTCAACCTACCCATCACTGAAAACTTTCTGCATTTTTACACTTTCAAAAAAACACTTGTGATTTTTAAGCTGTTTTCCTTATGGGTACCAAAAAATGTCTCCTCAAGGACAATGATTTCGGATATTTCCACCTTTGTAGGGAGATTTTGTTCCCATAATGTAGGGTTTACCAGGACACACACACACACACACACACGGCGCATCAAAGGATCCCAATCTCCAGCAGGACCCCAGTGGCTTCTGAATTTCTTAATTACATTCTTGGTACTGGCTTACGCAAGCGCTCGCACACGCAGTCTCTCAAACTGTGCTCTGTCAGCAAAGGTAACCTCAGCGCTGATCAATACTAAGTCGCTAATTAAACCTCTCTCGCTCCAGCCTCTAGCATTAGCATGAGGAAGTGCTTCATTGAACCGAACGAAGACCGTGCCGTCTCCAACATTACTGAGTCAACGGGGGTCACAAGCATTAATCCTCCAAGGTAAAGGTGCTGCTCTGAGATCAGTTTTTACCCCCATCACCAGAAGAACAGGTGGTTCTGGGTCTGATCTTAATACGCTTTTTTGTATTTATATATAAATATATATTATATAAATATACAAATGTAAATTCCTTTATATTCATATATTTATATATATACAGGCTTGATTCAGCATGACTAAAATGCCATCTAATTTTGGGTGCCAAAAATAACATTTTAGTCAACAAGAAAGTGCAGAATTAATTATATAAATGGAAATGTAATAATTTATATTTATTTGTATAAATTAATATCTTAATTACTATTATTAATTTATGTTATATTAATTATGAAAGTGCAACATTTCGTCTGTGTATATATATATAATATTGTTTATTATATTAATGTTTATACAAATTTATTATATGAACGTCTTAATTGTTTATATAATCTTTTTATTTAATTAAATGTGTGCATCTAAAGGCACACTATGTAATTTTTCGCTGCTAGAGGTCGCTTATTTAAAACAAAGGTGTAGCTTGATGACGCCTTGATTTCAGTTTGAGGGCAGTGGAGCTTTTTTTTATTTTTTTTATTTTTATTTTTTATTATGCCGCAGACGACCTCTTCCGCTTCTTCCTGTCATACATGTGGGGTAACAGTTTAGATACATTTGAGTGTGTTAAAAGTTGTTATAATGCTACTCTGTGCGTTTGCTATGCGGCTACTATAATACACTTGTTACACACGGCGAGCTAGATCGATATTAGGCATGGTAAAACATGGTACTCACGGTAAATCAAGAAAACAAGATTTAAACAATAAGACTGTGTTGAGCTGTATAACAAGTTTTGTATGGATGTTTTCTGTCTATGAATGTTTCCAAACAGTTGCTCACCTGTCTAATAAAACACATAATGGGCCCTATTTTAATGACCTGAAACGCAAGTATCAAACGCGAAACGCAAGTAACTTTGTGGGTGGATCTCTATTATACCGGCGGGATAAATTACTCTTGCGCCCGAATCTAAAATGGGTTGATCTGAAGTAGCTACATTACTCATAGTTGTGGTTTGGGCGTAACGTTCAATAAACCAATCAGAGCGTCTTCTCACATTCCCTCACATTCCCAAGCAGGCGCGCTTGTTCCATGGCTGATTGCTAACGGCGGATTTGCAGGCGTACGCAACTTACATGATGGTGAAGGTGATTTTGGTGAAACTGAATTTTGTTTCCTGGTTCTTGATGGACAAACCACTTTGTCAGGTGTCCATATACCTGTGTGTCTTGCCACTATTGATCAAACAGGTTTGATCCGTCATTACTACAATGTGCCTGAATAATTTGGGTAAATGTGTAAGCTAGATTTATGCCTATTTTTTCACATCTTCATGGACACCACAATGATTTCCATAGTGTGGTAATATTTTTCCTTGTAATTATGTATGGTTTGCAAAAATGGGAACTGCTGCGTCTGTGTAGATGAGAGAAGCAAAGTGTATAGCATCTGAATAACACGCCACTGACATTAGACTAGGTTTTTCCTAGTCTGTGGCGGGATTGTTTTCTGAAACTGCAAAATAGCACCAGGGAACGTTTGCGCCGGAACACGCTTCCTCTTTTCGCTGAACCGCCCCCCGCGAGCGCAAGTTCATTCCCTAATTTACAGACGTGCGTCTGTGGAGGGAAAAGTCCGCTGTGCCTCGGGTGCAAAATAGGAATGATACATGCGTCGGCATACAAAGTCATTTGCACTTGGCTGGGTGCAAGATAGGGCCAATACATTAAAGCATCTTTGGTGTTTCCATGGTTTCTACAAAATAAAACAAAAGCTACAGGCCTTCCTGTAGCTCAAACAGTAGAGCGTTGGAGCTTGCAACGCCAAGGTCATGGGTTCGATTCCCAGGGAAAGCAAGAATTGATAAGACTGTAAATGTGAAGCCTGAAATGCAATGTAAGTCGCTTTGGATAAAAGCATCTGCCAAATGCATAAATGTAAATGTAAATGTATGATGTCATTGATAGGCGACATACGGAAACGGTCCATGGCCTTTAAACATTCTTGGTACACAAATCAACAAAATATATAACATTGTTCTGGTGTTTTTGGATATTTCAATCCAAAAATCTGACATATGTAATGTAACAAATTTTTTATTTTATTTTGTATTTTATGTTTTGTCTAGAAAAGCCTTTCTAGGGACCTGAGATGCAAATTAGCTTTCGCTATACTCACTATGTGCAATACATATTTTCCAGCTTTGACTGGGATCATGTTTTTTTGTACTGTCCCTATACAAATAAACTTATAAATAAAATAAAATATTGTGCCTTTAACAAAATGTAAAAACTATACATTTTCTTATTCAAAAACATTGTTAGTATATTGCGAATGATTCAGCATGTCACAAAATGCTTTTCGTGACAAACTGGGTGGGTTTTGTTCACAAAACTCCTTTTCTGTTATCCACAAAATGAAAGGTTTTGTGGTCATTCAGATGTGTTGATTGAGCTGTGTTGCTTTAGTTCAGCTTTGCTGGGTTTGACTGTGTTGGATTGTGTTTGGTTGGCTCAGCTGTGCTAGGTTATGTTGAAGTTTTGTTTGGTTCATGTGGTTCAGTTGAGGTGGTTCAGCTGTTCAGGGTTGGCTCAGTTGAGGCTAAATATGTTAAAGTGCTATAATAATTAGTAGCTTCATTACTGTCCGTGCGTTTGAATCAGGGTGTCATTCTAGCACGGTGTAAATGAGCTGGGCGCTGATGAACCGGCCTTAATTAGAGACACACACACACACACAAATACTGCACGAGTCACAGCTACAAAATGCTTTAATTAGCATGATAATGATCTGTCATTTAGAAACCCAACCCTCTTAACACACACACTGCGCTGGTATGCTCTTAACGTGTGTGTGTTGTATTCCTTCTTGCCCTCACATGCTCCAGGACTGCACTGCTCACGCTGTTCGCTGGCTTTCCCTTTCCAAGCCCTCATCTTCCTCTGCGTTCTCCATCTGTGAGTCATTCTCGAGAGCATTCTGTCATCTTCTGTACTGCCCAAAGCACTGTGAGAGAGAGAGAGAGAGAGAGAGAGAGAGAGAGAGAGAGAGAGAGAGAGGAGGAGAAGAAGAGAAATGAGAGTAAAGAATTCACTACAGAAGGAAAATTAGAAGAGGTCAAGATATAACATGCATCTTACATGAGCTCCAGTCCTCAAATCTGATTGGTTAATTGGTAAGTCTAAGTATTGTTCACTGACTCTTTCTGAAGGTTACATCGTTATGCCAATAGGTGACGAAAAGTGACCTGACAAAGTCATTGAATCATTCATTCAACATTTCATGATGGCTGCATCTGAAATTGCATAATTCCCTATTATATCGTTGGCCAAAAAAAAAAAAAAAAGAGTAGGCAAAAAGTACCCGGATGACCTACTACTTCCGGAAAGATTCTAAAATGCACATACAACTGATGCTTTACTATCCCATGAGACAGCGGGAGAGGATTTGTGGATGGCAGTGAAGTGACATAACTGACACTGGTAGGTCACATGACAATGATGACATGGCGAATGTTGTATGTACGGATTACATTCATACTACACGCATTCATACTATAAAGAACACACTGTTTTAGTGGTTGCAAAGTAATTACTTATCTAAAATAAATACCTACTCAACAGAGTATGCGATTTCGGACACAGCCACATACTCAGGAAATTAACAAGTGACTGACTTGATGGGTGAGTCATTGAATCATTGACTAAACCAATTTGTTAAAACAACATTAACTTAGGAATTAAGTGAAAAGTGACAGTCTTTATGAGTTAGACATTGATCGTTAGACTAAACTGATTTGTTCAAAACACTGATTCGTTCAGAAACTGAACAAGTGAGTCTTTATGAGTGAGTCATTGAGTCATTAATTTAACCAATTCATTCAAACACAAGTGCCTGACTGGGTCCTAAATCGCATACTCTCTTAAGTAGGTACTTATTTTGAATAAGTGATTACTTCACGACCACTAAAAAAGTATGTTTTATATAGTAGTGCGTGTAGTATGCATCTAATCCGGACGTACTACATTCGTTGTCCTTGTCATGTGATCTACCAATGTCAGTTACACCTCACTACAGGGATTGTAAAGTGTCTGTCTTATGCACACTTCAGAATCATCTGGGTTCTTTTTGCCTACTCTATTATGTATGGAAGCTTGTTTCCGCCAAAGAATAAAACATAAAAAAAAATTTTTTTAGACTTTTTATCTCACAATTGTGAGTTTACATAGCAATTCTGACTTAATTTCTCAGAATTGCGAGATATAAAGTCAGAATTGCGTGAAATAAACTCGTAATTATGTTATAAAGTCGGAATTCTGCGACTTTATATCACACAATTCTGACTTTATATCACACAATTCTGACTTTATAACACATAATTGCGAGTTTATATCTCGCAATTCTGACATCTTTTCTTAGAATTGTGAGATATAAACTCACAATTACGAGTTATAAAGTTCAATTCTAAGGGGAAAAAAAGACTGACTTTTTTTTTTTTTACCTAAGAATAGTTTATATCGCACAATTATGACTTTATAACACACAATTGCAACTTTATATCATGCAATTCTGACTTTATATCTCCAAATTGCGTATTATAAAGTCAGAATTGCAAGATATAAACATGCAATTCTGAGAAAAAAAAGTCAGAATTTCAAGTATATTTCTCGCAATTGCGAGTTTATTTCTCATAATTCTGACTTTATAACATGCAATTGTGACTTTATATCATGCAATTCTGACTTAATAACACACAATTGCGACTTTATATCACGCAATTCTGACTTTATAACCTGCAATTATAAACTGACATTAGCTATATGCGTTTAAAAGTAGCCTATTAAAATTGCACAATGGCATTGCTCAGTTCAACGTGTTGGGAAATCGGGCATTTTGTCCCGCGTCAGCTTTTATTCAAAAGTTAATAACGCGCTCAACATTCAGGTAAATAAGGATTTCCCACTTTCATCTCTGCTTTTATGAGTGAGTCATTGAATCACTGACTAAACCAATTCGTTCAAATCACTGATTATGATAATACGTTATATATTTGTTTAACTTAATCTTAACTTGGACAATCTTGATTCAGAGCCTGTGAGAATCCATTTATATGGATCTACTCGTCATTTATTAAGATGCCGTCTGCCCCCAAAACCTTAATTTCTTTCAACTGTCTCAATGGCCACATTTCAAGAATATATGATTAACGATTAATAATTGATCCAATTAAAAACAGAATTTTTAAACAACACAGAATTCCTCTAAATAATTTATGCAACATATCAAGATTGTCAGGGAAAAAAGGTTTCAACAAATACCCGAATGTCCTGATGTATTCGACGTCAGCGCGGTGCGGTGCGTGTTGACGTCAGGGATGACCTTGTTATATGTCCTGTGTGTTTTTTCTTCAAGTTGTTATTCCCATGTGCCGAGGAGACATTGATGTGTTGTTTGTTAAAGCACTCAACATACTTGTTTAAGCGCTCAGGTGTATGTGCCAGTAGATTTTCCCGCAGCGGCCGGGTAGTCTCGGGAGATCTTTAAAACTTGAAAAGGAAACCATCTTTATAAGACTATTTTGGCTTTAAAAAAATGTATTTGGAATCTTAAAAAAAACGAATTTTTAGGGTATGAGTCTGTATGAAAGGTCCGATTAAAATATGAGCGTTTTAGCTCTGCTAGATGAAATGAGCAAGAGGCAAGACACGTCTGTACTTGTCTAACATTAACAGACTGCTCTGTCTCTGCTGGTGTTCTCGACTATCTGCTCCTGTTTTCGCATTCAGCAGACTCGTGTTCTGCGGCTCACGGTGGGAAGCGTGCCAGGGAAAAATCTCAGTACGACCACTAACGGAGGATGACAACAACGCTCCTCTTTTTTCCCCCCCGCATTTCATGCCTCATTCCCGGCCCGCTCTCATCTTTTCCTCTGCGTTACGTCAGCCTTGTTCTGCTATGTCTGATCCTGGCACATAGTGTGTGTGTGTGTGTGTGTGTGTGCTCGTGTGTGTAGAGAGGTGCAGCGGGCACTGGGAGGGCATCAAAGACTGTCAGAGCGAATCAAAGACCCTGCCAACCTTGGCAAGCCAGGCGCGCACACACACACACACACACACACTCTCTCTTTCACTTTCTGCCAAGTCTTTTTTAGCCCTAATTTTGGCCACGTCCATCCTCTCGTTTGTGTGCATGTGTGTGTTTTCCACGGTTGATCATTACAAATGGCAGAGGTCACTCGGCTGGCAGATGTCCCTACTGCATGGGCCGCCCTTTCAATATCTATCAATCTCGTTTCCTTTGTGCCGTTTTCCCCTAGTTATCTGTTAATCCTTCTCCTTCGCTGTAATTAAATGCTTTAAGATTCACTGAGAACTTATATGCCCAGAGGGGACTCATTGGCCCGGTCCTAAATGGCACACTTGATGTGTAGGGTAAGTTCAGGGGGATTAGGAAAAAGTGTCCCAATCAACATGATTTCACCCTACTTGTTGTCACATTTTCGTGTATTAGTCACTTAGGTTTAAAAATAAAATAAAAATAATATATATATATATATATATATATATATATATATATATATATAGTGCAAAAATGCATTTATTTCAGTAATTCAACTTAAAAGGTGAAACTAATATATGATATAGACTCATTACATGCAAAGTGAGATATTTCAAGCCTTTATTTGTTGTAATTTTGATGATTATGGCTTACAGCTTATGAAAACCCCAAATTCAAAATTAGAATATTGTGAAAAGGTTTTCAAAGCTGTAAGCCATAAACATCAAAATTATATCATAAATATCTCTTGAAATAAAATTATTAGTCTTTTTTTATCTTGTTTTTTTGTGTGTTTTAGTATTTTGCTATGGAAGCTTGTTTCCACCACCTAATTTAAAAAACATTAGTAATAAAAAAGGTAATTGTGATGTTTTATCTCACAATTCTGACTCTTTTACTCAGAATTGCGTGATGTGAAATATAACTCACTGCCATTGTGAGTTATAAAGTCAGAATTGCGTGATATAAAGTATATTTACATTTAGATGTAAGCGTTAAACATCTGGTAATCTAGTGTTATCATAGCATCATCTAGTGGTATTTTTATGTTTAATGACGGCAAATTATCCCATTTATTACAACACAATATATTTCGTATAATAGACTAAAACGAATTTGTGGCTCTTTTTATTTTGTTTTAATTAGTTTTGGAGTCGTGAAAATGTATTATAGTTTCAGTTTTTCCAGTTTATTTTCACATTTCACACCGTTGCACATTGGATGCATGTAACGTTTTTCAACATTTGTAGTTTTTCATAACATAAAAGTAACCAAAATAAAACATTTTAGAAACATTGTAAAAGTTCTTACCTGGTCTTGTGTAGATGTACTCAAAATGTCATAAATTTAGACAAATTTCCCACATTTGTGGGGAAAGAAACGCTAAAATAACTGTCCATTTGGGTCCATTTCAGTATGGATGCTGCCTTGGAAGTGAAAATGACTACACAGATTCACAGGTGACAACAAAGTGCCACATCTCACTGGAATACTGTGAAATGTGTAATTTCCTGTGATAATAATCTAGATCTTGTTGGTGCACTTTTGCTTTTCCATTTCTCCGATTTCATGCATAAGAAAATGACTTCACTTAAGTGTTTTAGGATAAGAAACCCAAGACATACAAACACAGAAAGCTTTTAGACTCTGATATACCGCAAACTACTAACTGTCTCTCAGTAGTGAAGTATTCTAAGCGTTTCCCACTGCATTAGATCAGTGTGCTTGAGTGAACGCCAGCTTATCAGTGCCAGGCTGCCAATGCAACAGTGCCCACGTCAGCCATCAGTGCCCTGCCGGCGGGCCAATGCAAATGTCAGATTTTTTTAGTATAGGACAGAGAAAGAATTTACTTGGGTCATATTTTTTTTTTTATCTTACAAAGGATGGTGGCATGTCATGCAAACTGCCAATGTTGGTATCTGGCTAATTTGACTAGCTTCTGCCAAGTGTCAGATGAAATTAATTTTAAAAACTGTAGAATTGGATTTGTCAACTTTTAACGTCAACAACAAAGATAAGTTAAGTGTTTTTTCCTCTCTTAACTATACAAGATTACATGGTTATGCCGGGTACACACTGCACGATTTGAGCCCCAATTTTCACTCGCCGACATTTTTGTGGTAATCGCAGATAAACGCTAGCCTGGCTAACGCCAGACCCAATTCTCATTGAGACTTGGGTCTGGGAACCACATGTTCATTTTCTCGCATTTGAGGCGTGGTTTACGAATGCGCCGGCGCCGTTTATTGGGTGCTAAGAATGCCTATCAAATGCGCCTGTACGTAGCTCATAGCTAATCGTTTCCATTATACCAGATGACGTATGTAGAGAAATGGTTTAACGCCAAACGCTGCTCTTTTTTCTAAATAAAATTGCGATCTAAACTACTTAGAACAATATCTAAGGCTGCATCAAAAGGTAGCTTCGCGTCTGCTGCCATGTTGACTCCATAGATATAAACAAACTGCTTAGTTGTGTCGCAAAGATGTCGTCATCGTCTTCTTGCTGCTCCCTCCCCGTTCTGTGATTGGTTCCCTAAACGAGGCGAAAATCAGGTCCATGGTTTCCAGACTGCCTTTCAGCGAGAATAAAATCGCGCTGCGCAAAGGCAGTCTGGGGAAACCCAGGCTAGACAAACGCCCACAATCGAAGATAAATCGTTGCTCGTTTACATGAGTGACAAACGCGTAGTGTGCATTCAAAACTAGCCCGATTGCGTTCCGCGGGTAAAAATCGAATTGTCGCTTCAACAAAAACACCTGTAGCCCAACCTGTTTTCTGTGAGAAAAACGCAGACTTGGCAACACTGACTGGAAATTACGTTGGCGAAGACCTACAGCCAATGGGAGCGCAAGATGCAGGGCAAGAGAAAGTTCAGGGGGAGGAGTCATAGACCTGCAACAGATTATCAGCAACCAATCTCTCCTTCACATTCTTTTCTTTTCTTTATTTTTTGCTGAAAATTTGTGCGGAGACAACTTGGATAGCAAGCTTCTTGCTGGCACCGTTTTAACAGGAAGAAATCCAGTCTCGCACATGAACTCCTGTCTCACATGTGATCTTTCGTTATTTCCTGTATCAATTCGCGCTGATGTTTGGTTGTGAAACAGTTTTTAGGCCAGACAGAGTTGTCAGCGATTCTTCTTGTTGAAAAGTTGTGTAATGTGTGACCCCATGTCGCTGACACGTTGTGTAATGTGCACACAACAGCAACTAAATGATACTGCAGACAGTGGTGTAACGCGAGAAGAACAGTGATTCGAGGACTTTGAAAATCGTGCAGTGTGTACCTGCAATTAGTAGCATATTAGTATGCATATAATTAGAATAGACCTGTGAGTAATGACCTACTGGTAAGATAGGACCTACTGGCTACGATAGAAAGTTTTGTTTTTGGGACCTGTGAATCTAAGCAACCTTCTATGACAGGTCGTTGTTTTTTATCTTTTGGAAATTGGTTCAGTTTGGAGAACACATAAAACATATTTCATGAAAGCGTTTCAGGTGAATTAGGAATAAATCACGTGGTAAACCGCAGCTGCGTTTTCTCCGTGTTAATTGAAATACTCTGTGGAGTCCTAGCCGTTCGGTGACAAACATCAGCCCGCATTTGATAAAACGAGCACGCAATTTGGCAGCTTTTTTTTTCATGCTCCCCCCCCCCCCCCCATCCCCCATCTCTCTGTCTCTCTCTCTCTCTCTCTCTCTCTCTCTCTCTCTCTCTCTCTCTCTTTCACATCAAAGCAGAGCCGAGTGCGATATTGAGGAATTCCATTTGCCGAGCGTCTTTAATAGGTGCGATGGCAGACACGGGCGCGGGAAGGAATCTGATAAAGAGAGAGAGGCAAGCGAGCGTGAGAGAGAATTAAAGGAAGCGTCAGATCTGGCAGAGACGAGTGAGAGAGAGAGAGAGAGAGAGAGAGAATCAAATGGGTCTTGCCGGCGGAAGGGCGCCGTGACTCACAGGCGTTCCGTGACTGTTTCCCAAAACAGTGCTCTCGTCTTACCTGCCAGTTACCTCAGACAGCACGTTTATTAAACCGGAATGTCTGTCAACTGATAATTCTAAAAGAGTCTATTCTCAACTAGAAAATGCTGTCAATGATGTACATAGTGCAGTTGGGGGTCCTGCTTCTTTTAGGGGGCCCCTTGTGACATTATGCACTGTAAAACCTAAGTCAAATTTACTCAATTATTACTTAAAGTTCATAGTACTCAATAGAAATAAGTTATGTGAACTCAACATCTGATTATATCAAGCAGAACTCAAACGGAATGAGTTACAGCAGATTTCTAGTTAGCATGCTTTGCTTCCGACTGTTAAAGGAGTGTAAATGTTCAAACTAATTGTTATTTGATGTGTTTCTGCTCAATATTAATATTAGGGGTAATCTGTTAGGGTTTAATGTTCTGTTATGTTGAAATTTAAAAGGGTTTCTTGTATGTCTGAGTTTTAAACTTAATAGTTCAAGGCAATCGGTTTCCTCAAATGGTTTGAGTTATCTTAACTTGTTGGGTTTTACAGTGTGTTTTTAATAGTATTTTGTCTAATTTTCAAGTTGAAATATAAATATTCTTGAAACAAGATACGTTTACTTAAAAAGCAGCACTGCATATGATGCTAAGGCTTGATTTCAGAGAATTATTCATATTATCTTTAATACAAGTATATTTTGACAATTTTCCCCCTATTTATAAGTGTAAATTTTAAGTAGAAACAAGTTTTAAAAAACGGTATTAAAAAATCAGCTTATATTCAAAATGTATCAATATATATGAAAACAAATGATAATATCTCATGCCTTGTTGCTTCTCAGGTAAAACTATCTTGTTTTAAGGAATTATGTAAATGTCACTTTATTAGAGTGCTATTAAAACAACAGCTGTTGACCAATGTGCTGTACATATGTGACCCTGGACCACAAAACCAGTCACAAGGGTAATTTTTTTTTAAATTGAGATTTATACATCATATAATAATGTATAATTGGCCGAGATACAACTATTTGAAAATCTGGAATCTGAGGGTTAAGAAACATTGAGAAAAAAATAAAAATCTATAATTTTGACCCAAACAATGTATTATTGGCTATTTCCATAAATATACCCGTGCGACTTGTAACTGGTTTTGTGGTCCAGGGTCACATATATATTCTTCAAAACATCACATAAATGAAGTGACTAAGTTTTTAATTGGTCTTTTATCTTTTATCTGTTTATCGGAATTGAGTTTTAACTGATCGATTTCACACTTTTAAGAACCATTTAAAACATCTTTATTTTTTAAATGTATTTAAAATACATTTTTGTTATGCTAAAACGTGTTTTCTATCCGCAGAGTGGTGTAGTTACGGCATCTACTAGCGGAGTGGACCATTTTAACCAGCTAATCCCTGACCTCTTGGTGATGTCATGAACTGATTCCAGATCCGATGCAACTGGCTGTGGGAAGGACGGACTGCAGGTCAGTGTGGAAATATTCAAGGGTCCGGGGGAATAAACTTGAACCGGTACAAGTCCCACAGTCGCACTGGGTGAGTTTATTCCCTTAAGCGCAGTGTGGAAAATTAGCATGTCAAGCTGTGTTTTCCAGTGCATGGATCCACACTCACACACACACACACACGCACACACACACACACACACACACACACACACACACACACACACACACTTTAATCCTGTGCGGTGGGGATCGTTCTCTGGAGATTGTGCAGCATCTAAGACTGAGTCGCCGCTTTCTGACCTCTTCACATGCACACACTCCTCCCGTTAGGGGCCTATACGTCCGTTCTCAGGCGGTGTGTGTGCTGCGTACAGCTTTGATCCCCAGCTGAAGGGTACTTACAGGCCAAATTTCCAAATGCGTAAGAGTCAGCCCTCCCGCTGGAGAGAGAGACAGGATGAATTCTTACACGGCTCTGGGAATTGGGTCTCAGCGGCTGGAGCTAATAATATATCACTGCTGCCCCGAGAGACCGAGAGAGAGACAGCTAGACAGACAGGCAATGAGAGACATATAGATAGAGACAGCGATACGCAGAGAGAGAGACAGCGATACGCAGAGAGAGAGAGAGAGAGAGAGAGAGAGAGAGAGAGAGAGAGAGAGAGAGAGAGAGAGAGAGAGAGAGAGAGATTGAATCACTTTTATTTAAAACATATAGGTGAAACCAATCTGTGTTGCCACTAACACTCTACATTCCACAATCTCAATTACGGGAAAAACACACAAAAAACCAACAAAAAAACAAATTCAAAATAAAAATAAGAGAAAAAAAACAAACACCATATGACTTAAAAAGTCAACAGTAGATCATCATTTTCATTAACTGTGCATAACACTCCATTTATGGCCCAAGTATTCACAAACATTGGCAAACATCCAACCAGTTTGTAATATGCATATTCTATCCTGAGCCTTGATGCTACCAACCCCTTGAACATCAACAAAGGATCTAATGAATCATTACCAAGCATCTTATTTTTCCTGGTTTTCCAAATAGAGAGTTTGGCAATTCCAAACACAACATTTAATAAAACCAAAACATGTTTACGGCTAACAGAGTATGTTGGCCCAAAAATAAACAATGGAGGAGACAAATCTTCACCTAATGATGATACCCATTGGGATAAAAAGGAAAACAAATTACCCAACCGTACACATTGAACAAAAAGATGAAAAACAGTTTCATTTACAGAACAAAAAAGGCAACCGACCCCCACGTTTGGATCGAGGTGCACCACATGTCTGTTCGTAGCTATTGCACTGTGTACTATCCTCCACTGTAAATCACCAGTCCGTTTATCAATGGGGCGTTTATACAGTGACCGCCAGCTACCTTTGGGGGAGATGTCTGTCCCAAAAAAATCAATCCATTTCGATGACTTTACTCCAGAAAGATGATGTGCATTGGTCACTTTCACGCAAGTCACATACAGAGCTTTTTTTCCGGCAGACTCAAAACTGTCCAACTGAGGGGTTTTGAAGGACAGTAAAAGATTTTCTTCCTCAGGCCAATCCCTTATGCCAGCAGCTACCGTCAAGGATGGAAAAGCATAATCACACCCGACCATCCATTCTTCAATATGATTAGAGTTCTTGATAAAAAGTCTTTGATCATAATTCAACTCTCCAAACACTTCATCAGTAATTTGTTTTAAAAAACGAACAGATTTTATCCCAGTTCTCTCACCCAGGGTATCCAAACTGATGCTTAAAATGTGTCCAAGTTTTACACATCCAGCAGCTATCAGCCGCGATGACAAATTGTCAGAGCACAAGTGTCTGGAAGGCAAAAAGGGGTTCTGGAACAAAGGCTCTTCCATCAGCCACAAGCCTGCATGTACTCCAGCAGGTCTTGAGACAAAAAACACTTTCCAGGCTTCCATCATAGATCTGTAGAATGTCGTCAAGTCTGTCAAGGTTTTTTCATTCAGGTTCAATAAAAACAGGTGTTTGTCAAGTCCCATGTTGCCTGCTTTTCTCAGGAGGGCAACAGCAGTGTTGGACCAGACAATATCGCTATTATACAATAGTCTCTGAGCAGCATTCAGACGAAAGGCCATGAGTCTAGATTTAATATCCACAAGGCCTTGCCCTCCTTCTTGCACTGGCAAAAAAAGGACAGCTGATCGAACCCAATGCTGTCCCGACCAAAAAAAATTCACCAGCATCCTTTGAATGTCTTGGACTAATCCAACGGGAGGCTGTAACACACTGAATTTATGCCACAGCGCAGAAGCGGCCAAGTTATTGGCAACTAACACTCTCCCCCTGTAGGATAACTGGGGTAGCAACCAGTTCCATCTAGACAATCGGGTGCACACTCTCTCCAAAACTCCCTCCCAATTTTTCTTCTGAAACTCTTCTGATCCTAAAAACACACCAAGTAATTTTAGCCCTTTTCTATTCCAGTTTAAAATACCTGGTAATTGTGGGAGATTGCCTACATTACTTTGACCTGACCAGAAAGCTTCAGTCTTCTCCCAGTTTACCTTAGCTGATGATGCCCCTTCATACAACTCAAGTGCTCTAGACAAAGCTTTTATATCATTATTGTCTTTTACAAAAACTGTAACATCATCAGCGTATGCAGTATTTGTGATTCTTACAAATTGAGGCATTGAGGGTATTGATAAACCATTTAGAGTTTTCCTTATATTAAAAAGTAATGGCTCAATAGCAATACTGTACAATTGTCCAGACAAAGGACATCCTTGTCTAATGCCCCTTGAGACCACAATAGGCCGACTGAGGCCGCCCCCCACCTTGACCATACAGGAAGCTCCAGAGTACAACAAACGTATCCATTTGATAAAATCCTGACCAAACCCAAACGCCTCAAGTAGATTAAAAAGATAACTATGGTCAACACGATCAAACGCCTTTTCTTGATCTAAGGCGATCAACCCAACCTCTGCATCAACCATTTTGCAGATATCTAATGTATCTCTCACTAAAAAAAGGTTATCCATTATGGATCTTTTTGGAATGCAATAGGTTTGGTCTTGATGAATTATCAAATGTAAAAACTCCTTAAGCCTATTAGATAGACATTTAGATAGTATTTTATACTCTGTTGTTAATAAAGCAACAGGTCTCCAGTTCTTTAATAGGGTCAAATCTCCCTTTTTAGGCAATAGGGACAATACAGCACGTTGACACGTAGCAGGTAGAATACCATCTTTATAGCTTTCACAGAAAACTTCGTAAAGGTCCATTCCAATATGCTTCCAAAAATGTTTATAAAAATCAGAGGTCAACCCGTCAATTCCTGGAGAGCGTCCAGATTTCAACTGTCCAACAGCAATAGTGAGTTCTTCAGGGGTGATTTGTGTGTCCAAAGCAGCCTTAGAAACAAAGTCTATTTGCGGAAGTTCATTCATAAGTTGTGCTGCACAAATAGAATCGCAATGGTCAGCTTTATAGAGGGAAGAATAAAAGTCAACAGCATGACGACGCATTTCTGTAATGTCATTTGTGATCCTCCCACCTGGAAGACTCAAACATGTCATTTGTTTATACTGTGCCACTGAACGTTCTAAATTAAAAAAGTAGGCACTTGGGGCATCCATCTCAGTGACTGATATAAATCGTGACCTCACCAAAGCTGCTTTCACCCTCTCATTCAAATAAAAACTTAATTGTTTCTTTTTCTGTTGCAAGTTGTTGATAAAAACTGGGTCATATCTTCCTATCATTTCTATCTCTATAGACTTTATATCTCTTTCCAAGCCTTGAATTGTTTCTCTTTGCGTAGTTGTGCAATATGCAGTATACTGTTGACAACACATTTTTATTTGAGTTTTTCCAACCTCCCACCATTGTTTTAAATTTTCAAAATCATTTTTCTTCCCCTTCCAATGATTCCAAAAAACCACAAAGTGTTCAGAAAAAGAAGCATCCTGCAATAGTTTAGCATTAAAATGCCAATAAGAGGACTTTCTTGGAAACTGTGCCATATTTACAGAAATAAAAACCAGATGGTGATCAGAAAAACCTACAGGAGAAATAGAACAATCAATAATCCTATTATTAAAACATTTTGAAACATAAATTCTGTCTAAACGAGCAGCACTTATTCTATTGTCAGAAACTTTGACCCATGTATATTGCTTATCTATTGGATGCTTGATTCTCCACATATCTAAAAGTTCAGCCTCTTTTACCAAACTTGACAAATAATTGGATGAAAGCAAATGTGGCTCTACATTATTACGGTCAACATTGAACTTCTCTGTGCAGTTCCAATCTCCTCCAATAATGATGTTTCCATCACTAAAATCTTGTTTTAAAACATCAGCTAGAATTCTAAAAAACTTTAATCGCTCATGTCCCACATTTGGTGCATAGACATTTATAAAATAAATTGTCGTCCCTTCAATTATAGTTTTGACAAGAACCAAACGACCTTTTACAATTTCCTCAGTATTTTCAATACTAGCTTTTGTATCTGGAGAAAACAGGAGAGCAATCCCAGCGCTCAGATTTGTACCGTGGCTAAGTACATGTTTACCTTTCCACCACATCCCCCACTCTACTTCATTATCCGTATCACTGTGGGTTTCTTGCAATAAAATAACGTGTAATTTTTTATTTTGCATTATTTCAGATACCAAAGCTCGTTTATGACTATCCCTCCCTCCATTAATATTTAATGAACCCACCCTCAAAAGATCCATATATAAGTTTAGGGAGGAAAGGAAAAAGATAACAGCAGAAAAAAACAGTAGAAATAAAGATAAACACACCGCGTGATACATGGCTATAATCACTTATAAGAAAGCCTTTAGCCTCTTCTTCTTATCAGCTTCTCTACATCTTCTAATAACTGTAACATGTTTTTTTAACCGGAAGCGTTTCTTTTCACTCAACTGATCAACATTTGCAGTCTTTTGAAGAGCGGCTACTGACCTCTCAAATTTTCCAACGTCAGGAAAAAATTCCTTAATGCTGACTTGTTTCCCGAATGTCTCATCAAGAAAACCATTAATTTCATCTAATGTATATAAAGAGGGATCTTTAGTGGACATATCTTGTGAATCGCCCTCATATACAGACCCTCCTTGGGAATCACATTCATACTCATCAGATGCACCATCTACTGCATTTCCATCATTGCTAAAACACAGCTCTCTCTTTCTTGTAACCAAACAACCAGGCTCACACCCACGTGAACTGGGCCCTGCAACTTCTACAAAATCATCTTGCTTCCCATCTGCATTGACATTTTGAACAGCGTTTACAGATTTTTCACTTTGCTGATGTTCATTTATATTAGTTTTGGCTACAACATTCTCATGTAATCCCACTTCCATAGCGGACGGCGCCGCACCAGTATCGCTTACCTGCGCTGGGCCTGCGTTTTCCTCTCGGACAATGCGCTCCTGCTCCACCACATCTCCCTCTCCTGAGACAGTGGGCCTATCCTCCGGTACACGCACTCTGTGTGGGCACGCAAATTTTTTATGCCCTAAATCGCCGCAATCGAAACACCTCAAGCTACCAGTGGTTGCATACACCATATACATTTTCCCTTCGTAACGTACTCGGAATGAAACATCCAACGTATTCTCGGGGGAGTCTAAAAACATAAACACCTGTCTTCTGAAAGATTTAACATGCTTCAGAGACGGGTGTTTACATCCTAGGGTAATTGTTTTAAAACCACTGGCAAATTTACCGAACCGTGCTAATTCCCGTTCCAACGCTTCATCCGGAATAAAAGGTGGAACATTGGACACCGTAATTTTTGCTGTCGGAGCGAATAATGGGGTAACCTGAACAAAGTTTTCATTTATGACGAGACCATTCTCGATTAAACGACTAACAAAATTTTGTTCTTTCAAGAACACTACTACGGCTTTGTTCATACGAGAAGCGGACACAATATTCTCGTGTCCTACTTCTCCTCCAGCCGAAATGAGCACGTCTTCCACTGTGACGCCATCCTCAGGCACACATCTGAAACCATTACGCAAGGACAAAGACGGCGCCTCCTCTCGAGACGCCATCTCTCCCCGCGCAATGCTCACACCGATAATCAAAAGAAGTCAAAAGCAAACTTTAGCTCATGTAAAGAATAAAAAGTGAAAGAAAAAAAGAAAAGAAAAAAAACCCCGTAATTGAGGCTAGTGGAAAAAAGACCCACACAGCTCAGACCTCACCCAACACCTCCACCCACTCCCAACATGCGAGAGAGAGAGAGAGAGAGAGAGAGAGAGAGAGAAATGGTTAAATATGTTAAAACACTGTGGTATCAAATGTTCACAGATGTTCTAATTTGTTACACTGTTTATTTAAATGTAAGTTATGTTATAATATTTTATTGTTTTGATGTTTTTATTATTATATTTCTATGTATTCCAAGCTTTGGCAATATTGTATTATTTGCAGTCATGCCCAATGAAGCAAATTTGAATTTGAGAGAAATGAACAAAGTTAGAGAATGATGTACAAAGAGGTAGATTGATGGATGGATGGATGGATGGATGGACAGGTAGAGAGAGACAGAGTCAGAGTGATAGGCAAACAGAGAGAGACAGAGAGATAGATAAAAATGAAAGCAGAGATAGACAGGTAAGAGACAGACTCAAAATTTAAAGAGAGAGAAAGAAAGCTACAGGCTGAGAGAGAAAGACGTTGTGATGCAGAAAGATAGAAAGATAGAAGGGCAGAGAGAAAGATAAATTTAGACAGAGAGACAGGCGAGGTTCTGAGGGTGTGTGTGTGTGTGTGTGTGTGTCCAGCAGGCCTGTGTATCGGTCATCAATGCACAGTTAAGAATATCGATGAGGCAGTTATTGACGAACGCGTGTATTACAGAAAGTGTGACCAGCGCTCTGACCCAACACACACCCCTCTCTCTCTCTCTCTCTCTCTCTCCGTTAATGTTGATCTGACCTCACTGGTAACGATTTCACACACAACCGCAGAACACGTCTGGTCATGGATGAGCTATTCTACCCGCAGGAAGCGCATCATCAATACAATTATCATATCGCAGTTTATGACATTACAGTTGAGTCGCTGAATCGAACGCAATTGAATTAAATCACGTCGGCTCGTTACAGGTGACGACAGACAGGCCGAGTCAGTCATCACGCCTAGAGCGAGAGAGAGAGAGAGAGAGAGAGAGAGAGAGGGATTTGGCTCTTTATCTCTGCGCTGCTCGACGCTGCTCAACGGCCAGTAAGCAGGATTAATGGTCCTGTCTCAGCGTGAGCCAGGTACACACACACATACACGCACCGCAAGCTGCCACACAATCTCACACACGCACACACACACACACACACACGCACACACACACACACAGGAGCAGAGCTGGTAATCGCATGCAAACAGCACACGCTTTTCAGGCAGCGCTACTTGCGCACACACATACTCTCATTTCAAAAGCACAGGAAGCACCTGTTTCTCTCCCACAGAGCCTCGCACACACACGCGCCGCTGCGTTCATTCCCTCACGCTCTGTCTCTTTTCTCGTCTCAGCTCTCGTCCCGCTTCTGCAGTCAGGGTTTCCCTGGCGCTCTTCAGACAGCGGTGGAGCGTGACGGCAAGACGTTCCCCGGAGAAATCCCGCAGCCGTACACTTCTGCCGCTCGCTCCGCTCCGTCCCTGCCATCGTTTCTGTAAACGGGCCTTTAGAAAGCAGACCGTAGCACTCAAGCAAAGGCTTGATTCAAAACAACTTCAGAAGGACAAACACTAAAGGCGATATTGTTAAGGAATTGGGCTCCACCGTTTGCAAAGTATTTCAGTTATTGGCACAGACTAAAAGGTTGTGCGTTTAGCATGTATCAAGCTACTCTGAAGCAACCTAATATGGATCAGACAGCCTCTGCATCTGGCACAGCTGTCCTAAAGTCCAAGAACAAGCTTCTGACGTAGTTAATATCTCAAAGAACTTAATAAAACAAAGTAAGTTAGTACAGGTAATTCACAGAATAAGGCACAGTTGACACAAGTATATCAGTGCCACTGAAAAAGTAAGCACAGAAATAGCCGTTATCAAAGTTAGCACAGCACAGTTAGCAAAGTTTTCACAGAGGTAGAAAAAGTTAGCACACAAATAGCAGTTATCAAAGTTAGCACAGGAAAGGCACAGTTCTCAGTTAGCACAGGAATAGAACAGTTAACAGAAGTAGCACAGTTATCAAAGTTAGCATAGAAAAAGCACAGTTAGCAAAGCTAACAGAAAAAGCACAGTTGTCCATTAACACAGAAGCACAGTTGTCAAAGTTAGTACAGAAATACCACAGATATCAGTTACCACACAAATATAAGTCATCAAAGTTAGCACAGTACAGTATAGCACAGTTAACACAGGAATAGAACAGTTAGCAAATGTATGTCAGAAAACAGCATGTGACAAAGTTAACACAGATATTTTAGAGAACACAACACTGCTAACACAGTTAGCATAGGTAACTGGAGGCATAGTAGGCCCAGCTAGAATAGGTATCTGGAGTAAATGAACAGATAATCCCGAAAAAAAGTAGCACATGTGACGTGGTTAACTCCAAGAACAGCAATTCAGCGAGCACAGGACATGGCTAAGACCGGTCATTTTGGAGGACAGCAAAGCTTAGTTAGTATAGTTGTTATTGATGTAATATAAGAGATGAAGAACCGTTATCATATATCGATTTCATTGATTGTATGAAATAAAACAAACACTCTTAAAAATAAAGGTTCTTTATTGGCTTCAGTGGTTCCATGAAGAACCTTTACCTTCCATGGTACCTTCCCCCCTGGTAACACAAATATGCTCTAAAATGTTTTTACTAATGTTCCCATTAATTTATGAAAATGTTATTTCAAAACATTTTATTTATTTATGTTTTTTCCTTGATTATACAAATGTTAAGAACACATTACATTCTCTTTTACAAACATTATGAAAACGCTCTCTAAACATTCTTTAACAAGAAGTAACATTTAAGAAATATTAGACAAACATTCAACTAAAATATTTCAGAAAAAAAGTTAAGTTTCAGTATAACTGAAAAACAGTTATTAAAGTCCAGATAACTTGGAATGAACATTCTATTAACATTACAGGAGAAACGTTTGTTCATAACTTTGAGAGAATGTTCATTGGACCATAGTGGAAAAAGGTTCTTCACATCAAAATGGTTCTTTTAAGAACTTTTCACTTAAAGGTTATTTGGGAACCTGAAATGGTTCTTCTGTATGGCAGAGAGGTCTTCAACCCTACACTGTCCTGCAAAGTGTATTTCCTACCCGCTTCAACACATGTATTTTCGAGCGATCCTAAGAGCTTGATTATCTAAACTCAGGATATATCAGCGGGTCCCCAGGAGTAGGGATGAAGACAAAGGTCTGGTTTCACAAACAAGGCTTAGATTAAGCCAGGATTTGGTCTTAGTTCAATTAGGGCATTTATAGCTTTGTGCCTTAGGGGAAAAAAACCGTGGATCTGATATATTTTAAGATATGTCTGTACTTTCAGTTAAAAAACTGTTAAAACATGTATTTTAGTCTGGGACTAAGCCTAGTCTGTAAGTAATACTTAATAGTCGCTCAGAGAATTTTTTTGCAAAAGATAAACCCAACACATTCTCACTCCCAACTCGTCCCATTTTGAGAGACACCATGAGAGTTACGCAACAGAAAACCCGCAGCTAACTGTACTAATGGCATATCGATCTGGGAAGGATGAGGACAATCCAGCTAAATCTTTTCTTCTCACTTTTACGTCCAGCCGTGAAGTAAAATGAAATGCTTTTATCTCAGGCACAGGCAGAGCAGCGCGAGAGGCCTGGCACTCACTGTGAATGTCTCTGCGTGCCCTGTGAGCGCGCGCGCAATATCTGCCGATCTGCCTCGACAGTAATCTGTGCGCGCGAAAGAACGCTATATTAAAATGATAAGAGAGAACTTTAACCAGATTAAAACGAGGCGCGCGCCGCTAAATGGGACGCCGTCGCAACGGACCGAATAGTTTCGTTGAGTCGTTTGCGCGGCACTCTTTCTGCCTCCGTCTCTCTCTCTCTCTTTTTTTTTTCTCTCGTCATTAATCTCGTGGCAGCGCTGCAGGAAACAGCCTTTCACAGGCAGCTGGAATTTCATCTCCTCCCTCGGTCTTTATTACTCTTCCACTCAACCTATCCCTCGTTCACCCCCTCCCTCTCTCGCGCGCGCTCTATCTCTCCCTCCGTTTATTACGGCGCTCTAATCACTCGCGCGCAGGTAACAGAACACTGCGCGGCACACAATAGCGCCGGCCTTCATCGCACCTCTACGCACACACAAACAGAAGCACGGGCTCATAAACTAACGCGCGCACACACATACACGCACACCCTCTAAATCGCACACGCCGT
This sequence comes from Phoxinus phoxinus, assembly GCF_949152265.1. Lineage (NCBI taxonomy): Eukaryota > Metazoa > Chordata > Actinopteri > Cypriniformes > Leuciscidae > Phoxinus > Phoxinus phoxinus. The sequence continues at coordinate 20,502,218 of NC_136895.1, read as the reverse complement.
GGATTCTTCTCTCAGAAGGGCAGGGTAAGTGACGGGGGGAGGAGGGGTGGCTCAGAATGATAAAGAGAGGGGGAGAGACGCAGAGCGTGATTAGAGAGAGAGAGAGAGAGAGAGAGAGAGAGAGCGAGAGCGAGAGCAAGCAGCATATAGCGGAGCCCGGCGATACGGAGAACGGTGGTACAGCAGCCCCCCCTAGCGGCCCATAGTGCAACTGTCCTGTTGGCGCGATAGCCGATCGGGTCGGCTCCTCTTGGAAACCCCATTGGCATGGTAAAAGACCTGGCTGGAGCCTATATGCAAAAGTATTAGAAAATATAACACACACACACACACACACACATATATATATATTTTTTTACGAGCGTCTTAAAGTTGAATGTGAAGATCATTTAGACTTATTTAAGGGCACATTTAATAAAGAAATGCTATTCTTCTGAACATGATGGAATGTTATGAAAGTTTTATTTAACAAATATTTTGACTACTTGATTGTGTCTCAAGCCCATTAAAAATGGAATATTTTAAAAACTAGACTATTACGAAAATCTTTCAAAGAAATATTCAAACAAAATAAAGCAGAGCTACTTTGATTTACACAAGTGAAAACACCTGGAAACGGCCCGCTCATAAAACCCTAGCATCCGGATAGCACAGTCTTGGCACAGGCGCTTTTGCACAGGCACATCTCTGGTGTTAATAATCTCGGTCTCGCGTTCTGTCACTCTCGGTTCTCTCTTGTGGCCTCTCGCGCAGCGTCATTCACACCAGCTCTGCACACACAAATGACACGTGTTTACACACACACACATGTTTTCACAGAGCAAAACTGCAGATCTGTGTGTATTTAGATCACAATCTTTAATCAGCTATGGCAACATGACATACTAAAGGGTAATGCAGATTTGAGTTCCGCAGTGTTTGTGTCGATGGCTTCATTTACATAGCCTAATAGACAATAATAACAAGTCATAAAATGTTTTAATAGCATCCAAATGTCAATATAAATATATTTTTACATTGACACTAAAACCAGACCAATGTGGAATGTTCTGTTTTTTAAAATAATAATAATATGCAAATCTGAATATTTGACATTAATTAAAAAAAAAACATTATTGCCAAACTTTATTTATTTATTTATTAAACTTCTTTACCACCAAAATACAATCAAATTGGCTAAATATATATATATATATATATATATATATATATATAAATATATTAGGAGACAGAGAACTTGTTCTGGGGGCCGAAGATTCACCCTGGCTGGAACTGTGTGTGTCGACTCTCTGCGCAGCGGATCAGAGCGCGTCGTGCTGTGGCTCCTGCGAACAGGCAGACAAATAAACCGTTGGCAGGATCTGGTGTGTGTGTGTGTGTGCGTGCGCGCGCGTGTTTGTGTGTGTGTTCCTGGCAAGACGCGCTGCTCGTCCGCGCGGTTAAATCCTCTCATTTCCTTCCACCCATGTTGCTCATCACAGAAAACCCCACCCACCCTCTCCATATCAGAAACTGTCACTGAATCAATCTACCCATCTATCTATCTATCTATCTATCTATCTATCTATCTATCTATCTATCTATCCATCCATCTATCGTCCTTTCTTTCTTTCTTTCTTTCTTTCTTTCTTTCTTTCTTTCTTTCTTTCTTTCTTTCTTTCTTTCTTTCTTATCAAGGGACCTCGAGTTGACAGAAGCAGCGAGACGGCGTTCGGCTGCTTCCTTTCCTCTGCCTCAAGCACACAAAATCAAAGACATGAGACTTACAAGCAGCGAAAAACTTCCCCAAGGGAAATACCAGGCTTGCATGTGGCTGCTACTGCCAACGAACACACACACACACACACACACACACACACACACACTGCGGTAAACCACACTGACAAGTGCTATACCAAATTTCATGCAGTTCTGGTCTAGAGTTCAACTGATTCACACACGTATACACACACACACACACACACACACGAAAGAGAGAGTTTAACTGGACCTGTCAGGCGCTTTTGTTCATCTTTAATGTTCCATCTCCTGCTAGAATTACAGGGCTAATCTCAAGCACACAATGGTGCATTCTTCAGGCAGGAAAGATATAACTCATGGTGACCGTTTCACTACTTGGAATAGCATACTAGCACACTACTTTTGCAGCATGTATAATGTGTACCGCATGGGATATAACACCCAGTCGGCCTACTACATTTTCCATTTGGTTCGAACACACTGCGTGAAACGCTATTCTACAATGCAATACTGAATTTGGATGGAATAGCATACTATACTATTTTTGCAACATAAATATAAATAATAATAGTATACTATTCCAATTTTTTTTAAACGGATTCCTGTCATACCACTTAGTGTCGAGTATATAATGTTTACTGAGAGAAGAAGTATTAAGTATGTGAAGTATTATGCCTTATTCTGATTTCAAACAGTAGTGCTACGTTGTTGTCACATGACCTTAAATTGCACATTTATATCAGCAGTGTCCAGTTATCTGGGATATAAATATGGTTATTTTACACGTATGTGTTAATCTGGTCAATGCAGTGAAATAGAGAGTCAAGAATGAGATCACGGTTGTCTTGCACATTGCATTGTGGGAAACAGTATTACAGTCAGTGTGCTTTGTGTAGTACACATTTTGATTCCATTCATAAAGGAAATTAGCAAACTATGTACAGTATATACTGAACAGTGAGTAGTCCACATGCAGTCTGTATGTGTGTGTGGCATGAAGAGATCTGTTTCATTGGCTGGCCAGATTTGACTGACAGACAACCAGTCCAGTGGGGTTTTAGAGTCTCAGTTCACGCTGTTAGCCTTTAAATGTCAACTAGAGAGCAGCACCAGACAGAACGAGAGGGGCAGTTGTGTTCAGAGTCTCCTCTCAATGCTGTGAATGTACACACGGTGTGTGGGAATGAAATAGATCATGCAGTACAGTGATTATTGCATCCAAACACACACAACACAGGCAATATGTCAGAGACACAGAGTTATTTGGTGGCTGATTTGTGTAAAATGCTCAATGTGGCTTTTTCCCCCAATGGTTTTTGCCTGTATTATGTTTCATGACTGATGTTTCCTCGGGAAGGAGTAACGTGCTGAATGCTAGCAGCTGGTGCATACATGTACGTGTCACTTACCTTAACATTTAAGAAAGTTGTGAAAAACTAGCAACATTTTCATCTATATGAGCATCACTTTTCAAGCTTCTTGTTTTTGTTTTGTTTTTTTCATTTACGCACAACAGCGTTTTTGGCTCTCTGAAAACGCAAACATTTGAAAACGGGTTTAAAGTGCACATTTTAGAAAATTATATGGCTATCGTCTCTGTGTAAACTACAAAAACGCAAATTTGTGAAAACGGTGACGTCATGCACATGCGTTTTACGTGTTCAGTCTATAGACGTGTAATGTTTCTTTACAAAGTAACATCGCCATCTACTGTTTTGTTTGATTTAAACTAAACTCAACGTTTTTAATAGTTCAGTGAAAAAAAATTGGCGTAGGATTTTCTGAGTGGAAGTTGTTTCAAAGAAAATTAGTAACATTGAATTAAACATAAAATTTCAAAGTAGAAAGACTAAAATTGTATAATCATGTAAAACATACTCTGATTTTTACAGTGCATTATGGTATTCTTGTCACATTAACTGTTTGAATTAGCATACTAGCGCACTACACATAGGCTATTATACAGTCCATACTACATTCTGTTATAAGAAAGTTGAGCAGATGATATACACCTCTTTTTAGATACTCCAGTAAGGTAGGAATGCCTAACTAGGTTAGCGACCACCAATACAGCGACTTGATATTCTTAAGCATAAAACATAACCTGGTTAGGCCACGGTGCGTGATTGTGTAGTGGCTGGGAAACAATGAACCCAGTGCCCTGCGGCGCAGCTCACTCACAGGACTCTTCTGTATTCTCCAGCGCTGCGTGGTCCTCTCAGTGGAGCTGCGTGAGGGGGCCCTGTCAGCTAGCGCTCTGGCTGGAGGCCCAGACCACACACACATGCGCGCACACACACACATGTGCATACACACACACACACCACTCTGTGACAGCAGGCAGAGTGCTTGGCACTGCCCGCCGTCAGACAGGGGCAGGCCGGAATGTCAGCGGGCGGCAATGGCTGCCACGGCAACAGATCCATCAGTGTCTGCAGAGGGAGATTCCATTACCGTGACGACGGGTTACATCATCCATCTCCGCAGAGCTCTCGCAGGTTCTGTTCACGAGATGGGAAAAATACATGAAAGCTCCATACTATTTCATAGTGTTACTGTTTTTAACTCTGTATGATAAAATCATATTAAATATATGACAGATAAATGGATTGAATAGTGTAGATGAGGAAAGGAAACTACTATGAACACCATCTGCATATCAACGTGCTTAATATCCCTTTAGAACACCTTAGCACCACTCAAAAGCACTTACTTTAGGTCACCTTAGCATCCGCATAGCAACATGCTTAAAATCCCTGAGGATGCCTTAGCAACTGCTTAGTAATGCACTCAAAATTACTTACTGTCGATCACCTTAGCAACCGCTTAGCAACGTGCTTAAAATCCCTCAGGATGCCTTAGCAACTACATAGCAACATGCTCAAAAGCACGTACAGTAGGTCACCTTAGCAACTGCATAGCAACATGCTTAAAATTTCTCAAGATGCCTTAGCAACAGCTTAGTAACATGCTCGAAAGCACTTACTGTAGGTCACCTTAGCAACCTCTTAGCAACGTGCTTAAAATCCCTCTGAATGCCTTTGCAACCGCTTAAAGCTTGCTCAAGTCAGTATGCTCTGTGATTTTTCTTTTATGTTTTGCCAGGCGAAATCATCTTCATACATAATAGATATATTTGTGCGATGTATCACTCATAGGAAAATATGAAAAAATCGACACCGTTTAAATTTAGTTTTAAAAAAACGAAAGAATAAAACACTCAATAAAACAAACGCAGATAAAAGCACTAGACGAGGATTAGTTTGCATCACATAAAACACAGACGTCGTTAGAGGTATAAATTATGAATATTCGGGAATAAGAGCCGCGCTGGTCTCTGCCCGCTTTCATTGACGGTTTTCCGGGAGTGTTATTTATCTTGGGAAGCAGGCCGAGCCGGAGCGTGTGATCAGGAAGAGAGCGGGAGCTTGATTGATGTGTGTTTATGGGGAAATGAGTGATGCAGAGAAACACACCACAATGTATTATAGACAGCGCTGACAGCTGTATAATTTTGTTATTATACACTCTTGCGCGAGAGCGAGCGGGATCTCTCCGTCAGCGTGACCCTTTGATCCGATTCGACGACACCGTGTCATTACATGCGCCTGCTGTCAGAGCGGGAAAACAGCGAACAGGCGCGCGCTGGAGTGCTCGAGCACAGGGCGCGCTTATATCTTTCTCTAAAATATATAAAATATATGCTTATATCTTTCTCTAAAAAAATGAAACCAATCTTCTTATAATATGAATACATTTTACATAATTGAGTATGTGTAAAATGAATTGGGTGTAAAAATGTGCTCTTTTGCTGCTTGTAAAACATTTTATAGGCTACTATTTATATACAAAATATATCTTTCACTAAATCGAGTTTATTGTTCAGAACCAAGGATTCAGCGGTGATGTCACATCCCGTTAGTCTCACAGTTTGTGCCCCGACACACACACACACACACACACAACACGTCCTCTGTGTCTCCTTTTTAGACTGCACACAGCTCAGAGAAACCTCAAGCTCACCTTACGCGCGCGCGCGCACACACACACACACACACACACACACACACACACACACAGCATCTGCCTCACTTCCACCGCTCTCATCTGCAGACTGCAGATATCACACACATTCAAACTCTCACCTTACACACACACACACACACACACACACACACTCTGATGTTACACAGATGCTGCTCTGATTGTTCTCCAGAGGCCTCGACACACACTGACTGAATCCAAAACAAAGTATCTTGTTTTCTGTCTTGTTTTTGCTTCATGGTGCAGACTTTCCATTGACTTTAATTGATTTTATTTTCAGCTAATTATATTTGCTAGACTCTAACATCTTAGTGAAACCTTTATATATATATATATATATATATATATATATATATATATATATATATATATATATTAGGGCTGTCAAAAGATGAGTCGCGATTAATCGCATCCAAAATAAAAGTTTGTGTTTACATAATATATGTGTGTAGCCTACTGTGTATAATTATTTCTATATATAAAAACACACACACAATCATGTATATATTTAAGAAAAATTGGTTATACTTATATATAAAATATTTATATATAATATAAATTATATAAATGTATATACAGTATGTAAATGCAATTATTCCCTTATATACATGAATGTATTCATACATAATAATTCTACACAGTATACACACATATATTATGTAAACACAAACTTTTATTTTGGATGTGATTAATCACGATTAATCTTTTGACAGCCCTAATATATAAATTTTATATTTTTGATTTATAGATTTTAGTGTAATATTTAGTGTTGCAAACAGCAAAACCTGAACAACACACAACCAAACTTCATTTACTGTTTTAATTTGTTAAACATTTACTGTTTTGCTCCTCAGAGTTGCATCCATTTTCATGAATGTGTTAAGGACTGTTGAGGGAAACACACAGTGTCTTTGAACTTGACTTGTAGGATGTAATTTGTTTTTGTAAAAGTTATTTGATCTTTAAATGGCGTTATTTGTTCTTTAACTGATGTAGATTGATCATGAAATGTTTGTTTACATGTAGGTTTTTCTTAAAGTTTTTTGTTTTGTTTTGTTTAAATGTTATCGTTTTTTGTTTAAATGTTGTAGTTTGTTCTATAGATTTTAATTTGTATTATTTTACCAGGAAGTCCCATTGAGATCAAATTAACTCGTTTTGTTTTTTCCTTTAAATGTTTCTTTAAATATTGTAGTTTGTTCAATAAATGTTATTGTTTTTTGCTTCAAGGTTTGTTATTCTTTAAATGTTGTTGTTTGTTCTTTCAAGATTGTTGTTTATTAGTTCTAGAGTGAGTTGAACTACATGTGCATGTTATATTTGTACTTGAGATGTTTGTGTATATCAGACTGATAGCTTTTCTTTTAAGTTAATTTCATTGACATTTTCAGATGTGAAGCATCTTTGACTGTGAGGGTGAGTTGTTTATTGCCTTGTTGATATCATTTGTTTTTCAGTTCTTCGAGTTGTTGTTTGTTCTTAAAAAAAGCTGTTGCCTGTTCTTTCACAGTGTTGTTGTTTATGAGCTCCTCAGTACAGTTAGAAGATCAACATGTGTGATATTTGATAGACCTGTTTGTGTGTGAGACTTGTGAAGCTCCTGCACATGTCCATCGCGATTAGCTTTATTTTGGAACATGAAGTGTTTTATGGGAAGAACCGAAATGAGTAACGTCACAGATGTTGAGTAACGAAACAGGTGGTTTTGAAAAACAAGAGAAGTCTGCCAAGACTGTGAAGGGTATGTGCTGGCCACGCTATGGGCGGCCCAATGGGAATTCATCCGATTGCCACTCCGGGTCTGCATGTTCCCTTACTTTAGCACTAGAGCGTTCTCGCTCAGTTTATGAGTCTAAGTATAGAAGTGTGACAGAGCGATGACAGAGTGTGAGTGCACGCGTAGTGTTCATCAGGAGAGGAGATTCACATCTGCATTATCAGCTGTATAAAACACCGCTAAGATTACACGCTGAGCACATGCACACACGTTTAGCATCCTTGCTAGCGTTGCGCTAACACATTTTAAAATGTTACCATTTGAAAGAGTAATTAGCTTAGTTCTTGAAAAAAAATTAAATATAGGCCTATAAAAAACGGATATAATAACTTGTGTGAAAATGTTTTGAGTGTGTCTAATGTATGTTTGCATTGTTTTCCATTTTTGGTGACAGTGTTAGCGTGTGATGTTGACGTAGCCTACAATAAAAATGTTTGTCATACAATCTAATCACAAAATCTGACTGGATTAGCTTAATGTAAATTTGTTGTAAAATTTTACGATAGCCTATTAGTTATGATCATCACAAACAGCCTATAGCTACACATAACCTGGTGGAGCTGTTAATTGTGAGTAAATGAGATTAAATCATTATAACTCGTGGCTTATTGCTTTAGTTTATAGCTTTATTAGACCATTTAGTGAGGAATAAACACGACTTGTTACTGATCTACAGATTAAGTTTATGACTTTATATGTCTGGAGATTGTTATGTTGATACTCTTTCAGAGTAATTTGCAATCCGATTCTTGTAGGCTATCCGTTTCCACGCGCGTGCTTGAAATTGTTGACAGTGCGACGAATATCTGTGAAGTTTCGACACCGTTTCACGTCAACAGTTTAGTGAAAACATGTTTTCATCTCCAAGTGGTAATGGTTACTATGTGGCTGTTTGTAAATAAACATAAAGGAGAGGAGGGTCGAGAAGCATACTGTAGCCCGGGGCAAGTTGGCACACTTTTTACTCCAGTGAATATTTCTCAAAGTGGGCTTTTGTTTTAAACGTCAATTTCCTTAGTGACACAAACATTTAAGTTTTGACTGCAAAAAAAAGCTATTTTTACCATTATTGCCCAGGTACGGAAGCAGAAACCTAGGCATTTCATCAGGCGGTGTCTCCTAAAACAACAAGTATCCTGTGAACACCTGCTCTTATTTCAGGTCTATTAAAGTTTCAAAGCAAATCCCTAGATAAGCGTGTATACACTCCGCTTCGGGCCGGATTAGGTTACGCCGCCTATTTCTCTCACGCGACCTCGATGACTGCGTGATTTACATTGCGATTTACATTTACTCAATTGAAATCTTGTTCAATTAAATAATTAATCGAACACGAATAATAGCCTACTGAAAATATTGAATCAATCAATTAATAGAGAGCACATTTAAGCAAAACTAATGTTCTGCGTTCTGTGTATGACGTTATATTGCTAAGCCTTGGTTAATTGTGTTGTTACAAGAGACCCTGCAGGCTTTAAAAACACAATCGGCAGTCTGGATCGACAGTGTCACGCACACGCGGAGACATTTGCATGAACATGCAGGAGGGGGGATAAAAAGGTCACACACAGGTGTTAACCCTTTAATAAGCATGAGTGCTCATAGAGGTTACAATGAGGTCATATAGGCAAATTGATAACGCCATGTAGATAACGTTTAACGCAAAACTTCCTCTCCAGTCCAGCCTGAACATTGAAACTAACCTGCAAAAACAAGTGTAAGAAAAATTAGCTCGACGCATATTCAGTATTTAGCAACTGATGAGTTTGTGATGGTACGGAGCTCATTTACATACAAGTCTTAAAGGTACAGTAACACAAATAGCTTCACAGTGAGGTTTAAAGTAAGAGTTTAAAATGGTTATAAAAAAACTGAATAATTACAACATGCAACCTTAATAAATGAATGTATAATATTTCCTCTTTTAAAGATTAAAACCTGCTGTGTAAGGAAAATAATGACAGCAACGTTTAAAGTTTTACACATTACCTCTTTGTTTTGATGTTAAGGTTAACCATTTAAAGGGGTCATCATTCCAACATAAAAACATCCTGTAACTCAGAACTTCCTTGTTAGTTCAAAAACAGCTTTTATTGAAACCAAGCTCCAAAGACAACTCGTTTCGGATTTTGTCACATTATGATGGATTACTGCGACGCTGCGGAATCAGATTAACGCCTAATTCTACATCCTCGCATCTTTGGCCCCGCCCACTGGCGCGTTAGTGAGATAACACAGGATCACTGGACTAAAATTACATTACAAAGGATCCTAATACTAAAGTGTTTATTTATATAATGTCAATATGGGAATGTCTCGGTGGAGCATTATTTGTTTGTTCGGTACATTTCACTGGGGATTCTTTGGTAAATCAGTCGCAATTTCGGCGTAGGCTTCGGAAACAGACTTTTACTGTAAGATATGGACCCGCCGTAATGCCACAACATGTAACTTAAGTATCCATGTTAATTCTAATGGCTGATCTGTGATCAGTGATTACTGATATGTAATAAATCATGTTCAGTCAGACGATTTTTTTATGTGTCGGTAAATCAAGCCATTGACTAAACGTTCAACTTCACATGGTTACTCTTAGTAGCATGAAAATAACCTGTAATTTAAATTGTGATTAAATTATACAAACAAAGCGATTAAAGAATGTTCCCTTTACAATCACTGGAGCTGTCAATCACAGCGCGGTGCTCATCAGTGACAAGTTGCAATGATGAGATCACTGCAACTTTTCATGCAATGGGAGATCTAAATTTTAGAGTTTTGCATACTTAGCTATTTCATATGCAAAGCTGTTAGCCAATCACAGCAGAGGGCGTTTACACTAAAGTCTCAAATCAGCAAACACCCTTTCAAAGCGTTAAAATCAGAGGCTATACATTACACGCTGAGCACATGCACACACGTTTAGCATCCTTGCTAGCGTTGCGCTAAAACACAGAAAGAGTAATTAGCTTGGTTCTTGAATTTTTTTTAAATATAGGCCTATAAAAAATGGATATAATAACTTGTGTGAAAATGTTTTGAGTGAGTCTAATGTACGTTTGCATTGTTTTCCATTTTTGGTGACAGTGTTAGCGTGTGATGTTGACGTAGCCTACAATAAAAATGTTTGTCATACAACCTAGGCTAATCACAAAATCTGACTGGATTAGCCTAATGTAAATTAAATACAATTAAAAATAATTTTTTGTCAAATTTTACGATAGCCTATTAGTTATGATCATCACAAACAGCCTATAGCTACACATAACCTGGTGGAGCTGTTATTTGTGAGTAAATGAGATTAACTATTTTACCCCCGAAGTGCAGCTGCGTAAATCTACACACATCATAACACTTCAACACGGCATAACTGATAAATCAGAGGCCGTCCCTGTAGTCAGCTAGCCTAGCCCTGAGAGAACACACACACACACACAGGACATCTTCACACATGCACACAGTCTGCATGCACTGTTCATGCTCGCTGCTGGGAATTTCTAGTAACAGCAGTTCTGTTTATAGCCATTTCGATCAAGCCTAAACCTGACGCGGGTTTTTGACCCAGTGTTTGTGTGAGACACACATGCAGGCCCCGCTTAAGGTACAGTCATGTAAAAGTATTTACAGTGAGGTGCCTCTTTTAGGGAATCCTAGAAGTCCAGAGTCTAGAAGTAAAAAATAAATGTGGTCATAACTAATTTACAAATAATAAATCATTAATAGTACAATATTAAACATTAAATATAGCCTATTAAATATTAAACAATCTTATGAATAAAATATGAAAATACGTGTTGCTTCATACACATTTAAATCATTATAAGATATATTTTTTAAATAAAACATATTTTTACCCATGTATATTTAATATTTATTATTTTAGGTAATTATTATTATTTGTAATTTTCTACATAGCCTATACTTTTCTATATTATTTTCTATTTTTATAATAAAACATTTTTTGTTAAATTAATACCTTTTTAAAAGCTTCATGATGTCTTTTGCATATTTATGCATCATTTTATATCCTATTCTATTTAGAATTGTATAGGTATAAAATGCAATGACAAAAAAAAAACTTCTTGCACATGTAGGATAAGAAGAGCTCACTTGTTGACTTGATATGCAAGCTAAATCTAATAAAAGACAAATTGTACATTCAGACTTTAGTTTTCGGGTGCGGTGCCTCTGTGCACACCCAAGATCTGAAAACGTCTTTCATACCAAACAAAACATCCGAGTTTTAGCTAAGCTATATTGAATAACTCGAATTGTCCTGTAAATAGGCTAAAAACTGTAGCTATACAGTTCGTACGAACATCAAACTGAACTCAAGCCTCTTTTTTCCCCAGATCGTTCCTGTAAACACAACGCCGTGGCTCCCTACGGCATGAAACAGGACCGCTGTCGGATCTATTTATACACGAGGATAGACTCGGAGTGAGTCAGAAAAAATCCCCCCGTCTCCGTCTCACGCTCGCACAAATCTTTCCGTCAGCATGGCTGCGGAGAAGCCGCTGAGCTTCTCAACAGAGTGTGACATCGGCGCGTCCAGTCAGGGACGATTGGAGACGGAGGGATGAGTGATGGATCAAGGGAAGAAAGGAAGTGCGGAGAGATTGAGCCAGACCGCAAACCCAGAGGGAGAAAAGCACCGGGGCTCAGGGCTCCCTCGCTCTAATAGAGTTATAAAATATGACTTTTACCCACCGCAGCCGCTTATATAAGAGAGAGAAGAATATGCAGACCACACCCTTAAAATGATAGATAGATAGATAGATAGATAGATAGAGATAGATAGATAGATAGATAGATAGATAGATAGATAGATAGATAGATTTCACATGCGTTTCTTAAGTCGTATCACGGCCTTTGATCCGAATCACCCCACGAACTGTTGAACAGCAAACGGCTCTGTCACACTGACCTTTACGTGCTCGATAAGGAACCGGCAGTGGCCACACGTGTCCGATAAATGTGTGTGTGTTTGAAATTAACCTTTGCACGCTATTCAAGTCACACATTCACTGATGCACAGTCATAAAATAAGACAGGAAGAGAGAGTGATTGCTCCTGTTTTTGTGGAGATAATAAGCGGAGGTGAAGTAATCTCCCCCAGTTTCCAGTAATTATGCCATTGACCTGGTGGCAGTAAAACCTGATTTACACTTTCAGTAAATACTGTGCTCTTGGCATTCAGTGCAGCAAGGTGTTCGTCCTGTAATTAATTAAACGGCAAAAAGTCATTCCAAAATGATTCAATACTGAAGAATTTTTGCAATTAACACAAATCAACAGGCCTATTTAAAAAAAGTAAACATTTATACAGATAGATAGATAGATAGATAGATAGATAGATAGATAGATAGATAGATAGATAGATAGATAGATAGAGACAGACAGACAGATGGATAGATAGATTGAAAGATGGATAGATAAAAAACATACAGATAAATTGACAGACAGATAGATTTCTATAATTATAATTATTATTTAATTAATTCTATTAATTATTATAAATTATTTATTATAATAAAATAAATTATTTTATTACATTATAATTTTATTATTATTTTAAATAATGTATTTAATATTGTATTATTAAAAATATACATAATTATTAGATACTATTATTTAATTATTATTTAATTATATTATTAATAAATTATAATAATAATATTTTGTAAGAATTAATGTACAATCAGTACATTATCATTAGATCATTTTTAATTAGTGTTTTATAGTGTACAACAAACTGCTCAATACTTCAGTACTGCTTGTGAGCGTTGCAGTGTGTGTGTGTGTGTGTGTGTGTGTGTGTGTGTGTGTGTGTGTTTTGCACAGCCAGTTAATAGCATGTTTTTGTACGCTGTCTATATCAGCTATATCTAGGTGTAGATAAAGTGTGTGTTTTGTCTGTACAAACACCTTTAAAGGTACAAAGGCTCTTTTTACTGGCAAAATAAACATATCTGGTGCATTATTACACATTTTATTATGCCGGACTGTTGTTGTATATATACACCTTATAACTGCTGAAAAATCACAGATTTTGTACAAAAACACTGGAGATGTACATGAGGAAGAAAATGTCCTCTCAAATGTGTATCTGTTAAGTGATGCCATGTCAGCACCATGCAGGTCAATACGTGTCATATTAATATGCTCTCAGGGAAAGTTGGCGTGAAGTTGACAGTAATAACAGTGCCCAAACTTGACACAATGATGTAGGTGTGTTTGGCATCATGGCGACACCCCCGGCAATTATCTCCACAGAGAGCGAGAGCACAACGAGACAGAGCGTTAATTGAGATGAGAATATATATATGTATATACACTATATTGCCAAAAGTATTGGGACACCCCTCCAAATCATTGAACTCAGGTGTTCCGATCACTTCCATGGCCACAGGTATATCAAATCAAGCACTAGACATGCAGACGCTTCTACAAACATCTGTGAAAGAACGGGTCGCTCTCAGGAGCTCACTGAGTTAAAGCGTAGTACTGTGATGGGTTGCCACCTGTGCAATAAATTCGTGAAATTTCCTCATTACTAAATATTCCACCGTCAAATGTTAGTGTCCACTTGGGAACTACAGCAACTCAGCCATGAAGTGGTATAGGCCGCGTAAAATCACAGACGGGTCAGCGCATGCGGAGGCTCACAGTGCGCAGAAGTCGCCATCTTTCTGCAGAGTCAATAGCTACAGATCTCCAAACTTCACGTGGGCTTCAGATTAGCTCAAGAACAGTGTGTAGAGCTTCATGGAATGGGTTTCCATGGCTGAGCATCCAAGCCTTACATCTCCAAGTGCAACACAAAGCGTGGGATGCAGTGTGTGTAAAGCACGGCGCCACTGGACTCTAGAGAAGTGGAGACGTGCTCTCTGGAGTGACGAATCACGCTTCTCTGTCTGGCAATCCGATAGGTTTGGCGGTTCCAGGAGAACGGTACTTGCCTGACTGCATTGTGCCAAGTGTAAAGTTCGGTGGAGGGGGGATTATGGTGTGGGGTGTTTTTCAGGGGTTGGGCTTGACCCCTACTTCCAGTGAAGGGAACTCCTAATGCTTCAGCATACCAAGACATTTTGGACAATTTCATGCTCCCGGCTTTATGGGAACAGTTTGGGGATGACCCCTTCCTACTCCAACATGACTGCGCACCACTGCACAAAGCAAGACCCATAAAGACATGGATGAGCGAGTTTAGTGTGGAGGAACTTGACTGGCCTGCAGAGAGTCCTGACCTTGACCCGATTGAACACCTTTAGGATGAATTAGAGCGGAGACTGCGAGCCAGACCTTCTCGTCCAACATCAGTGCCTGACCTCACAAACACACTTCTACTGTAGAAGAATGGTCAAAAATTCCCATAAACACACTCCTAAAACTTGTGGAAAGCCTTTTAAGGAGATTTGAAGCTGTTATTGCTACAAAGGGTGGGCCACCTCCATATTAAACCCTACGGATTAGGAATAGGATGTCAAGTTCATGTGCATGTAAAGTATATATATATATATATATATATACTAAAATATAAAAACAATATAATTAAAAAAATTATTATTTTATTTAGTGCATATAGTGTAAAAGGAGTATGCGATCAGTCAGTGATGATTGACGTTTTGACTTTTGTTACTCTGGAGCCCAATGTCGTCTGTCATCGTCTGTGTGCATTTTGCCCCGTTGCTTTGTTTGTTTCCTCGCTATTGTTGAGCTGTGCGAGTATTTGCGCGTGCTGTCATGGCGAAGGCCGTGCGCGTCTGTTGGTGCTGGTTATGGAAACAAATGGGAGAGAAAACAAAACAAAAGAGCGGCACACACACACATGTGCACACTGATGCATACACACCTGTGCACTATATGCTAAAAAGAATTACACAGGAAAATACATTCACACGACGTGCACACGTGCGTAGGCCTATTTTGTCTTCCACACAGAAGCGCACATTAACTACACAAACATGCAACATTACCTAGGAAAATATGCTCACCGTCCCACACACGCACACACAGGTCTGATAACAGCATGTGTGCGCACTCAAATGGGCTATTAACTATTGCGCTGTAACCACGGCGACCGGAGAGATCAGCGTAACATGATCTATTATCGACTGTCAGGGGACGCGGAGGGAAAAAACGTGCCTCCCGCACTCGCAGTCTGTGTTTACAGAACTCTGTTGCAACTTTTAAATGCCTGTCTGTCTCTCTCTGCAAGGCTCTTTATATTCTCTCTCTCTGCCTGCCTGTCTCTCTCACTGCCTGTCTGTCTCTTTCAGCCACGTTTTCTTTCTCTCTCTCTCTTCCTTTTTCTCAGATTGTCCTTCTGTCAGTCTATGCCTATCTGTCTCTCAGCTTGTCAGTCTGTCAGCCACTCTCTCTCTCTCTCTCTCTCTCTCTCTCTCTCTCTCTCTCTCTCTCTCTCTCTCTCTCTCTCTCTCTCTCTCTCTCTCTCTCTCTCTGGTTTTTCTCACACATTCTGGTTTTTGGCCTGTCTGTCTGCCTCTGTCGGTCTCTTTCTATCTGCTCTGTCTTTATTTCCGTTTCTCTCCCCGTCTGTCTCTCAGCTTGTCTTATCTGTCTGTTTATGCCTGGCACTCTCATTCCCTCTCTCTTCCTCTGTCTGTCTGTCTCTTTCAGCTTTTCTATTTCTCTTCTGTCTCTCTCCCTCTCTGCCTGTTTCTGTCTCACTCTCTCTGCCGGTCTCTCTCTGGCTCCCCGATTGATGTCATTCCAGGGATAATGTAGGAAGAATCTGACCTAGATACACACACACACACGCAGGCCAGATTAGCGGACATGACGTTATATGCACTATACCCTCAGATTAGCGCTAACAGCCTCCTACAGCCATCTCAATCATTACACACATACACACACCAATGAGGTTCGTTTGAGCTTCTGCAAGAACCAATGAGGTTCATTCTCGTGTAACGCAGCACGTTTGAGCTTCTGCAAGAACCAATGAGGTTCATTCTCGTGTTACGCAGCATGTTTGAGCTTCAGCAAGAACCAATGAGGTTCATTCTCGTGTTACGCAGTACGGTTGAGCTTCTGCAAGAACCAATGAGGTTCATTCTCGTGTAACACCGCACGTTTGAACTTCTGCAAGAACCAATGAGGTTCATTCTCGTGTAACACCGCACGTTTGAACTTCTGCAAGAACCAATGAGGTTCATTCTCGAGTTACGCAGCACGTTTGAGCTTCTGCAAGAACCAATGAGGTTCATTCTCGTGTTACGCAGCACGTTTGAGCTTCAGCAACAACCAATGAGGTTCATTCTCGCGTGTCAAGCAGGTTCAGTTGAGCTTTTGTTTATGTTCACTGATCAATGTTTAAATGTAAAAAAATTAAATCTGGTCATCATATATAAAGTGATCGAGTCTCTTCAGAAAATTTGGACTAAAGCGCTCAATTCATATGGATTAGTTTTACGATCTCTTTATGAACTTTTTGAACCGTCAAATTGTCAGTTTGCTTAGGTGTCTCTGGAGTTATAAAAATCTCTCAGATTTCATCAAAAATATCTTAATTTGTGTTCTGAAGATGAACGAAGGTCTTACGGGTTTGGAACGTCAGGAGGGTGAGGAATTAATGACATAATTTTAATTTTTGGGTGAACTATCCCTTTAATTGGAGTTTTGGACAAAATGGTTAATTAAACAACAAAAAGAGAAATCATTTTCTTTTACTTTCTTTTTAGCATTTGTTATCATATAGTGGGACTGAGGAATAAATGTCCCACAGCACCATCAGATTTCTGAAACATCAACATTTGAGGAATATTTAAGCTATACACAGACACATCTGTGGGAAACACAGGTCATGTTAGGACAGGGTGAAGGGTTAAGAACCTTAGGACAGACCGCCTCTCACCTCATATCATCTCTCCCCCTCTCATCTAATCTCACGCCCCCCACCTCTTCTCTCTCTCTCTCTCTCTCTCTCTCTCCTCTGAATTGATTAGCATTCATCCTGATGCGCTGCTCTTCCGTGGAGAGCTGATGGCGTGCTGATAAATGTTCGGGGAGAGAGAGGGCGTCGCTCTCGAACGGACTCGCTGACATCCTGCATTAACCAATCAATAACCAGACACAGGGGACAGGGGGAGCCCAGCTCGCCCAATCATTTGCATGGGCCCGTCTGCTATAAAGGAGTCTGAGAGGAGAAAGAAAGCGGTTTGAGAGTCTGTGCAGCGGGCTAGAGCAGAATGCTTTCGTAGGCGTTAAAGAGGGAGAGAAAGCCGCAAGGGCAGCGGTTATTTTATCACAGCAGTTCTTCATTTTCACAGCGGTTCAGCACAGCCAGAGGCCGCGAAACCCAATCTAACACAAACACACACACATTTATCTAGCTGTCTACACTGGGACTGCCCATCGACTTCTATTGTTTTAACATTAAGCTAAATATAATTACCATAGACTAACACAGCTCTAATACACACATTTCTTCATTTTTAGGAACTAATACTTTATAGTATTTGGTTTGACATTTGAGGTTGTCCCTAAATGGGCCCTTTTAAGATTTGGCTTGGGCACTAATATGATGTATTACCATGGTAATGTCTGGAGTATCTAAATATGGTATATGGAATGGTAATCATGGTATATTTCAAAGTACCATTGGATTACCATCTGATACCACCACAGCATGGTATCATAACAGTATCTGAAGGAAAATCACTTATACCATATTTAGGTATTTATTTTACAAAAAGAAGCAATGTGGCAGCCTCAGAAGTTAATACTGTGGTACTTGAAATATACCACAGAAATGAAATTAATGTTCCAATGTTCCATGGTCATGGTATATGTCCAAAATACCATGGTAGTAGTATGGTACGTTTTGGTATGGCATTTCATAGAATACCATGGTATTCTCATTGTATTTACTTTGAAAAAGTATTTCAATCAAAACCTAATATACCATGGAAAATGTTAACAAAACAAACAAAACAAAAAACATGGTAATACCCCGGCACTTTTTGTTGTGCTGAGAATGTAGTGATGGTACCATGGTTTTTAGATATTTCACAGAATATCTTACCATAGTACTTCATTGGTAAAGTATTTTAAAGAATACTGTATATTACCATACCAGGTTAAATATTCAAAAACCACGGTCAAAACAACATAGCATACTTTTTTATGCTGTGAGAACATTGTGATATTGACTACTACTAGAATAACCATGGTATTTTTGGTAGGCCTATAGCATTTCACAGAATATCATGGTATTAGCCTAGCCTACTAGGCTATTTACTTTACATAGTATTTCAAAGAAATTACCTAGAATGCTACTTTATGCATGTCCTGAGAAGATGGTGAGTTTGATTAAAACAAGCACATACACTAATGTAAACTCAAAAAAATGTGCACACACGAGACAATAATATATCCGTTTATTTAGCAGTCTGCGGGCTCTCCGCGTGCGCGCCCTCGCAACAAGGACGCCTAGAAAGGTCAGCTATGAAGCATTAGATCGCGACGGGGTGTGTGTTTGTGTGTGTCCGCAAGCAAGGACGATCCCATTCATCTCTGCTCCGAGCCGCTAATGCTGCTGATGAGAGAAACCCAACCTCATAAACAAGGTATAAAAAAAAACTCAGGGGAACTAAAGCACGGGGATCCGACACACACACACACACACACACACACGCAGGAACGGTAATGAGTCTGCGTGTGGTGGCAATCAGAGTGTGCTGTGGAGTATTCCCCGCTCGCCGAGCTAAAGGGGTAATCAAAATTTAATTACGCAGAAAATTAAGGGCAAAACCCCACGATCCAGGACCACACGGACGACCGCTGATTGGTGGGTGACAGATATGCGTTCAAGAGAGAGAGAGAGAGAGAGCGGGAAATTAAATTCAAAGATAGTAATCGCTGTACATCGTTCTTGTCCCAAGATGACGTACTGTAGTAGGCTACCACAGGATAGCCTATTTGACTGCTAAGCATGGCTATTTTGGTTACAATCCCGTTACTCAAAACATATGTCCCATCTTAGCATGGATCAAAGCTCTTTTCAGAAAAAAAGAGAAGATTTGTAAGGCAACTCTGCACAATGGTTTCAGAAGACTTTGCGTTCAAGTCATATGTACACTTATTATATTCCAGTGTTAAACACAGTATGCCTATGCTACAAGGTAAAGTAGGCCTACTAGTAGGCTAAAGACACCCTAATGAAATATTATTCTGTTATTGTAGCCTACTTCTTTTAATTTTTTACCGGATTAAAATAGGCCTACTGCTTAAATAGTAGCCTAGCTGAAAATATTATGAATTAGGCTATTATTCATAGTCAATAAGGAAGATTAGTGGATGCAGATATTAAATACGCACCTGCAAACAAGCAAATTATTCATTTTATTTACCAACAAGTCATACACTATATCAAAAGATTAAGCTTTCAATATCATTTTAAGTTACTGACAATTCAAGTAAGCTATATATGCAAACAAGTGAAAACAACCGCAAAATACAAATTGTGCAGGGAAGCATGAAGTAAAAGTTTACTCTGATACTTGAAAATGAACTTGTAGAAATAGTTTGACAGACTCTTTTCATTGTGTTCCATGAGGAAAGAGCTTTGAAAGGGTTTGTAGGGTGTACATTTTTGTACAACTATTCCTTGCCCACAAACCTATGCGCATTTTCCCATTGAAATCCAACTAAAGCATAGCATTTATCATTCAGGCTGCGCTGCCTCAACATCTTGTCACAGCGTCCTGTCGGCTCAGGGTGTCCGCAGAGTTTAAGAGCGTGACACGGCTTCTCCTGACCTTCAACCCTCGTTTATCGGCTGCCGCCTGCCTGGCCTTCTAACTCACTTAGCGTTCGGCTCTCTGCTCTTATCAACGGCTTCACTGACAGACGACGAAGACACCGGAGAATAACTGCCTCGCGTTGTCACCGCCAGAACGGCGTGAGAGAGAGAGAAACAAGTAGAGGGAATTGTCGAACGCGGCGGCCTCAACACCCTACAGACTTTGATGGCCCTGAGCCCTGAGATGAAATTTCAAAGCGTTGTCTCGCTCGCTCTCTCTCTCTCTCTCTCCTCATCTTGCAGTCTCGCTGCAGAAGGCAATTACGAGTCCCTGGTCTCCGCGGCCGCCCACCTCCCTGCCGTCTTGTCTTTGCATTCCTCTTTTTTCCTCTTTCCTTCCCTCATTACCCACTTTCCCACTCTCTGCTTTTTCTCTCTCTCTCTCTCCGCTGTGAGTCATGCAAATCAGCAACGCTCGCATGGAAAATATATCGGAATCATTAATAATTTTGGGGCGAATTTTCAAAAAGGTGGAAAGGATGCTTGGGAAAAAAAATGGCAGGAAGGCAGAGAGGGGCCATTTTAATGGAAAGGAAGTAATCATGGCGGGCCATTCAAGATGAAACGCTGCGGAATCCTTTGACGGCTAAATGACGGCGTGCTGCGCACAAGATGCCCTTGAGCACTGATCCGAGGTCAGCTTTCCTGTATTTAACAACCGCGTGCAGATCTAGCAAAACTTGAGCTCAGATCAGCACCGGAGGGCATCTGGCAGCCACTTATTTCAGTAACCAAAATTACAATGCGGGGAACCTGAGCAGTGTGCAGGCCTGACCAGATCATATTCTGCTTTTCCCAGGAGATCCGAGATATCTGAGGCGAGGTTTTAGAAATAAAGGTTTCAGTTTGCAAAATGGATTGAACAGGCTCAAAGAACTTTTTAGATATTTGGAAAACAATCTATTTGGGATGTGCCGAAACCTAAATCTAAATTCGGAAAGGCACGGAAAATGAGTAACGCATTCTACGGAGCCTCTAAAGGGACATAGGCTTGCTGCGGTAATCGGTTACATTACAGATTTCACTTATCACGTGAAGGTAGTAAGGAGAGATGACTGACAGGACGAGTCAGAAGATTTGATCCTGAGGGTCATCTTGTAAATGTGCGGTCAGTACCGCCGCTCCCTATGTGCGCGTGATCACGAATTCAAAAGTAAAAAGTGAGCGCACATTAAAAAACAATGTTAATACTCCCATATTGAGAGCGGCCCCCTGATGCGCGCAAATTATATACAGTATAATTACCCAACTACCGGTATATAATTGCAAGAGAGCGCAAAAGCATTGGAAATCGACTTAGTTTTCACATTTAAGGAACTAGTTCTGCTTCAAAGTTTTGTGGAACTGTTTTTGTTGCGCTTTCGTAACTCTGATCCCGTATCATTGTTTTTGTTCCTATTGTGTCACCCTCAAATGAAACATCAAAATCATGTTGAGTCATCATGAAAAATAAAGAACTTAATTTTTCAATGAATGCTCTGGTTTGAATACAAGTAAAGCTCTGTGACATAAGGTCAAACACAGAAAACAATCTTGCCTTTCAGTTTGTTAAAACAAGGAAAAATCTTTCAAAGTACAGTAATACAGTCTACAGGGCAGGATGAACATTAAAATACACACCATTTCCCAAAATAATTTTGAGTGTATAAGGTATTTTTCCCTTATATTTAAACCCTTAGACGATGCATTACTGTAAACACATATGACAGACTTCAAAAGATCGTCTGTGCTGTTGCATTCTGGGATTGTAAAAGTCTAAGAGTTTGTGAACTGAATCTGGCACCAATAAAGCGTACAGACTAATTATGATGTAAATTTACATCTCCTAACATATCATACAATCCCTTATGTGTGTTAATGCTGACATAAGCGAGATTTCCATGACGCACTGATAGCCTTAATTCTGCGGTTGTAAAAAATAATCATCTTTACAAGATGATTTACTGTATAACTGAGCCATTTATACGTTTTAATTACGGTTGAATCACCGCTCTGTTCGTCACGCTTAATTTGCAGAAATTTACCGTAACCTAAATACTTCGACTCACAGGTGGTGGCGTACATCAACAGCCCAGATGTTATGAATGATGTTTCAACAAAAAAATCATTTAAATGTACGCATTCCAACAAGAGCCTTTTGAGGATGTTTTACGTGTTTGTCTCCTTCCATTGAGTCCAAGTTATTAAATTCAGTTTCCTTTAAATCAATTTCCTAACCGAATTACACACCGTCTTATTTTGTTTGGCAGGAATCTTGTCATCTCGTCTCTAGAGGAACAGCTGCTTTTTGACCACCGCCATGTGGTTTGTTTCGGCCACAATTGTGGCGGCACTTGTGCACAGCTTGTCTTGTTATTGTCACTAGAGGAATAGAATGTCCTTCCCGACGTTTCTGAAGGGTTGCATTCTGGGAAGTCCCAGACAGTAACAGATGACCAGTCCGCTGAGGACGAACCTGACAAGCTGCCACTGAAATAGCTCAGAGAGAGACGTCAAATAGTGAGGGACCGTAATAAGACGGCTATTTTCTTGCACTCGGAGACGAGACACAATCCTCTTAACAAGAAGACAGCATCCGTCCTCTCCATTATCCTGCTAGTTTCCTTCTCACTTTTACTCAGGTTTCAAAACCTAGCGAGTCACTTTTTAAAATAGCGTAAAATTAATGGTTTGACGAATTCTAATGTCCCCTCTTTTTTCGCCCTTGGAGTTTTTGTACCACAAGCACTTTGGGCAAGAGAAACACAGTAGTGTGCATTTTTGGGTTGCACCTGATACCAGAACCCTATTCGTGCACCCAGAGGACACGTTGCATCATACCTCATATCAGTGTTACAGCATTGGTCTTACGGGTCCTCCAAAACTCCATCATACTGCCTGGAAGTTTCAGTATGTCACGCCAAGAGCTGGTCTTACATCAGCTAGATGGCAGACAAACAGTCGGAGGATGAGAAACGCTAGATCAGCAAATCCAACTGATGGCCTTCTTTCCTGTATAGTTCTCTCCCAGCATCCCTAATTAGGGTGCGGAAAGGAAAACAAGAGAAAAATGTCAACCAGTAGGGATTAGACTATGAATATGGCAGGAAATACAATGGAAAGTAGGAACAAACAAACATATGATACCCACCTCAAATCTGCTTTAACTGTCTCATGGTTTATCAATGGATCCATCAGTACTAAAGGTCAGTTTGTCTACTGGTCTGACCACAACTGAGATACACGATGTGCAAAGAGCAAATCATAGGGTGTTTCGGCTCTTAGATAACAAAGGTAAAGTGCGAAAAAATACTAAATACGATATGCTTAGCTGAACATTGGGTTTATAATGAATTGTGCAATGCAAAGTCTATATACTGCTACCTCTAATGCTTCGGCTTAACGATAAATTTGTTTTGGGACTCAGTAATGACTATAAAAACTTCAGATATCAGTGAGCTGTCAGAAATATGCATTGACATATTAAGGACATACCAACTAGGCAAGTAAGTTTACTTGCGTTTATATGCACAATCTTACATTTATGATGCTTCATAACCGATAATGTGTGAAGTCTTGAAAAATCAGTTTTAAGCAAAAAATAATTACAGTCCGACAGTAAATGTAAATATGTCCATTTACATTGGTGTTTACACTTTACTTGTGACATTTTATCAGTGTAAACATCTAGTTAAATTAAAACCTGATTACAGTCCATTTGATATCAAAACCAGACAAAAGCTTAAATGTAAATTGGTCTTGTGCGCGGATCGCTTCTCATTTGGTTGGGCAGTTTATCAGTGCATCAAATTTGCCTTGTGCTTGTCTGTTTTCATTTTACGTTATCAGTGTAAAGATCATTAACAGTTTAAGGAAAACCGGATTACAGTACGTTTACCGTACGATTTGTATAATACAGGATTTTAGCTATGCATTCTGTTTGGCTGACTCAACATTTTAAGACAAATCAAATCCCTTTTTGGAACAAATATAATTATGTTTTGACAAAAAAAGATGAATCTGTCTGTCTTTACAAAAACATTTACATTTGACAGAATACCGGTAGAAAACTGAAGATTCCTTGAGTTTCTAAGACTTTTTTCTCATATGAGGTATTAAACCAGTGTGTGCAGCTTAGATTTAGAGACGTCCGTCATTAAGTGCAGCTCAAGCAGTGACTCAGCAGTACGAATGGGAAAAATGCACTGCAGGTGCTCGGCTCTTTCAGACGTTGCCAGGTCTTAATTTAACGTGCCTGATCCCTCGGTGGACCTCCGCAGCAGCTGTGCGCACCAACACGGGCCAATGTTTACTGAGCACCACACTATTGGCATACTGTAAAGTGATATTTTGCAAGGACATCCCAGAAGGAAATGAGTCATACGTTAGTTCACTCAGAAATCAAACACTTGCAGAGTAGAGTTGCATTTACAAAATGTTTATTTTCTGAACCATCTTTGTGATAGAAAAAATACATGACAACATTCCTTCTATTACCAACAGTAACTGTGACGTAATCTCCTGGAATCAGTCAACATCCGTAAGGAACATCATGCGATTCCATCATCAATTAAGCACCATAAAAATATAAAGTACCAGCCACTCTTTAGCGTAGAAATGTGCATTTTATACATTATTAGTGATTTTAATTGTCACCCCCAGCCTTAAACGGTTATAATCTACATTAATACAACCTCCACAACTATACACCAGGCCAAGAAATGTATTTTGCATATCTTTTTTTTTATTTTTTATGTTTGCTTATTTAAATAAAATGTGTTTAGTTTCAAAAGCCTGTTTCCAAGCCAGAATCCAGCTTGTGCAAACAATATCAAGGGATGTTAGCAGGGGAATTAAGGGTGCTTGTAAACCGGCGTCAGGTACAAGTCTTTTTTTTTTCAATCCGGGGAATTAAAATTGCACGGAAGCCACCAGGGGCCCATTTAGCTTCAACCCCTGCTTGCACCCTCTTGTGAACCTTTTTTTTGCAGTCCACCGGCGATGAATGGAGTAAACTCTAGTTGGTTTCAATTCCCACAGCCGCCTATAACAATTTCCTTCGTGTACCGGTTTGTTAGAGTGTTCGCTTTTCGGGTGAGCTTCGACAGTACGGTGTGCAGTCCGGTTAAATGAAAATGAAACTGCTTCTCCAAGTCCTCATCATTTGGTTCGATGCGAGACACTTCCAGGGTCGTTGTCACCCCGTGCTTGTCCTTGCGCCTCTCGTCGGCTTGAAGCACGCCCCATTCGATATCGTTCCTAATTGATTTCAGGAGCACATAAGAGCCGTACATGTCTCCATCCTGGAAGGTGTTCACCTCTTTCTCCTCCTCCTGGTCCAATGGGACGTCCCTCAGCAAACTTGGCACCATGACCGTCTGGTCCATGTTGTTCACGGCACCAATAAACCGGTTCATGGAATTGAAGAGAGAGTTTTTTTGGTTGTAGGAATCGCAGATTTGCATCATCTTTGCTGTCCTATTGACCTGGAGGGCTCAAATGCAGAATAAGGCTTTAAGGCTCTGTATAGACAATTAAAAAAGCAGCAGATGTAGTATTTCTTGGGCTGGACGGTTCAGGTAGATCTAATAGAGGGTTTATCCGCTATTATTCTGGTCCAGGGAGTGCTCAGATCCCTGGTGCGCTTCAGAAGAATGAGTTTTTGAAAGCGCAGGTGGATTTAAAGCAAGGGTGTGGCTTCCACACGTCAATCAAACGTGTAACCAGGTTGTAACCGGATAATGTGCCCTGAAATAACATGTGTGAAAGATTAGGGGTCCATGCACACAATATTACATAATCAAAATAAATATCAGTGTGGAAATAAATAAATAAATAAATAGGTAGAGAAAGCAAGATATATAGGCTAAATAATACTATTACTAATCTTTCTATAATATTTGGAATGATTTGAGATGAAACTGTTCAATTATTTTAAGTATTTAGTCAAACTAAACCTGCTCAACTTAAAATTTTTATTAAAAAACGGTGATCAGAACGTGATATTCGCTTCCTACCACTCCTTGATTTCCTGAAGGAAATGCCGGCCGGCAAACTAAGCGTCAATCTACCAAGCCTTACAAATCATATAGGCTTCAAAATACTCACCTTTGCTGATATGTATCCTCTCTTAAATTCGAAAAGGTCCGGCAAAGTCCAAGGAAACCGGCGATAAAGTCGCTGAAAGATAACAGACTCGTCTAGCAAACGACCGAGGGTGAGGCCGCATGTAGCTCTATGGCGCTTATGAATATTCATGAGACGACGCATCAGCCCACAACCGCTCAGCCGGTCTAGTCCAATTAGAAGCCAGTTGCTTAGTTCATCCAGGAGGACGGCGCCTGTCAACAGCCAATCACAGGGAAGAAAGGGAATCCGGCAACGTGCCAAGCCTGCAGCTCACGGTCAAAGACACGACAGTTTGAAAGAAAAGGAGAGTGTACGAGAACTACCGGACTGATGAAAGTACCTTACTACTCGTGGTGCCAAAAAGGTTTATTCCATCGATTTATTTTCACTTCGGAGTTAAAAAAAAAAAAATCCAAAACAGGGTTTACATAGAACAGGCCAAATAGTATTTTTACTTTATATGCCAAAAATAATATAGTAGCCTAAACAGTCTTAAACTTTCGAAAAATCTGGGGAAAAAATCACATTGCTGTCTCTTCACATCATCAGAAAGGCATTTTATAAAAGATAAAAACCATTAAAGGTGCTATTTTTTACCAAAAGAGACCAAAATAGACCGTCTATACTTAATACAAATACACAGTCAAATAGCCCATGCTTCATTTATTTGTTTAAAAACGTGCTAAGGTTATTCAGAGGAGTCTAAATGCAAATCCTGAACTGATCAGTGGAATTATGCAAATGCGAACTTGCAAATATTATGTAATATGTGCTAATATATTTAATGACACATGGGAAAAGGGTGAAAGTCAAAAATCAAATGCAGATCTACATACAGCGGCACCAAAAAGTATAACTAGGCTACACTTAAGGCACTTTTTCAGTCATTGTTTTGTGTAATAATAATAATATCAAGGGAACGAATTATACAGAAAGATAGGCTACAAGAGGACACGTCACAAAATGAAGTTTGTTTGGGTTTTAAGTGATAAAACAAAAGATAAACTGTTCAAAATGAGAACAAAACGTGTTGTGGAGACTTGGTTTTCAAAGGTTAGTGGAGAATGTTCCGTCACCAATGTCACTATCGGACAAGTGGGACTTAAAGGGATAGTTCACCCACAAATGAAAATTCTGTCATCATTTAGCTACTCGCCTTCAAGTTGGAAGTCAATGTGGTCCATCAACTGTTTGGTTACCCATGTTCTTCAAAATATCTTATTTTGTGTTCAACATAAAGAAACTCATACAGGTTTGGAACAACTCGAGGGTGAGTAAGTTACCTAAATGATGACTGAATTTTCGTTTTTGGGTATTAGTGTTCAAATACTTTTTGGGGGACCACCATATGATCTGCTGATGATCTCAGAGTCCTCAAATGACACAATATCTGCACTAAGATCCATGTTTGCATGGGCTTTCCCCGTACACGGAGGTCTCCTGTCGTTGCGTTTGCGTCCCCGTTACGTTTTTCAACAACATCGTGGTGCCATCTAGCGGTCAGGAAGGGAATAAGAAACCTGCTTTCAAGCCGTGATAAAACAAGCTTTCACATGATCCCATGGGAATCCATCCATCCATCCAGTTCAAACAATAACGACAAAACAGAAGCTGGTAACGACGAAGAACCATTTTATTCATAGAGATCACGGTTGTTTACAATATCAACGTACATTTTGTTGGCATGCTAGCTGGTGGTGCATTTTAAAAAGTTTTATTTTTATTATACAAAGTATAGTATTACTCCGCTCGTCTATTTGAAGATGT
This sequence comes from Phoxinus phoxinus, assembly GCF_949152265.1. NCBI lineage: Eukaryota > Metazoa > Chordata > Actinopteri > Cypriniformes > Leuciscidae > Phoxinus > Phoxinus phoxinus. The sequence goes on along the minus strand of NC_136895.1, from coordinate 20,473,956 downwards.
GTAGTTCATCACGTGTTTTCAGACTATGAATTCTGGACTCTAATACTCAATGACCCATCAACACATGGGGCAGCTGCAGAAATGATTGTTAACATATGATTAATAATATTTATAAGTCTGTATGATAATAAAATTAATGATCAATGAGAAAACCATACAAAACAGCAACACAAAATGAAAATGAAAAAGACAGATGCACATTGACACACGTAAATATGGAATTCGTTAACAGTACTTCACAGAACGATTCGAAAGTAAAGAAAGCCAAAGACTGCAGCGATTTCTACCACAAAAGTAAATAAATAAACAATAAATAAACAACAGAGGTCACTAAAGCCTGGCTCATGTGATGATAGTGATGACTCTAGAATTCCTTTGACTCAGACCTCCAGAAAATCTGCGTTTATTCCTCTTTATATAGAGCTGTAAATCAAATTTCTCCAGCGGTTTAACTAGACATCTGTTTTTAAGAGCTAGTCTCCTGCCATAATCACTCTACCGTGACCAATTTTTTTAACTTTGTACTTTTTTCCATTTGTCTGTGATCTGGTTGTACGGAGCCCCTAAAGGGACATGGTGGCGGAAAAATATGGGATGAGGAAATAATATTTCAATGATTTTGCATTTTCTCAAAAGTTTTGCGAGTGAACGTAAAAGCATTAAACAATTTTTTCTTCTATCTTATATATATATATCCATCACCATGTCCCTTCTAGGAGCTCCGTGTGGTTGTGATTGTTTATAGTGAGTAACATATATATATATAGTCTAACATTAGTTTTTTTTAAACAATATAGCATCCTTAGAAATATCATTTGTCATACCAAAATTCAAATTCTCTCATATTTCTCATGCACATATTCATCTGCTTGAAAATAACAGAAAATTCTCTGAGCTGTAAAGCAAGAACATCCTCAATGCTGAAAGAGACTGCTGTGTGATTACATTCTTACAGAAAAACACCACAAAATAAAAGCAAACACAGTGTGTCACAAGGTAGATATGGTGTAAAACTGTAACTACAATCCATAAACTGTGGAATTTGAGTGTTTAGTTAGTACTCGGAAATATCTGCTTGTGTAAAACCACTAGTTGTGATGTTCACACTTCCGTTTGAACTTGTATGTGGCAGAAAATTGCTTGTTTTTGGCTTTCACAAGACAAAATTGACACCTTTGACTGTACATGATTATGTCGAGTCACTTTCAACCCGGCGTTGAGATGTGGAGCAAAAAATTTAATCCAAATCATAAAAGACAAAAAAAGCCATTTCTGAGATAAACCCCTATGCCAAAGATTTTACAACAGCAACAACAACAACAAAAACATCTTGTCATCTGTGTTTTTTTAAAGTTTTTTTTTAAAGTTTTTCCTCCCGAAACAGCACGTAACTAACAAATCTGCATTAAAGTCACTTTTTAGGGGTCAAGTAACACCATGCCCTAGCCAAGTGTGCGAAGATTTGAATGTGAAGTAATTGCTATGCGAACACTGAGTAAAAATACTGTGCAAAGCCACGAAATAGCCAATCAGAACATACACAGCTATCTGGACCAATGAGATTTCACTGTGGGCGGAGCTACCAAGTGCAACTTGACAAACAGAAACTAAGCTGACAAAATGGAAGATAGCTAAGAAAAAAATGTCTTCTAAACCAAACATTTGATAAATAACTCACAAATCACTCAAGTCGCGTTTATGTCCAAACCAAGTATTAAGTCATTTGTCTGTCTGAAATAGAAAATTCTGTGCAAATTGACAAAACCACAGCTAATCTGAACATATTTGATACACCGCTAGATATCGATTGCGTGAGGTTAGGACGTGGTGTTACAGAAACGCTGCTGACTGTAGTTGTAGTGTGTGATGGTTTTCGCATGCAAGGTTTTTGTACAGTAAAGTAAAATACAGGAGTGCGTCTTAAAACCATTTCCTTTTCCTCGCTAACGTTGACGTTTTCGGAGGGAGAGGCTTTGGTCATCATGGCACAACTGCACAGTTAAGGAATGACGGAAGGGGGGAAAAAGAAGGCGGGAAAGACAGAATGAAAGATAAAAGCAGAGAGAGAGATAATATAAAAAGAGATGAGAAAGAATGGAGTGTGCAAGCATTTTTGGGTTGCTTTCCCTTTCCAAGGTGTCGTACGTCTTCGGCGCCTGTAGAAACAGGGAAAAAGAGGTTTAAACATTTTCGCGCACAGACTAGAAGACTTTTCGAAGAGTCTTCGCGCAGTTTTTCACAGCAGCGCTCATAGTGGCCACAATCACCCCAAAAAAATTTGTTTCAAGCCTATGAAAATCTATTTTAATTATAAATGTTTTTAAAAAAAATATTTCCAATAACCTCACAAAAACTTAAAACATAAAAAACATAAAATTTAATATATATATATATATATATATATATACACACACACAAATAAATAATATATATACATATAATTTACCAATTTTAAACATTTTAAATATTTATTTAAATTATATATATACTTACACACAAATAAATTATAATTAATATATATATAATTGACCATTTTTAACCATTTTAAATTGTTATTTAAATTATATATTTAACCAAATATTTGCATTATATATAATTAATATATATAATTGACCATTTTTAACCATTATAATATTATATTCTTGCCTGTTCATGACAGAAATGCAAAAAAAAATGCTGCCTTCTAAGAAAACACGTACTGAAAATATTGTATTTAATATCAAATATTTGTATGTTTAGGCTTATTAGAGCATTGAGCTGTTAGCTTAGCAGCAAAATAACATCAAACTCGACTGAAAATAATGCTTACATTCACGTGCTATCAGAACTTTCGTATATAAGAGTTTCCTAGTTCACCTGTGCACACGCCGCTACACCATCTCGTACTGATTGGCAGTGATGAATCGTGACAGACAGCAGGCCAACAGCATCCCGATCAGCTGAAAAACACACATGCACCGTTACCATGGTAAAACTGTTTTCCAGAGCTTTTCTTGTTGCTCCCTCTGCCAACGTAATTGCTAATTAAATTAAATTGTGGTAGTCGTTACTGCCGGCTGCTCTGCTGGGTTTACGGTTCGCTCTCTCCGCGCTCAAGAAATTCTAGTTATAATCATAATGAATGTTTACTGATTCCCATTTAACCGAGCCAAAAGAATTCCACATGCGCTACGCAAGATTAGACGTATTAGCGGGGCCGCGTCTCTAAGAGATGTCATTGATTCGGGCCGCCCGTGTGCTCGCAGATAACATTTACAGTTCAATTAGCATGGTGTGTGCGCGTCAGAGGGGTCGAGGTGTTCCTCTGTGCCCCTTTGGACCCATTAGTACGGATGGAGAGATATCTGCATAATGGTCCCGAGGCGGAAGCGTGAGTGACAGAGGGCCTGATTGTGTTTGAAACGGCACGTTCGCTAGCAAACCCCAGCTGCGCCACACGCTCGGCTCCCGCATGTGTGTCTATGTGTGTTTACTAAATGAGGGCTGGGAAAACACAGACAGCCCGGGGTCGGCGTTCACCGCGGGGTTGTCATGGCAGCGCGGCTCTCGCTCCAGCTTTTAGACGTGAGCACACGCGGCGTTACCGAGTGACTCATTTCGACGGCGTATAGCGCTACACCTGTGTGAGACAACACCAGCCAGCTGTTCAACTCGCTTCGGCGGTAAACGGAAAACAGATTGGAGTAAATATTAGCTTGCAAACGCCTCAGATGCGATTATGGCAACTCAGGGAGAGGAAAAACATTCCTGTTTAAGTCTAGATGAAATTGAAGGTAATAAAAGATAGTAAAATCAACCAATTGCATGAGTTTGGGGCGGGACTATCTGTTTCGACCAATCAAGAGGTCATTTACATATACATGTCAGAGATCATTTACATTTAATGCTTAAAAAATGCTATGGAAAACAATGGAAGCTTGTTTCCACCATGGAATAAAAAAATATTGTGACTTTATTTCTCGGAATTGTGACTTAATTTCTCAGATTTGCGACTTTGTCTCAGAATTGTGAGTTTATATCTCAGAATTCTGACTTTATAAAAGTTTATATCTCAATTCTGAGAAAAAAAAAGTTTTCAAAAAAGTACCGACTTCGATTCCGCTCACCAGCGCTCAAAGCGTCACATTTTAAAATTTCAGTACCAAATTGGTACCGAAGTCTGTATTTTTTGACAACTCTGGCAAGATGTAAACTAAAAATTTGCAGGTTAAAAAGGCAGAAAGTAAAACAAAATAAAACAAAAGCGTAGAATATTACGCCACGGAATCAAAAAACACAAGAGGTAATTGCGACTTTATTTTGTCAGAATTGTGACTTTATTTTGTCAGAATTTCTCAGAATAGCAAATTAATTTCTCAGAGTTTATATTTCAGAATTGCAACTTTTTATTTCTCAGAATTACAGCAATTTCTCAGAAAAAAAAACTTGCAATTGCAAGTTTATATCTCAATTCTTCAAGTTTATATCTCAAAAAAAGTAAATATTCTCAATAAAAAATTTGATTGCGAGATGTAAGTTAAAAATTTGCGGGATAAAAAGGTAGCAATTACCTTTTTTTTCCTTTTTATTCAGTGTTGAAAACAAGCTTCCATATAAAACAAAAGTGTAGAATATTAAAAAATCAGATTTTTTAAAAAAAATTAAATGTTTAAAATTAAAATATAAGTGTACAACATTTTAAAGTTTCTTTTCAGTATTTGACAAGTTCCTGTCTCCACAAATAGAGTGAGTAAAAGATGCAAATAGCCTCCATCCTACCTGCGAGAATGCAATTCCAAATGTTACTCCAGCGATAATGCCCATGTTAGTCTCAATAAAGGTCGTCACTAGCTCATAGCAGCCCTGAAAACAAAAGAATCCTTATAAATAGATGAAAATAAAGACAGTCACCCTGTGTGTTTGTGCGAGTGTGTGCGTGTGTTACCTGCTGATAGACTTTGGTGGGCGCTATGGTGGCGTTTCTCAGGTCTGAGGCGTTGCAGTCGGAGGAGTTAGCGCAGCAGCTCGGAGGAAGTCCATTCACAGGGTAATACACACTGGAGAACCAGCTGGTGTAGTTCAGAACACCACAACAACGCAACTAAAGACAGGAAATACAGTGAGAGAACTCAGACATGAGGTCACAACAGGAGATCTATCTGCCTAACAACCACCCAGAAAATCTTAGCTACACCCTAACAATAACCCGTAACACCTTAACAACTCCCTAGCAACTACCTGGCAACCACCCATAACATTCTTGCAACTGCCTAACAACCACCCAGCCAGGATATCCCAGAAACGCCTTAGTAATAGGGGTGGGCGATATGATATAACCAAAATCTTGTTATTAACAATATGAGTACTTTTTTTTCAAGATAATGATATACATCACAATATCATTATTTTTTATTTAAAAAAGGTTTTTATGATATCAAAATTTTTGATGCAATAGAAATTTCATATTTCTTTTCACCATTTTCAATATCACAAAAAAATAAAACTGGCCTAAGTAAAAAAAAAAAAAAAAAAAACGTACTGAAGACAAGTAAACAGTGAAAAAGAAAGTAAAATAAGAAATGCTACAGAAATTGTATAAAGTAATCAAATAAAAAAACACTTGCATACACATCTAGAACACTCTTGCAACTGCCTAAAAACTACCCAGAATATCTTAGGAACATCCTAGCAATAATATAATACATTTGCATCGCCCTAGCAACTACCCAGAACACCTTAGCAACTGCCTAACATCCACCGAAAATATCTTAGCAACCCCTAGCAACTACTTGGTACACCTAGCAATGCCCTATCAACCAAGAACTCCCTTGCAAATACCCAAAAGCTACTCAGAATATCTTAGCAACACCCTAACAACCACCCAGAACACCATGGCAACGCCTAGGAACCACCAAGAAAACTGCCTAGCAACTATCCGGAATACCTTAGAAACACCCTAGCAACTACCCAGAACATCAGCTAGCAGTCTATCTGACTGACTATAACCTTTAGCTCTTTATACTATTTTAAACGTTCAGTCAAAGCTTTATCCAGCCAATAGGAAAGTTTGTCATTATAAAATCTCCTTTCTATAGTTTTTAATGCTGATTATTAAACAAAAAGTATTTCCCAGTTATCCATTAGAACACATCCCATTAGATAAACTGATGTTAACCAGTGTTTGAACGTACACTCCTCTGGACTTTGTCCACCGCAATGCTTCTCTCATCCCGGGTGTTATAGTTCTGAACAGCTTCGTTGTACGTCCTCAGAAAGGTGCCTTTGATCTGAGGGAACACACACACACACTCCATCAGATGTCACCAGTACAAGGCCTCATAGAGCGAGACAGATGGAGATCCCCGCTGGAGAACCTGCGTGCGCATGTCTCACCTCATGACGGAAAACAAAGCCCGAGATGCCAGCGACCAGCTCTGCCAGGAAAACCAGAGACAGGAACATGGCGTACTACAGACAGAGAGACACACATTAGGGCCAGTGTAAAATCTGCTTCCTGAAGCTGAACCAGCGGCGGGCTCTCACCAGTTTGAGCATCCATGGACTCCCGCGGCACGTGGCGAAGCATCCGAACAGCCCGAACACGATGATCGTAGTCCCGGTCCCGATGAGCACGTAGGGAGCATTGGTGGAGTTTTCAGCGATCAGAGAGATGTACGGACCCAAAATGAACTTCCCCCATAATCCCACAGCCAGCAGGACCGCCCCCGTGATCTAGAGAGAGAGAGAGAGAGAGAGAGAAAAACATCTGAACTTTTATCGTTAAACCCTTCTGGTGAGTACTTGCTACCATCTAGTGGACAACACGTAAACATAGCAAAACAATTTGATCACAATAAAGGAAATATTGATTCTGATTAATCAATAATGACATTATGTGTTTGAATATTTAATTATAATGACACCAATTTGAATAATTTGCCAATTTTTTATTAGCAGCATTGGTCTTGTATGTTAAATATAAAAATATTTAACTATTGAAACCAATTTTCTATCATTGAAAGTTGACATAAAATAAAACATTAATATTAGTGCTGTCAATAATCGCATCTAACATAAAAGTTTGTAAAAATATACACACATATATTATATATTTACAAACTTTATGTTAGATGCGATTAATCGTGATTAATTGATTTGACAGCACTAAATATGAGAAGACCTTAAACTTGTTATATAATGGCAAGTGTTAAAGTACCAAACTGTAAATAAATAAAAATAAACGAAATATAAATATAAAAACCGAATACAAATAACAAAAAATACATAAAATTATTACAATTTAAAGTATTAAAAAAACTAAACTAGTACTTCCTATTAGCTGTGCTAGTTTCATGTTTTATAGTAAATAATTTAAAATAATTGAACTTTAAATCAATATCTCGAATGTCCTTAAATCTGTAACATTAAAATGTTCAGATTTGTTTTGTGCTTTACATATGAAACTGTTGTGATTAGTTTTAGTATCTACTGATTAGTATTCTGATTTCTGAAAGTTTTATATACGCTCATTGGCTTAAATAATTGTATTCATATATGAAAACAAATATTTTTTTTTGGTAAGATCGTACATAAAAGCACAAATGTAACGATTTGTCAAAAGATACATTAATAAATAGGAAAAGACATCACAAAAGTTGTTTTCAAGATTTAAAAATATATGTAAACATTTTTAAAACGAGATGTTTTCAGAAAGTATATCTTTAAAATAAATGTAGAATAAAAGTATATAAATTATACAAATGTATATAAAAGTGTATAATACATGTAATAAAACTCCTGATTTTAAATAAAATGTTTCAATATTTTTCAAAGCCTAAACCTCAGTAAAAAAAAAAATATTTTAATTTTCTAAAAAGCAATTTGTTAAGCCTACATTTTAATCACACAAATATGTACTTTAAACAACTGTGCACATGTGAGTTTAGTGTGTTAACCAGAAGAGGGCGCTGGTGTATTTATCTTCTCCATCACTAGAAGGTTCTGTGAAACGCGGCACTCATTGAAGGGTGGAGGATGTCACGTAATATATGATCTACATCGGCCTAACGGACACGAATGTTGAACTCTTCTCATGAAAATAGCCTAAATAAACCTCATGAAAGATATGTATGTATCTAAGTACGTTTAATTTCTCCTGCACAACACACAAAATATAAAAAGAGCAGACAAAAAAATGACAACACAACAAAATTAGCTTACATTTAAGAAAAAAAGATGACAACACAACGAAAACAAGATAATATTTCTTTCTCCTAGAGATCTAAACAGTTACAAGACTTTCCATTACAAAATGTGCCATGGTATTACCATGTTTTAGACACCGTATCTCACTAATCTGGTAAACATATGCTAATTTTGTAGAATGATTAGCATATTCAAATGCAACGTTGTTTGCCTGATATTTGAATATGCTAATCATTCACGTTATTAAATTAAGAATTTTAATCATCTTTCCTTGAGAAACTAGGCGAAATTATTGAGTATCGGCTGTTGAGATCAATTCTCTCAGTGTTTATTAAGTTTTTATCAGCAGTCTGGAAGGCCGGCGGGAGAAAGTCGCCTTTGGCTTGTGTTGAACCAGTTTAAACGGCTAGAGGACGGATCACAGATTCAACATGACGGACTGAACATAGATCAGCAGGACATTTCAGCATGAAATCATCACTGAAATCATGTCTAAAAATTCCTGACTAACATCCACGCATCCGACATGAGCATTAGCGTGGTGCTAGCGAGCGCACACAATGCTACCCACAGAAATGGCCATGAATATGTGAACCCAACATCCTACTCAGAACAGCAGCGCTAAGATGCCGTGAGCTTGCCACCTCTGAAATAGTCTGGCTCTCACGGATGTGCTAATGATGGTGTGAAGAGCTGTAGCGGCACACGCAAAACCCAAAACCTAGCGAGCTGCTGCCTTGGTGTCTACTGTCTCCATAGGCAGATCCCAAGTTCGGAGGCAGCATCTAAACAGGAACCTAGTAAGTAATTCATGCTCTACATGGGAAGCATCATATACATAGATAGAGTTCGTGTTAGCATGTAAATAAGCTAACAGTGCAACAAAATGATACTCAAATTGACAAAAAACACATAGCAAAATATACATAAACAGGCAAATATGTGAAATACTGCCACAGTACTTTTTGTCATTAGCATGTTGTAAGCTAATGCAAAATCCGTCACTTTTTTCATTAGCTAACTTCATGATACTCTGAATATACAGCACACTAAATTGGCTAAAATTAAAAAAAAAAAAATTCGATTTAAAAACAAATTAGTAGACGTAGTACCATGCTTTCTAAGACATATGCCATGCTAATTCCACATTTCAATATATAGCCTATAAAAGTGTATTAAAATCATATCCAAAATATTGTCTCACTATTTTTTGATGGTAACAAGTTATCAAAAGTATATATTTTTTGTAAGTGGATGACTCAAATTAGTAAAAAGAAAAAGTACTGCAAATACAAATAGTGACAAAAAATGTTTTACATGATAAATACCATGTTTTTGGGGCCTATACCATGCTAAGACCACATATATTAGCTAAACAAATGTTTTTTTATTAAATTAGAACATTTTGTTTGGTCAACACAGTTGCATGACGATGCCTTAAAATGCTTTAGGTAGACAGCGCACTAGGTTTGAGAGGTACCGAAAGTTTTGTCCACACTTAATAGCACCACCATCTTGTCATTCAGACCATGTCCACCCTCGCACAGAGGACACAGTGTCCCGTCTCCATCTCACACTGAGACACAGAGAGACGGCGAGAGAGAAGGAGAAAGTGCACAGATGGTGTGACTCATCAGGGATTCGAGAGAGAGAGAGAGAGAGAGAGAGAGGGGGGGGGGGAAGAACTTTCAGGAACGAAAACGTAAAGTGCGAAATACTTTGAAATCCCTCGATAACTCTTTGACAGAAAGCTCTCCTGTCTTTTATTTAAAAGCTGGAGATGTGTGCCACCCACACACAGAGGTATCTGGATCTGCTTCCTTTGTCCATTACGATGATGGTCCTAAAAATAGGCTAAATATAATGTATATTACTTTCATTGGATTTTTTTAAAAGGATGAAATATGGGTAATTTCATGAGACTCAACCAGATGTTCCTGGAAGGACAGAGACAATGCAATACTGAGCATCTTTCTTTATACGTAAAGAATGAAAGAAAAGAACAGAACTTGTGTTTCAGTGTAAAGTCTGGCAAAAGGATATACATTATTCATCCGTCGCCATGTGTCTGTTAAACAAAACCCTGAGGAAACCTGCAAGATCACTCCACCAAACTTTAAAAAGACAAAAACAACAACAAAACTACTAATGCGCTTTCTTTTCGAGGTTTTATCAGTTCATGTATTCCCTGGGAATCAAAGCCATGACCGTGGTGTAGCTCGGAGTCAGTTTTCATTTCCCCCTGGAAGAGCCGACATTAAACCGGATCTCAGCCGCACGTTTCTGAACGTCTCAGTTAGGAGACGCTGGCTTTCTGTCTCCTGACACTCGCATTTGTCTGCTAACGAAACGTGAAGAGTTCATTTCTTCAAATGAATGGCAAATTGATGCGGCTCGGCGGCGTTCGTCTTTGATATGTCAGCGACGCCTCGAGTTACACACAATCTAGAGCTTAAAAAAGACTAAATCTATTATAGCTCTCGTCATTGAGGAAATAACACTCCACGACAGCAGAAGAGGCGGCTGCCATGGCAACGCTTCCATATTGACATGCAAATTCCATGCTTTACTTTGGCGTTCTCAAATATGCATATGCATTTTAAATATTAAGAATCAGGGAGCAATACCAGACATGAATTAGCATATAGAGTCAGAATTCTCTCGGTTTACATTTACACAGTGGAAAAAGCAATTAAAAAGAATAAAAATACTCCCGCTCATTATATATTTACCAATTTCTATAAATAAGATATGCTCAATAAAGTTCAGAAAATGAGAGGAGTGAGAGAACAGAGAGGACAGAGAAGAGTGAGAGAACAGAGAAGAGTGAGAGAACAGAGAAGAGTGAGAGAACAGAAGAGTGAGAGAACAGAGAAGAGTGAGAGAACAGAGAAGAGTGAGAGAACAGAGAGGAGTGAGAGAACAGAGAAGAGTGAGAGAACAGAGAAGAGTGAGAGAACAGAGAAGAGTGAGAGAAGAGAGAAGAGTGAGAGAACAGAGAGGAGTGAGAGAACAGAGAAGAGTGAGAGAACAGAGAAGAGTGAGAGAACAGAGAAGAGTGAGAGAACAGAGAAGAGTGAGAGAACAGAGAAGAGTGAGAGAACAGAGAGGAGTGAGAGAACAGAGAAGAGTGAGAGAACAGAGAAGAGTGAGAGAACAGAGAAGAGTGAGAGAACAGAGAAGAGTGAGAGAACAGAGGAGTGAGAGAACAGAGAAGAGTGAGAGAACAGAAGAGTGAGAGAACAGAAGAGTGAGAGAACAGAGAAGAGTGAGAGAACAGAGAGGAGTAAGAGAACAGAAGAGTGAGAGAACAGAGGAGTGAGAGAACAGAGAGGAGTGAGAGAACAGAGGAGTGAGAGAACAGAGAAGAGTAAGAGAAGAGTGAGAGAACAGAGAAGAGTGAGAGAACAGAGAAGAGTGAGAGAACAGAGAAGAGTGAGAGAACAGAGAAGAGTGAGAGAACAGAGAAGAGTGAGAGAACAGAGAAGAGTGAGAGAACAGAGAAGAGTGAGAGAAGAGAGAAGAGTGAGAGAACAGAGAGGAGTGAGAGAACAGAGAAGAGTGAGAGAACAGAGAAGAGTGAGAGAACAGAGAAGAGTGAGAGAACAGAGAAGAGTGAGAGAACAGAGAAGAGTGAGAGAACAGAGAAGAGTGAGAGAACAGAGAAGAGTGAGAGAACAGAGAAGAGTGAGAGAACAGAGAGGAGTGAGAGAACAGAGAAGAGTGAGAGAACAGAGAAGAGTGAGAGAACAGAGAAGAGTGAGAGAACAGAGAAGAGTGAGAGAACAGAGAAGAGTGAGAGAACAGAGAAGAGTGAGAGAACAGAGAAGAGTGAGAGAACAGAGAAGAGTGAGAGAACAGAGAAGAGTGAGAGAACAGAGAAGAGTGAGAGAACAGAGAAGAGTGAGATAACAGAGAAGAGTGAGAGAACAGAGAAGAGTGAGAGAACAGAGAAGAGTGAGAGAACAGAAAGGAGTGAGAGAACAGAGAAGAGTGAGAGAACAGAAAGGAGTGAGAGAACAGAGAAGAGTGAGAGAACAGAGAAGAGTGAGAGAACAGAGAAGAGTGAGAGAACAGAGAAGAGTGAGATAACAGAGAAGAGTGAGAGAACAGAGAAGAGTGAGAGAACAGAGAAGAGTGAGAGAACAGAAAGGAGTGAGAGAACAGAGAAGAGTGAGAGAACAGAAAGGAGTGAGAGAACAGAGAAGAGTGAGAGAACAGAGAAGAGTGAGAGAACAGAGAGGAGTGAGAGAACAGAGAAGAGTGAGAGAATAGAGAAGAGTGAGAGAACAGAGAAGAGTGAGAGAACAGAGAAGAGTGAGAGAACAGAGAAGAGTGAGAGAACAGAGAAGAGTGAGAGAACAGAGAAGAGCACTTTGATGAGAAGGAGAAGCGAGAGGAAACAAGAGGGCGCAGGAGAAAAGCCATCCTGCTCTTTGCATATCAAATGCCTGATCAAAGCCGCTGTTGTTCTGTGGCCTTGAATCTGCTCAAAGGGAACGTGTGTGTGTGTGTGTGTGTGTGTGACCACAGCACCAGAACAATTACAGGCTCTGCATTCAGCATCTCCTGCTTGATATCACATCTCTGGTTTCATATAAAGTGAAGCTAATTTCTTCATTACTGACACCCAAATCACTGACATCACTGGCCCCAATCTAGATCACATGATGGATGATTGTACGTGTCAAAGAGTTTTAAAAACTAGGTAATGAATACATAAAAAATAAAATCACAAGGGGATCATAAATAAATAGGCAAATAAATAATAAATAAATAAAATCATATGGACAACATCAATTAAAAATTATAAATAAAAATAATAATGTATAAAATAATTGAATAAATACATCCCAAGGGGATCATAAATAATTAAATAAATGTAAAAAATCCCAAGGGGATCATAAATAATTAAATAAATGTAAAAAATCCCAAGGGGATCATAAATAAATTATAAATAGATGAAAAAAAGTAATCACAAGAGGATTATATATAAAAAATATATAAAATAGTTTAATACAATTTATATGATTGAATGCATTAAAGGGTTAAATGTCAGGAGTTTTCAAACTGGGATAAAAAAAAACTAATTTTGTTAAAATAAAATAAAAAAATGTCTTGAAATATTTAGTGTTATATTAAAATGACAGCATGTTGTTTCTAAAATTAAATAATAAACTATATTAATTATATATATATTTAGAAAAAGTGAAATGTATTCAAATTAGTGATAATAATAATATATTTTTACCCTTTTTTCTTTCTATTAAGTTGATGTCACTATTAATTCCCAAATCTCTGACCCTCGAACTGTTGAAAGTACTGACCCCAGAACTTCAACTCGCTGACTCCAAACTGAAACAAAACATCAGATGTGTCCTTCCGTCTTACTTTCAACCAACTTTCCAAACCCCAGCAGTCTTTTGTTTCATAAACAAGTCTCATAATCCACTAAGAGCATTAAAAACATCAGTCTCACACTGAACAGACTGAAAACATGAGCGATCCAATCACGTCATCACTGTAAGAAGATCCCACAACTCATCAACTCCGGGATATTCGAGCAACACAAATGTTCATCCAACCGTCCGAGATCGGTATCCACGGCAACAGTAATCCCCAATACTGTCTGTAATCTCAATCCACCAATGTCAAAACAAACAGACTTTCGAGTCCGACTCTTCTGAGGCCAATATCTTTAATAATTTAACCAATATCTCTTTCATAAATGTTTTTTTTATTTATAATCTGTCGTATGTTTCTGTATTAAATGCCTTTACGTTAAAAAAACGACAGGTGGGGGAAGAATAGCCGTCACAAAATGGCGAAGGCTTGGTTTATGAATAATAATTAGGTTATGCAGAAAAAATTTAATATGGTATTTTACCGTTTAGATAAATAAATTGTCTATTTCAAGGGTTTTCAAAATTGGGTCAAAAATGTTGTAAAAAAGGTCAAATAAATCAAATCACAAGCAGATCATAAATAAATAAAAATAAAATCACAGTATTGAATAAATAAATCAATAAAATCAATGGAATCAAAAATAAGAGCGTATGATCGACTGCTGACATCTTTCTTCATGACTCCTAGATGTCTGGCTGATACACGATGCTTTTCTTTCCACTATATCAAACAGACTGTGAGAGTTTAGACACACACACACACACACACACACACACACACACACGACTCCCAAACAACAGGTTATTCTCACACGTCAGGGCAGAGTTTGCTGCTGTGGCACTTTCTCTCTCGTACGCTCAAGCTGGGAAAAGCATCTGGTCGCACAGGGGCTCCGGGACAAATAATACAGAGAGACCCCAGAACAACAAAGCTCACAGTCGGACACTTCCTGTTTGACGTCCATCTATGAGAAAAGATCCACAGATTGTCGCCTTTGCAGTTTTTTTTTCTCAGTGATACTGCGTCTTAACTGTTATTTTATCCGCTTTCTAGTCATTCGAGTGGATAAAAAATACTAAGTAAAATGTTATAAATATATACGATATATATCTAAACGTTTACCAAATAAACTGATTGAAACTATTAATTATAATTTAAAACAATTAATATTGTACTCAAATTATTTTATATTTTTCATCTGATTCCATTATTTCTTATTCTTATTCCCTCCTCGTTCTAGCTTGTACTATTCTAGACAACATTTGAAAGTTTATATTACTATCATATTACCTCTATATTGTGTTTTTACAATGTTATTACTACTATAAATCACATGTTCTCCTCATTCGTAAGTTGCTTTGGATAAAAGCGTCTGCAAAATGAATACATTTAAATGTGAATGTTGCAAAATGACTACGTTGTTAACCCCTTGCGACACCCTGTTTGAAAACCCCTTTTATTAACTATTTTCCCACCACTGACACAATTTTCCAGCAATCCGGCAGGGGGCGCTATTACGCATCTTTTGAAAAAGTACTGAATCTCGGGTACAAAAAA
Source organism: Phoxinus phoxinus (assembly GCF_949152265.1). Taxonomy (NCBI): domain Eukaryota; kingdom Metazoa; phylum Chordata; class Actinopteri; order Cypriniformes; family Leuciscidae; genus Phoxinus; species Phoxinus phoxinus. The sequence goes on along the minus strand of NC_136895.1, from coordinate 20,458,809 downwards.
CAAGCGAAGAAGAAGCAGAAACAAGCGATAGAAGCATTGCTTACGCACATGTAAAACATCAAAGATTAAACAGTATATAAATTATAACTGCCAAAGTTACTGAATGAAATATCGACCAAGGACGAAGTACAGTACTGTGAAGCTTTGATGGACTCGATACTCAATACAAAAACACAATTTTCTCAGCGTTTTGTTCAAAATGTTGCTTTAAAAGTTAATCAATTTGACTTTTTTTGTAAACCACTTGCAACCCTTTGAAAATCCTTTTTATTAAAGGTGCAGTATGTAATATTTACAGCTAGTGGTTAAAATGGGTACTGCAGTCCAAATTCTAAATATTGAAGAGAGTTGTTCCTCCCGCCTCCTCGTCCTCAGACTCGCTGCTCACATGGGTTGCCAGATTGAGGACACGCAACAAGAGTGAGCGCCATTAACAACGGAAGACGACGTTTTAATATGCTCCCGTTCATAGAGATTTAGATGGATGCCGAGGCTTAGATCGGGTAGAATCTGCGATCTCTGACCTAGTTTGTGTGCTGGCTTCCATCACAATACGCTGTGTTGAAATACTATTGGGTGAACTGGGAGTGGGCGAGATCACACACACCAAAACAAAAACAGACATTCTGACACAGAACGCACATTTTTAAAGTAGAATAACTGGCTGTAACATTGTTTTTCAGAGAAACGAGTATGTAAATGTAACGTTTCTTAAATATCTGCAAACATATTATGGTATTTTTATGCTTTATTACGGTCAAAAAAATTACATACACATCCTTTAAAATAGCAATAAAAAAATTATACATCTTTTTTTTGGGTTAACCCCTTTTGGCACCATGTTTGAAAACCTCTTTTATACACAGTGCACATTAGCTGTGATCAAATTCACTAATTTTCGTCCACTTTCCCTATATAGTGCACTTCCATATATGTTCAGTGCATATGTTAAACCCAAAAAGATTGACAATCACATAAAGTAAAATCCCACAATATTACCATAATCTATCTTGTTTTTCTTCCCTTCTTCCTAAGAGTGTTGTCATACTTGAATTGTGCCGGCTCAGATTGAGGCGGTAATTTTCCCTTGTCTTCCACTCCATTGCTCTCTCTCTCTCTCCTGGCCATTAGAGTGCCGTACATCATCATGATCCACTGCGGCTCGTCGATAAGTGCTGTTTGTTCTGAGAGCGCTGGTTAGACGGCCCGCCGCAGGTTTAATGGCCGTCTACAGCTGTCAGAGGCGCTGGCCTTTCAGCCTCATTCTCTCCCGCTCCGTTTCTGGGAAATGTTGGATCAAAGTCCGCGGGAAACAGCCAGCGAGAGTCAGCGTCTATATGACACTGTCTCGCGGCTAAAAGGTCCATCTCATTATTCACAGAGTCAACTGACAGGGAAATAGAGGCTGTCGGCGGCTTAAATCAGAACGATCTGTCCAAGACTAAATTGACTGTCTCTGGCAGTTAGCTGGAAACAACGGACGGATGTGTGGATAGATAAATCGGAGGAATGGTGAAAAATAAAAGTGGAAACAGAAAGAGATAAATAACTCTTTTCTGAATAAAAGAAAGTGAATTTGAGGTTTTTTTTCACAGTGCATACGTTTAACAGAGCAGGAAATGAGAACGCTAATGCTAATGGGGTGCTATCTCATTAATACTAATCATGACCCTAAGTAACAAACTTCACCAAGTCACTTTGTTGTGCTTTGAACACATTTACACACAATTATAATGGTTGTTTGAGTAAAAAATGTATCTAAAAATCCTAAAAGCAAGATCATTGTGAAAAAAGTGCACTTAATTGTATTGAAAGTGCACTTAGTGTATACTTCAAATCTTAGAAGTACATTTTTAAATAACTACTATAAAGAGTACACTTTCATTAACTCACTTAGAGGGTTAGTTCACCAAAAAAAGGCAAATGATCCCATAATCTATTCATCCTCAAGCCATACTTTCTTCTTTCAGCCAAACACAATCGGACTTAGGCTATATTTAAAAAACATCCTGACTCTTCCAAGCTTTATCATTGAAGTGAATAGTAACTGAGATTTTGAAGCCCAAAAAAGTGCATCCATCCATCATAAAAATTATCCATAAGGCTCTAAGGGGTTAATAAAGGCCTTCTGAAGCCAATCAATGCATTTTTGTGAGAAAAATATCTATTTTTATAACTTTATAAACTATAATCACTGGCATCCAGTAACAACCGTATGTGAGTCTAGTTCCAGAAGAGTGACCTCGGACCTGATGCAAAGTTACTCAACATAACAGCTAATACAAATAAGTTAGCAAAACAAACAGGCAACAAATTTTTTTATTACTGTACAAAAAAAAAAACGTGCTACGTGTAAACACATAGCACATAGCGTGCCGCTAACAGATAGCAAACATTTAGCATACCTTTACCAATGAGCGTAAAGCTGCTAATCGCAAACACAAGCATCTATTATGTGATTATGAAATTACATATAGAGATGTAGGCCTATTTAAATCCTACTTAAAGGGATACTTCACCTCTGGAAAGATGAATGAATATTTAAAATTGGTCATTTATGTAGAATTTTAAATTATTTTTGAATTTGGAGCCTTCTAGACTGAGAAAAGCCAGAAAATGTATTTTTGGCTCATGTGGATGTGTATTTTGATGTCGCCCAAAATGTCCGGTATTCTGCTTTTGCGTTCTACAGTCGCCATTCATCATGTTTACTGTGGCGAGCAGGACAAGGCTGAGGGCCGCGGGAGAACGACGCAAGGCCGGTGGCGTGATTACTGATGAGCGTGCGGCACCTGTGAGACGCACCGGCCTCGTATCTCTCACGGAGGAGCGGGAATTTTCTTAGCAATGCTAAAACGCACATCAACCGATCACTTGTTTAGCGTTCATGTAAACACTACATTCAGATTCACCAATCGGAATGAATTCAGTTAGATTGAAACAAAAGGTGTGCATGTAAACAATGAATGGCTAAGACTTTAAAAACACATAAATCTCATCTCAGGGGGATATGAGGCAGAGGGGAGCATGGTAATTCGAAAATAATACTGGCTTTCTACTGATACAAAGCTTAATGCTAAATCCTGAAGTATCCCTTTAAGTATCCATTTAATGGCAAATAACATGCGATTAAGTGTCTGAAAATGTTACATTCAGTTCAGACTTAAATATAATCTTTTAAAGTATATTATTTCTGTAATAAGTACTATTTAGTACACAGGAGATCATCATTAGCAAATTATTTATGCTTCAAACAACAACACTAATGGGGTGGGGTGGTTTCTCTTTGGCTTTGGTCAATAAGCAACCTCTAGCAACTGCATTATGCACTAAAAACCATTTAGCACAACTTAGCAATAGCATAATGCTCTGGTAGGCACTCAAGACACACTGTTTTTTTACAGGCTAGTGTCACTCACATTTTCTATGGAAACCGTAAAATCTAATTTAAAATAAATCCAGGATAAGGAAATAATAGAGACTGTTTCTCATTGGCTCAATGTGTCAGAACATGCTTGCTAACTGCAAGGCAACAACTCAGATGATCCTAGCATGCTCAAAGTTACTCAACATTACAGCTAACACAAATTAGCAAAACATACAGATTACTGTACAAAAAATGAAACCTGTGCTACGTGTAAACCTGGCGGTATGTGCTGCTAACGCATAGCAAACCTTTCCCCGTGAGCGTAAAGCTGCTAATCGCAAACACAAGCATCTAGCACCACGACTCAAGCTAGCGGCTAATAATAGCCCCTCTTTCATTAACAGGCCAGTGTAAAACTACTCACGGTGTCATTCCAGGATAACAGGACCTTTAGACAGGAATTCCAGTCACCTTTAAATTCCACAGTCGGAAACTAATTAGGAATAATCCAGGAATGCAGACCGGAGAGTCTTTTCAAAGACTTTATCGAGATGTTTAATTATGCAAGTCAAAGACATTACCATTCATATACACTATTAAAAAATAGTTTTATTCATTATTACCCAAATTACTTTTTTTTCTTCTTCTTTTTTTTTATTATCAATTGACATTTTATCAGTTGGTAATTGACATTTGACATGGACATTTAATAAAAAACACTTCTTTCTTTCTTTCCTTCAGAAATCCTTCTAATATGCTGATTTGCAGCTAAAGAAACATATAATCAAATGCTGAAAATATTGCTTTATTTTTTTTGTGGAAACCGTGATGCATTTCTTTCCTGGATTATTTTATGAAATTAAATGTACTTTTCTGGGGTGGCTTTCTTTCACTGGTTGTCAGCAGCAACATTTAACAGATTTCCCATCCATCAACACACATAATCAGAGCATATCGTTCAGACTTCCAGACGAGGATTTACAAAAAAAAAAAAAAAAAATCCCTCATCCGCCACTAAACGCCCTCAGCACAACGCCAAACAGGACGTTACTGGAGGACACGGACACTTTTAAACGACTTTAGGCAATTGGAGACTAATCCCGGTAATAAATCAACATCTGAACCTACTGAATGTAACTCACAGAATCAGAATTTGGCCTTTGCAATCCTCAATCAAATTTCCTTGCCAACAAACTCATCCAGAACCAATCAGACCCCAATTCAATTTCATTTCCATTTGAGGTTGAATCTTCCTTTCTGATGGGTCATGCCATCCTCAAGAGGATCGGACACTCTTTTAGCGTTTGTTCCCTTACTGTTTACAAAACCACAATGAGTGTTTGATTCAGATAATAAAGGCAGAGATCATGTTTCCTAGCGCTTAAGACCAATCCCAGCGGGAAAACGTGTTTCTGTTCTGGATGTTTACCAAACTGGAGTCTGAAACGGGCTGAATTCACTCGTGGGAATACACTGATTCCTGAAACTTCATTCTTGATTTTTAGAGAAATATTGTCTATTTCTGGTATTGCATTGATATAAACTGGTCTCTGATGCTCCTCACCTGTGAAGCAGCCGGTATCATGGATGAGCACCTGGTCAGCTAACAGTCAAGAGTGTCTTAAGCTTCCTTTAATAGGATTCAAGCCTGGATTATACCAACCCAGTCATTTAGAGAGGCCTACGGATCTGTGAAGATTTAACTGGCTGAGCCGTATCACTTTACAGGACTCATGAATTAATGAAAACAGAAAAGTAATACTACTGTATGAGAAACATATACCAATATAAATAAATAAAAAATATAATTAAAATGAATATTTAAAGAGCCCCTATTATGCTATTTTCAAGGCCCCTAATTTTGTTTTGGAGGTCTCCTACAACAAGTTTACATGCATTCAAGGTAAAAAAAAAAAAAAATTCTCATAATACATTGCCGCATCATCTCATTTTTCACAGTGTGTGAAACAGTTCAATAAAGGATTCAGTCTCTCTAAACTCCTCCTTTCCGAGAGCCTACTCTGCTCTGATTGGTCAGAGACGGACCGGTCTGTTGTGATTGGTCTACTCTGCTCTGATTGGCCAGATGGCCCAGTCTGTTGTGGTCTACTCTGCTCTGATTGGCCAGATGACCCAGTCTGTTGTGATTGGTCTACTCTGCTCTGATTGGCCAGATGGCCCAGTCTGTTGTGATTGGTCTACTCTGCTCTGATTAGTCAGACGGCCCAGTCTGTTGTGATTGGTCTACTCTGCTCTGATTGGCCAGACGACCCAGTCTGTTGTGATTGGTCTACTCTGCTCTGATTGGCCAGACGACCCAGTCTGTTGTGATTGGTCTACTCTGCTCTGATTGGCCAGATGACCCAGTCTGTTGTGATTGGTCTACCGCTTACAGGTGCATCGGACACCAAACGTCATTTATCATATCTGAATTTCAGCTCCGGATCTTCCTCAGCACTTGATACACAGTGATACGAACAGTAGCGATGGTGTCGTTTTTATTTTTACCGTATCAATTCAAACACGAGTCCTCATCCTTTTGAAGTGCAGCAAAGTGGATTGGCAGTGCGAAAGTGTCTTCCCAACATATTGACAACACAAACAAAACTCTTCCAGTCTCAGCTACAACTACAGTGTTTGAGGGTCAAAGTAGATGTTGTTCGCAGGCAGTCAATGAAGACCATCGGCTTGCATTATGCAAAAGTGTGACAAACCTACGTAGTTCCGTGCAGGAAGACTGGAATTACTGACGACTCGTTTCAGGGAGTTCAGAATCCTTACCGTCTTTTGGGAGACGATATCTTTCTTCATTTATCTGCACTTTGATCTTTGAAACTTTGCAGACCTTTTACTTTCACAAACAACTAGCTATATTACACACTACATGAATGGAAATATTCAAAATAGCATAATAGGGGCACTTTAATCATAATAATATTACAATAACATCCAAGTGGACAAGATTTTAAAAACAACAATTAAAAAAAAGAGGTTTGTAATGAATACTAATGAAGGTAATTACAATTTACATCTACATTACATTCGATTTTCCACTTCACAAGGGAAAAAAACAAGCTTTATTTTAAACTCACAATTATTTCAATATTACTTTTAGGGCTGGGCGATAAAACGATAACGATAATTATCACGATATAATTTTTCTCGATAAAACGATATCAAGAGTTCGATAAATATTCGATAATGTTTTTGCGCCAAAAGCGGAACGAATCTCATTTGAACCGCGCGCCACACGGACCGTTTATCCGCTCGGCTCAAAGTCCAAACGGCAGCGCAGCGCGAGCTCACTCGAGCAGACGCGTTTACTCTGATCGGTCTCGGTCACTAGATCCAGTGAGAAGCGCTTGAATTCAGCGAGGAACACAAATGTCTCAGTGATTTAAACCAGTTTAAAGGCAGATGAAGCGGCGCTGACGAACGGGAGAAACACAGTGCGCAGCGATACAGTCAGAAGCTTTTCCGTCGACACATTCCCATCATTTACCACGGATTTAACGTTACTGTAACGTTAGCCTAGTAATATTAACTGCACCATGAAATGTGGGATATATATATATTGAATTGTATAATATTATTAATGTAGACAATGTATTAAAGGACTAATGGAATATAATTACAGTTTTTAATAATGTATTTAGGCTACTGGTTTTCATAAATACCATAGAAACCATAAAGTTACATTTTATCTGTGGTTATCATGATCTAAATGCATGATGCTGGCTGACCAATGGTTAATTTTAATAAAACTAAAGAATATTACATTTGACCAAATAAAAATAATGTTGTTACTTTTTTTTAACAGATGTTACTGTTTTTGTTAATGAACATAAATTGTATAAAGTAAATCTGCATCCTAACTCAAGCTAATACTACTGAAATAAAGATATTTATTTTGTTAAGGAAAAATGACAAATGTTTGAATGTTCTACCTCGGATTTGTGAAATGTTCACCTGTTTGGCAAGTGTTTGTCATGATATGTTCTGACAATAAAGATTAGTTTAAAAACACAACGCTCTGGTTTCTACAGCTTTCACTTAGGAGTACAAATCTGTCTTTAAACTTTAAATAAATAAAGATTTGACATTTATCGATAATTATCGATATCGACTGATATAAAAAAAAATATCGTGATATTTTTTTTTGGCCATATCGCCCAGCCCTAATTACTTTCACAAAATATTTTTTATTTTTGAGTTGGAACAGATGTCCAATAAGTTTATTGGACAGTCTTAAGACAAAGGAAGTCACTTTAAAGGCCCAGGTACAATGTGAACGCAAAGAGAACTGGAATTTGATTTAGTTAATTCACGTTAGGGTGAAAGAGGTGTACATTTGGCAACTATTATAAATGAAAACAACGTCAGAACGGGACATAATTTGCTCACAATATAAGTTATTAAATGTTTATCAATTCAGAGTTCAAATCCCAATTTTTGTCAAAAAAATCTGATTTTTTTGGTCAATTTCTTTTGACCAAACTGTTCTGCTTTAAGCGCTTAACACAAGTTTGCTTTCCTTCAGATTTGACAGTGAAGTTGTATCTGAATAAATCTGAATAAAGTGGTTTGATCACTCCACCTCTGCATTCCAGAGGGAACGATAACACTGAAAAGAATACACAAGACAAAATATTAACAAGCTTAAGGAGAAACAAACAGAACATCGGCGCTAAGCGTCGACGTCTCCACACTTGAAAGGACAGAATATATCAGCAGCACTGCAGTATTCAACACTGCTCTCATTTCCATAATAACACCAAAGGCCACTGGGAAAACTGGACCAGACGAGTTTTTAATTGTCTGTTTGTAATGAACAGGGGCCGTATTCACAAAGAATTTTAAGGCTAAAAGTAGCTCCTAACTGGCGAATTTAGGAGCAACTCCTAAAAATAATGGGCGTGTCACTCCTAACTTTAGGACTCCTAATTTTTTTCACTAAGAGTAATTCACGAAGCATTTTAGCCCTAAAAGTAGCACCTAAGTCTGGGACAGCTTAAAAGAAGTCAAGAGGACTCCTAACTCACTAAGACCTATTCACAACGGGTCTTAAAATCGCCGCGCGACGCAGTGTGTTGGAGACACTCAATGACACGGAGTTATTACAAAGATACCGCCTTAACCGTGAGGGAATACTGTGTTGTGGATCTTGTGAGGGATGCAATAACAGCGGCAACTAATCGCAACAACCCAATCAGTGCCGAATTGAAATGTTTGATAACACTTCGCTACCTGGCAACGGGGAAAATGTAATGCCGACGATCTAGCGATATCCCAGCCATCGGTAAGCAGATCCATCCACCAAACCATCAATGCACTCTGTAGACCCCATATTATTCGACAGTTCATAAGTTTTCCTTTGGACATTCGCCAACTCCAAATAAACAAAGCCAGCTTTATGGATATTGCCGGTGTGCCCGGAGTGGTCGGTGCTATAGACGGATCGACACATATTAAAATAATTGCACCACGTCAGGATGAGGACGTGTTTGTGAATAGAAAGAAAACACACTCCATCAATACCCAGATTGTGTTCGATGCAAACTTCACAATTCTCGATGTTGTATCCCAGTGCCGAATTTCCCTTTTATTATGCGTGTTTTTTTTTTTGTTTTTGTTTTTTTAGCACCAACTGGGCCAGCAGCAGTAACTGATCCTGCGTCAGTTGGGCTTTCTTTTCCGTTTTGGCGAGTTCATAATCCGCCGTCATTCAACTATTACATTACTTAAATAGGAGCAACATTTCCTTGCTTTAAGTAGTCTATTTAGGCTAATAGGATGTCAATTAACCAAGCAAGTGTTAATGCAAGTGCCGTTTTTCATTATTAGGCAAGTGGTTTTCATTAGGGTATTAGCTAGGCTACCTTAATTTAATTTAATTCACAACTTTTCTCTCTCTCTGCCTTTTTAGAATTGCACTTCACTGGGGCCTGCACAAACATGTCATTATAATGCATTTCGATGACATTATTATTATTATTTTGTGTAGGACACAGACATATTTAGATGTCGTAATTCCATGATTTGGTGCGTCTGTGTTATGTTCCGCATGATGGCCCTGTCATCTAACAACCAATCACCGTGATCATTGCGAGGAAGCTCGTGCATGAGAATTGACGTCATCCATAGCAACGAAGACTCACTCTTAGTTTAGGAGTTGTCATTTTTCCTTACTAAGAGTAGGTCTGAAAGGCGTTGTGAATAACTTTTAAGAGAACACTCCTAGCTAAAATCTTTTAGTGCGATTTAGGAGTACTCCTAGTGGTAAGATAAAATTCTTTGTGAATACGGCCCCAGGCCTGCCAATGCTAATAACACTGGCTAAGAGCAAAATAACTCAAGAGAAGGGCAACTCAAGAATCTCCAAATGGCACCAATTACAGAAGCACCAATTATACTTGTTGGTCAAATAAGTCCAATAGCACCCTTTAATTACCATAGTAATAATTAAGTACTGACGGTATAATTTCCTTTCTGACAGAATAAACACTTCTAACTAAAGGTGACGATATACTGTATTTGAACCCAAATGTGTTCAAAACTAATTAATACTTGCGGGTGGATGCTGCATATTGGCTGTGGTTGAGGAGATTTCCTCGTTCTATGTAAAGTGCTTTGAGTACCCAGAAAAGCGCTATATAAAATGTAACGAATTAATATTATTTTTATTAATTAATACAACCACAACAATTATTGTAAATCTTTGATTTGAATAGCCCTGTCCGTTAAATTGCAAAACAACATTAAAGGGGACCTATTACGCCCCTTCTTTACAAGATGTCATATAAGTCTCAGGTGTCCCCAGAATGTGTCTGTGAAGTTTCAGCTCAAAATACCCCACAGAAATGTTTTATACAATGCCCAAAGTGCCCCTTTTTGTGTGGATGCAAAAACACACTGTTTGTTTACGTGTGTGTATCTTTAAATGCAAATTAGCTTTTTCCCCCTCCCAGTTTCCAGAAGAGGGCGGAGCCTTTACAGCTCAATGACAATGTTACAGTTAGCTTAAAATTTGCTGTGCTATACTAGAATTGTTTTTTTATAGTGTAGCTACGGATAATATTTGCTTTAAATGTCTGATTATCAACAAAAAGGATAATTTAATGTACTTTAAACATTTGCTAAATGTTAGCTTTTCTTTGAGTTTCTTATCTTTACTTGTTTTGTAACAATAAGAAACACAATAACAACGTTACCGTTAGCGAAGAAACTCCACCATGAAATACTAGCAATTTTTTTATGTCTACCATTATAAATAAGGAGCTATTTTTTACTGTACATTAAAATGGATAGTTCCGGTCCTTGATTCTGATTGGTTGAGCCGCGTTCGAAGCTGTTGTAAATTACTCACAAACACACACCTGTGACCGCATTACATTAGCGTTACTGCGCAACTGCTGTTTGTGATTCTTTGTTTTTGCATGTTGCTTAGCAACCTCTTTGGAACTACATTGCTTGGCGGAGGAATAAATGTGTTATAACGTTATATTTTCTGTTGCTGGTGTTTATTTTATGAATAAAATAAATATTAAACTAAATATTTTTATGGAGTAACCGTTTTATAAAAGCAATAAGCCCCTTGAAGCCGTGTTTTACTGTGGATTTAGAACAGCTAAAACACGGCTTCACGGGGCTTATTGCTTTATTAAATATTTGCTACGTTTTTAGCTTTATTTATTTCGTAACTCTATAAAGTGCAAAGCAATTAGCACTGCAATGCAGAATAAACCAAGAAACCGAGTTTCAGATTTCCAGGAGCTTCAAATGTAAAAGTATTAATTCAAACATTGTCCTATTTCTGAGTAGTAAATTTGAAAATATGACTTCTGTGGCACAAGTTTCTTCTGTAACAATGCTTCTAGAACAAATCACAATGCTTTTCTAGCTCAAAAAGTTTTATTTGATCTTCAAACTTGCTAAACATTGCTGCAGTACGATTTTGTGATTTTTTTGATGATGCACATTCTGAATATTGCAAAAAGCAATATTCTTATCCTCCAGTGATGACAGTTTTTCATTACATTACTGACATGCAACAACAGAAGATCAATTCTAGACTTTAAATACAAGCCGAGCTGTTTCTTCGATTTTTAGGCGTTTCAATTACTTGTCCGTCTATATTTCACTCAGCAAATCGTGGCACTTTTCCATCTATTCTAATGTGTCCCTGGTTCCTTCGGTTCCCAGGAGAGAGTTTAGTGAGAACAGGATTCCCGTCGCTCACTGTGATGTTCTAGCAAGCTATTTTAAGATGCTGAGAACTCTGGGATCACACATAGACACATGCCATTCTAGGTGTGTATCAGTTACACACACACTGTCACATCCCGAGCTGACGCAATCTACAGAACATTACATGCTTAATCAATCATATTGACCCATCGGGTCTTTCCCAGGCAAACGCACACTGGGGAAAGGTGGTATTAGGTGTTGACTTTCAACCAAAGCTTTAATAATGTCGACTGCATTGAAATATGAACCGAACGGATGTACTGCAATTCTGATGCTAATTTCAGCTCTGGAGATCCAGATTTCTTTCATGGGGAACATACCGACGTCTGGGGTTTTCATCTCAAGATAATATCAGTGTTCACACCAAAGATTAGAAACGGTTCAAAGAACAAAAACAAATACATTTTATGCAGAGCATCATATAAAAGTAAAAAAAAAAGAATCTAAATCTAAATGTTCCAAAAAAGGTTACGTTTAAACGCTGGTAACTGGTTAATGATGATCTTATTCTTGCAATTTTGTCAAATTATATCTGTTAAGAATTTGTTAAAAAAAACATTCTTTTATTTCATTCTAAATCTTTTTTTTTTTTTTACACAAAACTTAAAAATAGTTTCCGGACAGAAAAACGTTTGTTCGAATCAAAGTACAATTATTATGAACCATTTCTTAAGGGATATCGATTTATTGTGGGTCCCATTTTTTTATTAACATAATTTCTTTGTCTAAATTGATTAGTCTCTCATACACCATGAAATAGCAGTAAAAAGATTTAATTTGCTGTAAGTCTACAGAAAATACAGTTTAAAGCAAAATTTGTAGTTAATTGCAAGCTCCGCCCACAACCACAGTAACACTTTATTTCAACAGTGTCATTGTTACACGTTACATGTAGTTACTAGTAATAATAACTATAGGTATTATGTATAATAACATGTAATTACCGGTAACACTAAACCAAACCCCAGTCCTAACCCTAAGTACATTAAATGTATAATTACACTGTAATATTGACACCTTAAAATGTAACCAAAAAGTGTAACCAAAATCACATTGGTCCAGATTCCAACTCCACATATTAATTATACCAAGAAAACACCCCACGTAACATTGGCTATAAAGAAACGCCATATTTGACAAAAATACGTAGAGTTAGCCAAATAACTACCGTTAACTGCTGAAGCCAGAGCCATGTGATGCCAAGACTTTCCCTGTAGAACATTTGTTGTTTCAATTTCAAAAAGTAAGTCGCCTTCAAATTTTAAGTTTAGTCAAAGTTGTACTTGAAGGTACAAGTTCTGTTATTTGAGTTGACTAAACTTAAAAATTTAAGGCAGCATGATGAACACTTATTTTTTAAGTTGAAACAACAGTTTTTTTTACAGCGTTCAAACTTGTAATTATCAGTTTGACAACATCGTTTTTTTTTTACTAGACGGAAGCTAGTAATTAAGTTAATTCCAACATGACGTGAGCGCAACATAACCATCAAACAAGTTATGATTAGCTGTGTAACTTTGTCACATTTTTGCTTTTAAGCGAGCACAGAAAAATGACTTGTCACTGGAAACGTGTTGCGTCACGCCTGTTTAACTCAAGGTGTAAGATTATCTCCTCAAATAGAGGCATGTTAACATGTGATACACAATCTAAACCGGACGGGTGTGAAACGCACTAGTTGTTTCGTTCAAAGCAACAGGCGTTGTGTCATCTGTCTTTTCCCAGTCCTGTAGGTCTGTTCCCATCTGCCTCTGGGAGAACAGAGGGTGTGAATGTGTTTGTGAGGGTCGACAGCAGGACACAGAGCTCCGTCTGTCTGCGTTCATCCAACAGAATGACCCCAACAGGCCCAGAACAGCTGACAGGAAGACCGGAGAAATGACACGGACTCCATTTTCATTTGTCACTCACTCGCTCTCTATCTAATTTCTGCCTCTCTCTTCACATCTCGCTTCATTTCTCTTGCTCGTTCAGTTTCAAAGCTCATTTGTAACTTGTGCTTAGCTGTTCTGCAAGCGCACGATTCAGTTCGGTGATGTTAATAGCGCAGAAACCATTTACTAGTGTCCTTAAAAATTGTATAATGTCCATTGTCCACTACTCCACATTAACATTATTTGAAAGAATGAAAACAAATGCTGATAAAATTTACACATTAAATGAACTACAAGTTGCTTTGGATACAAGTATGTCAAATAAATCATAATTTTTCAGTCAGAAAATACATTTTCTGTCATATTAGCTTTACTTGCACCTGTTTCGTCTCTATTAATAGCCAAATTGAGCTTGAATGCACTTTGGAAAAGCAAAATTGTGCATATATTTTAAAAATGCACATAAAAAAACGTACGTTCTCAACTGTGGTGGATAATTTTTAACTAAGAAGACGTGCATATAAACTGTGATGGAAACACATTTACCAAATAGCATAAATCCCTCAATGCGCAACTAAAACTCAGGTCACTTTGAGTCAACAGAGGATGTGATTGGATAACTGGACTAACCGGCGGACCAATCACATCGCACAGCATCTCAAATGTTGGTTTGGTCGCTCTGAAATGCCTGAGCCAAAGTTGGTCATCAAAATGGTTTGGTATAATGACCTCCCAGAAGTGTTACACATGATTGCATTCTCAAACATATAACAAAGATAACATAACAGCGTTTCGTCTGCGCGAGACGCAAGTCATATATGATGTAGGGAAAAAGAGCCACAGTTTCTTCCCTGATTGCCGCAACTTCCATTTTTGTTACAGATATTTATGCGATATTCCAATTTTGAATTAGGGATGGAAACAAATACGCTATTTCAGTGGCTTTACCACAGAGATAAACTAGATTTTGAGTCGTTTGGTAAATAAGACAAAGGCTTGCGCTGAAATACTACTAGCGAAAGTGCTGAATTGTTATGCGAATTCCCCCCTATCAGTTTGATTCTTGATTAAATGTGCTGTGTACTCTGAGGTCAACAGTGGAGTTACGCTGCGTTACGGTCCAAATGGCCTGGATTTGGGTCAGTCACCGGATCACTGTGCCGAGTGGGATTACAGACGGACGGAGAGCTAAACAGCCGCTGGTTGGTGGCGAATGTGCCACACGGCATTACTGAAGCTCCAGTGAGCACAGACGGAAATGTGATGGAGACGGTTACCTACTAACACAAACTCAGAGAGTGTTGACCTACATGAGATCTGAAGAAGCACAGCTTCAGTGCAACACAGGTACAATCAGTTGCACACAGAGCGCAATGTGTCCATTTAAAACGTTAATTCACTGCAATTTCCCATCATGCATCATTATTGTCTGAATAAAAGGAGTACTTCGAATTTTTTTTATTTTACGACTATGTGCATTTTAAAGGGATAGTTCACCCAAAAATGAAAGTTCTGTCATCATTTACTCACCCGTATGTTGTTCCAAACCTTGTATGAGTTTCTTTCTTCTGTTGAACTAAAAAGAAGATATTTTGAAGAATGTTGATAGCCATTGACTTCCATAGTAGAAAAAAATGTCTGCCTTCAACTGTCTGGTAACCAACATTCTTCAAAATATCTTCTTTTGTGTTCAACAGATGAAAGAAAGTCATACAGGTTTGGAACAACTTGAGGGTGAGTAAATGATGACAGAATATTAATATTTGGGTGAACTATCCCTTTAATAACTTGAACCTATCGCGAAAGATAGGTTCAAAGCATGACAGTCAGTTTCTGCAAAATTCCCTCAGGTAATCATCAAATATTCAGTTTTTCAATTCCTGAACGTTCACATTTCTCGCATATTTTTAATTAATTTTTTTGTACCACATCACATTACTTTTATATTGGCATCTGATGTCCAGTTGGTTTGCAAATGAATCATGTCGATTTTGCGTAATTCATCATTTACTAGTAAATTGCATGGAGCATCTGCTTGGCCAATTTCTCAATTTTTTTTAAACAATAATGAATGATAAAATGGTGTCGTAGAACATTTATCTAATTCTTAATTCTAATAATTTCTTCAGGCTACAAAACTATTACGAAAACGCTTTAGAATATCCTGCATTAGTCATTAGCAAACATTAGGTAATGCTGAACAGACTCAAAGTCAAACTACATTCAAATACATATATATTCAAATAAATAAATCAATGTTTCTAGTCCCTGCCTTAGTCTGTTCACATTTCACTGGATTTTCCAGGATTGCTAGCTTTAAATCTTTGAAAGTTGGTCTATTATTGTATTTTTAATCATGTATTTCAGATTCGTTTCGTTACAAAAAAAAAAAAAAAACTCTGGTTGGTCGCTTCACATGTTGGTCAGTCTCTTCCTTTCTAAATGGACGGTTTTTGGCCAGATTAAGCTGAAAGGTGGACCAGACTTCACGTATATATCTCCAACTATGTTCTTTTACGCAATAATGTTTGTTAATAACTTATTAATAAGTTATGTAACGCTGATAATATTGGAATCAAACTGAATGGTGGTTGGATCAGTCATCACACACACATCGATACGGGGCGGTGCCATGTTGCTACAGTTAACCGCTACTCACAGACAGAAAGCATCATGTTCATCCATGAGGATGAGGAGGCTGAGGATTGCTTCATACTCTTATGACAGAGAGATGAAGGTGACTGCAACCCTAATAAACCTGTTAAATGCTTAGAAGATGCACACATTTGGACATTAATATTCAATTCATAATTTAAAATGTGAATTAAAATTCAGTTCATGATCAATCATATTCAGCATATGACCATATTTGGGCATTAATATTAAAATGATAATTAATAATGTACATGATATGCTCATATTTGAACATTAATCATTCAGAATGCTGTGTATATGTCCATTTTTTTGGGCATTAATATTCAGTTCATAAGGAATAATGCTCTGCAAATGTCCATATTTGAACATTAATATGGATTCAATATGAATAACGTCCAACATCATCATGCACATCTCATTTTTCGTCTTAAAAACGGATTAAAGCAAGCGATTATATATTGTTTTTCATCACTGGCATCAAAATGGAAGATCGTTTATCGTATTCTTAAACAGAATCAGTGATATATACATAATACACATATTCGTGTTTCTAATGGCCTCAGAGGGGTCCAGCCCTGCCATGATGGAGATGCACTTGTTTTCCTATGGCGCAATAATGCAACAAACGCCTTATTATGGTAATAAATCAATTCAAATGCTTCATAACACGCTGCAGAAGTATTAAACGCTGAAAAACGCCAATGGTTGAGGGTCACTCACCCAGAACACGAAGGAATAGACGATGAGGAGCGTTTTGAGGCAGGTTATGACTGGTTTGGTCTCCATTCTCCTTGATGCCATGAGCGCAGTGGGTTTGTGCTGCTGTGATTCTCCGCTGCCTCTGCGCTCCAGTCACTCTAAATCCGCCTGGCCAATCAGAGGGTGAGGTACCCGGCAAAGGTCCCACCCCACTCCGACAGGCCAATCAGAGGGAGCGAAGGGGACGTTCAATCCCCGCCCTTGAAACACGACGCCCTCTGCTGGACATCACATGACAGTGACGACAGTTGCGCTAAAGGTGAGGTAGGTGCCTTTGCGTCATTGAAACAGTGATGAAAAACATATTTTCATTTCATTGACTGTCCTTTATTGGTTTTACAAGCTTTCAATCATTTGATAAACGTATAAAGTGTAATTTTAAGCATTTTATGCAAAGATCGATATCAAAAAAATAAATATCAAATATTTGATATTTATATAGGATTAATTATAATAACTAAGTAATAAATTTAATGTATATAATTAGTATTTATTTCATTTAAAAAATGTATTCTGTCTGTCCTTTTTTTTTTTTACATTGTAGGCTTTGGAAACTAGCAAAAGATCTCATAATATAAAGCTTGATGTCAATTAAATAAAATAATATTTCTTAGTGTATTTTATTTGCATTTATTTATATCAATTAGTATTTTTTCATATTTTTTTCTGTGTGTCCTTTCTTGACTTCGCTTATCGGCTTAAATAAAACTAATAAAGCTGTGAGTTTTCTGATGATAATCTGTAAAAATGTATTAGCTATATCACAAAAATAAATTATATCATATTTAAGTAACAATGTATGTTGGGGCCTGAAATATTTTACAAAATGAATATTGCTTTAAGTGTTTGGAACCATATCAAATCTAAAAAAAAATGATTATAAAGTAAAATAAAATAAAATTTTAGTCTATAATTAGTATATTTAATTTACCTTATTTAAATTATTTTTTTATAATGATATTTATAGATATAGAAATTGCAGTAGGTTTATTAAAATCTTATAAAGCACTCATAATTTGTAAATCTTAATGTCAATTAAATAAAATGCATACAATGACATAAATACAGAAGTATTGAAAACAAACACAGCTTTGGATTAGTTTTATTTATTTATTTATTTATGATAATCTGAAATAATCACAACAATTGTGTGTGGGTCTCAGATATTTTACAAAAAGATATATGGAAAATACATTATTGTTGGTTTAACTTAAAAAAAGCAAGTTACCTGGTTGCTTTAACATTTTAAGTTAATGTTGAGTTAATACAATGAAGATTGGTTTAGTAAATACAAACTCAAAATATTATCTGAATCCAATTAATTATCTAAGTTGATTTGACTAAAAAAATATTTTCATGATTTATCCACAACTTTTTTCTTGTCATTGTTTACAACCATATCAAGTCTATATTCACAATCAAAATTATCATTAAAACCTTAATAGCCTAATGATTATTATGGCCCCAAATTAGAAAAGTGTCTCATTTTAGATCAGAATAGTCAAACATTACCTATCTTGGTTGAGATTAGGCGTATTAATTCCAAGTCAGCTTCTCTCATGTGATCCTTCAGCCTGGTGTGAAATAGGTTCACAGTTCGGCTTCAGATTCAGCACACAGCCCTGCTATATTTGGCACTCCAAATTTGCAACCTATCGAGAAGCCAGTGGAGTGAGATTAGACTCTCAGCAATTAGTTTCCAGCAGAGCCACGGACGGGGACGAGCAGAGCGCGTTATGCTCGAGTCCGCGTGTGAAGACGTGACGCGTAAAAACGCAGCCGCCGAGGGCGTTGGACCCGCCACTGAATATGATAAATAAGTCTATCGATGAAAATACGACAGCGTTTCAGACTCCCTGAAGATGTGTGTTTACGAGTGTGACGACTGTTTGCTCAAGGTAAGCTTCAGGTGAGACTGTTAACTAACAAAACAGTGTTTATTCTTGGTTTATTAACTTTTCAACAGGTGTGTACCGCTGTGAGTCAGTTTTATGGCGGAGAAGAGACAAAGGTACAACCACCTGACTATTAAAGTAGGCCTACAGAATAATGGCTTTTACTTGGTTTGTGAATGTTTTGTTTTTGTTAGTCCTTAAAGGTGCCAGAAATGTTCATTGTCACAAGTGATTCCTGTGACTTTTATTCGTAGTCAAACACACACACACACACACACACACACACACACACACACACACACACACACACACACACACACACACACACACACACACACACGTTTGATTAAACTCTTGATA
Source organism: Phoxinus phoxinus (assembly GCF_949152265.1). Taxonomy (NCBI): domain Eukaryota; kingdom Metazoa; phylum Chordata; class Actinopteri; order Cypriniformes; family Leuciscidae; genus Phoxinus; species Phoxinus phoxinus. Next base: position 20,439,652 of record NC_136895.1, on the reverse strand, counting down.
CAGTGTAGAAGTCAGTGGCACTGAAATAATCACGTGGCTAGAAATAGGCCTAAGGGAAACATTTAGTTTTATGTGAATGAACTGATAAAGTTTTTTGCACTCGTTTTGCTGGTAATGTCAGGACATTATTGACTGATTATGTTAACAGCACCGCTTCAGTTCAGCATTACAAACCAGACTGATCTGAAGATTAGAACCAGTTTACAGGGCCTGTAATATACTGGTAACTACTACTACAGAAGTAAAATATCGCCCTCTACTGTTTAAAATTAGCATAAAAGAGGGTGATATTTATACCAGGGGGTATTAAACAACCACCAGGTATGTTTCATTTTAGTTTGTATGGTCATTATAGTATGATCTATGTTGCTAATATATATATATATATATAAACACACACACACTTTTACGAATAAATATTAATATAATTAATAATAAAATAGTTAATAGTTTAATATATATTCTTATTATTTAAAATATATATACATTTGACATTTCTAAAAAAAAAAATCAAATATATATATTTATGTGTAAATATATATATAAATTATAAATATATACAAAATGTTAAAAAATATATATAACGTACAAAATAGGTCTATAAAATAGGTACAAAATAGGTCTATAAAAATATATATATTTATGTTTCTATTTGATATATATAATCTATGATTATATAATCTATACACTTACACATAAATATTTTAAATGCTGTCTGTCATCTATCTGTTATTCATTTGAATATAATAATTTGGACACTTATATATATATATATATATATATATATATATATATATATATATATATTCAAACAACTCATGGACATATTTCAAGCATAGCCATAGTAGATCATGTCAGTTTAATATCAAAAGAGACATTTGAGTGATTCTGCAGTGTTAATGTTCATCTGGGTCAGTAGAAATGAGTCAGATTCAGTTTCATCAAGAAATTAAATGTAAACTTACAACCCATTGTAAACATTCTTATTAATAAGCAGTAAGTAATGTAAACTGCAGAGAAAGAGACGTTAGAAAATATCATGAATAATGTCATATTTTTGGAGCCTCACCTTTTTTTTCTTTTTTTTTTGGTGCTTTTTATCCATAAGCACTGAATATTTGATTCTTTCTAGTGTTTAGAATAAGTGCATGTTCATAAAATTACATAGTATCATACATGTGATTCAAAGTTTAAAACAAAACAACTACAAAAGAAAATTATTCACAATTTTGAGTGCAAAAACATTATTTGGTCATCATGAACACAAACATTACGTAACTTTGCTCCCAACAGTCTTTCTTCCTGAGTGCTGATTGGTCAAAAGTGTGTGCAAAAAGTATTTTATGTGACCAATCATCAGAGGCTTGAGGTATTCAGGCGCTACGTGATCCTGTGATTGGTTGTTAGAATTGTTGGTCATAGTGAATACCGTTCAGAAGCTGCAGTGCCTCGTCGACACCGTCTGTGTGTCTGAAAACTGGAAGATCAGCCGCCAACAACACCTTTAATACTGACGGCTGAGACAGAGAGAAAAAGAGAGATATCAAGAAAACTTTACATTTATACACATCAAATATAATGTTAAATGCATTCAAATGACAGGCTATATTCTTTATTATAATTCTTTATTAAATATACATTTAATAGATTTTTCATTTATTGTATTTTTTCCGATTTTATTTAGCTTCTAACCTATTTAGATTACTTTATCCATTTTAATGCATCTTTATATATATATATATATATATATATATATATATATGTGTGTGATATAAATACATTTAAATATAAAATTACAATATATTATATTTTTTCCTAAATGCATTAAACATTCAGTTGTATTTTTAAAAGAAATTGCTATTTTTCTATACACAATATTATATTAAATGTGTTATAAATGCCTTTAAATTTTTATGTTTTTTTTATATTATGTAAATAAGCTTTTTCAGTTTTACATTAAAAAAAATATTTTATACATGACATGTTAAATACATCTCAAATGACTCAAATGATTTATTTCCTTAATTGTTATGAAATTCTTGATTAAATATAAAATATATTTATCATGTGTATTATATTCATTTTACTTTTAATACAAAATAAAAAGTAATAAAAAAGAAACATTTAAATTAATGTAATATATATAATTAATTAATTAATATATATATATATATTTATATATGAATTCATCTATATTTATTGATTTTATATTACTTAATATACAGTAGTCAACATTTAAAGTGGATAAAAAAAAGGTGTCCTATACGACAAGAACGGGTATTGTTCAAAATTCATGTATAACTTTGATGAAAGGTTTTGACGTTTTTGATGTCGTTGATCTACTAGCCTCTGGTATCTGAGAGTCGACAGCAAGTTTTTCGACAGTGTTGTCAAATATCTATTCTGAAGCTGTAGGGGGAGCTCTATAGAGAAACCTGCGAGCAAAAAGCGAGAATACAGCGAAGAAATTCCCGAAACTGCATAGCCCTGCTTTAATATATATATACAAAAATATTATATACCGGTATATATATATAAATTTATATCAAAATAAATTTTTTAGTAAATGTATTTATTACTGATCTTAATGTGATAATGAAGATGTTAAGTCTGTTCTGTTGATGATCAACTCTACCTTGAGTCCAGTGAAGATCAGTGATAGGCCCGTCAGCTGGAACTGTTTGAGCAGTTCATTGAGTTCATGGACTACAGTGAAGTCTATAGAGCTGACGTGAGAGCAGTCGAGAACCAGACACCGCGGAGGAGACGCTGCCAGACACACACACCAGAGCATGAGCACTCAAGGACATGAGCCGAGGGAATGAAAGCGTGTGTGCGTGCGTGTGTGTCTCACCGTGAAGAGCGTGTGTGTACACGAGTCTGCTGAGATGCTCCGTCACGGGGAAGTTCAGCCCACTGTCCAACTCTAGAACGGCCACACCGTGATCAGACACCTGAACACACACCAGCAACACCTGTGACTGACTCTCTGCTGCGTGCGGCTCGTTTTACAAGAGGTGGCATTTTCATACATCACGCTTCACCTCATATTTATTTTGAAATAAATATACCATTAATTTCTTTTTCTTTCTAAGCAACAGAATAATGTTTGAATAGATTAATAATTTTTTTCTACTAACAGCAACTGAAATGCTTTTAACTTTTTTACAAAATAATAAATATTTTATTGTATTATTTAATAATAGTTAAACAATATGTATTAATATAAACAGTATATACATGTACCATATAAAATTGTATTTTTAATATATAAACAAATATAAAAAAATTAATATTTAAAAAATGTAAATATTTTATACATACAGTATAATTGCATTTCTTTGAACTAAAATGCATTTACCATATTTTAGAATTATTATTATTTGTGTATAAACTAATATATATAACACTAATTATTTTTAAAACTTAATATTTAATTTTTTTTACACATATATATATTTTTTTTTCACACACCCAATGTTGAATGTTTTTTTGTTCTATTTAATTGAATTACATAATTAAAATAAACTATAATAGCTATGATTATTTAAATCTACTGACAGTCCTATTATAAGTTAATTATTTATTTATTAATATAATTGCATCATTTGAGTCAACGCTTTAATACATTTTGCATAAATTGTTGATTTTATGGTAATTCCTACATGCACACATGCCAAATCTCAAACAGAAAGTGCATTTCTGGAATAAAAGTCCTTCATTTGCGGCTCACAGTTGACATATCGTATACAGCGATTTCATAAAAAATAAGCACTTTAAACTCACCTTCACTTTAGGTCGGGCCATGATGTACAACAGCATGAGAGCAGAAACAGCGACACCTCCCACAATGCCGTACTGCACCTCCCAGAAACTCACCAGAAACGTCACCATGAACGGCACCAGATCAAGTCCTGAGAGAAACAATGAAAAATAAATAAAAGCAATGTGATACTATATAAATATTTCAATATATACCTTTTTTTTATATATATACCATATATTTTACATACTTAAATATTATACAGTATATTATAGTTGATATTTATATATAATGTGATGCTAAAGTCTCACTCTTGACTCTCCAGAGCTGGACAGGCACTCTGAAGTCCATCATGGGACTCACGGCACAGATGATGACGGCAGCGAGCGACGCTTTAGGGATGAAGAAGAACAGCGGCATGAGGAACGCCAGCGACAGCAGCACTATAACACCTGTGGACAGATACAGACTTTCAGACGGTATACATATTATAAATGTCAACAGGATCACAAAAAGTGTGAGTGTCACCTGTGACAATCCCTCCAGCCGGCGTTCTCACTCCGGTCTGAGAGTTAACAGCCGTTCTGTCAGAAAACGCCACATAAAACACTTACAAAGTGAAGAACAAACCAACAGACACTAAAGAATTTACAATTTTTCACATATTTGACATTGTTGCAGCACCTCTCTTCCCAGTCTGTCAGTAACAATCTGTGTCTGTATGAAGCCCCGCCTTCCGAAAAGCTCAATGCCCTCTGATTGGTTGGCTGTATCACTGTGTTGTGATTGGTCAATCACTTCAAGTGTGTGTGGGAAAAGCCACGCCCCTTATTATAACTATGAGTTTAAACACACTACTGACTCAACTCATTCAGGCCCCGCCCCCTTTATGTTGCATATGCCTTGGGTGGGAATTATGTAAATTAGGGATATTGTGACGTGTACTTTCCCGGAAGAAAACTCAAGACTACATTTGAGGAGTTTCAGGGATTTCAGAAACGGTGCGCACTGATACAGAATAACTCTCTCAGGAGTGACTTTGTAACTTTGGAGACCTTTTTCACGCTCAAACTTGCAACATTACACACTAAAGAATGTGTAAAAAAAAGTGTTTAGCATGCAGACAGACCTTCCGAAGCTGCCCGTGACGGGATACGCCGACACAAACGAGCCCATGATGTTTGTGAGACCTGCAGGAACATCATTGTGATGAGAAACGACCCATTTATACTCTGTTAAAACCTAATAGGGGAGCAGAAACTCTCACCGATGGCAAAGAGCTCTTGGTTGGCATCTATTCGGTAGTTATTCTGGCTGCCTGCATGAAGAAAAGTGTTTATAAATATAGAAGTAAGGACACTTCTAGGTGTATTTGGAAGAAAATAAGCTCTTACCGAATGCCTTTGCAATGGCGATACTCTCTAAAACGCCCATTAAAGGAATGACAGCCAGACCACCACCTAAATCCTGAGAAAATACGCCTGATTGGTCAGTAATAATCACTATCTCTAAAATGTCACATGTACTTCACTAGTACTATGATACGATATACTATTCTGTATTATAGTGTTATATGACAGTTCAGTATTTTGGGGTCCACAAAGGGGTGCTTTTAAAATATACTGGTAATATTAAAAAATATTTTATTATTCTATTGACAGAACTAGTTTTTAATATTAAGAAATAAACACAATTTTGTTTGTTTTTATTTTAAAAGTTTATACATCTGAAATTAACAGTGCGTAGAAGATTTTTTTTCTTAAATATATTTAATGGGACTACAGTGACAATATAAAATGTTAAAATATTTGTAAAATAATAGAATATTAAGAACATATATTATATTACGAATATGTATATATATATATTATTTTAAGATTTATTTTACATTTAATGAATATTTAAATATTTTACATTTTATATATACAATATAACATTTCATGTGTTTAGATCATTTATATTTTTTATTATAAATCTAAATAAAATATAATTGTATTGTATTATATCTTTTCTAAACTTTTTTTTACTGAAAACAAGAATAATCTTTATTATCTCAATCTACTGGCAGTTCTGTTGTAAAAATTAATGACTTAATAATGTATTTTTTAATTTAATTGGGCAGTATTTGATTTTTTAGGGTAAGCTTTTTTTGATAGGGGTCCTTAGCATGGAAAACTGAAATCTTTTTATCACAAACTACACTACTATATCTCACCTTTGCGATCTCACTGAAAGTAATCACCGTGCCATTGGCTACGATCTCTGAAAGGGGCGGAGCTTTGAAAGGAGGGAGTCCTTTGGCGGTTTTCCCGGTGAGACTGAAGAAATGGTGTCCCGTGACCTCTGAGGAATACGCAACAGCCGCCGCCGCTACAACGACCAGCGCGTTCCGAACTGCGGACACAAGAAGGATGTCCCTAAATAACTGTCGGTTCATTTATAGATTCACAAAGACTTTAAGCACTCACTAGTAGCTATACTCCACACCAGCCCTCGAGCTGATCGGACAAGGGAAGGAGCCTCATCTTCAGCAGAACCCAGAGTATTCTTCATCAGCGTCATCATGATCAGGAAGAACAGACAGCACAGGCCCAGAATCACATCTCCGACTCTGAGAAGAGAGAGCATTTAGATAGGCAACTTAGAACAGATTATTTAAAGTGCCCCTATTATGCTTTCTTTCATGTAGTGTATAATATAGTTGTTTGTGAAAGTAAAATGTCTGAAAAGTTTCAAAGATCAAAGCAGATAAATGTTCTCCCAAAAGAAAGAATCAAATCTGAACTGCTAAAACGAGTCAAAAGTCAATCCAGTCTTACTTCTTGCGTTAACCTATGTAGGTTTGTAACACATTTGCATGATACCAGCCGATGGTCTTTATTGACTGCCCATGAACGTCTACTTTGACCCTCAAACACTGTAGTTGTAGCTGAGACTTGAACGTGTTTGGTTTGTGTTGTCGACATGTCGAGAAGACGTTGTTTTCAGCGCTGCTAATCTACTTTGCTGCACTTCCTAAGGATGAGGACTTGAGCTCGAATTAATACGGTAAAACTGACACCATCGTTACTGTTCGTATCACTGTGTATCAAGTGCTGAGAAAGATCTGGATGTCAAATTCAGCCATCTGACCACCAGAGCAGAATAGACCAATCACAACAGACTGGGTTATCTGACCAATCAGAGCAGAGTAGACCAATCACAACAGACTGGGTCATCTGACCCATCAGAGCAGAGTAGACCAATCACAACAGACTGGGTCATCTGAGCAATCAGAGCAGAGTAGACCAATCACAACAGACTGGGCCATCTGACCAATCAGAGCAGAGTAGACCAATCACAACAGACTGGGTCATCTGACCAATCAGAGCAGAGTAGACCAATCACAACAGACTGGGCCATCTGACCAATCAGAGCAGAGTAGACCAATCACAACAGACTGGGCCATCTGACCAATCAGAGCAGAGTAGACCAATCACAACAGACTGGGCCATCTGACCAATCAGAGCAGAGTAGACCAATCACAACAGACTGGGTCGTCTGACCAATCAGAGCAGAGTAGACCAATCACAACAGACTGGGTCGTCTGACCAATCAGAGCAATTCCTCTCTGAATACAGGGGTTTAGAGAGACTGAATTCTTTATTGAAATGTTCCAGACCCTGTGAGAAATTAGGTGATGCGGCAATATATTTTATGAGAAAACTAACTTGAATGCATGTAAACCTGTTGTAGGAGAACTCCAAAACAAAATTAGGAGACTGTAAAATAGCATAATAGTGGTACTTTAAAACTACCGGGATTAGAAAATGGTGAGAGTTCATTGGTCAAACACACAGTATATGTGTGCTCACCTGGCCTCAGGGATCTTGTGGAAGGTGTAGTAAACCTGCAGGAAAAACTGCTGTGGAATCTCCTTCAGACCCAGAATATTCTGCAGAACAAATGGAGTGGATTGACACATGACACAAAAACCCTTCAAAAATCTTCAAGACATTCAAGAAGATATATGCAACTAAAATCTGAGACTCTCACCTTGACCTGGCCGAAGCCGATAGTGACGGCCGCAGCACAGGTGAAGCCTTTAATTACTGGATATGAGATGAAGTCCAAGAGGAACCCTAATGAAGAAGAAATCAACAGCAGATCAGGTGACTGACTGAAATAAATATGAAAAGACGTCAAAATGTTAATATAATTTTAGTGGCTTATGCAAACTATAAATAATATACAACATATATTTCTGTTGTTGAGTTTCTTCTGCGGTAAAGATTTATCCGCTTCGTCTATTAGTTATGTAATTCAGCCACTTCCACAACCTCACCTACCACGCTCTTAAAAACCCGTTGCTATATTTTGCCGTGCGGCTTAAAGGCATGAACAGGAAGTCGCACAGGAAGTAATACAATCTGATAGTTCTGTGAGAGTGAAAAAAAAACACCAACTTCCTGTTTTCAAGACGGTACTGATTTACAGACAGCTGAGTCTGCTACTTTCATCATGCTTAAAGTAACACATGACTGTTTAAACAAACTGATTTTTACCATGAATCACACCAACATAGAGCGAAAATATGGTTTAAATGTAAACATTAACCCCGTTTTCCATCTTACCCAGCCTCAGGAGAGCCATCCCCGCCTGGATGACGCCGCACAGCAAGGTGAGCACCACAGCGAACACAGGATCTCCGCCGATATACCCCGAACACAGCAGCGACATGATGGCCGTCGGGCCCAGCGTGATGTCTTTCGACGTGCCAAATATACAGTAGACGAAACAACCCATGAACGCAGAATACAGACCGTACTGAAAAACACAGAAACAGCGCATCAAGAAAACCTTCCCCAAACTGAGTCTGTGAGAGAACGTGAGTGCTCTCACCTGCACAGGTAAACCAGCCACCGCCGCGTAGGCCAGCGCCTGAGGAACCGTGGTCAACCCCACCGTCACACCGGCGATCACGTCCATCTTCACACACGTCAGGTTATACCTGGGCAGCCAGGAGAGGATGGGGAAACAAGAGCGCAGGGCGGCGCTCCAGCGGATTCCTGTCGGCGGCTCCATCAGATCAAGGGGAACACAAAGAGCTGTCCTGCTTCATCCGGGACGTTTTATTATTCAAGGGTGTGGACGAGCAAAGGGTTCATGGGAAGGGTGGAGCACTCGTGTGCAAACAAGCTCTCGTGGGCCGTGTGGTGTTCAAACCCTCGAGGTCCAGAAACACTCCTCTTGCTTCTCCATAAGGGATTTCTGAAAGCAAACCTGTGAAATATTGAAAACCGTTAGTTTGTCAAACTGCAAACCTCAAACCTCAAACTACAAGACAGCCTGGCAGCAGCTATAAAATACTTGATAACAAGATTTAACACTTCTGATTGTGAAATCACTCTTTAAATATCAATCAAACACATTTTGCATAAAGAACGCAAGGCCTATTTTTTTAATTCAAATAATGTTTTTTTGTAACACTACATTAAGGTCTCATTTGTTAACATTTTGTTACATGTGTTACCGTTTTTCATTGTGAAAGTATTTTAATATATTTAGAAAGTGAATGTCTAAAATATTCACATTGAAATATATCAATATTTCAATGTAGAGAGATTTTGACATTCACAGAAATTAGAAATTATGTTTAATTATTAAAATAATCTCAAAACGCACAAAATGTTTTAATGGTCCTAAAAATATCAGTAAAACATTACTAACTCCATGTATTAATATATTACAAATAAAATAATACATTAAATTGAATATGTCATTATATGTATTTTGCATTAAAGTACAAAAAAATCCTAATGGTCAAAAATACACTTACAGAATTATTTACATTTTTCAAAGTAATACATCATTACAGTTTGTTTTGTTTATTTTTGCATTACCTTACCGATATACATTACAGTAACAACATTAAAAAAAATCGAAATGTAACTAAAATATACCCTTAAAAACTGATTACTGCAGAATTTTGACACGAGTCATATCATGACATTTTAATTCAGTGTATCCAGTGTAGCCTACTTTATGAAACCACAGGGTAAATTGAAGAATAAGTATCTGAAAAAACACATAAAAAATAAATAATATTAATAAAATATCGTTTAAAAACTGTTTGGAAATCGTATTTACAAACCAAACTAGATGAGATCAATGATCAGACACCAGAGCCACAAATGCGAATTCAAGTTTAAGATCAAACCTCAGAAATGACTTCGAGCCTCGTGCTTCATCGGAGTGGAAACAACGGACGTAATTTCATTATACACACACAAAAATTAAGATACTCGTTGAAATCAAAGCGACTTTGACGTGTATCGCGTTTTTTTGACAGACTGAAAAACAGCCCTTTGTGACATCAGCGGCGACGCGCCACGCGATTGGCTGAAGCTTTGCGTCAGCTGATCGTGGTCATGTGATGGACTCACATGGTTGGCGGAAGTTAGTCTCGCTGAGTGTAAACAAAAGTTCTAAAAGACTTCTCCGTTTGCTTTACTAACATTACAGGAGGTGTGCGAGGCAAATGACTCTAACATGTCGTTTTTGTTCCGGTGGACTCTGTTGTGTGTCCTGGTTTGTTGTCATCTAGGAGAGTGCAGAAGAAGAAATGTACTTCTCATCATTGGTGTGTAGAAAAACACAATTATGTGTATTGATATGACAATATTTATATATTTGATTAGTTGTTATGTTGTATTAACGATGTGTTAATGCGTCAATAGGCGACTTTACACAGGCTGCTCTGTTCCTGCTCAAAATTCAGAGTAAAGAGGCAATGCCGCATTAAAGCCAGACTACATTATGCCAGCTCAGACGCGCCTCAGCCACTAGCATCACAGTATACAGTTATATTTGCTGTGTAAATGCATTTATGCCACCTCATTAAACAGTCTGTTAAATGCCACTTAAATGGCAGCTCAGAAGCGCCTCTGTGCCTCCTTTGCAGTGTAAATGTGTCATGTTTTGGCAGCTGATGATGGTGGGTTCGAGACGGATGTCTACAACAACACTGTGGTCCAGACACCTCATCTCCGGGCTCTTTCTGAGCGCAGCGTGATCTTCAACAACGCCTTCACCTCCGTCAGCAGCTGCTCACCAAGTCGTTCCACCATCCTGACTGGACTACCACAGGTAACCAACCAGCATGTAAAAGTCTCTTGTTTTTTTAGCCCAAACTAATGGATAAACTTGCCTTGAACTTCTCTTTCCCTGATCAACAGCACCAGAACGGGATGTACGGCCTGCATCAGGGAGTTCATCACTTTAACTCATTTGATGGAGTGCGCAGTCTTCCTCTCCTCCTGAATCAAGCCAACATCCACACAGGTATGATGAAGATCCATGAAAATAAAACAGAAAAACACTTTTTTTATTACAACACTGCACCTTCATGCACTTGTTTCTGTGTTTGAGGCCATACATATATGTACGACAATTAAAATGTTCTACAAAAAGTGATATTTTCTGTACACAATTTGAACACAAACCTTTTGTACTTGTTTCTGTTTTGAGTCCGTATATTAGTACAACTATCTTTCTACCAAATGACACATTAGCCTGGTTTCCATTACAGATTTGCGCAAAACTTTTTACATATTTTCTAAATGTTGATCAAAATCGATTGTGAAATGACTGCGTTTCCATTAACCGATGTTATGTGACTAAAACGTCACTTTTTCCTCTCGCGATCATTAAAAAATGACAAAAAAGTCATTAAAAAATCATGGCAAGTGATGTTGGCATGTTATGTTATCGTTACTGTTACGAAGTGGAGATTTCATATGAATTTGTATGAAAAAATGTACTAATAGCCTATAAGAAAAAAGCTTGACAGTCATTTGAAACCAGCAAATCTTGGAAAAATTTGGAATTTTACAAATTCGTGATTGACTTCTTTGGAAAGGAATTGTCGGGGGGAAAAAACTTTTTAGTACAAAATTTGAACACCATTTTGTGCTTAATGAATGCAAAAAGCCAGTACAGAAAGCTAATCGGCTTATGTGAATCTTGGAAAATCTTGGAAAAATGTGGAGTTTTTCAAATTCATGATTGCTTTTCTTTGGAAAGGAATCATCGGGAAAAAACACGTTGGTCCGGGCCCTGTATACCCGTTCGATTTCGCCTACACAGAAGAGACCAATTCCGTGCTGCAGGTGGGTCGGAATATCACCAGGATCAAGCTCCTAGTTCGGAAGTTCTTCCAGAGCCAGAAGGCGGAGAGAAGTGGGACGGGAGAGGAACGGCCGTTCTTCCTCTACCGTGGCGTTCCATGATCCTCACCGCTGTGGCCATTCCCAGCCTCAGTATGGAGTGTTCTGTGAAAAGTTTGGGAATGGAGAGAGCGGAATGGGAAGAATTCCGGATTGGCGGCCGAAGTATTACTCTCCAGACCAGGTTAAGGTGAGCCTTACAAATAAAGAAAAATGTAAAAAAGTCATTAGTTGAAGCTCCCAACCATCAGTCTCTTAATATTTAACTAGGTTCCGTACTTTATTCCGGACACTCCTGCGGCAAGGGCGGATATAGCGGCCCAGTACACAACGGTCAGCCGGCTGGACCAAGGTTAATATTTTACGTCATTCACACTAATATGAAAATGTGTCGATTTTCATAAATTTGTTTTTTTTTTCGAAGGCATTGGTTTGGTTCTTCAAGAACTACGGGATGCGGGATTTGAAAATGACACTCTGGTGATCTACAGCTCGGATAACGGAATTCCGTTCCCCAACGGACGCACTAACCTGTACGGCTCAGGTGTGAAGGAACCCATGCTGGTCTCCTCACCTGAACACCGGCAGCGCTGGGGACAGATCAGCCAGGCCTACGTCAGTCTGCTGGGTAAGAGCCAATCACGGTTTGTTTATTCTTCTCATGGTCTGAAGATGCGCTGTACCTGCTTTAACCACTAGGTGGTGCTGTGCGCCTAGTTTATGTGCTGTTGTGGCTGTTTTCAGCCACTATGGGGTATTTTTGAGTCTTATTTTGGCCATAACTTTTTCCGTGTTTCAGCAAATGGAATGATTTTTGGTGACAAAGCTTATTTTTACACATATTTTAGGAAAATGCTTTGAAAATTTTCAAAAACTCAACAGTACACTCTGGGCAAATTCACTACCCTTTCGTTATGTTCGTGGCTGAAAACAGCCACTACTTTAAACTGCTGTAAAAATTGATCAGATAAATATTTTTTTGCCATTTTTTTTGCATAAATCTATTAATCAACCTCAGTCCTGTTCAAAACTACTAAATGTTTTTAAAAAAATCAAGATTTTAACTCTTTAATTGCCAAATTCATAAATTATGTAACTGATTTGGGAGGGGAAAAAACACAAAATTACTTATTTTCAATATAAAATGTGATTGTGGACTGGATTTTTTTTTACCTTTTATCACAGTCTTGGACATGTCAAAGATTAGAAACAACATTGGTTTTGATGCATTGTTAGTTTTTGTGCAGCATCAGATTTTAACTTTTTCTCCCTCATTTACTGTTCATGGCTGTTTTTGCCCCATTGACTTCCATTATAACCATTTTTTTTTATTGCAAAGCCATGACACCATAAAATCATGCATTTTTGATTGTTGGTGGTTTTCCCTGTTGGGAAGAGGTAAAAATTTAAATTTTTACTGTTGATAACCAGGTGGCACCATTAACCCTTTAGATAGGCCTGTGCAAAAAAAAAGCTTAGTTTCTGGCTTTTACATGGAGTTATATGGAGTATAATTGTGTGTGTGTGTGTGTGTGTGTGTGTGTGTGTGTGTGTGTGTGTGTGTGTGTGTGTGTGTGTGTGTGTGTGTGTGTGTGTGTGTGTGTGTGTGTGTGTGTGTGTGTGTGTGTGTGTGTGTGTGTGTGTGTGTGTGTGAGAGAGAGAAAACACTCACCTTGATGCGTCTGAGAAAATCAAAATATGCACCTCAGCTCTCAGAACTACATGGAGTAAACAAAAACAAAGTAGCCTAAGTGTATTTATGCATCTGCCTTTTGATGGTGAGAAATGCAGACTAAACAAAAACTAGGCAAGTGGATTTAAACACTTGCATGCAAGCCTGCTGGTCATTTGATGGTGAGAAGAGCAGCAAGCAACATGAGAAAGGGCTTGACTTGTAGTGAAGTTTTAGAGATGATTCTGCAGCCGGACCCGTCCAGCGAGCTACAGGATGTATTGTCTTCTCCCTCTGACACCACAGACTCAGGAGAGGCAGATCCTGATTTGGATGTGGCACCCTCATCATCTTCTCTAGCTTCCACTGAAGGCGAGGGGGATTCGGAAGATCGGATTGGGAGAAACGGCGAAGTGTGGTTTTCCACCAACGCGGAGACAACTCCCTTTCTTCAGCCTGCCAGAGTCGACTCCAGGGCCGACGAGATGATTGACCTCATTGTCAGCATGACCAACCTCCAAAACGCAGAGCTCTGGTGATTTCTTGAATCTTGAGAGGGACATGGTGGCTCTAAAAATCGCACGACCACTGCGATCATCCCACAGGCAACGTGTGGACTCCCCTCTGGACCTGTAGACGCCGGCCAAAATCAGTAGCCCCATGTAGGCACGGAGATCTGTGGAGTCCACCCCGGTTCAGTTTCTCATTGTGCGGCGCCCGTAAAAAACAGATTGAACACAGAATCAATGTTCTGGACCCTTGCGATGGCATAGCGCGTCGGCCACGAAGTCACGCCTCTGGCAGGCTGAAGAAAGGGAGTTGTCTCCGCGTTGGTGGAAAACCAAACTTCACCGTTTCTCACAATCCACCCAGACCCAGGATCTTCCGAATCCTCCTCGCCTTCAGTGGAAGCTAGAGAGGATGATGAGAGTGCCACATCCAAATCAGGATCTGCCTCTCCTGAGTCTGTGGTGTCAGAGGGAGAAGACAATACATCCTGTAGCTCGCTGGACGGGTCCGGCTGCAGAATCATCTCTAAAACTTCACTACAAGTCAAGCCCTTTCTCATGTTGCTTGCTGCTCTTCTCACCATCAAATGACCAGCAGGCTTGCATGCAAGTGTTCAAATCCACTTGCTTAGTTTTTGTTTAGTCTGCATTTCTCACCATCAAAAGGCAGCAGATGCATAAATACACTTACTTTGTTTTTGTTTACTCCATGTAGTTCTGAGAGCTGAGGTGCATATTTTGATTTTCTCAGACGCATCAAGTTCTCTCACACACACACACACACACACACACACACACACACACACACACACACACACACACACACACACACACACACACACACACACTTTATTATGCTATTATACTCCATATAACTCCATGTAAAAGCCAGAAACTAAGCTTTTTTTTGCACAGGCCTATATAAAGGGTTAATTGTGCCACCTGGTTATCAACAGTAAAAATTACAAATTTTACCTCTTTGACCACCAACAATCAAAAATGCATGATTATATGGTGTCATGGCTTTGCAATCAAAAAATGTGGTTATAATGGAAGTCAATGGGGCAAAAACAGCCACGAACAGTAAATGAGGGAGAAAAAGTTAAAATCTGATGCTGCACAAAAACTAACAATGCATCAAAACCAATGTTGTTTCTAATCTTTGACATGTCCAAGACTGTGATAAAAGGTAAAAAAAAATCCAGTCCACAATCACATTTTATATTGAAAATAAGTAATTTTGTGTTTTTTTCCCTCCCAAATCAGTGACATAATTTATGAATTTGGCAATTAAAGAGTTAAAATCTTGATTTTTTAAAAAACATTTAGTAGTTTTGAACAGGACTGAGGTTGATTAATAGATTTATGCAAAAAAAATGGCTAAAAAATATTTATCTGATCAATTTTTACAGCAGTTTAAAGTAGTGGCTGTTTTCAGCCACGAACATAACGAAAGGATGGGAATTTGAACAATGCACAAGGGTTAATACCACACTAACACACATGCACTTGTTCCTGTTTTTGAGGCCAGATAATAGAACAACTTCCTCTCTAATGAATGACAGTGTTACCAATGTGCCGTACCGTGAACGACAATTTCTTTTTTCGTAGAAAAGTTTTTTGTATAGATTTAAAAAAACAATATAGTGTGTGTGTATGGCAATTTCTACTTTTACGAATCGTAGGTTGTTCATATGTTAAAAAATGCCTTCCCTCACTTATTGCACCTTTTTGCTCTTGATTCAGTGTATTAAGTCATATTTTTCTATTTACTGACAGATTATTTGCCAATGTAACAACATTTTCTATTTGTACGAATCGCAAGTTGTCCGTACGAAATTTAAAAATGGCATCACTAACTATTGCACCTTTTTTACACTTGATTCAGTGTTTTAGGGTCATTTCTGTCTATTTACTGACAGATTATTGCCAATGTAACAAGATTTTCTATTTGTACAAATTGCCAATGTCACAACGTTTTCTTTTTGTACTAATCGCAGGTTATTCGTACGATATAAAAAAATGGCGTCCCTCACTATTGTACTTTTTGCACTTGATTCAGTTTAAACACATCTTTCTATTTACTGACAGATTATTGAAAATGTGAAAACATTTTTATTTGTATTAAATTGCCAATGTAACAACATTTTCTATTTGTACGAATCGCAGGTTATTCGTACAATATAAAAAAATGGCGTCCCTCACTATTGCACCTTTTTCAGATTTAACCGTTTAAACTCATATCTTTCTATTTACTGACAGATTAATGTAAACTATTCTGTTTGTATGTACTTGACTCATATGTCATATTACGGTCATATCTTTTATGATTATTTGTATGACACTGTAAAACAGCATCTCTCATTTTTCCCCCTCAGATATCACTCCCACCATACTGGACTGGTTCTCTTTGCCGTATCCGTCGTACAGTCTCTCAGGTGGTCGTCCGGTTGAGTTGACGGGTCGGTCTCTCCTCCCGGCCCTGAGCTCAGAACCGTCCTGGGTCACCGTCTACGCCAGCCAGAGTCTCCACGAGGTCACCATGTATTACCCGATGCGCTCCATCCACCAGGGCCCCTACCGGCTCCTGCACAATCTTCACTACCGCATGCCCTTTCCTATAGACCAGGACTTCTACGTGTCCCCAACCTTCCAGGATCTGTTAAACCGGACCCGGTCGGGCCGGCCCACGGGCTGGTTCAAGACTCTAGAGGAGTATTACTACCGGGAGAGGTGGGAGCTGTTCCACATCCAGTCGGATCCGACGGAGAGGCAGAATCTGGCTGGTGATCCAGCACACGCGCCGGTTCTGGAGAGCCTGAGGGAGCAGCTGCTGAAGTGGCAGTGGAGGACCGAGGACCCGTGGGTGTGCGAGCCGGATGCGGTTCTCGAGACTAAGCTAGAACCGCAGTGCAGACCCTTGGACAACGGACTATGAGTGCCTGAAATTAAAGAAAACGTTCATCCTTTTATGGTTTAGGGTCAATGTTTAAATGGTTTCATTTGAGAATATATTTGTAGCTTTTATACTGAAAATGGTAATAAACATTAACATTTAAAATATATTTTTTGGAAAATATCATTACCATAGATTGTAAAAAGGCAATAAGACTCAATAAAATGTCCTCTGCCTTACTAGTTTCTTTTTAGGCAGCCACAGATGTCAATCAATTTTATTTACCTTTTATTATTATTATATTTATTATAAATAAAAATACTATTATCATCATAATAATAATATTTATTCTTATAATTAATTATTATTTACATTTTGGCTTCTTGTTTAAATGTTATCTCAGATACCTATTATTTTTTATAATATTTTGTATTATTATTACAAATATTATCACATATTAATAATTTGAATAATTATTATTTAAATAGCAAAATTAATAATAATTATTGTTACTATTATATATGTATACTTTTTGGCTTATTGCTTAAATGTCACCTTAGATGCCAAAGGAACATTTCAAAATTATTTTTGAATATAATTTTTAATAAATTAACATTTTAAGCTTGTTGTAGCTGTTTGAGATACAATATGGAAAGTGCTCTCTCCATTTAATTATTTATAAATCTGACAACACTGTAAAACAGTTTATCCAAAAGTGAAATCAATAAATCAATATTAAAATCATTCATGGAGACTTTTAAGGTGACGTAGTTACATTGTTCTTACTCAAATAAGTACTAAGTAATATTAATCAACTACATGTACTTACTGTAGAGTTATGGTTAGGGTTTAGTTTATGGTTAGTTACTTGTAATTATGCATATTTACTCTTATTACCACAGTAAGTACATGTAGTAGGCTAAAGTGTAACTTTGTCACCTCAAAATAAAGTGCTACCTAGATTTCATTCATCAATTATTCATTACTTTATTTATTGTATTATATTCTATTCAAATCTCTTCTAATTTGTATCAAGTAAACTTTTTTGGATACCGTTATTCTTTGGTTAATGCTTGTGTGCGTCTTTACGCATGGGATTTTTGTCTTTTTTAATTTGTGCTGTGACGCCAGAAAGACGTTTATTGATCAATATAGACATGCTCAGTGACAGAGAAACAATATAATCCCGTCATACATCACATCTACCTGACGTTAAAGGCTCCCCAACCGTCTCCAAACGTTCAAATCAATCCTATTGGCCGGAAATATGAATCATCTAGTGGGGAATGACGAACGAGATCACGACTCCGAGGGGTATATATAAACTCCAGATGTGGAGAGCATCAACCCAAAAGCTACGAGGCATCATAGATCAAAACACACGTTTGGGTCAAGTGCGCAATGGAGAAGTCCGTCAGATCCGTGTTGGTGTTCGTGGCAGTTTCCATCCTCATCTCCAGCCATCCTACAGACGCCTGGTACAAGCAGTCCACCGGGCCGAGCTACTATTCCGTCGGGAGAGCCTCGGGTTTGCTGTCCGGGATCCGGAGGTCGCCGTATGTGCGCAGATCTGAGAGTGAATCCGCGCTGGACAGCGGCGAGACCCCCGGCGTCTCCAACAGCGCGATGCCCGACCTCAGCAGCAGACAAACGCCAGTCCTCAAAAACATGGTAAACTATTTGATGAAAAACACGGTTTATTATAGCTTATTATATATAGCCTATACAGCAAAAGAAAACAATATCCTATTATACATAGGCTACACATATATAAAATAGGCAGTTTATTAAAATGTTATTTAGTAAAATATATAGGCTATATATTTTTTTTTAAATCGTCATTTTATTTTATAAAACAATATAAAATTTAAATAAGCCTAAAAAAAAGAATAAACATTATATAATAGTTTTACAGGATGTACAGTTAATTTGCATTCAATTATGTATGTATTTTGAATAGCCTACTTTATATGAATTTACATTAAACGGTTTGATGATTTTCACGTATATATTTGCAAAACTTATTGCTAAAGTGATTAATTAAAAGAGCATAACCAATCATTAGTTAATGTGCATTCAAATATGAATATATATTCAGAACATTCCTGAACATTTGAATGTACATTAAATATTATTAATGTAACGTATTAATAAAACGTAACGCATGTTTAATGTAAAACATGTATAGCCTATGGGGGAAATCGGTTTTTAAAGAACCAATTAAAGCAACAACAAAAAAAATTATATTCAAGAGTTTTACTTTATGAGTCAGTTTTAATGGAGACAGAATTATATTTGAACTATCTGATTTGCCCGTTTTCTTTATTTTAAAAATCATGTATTTAAGACGAGCGTTCATTCAAACTTTCATTAAGGTTTTACTGTGGCGTTATTTTGTTCCCCTCAGGCCATCTGCGTAAAGGACATTTCCCCAAACCTACAGAGCTGTGAGCTGGTTCAGGACGGTTCGAGCACGTTTCGGTGCAAAGCAGACGTGTTTCTCTCGCTCGATTCGCTGGACTGCTTCACCTCCTGAACGGAACCCTTCTCTCTCCATCTCTCTCTCTCTCCTTCCCCGACCCAAAGTCTCTTCATTTCAGGAGTATTTACAGCCAAGGCAGTGAGGCGCGCTGTTGACATTGAATGTTTACTTGATTTAACCCAGGGATGTTCAGCGCTGCTCCCGAAGATCTGCTTTCCTGCGATGTTTAGTTATTGTAGCAATGATAATATTTGTTAAACTGTGACTTTTATTATTATTATTTTCAGTGAACGTGCGGGACTTCCGATTCCCTAGCCGCTACTCAAAAGTGAGGTAAACGGAAAAACTGTGCGCTACAAAACAGTGCATTTATAAGTACAATTATGTTAAAATAATAGGAAAGAAATACCAGTTTGAATTTTAAGCAGCATAATCTGTTTTGTAAAGCTAAAATAACTGGAAGTGGATGACCCCGGAAGTCTCCCGACATTCATTAAAAATAAGGTGAATAATGTTTTGCGACACAATTTATGTCGCAAAATATAATTTGTTAAATGAAATCAGCATCAAGACATTAAAATGTACCATAAAAAATAATGTTGCACTGTACTTTTTTTTGTTGCTGCAATCAGTTATAACAACTTACAATTTGTTGAGATAACTTAAAATATGTTTGTGCTTGACTTAAAATATTAAGTTCCATTAAGTTGGATATTTAAGTTGAATATTTAAGTTGAAACATATGATTTCTTATTCTAATGTTGAATTTTAAGTCATGTTAATCACCAAAATCAGTTTTTACAGTGTGGTTTAGTATATAGCGAATGTGCAAAAGTGAAGTCAAACCACATTCAAGTCAGTTTCAGTGTGAACACTTTCAGTTGTGTTTTGCAGGAAAATAGATCTCGGAGAACAGTTTTGAGCACCCCTGGTATACACAATGTGAAGTTTGCTGCTTAAAATTATAAATTAATATAAATACAAAATCCACAGACAAAGCGAAGAGGTGTTTTCTGTTTGATCTGTTTTCTCCCTCGCGCCCACCAGTCTCCTGTACCAACTTCCAGATGTATTAAATGTTCATAAAAAGAATTCACTGTTATGAGCAAAAACCTTCAAAGATGTTTTCTTTATTTTATTAAACTTGAAAGATATACTGTTCATTGTGTGTATGTTTGTGTTGAGAAATGTTTCACGGCATTCATTGTATGTGGGAAATCAGCACGAAACAATATCAAATACATGTGTGTTAGTTTTTAATTACATTTCTATTCACAGTGGCTTTTTTGCACTTACAAAAGTAACTCAAATGCTTTTGAAAAGCGAAATACGGCATTTAAATAGCAAAAATACACCAATGAATAATTGGGATGAAAAAAATGGTAAAGTAACATGATTTGAAATGTATTTACAATACAATATGCAATTGCTACAAGTATGATTATGCTTCATATAGATGTGTGGCTCACTTTGGTGCATCAAAACCATTTCAGATTGAATAAATCCTCTTTGACAACTATAAAAGTGCTGGAATGCAAAATTATGATTCATAATGCAAAAAAGAAAAGAACTGAGAGGGTGTTCGATCTCTGAACGGACCATGTTGAACAAAGATTTGCAGGAGAAAAGGTTATTTCACAAGTGATGATTAACCATGGTAACACACTCAGGATTCGAGGGATGTCAGGTGGAAAATGATGGGATGCATGGAAGAGCAAGTCGACTTCCTCCGGAGAGTACAATTTACTCTTTAAAACCATATTATACACTTCCACAGCGTAATATGTGATTCAGATTGGTTTATTATTGCATTTTGAGGACAGTTATTAAATATTTAGTTGGTGTTTAAGTAAGAGGAGCATACACAGTCATGTATTTGCTTATTGCTTCATGAAAAGTGTGCAGTCGCTCCATTCTGATTAATATCATATATAATAAATACCATCAGTCTGAGTTTTTAAGGGGACTCAGAGCAGAGACACGGCCTCCAGGTTCTCCTTGATGATGGTGTCCATGACGACTTGGAAAACGACCTGCACGTTGGAGGTGTCGGTGGCTGTGGTGAAGTGGTGGTAGATCAGTTTGCTGGGGGTGGCGTTGAGAGACACGAACATGGCGGCGATGAACCGGGCGCCAGCGTCCACGTCACAGTCAGCACCTGTCAACAAAAAGGGGTTTGAAAGAAGACCAAGGCTGCATATTTACAGTAAAAAAATAGTACTCCAATAAATAAAATGTGTTAAAAAAAAAAACTGTTAAAAAGGTTTTAAAATGTAATTTATTCCAGTGATCAAAGCTGAATCTTCAGCATCATCACGTGATTCTTCAGAAATCATTCTAATGATGATTTGCTGCTCAAGAAACATTACTTATTAGTATCAATGTTGAAAACAGTTGTGCTGCTTCATAATTTTTTGGGAAACAGTTATGCATTTGTTTCAAGAATCTTTCTAATGGTTAGAAGTTCAAAATAATTTGAAATATTTTGTAGAGTGCATATCTGGCGAGATCTAAACCTTCAATGCTAAATTGACTTGTGAATTAACAGGTGAAGTGTAGTTGTAAAAAGGTTTTATTATAATCTTCTCTGGGATTAACATATACAAGTGTCGGCGCAGGGGTTGGAGAGTGAAGACTATGTTATGCCAGAAATTTCCAGCCTCATCCGTCTTGACCTTTTCTCCCTGAGGTAAAAACTACGGGATCCATTCCAGCTGATTAGACAGCAGAACCACAAACTCACGGAGACATGCTGGATTCAGTCTTAATGGAGCGACAGAGATAGAGGATGTCAGAGTCTGAAAGAAAGAAAGAAAGAAAGAAAGAAAGAAAGAAAGAAAGAAAGAAAGAAAGAAAGAAAGAAAGAAAGAAAGAAAGAAAGAAAGAAAGAAAGAAAGAAAGAAAGAAAGAAAGAAAGAAAGACAGAAAAAAAAGACAGGCAGACAAAAAGAAAAAAGTAAGAAGACAGAAAGAACGATTAAACAACCTAACAACCAAAATAAAGAAACAGCATGGGAAAGAGAACAAACAAAAAAGAGAAGAGAACAGAGAGAATGAACAAAGAAATGAATGAAAGAACAAAAACAAACAAAAATGAAAAAGAACTATCAAGAAAGTGAACAAACAAATGAATAAGAAAAGAAACAATTCAAAAAGAATGAACAAACAAATAATGAAAACAAACTTGAAAAAAGAAAATGAACAAAAGGAGAGTAAATGAAAAAAAGGAGAACAAAAAGAACTAAACAAAATTAACAAATAACAGACAAAAACCAAACAAAAGAAAGATAACAAATGAAAAGTAATTAAATGAATGAAAGAAAGAAAAAACTAATTAAAGAAAGCAAAAGAACAAAAAAATAAATTAGATAAAACGCAGACAGACAAATGAAAAATAAAGAAAGGGAACAAAGAAATAAGAGAATGTACAAACAGACAAACAAGCAAAAAAAATTACAATGAAACAAACAACTGAACGGACAAACATGAACAAACAAATGAAATTGAGAATTAACAAACAAATAATTAGAAAAAAAGAACTAAAAATCAAAAGAGAATGAAACAAATGAAAGAACAAACAAATGAATGAAAGAACAAAACAAAACAAATGAAAGAACAAAAGAAAACAACTTAAAAAAACAAGTAAACAAAAAGAGAAAAAAAAGAATAAACGAAAAAAACAAACAAAAATAAGAACAAACCAAAAATAAGAACAAAAATAAAAACAAACCAACGTTTAAAAAAATGAAAGGATGAATGTTCAAAACAATGAGAACAAACAAATGAATGAAAAAACAAATGAATGAAAGAAAAAAACAAAAGAGAACCAACAAACAAACGAGAACTACAAAATGAACAAAACAAACAACTAAATCAAAGGAAAAAAGGAGATGAGTAAACAAGAGTGAGTGAGTGAGTGAGTGAGTGAGTGAGTGAGTGAGTGAGTGAGTGAGTGAGTGAGTGAGTGAGTGAGTGAGTGAGTGAGTGAGTGAGTGAGTGAGTGAGTGAGTGAGTGAGTGAGAGAGAGAGAGAGAGAGAGAGAGAGAGAGAGAGAGAGAGAGAGAGAGAGAGAGAGAGAGAGAACCTCTGAACTGAGGAAGGTAATGCCGTAGATGACGCCCCGAGTGCAGAATCTTCTCTTGGAAAAGATCGATCTTGTTCATGAATAACATCTGCAAAACAAGAGGAAACACACACACACGTCACTCATCAACCGGCCGCTCTGTCAAATCAATCATTTAGGACAAGCTTACACACAAAGTCTTGGAGTGGAACGTTGTGTGTGCGCGGTTTTACAAAACAAAATTATTATTCGACAACAGGCTCACCATAATGGCGTAATTAACAACTCAGTCCCTGAATGATTTAGCCCAGCGTTTCAAAACAACAGAGTATGACTAACGTGGATCCAAAACGCATCTTAACAAGGGCAGTTAGCGCACCTCATTACTCGGAGAGAGCTTTGCGGAGGGCGTACGGTAAAAAGACACACAACAAGCAGACCATTGTCACCCACGGGACGACCTAAAACACCCCTGCTAGTTTAATTGCCAAACGACATGGGCAATTAGAACAAAGTCTGGGCTAACTGACGAACGTGGGCAGTAATTACGAGGAAAGATGCGAGGTTACCAAAGCAAGCTAGAGTAATCGGCCAATGAAACGACAGAGTTTCATCTGACTCTTTCATCAGGTGATCGTACAACTGAGTCTTTAATGAGATTAGGTCCAGAACTTGAGGAGAACTCACTGATATCGGGAGAACCGGTGATGTAACTTTTTGTTTGATGAGACAAAAGTAATTATTGATTGTAATTGATTGTGAAAACTGGCCTATATATGAGAGAATGCAGGGGAGGGGCTACAAATGAGAGGGCTTGATGATGTCAGCAGAAATGGAAAGTCGTTTCAGAGGCGGAGCAAGTTGTTATGAAAAATTATTACATTTATTAATAAAAAGACCAGAAGTGTGCATTAGGAAAGTAAATAGATTCAGTTTTGATTTAACATTAATTTAAAATCTGTGGCGTAAAAACTTTAGCGTTAAATTGTTGAAATCAATGCAGACTTTAGTAGTGGCACTAAAGGCTCGTCAAATCACTGAAATAATGTTGAAATAATTATCGAAAACTATTAAGAGATACATCTATGTGATATAAATTATGCTATATCTTTATGTGTGTGTGTGCGCTTCCATCCATTTATCAATCCATCCATCCATCGAGAAATCTATCCATCCAATCATATATCAATCCATCCATCCAATCATATATCAATCCATCCACCCATCTATCTATCTTTCAATCCATCCATATATCAATCCATCCACCCATCTATCTATCTTTCAATCCATCCATGTATCAATCCATCCACCCATCTATCTATCTTTCAATCCATCCATGTATCAATCCATCCACCCATCTATCTATCTTTCAATCCATCCATGTATCAATCCATCCACCCATCTATCTATCTTTCAATCCATCCATATATCAATCCATCCATATATCAATCCATCCACCCATCTATCTATCTTTCAATCCATCCATTTATCAATCCATCCATATATCAATCCATCCACCCATCTATCTATCTTTCAATCCATCCATTTATCAATAAATCCATCTATCTTTCCATCCATCCATAGATCAATCCATCTACCCATCTATCTATCTTTCCATCCATCCATAAATCCATCCATCCATTTATCGTTCCATCCTATCATAGATCAATCCATCCATCGAGCCATCCATCCATCCATCCATAGATCAATCCATCCATAGATCAATCCATCCATAGATCAATCCATCCATAGATCAATCCATCCATCGATCAATCCATCCATCGATCAATCCATCCATCCATCCATCCATCGTTCTATCCATCCATAGATCAATCCATCCATCGAGCCATCCATCCATCGAGCCATCCATCCATCGAGCCATCCATCCATCGAGCCATCCATCCATCGAGCCATCCATCCGTTCTATCCATCCATCGAGCAATCCATCCATCGAGCAATCAATCCATCGAGCAATCCATCCATCGAGCAATCCATCCATCGAGCCATCCATCCGTTCTATCCATCCATCGAGCAATCCATCCATCGAGCAATCCATCCATCGAGCAATCCATCCATCGAGCAATCCATCCATCGAGCAATCCATCCATCGAGCAATCCATCCATCGAGCAATCCATCCATCGAGCAATCCATCCATCGAGCAATCCATCCATCGAGCAATCCATCCATCGAGCAATCCATCCATCCATCCATCGAGCAATCCATCCATCCATCCATCCATCCATCCATCCATCCATCCATCCATCCATCCATCCATCCATCCATCCATCCATCCATAGATCAATCCATCTATCCATTCAACCATAGATCAATCCATCTATCCATCCATCCATAGATCAATCCATCTATCCATTCAACCATAGATCAATCCATCCATCCATAGAGCAATCCATCCATCCATCCATCGATCATTCTATCCATCCATAGAGCAATCCATCCATCCATCCATCGATCATTCTATCCATCCATAGATCAATCCATCCATCGATCAATCCATCTATCCATTAACCATAGATCAATCCATCCATCCATCGTTCTATCCATCATTCTATCCAACCATAGATCAATCCATCCATCGTAAATGTTGTAATATTGTACACTTTCCCGAAATTAAAATAAATAAATGATATACTTGCATATAAAATCAAGTCTGCTAGAAAAATAGTAGTATTAAACGTCTTGTGAGTATGTGCATGTATGCATCAAAGGACGTGTGTTTTTTTGGTCACATATGTTGTGCTCTTCGCGTAGTCTCTTGATTGACGACACTCCAGCTAATGGGAAGAGACTGGATGATTGCTCTCTGTTAATTCAGCCCCTTCTTACCATAGAAGTACTTCTGAAGAAGACGTTATTGCAGATTGACGAGAACAGCTTGAGACTCTCCTGCAGTCGATTCTAAACAAGAGCACAAATTAAAAACATGAGCTGTCATTCCCACGAGATCCCATGATGCTCTCTTGTGATGTCATATATGAGAGGCGACCGAAAAGCCGAGGTCGGTGCATATGAACAACCTTAGTTTTACAACATCACATTAAATAAACACTGTAAAATAGTCAAATGAAAATGTAATTTTCAGCATTAATAATATTTTTTTATTACTAAATTTCAGTTTTTAGAATGTTATATTAAACGAATACTGTAAAATATTCAAATTAAGTATCTGCTAAATGCATAAATACATTTTATTTTCAGTATTTATAATGATGCTTTAAGGGAGTTATTAAAGGGCACCTATTATGGAATTTTGAAATTTACCTTTCATGTAGTGTGTAACATAGATCTAAGTGAACAAAAACATCCTGCAAAGTTTGAAATATGAAAGTGCACCGTATATAAAGTTATTGTCTTTCAAAAGTAAGAGTCGACTGAGTCATTTTTATGAATCGTTAGAAGACCGAAGCTTTTTCTCTGACTAGATGACGTCAACTTGTCAAGTTATTTGAATACGACACGCCCACTTATTGCGCTCCAAGGCCAGCAGGGAAAACATCAGGGCGACAAGACGCTGTGTTCTGAAGTGCGACTCATCTGCCCAAGGAGGAGCATTTGAAGACTAAGGGCCCTATTTTAACGATCTGAAACGCAAGTGTCAAAGTGCAAAGCGCAAGTAACTCTGTGGGCGGATCCCGGCGCTGTTGCTATTTTCCCGGCGGATAAATGACTCTTGCGCCCGACGCAAATCTAAAAGGGGTTGGTCTGAAGTAGCTTCATTATTCATAGGTGTGGTTTGGGCGTAACGTGAAATAAACCAATCAGAGCGTCCTCTCACATTCCTTTTAAGAGCAGACGCGCTTGTTCCACGGCGGATTGCTATTATAACGGCGGGTTTGCCGGCGCACGCCAGGAGCAGTTCACAGCCAAAGAGACCGATGTTCTCGTCAGGGCCGTAAAACACAGAGAAGTGACACTGGGGATGATGGGAGAAACTCACTCAAATTAGCTTCGGTTAAACAGGCGTATAATTTGGGTAAATGTGTAGCCTAATCTAGATTTTTTTTTTATTATTATTATTATTTTTTATCTAGATAGATCTTTTTCACATCTTCACGGACACAACAATGATTTCCCTCGTGTGTTAATATTTTTCCTTGTAATAATGTATGATTTGCAAAAATGAAAACTGCTGCATCTGTTTATATTAGAGAATCAAAGTGGATGCGCGTTAACATTATGGCCAAGCACGCGCCCTTAAAATGTCATATCACTAACGCGCAACGCGCCACTGTCTTTAGACTGTTTTTTTCCTGGTCAATGGCGCAATTGCTTTCTAAAACTGGAAAATAGCACCATGGAAGTTTTGCGCCGGAACACGCCTCCTCTTTGCGCTGAACCGCCCCCGCGAGCGCAAGTTCATTCCCTAATTTACCGACGTGCGTCTGTGGAGGGAAAAGTCCGCTGTGCGCGGGTGCAAAATAGGAATGATACATGCGTCGGTGTTCAAAGTCAATTGCGCTGGGTGCAAGATAGGGCCCTAAGTGGCTACAATTCATATATACAACTATACCACAGAAGTGTAGTCCGAGCCTTGTGCTTTGTTCGCGCCATTTTGAAGACGATTGCTTTACCAACTTAAATGCAATCAAGCTTGGATTCGCGAGCCGTCTGATATTGAAGGAAGGTTCAGTTCCAAGTGTATTTGCATCAGCTTCCTCCTCCGTATCACAACCTGTAAGTGTTATTAATAATTGTTGCTTTTATGTTTTATGTTTAATAATTATTTTGTTTGTTGTGTAAGCACCGTTTAGCTTCTAGGTCTTCAATGACAATTGTATTGAGATATGTGAAGTGTTTGTCGTTGTTTTCAGAGTTGTCTTAAAAGAATAGAGTAATACCTCGTAGTAACGTAACTGCATTTTTTTTTTTTTTTTTTTTTTTTTTTTTTAAGCGTTATGTTTATGCATCGAGCTAACGCAAACACAGACTGATTGTGCTTTTACAATATGAACTCTGGGCTATGCTCGCTAACATAACGATCAATTCTGTATCTTATTTTTAGTTTTAGTAAAACTACAAAGCAGTGGACTATAATCATTATTATAACACAATTTAATTGATAAAAGCATCATTGTACTCCGTGTTAAACAATAAGTATTATCTCTGTAAACACTGCTAACATTTTACTATACACACATTGGATACAATATGCACAGAGTATACCAATCACAACTGACTGGGTCATCTGACCAATCAACGCAGATTAGCGTCGCGCAAAGGAGGGGTTTGGAAAAATGAGTCGTTGAACGAATCATTTGGGAGTCGGTGAGCAAATCAGGTAAAAATAAATGCATATTATACGACCACAAAAGTGTTTTTTGTCATTGCATGCATGTAAAACTGTTGTTGGGGACTCCCAAAACAACATTAGGAACATTTTAAATGTCATAATAGGTGCCCTTTAAAACAGATCAATATAAATATATATATATATATATATTTTTTTTTTTAAACAGTTGTTACAAAACCGTAAGGTGACAGAACCACTATGTAGTAATAGTATCCGAATTTCCAGAAGAGATGTATGAAAAATGTAGATAAAAAATATATGAGCTTTCCTCTTTGGTGATCTGGAGTTCAGTCACTTGTTTGTTCAGTAGCAGCTTCTGTTTGATGTAGTAGGTGAACGCAAAAGTAGGCTACAAGCGTTTTCTCACCATAGATGGATCTTCTACTAGCGTCATGTCGTACCCACTCAGAGACACAACGAACAGCACGGCCCTCACGTCCTCAAAACAACTGATCCACTTTCTCCTCTCCGTCCTCTGGC
Source organism: Phoxinus phoxinus (assembly GCF_949152265.1). Classification (NCBI taxonomy): domain Eukaryota; kingdom Metazoa; phylum Chordata; class Actinopteri; order Cypriniformes; family Leuciscidae; genus Phoxinus; species Phoxinus phoxinus. The sequence goes on along the minus strand of NC_136895.1, from coordinate 20,410,271 downwards.
CTCCAACGTCATACATTCTGTGGAGAGAAAGAGACAAAAGGTCCTCAACGGAAAAGAAACGGCACAAAAACACTTTAAAGTCATCACAAGCGCAATTTACCTTGGGAAACACGTCATGTTACAAAAGCACAATGGATTTTGAACATTTCGCGTTGACTTACAAACAGCGTCACGTTTGTTATGCTAATATGCTGCGAACTAGCGACACGCATCCAAACATGTTCAAAACAGACCAATGGGTTGTTATTGATGCCAGCAAATGAGTCTCTCAAATTAACAAGCTCCGCCAAATTTCCCCTCACAGCGTTTTAGATCCCAACACTAAAAAGAATTAGCTTGTTAGCAAAGATGCGTCAAAACATGACATATTTCATTACAGGCTTGCCCACTTCACGTCTATTAGCGCATCTAGAAAGAGCGGGAAAAACGAGTGTTTGTTCTCAGAGCGTTTCTTGTCTTCAGACAATCTAAAAGGAGAAGGCTGTGAAGAGTCAAAGTCTCCCTCATCATTGATTTTCCAGCTTCCACTTCATCCTGTGCCATATCTTCACTATATCTGTGGGGAAGATACCTCCACACGTCTGAAATCAAAGCCGTCAATTTACACGCACTTCAAACGTGATGGAAAAATAAATCTATATGTGCTTTATGGGACACTAATGCACACGGTTTCTCATAAAAATCAGTCAAGCGAATTGAATTAAGAACAAAGCTGATGTTGACACTATGACAAACTGGTAGATTTAAAAACGGAAGATTTTCTAGTGTACAACAAACCAGAAAAACACAGTTAATATGCAGTAGCTATGTAATATGTAATAGTAATATGCACAGCTATTGTCTTTAATGTATATTTTGGACGCAAGTAGGAACAACATGATGTCATGGGTGTGTTGGACAAAAAGTGTCACTGTTTTCATCGGTTTCTGGTGATTTATTTTTTGGAACAAGTCTAATAAAATCCCCAAACCGAATCAAAATCTGAGGTGGCTCCGGGTCAGCCCGCACATCTGAGCCGTAATGAACCGTCTAATGATGAGTGAAAACACTTGCGTTTCGATCAGTGTGTGTAACACGGCACGATTCTCACCTCGTCTGCAGTGATTATGTGGCCACATCCGATCATCCCATAATTAAACAAAGCCATTATTAAACCTTTGTGCAGTTGGAAAAGATGTGACACACAAAAACGACAGGAAGATGCACTAGGTCTGATTTATTTTTTTAATTTTCCCTCTAAAATGTCCTGTTGCAGTTCAATAGACAATAAAATGATACATGGATATATTTTTATATTCATACTTTAGTATTTATTCAGTATAAGTATGCATGTGTGTGTGTGTTTGTATGTATGTATATGTAGCCTATATATATATATATTTATTTATATATATATATATATATATATATATATATATATATATATAAAATAAAATTCATTGTTTGCATTTATAGATTCCGATTATTATAAAACTATTCAAGATTTATATATTTAGTAGTTATAAATATTCACATAAAGAAATATTCTTAGATTTTATATAATTATTATTTATTTTGCCATATAAAACAACAATATATAAAGCCAAACATATACATTCAGGATTTACTTTTATATTTATACTTTTGAATATATACATTCACATCCTGAATAAATAACTGCAAATATTAATATAGACATATACAATTTTAAATATTGATGAATTCTGAATATACAGTCAGCTTAGATCTAAATTATGAAGAAAAATGTAAATAAAAATGTATAAATGGAAGTCTAAATATAATTATTATTTCCTTGTTTTCCATTTTCATTAAAAGTACGGTATATGCTTTGAATTATTACTGACAATAGTTGGACAATAGTCAAACATTTACACAAATTTAATTTCAGCTAAAAGTAGCAACCATGTTTGTTTATTTTGGCGATTTTGATTATCATGTATAACCCCAGTTTTACTACAAATACAAGGTTTAAGGTTAAATTAACAAGGTTAATTTGTGGTTACCATGGTTTAACTACTGCACTGTAAAAAAAATGTTGGTTTAACTTAAAAAAGCAAGTTACCTTAAAATTTTGAGTTCATTGTAATTAAACATTTGAGTTAATACAATGAAGAAGAATGGTTTAATAAACAGAAACTCAAAATAGTATGTTATCTTCACACATTATCGAAGTTGATTTGACAAAAGATAAAAAGTTGTGATTACAAATCATGAAAATATTTTTTTACAGTGTGTTTATTATAATTAGAAGAAAATACTTTTAAAGTAATGATTTACTTGATTACGGTTGACAAGTTAAATAGAAGTTATTTGAAGTAGGGTGGATTTGGATTTTTTTTGCCACATAAATAAAGCACAAAGTTTGCTTTTGAAATGAATGAAAAATTAAACGTTACCATTTAAATACCACAAATTAAATTACCATTTAAAATGGTAGTATAACATTTTCATATGCCCATAAGAAACAACATCTCAATGAAATGAACACAAATGTATAAAACCATAAACAAACAAATAAATGGATAAAAGCATGTATAAGAAAAGCATGAATATAAATAAATAAAAGCACATAAATAAATACATAAATAAGCGAAAAGTATAATGAATAAATAAAAGAATACAACTAAATAAAATGAAAAATAAATAAATAACAGCATAATATATAAATAAATAAAAAGTGTACATAAATAAAGGATATAACTAAATAAACAGAAGAATAAATCAATAAATGCATAGCTTTTATTTAAAACTGAAGAGAATTATTGATGATGGCAAAGGCTCGTACTGAAATGCAGCCGCTATGGGTGTTCATATCAAACGTGAGGTGTGAATCCAGTGATATGATAAAGATCTTGAGGTGTTCGGCGTGGGACGCGTGTGAAGTGCTGCGATAAGGATGAGCAGTGGAGCATGCCCAAGATTGACAGCAAGTTATTCAGACCGAATTAATTCACTCTAGAACTAAACCGGTTTCACGTAGCAAACAATTACTCCACATAACATACACTGCTTTCATAGAGTTAATGAACATAAAGACTTAATCATGATGGAGTCTCCTTTATCTGCTTAACGGTGATGGGATTTTTTCACTCATATGTTTGCTCTATACCACAACTTAACCTAAAACCCAACAAAGAGAACAATTTCCCACATTTTTAGATTGAAAAACATATTTCTGAAGACCAAACGGTAAAGACGTCTAAATGGATAGGCATCCAACTGGGTATTTAAAACATCGCTACATCCCACCACCATTTTTTAAGTGAAGTCATCTTGTTTTGATTTTATGATGTTGTAGATGATGCACTTTTATTAAAAACTGTCATGAAAGCAGTGGGAATTTAGATTTAGCATTATGCAAAGTAATGCAATATAAATGTTATTGCAGAAGCCCTCAACTGAAGCCAATAAATTAGCCAACTCTCAGGGCAGAAAGAGCCCGAGAAGAAGCCAACGAAAAAGTATAGAAAAAGACAGTTGCTTTCCACCAAATGCCAAAACACTCATCTTCCTGTGCCATCTCAAACAGTCTGCGGCACGTCAAAGCTGTAAATGTCTCCATTAACATTCAAATGGCTGGTAAAAGCTGCCAGGCAGAAAATTACTCACATTTCCCATGAAACCGCCCAATCGTTTTACTGGTTGCCCGATGTTTGCGCAAAATTGAACTTAAGAGGACAATGAAAATGCATGAAACTTTTTCATTCCAACGGTTTAAGGAACAAGAGTCATTGTTACTGTAACTTGGTGCGGTTTGCCCATAAATCCCAACTGTTTGTGCCTTCAAAGATTTTTTTTTTATAAAAATAAAAGCATTAAAAAAAAAAAACATTTCATTACTTGCAATAAACTGAAATAAAATAAAATAAAATATGTATATTTATATTTAAACATTATTTCAGCTAGCTGCCAACACAACATTTTTCATTTTTAATTCTTAGATTAAAGCTATAACTAAACTAAAATTAAAATATTATATGAAAAACTTAGCGAAAATTAGAAATATTGCCTTGGCAAATAATTAAAATAAGTTGATGTACTACAGTTGAAAAATGAAAAACGAAACTATTTAAAAATAAAAATTTCAAGTAACAAAAATATATATTTTTAATGGTTTTAATTTCAGTTTTAGTTCAAGGTTACGTTTAAGTAACAACGATGTACTAAAAACAGAAAAGTGTTTCCTTGGAGTTTTCGCGAACAGACGACAACTTTGTCAAAACGATCCTCAATCACATGGATCTGCGAAAACTACTGAAAAAAAGCTGTATTATTCATGCCAGGCCAGTAGATGGCGAGGTCACTTTGTAAAGACAAACCACGTGTCGATAGACTGAACACATATGCGTCACAGTTTTCAAAAATCCACTTTTCTATTCTGTAGTTTACACAGACAGAATAAAAAGGTATTGTTTTCAAAAACTTGCACTTTGAATCCCATTTTCAGGCCCCCAAAACTCTGTTGCAGAGTAAATGAAATGACAAAACAAATGTTTTCCGTTTTTGGTTGAAAATGGTGTGTAAACGGCCCCTTAGTTAACTATAACCCTAAATTATACTAAAATAACACTGCTTCAAAGTTTGTCTGAGATGTAGATAAACAGTTATTTATACGGAACATAGACAATTGGCATAAACCTTCAGGAGTTGTCTGTCGACTTATTTGAGTTCAGACTCAATTAATCATTGCAAGCCAAAAAAGAAAAAAAACTCAGACGAAATCATAACAAGTCTTGCATCCAAATCAAAGTCAAACGTGTGCTCAACGCTGATAATGCCAGTTAGGATATTGACGAATGGAGCGATGTTTAATCAGAACGGCATGCAGAGGTGACGTTTCATAAGATAGTGAGATGGAGGATGCCGCCCACGTTGACACGGTCAATATCACAAAGCTAGAGAAGGGTCTGTTTAACAGAATCCCCCTGATTTTTTTCAACGTGAACCTGCTAGTTTTAGCTACTTTTAGACAAACAAACAAACAAACTTCAACCGAAAACGAAAGAACAAAGGCTATTTGATCCGTCTGATGATTAAGAGAACATGAGAGTGGCACTGAGAGTCGTTTACAAAGTCTACGACTACTCGTAAAAACAATTGCGTCGTATTTTGTTATAACAGTTGAGGTAAAAAGGGCAAAGAAAGAGATTGTTTACCTGAAGACCAGGTGTTTGACTTTGAACTGAGTCTCGATCACTCCTGTGGTTCTCAGTCGGACTCTTAAAACATCCGTTTCTGTCGGCATGTATTCGGTGGCGATGATCCTGCCAATGTTCTCAAAAAAACTGGAAACAGAGAGACATATAGATAGAAATGATTACAAATGGACATTTTACGACAAAAATTACAGTAATGATTATGCCTTCCTGAAACGTATTTTCCACCAAAATGAAAGTTCTCCGAAGCAGTCTCATAAGCAGATCATTATTTTCACGTTATGACTGCTAACCGATAAATTGCCAATATTAAAAATCTATTCTATGTTTTTCAAAATCTGTGTTATTTTAGTACTATGTATATACTATTATAGTATTTATTAATATTTTGAATTAGCTTTTAGTTAAATAGTTTACATTTTAGTAGTTTTTTTCTATATAGATTTCATTTTTAGATAAACTTAACAGTTCTATTTTTAGTATTTTTAGTTCTTAAACTTATTTTAGTTAGTTGCCAAGGCAACCTTTCTAATTTTAAGTTTTTCATATAATATATTTATTTTATTATATTTCAGCTTTAATTGTAATTTTATTTATCAGCTTTTTTTTTTATTTGCATAAGTTTTAGTTTCAACAATTACACTGTTCTAAATAAATTAAAAACAAAATCACTCATTTATTATTTTATTATTATTATTATTAACACATTCCAAGGCAATATTTTTAGTTTAGATTAAGTTGGTGAACTGAAATAACAAAAAAATAAAACTTACATAAAATAAACTACATGGACATATTTAAAACAAAACAAAAACAAATATAAATGACAATCGTTTTCAATAAAATGTTTTATCAATAATGATTTAAATTCTACAAGTAAATTTAGGCATCACAACATTGTAACATTCAGCATGAAAAATTTATATTAAAGTGTTATTCAAGTATTACGTTTTTTAAAGATGAACTTTGAGTGTTAGATGACACTCAATATTGGACGATAACCCATACGGTTATCCAGCAACCTGTCGGTGAAAAAAAGAGGCTAGGGAGCGACGTCTCTTCACCTCACCTCCTATAATCGGGTCTCTGTGGGAAAAGCCTTGTCCTTAAAGGGCGTCTTACATTGTCTAGGTAAGCGGCTTTACCTCTGACTGCGGTTAGCGGCTGCGGTAGCGATAAGACTGGCCCAGGGGGGAGGACACGCCGTATGCTAATTACCACCATGAATTTAAATGCAGCATGATACAGTATAAGCAAACCTGTGGGGGATTTCTGTATGCGGATGTGCTAAAGAGAGGGATTATCCGTGAGTGCTCACTACGCAGCAATAAACACACCTCACAGGAGGAGAAACACCCTGGAGAGAGAATTAGACAAACACACACGTAAACTGCAGTTTTAAATCTACCTCAGACAACTGTGCCATAGTTTTTGATTGAGTGTGTGAGGCATCTTTTCCTGCACTGATAAGACCATTTTATCATTCTGTTCATGCAAACAGAAGACAGACCAGGTTGCACTATATGCTAGTATGTCAGAGCTTGTTTTCACACTGTTGCGTGCTAAAAAGTATGCGTTGCATTCGCACTGTTAAGCAAGGGCTATAGCATCATTAGCATAAACTTTTGTCTAGCGAGGGCAATGAGTCTCTCGCTGCGTTTGAAACATAATACTTCCTTACAATATGAAAAAAAAAAAAAAAATAGAACACCAAAAGAGTAGTATGTCCAAATACATAGTATTTGAAAAACAGTAGCTGAAAAGTCCCCGGGTGACCTACTTCTGCAGAGACTCCAAAGTGCCTATTCGATGGACACTTTACTATCCCATGAGGCCACAGGAGAGGATTTATGAACGGAGGAGCAACGACGCTGGTAGATCATGTGACCGTAACAACATGGTGGACGTAATGCGTCTGAATTTTATTCATACTACACACATTCATACTATATAGGGCGTACTTTATTACTAACGCGCTCTTTAAAATGACAAAAAAAAACATTGCGCCATTGACTTTAATCTATTCAGTTGCCTCAAAATAGCAACGCACCAACAATTCGCCTGAATACACCTCGTTTTCAGATCAGCACACACATGGGCGCAAATGGATTTGCCATTTAAACAACGTCGCGCAGAACGTGAAAATGCTAAATGCGTCAGGCTGAAACTAGCAAAAAACACTTGCGCCTGGCGCCGCATTGCGCCGGGTATACGATACGGCCCAAAGTTGCTTACACAACAATGCTAATGTTATGCTAGAGCACTAATTTGAAGATAATCATAATGTGAAAGTTAAAGGCAGCTAAACTGTTGTCGTTTTAAGCCCAAAACTATTCGTTGGCCATCTGCATTAATTAACAGACATAAATTTAGTCATCAGGAGGGGTCGCGGACGTCCGCGCACACTGTCCGAGCGCAGCCCGACCTTTGTGTTCGTGCGGACATGTGCGAGTGACTTAAGTTGAGCGCTTGGAAACAAAGTCCACTAGAGTGCACACAGCCAAATGAGTATACTTTGAAAGGTTTGCACACTCAGCTGTGCGAGAGACGGAGCGGGACGCGGAAAAATGAAGAATGCCCGGGCCTAATTTAGCTTAAGTTTATTGCTTTAGTTTGAAGAGTGGCTACTTTTTCAAAAAAGTACTAGCTTAAATGACAAGTCGCTAATAGCTAGCAAGTTAATGTTCCAAAGTAGCTTACACAACACAACTAGTCATGCTAGAGCGTTTGAAGAGAACGTTGCTGCGAGTCTTTTATCTCTAGCTCTTGACCTTTTTTTTGTTTTCAGAGAAATTTTACTTAAGTTACCTACTTTTTTGTAGCTTTTAAAATAGTTGACTAGTTTTTCCAAAAGAGTACTAGCTTGACTACAGTTTAACTAACTTTCTCAGCAAGATGCACTTGTTGATCCACTATGACAGTAGAAGTGTCACAGAAACTGCTTTACCTTGTAGCTTGACATGCTAAAGATTAACTCATCATTTAAGACATGGTTTTGCTAGACGAATGAATAACACATTCCGTAACGGCAGATATTTGAAAGAAACTCTTTCGTACACGCAAGTACTGAAACGGACTGGATTCTCACCTGCGCAACTCCATAGCAAGAGGTGTTAGCAGCCATTAGCGTAAACGTGTAATTTTTGTTCTAATATCTAATATTTTTATTTTATTTTAGCTTTACTAACAACAAAAATGCTTTATACTAGTTATAACAACACTGTTGAGCACTGCCACAGTGAACTTAGAGCACACATTATTTGCATTAAACACAGTTGTGTACTCGTGGAGCGCGTTTCTGGTTTTAGCGACAGCTAAACAGACACACAAACGCATTAACTCCACACTCCATCTCAGTGCCAATGCAATTCCTTGGCATTCCAGCGGAGTATGATCTTGTAAACCCCCTGGGCGGCACAACATGCCCCAAGGCAGCGACGAAAGCACAAATCCGGACACCTCCGGCCTGAACCGAGACTGCAAGCACACAAGTGCGACGTGTGTTTCTTTAGGCACGTCTAGGGTCCTATGACAGACATGTCCTTACGTGCATCTGGATGCAACTTCCACTCGCTGCTGGCCTTCACTTCCCAGCGGGATGCAAAGGCCCTGTCGCTGTGAATCTGTTCAACTCTGACGCACATTAGGGAAAATTTAACAGCTATAGACTCCAGAAATAGTGTTTTCTATAAAACCCCTGCACAACGAGCTAAAACCAGATTCTGGTGGCTTTTAGCTGGTCCAAATTAATCGTTAAGGTCATTAGCTGGTCTAATCTATCTCACTGTATTCTTTTGTTGTGAAAAAGAGCAGCGTGAACATTATTAAAAATGTCTTCTTTTGTGTCCTACAGAAGAAAAAAAAAACATATTTGGAGTCATTTTTAGATGATCTATTCCTTTCCAAAACTGGTTCAACGTGACATTTTGAAGTATTATAAGCATTTGAAGACCTCTGGTGTTCTGTAGAACTAAACTTGTTCAACCTGGTTTCTCCTACTGTAGGCTGCGTGACATTTTGAAGAATTTTTAACAGCTATTTACTCCAAAAATAGAGTTTTCTATTAAGCCCCTGCATGAAAAAAAACAGCTTCAAATGGTTTTTAGCTGTCCAAGATGATCAATGAGGTCATTAGCTGGTCTAATCTCACTGTATTCTTCAGTTGTACGGAAAAGAGCAGCGTTAACATCATTCGAAATATCTTCTCATGTCTCTCAGAAGAAGAAAAAAACATCTTTAGAATAATTTTTAGATGATTATTCCCTTCCTTCCCTTAAACCTGGTTTCTCCAAGGCAGTGTGACATTTTGAAGTATTTTTAGCATTTGAAGACCTCGTCTGGTGTTTTGTAGATATGCTTTTACTTTCGGATTGATTTGACATCACTTTGACCCCTCAAATCCTTTCCACCTTCTCTCTGAAGGATCTCGTCTCCTCGTGCCATTTCTGATCTATTTTTCCACAAAATTGAATGTCGTGAAACGACGCCGGCCGGGGTCTTAGGGTCGAGGTTTTTGTGAAGAATTTAAAATAGCGAGGGAGAGCAAATGAGAATGGATGAAAGGCACAAATGAAGAGTTTTCGCAAGATGGATTCAGGATATGAACAGGTGAGGAGCTCTGACCTGGCCTGCGAAGACGATGGGAATGCCCTCTGAAAAATCTGACCTTTAACAAGAGAATGTGTGTGTTTCGGAGTATGTGTGTGAGGATGGGTGATGGAGCCCTGCAGGTGTGACATGACAGCTTGGGAGGAAAGGTTTTTAAACCTGGAGAGCGAGAGCTACAGTACGATACAGAGGAAGAGTATTTCAGTGAATATCTGTGCAGAAAACAGTGCTACACTACATTTAAAAGGTGCTCTAAGCGATGGCACGCGTTTTTTAGGCCAAAACATTTTTTGTCACATACAGCAAACATCTCCTCACTATCCACTAACTGTGTCTCCTGAACACACTAAAAAAAAACGCGGTCTCTGTAGACACCCCAGGCTCCACAAACGGAAACATAAACCACATTCCAGCCAATAACCGACAAGAAGGATTTGGGGTGGGGTTTGGGGGGTTAGTGCGCCGATGAGGAGGGTCTAGCTAGCCTCCGTTTTGTTTGACAATACTTCGAACGTCAAAAAGACGTGACGTCACCCACCATCACTTAGAGCACCTTTAAATTAAGTCACTGTCATTTTTTTATGCAAATCAGGCCTATTCTAAGATTAAGCTCAATTTGAATACTTTTTTAAAGCAATTCATCATTATGTGTCCATCTGAGACAATCTTCAAACCGCAACCAAGTGCCATGGTGATAACTTAGTTGCTCCCGGTGACAAGTGCGTTATTGACTCCGTAATGTCCGTATTATTGACTGAAGCATTTGGAGGGGCCCATTGGCTCAACGGGGGACAGGAGTACCTGTCAGTCAAATTCTCTCACACACGCATACACGCAATCTATATATCTAAAAGGGGATATACCATTGGTTACCTTTTTTGTAAAATTTACTAATTAAAGAAGCCAAAAAAAGAAAAGAAACATTTAAAAATATTTACAGCAGTATGTTTAAAATGTTTTTATATATTTTTTAATTGATTAATATTCATAATAACAATAAATATGTTTAATAATAATAACAAGTACATACTTCTGTCCACAAATGTGTGGGAATTCAGTAGAATTGAGGCTATGTGTTTTTGTGTGTGTGTGGGTTTTGATGCCAAACACATTCGGTATGGACAACTTCAACCACACATCTCACTCGCCTCCATCTTTTCCTCATTCATTCCAATGATCTCTAGGTGTCCTGCGTGCTAATCAAAGAGACAAGCTATCATGTCAAAGCTCCATTATGTGACGTCCCAGCATGCATTGCAGGATATATATATATCAACTGGCAAAAGCTGTAGGCTTTGAGGTTTGACTGTTTTCTAATTGCCGTTTTTGAGCTACCACACAAAAACCTCGCTGCAGTGTTTGAGGTTCATTCGCTGTGGCACACACCACACGTCTGCGACATGGGTGACCCTCTCTGTTTCATTTAAATAATCAGCCTCCTGGTGTTTTAGTTTGCAGTCACACACATATGTAATTACACAATTCGCTGTTTGAATATCCCAGTAATCAGCCATTATTCACAGTGGGAGTGTCAGATCAAGGCACAGATCAGCGGCCATTATGGCTCAAGAGTGGCAGTCGCACATCAGTTTCATTACACCCACATGAAGCCTACGGAAACTGCATAAGGAGGCATTGGGAAACCTGCTAGGAAATTGAGAAATCATTGAATAACGATAAAACATTCAGTATTAAGTCTTCAGGAGATAAACGCTTGTCATTAACTGAACATGAATGACGTAATCTGTCCTCAGGATCTCTTATGCATTCAGAAAAACAATAAAAGATGAGTATTTTGAGGAATCGTTTCACAAAAATTGTCTGCAAATTTCCTCGCCACACGTGTAATGTTTGCCGAATAAGAGAAAGATTTAGGGGTCAGCACCCATGTCAAATGACCAATTAGAATAGAATAAAACATTCATGACCTTTTACGGATCATGATTGGCCTATTTGAGCATGTTTAAATGTATTCAAATGAGATGCTAAGCGTTGAGGGGACCCATTCCAGTCTTGTGGTCTCTAACCTCTTTGCTCAAAATTTAATGTGGTTATTGTGTTATCTTGTTCTAGCTAGTCAAGAGAGCATTTCTGAACCACCAAAACCCTGAAGGCTAACTGAAAAACAAAAAAAGTTAACTGAAAACAACGGAGGCTAACTGAAAAAAACAAACAAAAATGGAGGCTACCTAAAAAAAAAAACCTACAAAAACCCCGGAGGCTTACTGAAAACAAAAACAAAGGCGGTCACCTAAAAAAAAACAGTGGAGGCTAACTGACAAAAAAACAACGGAGGCTAACCAAGTGGCAACCTTCCGGTCTCTCTCTTCGATCCAACACGGAAGTGACTTAAACTGCAATTCTGTCCCCATGTTAAAATGCCAAACTTTACAGCAGAAAAAAACACGTTTACATTCTGGTACAAAAAGTGGTTTTAGTCTATATAGCTAATTTTGCCCTTCATGACAACTGTGAGGGGGGTGAATTTTTTATAACTCCTCCATTTAAATTATATTAAGCCTGATAGTTCTGCATAATTAAGGGCGTGGCCAATTGAGTGACAGGGATTGCTGCTGCGTTCACTAGTACTGCTAGCCATTTGTCTGTTAGCCGTCACCAAAAAAAAAAAATCACAAAAACGTGAAGCCTCTAAGAATATATTCCAGGATATCTAGTTTAATATTAGATTATTCTAATATCAACTCTTGGTCAAAAAAGATGAGCAAATGCACACAAATAACAGATATTACTGTGACAACTGCATTAGCGCTAATGTCTAATTAGCAATGGTGACTAATTAACCTATTTACAGAAGTGTTACTCACTATAGTGCCGAGTCATTGAGTTCATACTCGTATCCGCGCACTGCTGCCGACCGCACCCCCTGATCCGCCCACAAACAGCTGAGGGCGTGGCTTATGAACGGGAACAGCATCTGGTCTTCATCAAAACAACGGCCACACGAGAGAACGGAGTGAGCGTGGACCTGGAGAAATATCATAAAACATGGATAAATACAACATTTGATAGTCTGCGGAAGAATTTTCCAAGAACTTTTTTCAATTCTAAGAACTTAAAATGTTTTATAGCGCAAACTATCAAACATCTAAAGCTAAATAAAACAAATTAAAGCACTGCTGTTAAAATATCCATTTTTGCATGGCTAGCCAACCCTTTGTGATACATATCTAGTTAGGGGTTGGCTAAGTAAAGACATTTAAGGTTATGGATTGGAGCAAGGGTTTATTAGCAGAAAACATAACATTTTAACAACTAGAACAAAGTGTGACCCAACACATACGTGTCTTTAGCACTGTTACTAAAGAACAATTGGCCTGATTTGTCTAACTACCGTACTGTGCTCATCACATGACCTGATGAAGCCAACCCTACACCCCGGTCATATTTCATAATCAAAGCAGACGACCCTCATTCATTGTGTCGTTGTGTGCGTCTGGAACAAGATAATGACTATTTTTGAGACGCACGTCGGTAACACACCGGAACCGAGGGAGGATTTTAAAAACACACCCCTGAATGACTATCAGGTCAGTTAACTTTGGACTGTATGTTTGCATTCACATACCTAGTTCTGAAAAAATGCCGCCACCTAGTGGACCCTGTAAGTACTGCACACAATAAAACAGAAACAATGTTTCTTTACAGGGAGTCTAAATAGCAGTTTAACTGGGGAACTGACATCTAAATGGAAAAACATACATGTATATACACATTACACACATAAATATATTCTTCCACAGTATAATGGAAAGAGTCGAGCGCAGACCTTGTTCTTGCTGTTGGCGAGGTTGATTCGAAGGACGCCCATTCCATGGAGGACAAACTTCATAGAGGTCAGGAGGTTATCCAACACCGCAGGCTGGAACAGTAGATGTATGAAAAAAGATGATTTATATTACAAGTAAGAACAAAACATGATATTCATATTCTTAGCATATTCATTTTATTTTGAGTTCTTTCTCTTGAGATTGGCAGGCTTCGACTCAACGTCTTTGTCCCTTCAAACGCAAATAACTTCCAAAAATGAAAGCATTACCCAAGAACCCTTTCACTGATCTGTGACAGAAACAAGTTACGTTGTGTGTGCATCTAACCAAATACATCCACTTCCTGTCACTGGGACATTTCCTGAATTAATTTCCGCTCAATTAATTTCTGTCCTTATTGTCTCACGTCCACCTGAGTGACAGGAAATGGCTTCAGCGAGGCGCCATTATTGCCGACAGAAAGCGCTGCGTGACGACCTAACGCTCGGCTGCAACTCAATGCGATTGTGCAGTTATGAATCATGGAATGTCGATCATTCCTTTTTGGTCAGAACAATTCGCAATGATGGGAATGATTTGGATAAAGTTTTTGGATCACCATCATTTCTCTCATACTCACAAAATGACATGTCAGTCATTAACTTTTTTGAATACATATTGCAACATATTTACTGTATACCGGTAAGTGAAATGGGATGTTCCATGAGTTAAAAAAAAAACAAAAAACAATGGAGGACTATAATTAATACACACAATAATAAATAAATGCATATATATATACAAATATGTAATTATATAATTTGGTTTTAATATTAATATTATAATAGTGAAATTAGTAATTAAAACATACATTTTGTATCATTTATTTATAATAACATTAGAATAAAATTAAATAAAAATGTTTATTATTTTAATATTTATGCACAAATACAAAATAATATATATATACATACACTCTAAAAATGCTGGGTTGTTTCAACCCAATTTTGGGTCAAATATGGACAAACCCCAAACGTTGGGTTAAAAATGTAATAACATTTTTTTGTGTGTGTGTGTATATATATATATATATATATATATATATATATATATATATATATATATATATATATATATATATATATATATATATATATATATATATATATACACGTAAAATATAAAAATTAAAAATTGAATACAAAGATAATTATGATACTTATATATTATAAATATTTATAATACTGTTCTTTATTAACATGAAGGATTGTGCACAGTATGACCAGAAGTGTCTTTTAAGAAGGGAAATAAGATAAATGATGATTTATGACTTTGAAAAAAAGTTTGACACTACACAAAATCAGTCCACGTGTGTGCCACTCAAAGCCTTTCTCTTTTCACACTTCCAGCCGGCCGTCCACTCGTGTTGTGCTCAAATGCTTCCCCTTTTACCGCCCCTAACTCTCTGGCCAAAGCAAACGCATTCCTGCCCTTTATTGAACAGTTTTTGTTTGCTGGACCATAGATCAGAGGCGCAGAGCATTCCTGGGAAGACTGAACGCCGAAAAGCCTTTCAGTGTTTATGAAGGGGGTGTGGAAGGTTTTGTGATTTGGATATATGATGCACTTATATGGATTTCCTGTTGTTGCAAACACACACACAAAAAGTGCACTAGAGCGAAGCAGGAGGTAAAGTTCAGGAGTGAATCACACACTTCAATACTATGAAACTATTCTTGTGGAAAAGGATAAGTGCAAAACATCTTACCAGGAGTGTATGCGTGTTTGGTTTAGGTTTTCCCTATGTTATGGGGACATTTGCTTGGTCCCCATGAGGAAATCAGCTTATAAATCATATTAAATGTTTTTTGAAAATGTAAAATTGCAGAAACTTTTCTGAGATGGGTAGGTTTAGGGTTAGGCGATAAAATGTGCAGTTTTAAAGTATAAAAATCATTATGTCTGTGGAAAGTCCCCATAAAACATGGAAACCATACATTTTAGGATGCCATTTTTGCCACAAAATTACTCTTTGCAATAAGCAGCTTAAATAATCTTGAAAATACATTGTTGTGTGTGTTCCTTGAAACAAAGGTGACCTAGTTTGGATTGGGAAAGTAAATGATTATAGAATGTTAAACTATTCTCGGAATTCTACAATCCACTATTTCTTTTCAAGAATTCCAGAGTTCTAGAACTTTCAGACAACACAGAACAACAAATTCTAGATCTCTGGTCATAAAATTCCAGGCAAGTCAAAGAACAACACATTCTACAACAACTACATTTGGGTCAAGCCCAAATTCAAGACCACCGACAACGGCACTCCAAAGTCTCATATTACTTCTTGATGTCACGTTTGGAACAGGAGAATTTACCACTTCATCAAAGAAACAGAGTCAGAGGGAGGTGAAGGAAATGAAAGCATGAAAGCCAGCTGCGAGTTGTGTGAAGTCTTGCCATAAAAAGGGTCACCAGATACGCAACACTAATTGCTATATTGTGTGTGAACATCTGATGTACATGTAATCTTTATTAACGTTTGACAATATGCACTACCGTTCAAAAGTTTGGGGTCAGTAATATATTATATAGAGAGAAATATAGACAGAATAGAAATATCTTACCAACCCCAAGTTTTTGAATGGTTGTGTTGATTTAGTTAAAATTATCATAAAATTGCATTTACAACATCTTTTACGGCAGGTCTAGGGTGAGAAACACAAAAAGAGGGAACAGGAAAGACAACTTGACTAGGGGAGACCTCAGTGTGGTTCAAGACCGCAGTGACAGTTTAGTATAAGAGTTAAAGAAAGAACGGATTAAGAAAAAGACACTCCTCCTGTGACATTCAGGTCAGGACAAGTCCCAGTTCTTACCTGTAACACATCACTTTTTCCCTTTCATTTATGATTCACACACACCGCAGGCCACCACACCCTTCCCTGGCCTCACTCTGACAGTCAACAGCCCGCCCTTGTGCGACACTACGTCCAAGTCAACCAAGGCCAGTCTGATTACAGACTGTGCCCGTGTCTGCAAGCTTGTGTACAATGTGAAACTAGCCATAATTATGGGTCTGTACAAATGAATGCATGTGTGCGCAAAAGCATGACCCTTTATGCAACCGTCCAACAAAAACTGGTGAAGCACAAAATGGACTTTTGAACATTATACAGAAGCCTGTGACTGGCCACATACAATTTAAGAGAAAAACACATGCATGGGAGAGGTCAGCATAACAAAAAAATTACAGATTGGCTTTTAAAAATGAAGCCGTTCATTTGGTCAACATCAAACTTTGCTGGGCCGAATACAGAGCCTTGAGTTATCCCGAACTCAAGACGTGACTCAAACTAGGCTTGTCTATGTTTACTTCAAAATATGGCTATTGTATGACATCCTTTAACTTAAGGGTGATGTTTATTTTATATCTACAACAATTGGAGAAGTTAGCCTAATTCTATTATGGGTACTTACTGTTTTAGTCTTCCCTTTCAGCAAAAGATGTAAACAGCTGTTGGGTTCATTCATTAATTACAGTGGTGCAAAATACAAACATTGTTCTTCCAGTCAGAGTTTTATACCACAGTGACTGACCACAAACTAGTAACATGGCTAGTCTAACATTAAGCAGATCTAGAGATCTCAATTGGGTCACATACTTCACACTTTATCACATTCAGTTAAATGCCTAACGCACTTTACAGAACTAATGAATGTTATAAGAAATATAACTTTGCCACATTTATAATGGGTTTAGATTTTTTTTTAAACTGTATGTCTAGATGTTAGTGAAAACCTGCCTTTTCACATACAGACAAAGTAAGATAAAATGTTTGATAAATTACCCGCTACATTACCGCCTCACAATAAGTAGGACAATGACAGTCATCAATCTTCAATTTTTCAAAAAAATAAAAAAACCCTAAGGAGTGATTTCAGTTTAGAATTCACATGAAACCCCATCCACATAAATGGCAACAGCTAAAGTGTCATATTAAATGAGTTCCTTTTACATTTTGAAAATGGAAAGAATTTTACAAGTAAATACTTTAAAGACGGTATAATCGAATGTAGTGTCAAACTGGTGGAAATTAAAATTCACAGACACAGAATAAATTATCCTGTTAAAAATACAGAGAATTACTGTATATAGATATATATAATTTAAATATCAAATTGAATATACTTAAAGTATGTTTTACTTAAAAATAACATACATATGTAGGCTATATCATTTTATATTCTATGTGCTTTACATAGCATCATTTTAATACAGTTTTTTATAAAGGCCCAAGCTTTTGACTGTGCATTGTATTAATTTCTGTTCTATGACACTGTACAATATTACATCATTCTACCCACATTTCAACACTTTTTGTTTTGTTTAAAGATAATGGAAGTCATGCTGGGAAAGATGGCACGGACGATGATTCCATCCCAAAAAGGGCGTGTGTGTTGGGGTGAGTGTTTATTTAAAGGGTTTGCTCATGGTTTTCCATTGTTTGATGGTCAATGTTGTCATATCAGCTGACAAAGGCCAATAAAACCGCATAACACAACAAAAATCTGCCACTAACAAAACTTATTTTTTTCTAGCAAGCAACTACCCTAGTCCTCACTACCGTTTGAAATTATGCTATGTTCTGAGACTCATCCCCCTGCCACTAAAAATCAACATAAAAAAGACTAGGTGGTTGCTTGTTGACAAGTCAAATAGTTAACCATCCTGACCAATTCCCTGTGCATTTGCCTGGAAATAATGGGTGGTTATTGGGGTTTTAAAGTATTCCCTGAGGCTCTTCAAAACACCATTGGAACATTCTCAGCACATCAATCTAATTCAAGCTCACTGAAAAGTGTCCCTAACACAAACAGACCCTGAGGGAAGGTTTAATGAAGAGAACATGGTACACAAAGTCTCTGTTTAAGTCAAGCTAGCACACATGTGGATCTGCACCTGGCACTTCACAGGAGATACAACGGACAGTTCGTTGATCAGCTGATTTATAAAGCAACTGAAGAAAGATCTGACTAGAAACATGTGCACTAATGCTCAGTTAGCTTGATAAACATCACCGCACAAATATTGGATGGACAAATTGCAGAATTCCAAAGGATCAAAGCTGCTTTTATTAAACGTGAAGTAATGAAATACTGAGGGAAGTTTCAGTAAGGTAGCATTCTCTCAAAGACAAGCTAAGAAAAAAAATAGTCGACAGTCAGTGTGAACTTTCTCTAAAGTCAACAAACTCACAGTACACCTCTTAAACCTGTCACTCACAAGCTAAAAGATGTCATACAACAGCCTAAATTTTTTAGTCACGTTTTGAGTTCAGGGTACCTCAAGGCTCTGTATTCGGCCCAGCAAAGTTTGATCTATATAAAATAAAGTCTTCATTTTTGCAAGCTGAACTGTAATGTCTATACCAGTATATAACCATAAAATAGCCTTTTGTAGCATAGCACTAATGTTTTTTTTCTTCTTAAATTCCATTGAATTTTAGACAAAGAATAACAATATCGTCATACATGATACATCGTGATATAAAATTACTGCCATTCATACTGCCAACCCCTAGCCTAGGGTCTTTTTGGTTACCTGAAGAACTGGATTGAATAACAACTATTGTTGTTCACAAAGATGACGTTTAGCCCCAAAATGACAGTCAAAGACTGCGGTTTTACCGGTACCAGGGCTGATGAGCATGTTGAGACCACAGCTGGCTGCGACTTACGATGAATGAGCCAATCAGTGTCCGCTCTGTTTCCAAGGCGATACGGCATACGAAGACCGCAGGTTAGTCTAAAGGAGCCAGTGTGTGGCGTCACATTGTTGCCATGGTAACACTTGTGAGTGACAGGTCAAAAAATGTTTGCGAAGAGATGGTTGAGTTTAGAGGAAGTGCTCGCTGGCTGCCAAACAGATAGGAAACGGATATATTATAGGGACAAATATGAAAAAAACACAAAAAAAATGTGCACTGAAGTTGACAATTTAATGATTTTTAACTTCACAAACTTTTTGTGTCAGGCTTCCATGCATTTCCTTCCCCCTTTCTTTTTTCTCTTCCTAACAGAACAAAAAAAATGCTGAGGCAAGATCCAGCCTTCCGTTCAACTGAGGTCTTGTTTCACAGTTGAACCAGTGACCCCTTAAACTTTTAATAATCCCCAAACACACACAGAGGCTTGATTTCCCAGATGGCAGAGGAAGTACAGAGAAAACTGACAAAATATAATACAGATGAGAACAAATGTTAAACTATTGAACGCAATAACCCTTCTACACTGGTGGGCATCCAGTGTGTGGAAACAACAAAACATAAAACTAAAATTCCTTACCTTAAAACTGGTTAGTTCTTGTTTGGTGAATCCATGACTGTGGATAATCTTCATCTGTTTGACCAATGTACTTTTCCCACTTTCTGCAGCACCTACATTTAAAAAAAAGTGCCATAAAATGACTAAATGGACATTTATTACCTGAAAGAAACATTACATGAACAGTCCTCCAGGATAGTTCCATGAATAAACCTTCTCTGAAGTTCGAACTAACAACCTTTTTCGGTTACTAGCCCATATGTTTAGTTTGAGCCTACAGCATTTTAGATATGAGCCCAGATCTGAGGTTTGAACACATCTATTCAGTTACAGTACCTGGCCAGATATAAAGTTAGAACCTACAATCTGTCAACTTAAACTCTGATCTGGGATTTTAACATAAACTTCTCAGAACTCTTGTGCAAAACTCAATGTTTAATTTACAGCACAGAAACAGATCCAAGCTTCAGTCAACATTCATTCAGCTGTAACCCATATCTGAGGTTTGAGCCATACAGTGGTTCAATTTTCTGCACAGATCTAATGTTTCAACCAACAACCTTTTACCTTCTGTGGTCTAAACCTACAACCGTTTAGTTGCCTAGCCAGATCTGAAGTTTCAATACACAACCTGTCAAGATCTAGGTTTTGACCACAGGACATGTCAGTTTTATCTGAGATGTGCTATGTAAACCAATAAACTTCCAATTGCAATCTCATATTTGTTGCTTGAACTCATAAATTCGCAGTTGCCAACCCAGACCTGAAGTTCAAACCCACCACAACTGTTTAGTAAACTAGTACATTACCCAAAATAACAGTCTAACGTTCAAGTAGGCCCATGTAAACATCAGAAGCCATGTTATTTTAACTAAAAGCAATAAGCAGATGAGCAAACATCAGGATGAGAGCGGTGTTACCCAGCATGAGGATCTTCACCACGTTCATCTCTCTCTTGGCGTACTCGTACAGATCTCGGTCTATCTGCGAGCTGTGGATCTTCGCCTTCTTTCCCTCCTCTGTCACCTCTGAGCCCAGACACAGACCCATATCCAGAGCTCATGTCTTTCCCAAAGAGCTAAAGGTCCAGCAGAAATCCCAAGACCACGGATGGAACCGGAGAGGAACGTTTAAAGTGGCGTAAAAACATCCCGGCGACCCCGCGCGCTCTTTTCCAAAGTCCCGGTTAACGCGTAAAATGACACCAAAGTCAATTGCGCGTGTTTTTGGAGAGATCTAACTCTATTGTATAAAGAGAGACAGATTGGGACATACACTGTCGGACAGGAAGAAAGAGAGAAAAAAGTTTCAAATCCGTCTGTTCCCGGTTAGTTTCGTCAGACTGAGCGCTCGTGAGAGCTCAACACTGACGCCGGGCTAACACTCCTAATCCACAACACAACACTACCTGTTCATTACGGGTCAGCTAAATTGTGTGTCTCGTCTACAGCGTCTCTTTTTGCTTTTTTGGGGGTGTCCGCGTTCTTTAGGAAGGAAGTGACGTGATGTTTGTGGAACTTTGTCACCTGAGATGGGTTTCGTCCAACGCACGAGCTGTGAGAAAAAGCTGGCAGTCCCTGAAATCCATGTCAAATTAAATGTAATTCAATTAGATAAAGTAATACAAGAATTAATCATTACTAGAACGTTATCAAATAAAATGAAGTAAAAAGGGAAATTATTTAAAAACATTAAAAGTAACAAACAAATAAAACTAAAAATTAAGTAAAATATAGCCTATATCACCAATAAAATACGGTATGACATTTTAAATTAAATATAAGGGTTAATGACACTAAATATAGTTTATTGATCTAATATACAGCAAAACTAAAACATGTAATTATTAAAAAAAAACTAATACATGTATCAACTTAAATGTTTAGAATAAAACTTTGATTAAATGTATCTGTATCTATAGCAAGTATTAGTAATTGATGGTAGTTGGGATCTCAAATAAATCTCAAAATTAAGAGAAAAATAACATTTATACTCAATAACAACTCAGTGCTTTCTTAATGTTTTTACACAAATTTAATCTAAACTGCTGTAAAATTCAGTGCATTATCTTTTTACTTCACATTGTGTTTATGTACAAAAATCACAAATGTGTCAATATTCATTAGAAAAACAAAACATTCAAAACTATTTGTCTTCTCTAAAAATTGAACAGATGCCACTGTTGATACAATGAGACATGTTTTGATACTTTTTTATTGTGAAAATAATTGTTTTGATGATTTAATCAACAGGTTATGATGGGATGAGATCCAATAAATTAAAGATTGTCTGAAGACAATAACACGCCATCAACATTCAGCATCTAACGGTACACTCAGAATTGGTCACTTAACATTTCTGCTCACATCTGTAACGAAGAGACTTTAAATTAGTGTTTATTCACAGCAATTCACTGTAAATGTACAGACAATTTTAAAAACTATGTGCTTTCATTAAAAACAGAAACAGGTGACTAAACTGCACAAAGATAAAGAATATTTATGTCGCACATTAAAACGAATGAAAGTGTGACATTAAACCATCAATGCATTTTTGTATATCACAGCGTCCTGACATCTAAGAATCACCTGAGGTCGGAGAGTCTTTGGTTGTGATTTTGATCACTTCAAAACAATTAAAGGTATGAGAAAGAAATTAAAAACAGTAAAAATGCCAGATACAGTTTGTGACTGTGAACAGTATATGAAACGATATTTGACAAAACTTCAGTTCTGAATGTTTTTTTTCACAACACACGCATCAAACTTCTAGTTACGATGAGACGGGTAAAACTACACACAGTACCACTATATTAAAAGATACCGGGGTAAATCCTGTCAAAACATGTCCAGATCACATTTTACCGATACCCACACACACACATTAGGACCATTAAGAAGATTGCTGAAGATTATTTTGATAAGAACTTTGCCAATTTTCCATTAGCCAAAATCTCATTACCCCAAATATAGAAATATATATTAGTATAGTATATAGTAAAGTATATATATATAGTAGTAAATCCTTAATTTATTCAAAAAAAATTTTTTTTTATATATATATATATATATATAATGAGAATCAATACTGAAAATAATGTGCAAAAAAAATAATATTCAGATATGGTAATGAGAATATGGATGGAAATGATTTGAAATGATAAAAATAATGTCACAATGCAAAAACATTAAATAATCTTAAAACAGGCATTATTTTTTATGCAAAAATATATTTTGATTTTGGGGTAAATGTGACCTGGATATGTTTCCATGAGATTCACCCAAATAAAAAAAAACTAAATTTAAAAAGAAAAAAATCCCCAAATAAAACCCAATTAGTCTTACACATACCAACGCAGTCAACATGAAGTGTTCCTTCACAAAGCATTTCTCTGCTTATCTATGGATACGTGCGGATGGATCACCAATAAAAAAATAAAAAAAAGAGAGACACAATCTTCCCAAAACCCTCATAAAAATCAGTGTTCCTCCCATTCAGAGAGAACGTTCTTCAACCCATTTAATAGGTACCATTAAAACTCATCGCACGCAACAAAGTGTAGTTGTCATCAAACAAGAGTCGTACAACATATAAAAACAAGTCCGTTATCCACCACGTTCATTAAAATGCGGGCACTGTTCGTAAATCGAGCCGTTTTATAACAGTCCGGGGGCAATTTTCGTTCTACGACGAAGCCCTTGATTTGTTCGGTTTGGATAGTTCATGTTAATTCTTCGCGAGAGCCGCCTCGGTCTTCAGCGAATCATCTTTATGCTTCAAAGCCTCGATCATGGCCATCTCTTTCGCTTCCTTCTTCTGGTTCCTGGCCTCAAACAGCAATCTACCGGGCAAAAAGAGAGATCGGGCCATTTGCATATGTTCGTAAACACTGCTAGCGAGCGACGTTTTCACATTTTGCTCGTATTATTTTTCACACCTGTTCTCAATGATTCTCTGCACGATGTCGTCGGTGGTCAGGTTGCTGCCGCTGTCTAGGATGCGGAAAATACCTCTCTTCTTCGGCTCCTAGGAAGAGAGAAACAGGTGAAAAACAGTATTTATAGAGGAGAAGATCATTCAGAGGTGTAGCATGTTAGAAGACTTTACTCACATTGTAAGGGTCTGTGCCGTCGCTGTCGGGAAACACTTCTGTCTTCCCATGACACACCAGATCCACCTACAGCCAGACACATACACAGTCAGCTAGAGATACATGAAGGCAGATTCTGCTGTGTATAATGTCACCAATATATTTTGCGCCCTTTGTAATTATTTGGAAAAATGTCCCAAGCTCTCTGTTGAGTCCTCTAAAGTTAAAGGGTAACTGTTGCCAAAATTGAACCTAGGCTCTTTTGGTTTATCTACCCGAGTTAAACTTTCGTGTAAAAGCATAATTAGAATGGAAACGCCACTTTTAAGATTGACCGTATTTTCGTTTTAGGTCAAAATGCCTTTTGAATGGGAGTGCATGGGCAACTTCTATGATAGCATCAAAATCGCTATTTTTAAAACACTAAGAAGGCTCGACACAACATGAAACTGTGCTCGAAGTATCACCAGGGGCTCTACACATGAACTTGAGCATTGACTACATTGTTTGTGTACACAAAGTTTACTAAAAAGAAAGGTTTTGAACAACTCACTGTAGCTGTTGTTCCCATCTGTATCACTGAATAATTTCATTATTATATGAGGATCCTTTTTCAAATACAAGGTCAATATTGATTTTCACTAACGACAAAACATCAAATTATCCATGAATTTATATGGAACTAAGCTTTAGGAGCTTTCCATCTTTACTCTCCTCCCCGTTGCGTTGCATTCGGAGATCGACTACTTTTGACTGACAAAATTCCAGCCACCCACTACACTAACTGAAAAATGTAGTTGTACAAAACCTTTCTTTTTAGTAAACTTTGTGTAACAATGAATTCAATGAATAAACAATGAATTAAATCCCATTCAAAAGGCATTTTGAGCTAAACCGAAAATTTGGTCAATCTTAAATATGCATTTCCATTCTAATTATGCTTTTACAGGAAAGTTTAACTCGGGTAGATAAACAAAAAGAGCCTAGGTTCAATTTTGGCAACAGTTACCCTTTAAACTATAATGCGAGGTTGAACTGTCTGAGGGTTTCTGGTTAAAGAGGCAAGCAGTAAATCTCTAGATTGTTCCCGGAGAACAACACCACAGAATTGCTGAAATAGTGGTCTGTCACTAAAGCCTCTGAGTTTGGCTTAAGTCCCAGAGCAGTACACAACACACACAGCTTTATGCCTCAATATCGTACTGTGTGAATCACACAAACCACGTTCTCTTCACACTCAAAGCCTTTTATTGTGTTATTGTGTCTGGAAGGCGCTCACACTGAAACTAGTTTCTTATTCACCACAATGAATGAACAATGTAAAGTTGCACCGCTTTAGTACTGTACCTTAAAGTGATCCAGAAGATCTTTTCCTACTGCGTACGGAGCCCCGATCACAACCTCTGACACATACTGAACACAAGAGAATCACAAGACAGTTATTCACAGCATAAATGAACAACTATAAACTCAACTCAACGTTCTACAGTAAATCCTTCTAGAACAGAAAGTTCTAAACTGTCTAGGTTCTACATTCTTGAAGTTGTAACTACTTTCTAGAAATTCTTAATTTCAATAGTTCTCCAAGTTCTTGGAGAACTCCGTAAATGTACAACTTGTACACTTGTACCGCAAATGTACAAAGAAATTAGAACTTCAAGTTGCCCAGGTTCCACATTCTTTAAGTTTTAATTGTTTTAGGTTCTACTTTCTAGAAATTCTCCAGTTCAATAGTTCTCCAAGTTCTTGAAGTTCTAATTTTTAAAAGTTGTACATTTACAGAGTTCTCCAAGTTCTAAAGTTCTACACTGCCCGGGTTCCACATTATTTAAGTTGTAATTGCTTTAGGTTCTACTTTCTAGAAATTCTCCAGTTTTATTGTTCTAACTTAAGTTGTAATGTCTTTAGGATTTAAGTTCTCAGTTCTCCAAGTTCTAAAGTTCTACACTTCAACCTTAAATTCTAACCCTCTCTAACTTTAGTTTTTAGATTTTTTTTTACATTTAAATTTTTCAGAGTTCTCCAAGCTCACAAATTTCTTTAGTTCTAAGTTCCAAAGTTCTACATTCTCTAACTTTATTTCTTTAGGTTAAGTTCTCAGGGTTCTCCAAATTCACAAAGTTCTCCAGTTCTAGTTTGCCAAGTTCTAACATATGTTCTCCAGTTCTAAGTTCCTCAAGTTCTATTGTTCCTTAAAGTTTTGTAGTCAATAATTGTATCCCTTAAAACTCATCTTTGATCACCAAAATTACATATTTAAATGTTTTTTCCTCTGAAATTTTTTTCTTCATGCTTTAAAATAACTTTAAAGTAACTCTACACCCTTGCTTGTATCAAAATACCTGATCCACTCGACTTTACTGTAGTAAACGCTACAAGATGGCAAGGAAATGGAAATACTGGTTTAATTCAGCCATATATGTTTGAACAGGAACTAATTCAGAAGAGAAAGAGTGAATTATACAGGCTTGTCTACATGTTGATGTATCAGAATAGACAAGTGTTTTATGTATCGCTCTCTACAACGTTGGACGCATAACTGTAATTATTATGATTTGCCTTTGGCTTATCAAACAGCTAATAATGTGTTGCTAATGTTACACAAACCATGTTCCCGTTCATCATCTCAGTCTGCCTTCTATAAATCAGCATCTTTAGAAAAACGTGGAACTTTGTTGGAAAAAGGCAAATAGTTCTTCATAACATCGTAATATACATAATTCACCCGCTACATTGCTAAATTTACCTGATGGTTTGTCGTAAAGCATATTCAAAAGTTAAGTTCAAAGTTCTCAGTTCCTAAAATTGCCCAAATAGGGTGAACTTCTAAAATCCTAAAGCCGAATGAAACCTCCCATCATCCACTGGGACAGTCTTCAGAAAGGCATGCACGTGTGGTTTGCATTGCTATCTCAGTGTGAGGGAGGTCTGTCTGAAAGCGACGTCATGCTTTAGGTATGCTGCTATGTGCCTGATCCGTGAGAGCGTGTGTGCTGTGGATGAATGAGAGGGTTTGTGAACTAGGTTATGTTTGGATTAGCACACAGTGCAAGATATTTAATGGCCATCTCATAAACATGCAGAACAAATTAACTTTTTTTCATTGCTTGAGATATTTGTTCTTTTGACCTTGAGATGTTTCTGCTTAGTTTCTTCCCCCTACACTCTTTTTTTGTAATATCACTCCCTCTCTCTAAACACAGTGGCCCATTGTTCTTAAACAAGAGTGTCACGAATACAAAAACAATCTAATAAAACGGAATTGGAGACGGTAAATTATGCACAAACCAGAGAACCGACTGGAGGAGTCAGTCATTTATGCAAACCAATCATTTATTAATGAAGGTGGTAAGTTATGCACTCCGCTATGCGAAATGCAAATAAATGATTGGAGGAGACGTTAAATGATGCACTCACTCTGCAAGCCAGCACACTCAAAGTTCTCTCATGAATATTCATGATGGGGTAGTTCTTCCCTTTGTAGCGGTTCACTTCCTACAAATCAATTATATGAACACACTTAATAAACATGACAATAACAATTACTAAACATTACATTTATTATTGCACATCAAAACTGCTATATTTCACACAGAAGTTACAGACACAATTACAGACTGACACTGCTAATACTGAACTAGTACTAACCAATAGCATTAAACAATTATACTTTTGTGTCATTTCTGTTTGATAGTAGTAATTACCACAGTTTTAATGTAGTAACCATAACTGTAATGTTTATAGTATTCTGCATTTTAGGGAACTTAAACACATTAGTCCTGTGTAACACAAGTTCTGTGTAAAACAAGTTTGTGAGCAATCCTGGTTTACATTCATTTTTTGGTCCAATCAAATTTAAAACTAAAAACAGCTTTCTACATCAAATTTGGCCCTTCTTGTCAAGCACAATGACAGTAGAGAGATCTGTAAACTTTTGTAAAGTGGGTGAGCCATGTGTGTGTTTGTTTTTATGAAACGCACCTGGTCAAAGTGCAGTCCGACAATGACGTAAGGTTTCTCTGCTTGTTTGTGAACAGTTTCGAGGAAATCCACATGACCGATGTCTATATGGGTCAGATAATCAAGGCTAATACACATATATACAACCGGAGTTCCCTTAATCGCTTTCCCCAAATTCTGATTAAATACTTTCAACTGAACTTTTCATGACTTTTCCAACTTTCTGGATGTCTTCAAAAGGCAAGTGTAGAGTGGCATGTGGATTTTAAAAGGATACGGAAAAGGTCGAAAGCTCCGGCCACGTATATGATGGTGTCTCCTGGCTGCGGTTCTTTTCCTGAGGCGAACTGGATGATCTTCTGAGAAGTCTGCAGGAACTGAGAGACGCCAGTCCAAGGACTGTGCCCTTTAGGACCCTGAGGAGAACAGATAAACGAGAAAGTTTTGCATTCGCAAATGCCAAGGAATTAAAATTGTATGCCGTTGCATAACAATGTATAGCCCGGTATCCACCGCAGGAACTTTCCCCAGGAACTAGGGACTTTGGGGTGGTACTCGGTGTGTTTCGACTGCAGGGGCCAGGGTCTAAATGAAGTTCCGGGTAAAAATTTCACCATCAGAAAGTCCCTGCTTGCGAGGTACTACTTTTTCAAAGTTCAGGAACTTTCGAGGGTGGGACTTGGGCGCTTAACGTGCTGATTGGTTGAGTTCATGCCGCATTTTGATTAAAGGAACACGCGACTTTTTGGGACCTTAGCTTATTCACCGTATCCCCCCCGAGTTAGATAACTTCTGCGGAGTGATTAGAATATAGTGATTATAGAATATAGCGGTGGGTGCGTCAGACAGAGTTACGGCACGCACGGAGATGAGAAGGGTATGAATAGACTTATCTAACTCTGGGGGATACGGTGAATAAGCTTAAGTCCCAAAAAGTCGGCGTGTTCCTTTAAATGACTCAATGCAGCATTTTATTTCAACCATGCACCATTTTTAAAAATCTGTTGCAGTGCATGCAGTTCTATGTCACCAGACTAATTTGCCTAATTTTCACGATACTTTAGACCGTGGTGGAAACGCAGAAAGCTTTTCCTGGGACAAATTGTTCCAAGTAATTTTGGTGGAAACGCAGCTTATATTATTTTTTTAATTCATAAACCATATATAAAATTAAGAACTACATAAAAGAGCAACCCATTAAAGTTTTCCAAGCAAAACTACTTTTTAAAATGGAAATAATAATGTAGTAGAAGACTTGATTTTTATCCATCAGGATTTGACTGGATTATGATATGTGAGCTACGATAATATAAATGTACATTCTTTATACGTTTCAGAGGTGGAAAAATTATGAAAACGTTAAAAGAATTATACAATTATATATTATATCTGAGTAAGGAATATATGCAGATCTACTTACCTTCCCAAAGTTATCCGTGTGGAGCTGGTAGGCCGTGTTATCCTGAGAGAGAGAGAGGGGCGAATATGAATTAGGGACTGACAGAAAGACTTTACATAACGCTTAACAACACACATAAATAAATTATACGTTTTACGCACAATGTTACTGTGGTGCGCCTTTGTCAACAGGAGCATACGGCCCACTAGGTCTGTCGTAGACACTCCCTGTGTGCGTTTACATTCCCTGTTGATGAAAATGACATTTTTGAAAACCGTTACACCCATCCCAGGGTCAAAATTCAGTGGTGTGCCACAGGTGTATGTCTGAGGACCATTAGACTTTACCTATATCGGCCCATTCTCTTCACCTCGTCATAGGTATCCTTCCCGTCCACGGTCAATGTGATGTCATCTAACAAAATACATGAAATTATTTCAGATTCAATTCTATTTTGCTTAAATTTCAACTATGGTGTGCTTTAAAGGGAGACGTTTAAAATAAAAAAGGTTTTTGCTTCAATGTAAAAATCACTATGCCGAGACACTTAAGGCCTGTTTCTCACCAAGGATGATTCAATTCAAGTTTATTTGTATAGCGCTTTTTTGATAACTATAAAGTTTTAATAATTGTTCTAAATCGTTAAGTACAGAGACGTCCAAATCACGACTATATAGATTTGACAATGAATAAAGTTTTTTTTTCCAGCTAATGAACGATCAACATTGACAGCCAATTAGAATTTAACCTGCTTTAAAGCATTTAAAGTGGCAAACGACAAAACTAAATAGTTTTCTTTATAGTTATTATTCTTGGTGTGAACATGTCTTTACTTTAACCACTTAGATCATTTACTTGAATACACTGCAAAAAACTTGTTGGTTTAGAAATAGTCATGATTATGACATCACAGCCATTAGCATATAAACATATGGCCATATACAGTGCTATTCAAGTTTAGACACCCATGCTAAAGTTGCCTAAAAAGAGAAATAAAAAAATCATCTTTTGGAAATTGATTTTAATGCCTTAATTAAAAAAAAAAAACTTTAAGGACACCAATTTCTTTGTGAATGAATAATGTATCGTAAATAAATAAACGTTCTTTCTTAAAATACAGGGTGCATAAGTCTGGACACCCCTTTGTTAAATTCCCATAGAGGCAGTCAGATTTTTATTTTTAAAGGTCAGTTATTTCATGGATCCAGGATACTATGCATCCTGATAAAGTTCCCTTGGCCTTTGGAATTAAAATAGCCCCACATCATCACATAGCCTTCACCATACCTGGAGATTGGCATGGTTTTATTTCAGTTTAGCCTAATAGCTGGTTTGATTTGCATTGAGATATGATCTTATGGAAAGTACCCCATGCCAATCTCTAGGTATGGTGAAGGCTATGTGATGATGTGGGGCTATTTTAATTCCAAAGGCCAAGGGAACTTTATCAGGATGCATAGTATCCTGGATCCATGAAATAACTGACCTTTAAAAATAAAAATCTGACTGCCTCTATGGGAATTTAACAAAGGGGTGTCCAGACTTTTGCACCCTGTATTTTAAGGAAGAACGTTTATTTATATACGATACATTATTCATTCACAAAGAAAATTGGTGTCCTTAAAGGTTGGAGTTTTCCTCATTTTTTAAAATTAAGGATTAAAATCAATTTCCAAAAGATGATTTTTTTTTTCCTCTTTTTAGGCAACTTTAGCATGGGTGTCTAAACTAATGCATAGCACTGTATGTTAATATTATGCCTATTCAGTAATTAGGGCCATTCTGATAAACGTCAACATGAACTACACCATGTTTTATGTGAGAAAAGTTTCAATCATAACATAATTTACAGTACATACAGAACTCTTAAAGGAACGTAACAAAAATAGGCTGTTCAATTCTAAGAATCAAAGAGTATGTACTGTAAACAAATGATTATCAAAAACTAAATTACTTCCGTTTTTGATCCAAAACCAGTGTTTTTCAAGGAATAAAATTCCACAAAAATAAATAAAAAATACAATACGACACCTTAAAATATTAAAATGATTATGGATCACTAGTATGTGTGTTTAAATATCTAAAGGATCCCCTCACCTCCGTGCACACAGAAATCACAGTTGTACTTGTCCAGCGTCTCCAGCGTGGTGACGTACGGCGCCCCTTCCACAATCTCATCCACCCACTTTATGGCCCGTATCATTTTATAACGCTCTGCCTGCGTGAAGACCGGAGGACCCTTGTGCTTGGCTATTTCCGCTGAACGTGAGAAAGAAAATATTTGATAATTTCCTCATATATTATATTAGGGTATTCCAGTGTTTATGTAAAGTACAAAGCACTGATCTGAAATATGAAGTGTGAAGCATACCGTCTGTATGTACTCCTACTACAAGATAATCTCCCATCGCTTTGGCCTGTCGTAATTGGTTAGAGTGACCGTAGTGCACCATGTCATAGCTGTGGAGACAGATGTGGACTTTAAATACAGAGTTAATAAATGGTCAATAAAACATGACCTGCATTCAAAGACAGAGAGACCGCAGGTGATGTAATAAATAACAGCTCTGCACACCAAATTAAAGGAGTAACTAGAGATGATGGGTTATCTAACCAGGACGAGCCCCATTCCCCCATTAATATCATTACCTGGGCCGATGGGATTACATGGGAACATAATCTCCAATTCCATTTCCCATGATTCCTTGCTGGGCACCACACTTCACACTGGGTTATTTATAACATCAGCTTCATTTCATCACTCATAAACTCATATTTTGAATGGATATATCGTCTTCAAACGTGAAGTGTGTAATTTCTGCGTCCAGTGTCACCAAATGGAATTGTAATAATAATGCGACTCAGAATTATTATTACTATTATTTTTTGCATTTTATGAACAATTAGAGTAGGCATAAGACACATGTAATATTTCTCAGAAATCACATGACCTGAACACTTGTGAACCTGCACTGTTTTTTTGTAGTATTATTATTCTATTATACTATAACAACACTGTTGCACATACTAACCTGCTGCCAAAGGCAACTAACCAAGTAACAAACCAATTATTCTAGAAACTTTCTAATATCAATTGATCATTCCTCGTTCCTATTGTTACTACACTAGCGAAAAGTACCATGGTATTATTATGTACTAGATTTTTGGACACGGAAATACAGATACAACAAACCAGTCAGGTCAACCTTATTTACATAACGCTTTATATAGTATAGATTGTTTCAAATAAGCTTTACAGGGATAATCAGGTAAATAATGATTCAATGATGCAAAAAGTGTTCAATTATGCTGTAAAGCAACTCTAAAAAGAAACCATGGTAATACCATGTTTTTAGATATTTACCATAATAATACCATGTTTTGGACATAATATACCACGCTGTACTATATGCATATACATAAATAACGTTATATGGTAATCATTAAATGCAATGGGAATAGTACCTTTACTGTTTGTTTTCACATGTTCTGTGGTAACGATGGTCTTTTAAAATACAATGTAAAAACAATTAATTAAGTATCATGGAAGAAAGTACCGTAGTAATGGAATATTTTGGACATGGCATGATGTAACTTATTTTAGTAACTTACCACTGCATATTTCAAATTACCAATATGTGATACTATAAATGACAGCACCATCATGGTGCCGAATCTGCCGATAAGCTACTTTTTGGTGGAAAATTAAAAATACCATGGTAAATCCATCTCTGTGCTACTATAGATCTTGTTATGTTGAATTCTAACATTATAAGACACTGTAAAGATGCTGTAGAGACACATACGCACTTTGTGTTCATTACCGTATGAGAGTGTGATGTCACTCACCAGCCGTCACACCAGACCCGGATCACCCGCTTCCTCTTCTCCGGGCTGTGGCTGGAGGAGCTCGACTCTTCTCTCACCTCCTCCTCATCATCCGCATGGATTCCGTTCATGATCATGCTTTTAATGCGTTTAAACTCCCCGAACAGTCGTTAAAAACGGCTGTTACACTCTGCGTTTTGAAATGAATGACACCGGCAAAGTCGCTACGCCCTTCCAGACGCCGAGAGAATGTGCGCAACGAAGATGACGCAGCGCGCGCGCACCGCGCCTCCTCACGATGACCCGCCCCTCCGATTAGGAAGTGACGCCAGGGACAGTGTGCAAAGATATGATAAACCATAAACTTAAACATATAAATATATATTTTTTATTTATTTATTTATATGTATTTATATGTCGATGTGATAAACTTCCATGATAATAAAAAAAAATAGAGTTTGAATTTCGTTACACGCTATAAATTACACAAGCAAACAAGTGTGTTTCCACATACATTTTTTGGTTTCTGAGCGTAATAATTCACTAATATAATACATGAATACATGCTTTTCTTAAATATTGGTCTAGCTTTCTGTCTATTTTTGTTTACAGAAAAAATCAGATCAACCGCAAATAAATAAATAAACAAATACATATTTTTGGAACATTTGAATATAATGTGTGATGTTTCACATTGGGATATTAGCCTATTAATAATAATAACAATACTCTCTACGTTAAAGAATGGACAAAAATAAAAATAAACAAAAAAAATTGTAATATTTTGTCAATATTTTGCTAATTTCAGATAGGCTATGTGACTATTATTTTATTAATGCAAGTGCAAAGTATTAAAAAATATAAACATTCATGAATATCTATATATGTTTGAATAAACTGCACAAGGTAATTAGTTGCTTATTAGTATCCTGTTTTTGAATTGAAGTAACTTACTATTTTTCTAAATTTCTTTCTTTTTTTCTCTCTTGTTTTTACATCTCAGATCAATTGAAAAAGAGTAACATAAAAAAAATAATATTTAATATTTCACATTAGAATTACATTTCTTAAACCAATATTAATATTATTATGGTACAATAATAATAAAAACAGATGTTTACAACATTAAAGTTGGCAACAAAATAAATGAGTAAATAAATAAAACCGTAAACAAATGTATTTTTTAATTTAGGAATCTTGCTCCTTTCAGAGATATAACTTTTATTTAATTATAACTTTCTGTAAATGGCTTTGCACTTTTAATAAACCGAATCCACAAACAAGTGTATTGCTACAGATATCCATTAGGTGGCGCTAAATGCACATGTGTTCAAGCAGGAAAAAAAGAGACTTGGGTGGAATATGAAAATGTTTATTTTGCAGAGCAAAACACCATTTTCCATGGTACTTTGATACAGTGGTGGCACACGTAAATTGTCACTTTTTACCTGAGTGTTTAGTGCATTCACCTGAGTTTGTTTTTATCGCACACATAGAAAATAGTTCAAAACTATAGAAAAATATTTCATTTTTTTGTTGTTGTTATAACTAACATGATGTTCTTTAACACTAGGGAAAATAAATAATAACCACAGTGCTCAAAGTTAAACAATAAAATATTAATATGGCTTTTGATTTCAAGAGTTGTATCCGTTTTTCCTTTAAAAGATATGGCTTTCATTCATTTTGATGACCGAACCCCCTTCAGGATCCAATTTTAAGCTCTCGCAGGGAAGCCCACCAGTTCTTCATTGACTCCCGCCACGTTTGCCACTAGAAAAGAAAATAATCACATCAAAATAGACTCATCTTTTATTCTTGCATTGATTATCATTCAAAACAGTCATATGTCTTTATCTTATCAGTGTTCTAGCCACTTTAGAGAGGACTTTACCTTGTCCCTGACGTCTTAGAGTTCATCACCCATTGTAAATACTCCTTGGCAGCGATGCTGTCCAAGACCTTGTTGACGTCACTGGTGAAACTGCCGTCTACATGCCGCCTGCGGCCCGAATTTGTGCCTCTGTTGGTTCCAACACTGCGCATATGCGATAAACAACTTGTGAGCATGCGCAAAAGACACTTATTAAAAGTTTAAACTATGAGTTCACAGTTAGCAGTTAGCATGTGGCCTGCATTGAGTTTAGCACAGTTTGGCAGTTAGCTTGCGGCCTGCATTGAGTTTAACACAGTTTAGCAGTTAGCTTGCGGCCTGCATTGAGTTTAGCACAGTTTGGCAGTTAGCTTGCTGCCTGCATTGAGTTTAACACAGTTTAGCAGTTAGCTTGCTGCCTGCATTGAGTTTAGCACAGTTTAACAGTTAGCTTGCGGCCTGCATTGAGTTTAGCACAGTTTAACAGTTAGCTTGCGGCCTGCATTGCGTTTAGCACAGTTTAGCAGTCAGCTTGCGGTCTGCATTGAGTTTAGCACAGTTTAGCAGTTAGCTTGCGGTCTGCATTACGTTTAAAACAGTTTAGCAGGTTAGCTTGCAGTCTGCATTGCGTTTAGCACAGTTTAGCAGTTAGCTTGCGGCCTACATTGAGTTTAGCACAGTTTAGCAGTTAGCTTGCGGCCTGCATTGCGTTTAGCACAGTTTAGCAGTTAGCTTGCGGGCTGCATTGAGTTTAGCACAGTTTAGCAGGTTAGCTTGCGGTCTGCATTGAGTTTAGCACAGTTTAGCAGATTAGCTTGCAGCCTGCATTGAGTTTAGCACAGTTTAACAGTTAGCTTGCGGCCTGCATTGAGTTTAGCACAGTTTAGCAGATTAGCTTGCAGCCTGCATTGAGTTTAGCACAGTTTAGCAGTTAGCTTGCGGCCTGCATTGAGTTTAGCACAGTTTGGCAGTTAGCTTGCGGCCTGCATTGCGTTTAGCACAGTTTAGCAGTCAGCTTGCGGTCTGCATTGAGTTTAGCACAGTTTAGCAGGTTAGCTTGCAGTCTGCATTGAGTTTAACACAGTTTAGCAGTTAGCTTGCTGCCTGCATTGAGTTTAGCACAGTTTAACAGTCAGCTTGCGGCCTGCATTGCGTTTAGCACAGTTTAGCAGTCAGCTTGCGGTCTGCATTGAGTTTAGCACAGTTTAGCAGGTTAGCTTGCGGTCTGCATTACGTTTAAAACTGTTTAGCAGGTTAGCTTGCGGCCTGCATTGAGTTTAGCACAGTTTAACAGTTAGCTTGCGGCCTGCATTGAGTTTAGCACAGTTTAGCAGATTAGCTTGCAGCCTGCATTGAGTTTAGCACAGTTTAGCAGTTAGCTTGCGGCCTGCATTGAGTTTAGCACAGTTTAGCAGTTAGCTTGCGGTCTGAATTAAGTTTAGCACAGTTTAACAGTTAGCTTGCGGCCTGCATTGAGTTTAGCACAGTTTAGCAGATTAGCTTGCAGCCTGCATTGAGTTTAGCACAGTTTAGCAGTTAGCTTGCGGTCTGAATTAAGTTTAGCACAGTTTAGCAGGTTAGCTTGCGGTCTGCATTGAGTTTAGCACAGTTTAGCAGTTAGCTTGCGGCCTGCATTGAGTTTAGCACAGTTTAGCAGTTAGCTTGCTGCCTGCATTGAGTTTAACACAGTTTAGCAGGTTAGCTTGCAGTCTGCATTGAGTTTAGCACAGTTTAGCTTTTAGCTTCAGCATGTTCTTGGAAAATCAGTTTATTTGTAGTATTAGTTATGTGAAGATTGGTTATAATTAGCATCTATGCAGTCAGTATTTGTTTGATTAGCACAGCAGAACCAGAAACAGAAGAAGACATTAGCAGAGAAAGATAACCAGAAGCACACAGCCTGGTTTCAGCGTTATTTATTAGCATTAGCATTTGGCAGTGAGGATGGACAGAGTTGCTTTAGAAAAGAGACAGATGTTAGGGAGGAGAAGGCATGATGAAGCGCTCGTTTTACTCTCTCGCACACACTCTCTTTTTCTTTATTTCTATCACTTTCACTCTCTAAGGCACTGAAGGTGGGACTAGAAGCGTGGAAGCCTACTCTTGCTTGGGCTGTCCAGATTTGAGCCAGGCCACGAAGTTCTGGGCCGCTTGGTCCTGCAGGTAAGAGCTGATGTCGCTGGTGTAGGTTCCCTCAGCGTGACGTTTGGACGAACCACTGAGGAGGAAAGAGAGTTTGTGTGAGAAATCATTGATTAAATCGAGTTAGCTTCAATTCGGTCAATTCAAAGAAGTCGGTTAGTGTTAGGCCTTAAAATATAATATTATCACATTTTGTATGATATATTTAATGTATTTTTTTTTTATTACAAACATACAGGTGAAACTCGAAAATGTTTAATATCGTGCAAAAGTTCATTTATCTCGGGAATTCAACTTAAAAGGTGAAACTAATACATTACATGCAAAGTGAGATATTTCAAGCCTTTATTTGTTATCATTTTGATGATTATGGCTTAAGGCTTATGAAAACCTTTTTACAATATTCTAATTAATTATATTCTAGTTAATAATGATTAATTATTAACTAATTATTCTAAGCCATAAGCATCAAAATGATAACAAATAAAGGTTTGAAATATCTCACTTTGCATGTAATGAGGCTATATAGTATATTAGTTTCCCCTTTTAAGTTGAATTTACTGAAATAAATTAACTTTTGCACGATATTGAAATTTTTCGAGTTTCACCTGTATTCTTTTCATATAATAATATAATTAGTTATATAAATGTTAATGACATTATATAGTTTTATTTTGTATATTATCAAATATATATATTTGTATTTTTGTAATCAATTATACAAATGTGAAAAAGACGACATATTTTAAGTTTTCATATGCAATGTATTTCAAGATAAAATTGACATTTTTATTATATAGTTTGTTCACAAGCTTCTAGTTTTATTATATTATGTTATGATGTTTTATATTACATTTGTTTTTCCGTATTATCTTTATTTACATATATTATTTTAATATTAAAATAGTGGATCAAAAAAGTTAAATTAAAGTTGTCCTAAGACAAGAACGGGTATTGTTCAAAATTCATGAATAACTTTAAATAAAGGTTTTGATCCACTTCAAATGTTGACTACTGTATATTATTTATATAATTGCTTATCATATTATAGTGTTTTATTTTTATGAAAATATATATAAAATACAAAACAAAAATATAATATACTTAACCTTAAAATATACAAACTTTACACATATATTATTTATATATATATATATATATATATATATATATATATATATATATATAGTTTTACATTGTAATTTGTATATTGTTTAGTATAACTTTATAACATGTGTAATATATATATATATATATATATATATATACATACATATAATTTTTAAGAATAATACTATAAATACATTGTATAAATGTGAGAACATGTTCTGTAACATTTTTTTAAGTTTCCAAAGTATATTCCAATATACATTGTATATTTTTATTTCATAGTATATATAAAATTATATATAATGTTTACGTTTTGTTCTTATTTGTTGTAACATTTTTTTTGTTTTCAAAATGTTCTCAATTTGCCATTTTTGTCATACTTCACTACTTTTACACCAAATGCTGAACAAATTTGTTCTTGTTTTATTACAGAAATCTATAAACAATATTACACCGTAATCGTGCCTACCCGTTTCTCTTTGAGTCCATGAGCCACTGGACAAAGTCTTGCGCCCTCCTGGTCTCCAGGTATTTGCTGTAGTCGTTGGAGAACGTCCCCTCAGAATGCCTCTTTACGGTCGTGAAGCCCTGACCCCTCGGCACAAGACTCTCTGCCGTCTCTGTGCTGCGCCACCGGAAGAAAAACCAGCGTTAAACCGTGCACACCGCAACATCATGGACATGTTTCCAACTCCCCAAACAGTTATAAAGTGAAAATGCAGAGCTGTTCTCAAACTATCAATCTATACGAGTAAATTACCTTAAAACAATTTCATACCGAGGGCTATTTTTTTTGCTCGGAAATGACATAAAAGATTCCTGACCTTGTGTTGTCCTCTTGCAGTGGGACGCACACGCTGTTTTGAACAAAGAGGAGCAGAAGAAGACCAGCGAGATATTGGACGCTTTTCATTTTGACGGCTTCTTTAGAGTTGAACACGCGCCCTGTCAAAATGAGAGAAATAACTCCATTTGAAACCAACCAAACATCTACAAGAGGTCAATGAAGTCCTTGAAGAGACTCTAAACTTACCGATGGATGGATGGATGGATGGATGGATGGATGGATGGATGAGATGAGATTGCTCCTCAAGCACAGATCTTCTTACTGGCTCTTCTGCTGTTGGTTTTCGTGGCCTCTTCCCAAACTTCTGGGTCTTATATAGCCGGTCCGGGAGGGCTGGCCCGTCTCGGCAGCCCACACACACGCGTATGTGCGCTTTGAAATCCATTAGTGTCAGTCCATTACCCGCTCTGGATGAATCCGCTCGTGTTTGTTTAAAGAGAGAGATGTGCCAAAGTACCTCCAGATAAGAGGCGTCCTCGAGGTGTCAGACAGCAGGATGGAGGCTTTCGCAAATAAACCAAGAGAAAAATAACGCCCCGAGTGCTACTGTAGGAGAGAATCAAGAGGGCAAACGGACACTCTGGCACAAAGGGTTCGCGGAGAACGTGACAAAACCGTTTTTGGTCTGTTATACATTAGTTGGACATGATTTTTAATGTCCTACCCAGGATGCTTTGCACACAAAGTCAGAGTAATTTGAGTGACACTGATCATTCTGATGCAATTTTAGGGTGTCATTGAAAATGTTTTGGTTTGCTGAATATACAAAAATTCCCAGAATGCATTTTGAGGTGCTTGTGTGCAAGCATTTGATTAATGGAGTGTTTTTTAATCGACAACAAATTCATTTTGTTGAAACTACATCAGGGTTATAATATTTGACTAAAACTCAAACAACAAAAAAGAAGAATTACTTTAAAAATAAAATGAACGTTAACTGAAAGAAACCTAATATGCAAATATTTATACTTATTTTATTTAAGCTAATTGCAAGGTGAACTTGATGATCTAATATAAGTAAAACTGTTTTTTATATATAAAAACTAATACAAATAAAAAAAACTACAGCAGAGTTACTAAAACCTTAAAAAAATTAAAATGAAACGGGAAAATAGTAAAATAAAAAAACTTGTTGAAAATATTCATAAAACTATTATAGTATCTCAATGATATACCATTATAAATAATCACATTTTATTAATAACTTATATACATTTATTTAGTATTAATAATTGTATTAAAAGTTTAAAATAAGTTGAAACCTAAAATAACATTTAAATAAATTTTAAATGTGTCGTTTTAGAAAATAAAATAAAACCAGGATAACAAAATTACTAGTTTAACAAAAAGAGGCTTTTGTAAGATTGAAAAAAATATTGAATATATTTCATAACTCTTGAACTTAAAACTTTTGAATATGTAAAGTGTAAACTTGTAAATGAGTCACAAACAATTGAAATTGAATTTATAAAATTTATTACAGATCGAAAATGTCTCGGATATAGTAAATTCATACAAATTATGGCTTATAATTTAAAGGCACATAAAATAAATATTTAATTAAAAACTCATGCGATTACTTGATACTCGACAAAGCTTGATGACTTAAGAGTGTGAAAATAATTGTTATTCTTTCTGAATTAGTCAAAATATTAAATTAATCTTTTTTTTATAACTTTCTTTGTGTGCTTTACATGAAACTAACAGGTGGAAATTAACTTGAGATGGAAAAAAACACAATATTGCTCTCCCCAGCTTACAAAAGTGATTAAAATCATATGAATAATAATAATAATACATAATTAAATCTGAAACTTTTTTATTTTTTTCAGTTTTTCTATCCTTCTTTAGCTAGGTCATCAAGCTTCGTGTTTATCCAGTAAGTATTTTTTATGTCTTTTCCTGATAAAGGTTCATGACTCAGTTGTTGACTGTATACTGTATATAAACCTTTTAAGTTGGAAGATATAAACATGAATAAATCAAGTCTGTTATTGCAGCACAATACAGAAGGATTCAGCGGCTGCTCATCGGGGGTCGCACACGCCGGACGCGTTTAAGAGTGTGTGGTGGTCTGGAAGTAACGCTGATTCAGTGGCTTCTGGGTGGAAAGTTGCACAACTTCAAGCAAAGCAGTTTTTCAGAAAGTGACTCATGTGTGTGTACACATGCTGATTGGACGATCCGCCGAGACTGTGGTCGTCATCAGTGTACCACTGACGGAGACACACAACATGTATATTTATATCATTTTGGCATAAACAAAAACTGCATCTGAGCTATTTTAAACAATATTGAATAATTATTTTTAAAATGTTTTGCAGCGTTATTGAGCATATTTATACATCAATAATAAATAAATAATAAATTCTACAACTAAATGTTCTGAATAATGGTATTGTAAATTAAATTATGTACATATAATATTCATGATATACTATAATTTATTAGAATGAATTTGCATGATTTACCATTGCATCAAAATCCACTTGTTCATCCACGAGCGCTTTAGAGATCTGAGCAGCTTGTTGGAAGTGAACATTATCTAAAAACAGAAATAGAAAAGCACAGGGGGGAAAAAAAAACGATTAATCGCGATTAATCCCATCTAACATAAAAGTTTGTAAATATATATGTATATAAATATACATACAGTATATGTGTGTGCGTGTGTGGTATATCTATGTAAAATATATATATTTAAATAGATAGTGTGTAAATATATATATAAAATTTAAATATATATTATGTTAGATGCAAATAATCGCGATTAATCGATTTGACAGCACTAGTTTTCACTTTAACATCACGTCATCCGGGTTATTTTTGATATTTAAATAAAATAGGCCTGTATGATCTAAAACTCAAAATCTAAAGGAAACAAATTTAAGTCGATTTTAGGAAATATATATTTAAAAAATTGTTTTACAATAACAAAAAAAAAAAAGATATTTCCAGTGGTCTTCTTTTATTTAAATGTGTATGATGTTTACGCAATCAAAAAAATTGTATATATAAGAGATATACTTATTTTTTTAAATGTATTTAAATTAATTTTAACCCAAAAAAAAAAAAAACATCAAACAAGGAACGCAGATTTTTTTCGTATTCATTAATTTTCATTTTCATTCAATTAAGTTTTGAATTGCTCAGTTGCAGAGACAGAGAGAGACAGAGAGAGAGAGATATCTCACCGTCAGCGGTGCCGTGCACCAGGAGGTACTGGACTGATTTAAAGTTCATGGCTTTTCCCGTCACTGTGGAACTCTGCAAGAATCATAACATCCTATAAATCCTCTGTGACGCAGCTCTTGTGCTTTCCTCTCATGAGTTATTCTAGGACTGACTCACGGTTCTCTGCGACGTCATCATGGGAAAACCACAGATTTAATCAGACAATTGTAGAATTTAAGAGTGTAACTTACATCATAAAAGGCCTGATTCTCCGCCGGCGTGAGCATGTACCTCTCAGTGTAAATCGAGTCTGGTGGAAGATACAGTACAACCGTCTTATCACATGATATCAATGAATTCGGGGTGAAAACAAAGCTGAAAGCACACTGAGATTAGGTTGTTTACTGCTACATACCATAATATTCCCATTTAGACACCGGAGCGACAGCCATACCGCATTTAAACACTCCACTTCCGGCTCCCAGGACCATCGAAGTGACGTAACCACCGTAAGACTGTATCGCAAACACAGGATTACACATAAAGTGGCGCAAATGCATTTGCATTATGTAACAAAATATCAAAACAAGTGCCATTCATTATAACGAAACATAAAACAAGAACTATTTGCAATCAAAACATCTCTCAAAAAAAACTTTGTTAGGTTCATGATATTAAATATTTCTGGTAATTAAACTTACCCATCCCCAGATGGCAACCCTGTTTTTATCTATGAAGCCCATGTCGATAAACTGCCTGAAGATGAATGAACAATATCAGCAAGTCATTTTTAATAATTTAACTGCAAATGTTAATGATATGACATATAATATATGATTAAAATAAGAGTGAAATTTTGCTAATATATATTATCTCACTAAAAAATGTTTATTGTAGAGATATTAGAGCATTGCTAGGTGGTTGCCAGGGTGCTATATGTGGTTGCTAGGGCATCGTAAAAAATGGTTGCTAGGGTGTTACTAGGCGGTTCTGGGTAGTTAGTAAGATGTTTCCAAGTAGTTTCTGAGGTGTTCTGAGCAGTTGCTACGTCAATTTGGGTGGTTGTTGGGGTGTTGCTAGGTGGATTCTAGGGGTGTTCTGAATGGTTGCTAAGATGTTGCTAATTGGTTGCTGAGGGATTCTGGGTAGTAGCTAAGGCACTATTTATTCGTTTCCAGGGTTTGTTTTTTTAGGTGGTTGCTAAGACACTGCAAAGTTGCTAGGATGATACTAGATGTTCCAGGTGGGCATTGCTATATGGTTTCTACTAGTGCATTATTCCTTGGTTTTCAGGGTTTTATGTGGTTGTTAAGACATTGCTAAGTTGCTAGGATGATACTAGATGTTTGGTGTGGATGCTAGGACATTGCTATATGGTTGCTAGGGCTTTGCTATATGGTTTCCAGGGTGTTCTGGGTAGGCAGTTGTTGATTAAGTTGCAAGGAGCTCCAAGATGGTTGGTAGTATGTTGCTAAGTGGTTTCCATAGTGTTCTACGCATGTAGTTGCCAGGACATTGCCAGGTAGTCTGTAGGATGATTTGAGTGGCTGTAAGGATGTTGCTACGTGGTTTTCAGGGTGTTCTGGGTTTTTGCTAGAGTGTTGATAAGTGGTTTCCAATGTGTTCATGGTGGTTGCTAGTACATTGCTAGGGTGATCACAAGTATGATGCTATATTTCCAGGGTGTTCTGAGTGGTTACTAGTATGTTTCCAAGTGGTTTCTGGGGTGTTAGGTGGTTGCTAGGGTGTTGAAAAATGATTTTCAAGGTGTTCTGGGTGGCTGCTAGGACATTTCTAGGGTGACTTGGGTGGTTGCTAGAGTGTTGCTAATGTGATTTGGGTGGTCACTTGGGCATTGTTAGTGGTTTCCAGGCTGTTTTGGGTGGTTAGTAGTATAAGTGATGTCTGAGGTGTTCTAGGTGGTTGTTAGGGCAGTGCTGGGTTGCCAGTATTTTCTAGGGTGTTCTAGGTGGTTGCTAAGTAGTTTCCAGGGTGATCTGAATGGTTGATAGGGTGTTGCTAAGTAGTTTCCAAGGTGATCTGGGTGGTTGCCAACTGGATCAAGTTAAAAGAGATTCTTCAATGTAGATTTTTTCTTAATTTTAACCTCTGCCAGTTTAAAATTGTATGTCAGATTGCCTAGTAAAGTAACAGCTGACCTCTACACAACAAAACACATGGTTTGATGAATCATTCATGTCTGGAGCACAAATAACATCAAAACTTATTCACTAGAGAGCAACGTGGACGCATATTTGTACCTAGCAGCCGTTATCTGATCCTCGACTTCATAAGTGCCGAGTCGTTTGTAGAGGGCATGCATGATTTTGTCTCCTTGGTAACCACTTCCTCTACCATCAAAGCTGGCCACGATCACTTTCTCCGTGCTGGCCAAGTATGTGGACCATCCCACCCTGAACCGGAAATCTGACTTCTGACTGCAGGGGCCCGCATATCTACAGGATATGAAAGAATCAAGACTGCAGTGTCCATCCAAACCAGATCAGAGTTCACAATCAGATCACAAAAAAATGCAGCTAGCTTACACGTCAATAAGC
Organism: Phoxinus phoxinus; assembly: GCF_949152265.1. NCBI lineage: Eukaryota > Metazoa > Chordata > Actinopteri > Cypriniformes > Leuciscidae > Phoxinus > Phoxinus phoxinus. The sequence continues at coordinate 20,365,432 of NC_136895.1, read as the reverse complement.
AGAGGATATTTTTTGGATTTGTCGAATTTGGGAGGCAGAATCATCTGGTACCAAAGGTCTGAGGAGTGGAAAAAACATAAGATTAGGATTTAGAACAAACATAAGTTATAATATTTCTAAGTTATCCTGCAGATTTAGCCTTACCAAACTCTCCGATCTTCAGCGTGCCGTGCGTAACTGACGGCATTGCGATGCTCTGCAGAGTATTTTCCAAATCTCCGTTGTCTTCGAGAACTCTCACCTCTAAAAAAGTTTTAAGAAGTGAATTAAGGCCCGTTCACTCCAAGAACGATAACTATAAAGATAACTATATTAGCATCCACACCAGCGGACGATATCGTTCTGTTTATTTTAAGCGCGCACTGAAGATTTGTCATCTGGCGGCATGGACACGGGAACTAGGGGTGCTGCAGGTGCTGCAGCACCCCCTGTTGGCGCTGCAGCACCCCCTTTGGCAAACTGTGATGACAATAAAATGATAGCTTATAAATATTTCTGGTTGTTGTTTCTGTTCCACGACATTTTGTATGTCGTTTGGTGTGTGGGATGAAGAGATGGATCATTTTAGTTATTATTTAATTAAAAATTATTTAATTTATCTTCAGTGTGTAGTATTAGCCAATCAGATGTGCCTTGACGCGCCTACGCAGTAGCACGCACACTCACGGCCCACACACAAGTTGCGCAACTACTACGAGCAGGACAAGCTACTGTAGTTCCCGCCGGCGAACTTCCCGGTACCTTTGGTGTACCGAAATCATCGTAAGGTAGAGACACGGTGTCTTACATCTCTGCGTCTTTTTCCTGCCGACATGCAGGCCCAGATTTATATAAAGGATCGTTAAGCGTTTAAGAATGTCCCTCGGATAAGACAGATTTGCATAGTCTGTTACTTTGTGGCACTTAGGCCTTTTTTTGGCCGTTATGCGGTTTATGAACACTTATTCTACTTGTGGTTGTTTTAAAATAAACATTCCTGCGCGACAGAAATCCATGTCCGCGCGCGTCTGTGCATGTTTCCTAGCGACTGCAGCGCGCGCACATCTGAGCACACCGAAACGCTATTGAGCTATGAAAACATGACGAAACAAAAGTTTGTACATAATACAAATAAACATATTTTTATTCATTATTTGCTTCTATTGTATTCCAATTTTTTGGCCTTCAAACACCTTAAAATGCACATATGTAGGTCCGAGAAATCCAAAATTTCTCGGGGGAGCATGCCCCCGAACCCCCCTAAGCTGCCTAACGACCCACCCTGTTTTATAAACAAACGCCCCTGCCTGCAGAACTGTATAGCACGGGGAATAAACTGTACTGTCTTTGATTGTGTGTCAGTATCCCCACCCCGCCGCCGCCAGCACCCCCTGTCGAAAATGACTTCCCGCGCGCCTGTCTGGCGGTTTAAATGCTCAAGCTCTTCAAAGTCTGGTAGATTCTGATTGGCTGTCAGTGTTTTTTTTATCAAGTCAAGTGCATTTTTATTGTCATTCCTCTATATAACATGTATACATTGGAACGAGCTGGCGTTTCTTCAGGACCATGGTGCAACCGGGAACATTTCGCAAGACTACATAAGTGCAAATACACAATAAACAGTAAAAATAAATATATATATATAATTATCGTTCTTCAGCTGGAATTTTTTTTATTTTTAAGTGATTCCAATGAATCATTCCTCTGTGCCATTATCATTATAGTTGTGGTGTGGTCTCTACTATTCTTTTATATTTTAACGATTTCTACAACTATATCTTTATAATTATAATTATAATTCATAATTGTTATAGTTACAACCTTGGTGTGAACGGCTCTTTTATCAGTAGCAGGAATTAAAACAATTAGTGATGCACTTATATTGAAATTCTAGCTGAAGCTGATCATTTATTGGCCGATAACCAAAAAATCATATTATAAATTGATCCTATTTTGTCAGCAAAAAAAAAAAAAGTTGTATAATAAGTAATTAATTTATGAATACAGAGAAACTTCCGAAAATCTGAATAACTGATAACCCGATAGAAAAGTCAGATAACCGATATGGTCACAATATATTGTGTATCCCTAATAAAGATCATTTAGAAAAGCAATTTTCCAGAATTTCTAGACATGCGTACAAATATAAAATATAAATAAACGAATAAATTAATACATTTTTATTTTATTTTTGTAGAGGACATGACACGATATGTAGAAGTGGCGGGGATGGGATTTAAAAATGTTGAGTAAATGGAATATGAACCCATTTACGCTAACCGCTAAACTGTGCGCTAAGTAACTGCTAATGGCACCAATGAAACCGTTGATTTGAATGCTTAGCCCTACCTGTTCCATCTCGGCTGTTTCTCAGTGTATACAGAGGCAGTCCAGGCCCTTCGGAAACAAACAAATAACAGGACTTGGGAACGTTTCATTGATTTTATATGTGCTTTATGTACTTAGCATATAGAGAAGTGGAATGACCTAAAAAATGAATATACATGACGTACCAGAACAGCTCATGTGGTAGTAGGTTCCTTCAGCGCTAAAGAGAGCAGAGTTATATTTGCACCGGTCCGCATTGAGAGTACAGGTCAGACACTCCCTCTCCGAATGAGAAGCACCATTTATGGCGATTCTGCCAAAAAACAAAACAATTATTAAATTTTTCAACAATAAAAATGCCTGATTGATTTCAGACCATAACACTCACTTGTAAACGTTCCTTTGGCCTGGACTCGCATTGTGTTCGTTACTTACAAAGTATCTGCCGAGAACAGAGAAAAGAGTTGAGAAAAGAAACTTGGACACTCAATGACAGACGTTTCCAGTAAAGTAACTTACACGGCACTGCTTGTGACCTTAAGGATGCTAATGACCTCCCACTTTCCGTTAGTCACAAACGTTTTTCCTGTCTAGAAAACAATATTGGATTATATTAAAAAAATATATATTCAGTTTCTTCAATTTGAAGTTTATATTAGGTGAAAAAATAATAAAGTAAAAAAGACTAAAATCTAAAAAATACAATAACATTTTTAAATATTCTAAATGTAAATATTCAATACATAATGCAATAACTAAATAAATGAAATGTAAATATATATGTCAAATTAAATGTAAATTGTATTAAATGAATGTAATCTATAGCTTGTAAACTCACTCCACTCAAATAAACAAGATGCTTAAAATGTTCCTCGTTACTCAAAACGTGATAGCAGCTGCTGCCGTCCGGCCGAAAGACAGGTTCATCTGGAGAGAACTACGAAAAACAACACACACAAACAGACATAAACATTGCATTCAAAATCATAAGACATTTTGTAATCAAATAGTTCATACCCGGCCAACCCAACCAGTACTGCTTGTGATAATCTGGTTCTGTTGATAAAAGAAGATAGTGCTTCAGTTGATTTATTAAAAGAGCCATATTCTACACTTTTGTTGCTACACTTTTATTATTATTGTGATTTTTGTTATTCAACCTCAAAAAACACTGACTGAAGTTGGTCGTACCAGTGAACTTTCGCTCCAAGTGCCACCATTGAAGTCATACGTCTTCAAACTGACATAGCTCTGTGTTCTTTTCTGCCACTGGACTGCAATTCGCTCATCTGAGGCCCACGTAACAGTGCTCAGGTAGTGCTCTCTGTGATAAAACATCTAGTTTTATGTCAAATCATTATTACATCTGCCTGAAGATGAAGAACCAATCCAAAACTCCTTACCCTGCACCAACATCACTGGGGACCTGGACTTCCTTGACCGTGGTTGAGTTTGAGTTTGAATCGAACACAAAAAGTTTTACAGTTGGGTTTGGGGTTCCAGCCTTGGAAATGAATGAATAAGAGCGTCAAACGTGTGTACAATATTGTGTAACATCACATTTTGCACCGTGAAACTTGATGTCTTTTACCTTTGGGTACGGTATGAAGACCGTATCTGGATACTGTCCTTCTCCATACCATGAGTACTCGATATTGTGGACTTTAGAGTCGTTAAATTTGGCGTATGCCACAAACCTCCCATTTGGTGACCACCACAAAGCAAAGTTGGTGGAGAACATCTCCTCTACAAAGAAAACAGACATGCAAGACCACTTAATGGTGGGGTTTTTTTGTGGATAATTTCTGGGCGAACTGTTCCTTTAAGTCTTCAATATGTTAATAAGCCCTGTTATGATTGGCTAACATCCATTCGCTTCATTAAATATGCATCTCGTACCCTCGTACACCCAGTCAGGAACGCCGTTGAGGATCAGGTTGTGGGCTCCGTCATAGGTGACCTGTATAAATGTGGAGGTGGGAGATTCCTTCACATAGACGTTGTTCTTCCACACAAATGCCTGCATGGATTAGAGAAAAAAACATATTTTATGTCTGCTCGGAATTTGTCTGCAAAGGATGGAGAACAAGGGCTAGAAAATCGTTGTATTAATAAATTGCAGTATTTAAACTAAATGTTTCACAACAACAACAGCTTTGTAATGCAACAGGAACATTTTTTTTTTTTTTAGCTTAGGTTAGCAGCATTGCTACTAGTTAGTTACACCGGTATTAGAACATCAGTACACCAAATTTGTTGAAAAAATTAGCTTACTAAAAGCTACACTGTTTTAAATACACAGCACAGCTACACTGTTTTAATTATTGTCAAAAATGTAGTTAGTGCTGCTACTTTTAGCTAGCTAGCACCAAAGCATGTATTAGCATATGCTAGTGAACCAAGTTCTTCATTGACAGAAAGAACAAACTTTTATCAACCGATGACATGGCATAAACTAGTTAAATGAACAATATTGATAAGGTTTTACGACGTACATGACAACAACTTGCACATGACATTGTGTTGAACTGATAAGATACTCACCAGTTTGTGGCCTGTCGGAGACCATGCTAGGTATTGGATTTCATGTGGGATATCTGTATTTATAAAATCCCTGAAATAAAGAGCAAATTAGATCTTCAATCAATACAAAATAATCATTGATCAAAGTTATGACAGGGTATAGAGATCCATAGCATGCAGTTTGTTAGCATAAACAGTTAGCTAGCTCAACAGACCAAATGTTTAAGTAAAAACGCTAGTAAACAAACCCTTTTTCCAGGTCGTAGATGGAATACGATGCAGTGTAAGAGTGTCTCCATTGCTGGTGAAGGAAGGCAATATTAAACATTGGGATATGATTAATAATTGATTATCCATCAAAGCGTTTCATTGATTACCTTAGTGTAGTTGCTCAGGAAGCAGACATATTTTCGATCGGCTGACACCATGTAATCGAAAGCTGCCACACGGGCCTGATAACACCAAAGACAGACAACTGTTGTTTATTCAAAGAATCGATGCAAATGTGCATTTTTTGCTGCTTCCCTGTGTAAAAGTCTCCGGCATGATGCTATGGTGGATTGTTGATATGTGGTTGCTTAAAAAATGTCTTTCAATGTGTACATCTATGTGATTTTAAGGAAAAATTGTAAATCGATGTAACGGAAATCACAAGTATGATTGCTTATAGTGTGTCATGGTTCACATTCGTCCATTCAAACTAGTATTTAAAACACCACTGTGTTTTTATATTTAGAAAAGGGAATGTGTGGTAAAAGCTCTAATAGCCTATGCAAAATGTCTTACAAATATCTGTTGGTTCACGAATTCCCTTCCATTTCCTGTGGTTGCGTTGATCAGAAGCACTGAGCCCTCTCCTGTCTTGTGAAGATATTCATCATCTGCATGATAAATTGTACAGAAAGGTAACAAATTACTTTTTTTAAAGTACTATGGTGGTACCAAATAAAAACCATGGTACATGGTATATTTAAAAGTACTGTAGTATTCTCATTTTATACTGTCGCTGTACCATGGTACAGACACAGTATACATTCTATTTTATAAATATGTCTAAATTTGCTATGTAAGTAAATGTTGAGCAAATTTTCCAAAACTCACAGTACCTGAGACCCAGCGCAAGTTGTATGACTTGGTTCTCGCTGTGCCGTTGAAGTAATCTTCTAGAGTAAAAGTCCTCTGGGATTCAGTTTTATCATCTGAGAGAGAGAGAGAGGGAGAGAGAGAGAGAGAGAGAGAGAGAGAGAGAGAGAGAGAGAGAGAGAGAGAGAGAGAGAGAGAGAGAGAGAGAGAGAGAGAGAGAGAGAGAGAGAGAGAGAGAGAGAGACAGATAGATAGATAGATAGATAGATAGATAGATAGATAGATAGATAGATAGATAGATAGATATAGACAGGCAGACAGATAGATAGATAGATAGATAGATAGATAGATAGATAGATAGATAGATAGATAGATAGATAGATAGATAGATAGACCGATAGATATAGACAGAACGACAGGCAGACAGACAGACAGATAGATAGATAGATAGATAGATAGATAGATAGATAGATAGATAGATAGATAGATAGATAGATAGATAGATAGATAGATAGATAGATATAGACAGAACGACAGGCAGACAGGCAGACAGACAGATAGATAGATAGATAGATAGATAGATAGATAGATAGATAGATAGATAGATAGATAGATAGATAGAGACAGAACGACAGGCAGACAGATAGATAGATAGATAGATAGATAGATAGATAGACCGATATAGACAGAACGACAGGCAGACAGAGAGACAGATAGATAGATAGATAGATAGACCGATATAGACAGAACGACAGGCAGACAGACAGACAGATAGATAGATAGATAGATAGATAGATAGATAGATAGATAGATAGATAGATAGATAGATATAGACAGAACGACAGGCAGACAGACAGATAGATAGATAGATAGATAGATAGATAGATAGATAGATAGATAGATAGATAGAGACAGAACGACAGGCAGACAGATAGATAGATAGATAGATAGATAGATAGATAGATAGATAGATAGATAGATAGATAGATAGATAGATAGATAGATAGATAGAGACAGAACGACAGGCAGACAGATAGACAGATAGATAGATAGATAGATAGATAGATAGATAGATAGATAGATAGATAGATAGATAGATAGATAGATAGATAGATATTATTTATTGAGACTTCCAGGGAATGTTTTGTACAACCCACACGTTTGTTTGTGCATTATAAAAAAGAAAAATCATTATCTGTACAAAGTTCAGATTCAGGGAAGTTAAGCGCTGGAAAGCGTTCAGCCTCTGAAAACACTTGATGTAAAGTTGTAAACACTCTTGCAGCCAGTCATCCTACTAACTATAACTACTTAATGGAGGAGTGACACTTATAATCAATGACTAACAGTTGGACATTTACAAGTTTAACATGAAGCAACAGAGCTATCAATCAGAAATCTTGATTTCATAAGGCATGTTTATGAACGTATAACGCATAAACGCATATTTAATTTATCCATATAAAAACACCTACCTTTGAGGAAAATTGCAGTTGGAACAGCTATTAAGACAACGATCACTACGATCCCAAATGCTCCCAGAAGCCATTTTCCAATTCCCTAAAACATGTAAAAAATAACCAAATCAAATAAAACTCGCTTTAAAATCATACATAACAACATATACAACACCTTATGATAGGTAGCCTATCTCCAAAATGCACTTTTACGCACAACTCTCTAGACGTTAAAAGCGCAATTTACAAACTGTGCACACAATATTTGCACTATTTAACACTTACTGACCATCTTAGAGTGAAATGCGCGAGTCTTGGTTCAGAATTCCGTTATTATCCACCGCAATTCTGTCTCTGTTGCGCGCGCGGACGCTCTCGAGAGTCGAACAGAGCACGAGTGTTAAATATTACCTCAACTTTGCTTGTTAAGGAAACAATAAAGTGGTGACAGATTAAAGTTCGCATTCCTATAAAACGTGGTTACTTAATCAGTGAGACAGTAATTTCTCCGTACATGTCCGAGTAATTAAGCAGCCGGTGTGACGTTTAGTGCAATAAAGAGAAAAAGTTTCCTCAAGTTTCACAAATTTTCCCTCACAACATCACAACATAACATCAGTGTCCTCAAATATGCATGCAATACGATCGATTACATGTGTAAATGATTAGATGAACACTATATTCATTATTTGATTCACAAATCACGAATCATTCTTAAACGATTCACATTAGCCTACTGACCGTTAATGACTCGGTCGAAAAGATCATACAAAATACTGGAAATAATTAATGTTTTTAATAATTAACAGTCGTATTATGTTCGAAATACTATTCCCTGTTATTCAATTTCAACTGTAGCTGTGTTTAGGAACATGATAGATTGATTTCGAGCTATCGAGAATAATTATATTTTCATATAAAAGTGCAAAGTTGTGGAATTCATTACCCACTGAATTTAAAACCATGACTGAGCTTAAAATGTTTACTTCTCGAGTTAAGTCTTGGATTAAATCGAAACAGGAATGTACCCATTTGTAGATAGCTGGTTTGTGTATGTAAGTGATATGGTGTGTCTGTAGATATGTTTTTAAGATGAAATAGTAAATGTTGTAGTGTAAAGGCCCAACCATGGACTGGAGTTGAAAATTAGCAATAGCTATAAACTCTTTTTGCATAGCATCAGTTACAGACTTGTTTTGTACTATGTTTTGCAATGTCCATGTCAAATAAATGAACAAATAAAACAAAATATATATATTTCATTGACCAGTTAGCCTACCGGACCAAAAAAAATGCTTTAGTAGTAGTAGTAGTAGTAGTCCTTTATTGTCATTGTAACCTGTACAACGACATTTTAAAAGTGCCAAACAGTTAGTGCATCAGTGAATCAATATCAATAAATAATTTAAAAAATAAAAATATCTCCTTATTAGAGATACACACACATGCCACCATTCATTTTTTCATATTTATTATCTAACTCGGCCTATATAATATTGTTTTATGAATGTTTTTTTATGGCATTAAGGGTGGTTATTGCTGTCGGATAACAACTGTTTTTAAGTCTGTTTGTTCTTGATTTGATTGTCCTGTATCGTCTGCCTGATGGCAACAGTTCAAACAAGGAGTGGCCGGGATGGAAAGTGTCTCTGATAATGCTCTGAGCTTTTTTGGCACAGCGAGCACTGTGAAGGTCAACCATTGTAGGGAGAGGGCAACCAACTATCTTCTCTGCCGTATTAATGACCCGTTGGAAAGCCTTTTTCTGGACTACAGTGCAGCTGCTAAACCACACACATAGGCAGTATGTTAAGATAGATTCTATGCAGCACCTGTAAAAGGATAACAGCAGTCTCTGAGTGATGTCGTTTCTCCTGAGGACCCTCAGGAAGTGTAGACGTTGTTGGGCCTTTTTTAGCACCTTCACACTATTTACGCTCCATGTCAGACCCTCCTCAATGTACACACCCAGAAAACGGAAGTCCGACTCCTGCTCCACTCGATCCCGCTGATGATGAGTGGTGCAATGTCAGTCTTTTCCCTCCTGTAATCAATCACCAGCTCCTTGGTCTTTACAGTATTAAGGAGAAGGTTATTCTCCCTACACCACACCGACAGATGTTTTACCTCCTCTCTGTAAGCTAACTCGTCTGCTCCAGTGATGAGCCCCACAACTGTAGTGTCGTCCGCAAACTTCACTATGATGTTGTTGTGGTGGGTGGAGGTACAGTCGTGCGTGTAGAGAGTGTACAGCAGGGGGCTCAATACACAGCCCTGTGGGGAGCCGGTGCTGAGACTAAGGGCCGTAGATGTGTGATGGCCCACTCTCACCCTCTGGGTGCGACAAGTGAGAAAGCTTTTAATCCACATACAGGTGGGGTATGGAATGCATAGGTCCATCAGTTTGTTCATCAGTTTTTGAGGAAGGATGGTGTTGAATGCAGAGCTATAGTCCACAAAAAGCATCCGTACGTAGCTCCCCTGCTGCTCTAGATGGGACAATGCAGCATGCAGGGCTGTAGCTACGGCATCCTCTGTGGATCTATTAGCTCTGTATGCAAACTGGTGTGGGTCCAGGCTTTTTGACAGGCATGATGTAATGTGACCCCGGACCAGCTTTTCAAAGCATTTCATCACCACTGGGGTGAGTGCGACTGGCCGGTAGTCGTTGAGGCTGGAAATATTCGTTTTTTTAGGCAGGGGGACAATGATGGAGGACTTCAGGCATGGTGGAACTGTGAACTCAGCCATGGACTGATTAAAAATCCTCATAAAAATTCCAGCCAGCTGATCCGCACAGTCTTTTAAAACACGCCCAGAGATGCCATCTGGCCCAGCAGCCTTCTTCGGGTCCACGGCCTGTAGTGTACGCCTCACCTCATGCTCAGTGAAGGTGAAGTTACTATGGACCGTGAGGTGTGGTGTCGCTGCCATACTTGGTTCCACCTCAAAGCGGGCAAAGAAAGTGTTCAGTTCCTCTGCCAGCGAGGCCTCACCCTCAGCTGCTCCTAAAGTGGACCTGTAATTGGTGAGCTGTTGGACTCCCTGCCACACCTGCCTGCTGTCATTACTTCCCAGGTATGCCTCAATCCTCCGCCGATAATCCAACTTGGCCCTTTTGATGCCTCTTTTCAGGTCAGCCCGGGCCACTGTGTAAAGGGTCTGGTCACCAGACCTGAAGGCGGTGTTCTTCTCCCTCAGCAGCCGATGGACCTCCCTAGTCATCCAGGGCTTTTGATTGGGATAAACCCGGATCTGTTTTTCCACGGTAACAGTGCCTATGCAGTGACGTATGTAACACAGTACACTGTCCGTAAACATCTCCAGGTCTTGATGTAAAAACACATCCCAGTTGGTCCTATCAAAACAGTCTTGCAGCCGGTAGATGGCTCCATCGGGCCAAATTGTTATAGTTTTTGTGATGTTGGGTGTACTTTTCCTGAGGGGGGCATATGCAGGAATTAACAGCAGAGACAAATGGTCAGACTGGCCCAGGTGGGGTAGTGGTTTAGCCCTATAACCAAGTTTGATGTTAGAGTAAACCTTGTCCAGAGTTTTATTTCCTCTGGTTTTGCATTTAACATGTTGATATAAATGAGGGAGTACTGATTTCAAGTCTACGTGATTGAAATCCCCCGCTATAATGTGTACAGCGTCAGGATATCTACTCTGTTGGCTGGTAATGCTGCTATGCAAATGACTGCTAGACTCTTTAGCATTAGCATCCGGTGGTATGTAAACAGCTGTTATCATGACAACAGAAAACTCTCTCGGGAGATAAGTGGGTCTGCATTTCACAGACACATACTCCAAGTTCGGGGAGCAGTGACTGTCTACAGTTACTGTGTTAGTACACCAGTTGTTATTCACGTACACACACAGCCCCCCTCCTCTGCTCTTACCGGAGCTCTGTGTCCTGTCCTTTACCACTGGTAACTGGGTTATTACTTGTTTGTTACAACATGTTCAACTAACAACTATTTTACAAACGTAAAATTAGATAATATTCATAATTTGAGTAACTGGCTCATGAATCGATCTTCTGATTCGATTAGGCCAATTTAAAAACGTAAACGAAACGTTTCGCTAAATAAATCGGACTTCCCTGCTTTTCATCTAAAATAGTTAGCAAATGATTCTATAATTAGTTTATCCATCGAACAGTATGTTATGTTAAGCGTATAGTAGGCTAATTCGCAATGTTTGATAATGCATTGAATAAAAATTAGGCCATAGGCAATAACATTTCACACAATATTTCATAAACTATCAGCACAGATGGGAATACATGAGGCATAACTTTTTTTTTAACCTAAAAATAGCATAATTTTCAAACCCTATGTAACCTTATAGAAAGCCGGCATTCCCTCGCACGTACTGTAGCGGCCTGTTTTCTGACACATTTACAGCAGGGCCCATATTTGCCTCTCAGACCATTACATTTATGATGGTCATTGATAAAGCAAATAATAAATAATATGAGAGGTGACATAGGCGCACTTCCTCCTCGAGTTGTTTGAAAGGAAATGAAGCGTGTGTTAGACCTCTACTGCCGTCCACATGCCCCATGATGAAATCAATTTCCCTGATTCAATTTAAGGATTTGATAACACAAATAATACACCAAAAACATCTGAACATAATTTAATTAATTAAATCATCATGTAGTAGGCCATACTGGAAATTAGATCTCGCATATGTTTCTACTTTGTATAAACAGTTTGATTAAGTCAAAATGGACTTCCTCCCACATTAGACATTTATTTCCACATATTATGATTCAGAAATATGGCGAACACTTATTTTTGGCATAAAGCATAATGTACTGCATTGATTTTCCATTCCTCTGTCGTTTCTGTGTTCTTTGAAAGTGTCAGAGAGTGTATTTATTTTGGTGCCTAAGCATATGCTTCCTTTGGGTGTGGTGTTCAATGTTGTTTCTAACCATGGATTGCAGTCGTGCGCTGTGTAGTTGTGGTTTGCCGAGAGTCAATGGCTGTTTACGGTGTTGCCACTTCATTTAAAGCCACAGAGGAAAGAACAACTGTTGGACAACTAGCCGGGGGGAGCTGCAGGGAAATTCGATGAGAGGAATTTGGTCATTTTTAGTATCTAAAGAGCTTATATACATAAACATTTGACAGATTCTTTAATTCAAAGAGGCTTCCCAGCAAATATGTTCTTAGAATGTTTTGCTAATGTTCCCATTTGGTTATGACAACATTATGTTCTCTGAACGTTTTTTTCTTGCAATCTCACTTGTCTATCTATCCATCTTTTATGATTTGGTGACTAATTCATATGCATTTGTTCGATCCCATTCAACACGTTTTCATATGATCTGCTAATGCCCCACAGATAGTTAGCTTTAGGGGTGGAGTTTCATGCTTGTACTTTTTTCTAAAACTAGCAAGTTTTCGTACGAATTCATACGAAATTGCCACATTGTGAAATAGTTTGCATGAAACGGAAGTTGCGATAGTCATTTCTTCCCTATCGTGACGTATATCTGAGTGAAGCCGCTTCACGAACAAGAAAAAATGTAGGGTGGGGCTTGATTTTGTCCATGGGGAATTGATTGGATGGAAGAGATGTCACTCCAAGAGGGAGAGGAAGTTATTTTGATAAAAGATTACGAGGGCACATTAATTTATTGACGTGCGCAAATAAATAATTAATAATAAACTGCAATATTCAATAAAAATCAAGAAGTGGCAAGAAGTGGGTTTTCTCATGAGATTGTTTTTGATGGAAAACCTGCTGATGAAACCATTCACAGTTTGTTCTAACAAAAGAATTCAAGATAATATAACATTGAAGATAACATAAGATTACTAAGGGCAATGTGCTCTTTTCCACTGTCAAGGGCTATAAAACACGACAGATTTTTATCGTATAGGAGTGAAAGGTCACATCCATGTGTTCGAGACAGACGCTTACCGTAATTACGATGCTAATTTTGCAATTAGCGGGTCTCAGTACCAGCATGACTTCAGTTCTGACCAATCAGGGCTAAACCTTCTGATGCCACTGACGTCAGAGAAAGGCTCCTGCAATAAAGGAGCCGACAAGATGTGATGTCACAGAAAACAGCCGGAAACAGTAAAAGGCTGTGGGGCATTTTTAGCCTGTTTACAACCATTCTCGGAAGTAGATCTTTAAATTTGTGGCAGTGATTTGGGGAAAAAAAAGCTAATTATGACATTTTACAAAATATTTCACATTTGCGAAAGCTGGAAGAAACTTCAAAGTGTGTTTTCTCTCATATCGGCAGATCTTCAGAAATCATTTAACAGCAGACAACAAGGGTTTAAAAGCCTGTTAAAAGCTCAACAAATATCATAGTGTCTTCTTTATTGACTGCGCTCAGGTGGAACGGTCTCATCTGCCACAAAGCGGACTTCCTCTGCAAACAAATACACACACACTCACTTAAATTCGATCCGGCCTAATGCAGCATGGGCCGCGGCGCATTAAAACATCCTCTTACAGGTGTGGCACGTACAAAATCGTGTCGCTTTTAACAGGTGATGCGCGTTAACGACCTTCTAGCGGCATCAGGGGCGATGTCACGGCGCTTTGCGTCCAGTAATAACTAGTTTATAAAAAAACATCATTATTCCATGACACAATAATGAATCATAGCATTTACGAGTCTCCATCGGAAACATAAAAGAAACCTGCAATTGCAGAGAAATCTTCTTTAAAATTCACAAATGATTGAATCATTTGAAATATCTCAGAGCCTGAAGACTGGGAAAGTCTTTGCAGGAGTTTTGGATTCACTTGACAGGATGTGGATTATCTGTTATAAAACTGGACACATGTTTATCCAAGATAAGGGTCAGTTTGATGATAAGCATCTGAGGTTTAATGCATCAAAAACATAGCTAACATAAAACCGGGTTTGGCTTTCTACGTCCTAAAACATCCTAACAAATTACTGTTGTGTGTGTGTGTGTATATATATATATATATATATATATATGGATTGCATTTAGTTAAAAAAAGGATAGTTAATAATGATGATAATAATATTATTAATAATAATTATTATAATGGATACGTTTTGGATTGTATATAGAAAACATAACAATAGTTATCATCCTTTCCAGTCACCCTATACCTGTCCGCTTGATCCTATCCCCACTCATCTCCTTTAAGCCTTTGCTTCTTCTGTTGTTCCTGCACTAACTCAAATCCTCAACACTTCTCTTTACACCGGCTCGGATAACCTCACTGCTTAAGAAACCCATTCTAAAACCAGCACTTCGAGAAAATTACAGACCAGTATCCCTTTTTCCATAATTGCAAAAAAAAAAAAAACACTTGAACGAGTCGTGTTCAACCAAGTCTCTACCTTTCTTACACAGAAAAGAACAACCTCCAGGACAACAACCAGTCTGGTTTCAAAGGGTGGACACTCAACGGAGACTGCCCTGATCTCTGTAATTGAAGCTCTGAGACTGGTAAGAGTAGTTTCCAAATCCTCAGTACTCAACTTGCTGGATCTGTCTAATAACCCTCATGGCGAAGGGCATCTCAGGTACCACAATCCAGTTTTTCAAGTTTTACCTCCCAGGTAGGTCCTTCAGGGTGTTGCGGAGGCGTGAGGTGTCTACATCGCAACGTCTAACTTCTGGGGTGCCTCAGGGCTCAGTGCTTGGACCACTTCTCTTCTCCATCTACATGCTATCACTAGGATCTGTCATTCATAAACATGGCTTTTCCTGTCATTACCACACTGATTACACAACTCTCATTCCAGACTGATGATCCGACGGTAGCTGCTCGCATGTCATCCTGCCTGACAGACATTTCTTTCTGGATGAAGGACCATCACCTTCAACTCAACCTTATGAAGACAGAACTGCTTGAGGTCTCAGCCAACCGAACATTTAATCACAACTTCTCCATTCAGCTGGGTTCATCAACCATAACTCCATCCAGGTCAGCCAGGAACCTTGGAGTTGTGATTGATGATCAGTCAGACTTCACAGACCACATTGCTAAAACTGCCCGGTCCAGCAGATTTGACATATACAACATCAGGAGGATCAGGCCCTTCCTATCAGAGCATACACAACTCCTTGTCCAAGCGCTTGTTCTATCCAGACTGGACTATTGTAATGCTCTCCTGGCTGGTCTTCCAGCTTGCATTGTCAGGCCTCTGCAACTGATCCAGATGCTGCAGCAAGAGTGGTCTTTAACAAGCCGAAGAGAGCACACGTCACACCTCGCCTCATAAAATTGCACTGGTTGCCAATTGCTGCTCGTATAAAATTCAAGGCACTGGTATTGCTTCGGATAAAAGTGTCTGCTAAATGACTGACTGTAAATGTAGTTAATAATAATTAATATTATACTTAAATAATAATGAATAATACAAAATATATGATTTAGTTAATATTAAATATTCATTATAGTTAATCTATTTAGGATTGTGTACAGAAAGCAATACAAGTTGTATTAATTATTATTATTAATTTTATAATTAATTATATTTACATAATAATTTTATTAATTTTATTAATAACAGCTTTAAATAATATTCACTTTAATAATAATAAGTATATTTTGGATTGCATATAGAAAGCAATAATAGTTATAATAATAATAATAATTTTTAATTATATTTAAATAATATAGTAATTTAATAATAACTTTAATTTAAGTGATAATAATTGTATTATATTAACTTTAATTGTATTAGAATAATAGATATATTTTGGATTATATATAGAAAATAACAATAGTTCATTATTATTATTATCCATTTAACTTGCAATCCAAGTACTTACTTTTAAAAATCAAGTGAAAAATAAAAAGAAAGAGATGCTGAGGGCAAGACAGATGTCTATTTTAGCACAAGGCCAGATTATTATCCCAGGCCTGTATAGCAGCGCCACCTGCTGCCCAAGCAGTGACCAACATAAAGCCAAACATTTAAAGCAAAAATCACCATGGTCCTGTTAAATATAGTCATTTAATCACCTTCAGTATGTTTTATAAAGCTTAAAATGCTTTGAATTACAAACAGGAAGCTCTACCCAAAGTTTCCTCAATACCAGTTTACAGTTCGCTGTTGGTCCTGTTCTTCACGGCTCTGTAAATGTGAATGTCCTTTTGAGAGTCATAATGAACCTCCTGCACAGAGAACCTCTGCCGTAGCTCCATCAGGAACCGCTCATCTCGCTCATATCGGATCCGACAGGACAACAACACCACCGTGTTCTCCGAGCTCAGGTGTTCAAGAGTCTGCAGGAGAGCGGGAAACGTCTCCTCCAGGTAAACAATGTCGGCTCCCAGTATCAAATCAAAGCTGCCTGAGGGATACAGATCTAGATTCTCCCCCCAGGTAAGTTCAGATACCTGTACCGCCTCCTGCTGGCTGGGAGGAATGTTTTCACGCACATTGGCCGTCAGAAATTCCAAGGCAGATTCTCGGTCTGTAATCGTCACGTTGGCTCCTGCAAGAATGGAATAGTACTGACCAAAATAATCTAGAAAAAAATGATTTAGTCAGGAAAGTAATCAATCGTTAATTCTTACCAAGCAGAGCAGCTACAATGCCCACCAAACCTGTGCCGGCTCCAAGCTCAATAGTCTTCTTTTCTTTCAGATCCACGTTGCCCATCTCCAGGAACATGCAGAGCACTACAGCCTGGAAAATAAACAGGGATGGACTACTGAATCACAAAAATAAACACTTGTGACAGTTCATGGATCAAATCTTGTGGGATTCGATCCTGCAAACCTATCTACCAGTACTAGCCTTCAATACATTTGATGATTTTTGAACTTACTGCGTCCCAGACCACAGCAGCGACACCCAATCGCTTCCAGTCCTGGCTGAGTCGGATCCTGTGATTGGCCAGATTAAATTCAGCTGAAGTCTGGTGAAGCTTTGACAGAGCAGGCAGTACATTCTCATCATAGGGGACCAAAGCCATCCTGAGCTGCTAAAATGCCTGAAAAGGACCAAAAAACATACAGGAAAACATGATTTTGCTAATAATAACCCTTATCATAAAATAAAAGTTTTTTAGAACTTGTGATATCTGATATTTTTAAATGTTATGTTGTTATTTTAGTGGGCATAATGTATACTGTACCTATTTGTAAATCCAGCGAGTTGACAGTTCCTTATTCTGTAACGTTTTAAAATGGTTTGTCTATTTGTCAAAAACAAAGAGGAATCTAATACAGACTGTTTGTAAACAAGAGAGATTCAGCATGATCGTATTCCGCGATCTGTTGTTCGACCGCTGTTACTTCCCTGTCTATGGTTACTTATGACAGTCGTGACTCGTCTGCGCCATCTGATGTTTAGGCGTGTAACTACTAGTGGTGTTACTAGTGGTGTTTTGAATATCATTCATGTTTTTCGTTCACTGAAGTCTACGAGTAAATAGCATGTGAAATGAAGGATAATTAGGGTGGATGGACCTACTGAACAAATACCCATCTTTCACTAAACGAGTTGCTGTTTTCAAAATAAATAGAGTGGGGGAAAACGCCCCCCACCTGTTTTTCCTCAAATAACTATTAGAGAAAATTGTGGTCTTATATTCCCAATTGGATTTTTGAAAAAGTAGGCTGCATTAGTTTTCTTCTAAAATGTGATTTTGATTTTAAGAAACTTCCTATGATACTTTCAGATTTCCACCAACAGGTCCTTCTGTATTGGAAAGTAATATTCAAGCATAATTTCACACCACACAATACACCAATTTGGAATAATAGGTATATATTGGTAAATAGAAAATCTCTTTTTATTCCAGAATGGTTCTCTAAAGGTGTCTCAACTATTGCCCACTTCATGGATGTGGAAGGAGATGTTTTACAACATGTTGAATTATGTGACAAATTTCAAATTAGATGTACCCAAAAGAAGTTTAAACAGATTGTGAAAGCTCTCATCACTTGTAGCTATGATTAAGCAGGATATAATATATTCAAAAATTACTCATACCTTAAGACAACTTTACATTAATTGTAATAATTTTCAGAATGATAAATGTAACAAGTTGTTTATAAGGAACTTACTTAACTGTCAAACAAGCTCTCTCGAAAGAGAATATATTCTCAAAGACTTCAGAAAGGAGATAACAAAAAAGATTAGATGTAAATACTTAAAATTCCCAGTCCCGCCAAAGACGAAAGAAATGCAGTTTAAAATTATGAAGAGGATTTATCCAACTAATGATTTCTTAAAACAGAGATTTAAAATGGATGTAGGACACTTCTGTGAAAATGAACCCGAAGATTTGGATCACCTTTTCTGTTTGTGTAAAGTTGTACAAAGGTTTTGGCTGGACCTTCAACATTTGTTCGTCTCCAAAGGAATTCGGATGATGAATCTAACAATTAAATTAATGATATAAAATTTGGTATTTTTCGCAATGATCACAATGATTTTGGCATTAACAATGTCATTTTGTTAAGTAAACATTTCATAAATGTCGTTTTTTCAAGACAATTCCTAACATTACTCATTGAAGAAATTAGTTGAAACTTTTTTTATAACTCTTTATTATTGATTAATAACAAGAATGCAGAGAAACTGGCTTCTTTTTAAATCAATCTTATTGAATAATTGCCCTTTTGATTCATTTTCTTTTGAATATGTAAATGCCATTCTTGCCATTTAAGAAGAAATAGCAGGGGAAGGAGGGTGCAGGGCCCGTGGCTTTTCTTTAGGCAAGCACCAATGTCTTGAACTTCATGCGAGCCGCAACTGGAAGCCAGTGCAGAGAGATAAAGGTGTGACTTGGGCTCAGTTGAATCACGTGAAAAGGTTTGATTGCACATTTTGAAAGTCCACATGCTGGATGGTAAACTGGTGCTGTACTGACGGAGATGTCAGTCTGAGATCCTTGCAGCTACCGTTGGATCATCTGGTTAAAATGAGAAGTAGAGCTGTGTGTCATCAGCATAGTAATGGTAAGAGAAACCATGTGCCTGTATAATGGATGCCAGTGATGTAGTGTATGAAGAAGAGGAGAAGAGGAGGGGTCCAAGAAGTGACCCCTGAGGTACCCCAGTGATTTGGATACCTCCCCTCCCTAAGGAACCTTGAAGGACCTACAACCTTTATAATTATAGGAAAGCAAAGCCTATATCACACAAATTGCTCAATTTTAAAATACTGCGGGACAGTTCGCCACTTAAGCGCAAATTAACAGATAGCAAAATGCTTTTTCGTATATTGTAAATTACAACTAAATGCAAACAACATGCACAATCAGCATAAAAATAGATTAACAGCAAACTAATTAATCCTTCCTACTAGCAAATATTTTATCCAAACAACAGAAACCGAAATTGGAATAAGGGACCCTTTACCCGCTGGAAAGATGAATGTGTATTTAAATTGGGTCATGTAGTAGAAATGTGAAATTATTTTAGAAGTTGGTGCCTTCTAGACTAAGAAAAGCCAGAAAATGTATTTTTGGCTCATGTGGATGAAAGACACCCACTCCCAGAATGCACTTGCTTCGCAGATATACGAGGCCACGCCTACCGGTTAGAGAGGCTAGTATCGAAAGAATTGATACAAATAGGTTAGTTGAAACTGTAAAGATGCAGTTTTAACGACGAGAGCGGGAGGCGGCCGGAGCAGCTGCTGCAGCGGAGGAGCGAGACCCCTACTACTCCGCTTTCTCCACAGAACAAGTGCCTGTTAGCTTCGCTTCAAAAAAAAGAAAAAAAGATGGCTGACACTGTTTATAGCCTACATTCTGTGAGTGAGATCCCACCCACTATGGGCGGGTTGAAAACATGCGGATCTCCTTCTACTGGCTGTAGTTTTTAGCCTCTGGCCAGGAAATACTCTGATGATGCAAAATGACGATTTTTGCGTCATAGGAAGATTTTTTTTCTAGACAAAAAATACATAAACCTCTCGTCTCAGGGGGACATGAGGCAGGGAAGCACGGTCATTCGAAAATACTACAGGTTTTCTACTGATACAAAGCTTAATGCTAATCGGTGAAGTATCCCTTTGAGCAAAATGCTTACATGCTCTTGCCCATATCCACTGACTAATCCTTTTCTCCTGATATTAGTAAATATTTACAGAAATAGCACAGACAAAATTTGCTTTCAATTGAAATGTTATTGGTAAGTTTGTAATAAAATAGGTGCAGGTTCTCAATAAAACCTCTTCTTCTGTCTTCAGACCGTGTCCACTGTTGTCGTTTCACTGAAACTGTTATTCGATTGGTCATCTCTGTTGTGGTGGGCGTGGCTACTGTTGCCATAGTGGTTTATGACATCAGATCCAGAAGAGCTGAACAGAAGTGGAGAACATCCCAGTCAGTCCATGAATGGAGATCATGGAAAACCTGGAAATGTCAGAGAATTTACAATAATTTTACAATTCCAGGCTTGTAATCCAGTGTTTATATTATGACTGAATTGTTCTTTTGATTCGGTTCTTTTCAATTAATTTCAATCAGTTATGCGCACATGCTAACAGATGATCTATATGTATTAATGAATCTGTATCTGTTACGTCCCAGGACGTATGCATTTGTGTTTTACAATAATGTGTAAGTGTCATTCATTGATCAATGAATGACACTTACACATTATTGTAAAACACAATTGTGTGTGCTGCCAATGGACCAAACGGCCTGCTGGGAGTTGTAGTTTTTGTTGTATGTTCTGTCCAATTTCCTGTGCTCCTCCCTGTCCTAATAGGCGATGGGACCTACCAGCAGCTCCTCATCAATGGCAAGAGGATCCAGTATATAAGCAGAGCCGGAGAAAGAGGCGAAGAGAGATTTCTTCTCCCAAGAGCATGAGACTGTTCCCAGTCCCAGTCCCAGTCCCAGTCCCAGTCCCAGTCCCAGTCCCAGTCCCAGAGTGTTGCTCTTGTTTGTGTGCTTTAATCTTAAATGTGTTGTTATGGCTGTTGTGGCAGCTTGATGTGTTAAGCTTAAAACAAGATCAAACTGAAATGTCTTGTGGCTGTATACAGCTTTGAGTTGTTTGCCCGCTATTGAGTGTTGGAGCAGTAGGGAGATGGGTGCCATTTTCTTTTATTCTCATCTTCTTTGTTAGTTAGGAAGTAAGGTAAGAGTTTTGTTGTTTATTTGTATTTATTGTTGTAAGTTAATTCGATTTCCTTCTACCAGGAGATTTTTGTTTGTTGTTTACCCGCTCCTGAAGAACACGCTTCATTCCCTTTTTCTTTTTCTTTTGGAGTTGGGTTCTTTTTGCACTGTATTTGTTATCACTTGTTTGTTGTAAATGCATTTATTGGAAATTTTACTTTGTGTATTGTGTGCTGGGACTGAGATCGGTTAAAAACGTCTCTTTGTTGCTGTTAACTTTTGCTTTAAAACGTTACTTCTCTTTTGCCCCCAGAAAACGAATTGGGAACGTAACAGTGTCAGTGTAAGTTTTACTGAAACAGCGAAAATAAAAAAAAATGAATCGGCCAACATTTTTTAAGTCAGATTGAGTCTGAAAAAGGAAATCGGGGGACGTTCAAGCTCAAACCGGTGCGCAACGTTTTGCTACGGTTTCCGGGTTGAACACGTTTCCTGGAAACGGTGTGCAACAGGGTCTGAGATACGTTTTCTCTTGTTTGGTGGGTGTGTCAAAAATGTCAGCCCAATCAGCATATATAAACCATATGGTATCGGTCTTTGTCAGACACGTGGGTTTGTTGTGTGTGACGTCACCACGCCGCCATTTTTGAGGTATCGCTACTGACTGTGAGCATTGAAGAGATTACAATAGTAGAGAAAACAAGTAAATAACTGAAAAGAAAACTGAGAAAAGGTCGTACCGATAAATATGGCACTCGATAAATATGGCAGGTACCGTTATTTGGAGAAATTGTCATCCATTCAGAACATAGATCCATATATGAGCCAACTGCAGTGAGTTGGAGTGCTGATCGCGAATTGTTTTCCTCATCCTCGTACTTGGACATTGTCAACTATCTTGTTTATGGTATAAGCGCATATACCAGTGAACAATTTTAAAACTATAAATCTCTTAAAGCCCACGGACATTTCATAAACGGCTGTGTACAGGATTTATTTACATTCCCACCGAAGGACACAGTAGTAATATCAAAGATAGGTTTGCTGTATTGATGATGATGATAATGTCATGTTAAGGATGTTTTAGTTTGAAAAAAGAATGAAAAACACAATTCTCCAACATCAGAATACCCCAGCATCGATACCTTACAAATGGCGGTTACGCCCATAATGCACTTCGTGTATCGCGAGTGTGACGTCACCTGACAAAGACCGATTAAAGGGACAGCTCGCACAATGGGTCCAAATAAAGGCGTTTACAAATCTGTCCGCTGCAGCTCGGTATACGCAACATTTGAAGATTGCCTATTAGAAGACATGTTTGTCTTAAGAGTTTTATAGTAAATATAGCATATCAACAGTGATCAGCAATAATGATAAGCCTAATACTCACAATAAAAATAATAAGGCCATGTAGATCATAAGTCTTGGAGGTAAGAAGTGGATTATCCTTCACCTGAAATGTTTGTCTTTTCATTCTGAATTGCAGATGTTGGATCACAATAATTCGATTGGGATATTCTCTTTATTAAAATGGGATATTCTCAGTAGTTATCGCACACTAAATGTTTGAAAAAAACATGACACAAAGACCATATTTTAAAAGCAAATGTCCAAATTTGTGTAGTGTATAGAGACATTTCACAATTTTCCCTTTAGACATAACATTATTTGAGTTGCTACTTCTGTTTTAAATGAGGAATTTCACAAGAAACAGACTTCGCCGGAAATTGGTACAAAGGTTAGCCTACGCACTAAATCACGAACAAATCATCAGCAGCTTATAGGGGAGAGACACATATTAACAAATACCGTGTAATGCTCTGTACAAAAAGTGAACCAACCACTTATTCTCTGGTATGAGTCAATCAAAAAAGAGTTGTTCCTAAGGATTCCTACATTATAGAGTCCTCTCCATATAATAATTCAATTTGTATTTCTAGAGTTAAAACCAATAGGGCTAAAGTTGAGGAATCGAATATTTTGTCCTTTTATGACAAACACTTATTGAATGCAGAATCATACTGGCAAAAGTTGTTTAAATAAATCCTGTAAATAATAGGTCAAAAAATAATTTGTGTTGGACTGTAACATGTTACTCAGAGTTTGAGGAACAGGCGGTACATCAAACCATTTGGCGTGAAGACATTCTTACTGACAGAAAAGTTCCTCATTAGACTCAATATAAGATACTAAACCGATCAGCAGACTTTATTTGAGACCAATGACACATTTCTTTTGCGAGTGTTTTAATCTCATTCTTTTGAAGAAATGTTTTGCACATGTATTTTCTTCTGTTTCTGGGTTCTGGCAGGTAAGTTAAACATGATTTATGACTTCGGGTTTAGTACAGTGAGAGGATTTACATGAACTGTTATTTAATCTGATCATCTATGTGTGTTTGGTTCTGATACAGAGGGAGTGAAGATAGTGACAGTGATGGAGGGAGATTCTGTCACTCTTCACAGTGATGTTAATGATATAGGCCTACCAAGATATTATAAACGTTATATAGAGTGGAGTTTTGAAGATACTCGTATAGTCAAGATGCTTGATTCGGCAGGTACAATTATATATTATGGTGATCAAGTATTCAAAGACAGAATACAGATCGACAATCAGACTGGATCTTTGACCATCAGGAACACCAGAACCACAGACTCTGGACTTTATCGAATGTACGGTTCAAAGTTAAGAACATATTTCAATGTTACTGTCTACGGTGAGTAGTTGAATTTAATGTGTTCTTTCCTCACCATATTTAAACAATCAATCAGTCGAAATTATTTATATATGTCATATATTAAAAACATTATTTATTGACAGCAGGCCAAGGATCATGTTTATATAGAGCTTTAATTAATGAATTCATTCCAGAATATTTCTATAGTAAATAGTAATGTTTCACATTATTCTCTCATTCTCTCCAGCTCGTCTTCCCATTCCTGTCATCACCAGAGTTTCTACATGTTCTTCGTCATCATCATCATCATCATCAGTGTCCAAATGTTCACTGCTGTGTTCAGTGTTGAATGTGAGTCATGTGACTCTCTCCTGGTTTAAAGGAATCAGTGTATTGTCCAGCATCAGTGTGTCTGATGTCATCAGCAGCGTCTCTCTACATCTGGAGGTGGAATATCAGGATAAAAACACGTACAGTTGTGTGGTCAACGGTTCATTCATTGACCAGACTCAACATCTGGACATCACTGAACTCTGTCAGACACATCCAGGTAAATCATAGGGGATGTTAATAATTATTTATAGAAAACTCACCACAAATATTGTTCTTCTTTCTGTTGCAATGCTGTTGGTGTGTTTTATCATAAAAGGTGCAGGTTCTCAATAAAACCTCTTCTTCTGTCTTCAGACATTGTCCACTGTTACAGTTTCACTGAAGCTGTGATTCGATTGGTCATCTCAGCTGTGGTGGGCGTGGCAACTGTTGCCATATTGGTTTATGACATCACATCCAGGAGAGCTGAAAAAAAGCGGAGAACATCCCAGTCAGTCCATGAATAATGATACATAATGTTTTCACATCTGTGCAATATGTCAGGATTCCCACAGTCACAGAAAACCTTGAAATATTAGGGATTTAAATTTTTTTCAATGAATCACAAAATGGTCTAAATGATTCAGAATCAAAATGATCCTTATCCAGTGAATAACAAGAAAAGTCATGGAAACCCATTGGTCAAAAAGAGCGGGAACCCTGTTAGATACCGAAATCTTAATAAGCTTTTGTACAGAATATTGTGATTTATTTTTTCATTTAAAGAATATTGCTTTGCACTTCTTCTTTTCTTCAAAGACCATTTAAAATCTAAAGCATGACGTTGAACAATATTAAAAATGCTTGTGTATAACTTCCTTGTTCAGTCAGGGCTGAATGGATCCAGTTTGAACTGAGCATCAGGAACTGAAGGTTGTTTGTTTGAATCCCAGTAGATTTGAAGGGTTTCCTGGAGATCATTTTACAATCTCAAACGCTTTAAATGTAAATAATCTGTATCAATGTGGATAATGAAAAAAAGAAGAGGAATATGAATCAAGCAGGTGGAGTAGATGTTGTATCAGGAAGTTGGGGCCAAAGTGACAAGGAGTAAGTTTAGTTTGTATAAAATGTAGTGGCAGTCTGTACATTTTAAGCTGTTAAAATGTACAGCCGTTGGCAAAATGACATGAACTCAAACTAAGTTGTCCAGATTAGGGGTTGGTTTGTTCAATGATTATGTGGTCATCCTATTAACTAGTCCTGTCTCTTGCACAGCATCTGTAACATATGATTTAGCACAGTGTCATCTACTGGTTACTTCGTGAAAAAAATGTTCAATTAATTATTAAAGAGAGATTATTAAAGTGAAAATGTATATGCTATTTATGTTTTCTTTCTTTTTTTTTTTTTAAATACCATGTCAGAATGATGGACAGCATCTGGAATAATAAACGCAACTAGTTATGACTAATCTTAAATTTTTTTTTTTTTTTTAAATCGGTTTCCAGATACTCAACTCTGAGTCTATACAAACAAAAATCTATTTTTAAACAGATTTTAAAACTTTGCGTTGTCGGAGTCATATAAGCAATGCTGTTAGCATTCCATTGACTCCCATTCATTTTGGCGTCACTTTGACAGCGAATAACTTTACATCTGAGGCGTTTAAAGACTCCATTTGTCCATTATTTATTTCTAAAGAAACACGACAATGTTTAAAAGGCTCCATTATCTTGTATCTTACGTTATGGCCCCGTAGAAGCAGTTTTTGTAAAAATAGGCTAGCGATTGCGTCATAACCACTCGATATGCAGATGTGCAAATGAATAAATAAATAGTTTAAAAAAAAAACTAGGCCTAAAAATAAGTGCTGTATGGACTGTAACACGTGACTCAGAGATTGAGGAACAGACCGAAGGAAAAGTTCCTCAATAGACAAATACAGTTTAAGATATAGGCTAGGCTACTAAAACGATCAGCAGGTTTTAATCTCATACTTTTTAAAAAATGTTTTGCATATTAATTTCCTTCTGTTTCTGGATTCTGGCTGGTAAGTTAAACATGATTTATGACATCAGGTTTAGTACAGTGAGAGGATTTACACGAACTGTTATTTATTCTGATCCTCTATGTGTGTTTGGTTCTGATACAGATGGAGTGACGATAGTGTCAGTGATGGAGGGAGATTCTGTCACTCTTCACATTAATGTTAGTGATAAACATGAAATAAATAATAGACAGTTGTGGATTGGACCTGAAAATACTCTAATGGTCAAAGTTTTTTGGTTTGATGAGGAGGCATATGATATTATATATTATGATGATGACATATTCAGAGACAGACTACAGATCGACAATCAGACTGGATCTCTGACCATCAGGAACATCAGAACCACAGACTCTGGACTTTATCGAATGCACACTCTAGTCTTAAGAGAATCATTCAATGTTACTGTCTATGGTGAGTAGTTGAATTTAATGTGTTCTTTCCTTGCCATATTTTAACAATACATCATTTGAACTATTTTATATTTTTAAATGTTTTGTATAAGTTAATTTGTTACAAATATTAATTGACAGCAGGACACAGATACTGTTGATATTAAAGTGCCCCTATTATGGATTTTCGAATATTCCCCTTCATGCAGTGTGTAATATAGCTGTTTGTGAATGTAAACGATCTGTAAAGTCGAAAGTGCACAATAAATAAAGTTATTGTCTCCCAAAAGAAAGAATCGACTCTGAACCGCGAATACGAGTCGTTTTTAATTCGAATCCTACAGGTGTACGGTTCTACGTCACTAGAAGGTACATTTGCATAATGCCCGCATGTTGTACGTTTTCCACCTGCGAACAACTTGACCAGCCCACAACACGTTATTTTACTGACGACTGCTTCTCAAATCTCGGAGTTCAACGCGGGATTCGCTTACTGAAATAGTTAATGCTAATCAGTTGTGGGCCACTATTGCAACTGTCTATTAATGCAGATTGTCTGTCGTTCTTACTACTTTCAGTAAAGATAAAAGATGGAGCAAGATTTGTTTTACAAACGTTTGTTACAGTCGTTCACGTTAGTGGACGAACATATGCCGTTATTGATACAGTTCCCGCATATGCACTGCAATAAATTAAAAATATTTTGTATTATTATACACAGACAAAATTTGCTTTCAGTTGAAATGTTATTGGTTTGTCATGAAGTAGGTGCAGGTTCTCAATAAAACCTCTTCTTCTGTCTTCAGACCATGTCCACTGTTGTGGTTTCACTGAAGCCGTGATTCGATTGGTCATCTCTGCTGTGGTGGGCGTGGCTACTGTTGCCATAGTGGTTTATGACATCAGATCCAGAAGAGCTGAAAAAAATCGGAGAACATCCCAGTCAGTCCATGAATGACGCCAGTAATAGAAAACCTGGAAATATCAGAGAATTTTACAATTCCAGGACAGGAAATCAATAAAGTCTTAATGAAAAGATAATGGAAATTTGAGTAGGCCTATACTTTTTTTTTTTCTGCTGTAACATTTTTCATAAACACTTGATATTGTTCAAATTGTGAACTTTGCAGATGTTGTTTATGCTCAAACAGCAACATTACACACTAACTAAAGTTAGAAAAGTAAAATCATAATCAACCAGCCCTTTAAGTCATCTCTTCTGAAAAGAAAAATGCGTGGAGCAGCAGAAAGGTTGCAGTTATCACACACTAAATGTTTTTTTGTTTTTCTTTTACACATGACACAAAGACCATATTATAACAGCAAATGTCCAAATTCGTCTAGTGTATAGAGATATTTCACAATTTTGCCTTTAAATGACAAGTTGCTGCTTCCGTTTTAAATGAGGAATTTCAGAAGAAACTGAATTAGGTTAGGTTGAGCACTAAACCACGAAAGTTAAAGTTAAGCACTAAACCACGAACAAATCATCAGCAGTTTAGGGGGGGGGGGGGGGGGGGGAAACATATATTTACAAATACTGTGTAATGCTCTGTACAAAAAGTGACCCAACCACAAATTCACTGGTATGAGTCAATCAAAACATAAAAAGAGTTTAAACAAAAGTATCTTCTTAAGGATTCCTAAACTATTGAGTCAACTCCATACAATAGTTAAATTTGTATTTCTAGAGTTAAAACCAATAGGGCTAAAGTTGAGGAATCGACTATTTTGTCCTTTTAATGACAAACACTTATTGAATACAGAATCAAAGTTGAAAACTGACTGTAAATATGGATTTTTTTCCCCAGTCTGAAATAGACAATCAGACATGGTGAAAATGTCCCAATGTAACCCAAATACAGATTGTGAAAATGTGAATTTTTTTATTTTTTTATCTGTTAACAGTGACCACAACCTTGTAAATCTGTTTGCTCAAATTTGCAAATCTCACATTTCCTATTTCCACATAAAAAAACGCAAGTCTTTGGGGTGCCAAACTTTCGATTGAAATGGGAGAATAGCCAACATCTTTACTCATCAATCACACTCACACATGCACATATTCACTGTCAAAAACAGTGTTAACATGGGATGTAAGTAACACATGACTAGAGATTAAGGAACAGACCTTTAGCCAAATAAAGTACGGTTGGAGGAGTTACTGACAGAAGAGTTCCTTTATAAGACTTCCTCTTTTATCTCATATACGGATGAACAATGTTTTGTGCATTTATTTCCTTGTATTTATTACATTTGGTTGGTGAGTTAAACATGTTTTTTGGCTTTGATTTGGTAGTCAGAGGATTTTCATTAACTGTTACTTTATACAGTACTTCAGTATAGGCCTACACGACGACAACTGTCCCTTTAATCTGATTATCTATGCGTGTTTCTGATACAGAGGGAGTGAATATCGTGTCAGTGATGGAGGGAGATTCTGTGACCCTACACACTGATGTCGGATATAAACCTTATGTACAGTGGAGATTTGGAGCTGAAGATACTATTATAATCATTCAGTTTAACGGGGGTGGACCTGATATTACATATTTTAACGACAAGAGAATCCGAGACAGACTACAGATCGACAATCAGACTGGATCTCTGACCATCAGGAACATCCGAACCACAGACTCTGGACTTTATGAACTCATGATGAAACACAGGCTGTTATTCAATGTTATTGTCTATGGTGAGTATCGAGCTTCATATGCCCCGTCCTCAACAAGTCATGTTTTTATTTTGCAGTGTTAATGTTAAAAGAATATTAATTGTACATAGTTGACATGACAGTATTTATGCAT
Organism: Phoxinus phoxinus; assembly: GCF_949152265.1. NCBI lineage: Eukaryota > Metazoa > Chordata > Actinopteri > Cypriniformes > Leuciscidae > Phoxinus > Phoxinus phoxinus. The sequence goes on along the minus strand of NC_136895.1, from coordinate 20,335,755 downwards.
GTTTCTTTGAAAGCTTGCTGTGATAAACTCAAACCGAAGGTCTAAAAAAAGGTCTATAAGTGACAATAATATGATAAGAAAAGGTCAGACTTATCCATTACTGGTGTAACGGCTAGTTCAGCATGACCAGTCAAATGCTATGGTTGCAAAGATAGATGGAAATAGGCTATACGGTGTGGTTTTGACACCTTCAGAACAAAGAAAGCACTTTCAATACAATATCTAACATCTTACAAGCACTGTTTCTGGAAAAGCACACCTAGTATCGTGAATTACTAATTCTGAGAAATTACTCCGTCAGACAGTATTTGGAATACATCCAATATCTAACAAGATACAAGTAACTAAGATATATATCTTAACGTATTTGAACATGTGAGTACATCATACACTGTTAAAAATTGCTGTAAAAATACAGCCAATTTCCAACAGTAAAATACTGTTATTTAAATAAACAGTTTAATCCTGTAATTTTACAGTCTATGTTCCATAAATTAATTACTTGTGGTAAATTTACAGCATTTATATGTAAACCCATTTCTTCCTGGAAAAAACAGCCGTGGACTGTAAAAAATAGCACGTGGGGGCGGGGCATCTTGACGCGGTCTATTTTTGAACAGAAGCAGTCAAGAACATGTTTCGCAACACTCCTCTGGGCTGTTTTAATGAAGGTCACTGTTCAAGGTAAGTTTATTTATTTGCTGTTATTCTATTATGTTGCTCCCCACCTGTAAATCGCCCTTTTTACAAGGTATTTTTGACTGCCAAGTTACTGAGCGCGAATTGCGTTTTTGTAGACAGAGCTCTCAACGGTTGAGGCATTTCGCCTGTTAATGAATGTTCTCTGAGCTCCGATTATTACGGTGAATTCTTTGCTTGGTTAAAGTTAAGTTACCATTTAGAAATTAGTTTGGCTTTCTTTTGTAGTAACCTTAACTCGATTTACATGGATTTCTGATTCAGTAGCGTTACACGATGCGAATCTTACCAGATGCATTTTATTCGCATAATATCATGCACATAAGATGGAGAATAATTACAAAACTACTCGAAATATCCAGATCCATTATAATAATACAAATTTTGTGGTCAATTTGTTTAGTTTCCATGCAAACAATGTAAAGCTGTTAAAATTCCCAAAGCAAAATAGATATAACCTATATTTTTTTCGTTTTAGTGGTGCGAGTACCTGCTTTTTTGTGAGATTCACATGCACATATAGACATAGTATTAAAAAGTCAAAGAGATTGTGTTTGAAAGACGAGGCAGAGACGGATATTCTCGACTTTTCGGCGCGAAACACGTTTATACAGACAGACAGTTCTCAACAGCTGGGGCATTTCACTATTCAATGTTCTCCGTGCTCCATGCTAAATGTCTTTGCTTGGTTAAAGATTTCAAAATAATTATTTTCTTTTTCTTTTTTTCTAGGAATCAGTCACTTGATGTTTTACTGAGACTGTACACAGCTAATCTTTGGTGAGTTTCACGCCATGTTGAAGATCAGATGACATTTTATGACCAATAAATGCAGAAAACCAACCAATTCCAAAAGGTTGAGGGTTCACATAGCTTTTCCCCCACTGTACTATCAAATGTACTTATTCTGCTTTAAACATTTGTTTGCACATACCTTAACAGATCTCTATACAATACACACACACTCAATCACTTAACTATCTACTCCTTTCCGGCTAACTGGAAAAAACAATCACTTTCTTTTACACACAGCTAAACTTTCTCATCTTGTCTTGACCCCATAATCTTTCTGTTAAAGGTATAGTTCACTTTGAAATTAAATTTTGGTATGTTTTAGCTTACCTCAAGGGCATCCAAGATGTAGGTGTCTGTTTCCACAGTAGTTTCAATTTTGATATTTTTAGGTCAAACCGTTCTTGTCTGTCAGTCATATAATGCAGGTCTATGGTCACTGTCTCAAAGAGCACGCACAGAGAAGTCCAAATTAAACAATTCCTCATCGTAAGTACACATTGATGGCCTAAGACACAAAACAAGCGGTTTGTGTGAGAAAACGAACAGTATTTATATAGTTTTTACCTCTTGTACACAACCACGTCCAAGTGATCTGAGGGCGCGCGCTTCCTGGTGTGTGACGTGTGCACGCGTTCTGGCTTAGTCAGTGCAAGCGCCGTAAAGAAACCATACGTAATTGTTTTCTTTTACGTCGGTTTAAACATCCCGGATAAGCGCAAGTTAGTGCCATTTCTATTAGCCATCTTACCTACAATCTCTGTTCTGTGTAAACAATGAATGACGTACACGCACAAGAGATCACTTCCGGCGCACACGTCACACACCAGGAAGCGCGCGCCCTCAGATCACTTGGACGTGGTTGTGTACAAGAGGTAAAAACTATATAAATACTGTTCGTTTTCTCACACAAACCGCTTGTTTCGTGTCTTAGGCCATCAATGTGTACTCACGATGGGGAATTGTTTAATTTGGACTTCTCTGTGCGTGCTCTTTGAGACAGTGACCATAGACCTGCATTATATGACTGACAGACAAGAACGGGTTGAGCTAAAAATATAAAAATTGAAACTACTGCGGTAACAAAGACACCTACATCTTGGATGCCCTTGAGGTAAGCTAAAACATACCAAAATTTTATTTCAAAGTGAACTATACCTTTAACAGAAAGATTATGTTTTTTATGTTTTTCCTCTATGCTGTAACAAACATACACCCTCATTTGCGCTCTATGATTAGCTAAAGGATTAGTTCTCTTTAAAAAATGTTTTGCTGATAATTTGCTCACCCCCATGTCATCCAAGATGTCCATGTCTTTCTTTCTTCAGTCGAAAAGAAATTAAGGTTTTTGATGAAAACATTTCTCCATAATGGACTTCAATGGGTCCCAAACGATTCAAGGTCCAAATTACAGTTTCAGTGCAGCTTCAAAGGGCTTTAAACGACACCAGACGATGAATCTTATCTAGCGAAACGTGCGCTGATTTAAAAAATAAACAAAAAAAGTTGACGTTTTATAAGCACAAATGCTCGCCTTGCTCTGTTCATACGCAATTACGCTGAAAAGGTCACGCTTGCCGTACCGAGTCAGTGTTTACAAATGACCATATACACATATTAAAATGTCTTTGTGTTAGTTTATCGTTTAGAATGCCCATTTCGTGTGCGTATCCTGGGTGTTGTAATATTAAAAAGCCTAAAAGAAAATTTTCATCAGGACAGACATTTTTGACTTTTCATAGAAGCGTGACCTTTTCAACGTGATTGCGTATTACATGACGTCACGAACGCGCATCACAGAACAGAGCAAGGCGAGCGTTTGTGCTTATAAAACGTAAACTTTTTTATTTATTTTTGAAATGACCGAACGTTTCGCTAGATAAGACCTTTATGCATCGTCTGGTGTCGTTTAAAGCCCTTTGGAGCTGCACTGACACTGTCATTTGGACCTTAAACCGTTTGGGGCCCATTGAAGTACATTATATGGAGAATTTTTTTCATCAAAAACCTTAATTTCTTTTCGACTGAAGAATGAAAGACATGGACATCTTGGATGACATGGGGGTGAGTAAATTATCAGCAAAAGTTTTTTTTTAAAGTGAACTAATCCTTTAAGTATATTAACATGATCATTGTATGTCTCTTTTAAAAGTCTTCGTAGAATATGTGATCACTAGTTTTTGCCTTGTAATTTATTTAACCACTAAGATTTTCTTGATTTTCTTTCCTCTCAGATCTGGATTTCCTCAGACCAGATGTGTCAAAAGCTGATGTGGGACGTGTTGGCTGTTTTTTGCCTCTTGACTTCCTACGTTTTTTCACCCATTGGGTCTCTTGATTATCCTCTCAGATCCGGACTTCCTCTCAGGTCAGATCTTTCAAAAGCAGGTTTGGGATGTTTTGGCAGTTTTTTGCCTCTATCAAGGATTTTTCATCCATTGGTTCTCAATGGTTTCCTCTCAGACCTGGATGCTGATGTGACATGTTGGCTGTTTTTTGTTTGTTAGTTGTTTCCTCTTTGTAAGGTTTCTGGTTTTGCCCACTGGTTCCTCTCATTGAATTTGAAAATGTATTTTTAAAATTTTTCTGTGAAAATATTGTTAAAACCTGTGACCTGTTTTAAATAAATGGCAAATACTGTACCATAATCTATTTTTTCGTTATTTTTTCCATTGAGTAAAAAGTCTGTTTGGAATGTCTGTATACATTATGCTATTTATATAGGGATGTTAATAGATATCGGACAATAGAGTAAATAGAAAACAGTATTTATATTCTAACTTTTTTATACTGTAGAATTATAGCTTGAACCACAGCTGCCAGTACTTTGTGAAATTACAGCTCAGCCGTAAAATTAAAAACTGTAGAATTACGGTAAATGGCTGGAACCACAGCTGCCAGTACTTTACTGTGAAATTACAGCATAGTTGAAACCGTAAAATTGCGGTAAAGGGCTGGAACCACAGCTGCCAGTACTTTACTGTGAAATTACAGCATTGTTGAAACCGTAAAATTACGGTAAAGGGCTGGAACCAAAGCTGCCAGTACTTTACTGTGAAATTACAGCATAGTTGAAACCGTAAAATTGCGGTAAAGGGCTGGAACCACAGCTGCCAGTATTTTACTGTAAATATACGGGTGAATTTTTTACAGTGTACATATTATTGGAGAATACAGTACTTAGTACATATGAGCATCAATGAATGAACGAATGATAAATAAGGAACAAATCATAAATTAATAATAAAATATGAATTAACATTGACTGTTTATACACTACTCTTTTTTTTAAGCTCGTCTGCCCATTCCTGTTATCACCAGAGACTCTTCAAACTGTTCATCATCATCAAGCCAGAATTGTTCACTGCTGTGTTCAGTGTTGAATGCGAGTCATGTGACTCTCTCCTGGTACAAAGGAATCAGTGTGTTGTCCAGCATCAGTGTGTCTGATCTCAACAACAGCGTCTCGCTACATCTGGAGGTGGAATATCAGGATAAAAACACTTACAGTTGTGTGGTGAACAATCCCATCAGCAACCGGACCACACATCTTCTCAGTCAATTCTGTCAGACATGTGCAGGTACTGAACATCAGCGGTGATGATAATAAATATTTATAGAAATACCACAGACACATGGTTTTGCTTTCAGTTGAGATGTTGTTGGTGAGTTTGTCATGAAGTAGGTGCAGTTTCTCAATAAAACCTCTTCTTCTGTCTTCAGACCGTGTCCACTGTTGTGGTTTCACTGAAGCTGTTATTCGATTGGTCATCTCTGCTGTGGTGGGCGTGGCTACTGTTGCCATAGTGGTTTATGACATCACATCCAGAAGAGCTGAACAGAAGCGGAGAACATCCCAGTCAGTCCATGAATGAAGATCATGGAAAATCTGGAAATATCAGAGAATTTTACCAATTCAGGATAGGAAATTAATATTTGAATGTAAACATGGAAATTTGAGTATACATTTTCTGTTGTAAATATTTAATAAACAAAATATTGGTCTGTCTCAAATCGCATTTAAATGTGCACGTATTGGTTATCTAACCCAAAATGTTGCTTTGCTGGTATTAACTAGAAGAGAAAAGTAACTAAAGAGATAGAGGAAGAGACTGGATAAGTAGTTCTTACTGACATATATGCCAATTCAGCAAAACCGCTGTGGTTTATTTGGTCTGAGGTTCTGCCATAGAGACTGACTGACATTACCAAAGTTTTTATGGCCAATATTTTTAATAATAATTATTAAAAATAACCTATTTATAAACATCTGAAAATAAAAGTGAACTAATAGGCCTAATAACCAATCAATAACCAAATAAGAAAAAACGCGGAAAATAGTGTTTGAAACTGTCAAGCTAAATAGTGACGTATCTAGCCAATGTTTGCGTTTACATTTAATAAAAAGAGGCATAAGAGAACAGAAACGTAAATACGGCACATTGGAAACTGTAGCTAACACAAACATTTTGAGAAACAAGAAAAAAAGCAGTTTAAGAAACTGAGAGGATATAAGCAACATAAACAAAAATGTATCAAACCTTTGAGCTTCTTCAGTTCAGTTCTGATCCTGCCTTCCTGTGGAGTTTAATAAAAACAGAAATGCCCAAAAGAAAAGGCGTGAGTGAAAACCCAGTAAAACTGCCCCAGTACACCGCCCTCCACACACCAGCTTATTGGTGGAGAGTGATGAAGCCAATCAGTATATGGGGATGATTAGGAGGCCATGATGGACAGAGGCCAATGGGCAAATTTGACCAGGATGCCAGGGTTACACCCCTACTCTTTTTCTGAAAGACATCCTGGGATTTTTAATGACCACAGAAAGTCAGGACCAAAGGACTGTGCTTGTTACAGTAAAGTGTCCCCATCACTTTACTGAGGCTTTAGGACCCACACAGACCACAGGGTGAGCGCCCCCTACTGGCCTCACTAACACGTCTTCCAGCAGCAACCTAGTTTTCCCAGGAAGTCTTTCATCCAGGTACTGACCAAGCTGAACCCTGCTTAGCTTCAGTGGGCATCCAGTTTGGTTTCTGCCAAAACAATGATGATTCAACCGTTGATGAACATGGTTCACATGGTTGTTTTTCTTGAGTATGTTGGACAGTAAGTTAATTATCTTTAAGGCTATTCGTTTTTGCGTTTCTATTGAATTAAAAGCCCCAGAGATATAAATAAAAGGTAAAATCATAACCATTATCCCTTTATCCCTACATTATCCCTGTAAAAGTAGGCTGTTCACACAAAATCCTTGCTCATTATCGTGCAACACTGAAGTAGTAAACAACAATAAGGCATTTGCACAGTTGACTACGTTTAAAATGATTTGCAGGAAACTAAACTACTAATTTGACTAAGTTGATTTTAGAATTTAAAATGGCATCAGTGTCCTTCACATTTATGATTTATAACGTTAGCTGTTATTTGGAAAGACCTTATAAACTCCACCTGACCACTAGGGGGCACAAATCACGGACAAAGCAATTGATACCCCATTCAGCCAAAGTAGACACATTTACATTGTTGCAGACATTTCGATTAAGTTTGTTTCCTTGAAAAGTTTGCACCAAGATGACAAGGAGTGATACATTTAGGACAACCTAAAGTTTGGCAACCTGCACCACTGAGCGAGAGATTAATATTATTACACTCGTTTATTTTCGCACCTAGTATGCCAAATACCTCTTGCAGTTTTCATTAGTCTGTTTTATTTCGGTGTGTATGGCAAGCATGTAGTTTCCAAAGTTATTCACACATCCACAAAAAGAGACAGGACCCCTTAACGGTTTCACTTGCAACCACACATTTATTAATTTAGCACAGGTGTGTCGATGCTGTTGCAAGATGGATGGATTTAAAGGGCAGACGTCACTCCGTCACGCGTTTGAAGGACTGAACCGTGGGGCAGACGGCGCCCCAGTCCACGGGCTTACGATATTCCCCCTTCTCAAGTAGGTACTGGCGCCCCCTGTAGTTTGGGTGCTCGTAGAAGATCCAGATCCCATCCAGCACCTTACAGGAGTGAACCTCGCGTGTACGGAAGCGCTCCGCCACGGATGGACAGTCCTCGGCGGCCTCGTGTACCTGGCCGGCGAAATCTCCCTTGTCATAGAGTTGGATCTTATACTCAGAACCGCTCACCTGGAGAGGAAGGGACACCTATTGAACATCAAATACACACTACACAATGTTTTGCATTCATGGGTGGAACTTACAAAGTGGATCATCTTGCAGGAGCAGAGGCGGTCGTTCAGACCCATCCAGCGTTGGTAATCTGGATACTCGCCCCGGGTCAGAACATACTGGTAGCCGATGAAGTTGGGCCTCTCGAAGATCACCCAAGCCCCGCTCTCCACACGGATGGAGTTACACCGGTTCAGGTAGACATGGAAGTCCGAACAGTCGCTGTCGCACTCGTACCGACGGCCCTGGAAGTTCTTGTCCTCGTAGAAGATTATCTGTACGAAGGAGACGGTGGAATTTTATTTCATCCTTGTATATTATTATTATAAACTACCTATCATCATAGGTCTATATGTAATTTTAAAAAAATATGATATAAAAATCTATAAAATATATATATAAAATAGAATAAATATTTTTAATAAAATGATCAATAATCAGAGCAGAGTGTCCTGATCACCTTCGTACTCACCCGGCCCATTCTGCAGAGGTTCGGCTGGCAGCGGCGCCTGTGGAGGGGGTAGAGGTGCGGAGCTGTGCTGGTTCAGGCCCGTCCCACTCCAGGTCTTTTATACCCAGACATCTCTCTGTAAAGAGGACATTCGCTTTGTCATGAAAATCAGATCCAAAAATTGAGTCAGTGCTTTCTAGAAAAAGACAGGTGGATTATAGGGCATAGAGGCGGCAACGTGCGCAGGGGTCTGTTTGGATGTGTGTGTTTATTCAACTGTGTTGGTACACACACACGCGCACACGCACACGCACACATTTTAAAATTTTTGGTCAGAGAAGAGGATAACCAACTTCCTGTGGCCTACACAACATTGGCTACACAATAACCGGTAATACAAACAAACAAATGTGTGTAATACAAATGTGAAAACATGCAAACTCAGATACACACAAAAAAAATGGCATTCCTGGCTGCAAGCTAAAATCACTGCCAAATTTCAGAGGATTAGATAAGCTTATATGGCTTCAGTGTGACCTACTTCCAGCCAAAAACGCACAGACAGTTAATTTTTTTTCCTAATTATTTGTTTAATATATTAATAACAATAGCCTACATATTCTTTATGACTAGCAAAAACAGCTACGGCTACCAAATGTAGTAAATGCTCCTAGAGAACATTAGCATATAAAAATATACATTGCATAATAGATGGCTAGAAGTGTCCACAAGAAATAGAAATCAGAGCTTGGATGAACAAGAAACTGGTTAAAGACACAAACAGAGGAAGATATTGGAGCTAAATATGCTAGTTAGCTAGCTAGTTCAAACAGAGAAATTAGGATTCCAGATTTATAATACATAAATAATTCACTAATATTCATGAAATAATAATCTGCATTTGTTGAGATTCTACAGTGCAAACAGTCTACACTTTGCTATCCCATATTGTCACAGGATGAAAACAAAATGGCGGAGTGCTAAGCTTAAGCCTCTTTTCAAATGCAAGTGCTATAGGTACTAAGTCATACTTGTGGAAAAATTGTACTTTAAAGCAGCAAAGTAAATTATTTTCGCAGTTGTTGTTTGTACATTAGGCTATATGTCAAAGTTGCCTACAGTGGTGGATAGACAAGTATATCTGCATACATAAAAACGTTCCTCATCAAATTCAGTACATACTCAAAAGTATGCAACACTTCATAAAGGGGGGGGGGGGGGGGGTGGACTTGTGTGCCCTGCATGTTCATATATGACCACTAGGGAGCAGCATTCATTTTTTCTTTATAACACTTTTTCAATGCTCAATTAGCCACAACAATGTATCATATAGCATATAGGCAGACTCATATTTTCCTCAGAAAATGCAAAAACATTACAAACACTATTTGTGTACTAACGGAGATCCTTTTGACTGGTGTAAAATATCTTTTTGAAGTTGAGTAAAAAAAAATCTTAGATGACTTTTTGACACTGCGGTTGTCGCTTTTCAGGTTCAGAATGGGTTTTGCGGTTCATATTCACTTGTGAATTTATTCTTCATAAAGAGCTTTAATCTTCCACATATGAGCCCAACATCCCAAAATATCAAAGCATACCATTAGGTTATAGTTTGGACACCAATTACTTTCTTTGCACTTCGCTGTTAATATGAATAGCACACATTGTTTGGATTAGCATTTGGCTAAATGTTTTGTAGCCTACATTTAAACACTGCTTGTCAAGCTTTGGCATTACATTTCTCAACAACTAAACAAGAGGACATGACATACTCACTTTTCTTCGGCACAAATGGATTTGGGCATTATTAACATATACAAAACAACCTACTATGTTTATTTATTTTATTTTTTTGCCATTATCTGTATGAAACCTATATTTAAAGTTAAATCACTTCCATTTGTCATTTTTGTTCTGTTACAATCTGTTCCAGGCTTAACTGGGACATCCATGTTGTGTTCTAGTTTTCCAGGCACTGTGGTCTATATATTGAAGTATCTTTGGACAGCTTTGCTCATAACATAAATAGCTCATCTGGAAATAATAATAGCTTTATTAGCACCTCCCACATGGAAAAAACCTATATGAGGATATATGCGCATATATGAAACCTATATGCAGTTTATATGTACATATATGCTGCATATATGCACATATATGAAACATATATGCAGTTTAAATGCACATATATGCTGCATATATGCACATATATGAAACATATATGCAGTTTAAATGCACATATATGCTGCATATATGCGCATATATGAAACATATATACAGTTTAAATGCACATATATGCTGCATATATACAGCATATATGCACATATATGATAATATATATGCTGCATATATGCGTATATGCCACATATAGGCAAAATTGAGGTGCATATATGTGCATATACAGGCCATATAGGTCTCCTGTATTGCTTCTTTATATCCACATAGCCCTATATTATAAGATATGTCTCCTATATAGCTCATGGCAGGATCTGGTCATTTTGTAGCTCTTTGGCAAGATATGACATTTTCTTTTATCAAGGCTATAACTAAGAACTAACTTTTTTTTTTTAAATGCAAGAACTTGTGTAACTTAGCGAACACGTGAAATTGGTATCACATGTAATTGGCATGTTATGGAATTTTATTATGGCAATTAAGTGAGAGGAGATGGAAAGCTATGATGTCCGCACGTTTTGAAACATTTACAAGGTCAATTCTTTCTAAGATAGTGGAAAATAAAAATATATAACATTTTTTTTCTCTTCCTAAGTGTACCAATGCTCCATACTCCAACCCAGTAGGTGGCGGAAATGCACCTTTAGTTGGTTTGCCAACCGTCATATAAACAACAGAAGAAGATAGTGGAAAAGAAGGAAATGTATAACAAATTGGTTTGTCGTTTTTTTATTTTGTCAACCAAGCCTTTTTGCCAATTTCAAGTCAACGAGGTACCTTTTGTAACGTACTGGATCCATATCTATTGCTTTTCTTTAATTGCGTCTTATTTCCCTAACGTTATTTATTTATACTGGCAAGCATTTCTCCACTCTGCTGCTACCGATTGGCCGCTACAGCGTCGCGCAGTTGATGACGTCATCCGCATGCGGCCCAGCGCGCTATTTCCATATACTGTCTATGGCTATTTCGCGCCGAAAGAAAGATAGCGGCTGGGAGTAAAATGGCGATATCAGCGTTGGAGTTCCGTTATGTCCTAACGTACTTGAATGGACTGAGGGTGACGATACAGGGTCCCATAGTATTTTGGCAATCGACTGTGTCCGGAATTTTTCCTGAAAGGACTGAAAAAAACTGAGAAGCTGGTGGAATGGCGAAAAGGCCGCCTTCTAACCTTCTGAAAGACATTATCATCAATCGTAAGTAACGTTAACGTTATTCCTAATTTTAATTAAAGCGGTCTGTGTGAGAAAACGAACAGTATTTATATCGTGTTTAGCACTACCTCTTGTACACAACCGTCCAAATGATCTGAGGGCGCGCGCGCTTCCTGGTGTGTGACGCCCGCCCTCAGATCACTTGGACGGTTACAAGAGGTAAACACGATATAAATACTGTTCGTTTTCTCACACAAACCGCTCGTTTCGTGTCTTAGGCCATCGATGTGTACTTAAGACGGGGAATTGTTTAATTTGTAACTTACTTCTCTGTGTATGCTCTTTGAGGAGGTGACCATAGACCTGCATTATATGACTGACAGACAAATATCAAAATTGAAACTACTGCGGAAACAAAGACACCTACATCTTGGATGCCCTTGAGGTAAGCTAAAACATACCAACATTTAATTTCAAAGTGAACTATCCCTTTAATTTGTTTCATATCTTTATCGTTAATCTGCATTTATACATTAATCTGCATTTATACATAAAAACCTATGAACTATTGGGAAGCTAAACATAAGAATCAATATGAAACATGAAAAAGTTTCTAAAAGTTGCCAATAAATTAATATTGTGATGTGAAATAATTTTTCAGATTGAAGTTATAAAGGGCTCTGGGGTGTTGCCAGGCAGAAGCGTGGAAAGCCTTGCCACCTCTGCTACTGCCATGGTGTGGAATCTGCTGCTGGGCACCTTGATTTGGAGACTTTGCTGAAAAGCAACCTGAACGGTACAAAACAACATGTTCCTTATCTCTTCTGTCCTTGTCATGTCAGTCATATTCTCTGGAATAAATTATGTTTGTGTGCCGGCATACCATCACTTTTTTGCTTGGCATTTTTGTATTTCCTTGCACCTCAAGAAAATGTGATGTGTGTATGTAAAAAAAACTCTTGCTTTCTCCACCTTCATTTTACCCCCTTTTATAATAATTTTGAAATATTACTTTAAGGTGGGAAGCCAACCAGAGGGGATGGGGAGCAGCTGGTCGCCCTTGACCAAATTAAAAAGGCAGCCATTATTTGGTGAGTAAATGCATAATGCGTTGAGAAGGGAAAACAAAACTTTTAAGACTTTATAATTTCACCACTTTAACAATAGCCTACTTGTATCAATGTTTATTAGGCATCATTATTGTTACTGTATCTGCTTGGCACCTATAATACTAATTCATCGCTTGCTCACTTCTTGATCCTACCTTTCCTCTTCTAAAGCCACATTTCTGGGATATTGCGCTGTAAGGTGTGTAGTCCTATATTTTGTAGAACATATAGTGTTGCAAATAACCTCATGGCATATTGTTGTCATCTGAAGTGTTCATAAATAATCATTTTCACCCCTCCTTTACCCTTAATCCCCTCTGTCCTTTGTTTGTGCCTTATTTTGTCTATACCGGTAATGATTTGCTTGATTTTAATGCATATCCTATTGCTCTTCGAGTAAACCTAGCAGGAAAATGCGGGTGACGTTTTCAATCAGAGTTTCTTTCATATTTAGCAGAATCCAATCAGAATCTTCCAATTGACGTGTTTACATGACGCATTTTTTATGATGATCAGCCCTTTATCCAAAATATGTGTCCAATCGCAGCTGTACTGTAAGCACGTTGGGTTCCTGATGAAGCACTATATTATTATTATTATTATTATACTGTCTTATTATTTTTGTCTTTTCTAGATGCTACATTGAAGAAGTGGCCGGCAGCCAGCCGAGGGCAGATGGGCACATCTATCAATTCGAAGCTCACGGAGCTGAGAAGATCAACAAGATACATTTTTTTTTTCTGTTGTTTTTTTAACTTATTTTTATTCTTGTACTATTTTAAGTAAATAAATAATGTAAATTTCTACATTTTGGGCTTTTATTTATGTTGCCTATTAGCTATGGATTTTCATAATTTTACTAATATAGGTAAACATAGGTGCATATATGCACATAATATACATTAATAATTGTACTAATATATAGGTAAACGTATAGGTGCATATATAGGTGAACATATACATGCATATATGCACACATATATACGTACTATATAGGTACATATATGCACGTATATATGTGTGCATATATGCACGTATATGTTCACCTATATGTGCATATATGCACACATATACGTGCATATATGTACCTATATAGGTACATATATGCACGTATATATGTACACATATAGGTACATATATGCACGTATATATGTACACATATATGTGCATATATGTGTACATATATATATGCACATATATGTATACATATATGTACATATATGTACATATATGTGCATATATGTACATATAATATAGGAAAACGGCCAATTTTATATATGTCACATATATTAAAAACCTATATCAAAACCTATATTAAAACATATATGTTTATATAGGTTCTTTCCATGTGGGCTGTCATACAGTGTATAAGCCAAATCACTCAGCAGGGCACAGCTTATGAATATTATACAGAAAAAAAAAAGTTATGTTTCACAAAAAACAACAGTCATCTGGAAAAAGAATGTAGAATACAGATAAAAATCTGAAAGTTAGCCTCTAAAGTGCATATCAAATAGGCATTTTTACCAATGCATACAGTGTAATTTCTCTTCGCATTTCTTAAAGTAAATCACAATCCCTTGAGGAGATGAAACGTGAAGGTTCTCCTACTGTATATGACACCATAGTGAGCATTACATAATAAACTAAAGCGCTTAATAAGCCCATAAGGTGATATCATTCATATTTCAGGGATATAGATTCATTCAGATTTAATATAACTTTAAATTAAATATTTGTATGTGAATTCATTTCTTTGTTGCATCAGGAAGAACCCCCATGTATTTACAGTACAACAACAACCAGAGGTAGGGTATGTAAATAAATCAATTTAAATTATTAATATATGCATGTGAGTAATGCAAAATCTTTTTTAATGGTTTTTGCAAAGCATGATCATGTCAAGTTTTCAATCCTGCATAATTTTAGATTGGAAGACACAGTATTTGCACTTTAAATGAAGTGTAAACTATATGCATTCGTAATACGAAGCAATGTAACTTTGAGGCGAGTATAATTAGTAGAGAAGATTGTAGTCGACGTTTTACTTTTAGCATGTCGATCTCTCCGCAGAGATAGACTGATGACTTTTACTGCTACTCATTTTGTAAACGTCTGTGCGGGACAGTACATCGGTGTTGCCATAAATCTTTTGTTTTGGCTGCTGAGTTTTGCTATACTTGCAAATTTCACCATATTTTGTTTTGATTCACACTACAGTTTCCTGCAGATGCAGAACTTGATACGCCCTCAGCGTTCACTGGAGTGTTAAATTAATTCCAGTAGCATTTGTCAAATGCAATAAGGCATCTTTTGTCACTCTGCACTGAATGCGAAATCTTGTCTGTATCCACATTGACCATTTTTCACTGCGAGACTTAAGACTAAACTCTATAAATATATGAACTAAATGCATTTTCACAAACCAATTGTTATTCTATATTTTGAGTAACTTAATATGTACTAATAATCAAAAATAATGTGGCAGTAGAGTGTCCACAGAGAACGTCCTACTCTAAAGTCACAACTGCACGAAATTTTAAACACCGCAAGACATACTCCATTTATTTTCGAAGACCTAAGCTTGAAGAAAAATCAACCAATTACAAATGAATTTTGCTTGCAATTTCTTAAAGTAGCCTTATGTGCAGTGACTTCATTACAATCATAAGAGCAATTTGGCTTTCTGTTAACGAACACTTTACTGATGATTTGACGTTTTATCCCCCCTCTCAAATGGCAAAAGTTCTATGACGTCACTAAAGTGGTTCACTTTCATTAGCTGCTGAGAAATAGAGACGTGGTCACCACTACTTAATTGTGACGCTGTAGCATTGTGAGGTCACAGTTGTGAAGTGGTAGCATGGTGATGTCACAGTTGTGGTGTAGTAGCATTGTGACATCACTGCGCAAAGGTGGGTATGCTGCGAGACCGTCTCATGACCAGACGGACCTCCACGTTAGGGAGACTGTCCTGTTTTATTTGGCTGCAGCCCTCGTCCGCTACAGCCATGTGAAGGTCGAAACGCAGAGACACAGACTTCTTCCTCAGCTTGGGATTTCCTTTAAAGAATGAGCCTTCCCACTGCCTGATGACCTTGTCGATCTTCTCTGTCCTATCGCACACAAAAAAGCAAAGTAGTAAGCAACAAAATAGGTTAATAAGGACGTTTGGAGCAGAAGTTCCAGAAGTGGAGCAGAATCATTTTTATTGCCTGCAAAGTCACATGCAAACACGTCAAGATCTTTGTTCTGAAGGTGCGAAAATAATGCGTATGGTTCTTCAATGCAGCTAAGCAAGGCTTGTAAATGAGTCTAACGTAAACTCACTCCACATTTCCGTGACCCTCGGCACTCTCCCTCACTACATTTCCTTCAAGAATCTCCTGAGTCTTCACAGTACAGATCTCCCCGTCTTTGTTTTTGACTGGTTCTGGAAGAAAACCACAAACTAAAGTTGCATAACATCTCTCAGACTCACAGTTGTATGATGAAACTGTTGTTGAGAATGACACCTCAAGTCTGAAACAGGGTGCTAGTGTTAGGTTGGACAATGAGTTTGAGGATGTTTTACATCATCCTCACCTGTCAGGGTGACAAGACTCTGCTGTCGTTGAAGGGCTGGGCTTCCTATCGGTGTTCTCTCAGTGAAGAATGGCTCAGAAATATCCTCGTCACATCCGTTGGGTAGACCGTTCTGCTCAAGAGCAGAAATTGACCCTTTCCATGGCTTCAGCTTTAGAGACTGACCATCTGAGGTCAAAAACCTGCAGTTCAGGAGTGAAAGAAAAAGCACACTCAACTTCTCAGGAACCTTAGAAACCTCTTTGGGTTGACTGACTGTGAATAATATCAAGGGCGCACAGCCAACCCTGTGAAAATTCCAGCGTATTACCTTGGTAGTTGCATAAACCACATCATACAAGTTTGAGCGTGTGCTAAGGGTTTTATTGCATTAACGAATACACCTCAGTAAATCCATCCCTCCCTTACCTGCCCTCCTCGTGTTCTAGGAGTTTCCTATAGGTTGCGATCTCTCTCTCCAGCCTCATCTTGGTGTTGAGGAGCTGGCTGTGGTTGTGTCTCTGGACTTCCAGACCATCCCGCACTGTTTCCAGCTCAGACTCCAGACTCCTTACAGACCGGGACAGATCCTTGAGTTGCACGGAGTACTGGAGCTGAGTGTGGTGTAGGGAGCTTTGGAGACTCCTCTCCTGGTGGGATAAAACAGATGAGTAATTTATTACCAACATCAACGGGGTCAGCCTACAGCATGAGATACTGGGAAAAGCTGCAGCATCCCTGTGACCCTACATGGGTACAAGCGGTTTGAGAGTGGATGGATGGATGTCCATGGTTGGTGGAAGGGGATTAGGGGGTTGGAAATAGTGGACAGTGACTAAAGTTTGTAGGGTCAAGCAACACAAGCAAGGCAACTTGTATTAAGGGCAAGTCATTTTAGTGGTCAGTTATTTCTCCCCACAAAGTCCTTTGATGATGGCCCATGTGATGACATGTTTTACAGGGTCAATCCCACCGGAGCAACCTGGGATTAAGTGCCTTGAACAAGAACACAATGGTGATGGTTCATGGATTGCACCTTATAGTGACTGAACCATGGAGTTTTTTTTATAGACAGTCCCCCTGAAGGAACAAGCTATTGAGTACCTTGGCACAATATGATGATGACTCGAGAATCCCATTTTGCTGGGATCAAACTAGCAATATTCCAGAAACTGACAATAACCCCCGGATAAATCTAACGTTAAAAGGCTGACTTCAAGGGCACAATGGTGATGGCATGTAGATCATGCCTTGCAGGACATCAAGCAACCTTCTGTTTATCATCCTTGAGTTTAACCACAAAGCCACCACCATTAAGTATCTTGATCAAGGACACATGGTCACTGGAAATCCCAATAATTCTACAATTTATGAACTGGTCAAGTGGTAGAACAAGGCTCTCACTTGGGTTAGATTTCCAGGGCTCAACCCGCATAACATGGTGCCTACAATAGGGTTTGGGCTTTGAGCCCACAACCTTCATATAACTAGCCAAAATCATTAAAGAAAAAACTATTCTCACTTGAAATAGCCATTTGTGGTTATTCTCAGTACTTGATTTGTAAATTATGAAGTCATGAAAGGAATGGTGACAAATCCTACAGAGATTCGTCGCCTGTACCCTCAAGGTAAAGTGTTGATGGGCATTTAACACTCAAACGGCACTGCAAACTAATTGTTTGATCCACTAAAATTGTGGTTGAATCCAATTCCGGAAGTTCCGGATTCAGATCTGGTGATATCTAAATTTCTGTGTCATGTGTTAAGGTGTGTGTTTAGGTGTGTCTATATGTTCCTGAATTGGAGTATGTGTGTCCGGGTGTGTCTGTGGGCATGTTTGTGGGAGTTTAACGCACCATGGCATTTAGCGATTCAATCTCGACCTGTAGACGATGCCATCGCTTTCGGGCCTCAGTGAGCTCGGCTCGTGCCTCCTTCAGGACCTCGTCACCTGCTCTCACCTACCCCAAAACACACAGTGTATACATAAGAATACTGCAGACAACAAACAAATGATGCATTTTTTAGCCTTTTTTATATTGCTTCCCATGGTTTATGGAGGTTTCATCACACTGTGTCTTAGGAGACCTCTTACTCATGGTAAAATGACTTTAATTAAAAGCCTCTCTGGCTTATTGTTTTAATCATCAATGATTTACCTCACTAAATAAAGTTATGTGCTATAGTGGGACTTCATTCAGAATCAGGACTGTAATACAAAAGATCACATTAAAGAAAACTGAACAGATGCTCTTGTGGTCTGAGCTGACGTACATCACAGTCTAGGAATCAGCTCAGTCTCCATCTGATAAGAACGATAGCAGTTCAACAGAAATGGAAAATTACATGCATTGTTCTAAAAACAACATAGTCTTATTCAATATGAATTAAATGGAAGGTTTACACTAAACAAAAAAGTACCACAGTAGTACCATGATTTTTGGAGATAGTGCCATTATCCTGCCATGTTTACGAACATGGTATCATAGTGTTACCATGTTTTTTAGAATATGTTCAATTGGAATATCATGTTTTTTTTAAACATTTCTCATGGTAATACCTTGTATTTTAGACGTGGTACCATGTAAATCCATGGAGTACTATGGCATAAATACCCTAAATTTATCACAGGAGTTTTCATAAAGACATGCTGCAATGTGTTGCTGTTTTCAAGGAGAGTTATGAGGCCAGAGGCCCGTGTTTTTGTGTGAGGGGCATATATTCGCCTACTGATGAGAACAGACAAAAGACAATGGTTATGCTCAATGGGACAGACATCCCTCAGTCTGTCTTTTATAATAATTTATGTTTAGCAGTCTTTTCACTCCCTCACATGCGCGCACACACACACTACGATTGCTCTGCAGTGCCTGCCAGCAGACCGTAGAGAGTGTTTGAAGGAGAGGGAGAGAGACAGAGAGAGAGAGAGAGAGAGAGAGGGAGAGGGAGAGAGAGAGAGAGAGAGAGAGAGAGAGAGAGAGAGAGAGAGAGAGAGAGAGAGAGAGAGAGAGAGAGAGAGAGAGAGAGAGAGAGAGAGAGAGAGAGAGAGAGAGAGAGAGAGAGAGAGAGAGAGAGGAGAGAGAGAGAGAGAGAGAGAGAGAGAGAGAGAGAGAGAGAGAGAGAGAGAGAGAGA